>NC_132925.1:60080707-61330707 GCF_047675955.1 Chlorocebus sabaeus
GGGACTAAGTCCTTTAAATACAGGACCCTTTGTAGCATCTAGTTCTGTTCTAGATACAGAGTAAGCATTCAGCACTTACTGGCTAATTGGAACTTACAAAGATGACCAGAAGAAATGACCTGCAGACACTTAATCAACCCTACTTGACATGGAAAAAGTGGAGTTGCTGTTCGAACAAGGGCAGGAGAGAGGAGAGGGGACAATTTGGTATGGAGCTATAGAAAGTAAGATGTTTTCTGAATCCAGGCTCTAGATGTCCTGTGAGAATGACAGAAAACACAGCAAGAGGGCCTATTTTTGTTATCCTATCTCTGAAGTGTGGAAGAAACTGCTGGTCAGTCACCTTGTGAGTGGAGGGAACATGGACAAAATGTCAATAATTTAAAATCTGTAAGGCAGCATGATAACTACAAAATAATACAAAAATTAAGGAGTTCCTAGTACTCTATGCTATATGGAAGTAGCTGCTATACCATCTCTGATGATTGCTGCCAGTATTGTCTAGATCATGTAAGCATGTAAAGAGAACTATTACTTTCTTATTCATTATTTTCCTGTAAAACATGCAGAGCCAGGGGTCTATTATTAACTACCCTATCTCCTGCCTCCCACCTGCAAGACTGTCATCCTAAATTGCTCTAGTAGACAAGCTAGATCTGGAGACTTGAAGAAATCTTGGGAAAGGCTTTTTTGTCTTATCTTAGTGTTTAAACTGAAATGAAATCTGCGTATCAAAGGAAAAACATAAAGCTCTTCCTTACAGAATAATTCAGCTAATACATGTAGGAAAAATAATAACATTAGAAAATCACCATTTTGCACTTCCGGTATAATGATTTATTTAGATAGGCCAGGCACAGTGCCTCAAGCTTATAATCCTAGCACTTTGAGAGGCCGAGGTGGGCAGATGACTTGAGCCCAGGAATTCAAGACCAGCCTGCGTAACACGGCAAAACTCCGTCTCTACAAAAAAATACAAAAATTAGGTGGTCATGGTGGCATGCACTTGTAGTCCCAGCTACTTGGGTGGCAGATGTGGGAGGATCACCTGAACCCAGGGATATAGAGGCTGCAGCGAGCTGTGATTGTGCCACTGCACTCCAGACTGGGCAACAGAGCGAGACCCTGTCTCAAAAAATAAATAAGTAAATAAATTAGGCAGATTATCAATAGATGCCAAACGTGGGGAAAATGTTGGTGAGTATGTGGTCCTAAAAATCACTCCATACATCACACATGAATTCTGAAGTGAAAAATGGACCTTTACAGTAAAGAGATAATGGCAATCACTCATATGATTCACCCAAGTAGCCATGTGATCAAATTTATTACCAGCAATACTGGGACAACTAGACACTATTTACATATGTATATGATTCTATAAGAAGTACACAACATCACATATGAAATGTTCTTGCCAAAAATATTCGTGAGGAAGCACTCAAACAAACTCAGAATGCAGGACATTCCACAAGACCATTGGCCTGTATTCTTCAGATAAATCAGTGTCATTTAAAAAAATATGGCAGGAGGATTATCTAGATGCAAATGTTTAAAATGATGCATTTGGTAATTACGCTGATTGGATCATTATACTATGTATACATGCATTGAAACATCACATTTTACCCCATAAGTATGGATGATTATGTGTCAATTACAAATTAAAAATTAAATTTAAAATAGAGACTGAAACAAACTTTACAACTAAATGCAACATGTGACCTTTGAATTTTGGATGAAAAGAAACATTAAAATGAATCTATAGAAGACTTTTTGAGCAACTGTAACAATTTGAGTATTATAAAAATTGTAAATAATTTTGTTAGGTGTGATGATAGGATTGTGGTTATATATGAAAATGTCCTTGTCCTCAAGAGATGTATACTAAAGCATTTTGAAGTAAAATCTCATGGTATCTAAAACTCACTCTCCAAAAATGTGTGGTGGCATGCACCTGTAGTCCCAGCTACTCTGGAGGCTGAGGCACAAGAATCCCTTGAACCCGGGAGGCAGAGGTTGCAGTGAGCCGAGATCGTGCCATTGCACTCCAGCCTGGGTGACAGAGCAAGACTCTATCTCACAGTAAATAAATAAATAAATAAATAAATAAATAAATAAATAAATAAAATGCATGCCCATTTAATCTAAAAAGTATATATTTTTATGTTTACACTTACCTATCTTATTCAAAAACTTATCTAAAATCT
The DNA here is from genome assembly GCF_047675955.1 of Chlorocebus sabaeus. Lineage (NCBI taxonomy): Eukaryota > Metazoa > Chordata > Mammalia > Primates > Cercopithecidae > Chlorocebus > Chlorocebus sabaeus. The sequence continues at coordinate 60,082,918 of NC_132925.1, forward strand.
CGCCACATTCATAGAAATATTGGTGCCCATTTTTGTGATAGTTATACAGTTATGCTGGAGAAATAATTATTTTTTACTTTTGAAGGTGATAGCCATGTTTCAACAAATGATTGAAAAATCTACTCTTGGCTTTTTGGGTAAAATGCAGAACAAGCTACTTGCTATAACTAAGCAACTTTCGTGTCAGTCTGCAAGTTAGGAGTAATTGTATTTGTTGCAGTATTTCCTTCTTAGGGTCTTTTCAAATCAACCAGAAAAGCAAAAAGAATTATGCATAAGAAAAGGGAAATGGAAGGCCAGGCACGGTGGCTCATGCCAGCACTTTGGGAGGCCAAGGCAGGAGGATCATTTGAAGTCGGGAGTTCGAGACCAGCCTGGGCAACATGGCAAAACCCCATCTCTACTAAAAATACAAAAATTAACTAGGTGAGGTGGCACATGCCTGTAGTCTCAGCTACTTAGGAGACTGAGGCAGGAGAATCTTGGAACCCGGGAGGCAAAGGTTGCAATGAGCCGAGACCACACCACTGCACTCCAGCCTGGGCAACAAGAGTGAGACTCCATCTCCAAAAAGGAAGTGGAAAACTTGAGTATTGCAGGCTTCATCTTTCCCTTCTCCTGTGAAAGTTTTTTAATGATCAACAGACTTAGTTACTAAACTGGGCAGTGAATTCCACTATGTAATTCAGTTACCAGTGAAGTGAACTTACAGCTTTTGTCACGTGCCATGCTCTATCAGTGTAGACTCTTGCAAATTAACTGCTTTCTTTTGCTTCCACTTAATTTTATTTCGAGATTTTTAAGTAATATTTCCCCCTCTAGCTTTAGGATATAGGTAACCTGTGTGATGAGTTCAACCCAGAGAGAGAATTTGAGTCAGTCCTTTATGAAACAGATCATTTAGGTAGGGTCAGCCCAAGGAAGTGGGATTGGAGTGGTGAGGAATAGGGTAGAGGGAGCTATTAAGAACATTTTGTTGGTTGAATGTCTGTCATTATTAAACTGATATTTAATGGGTACCTACCTACCCTACCAGGTGCTACACTAGGCACTAAAAAGACTGAACAGAATACAAAGTACTTTTGCTCTCTACGTTTTTCTTGATCACTACCTTTCCTACAGATGAATTTCATACATGGTGCTTAGAGGATGACAAATAAGACTGGCTGCTTTTTTATCAGAGGTTATTGTCATCAGCTGGTCTTTCATGCCATTTCCCTCCTTGTTTCTTCTTTCAAGTAATAGTTTGCAGACCTAGTAGATGTGACCTAGGAAACAGCTAGATGCTGTGGTCCTCTGATCTTCCTTGGTTTCTTCACCACCATCCAGGCACCTGTCTATTCACATTGGAATATTTCTCCGTTATAGGTCATATTATCAAGATGATTCTTTGTCACTAAAACATGTATGTTGAATATAATATAACGAGTGAATGAGGGAAATAGCTTCTTCTAAGTAGTTTCTTTGCTCAACTCTCCTCCAAACAAGCCCTTTTATTTCAATTTTTAACTGTGTTACCACTTAGAAGGAAGAAGGGGAGGAGGAGGAGGAGGAGGAGGAAACAGAAAGTGCATCGATTTTAAAAGTAGTCTAAGTCTTACTTAATACCTGAAATACCTTAAGAAACAGAAGGCCATGGCTCATGCCTGTAATCCCACTTTGGGAGGCTGAGGTGGGCAGATCACTTGAGGTCAGGAATTCGAGACCAACTGGCCAACATGGCGAAACCCCATCTCTACTAAAAATACATAAAAAAAAATTTAGCTGGGTGTGGTGGCCCACACCCAGGAGGCTGAAGCAGGAGAATCACTTGAACTTAGGAGGCAGAGGTTGCAGTGAGCCGAGATCATGCCACTGCACTCCAGCCTGGTCAACAGAGTGAGAGTCTATCCAAATAAAAGGAAAGGGGACAGGAAGGGAGGGGAGGGGAGGGATTGGCTATCTTAAAGCAAATTAACCATACTGTAAAGATCAGTGTTTATTAGAAAAAAAAAATAAACAGCAAATAGTACTCTTATAATCAAAAATAAATAAGGGTGGTGGCTCACGCCTGTAATTCCTGCACTTTGGGAGGCCGCGGTGGGCAGATCACCTGAAGTCAGAAGTGCACGACCAGCCTGGCCAACATGCCAAAACCCCTTCTCTACTAAAAATACAAAAAATTAGCCGGGCGTGGTAGCAGGCACCTGTAATCACAGCTACTCAGGAAGCTGAGACAGGAGAATCGCTTAGACCCAGGAGGCGGAGGTTGCAGTGAGCCAAGATCACACCATTGCATTCCAGCCTGGGCAACAGAGCAAGACTCCATCTCAATAAATAAATAAATATATTTAAAAGAAAAAGATTGTTATTTCCAAAAGAATCTCACTCATAGGCAGATCAAGACTTTTCTTTCTAAGTTTCTGAATATACTGTTTTGTACCTGAATGAGGAAACATTGTTATAAGGCTCAATGAAAAAATTTCCATGTGGTAATATGTAAATAGATTTGGTCTTTCCAAAAAAGGATTCAGTCCCAGCACTTTGGGAGACCAAGATGACCTTGAGCCCAGGAATTCAAGACCAACCTAGGCAACATAATGAGACTCTTTCTACAAAATAAAAATTAAAAACATTAGCCCAGTGTGGTGGCACAAACCTGTAGAATCATCTACTTGGGAGGTTGAGGCTGCAGTGAGCCATGATTATGCCACTGCACTAGCCTGGTCAGAAGAACAAGATTTTGTTCCAAAAAAACAAGGGGGGTGGGATTTGATAATCATTTTTAACTTGTGTATTATTGAACACTCATTTGGCCTTCAGAAAAAGCAAAATGGTCCTGGTACAGTTGCTCATGCCTGTAATCCCAGCACTTTGGGAAGCCGAGGTGGGCTGACCACTTGAGGTCAGGAGTTTGAGACTAGCCTGGCCAACATGGTGAAACCCTGTCTCTACTGAAAATACAAAAATTAGCCAGGTGTGGTGGCAGGCGCCTGTAATCCCAGCCATTTGGGAGGCTGAGGCAAGAATTGCTTGAGACTGGGAAGCAGAGGTTGTAGTGAGCCGAGATAGGGCCACTGCACTCCAGCCTGGGTGACAGAGTGAGAGTCCATCTCAAAAAAAAAAAAAAAAAAAAAAAAAGGAGTTTAAGTCCATCTGGTTTTGGAAATTTTCACTTGGTTAGAGAAGTAGGGTGAGAAGTTACTATTATTAGGTTGGTACAAAAATAATTGCAGATTTTACTTTCAATGGGAAAAACACAATTACTTTTTCACCAACCTAAAAAAATAGAAAATCTTTGTATTATGTTTGTTGTCCTTACTTTTTTTTTCTTAAAGGAAGAATGTGTACATTCTGACCCCAAATCAGTATTAGAAACTAGGTTTTCAGATTAAATTGGCCTTTATTTCTCTTCCACTTAAATTATTTTCAGAGCATATCACAAGGGAAGAGGCACCAATGTTAAAAAGAAAAGGGAAAAAAAGACTTCTTATAATGTTAACCTATTTTAGAATGATGTTTTGAAGCAACAGAGTGGCACTTGGTAACATATTAATCCATACCACAAGGTAAAGGAAAAGGAAAAACACTTCTCATGTGTTTCATGTAATAACTCTTAATAAGTAAACTGATTAATTGTGATATTAAATTATGAGTCGTATTTTATGTCACTGTCTCACTTAAAATGCAATAGAGGCTGGGTGAGGTGACTCAAGCCTGTAATCCCAGCAATTTGGGAGGCTGAGGCGAGTGGATCACTTGAGGCCAGGAGTTCGAGACCAGACTGGCCAACATGGTGAAACCTTGTCTCCACTGAAAACACAAAAAATTAGCCAGTCATGGTGGTGAGTGGCTGTAATCCCAGCTACTCAGGAGGCTGAGGCAGGAGAATTGCTTGAACCTGGGAGGCTGAGGTTGCAGTGAGCTGAGATCACGCCACTGCACTTCAGCCTGGGAGAAGAGCACGACCCTGTCTAAAAAAAAAAAAAAAAGCAATAGAAACAGAAAAAGTCTTGGTGAAATAAGGAAACAGTTGAGTTTGTCTTAAAGGTCTATTTTGGGTGAAAGAAATCATGGACCTCTATCATTACTCCATAAGGAAGAAGCCTATTCAGGAAGTGTAGAAGACTTTTTGCCGTAGGATGATATACTCTTCTACAGAAGTATATTTAGCAAATATTGGCATACATAAAGCATACAATAATAAAGAGATTTGGGCAGAATTTAGAATGCACATGTGGATTTCAGGATAATTTCCAACAGTATGCCTTTTTATTTTGTTGGTTCTTGGGTTCCTACCACAATGCCTGGCACATAGTGGATACTTTATATTAATGTATTTATTGTATAGATACATGTAGTCAACATATTTATGGGTCTCTAAAGTGATAATGAAGATCCTTAAAATATTATAAACAAACTAGGTGACCCTGGTTATTTAATATTCAATTATATATATTAAGCAAAATTCATTCACTTAGAAAATTTAATTAAGTTAAGATACAGCCAATTGGGCACAGTGGCTCATGCCTGTAATCCCAGCACTTTGGAAGTCTGAGGCAGACTGCTTGAGCCTAGGAGTTCAAGACGAGCCTAGATAACATGGTGAAATACCATCTCTACAAAAAATGCAAAACTTAGCCAGGCACAGTGGCACATGCCTATAGTCCCAGCTACTGGGGAGGCTGAGGTGGGAGGATGGCTTGAACCTGGAAGGTCAAGGCTGCAGTAAGCCATGATTGCACAACTGCATTCCAGTCTGGGTGACAGAGCAAGACCCTGTCTCAAAAAAAAAAAAAGAAAAAAAATATAGCCAATACTGACTGGTAAGCTATCTGTATCCTAGACAGGCCAGACTTCAAGAAACTTACCATGCCCATAAGTACAGTAGACTCAAAGTGTCTAGATTTTCCCACTCCTAGTTATCTGTCTACCTAAGAGAAATGAAAACATACATCCGCACAAAAGCTTGTACACAAATGTTCATAGTAGCATTATTCGTAATAGGTAAAAAGTGGAAAGAAATGTCCATCAACTAATAAACAAAACATGGAATATCCATACAATGGTATATTATTCAACTATAAAAAGTGAATTACAGATATATGCTATACAACATGAATGAACTTTGAAAATATTATGATAAGCAGGGGTCAGGCATGGTGGCTCACTCCTGTAATCCCAGCACTTTGGGAGGCTGAGGTGGGTGGATCACCTGAGCTCAGGAGTTCGAGACCAGCCTGGCCAACATCTCCCCTAAAAATACAAAAAGTAGCTGGGAGTGGTGGCAGGTACCTGCAATCCCAGCTACTTGGGAGACTGAGGCAGGAGAATTGCTTGAACCCGGGAGGCGGAGGTTGCAGTGAGCCGAGATCACACCATTGCATTCCAGCCTGGGGGACAAGAACGAGATTTCATCTCAAAAAAAAAAAAAGAAAGAAAGAAAGAAAGAAAGAAAGAAAATATTATGCTAAGTGAAATAAGCCAGTCACAAGTCATTTATTCTATGACTCCATTTATATGAAATGTCCAGAATAGACATATACAGACAAAGCAGATTAGTGGCTGCCTAGGGCTGGTTGGTGGAGGGGGTACTGGGAGGAAATGAGGCAAATTGCTAAAGGGGATGGGATTTGTTGTTGAGGTGATGAAATTGTTCTGAAATGGATTGTGATGATGATTGTAAAGTCTGTAATTATCAAAAAAATCATTGAATTGTATACTTTAAATGGGCGAGTTGTATAGCATGTTAATTTTTCTTTTTTCAGACAGGGTCTCACTCATTTCCCCAGGCTGGAGTAAGGTAGCATGATCACAATTCACTGTAGCTTCAACCTCCCCGGCCCATGTGATCATCCAGCCTCAGCCCCCAACTCAGTAGCTGGGACTACAGGTGTACACTACCACTCCTGGCTGATATTTTAATTGTAGCCCAGGCTCATCTGGAACTTCTGGAATTAAGCCATTCTCCTGCCACAGCCTCCCAAAGTGCTGTAATTACAGGCATAAGCCACGACACTCAGCCCAGTTATTTATCAATGAAGTACTTACCAAAAACCAAAAAAGTTGAATCTGAATCCTGGGATTTGCCATTTACTAGTTTAGGTAAATTACTTATGTGAAAAGGGACCAATATAGTTTCTACCTCACTGGATTGTTGCTATAAAGAGAAAATCCTGGTAAAAAGCCTCTAACTTAAAAAGCAAAAATAAGTAGTAGCTATTATTATTATTATTATTATTATTATTGACAAAGTCTGGCTGTATTGCCCAGGCTGAAGTACACTGGCACAATCTCGGCTCACTGCAGCCTCTGCCTCCTGGACTCAAGTGATCCTCTTGCCTCAGCCTTCTGAGTAGCTGGGACTACAGGTGCATGCCACCACACTCAGCTAATTTAAAATTGTTTTTTGTATAGATGAGGTCTTACTATATTGGCCAGGCTGGTCTAGAACTCCTGGACTCATTGGGCTATTATTAATTAATTGTTAAAGGACATTGGTCCATTCACAGACCACCCGGGCTTTATTTTGTACCATTCGGGATGCATCTCAGGTCCCATGCCTGACAACCTGCAGCACTGCCTTATGTAAAATGTGCCCTGGGTCAATCAAATTCCTGCTCTTTAGATTTAAGTGGTGAAACAGAGACTAGAGCAAATGACTGTGAGGCCTGAATTTTCGGTCATAGGGGTTGGGTGAGCAACAGGCAAATTGTCGTGATGAGGGAGCAGAAGTAACCATGAACTGTGAAAGATAGGTAGGTAGTGAGAGGAGAACACAGACGCCATGGAGAAGGAGAAATTCTGTGAATGATGTCCGGGTGGACAGTCCCGAAAATTGTCTGAATTCCTGGTAATTTACAGATCCAACCCCAAGCCATTTGGAGCGTTGCAATATGCCACCACCATTGTGTGAGGTGCCACCACCAGACTGCAGAGGTTCAAGACCCACATTCAAACCTCAGTTTACCACACCACCTACTAGACTTCTGACTTGGGCAAGTCATTTAAACTCTCTGAGCCTCACTCCCCTCATCTGTCCACCTGGCATCATGATAGAACTTCCTTCACAGGATTGTTGAAAGAACCACATGAAATCTAAGTGCTCAGCACATAGTAAGTACCAATAAATGAGAACTATTATTAATTAATACTACAGTCTATTTTTATTAATGTGTCTTTGCTCCTTGCAAGCAAAGATACTTAATTAAATAGCTGGTTATACAAAGTTATTCACAATGTAAAGTCTTTTGGTTGAAAACTGATTTTTATAAAAGGATGCTTGGTAATGAAAATTTTAGAAATGTTAGTGATCTACTCAATCCCTTCTTGTACTGGTAAGGAACTGACACCTAAAGATCCTTCCAGATCACACAACCAAACAGACTATGCCAGGATGAGAGGCTGAGCTTCCTGACCCCAGGCTTGAGTTCAGTCTGTTGATTCTCAGATTACTGGGATTTCAGCTACTAAATAAATTTAGCAAACTTTTCTCCTATTCTCTTTACCAGTTATTTATTTATTCATTCATTCACTCATTCATTTTTTGAGACACACCCAGGCTGGAGTGCAGTGGCACAATCTCGGCTCACTGCAACCTCCACCTCCCGAGTTCAAGGATTCTCATGCCTCAGCCTCCAGAGTAGCTGGGACTACAGGCACGTGCCACCACACCTAGTTAATTTTCGTATTTTGTAAATTTTATATTTTTAGTAGAGACGGGCTTTTACCATGTTGGCCAGGCTGGTCGCAAACTCCTGACCTCAGGTGATCCACCTGCCTTGGTCTCCCAAAGTGCTGAGATTATAGGTGGGAGCCACTGTGCCCAGCCTAGTTCTTTATTTAAAATTTTTTTTTTAAACAAAAGCATGATTAAAGTCCTAATGCTACTTACTGTATTATATACATATTATGTTATAATAAATTCACTGTTTATTACAGCAGAGTTTTATTCCACTGGGTGATTGTCCATTGATATGCCCAACTGTCACCAGGAAAGAGACACTTTTCCATGGGGGAAATCACAAGACTGTCCTAGTTTCCCAGTGACCTATCCTGTTCTGCTGCTGCTGTGACCCAGAGAATGAATTCCTCATAGTGGAAGGAAAATGGGGTCCTTCCACGGGTGGCTTTTTCTTTTTTCACGTAATGATACCAATTATCCCAGAACAAGGAGGAGAAAAAACCAAAGTTCTTACTTTCTTGTCAGATTTCCCAGAGGAAAGAGCATGGCATAGTTCCTTTTTCTTCTCTGAAATTATTTCCAAATTAGTTTGCTCCTGGCCCAATTTACGTCTATTCATTTCTGTAGCCATTGCATCACACCCAAATGAGTTTCCTCTTTCTATTGTTGGACAAATTTTCACAAAATATTTGAAAATTGTCTGCTTCCTCTTCATTCTGTTCTGTGGGTAAAGCATTATATTCAGACTCTTTCCTCTGGGAGTCCTTTGAGTTACAAAGTTAAATGACATTCCATGGGCGGGAGACTTGGAGAGAGCTCTCACTGTTGGGAGGTGAGCCGTTTGTGAGTGGACATTTATCATCTCTGATGGCTTATCCATGGGTGTGCCTCTGGTGCCTTGTATGCTACTTAGGAACTTGTCATTAATTATAATAATGGTAACACATTATAATAGAAACTATTAAGGTCTTACTATGTGCTAAGTCTTTCACATAGATCATCATATTTAATCCTCATCACAATCCTAGGAGGCGGGTTTTATTTACTCTATTTGATAGATTAAGAAAATTAAGAATTCCAAAATGTAAGTTAGCCGTCCAAGAACCTGGAAGCAGCAAGGATGGCCTGAATCCTAAACTCTTATCCACTATTCCCATGATGCTCAAATGGTGGTCCTCAGACCAGCACCATCAGCACTACCTGGGAAATGGACAGAAATGCAAATTCTTGGACTGGGCAGTGGCTCATACCTGTAATCCCAGCTCTTTGGGAGGTCAAGGCAGGAGGACTGCTTGAGGCCAGGAGTTCAAGACCAGCCTGGGCAACAGAGTGAGACTCTCCATCTCTATAAAAAAATTTAAAAAATTAGTTGTGCATAAGGCTGCACAGTGAGCTATGTTGTGTCACTGTACTTTAACCTCTGTGACAAAGTGAGACTCTGTCTAAAAAAAAAGAAAAAAGCAAATTCTCAACCTGCACCTCAAATCTACTGAATTAGAAATTCCCAGGGTGGGGACCAGCAATCTATGTTCCAACCAGCCCTCCACGTGATTGATGGATGCTGAAGTTAGAGAATTAATTGCACCTTGCTATGCTTTACATGCACAAAGACATCACACATGTAAGCAGAGAACTACAAAGATTGTCTGGGAAATGACTCCAAAAACTTTGGGTTGTTGGCCAGGAACTTGCTGGGACCCGAGGTTTCCTATCTCTCAGTGGGAGGGCTGAGACCCCCATGGTGTTTCAGAGACTCCCCCGGCATCTCCAAGTCAGGGAAGTTAGCATTTTTCAAAATTCCCATTAACGCTGACATCTGAACTCAGACTTTCTGTGCCTGAGCCCTAAATGGTTATCACCACCCCATGCAAGACCACTCTCCCACTTTACTGGCAAAAAATGGAGAATGGTGAGAGGTTGAGGGGCAGAGTCCCTCCTCTGGTCACAGTCTCACTGTGGTCCAGCTGTGTCATAGCCAAAGCACATTGTCTGACTCACCAAAGGATGCCAAGAGGATGGAGGACACACATCTGTTGACCCTTTTGCCTCTGAGTTCCAGCCTGCACCTAGTGATGATGGTGGAACTGAAATATTTGGATTAGTTTCCCTTTTCTGCCATTACAAATGATCACAAACTTAGTTGCTTAAACAATACAAATTTATTATCTTACAGTTTCATAGGTCAGAAGTCCGATCTGAGGCTCATTACGCTAAAATCAAAGTGTTACCAGGGTTGTGTTCCTTTCTGGGGGCTCTAGAGGAAAATGTTGCTTTGCCTTGCCCAGCTTGTGACAGCCGCCCAATTCCTTGGCTCTTGGCTTCCTTCCTCCATGTGCAAAACCAACAATGTTGCATGTTTCTGAGCATTGTTCCATGCTTTCTGACCACATTGTTGCATCTTGCTGACCACAGCCAGGAGGGGTTCTCCTGCTTATAAGGACGCTTGTGATGACATTGAGACCTTCAGGATAATCCAGGTTATCTCCCCATCTCAAGGACCTTAACTGAATCATATCTGCAAAGTCCTTTTTATCATGTAAGGTGGCATATTTACAGGTGAGATAGGAAAAAAAAGAAAATGAATTCATATATTATTTATCAATTAGAGGAATATATAAAGCCATTTTTCCTTTATTCCAAGACCATTTGCTAAAACATATATCTCTGCTTTAAAAACTTTTTTTTTTTGAGGGAAGAGGAAGTATTACCACATTATAGGCATTTGTAGCTCAAAAAAATACGTCTAGATTTCAGAAACCATAAACTGGGACAGAAATTTGTCTTATAAGCAAAGTAATATGATAATAATCTCATCTAGTGTTTATTTTCCTTCTTATACCTGCCTGCTTGATTTCAATGGAGCGCTGTTATGAAGTAGGCAAGAAGAGGAAACTCAGGCTTACAGAAGCTTTGTGACTAAACCTGAAGTCCCCTAAATAAATTCCAGGACCCAAAGTCCAATCTTTGACTCTAACTCCAGGACTCTTTGTATTACAGTAGGCAAGACTGCTCCAAGTAGAGGTAAGTCTTCCTGGAAAGAAGTTACTTCCTCACTGATCCCCTAAGCTTTAATCACAGACCCCCAGGAAACCACAGAGTAATTACAAGGATTGAGAGTTCACTCATATGTTAAGCACTAGCTGAAGTCTGAAAAGGTGAAGTATATTTGTACCTTCAAATATATACATGTGCTGCTGATGTGATTTAATGTGCAGTTTCCTTTGCTAATGCACGGCCTCACAGCAGCATCTTGACATTCCATCTTCTAAAAAAAATGAACACATAAAGTAAAACTGCTATTGAATGAACATCTGGAAAAAATACATATATACACACACAAACACATATATATCTTCTCTCTACAATTAAGCTCTCATTTGTGAAAAACTTGGGAATCATTTTTCTTCCTCATTTTATTTGACTTCAAACATTGTGATAGCTAGGCTCTAAAAGAGACTCATGACTGGGATTTCTTGTATTATTTCTTCCTCTCTCTTTCCGAAGGCACATAAAGCATCTTTCACTTGCTCTAAATTTCTTTTGGTGCCATTCTGGCTACTTCTCACCCTTCTCTCCAAACACCACTGTCCAGAAACATCAGGAAGATAAACGGTAAGTTTTGAGGAGAATAATTATAGGCTGTATTAGAGTAGTCCATCACAATGCCTGCGATGCTGCTAGCATTGCTAAAAGTGCCCCACCCAGCACAGGTAGTAAGGGGTAGAACTAGTGGCTTATTTTGTGAACACAGTAGTTTGCAAAATGTATGGATTAGCATCATTTGGAGCTTGTCAGAAATGTGAATTCTTGAGTCCCACCCAAGACCTGCTGAATATGGTGGCATCCCCAGCAATCATTGCTTTAAGAAGGCCTCTAAGTGAGTCTGATGCAAGCTACAGATTTGCCTGACCCAATTGCAACTGATTGGGCCAGAAATAGCTACCTGACTCAAATGCAGCTAAACCATAGGCTTCCTATTGGTCTATGGTGTCTTATGGCGAGAGAAAGAGGAGCCGGGCAAACCAGGCTTCCCCTTTGTAGCAGGTGAATGGGGAAACAGTGATGCTGAATGAGGCTGTGCAGTAGCATTGAGGCCATGAAGGGTCATGAGCATGCTGGGAACAGAAACTGTGACTAAGCAGAAGCTGTGAAGCCAAAAACAACAATGACAAAAAGGCAACGAGGAGAGGGTGAAGAAGGCAAGCCAACTGGAAGAGAAGAAGTAAGTGTGCAGGGAAAAGCAGAACTTGGAGAGCTGGGGAGTGAACCAGGACAGCAGGAGAGTGAAGTTCAAGAAAGTCCACTGCTAAGCTCCCAGAGCTGCTGCAGCCTCTAAGCCTGGTTCTGTTTTTCACAGTGTGCCAGTGCCTTCTGAAACTAATCATTCTGTCGCCTGCAGCTTCTGTCCTGTGTATTCTTAAAATGTATCTTTTCTTTGTGTTTTCTTTAAGGAAGGCTTTCCCCATGCCCTCCACCCTCTACCCCAGTGCTTTCAAGGAGTGGGGAAAGTAAGACCAGAAGCTTTTGAAAAAGAAGAGGGCCGGGCGCGGTGGATCACGCCTGTAATCCCAGCACTTTGGGAGGCCGAGGCGGGTGGATCACGAGGTCAGGAGATCAAGACCATCCTGGCTAACACGGTGAAACCCCGTCTCTACTAAAAATACAAAAAAATTAGCAGGGCCCGGTGGCAGGCACCTGTAGTCCCAGCTTCTCAGGAGGCTGAGGCAGGAGAATGGCGTGAACCCGGGGGGCGGAGCTTGCGGTGAGCGGAAATCGCGCCACCGCACTCCAGCCTGGGCGACAGAGCGAGACTCCGTCTCAAAAAAAAAAAAAAAAAGGAAAAGAAAAGAGGAAATGAACAAACGAAAATGAAACATTCTCTGTACATAACTTTCTCTAAAGCTTGAACTAGTAAAACTAAAAAGCCTAAATTAATAGGCTTTCCAATCGTGATTTCACCAATAAAGGGCTCCGAAGAGAGTCTAAAGAAAGAACCATATGGAACAATTTTTTTCTACCTCTAATTATTTGGACTTCTCTCTTTTATTCTCTAAGTATAGAGGAAGGTGTCCTTCAAAAAAAAACTACTTTGAAATGCTCAGTTTAGATATTAAATGGGTTGATAATAGAAATAATCATAACTAAAAACTCTTGAGCTATTCTTATGCACCAAGCAATGTGTAAGTATGTCACATGTTTAAGTTATTTAATGTCATTTTCACAAGGGCAAGAATTCTTTTCTGTTTTTTTTTTTTTCACTGATGTATTCTCAGTGCCTGGAATAGTGCTTGGCTACTAGTTGACACTCAATAAACACTTGTTAAATGAATTAATGAGAATCTTCATACAATCCTTGGGTACTATTATATCCATCTTGCAGGCCCTCCTGACCGTAAAAATGGAAAGCCACATTTCAAATGTCTATGTGAGCATAACACTGTCAGGCAGCAAGTTTCTACTTGGACCAAGACCATGAAGGTTTTTATTCATTTGATGATATATTCATTCAGTAAATATTTACTTAGCACTTATACATACCAAGTGTTGTTCTAGCCATTGAGGTTACACTATTGAATCCTGAAGATGCTATAGCTGCCCCCATGGGGAGACAGAGGAATAAATGAAGTCATTTCAGGTAGTGACAAGTGCTATAAAGACAATAAAAGAGGTGAGGTAAAAGAGCAGAATGGGAAACGGTTATTTTGCATTTGACAATCAGGGAAGGTTTCTCTGAGGAGATAAGGTTTGTGCTGAGACCTACATGACAAGAAAGAGCCAGCTTTGAAAAAAGTAGGATATTGCAGGTAGAAAGAACAGCAAATGCAAAGACCCTGAGATAGGGCTGTGCTTGATATATTCCAGGAGCAGTAAGAAGGATACCATGGCCAGAGCATGGTGAGTAAAGGAGAGTTTGATGGAAGAGATCAGAAAGGAAGGCAGGGGCTAGATCATGGAGGACCTTCTTGGCCACGGTGTGGCAGCCTTATAGTATGGGCTGAGATTGCTCTCCAAGACAGACCCTGCCTCAAGGTGTACGGTCAACGGAGAGCCCACAGCAGAGCTCTTGTGGGACTGACCAGTGTTCCAACTGAGGCCATGCTTGCTTTCCCTGGGCAACTCCAACAAATGATTGAACCTTGTGGGAAGAATAGGGCTCACCATTTGACTCAATGCATACCTCCTCTAATAAGCAGCCTTTGCTCTGGACTTGTGGTTGACCCGGACTAGACTTTCTCAGTGCAGTACCAGACTCAGAGGCTTTTCCTCCTCCATGTTCCTTCCTGCCTCCCTCCTTCCACAGGTATCAGACTTGTATTCAGTTTGGAGGCTTTCCCTTCTGACTGCTTCCTATTCCCTCTCTCCTTGGGGTTTCACAGGTGCGACTTCTATGCCCCCCTACTGGCCCCAGTACAATTTCTTGCATTTCTTTTTCTTTTTTTGTTCTCTTTTTTCTTTTTCTTTTCCTTTTTTCTCCTTTTCTCTTTTTTTTTTTCATTTTTTCCTTTTTCATTTTTTTTCTTTTCTTTTTCTTTTTACAGGTGAGGTCTTGCTGTTACCCAGGTTGGCTTTGAACTCCTGGGCCCAAGTGCAACTACAGGTGCACCACCATGCCTGGCTTTCTCTTGCATTTTAATGACATCTTGGCATCTCTTTTTAAGAGGAAACACACTGACACAATTGGTATTGGGAATGGTCTGAGAAAGCAGGTGGTAAAGTGGAGTTTGGGGACTGGGTCACCCACTGCCTGCCTGGTGATAAGGATCCCATCTTGAGTAGGGTATGACTATTTTCGGGCACAAGGCCCAACTGCTAAAAATGTTACCGGCAGTGACCCGGGAAAATGTCCAGGTGAAAAGGAATGCCTGCGCCAGCATGCTGACTCAGGAGTTTGAAAAGTGTACAGGAACAACGAATGAAAGGATAATGGAATTGGCTGGTTATTACCAAGCTGCACTGACCCTCCTACAAGGGATAATGAGAAACTGAGAGCAGTTAATAAACAGCTGAGAACCAAGTGTGAGAGCCAGAGGGCCTCTTTGGTAGCTTGAAAAGAAGTCTTCTTCTCCTGCTGTGCAAGAGCAGGCCCAGCTGAGCGGCAGGCTGATGATCTAACTGTCAGAACCCAGAGCTCTACAGATGTTTGGATGCTCAGCCAAAGTAGTCTCCTATGCTAAAGTCAGGAATCTGGTTAGAAAAACATGGGGCCTGGACCCTGAAAAGTGGGGCAGCGACATCTAGATGGATGGCCCTGTGAAATGTGCCTCTGCAGACTCCTTTGGGACCCCAGAGGGAGCTTGCAGAGGTAGCCTCCCTGTCGAGAACCAGTAGTTTCCACATGGGGAAAATACTGCATATACCAGAGCTTTTTTTTTTTTTCCGCTGAAAAAACAACAGCCTCCCAACTCCAAGAAAGTACCTCCACATCCTCTTGTGGCTGCCGGGTTATAACCAGGGTCAAGTTTCAGTATAACATGGCTGAGGGTAGGCTGGGCCTGATAAAGGAGAAGAGATTTTACTCTAAAGGAAGTGGAAGAATTAACTACGTCATGGAGAAATTGGATGCCTCATACATTGTTAATGGGAATGTAAAATGGTACAGCCACTTTGGAAAAGTCTGGCAATTCCTCAGAAGGTTAAACAAGGTCAGGAGTGGTGGCTCACACCTATAATTCCAGCACTTTGGAAGGCCAAGTCAGGAGGACCACTTGAGGCCAGGAGTTCAGGACCAGCGTGGGCAACATAGTGAGACCTCATCTTTACAAAAAAATAATAAACTGACCTGGGCGTGGTAGCAGCCTATGATCCCAGTTACTCTGGAGGCTGAGATAGGAGGATTTCTCAAGCCCAGGAGGTTGAGGCTGCAGTGAGGTGTGATCATGTCACTGCATTCCTGCCTGGTAACAGGGCAAGATCCTGTTTATTTGTTTGTTTTTTTTTTTAAAAAAAAACAACAACAGCAACAAAAAACCCCAAAAGGTTAGAGTTTCCATATGACCCAGCAATCCCACTTCTAGTATCTATGAAGACAAATGAAAACATTTGCAAACAAAAACTTGTAAATGAATGTTCATATCAACATTATTCATCACACCCAAAAAGTGGAGCCAACTGTCCTTCACATGCGAAGCAGATAACATTTTGACCTGTGCCTTTCCTACTCCAAGAGCCTCAGGCAGCATCACTGTCTGAGGGCTCTCAGAATGCCTTATGCACAGGCATATATTCCTACACCACATGGCATCTGACCAGGGGACCCATTTCACAGCGAAGGAGGTGCAGGGGTAGGCCATGATCATGGAATCCGACGGTATTATCTCATACAATATGAACCCAAACCAGCTGGCCTCATAAAGGGTGAAAATGGCTTACTGAAGGCACAGCTGAAATGCCAGCTTGGATGCAATTTCCTGCAAAGATGGGGCCATCTATAAGGATGCAGTTATATGCACTCAATTAGAGATGTCAGACGTGTCCCCACGTAGGAAGAACATACAGGTTCAGGAACCAAGGGGTGGAAGTAGAAGTAGCCCCACTTACTATTACTCCTACTGACCCACTGGGATTTTTTTTTCTCCCATCCCTGCAACTCTGAGCTCTGCAGAGTTGGAGGTCCTGATCCCCAAAGGGATGCTCTCTTTCTGTGGATACAACAAGGATCTCATTGAACTACAAGCCATGGCTACCATCAGGGCACTTTGTATTCCCTGTGTTCAGGAACCAGAAAGCAAGAGAAGCCTCTAACCTGGAAGGAAAATTGATACTGCTCAGCAGGAAGAGTGTCAGGTGTCTTCTCAAAACTGCAGTGGCACCAACTTTTACAGTAAAAGCTTACCAGATCCTCCATAACCTGGCCCAATGTTACCTTTCTGATCTCCTTTCTTTTTTTCTCTCCCGCTTGCTCACTCCACTGTAGCCATGCTGACCTCTTTGATGTTCAGTGAGCAGACAAGGTGCTTTCAGGACTGGGGTCTTTCATCCAGCTTCATGAGATAGAAGAAACAAGAAAGGCTACAAAATGCAGAAGGAGCTCAAACGAGAGATGGAGGGTGGGAGATATTTTATATAATTACACTAATTTGTACAGAGCCAATGACAGAGTTGGACTTTTTAACTCTTAAGTTTTAGAACAAGCATCCTCACTGACAGGAGGAAAATATTAGTGTGGAAAATATTGATGAGAGAAACCTCTTATCAGTATTTTTCACATACTCATTGATTAGTGACTAAAAAGTTAGACTGAGACAAAAGAATGATCTTCCTGGAGAACGAACAAAGTTCCGTCTTTGATAATGATTAGTAATAGCAAACTTATTTTTGAGATATGCTAAATGTCAGGCACCAAGGTAGGCCTTTTACATACTTTGTCTTTTTTAATTCCCATGAAATCTCTAAGAAAAAGGAATTATTATTCCCATTGTGAAATTCCCTTTCCTACACATGAAGAAATAGAGGCTCAGAAAGGTGAAATAATTTGCCTAGGTCATACTTCATGTAGTGGCCAGCTTTAACCACAGCTCTTTCTGAGTCTAAGACCTATATTATTTTCTCCACGATTTGCTTCCCCTTAAGAGAAAGAGCTAATCATTACTTCACTCATGCATTCACTTATCCATAATTTAATAAATGTTCACACTGAGTGTTCACGTGCCAGGCTTGGCCTGATTTTGCTGATACAGTGGCAAATGAATAGGTAGGAGCCTTACCTTCATGGAGGTTATTGCCTAATGGTGTAGCTGGACCGTGAATCAAAGAAGTTCAGGTCTCTGAAGCGCAGCTGACACAGCATGTGCTAAGACTGACATTTGAAGGAGGCGAACAGAGATTACTGTTGACCTAGACCTTGACTATATATTATGCACAGTAAATACATACAACCTTGGTTAAGACATTGACTTTTTAGCTTCATCAATTTTGAAATGGGTATAGTAATAATACATTTCTTGCCAAGTGGTTGTAATCTCAAATGAGAAAATGTGTGAAAGGCCTTGGCAAACTGTAAAATAGTCAACAAGGAGAAAGGGTCTTTTCTTTCCTTTTCCTTTTTGAGACAGGGTCTCATTTTGTCATCCAGGCTGGAGTGCACTGGCACAATTACGGCTCATTGCAGCCTCTGCCTACCAGGCTCAAGTGATCCTCCTGCCTCAGCCTCCAAAGTAGCTGGGACCACAGGTTTGCATCACCATTGCCAGCTAATTTTCTTAATTTTTTGTAGAGACAAGGTCTTGCTATGTTGCCCAGGTTGGTCTCAAGCTCCTGGTCTCTAGTGATTCTCCTGCTTCGGCCTCCTAAATTGCTGGGATTACAGGCATGAGCCACAGTGACTGGCTGGTCTTTTCTTTATGCTAAAAAAATTCAAACATATACTACATTAGAATAGTGCAATAAACACCCAGATGCGTATCAACCAGCTATGACCAGTTATCAACTCATGGCCAATCATGCTTCATCTTTAGCCAGACCCTAATTATCCATTTTTTTGGGAAGCAAATCTTTGACTGCCTATATTTTTATCCATGTATATACCTCAATGAGGGGATTATCTTAAAAAACATAGCCACAAATACCATTATTACTCCTAAAAGCATAAAAACAAAATTTACAGCAATTCCTTAATTTTATCAAACATCATAATTTGCCTTAGTGGTCAAAAGTCCCTGATGATCTCAAAATTTCTGAAATCAGTAGATGTGAATTAGTATTTAGATAAGGTTCATATATTGCAGTTGGCTGCTATTTTTGTTTGTTTGTTTTCTTGAGACACTGTGTTAGCCAGGATGGTCTCGATCTCCTGATCTCGTGATCTGCCCGCCTCAGCCTCCCAAAGTGCTGGGATTACAGGCGTGAGCCACCGCGCCCGGCCTGCTATGTTATTTTTTAATCTGTAAGTTTTTCCTTAATCTTCTTTTTGTTTTGTTTTTGCATTTTGTTCACTTACGAAACTGTAGAACAGTGGTTCTTAAACTTAAGTGTGCATTAGAATCATCTGGAGAGCTTGTGAAACCCCGGATTGCTGTGTCCAGTCCCCAGGGATTCTGATTCCGTATTGCATTTTTTTTTTTTTTTTTTTTTTTTGAGACAGAGTCTTGCTCTGTTGCCCAGGCTGTAGTGCAGTGGCCTGATCTCGGCTCACTGCAACCTCCGCCTCCCGGGTTCAAGCGATTCTCCTGCCTCGGCCTCCCGAGTAGCTGGGACTACAGGCGTGCCCCACCATGCCTGGCTAATTTTTTGTATTTTTAGTAGAGACAGGGGTTTCACCATGTTAGTGTTATACCCAGACCGTTTGTTCCCCAAAGAAGACCACCAGAGTCCAGAGTCAAAGCCAAGCGGCAAGGATCTTTACTACAAGTTCGAACTTGGTCCCTCCATTCCACAGCATACAAGAGGGCCTCGAACAATGCGAGTGCTTGCTTTTCATAGCCCGATGTAAACAGGATATGTAAAGTTACAGGGAACAAGGTAATTCTCTCGGTTACAGCATTACAATTGGTTAACATTATACATTTAGCATTCCTTATCGGAGATCTCCCAGGTGATGTTTTTCTGAAGTTTGAAAGAAATATGGAGGAATGTGTTTCTGCTGGGCTCAGGAAGTTGGGAGATATATGGGGGATGTGCCTCATTCCTTTCATTAGCAAGGATGGTCTGATCTCCTGACCTTATGATCCGCCTGCCTCGGCCTCCCAAAGTGCTGGGATTGCAGGAGTGAGCCACCATGCCCCACTTCCATATTGCATTTCTAACACTTTCCCAGGTGATGCCAATACTGCACTCAGGAAGGACACTTCGAGAACCATTGTTTTGCATATCCCACAGTCTGGATTTCCTTATCCCTTGGTAAAGTATCCTTACACATGTTCATCTTCCTCTCTATTTCTTGTTAGGAGAAACTTATTTAATTGTCTGCAGTACAAGACAATGGTTAAAACTCAGGGTTTAAAGTTAGATTCCCTGCTTTTAAATCTTGCTTTTGATATTTATTTGTCATGATCTTGGGCAAGTCACTTCACTGTTCTGTGAACACAATATTACAGGGTCTTTGTGAGGATGAAATGAGATTTTAAAAAGTGAAGTGCTTAGCATAGTACTCTGGCAATTAGCAAATGCTCAACAAATTTGATTGTCATTTTTCAACCAAGAAATCATAAAGGGGTGCACGGTCTGTGGAAGGCCTTGAGTTTTGTGTTTTGCTGCGTTTTGACGTCAGCACAGGCAAGCAGGAGCGCCAAAAAAGAACCTAATTAAAAGTGAAGAACAACTCTCCTGGCCACTTTGTGTCAGCTCAAAATTCTGCCCCTTTAAGGAGGGCTCAGCCACGTGACCCACCGGGTCACATGGCTCGCGGGACAACATGGCTGCGCCCGTACTAGGGCTGGTTTGTGGACGCTACCCTGAGTCGGGTCGCGTCCTCTTGCTGCTGCTGCTCTCGCTGCTGTATGGAGCGGCAGGGAGCGAGGAGGCCGGGACCAGTGCGGGCGCGGGGTCCCTTGCGGGTTCTTGCGGCTGCGGCACGCCCCAGCGGCCTGGCGTCCATGGCAGTTCGGGAGCCGCTCACCGATACTCGCGGGAGGCTAACGCTCCGGGCCCGGTACCCGGAGAGCGGCCGCTCGCGCACTCAAAGGTGCTCCATCGATTCCTCCAAGGCGGGTGGGGGCTGCTGAGTTACTGGACCGGGTTGGAGTAGGCAAAGCGAGGGACTAGTAGGAAGGGAAGTAAAGGTTATAACCACACCCCAAATCGAGCACCTGCTGATCCCATATGAGGAGTTCTTCCTCTGTGCCTCACCGGAAGACTCCGTTTAATTGACCATTAGGGAGTTTGGTTTGAGGGTTATTGTTACTTCTTTATCCCCTATTTCTTCTTCCCTCCAACCTTTTCTCTTGATGAGGGTCTCAGAATTTTAAGTCAATCAAATTATGGTTTAAACCACCATTTCCTCTCTTATTAACGGAATAAATTAGGATCCTGGGTCTCAGTATCTTCAACAGGGTTGTATACTTATCTGTAGTCTCCTCGAGTACCCTCTGCTTGAGGACAAGGGCTTGTATTGTTTATCCTGCTATTCTTAGCACTTTAGCACATAGGAAGGACTGTAGTTGTAGTAAGCAAACTGTAGTTGTTTTATTACTATTATTTATCTGTGTCTTGCTTAGCGCCCCTATGTGTTAGGTGCCAGGATATATAAATAACTTACTGACCAGGCGCGGTGGCTCACATGCCTGTAATCCCAGCACTTTGGGAGTCCGAGGCGGGCGGATCACGAGGTCAGGGGTTCGAGACCAGCCTGGCCAACATGGTGAAACCCCGTCTCTACTGAAAATACAAAAATTAGCTGGACGTGGTGGCGGGCGCCTGTAATCCCAGCTACTCGGGAGGCCGAGGCAGGATAATTGCTTGAACCTGGGAGGCAGAGGTTGCAGTGAGCCGAGATCGTGCCACTGCACTCCAGCCTGGGCGACAGAGCAAGACTCCATCTCGGAAAAAAAAAAGAAAAAACAAAAAACCATTACTTCGTTCTGTCTGCCCGGTATTTTGCATGTTGATGTGTTGTCGAAACAATTTATGGAACTAGAAGTCAGGTGTTCTGACTCTTAAACCAGTGCTCCTTCTCGTTTACTTAGCGGACCCTATCCTTTTCCCATTCCATTTTTCTTTTCTTTGGGTTAATCCTGACTAATATTTAGGGCTTAGGTGAGAGGTAACATCCACAGCAGGTTTTACCTGACCGCCTCTCTTTCTCTCTCCTTCAGTATTTCCATATCCTGCCTCAGTAGTATGTGTTTACTCTGACATAACAATTATTAAGGATGTTTTTCTGCTGATGTCTCTCCCCAATTGGACTGTGAGGGTGATAGGGTCAGGACCATGATTTAGTCTCTCAGGTGTAGAGTGTAGGAGGTTGATACATGGGCTTCTCATTGTTTTTCCATCCTGTATAATTTTTGGTCTTTAATTTTTTTTCTGTTACCCCTTAGAGCATGCCCTGCAGCATTATTTATCTTCTGTGTGTTGAAGACTCCTAATTACTGTTTTAGTGTGTATTGGCCATACTTGATTTTAATTCCTCTCTAACTTGCCGATAATTGATAATCAATCTCTCCCTCTTTCTGTCTTTTTTTTTTTCAGAAAGAGTCTCGCTCTGTTGCCAGGCTGGAGTGCAGTGGCGCCATCTCCGCTCACTGCAGTCTCCACCTCCTGGGTTCAAACGATTCTCCTTCCTGCCTCAGCCTCCCAAGTAGCTGGGATTACAGGCGCAAGCAACCATGCCCAGCTAATTTTTGTATTTTTTTAAATAGAGATGGGGTTTCACCATGTTGGCCCAGATGGTCTCAATCTCCTGACCTCGTGATCTGCCTGCCTCAGCCTCCCAAAGTGCTGGGATTACAGACGTGTGCCACTGCGCCTGGCCAATCTCTCCCTCTTTCTAAGGAGAAATCCTTACATCTGTTTATCTATTTTTTAATAGGGAGCCATCTCATTTGCATATATGCTTTGGTCTGTCTCATAATTTTGTCTAGATTTCTCTGGCAAGCCCTGAACATTTCTCATTTTTAAACATTCTATTTTCCTATGGGTTCCAGAATGGATGTGGATGCTAGAATCTTTTGGATTATGTTTACAAGATGTACATTTTTCATCCCTATAGAGTGGTTTTGTGTCTTGATTGATGCTGTATGGGTCATCTTTGGCCAGTTCTTATAGTCTGTTTTCTACACTGTTTAGGGGCATCTCAATTTATTAACAAATTAGTGGTTGATGAGAATATACCTCCAAGCCTTCAAGGGCACAACCTAATGACTGAACCTGAAGTAGTCTTGTTGCAAATGTCTTAGTTCATGTGCAGATGACTTTGGTCTAATTCTGACACTTTGCCATTTATTCTAAATTCAGGAACTCCAATATTTCAGGAGAAGTAAATGATCATAGTGGTGGTTCTGCTTTTTTTTTTTTTTTCTCTCTTTGTTTTCTGTTTATTTGGTTTAATTCAACAAATGTTTATTTGGTACATTACTGTATAACACTTGTTATATAAGATTCATCCTATGTGCTGGGCATACAGAAAAAGACCCATACACTACCCACATGGCATTTACACTCTGGTAGGTGTTTCTCTCTCTCTCTCTCTCTCTCTCTCACACACACACACACGTAAGCATCATTTTTCTGTAGTGAGAATACTATAGGAGGAATATGTCCAGAGTACCTGGAGAGGAAGAAAGAATTCATTCTTCATGGACAAGTCAAGTAGTGCCTCAAAGAAAAGGTCACATTTGAGCTAGGCCTTGGAGGAAATATTTGTAGGAGCTGGGAATGGAATTTCAGATTCAAGAACATTCCAAGAAGGAGAATAGTATCAACACATAGCACATTGTGGAAATGCACGGTGTGTGCTGGGAAACATAAGTGATTTAAGATCTGGGAGTGACATGTTCACACTTTTTAATGTAACACTTTTTCAGTAAGTCTTTTTTTGTTTTTGTATATTCATACAATGAGTGTGTGGCAAGGTGAGGGACACAGAGAAATAACACTGGGCTTTGCCCTCAAGAAATTTTCAGTTTCACTGGAAAGTTATGGCAATTAGAATTGTCTGGGAAACAATATAGACATTAAAAAATTTGATGTGTATTCCCTCTGGTTATAAAAATACAATTCTCATTGAGAAAATTATCTTAACAGTTTTCTGCATGGCTTATGATTGTGTAACAAGGAAGCAAAATGTTTTAGTCTGCTTTTATCTTTTAGAAGAGTTATTTGAAAGGCATTTAGGATCATCGGATGCTAAGATTGTAGGTGGCATGTCTGTACATATGGATAAAGTCAGTCTTGATTTCCTGTCTGAGGAGGTTTCTGACTGGTAATGCTTCCCTGGGCATCCAGGCACAATCGAATGCCATCTCTTCCATGAAACCTTTCCACCTCCTACAAAGAAGTAGTTTTTCTATCCTCTCAGTTCCCATAGCTTATTTTGTTGTTGTTTGATGACAGCTTGTATATTTTCTTTAATATAGTGCTAGTGTTTTTTTTGTTTGTTTTTGTTTATGTTTTGTTTTGTTTTTGAGATGGAGTCTTGCTCTGTCGCCCAAGCTGGAGTGTAGTGGCGCAATCTCGGCTCACCGCAACCTCTGCCTTCTGGATTCAAGTGATTCTCCTGCCTCAGCCTCCCGAGTAGCTGGGACTACAGGCATCCACCACCACGCCCGGCAAATTTTTGTATTTTTAGTTGAGATGGGGTTTTACCATGTTGGCCAGGATGGTCTCGATCTCTTGACTTCGTGATCCACCTGCCTTGGCCTCCCAAAGTGTTGGGATTACAGGCGTGAGCCACCACGCCTGGCCCTAATGTAGTGCTAGTTTTGTAGTTGTCTGATATTCTACATTGGAAGCATTTTTAGATGTTTTAATCTCTATATCCTCCACGTGCCTTGTACATTTTAGGCATTCTGTAATAATTTCTTGAATGACCTATTTCCTTTTATGGTGGATACAATATTGAGAAACTGCTTTGGGAATAGAGAAGGTCACATACTTTTTCAAGAAACATTTGTAAAGTATTCTTTTGCTCTATTCATCCTCCTAAGAATCCTGTGAGAGAGATCGTCTCCCACTTTACAGTGAGGCAACTGCGGCTTAATGGAATCATATAGCTCAGAACTGCAAGAAACTTTGTATGTCATTTCATCTATGATTAGTATCTGTCTGTAGAGGCAGGAGGGTGACAGAATGGTATAGATAGATAAGCCCTGTATAGATAGATAAGGCAGGAGTTTGTGGACAGATCCAGAGAGCATGCTTCTCTTATTAACCCAGCTTTCTCATGAGCCTTTAGCTTATTTTATTTTATTTTATTTTATTTTATTTTATTTTATTTTATTTTATTTTATTAGAAGGGACTCAGAACAAGAGCCTTTAGCTTTTAATGTTAGGGCTGAGGAGAGGAAAGAAGAAAAAGGAGAAATTACACAAAAAAGTTATGTATGATCTTACTTCATCTTTGTGTACAAGACAAAAATCACTAGCAAGTGAAAAAAAGACAAGACTGGCTTAAGCAGGAAAAAACTGGAGGGGACATTTATAGCTCTCCTAGTTGGGAAGTTCAAGAGTAAATATGGCCCCAGACACACCTGGATACAGGGCCTCAGGCAGCATCTCCAAGGCCTTTCTCTTTGGCTATCTCTTGGCTCTTCTGCTCCATTGTCAGGTAATGTCCCTTTTCCTACTGATAAGATAACGAGAAGAGAAAAAGTTCTTTCCTGGTAGCTCCAGCAAAAGTTCAAAGATGAACTTTGATTGGGTCTTGGGCCTATCCCTAATTACATCTCTGCGATCAAAAGAATGCTATGGTTGGCCAGGCTTGGTGGGTGGTGGGAAGTAGGATAGAGTTATCCAGTACCCCTGGGCCACTTAGAAAGCTTAAGAAATGGTTTTGGAAAGGAACTTCAGTATTTTACAAGAAGTAGAGGGAGTGGGTGCTGGATGGACCAAAATAGCAGTGCCCACTGCACGTGGCCTAAGTGTGTAGCCCACATATGGTTCTGTTATTCCAATGAATAATAGAGTCATTCTTGACTTCACTTACACTTCTGACTTGAGTGGCAGTGGCAGAAGCTGTGGTGTGGCGGGGAGGGGTTTATCTCACCTTCAGATTGGAGGAGATATGGATTCTTTGAATTTGGACCTTCAATGAAGAGTTGACTAAAATGATCCTTTTTATGTGGCTTAGGATCCTATAGAGTGAGACACTTGATGCTCTGGTTTTCACTTGAATGACATTTGACATTTGTAGGACAGAAAACTTTATTTCATTAGTATAAATGAAAAATTATGATCCACTCAGAGTGATCCAGGCTATTTTTATCTATAGTCTCCAGAATGGAAACTTGGCTTATTCAGCACTGGCTATCTCTGATGGTTAATGAAAGAAGGAAAAAAAGAAAAATTCAGCCAGAAGTCCACAGTGGAAGTCGTGATTGCATTAGCATTGTTGGTATTTACCTTGAGGGAGAAGAAGATGAGAAAAGTTAGATAATTGTAAAAGTTCATTAGGTACAATGGGCACAGCTTCCTGTGGGCCTTTGAGCTGAGGGATGAACAACTGTTCTCATAACAGGAAGTTTTTGCCACAGGAAAGCTTTTTATTTAAGTCTTTAATGAAATCTCTTATTAGAGCCTCTTAATCATTTTAAGACTGCTCTTGAAACTTTTGTCTGACGTCTTCAATTTTTCTACTTCTTTGTAGAGCTGCTTAAACTGCTGATTTCTCCTCTTAGGACTGCACTATCTTGTGTCTCAGCACTTATAGTGAGAATAATGGACAAACAGTTCAGTCCTTGATCTGCATCTGTTAAACAGGTTTCACTGTGATGTTGACATGTTATGCATGTCTAGAACTATTAAAAATTAAATAGCATTTTTATAATTATGCATAATTCAAATGATAAATTGCTGATTACAGTCATGACCTCATTCAATTAGTAAAGATTTTTTGTGTCTACTCTGGACCACATACCATGCTAGGCACTGGGGATATAGAAATGAAAGATTCATTTCTGGTTCCCAAAGAACCTAGGTTCTAGGAAAGATGAAAACAGAATTAAGATACTTTGGGTGAGGTGCGGTGGCTCATACCTGTAAGCCCAGCACTTTGGGAGGCTGAGGCAGGAGTATCACTTGAACTCAGAAGTTGAAGACCAGCCTGGGCACATAACAAGACCTCGTGTCTACTAAAAAAAAAATTAGCTGGGTGTGTTGGTGTTCACCTGTAGTCCCAGCTGCATAGAGGCTGAGGTGGGAGACTTGCTTGAGCCCAGGAGATTGAGGGTGCTGTGAGCTGTGATCATGCCTCTGCACTCCAGCATGGGGTGACAGAGTGGGACTCCATCTCATATATATATATTTTAAAAAATATATATATATATTAAAAAATATATATATATATATTTTTTCCTGCAGGCAGGAAAGGCCTCCTGGAGGAGGTGATCCTTGAACCATGACAATATTTACAAAGAGACAAAGTAGTTTATGAAAATGCAGGTGAAACACAGGGCAAGAGAGAGTGTGAGAGATGAGCTCTGATGTTTATATATGTTTTTCTGAAAGGTGATAGGAATGCCTGACAATTTTAAGTAGGAAAGTAGTATGGTCAGATTGACACTTTTTTTTTTTTAAACAGGAAGTACATTTACGTGGTTTAAAAATTTAAAAACATATAGAAAAGTATATAGTGAACAATTTCTCATTTACCCAATAACCTTCCCCTCAGACAACCACTGCATGCATTTCTTGTATATTTCCTCAGAGCTATGTTCTGCAAATACAAGTAAATACAAAAATATGTGAACCTACATACCTCAACCTGCTTTCATGCTAATGACAGCATACCTTACTTACCATTTGTGCACCTTGCTTTGTTCATGTAGCTTATCATAGTGAGATCTTTCCATATCAATACATCAAAAGCTTCCTTTGATATCCCCCTCTTCTTTTTTCTTTCCTTATGGCTGCTTAATTTTCCATTTTATCGAAGGCCCACAATTTACTTAAAATGAGCCTACTATTGATGGACATTTAGATTGTTTCCAACCCTTTTCTGTTGGAAAATTGTGTTGGGTACAGTAGACTAACATTTTTAGAAGGATTAGTAGGGGCTTAAATATTTGTTGAATGAATTATTGAATGGAAAATAGATGACTTGGAAGCAAGTGGGAATGTGAAAGGGGACTGAAGACAGGAACACCAATTACAAGGCTTCTACAGTTATCTGGGTATAGAAAAGAGGGAGAGATTAGAGAGATACATACTTAGGAGATCGAATGAGACTAGGTGGCCTTTGTAATGTTGGGAGTAGGGGATGCAAGTAGTCAAGGTTGATTTCTTGGGATAGCAGTAATACATTGGACAAACAAAAACACATTTATTACTAATTTATCATAGATGAAAACAGCACCATTTTTATTGGGAAATGCATGCATAGAATCAAAGCAACCACTAACGAGGAAAGTCAGTAGAAATAGAAAGTAGAATCAATGATTGTGGATTCCTAATTTGTTTCTTCTGATGTTATTTTTCTAATGCTTCTGCCCTTATTGCTAAGCAACTCTTTTTTTCCAACTAGTCATCTCTCCTTGACTTCTTTTTTTCCCTTTCTAATTTGAGCCCTTGTTTTTTAAAATTTTATTTTTTAATTGACAAATAATTATATAATAATTTATGGGGTACATTGTGATGTTTTGATATATGTTTACATTGTGGAATGAGTCAAGCTAATTAACAAATCCATCAGCTCACATACTTATATTTTTTGTGTGTGGTGAAAACATTTAAAATCTATTTTTCAATAATTGTGAAATATATAATGCATTATTTATTATAGTCACTACTCTGTGCAATACATCACTAAAGCTTATTTCTTCTATCTAACTGAAATTTTGTACTGTTTGATCAACATCTTTCTTTTTCCCATCTTCCCCTCTCCGCTAGCCTCTGATAACCACCATTCTACTTCAATTAGTTCAACTGTTTTAGATTCCACATTTGAGTGAGATCATCAAGGTTTTTGTCATTTTGTGCTTGGCACATTTCACATAGCATACCGGCCGCTAGGTTCATCCATGCTGTCATAAATGACAGCGTTTTCTTCTTTTTTTTTGGTTTGAGACGGAGTCTCGCTTTGTTACCCAGGCTGGAGTGCAGTGGCGCAATCTCTGCTCACTGCAAGCTCTGCCTCCTGGGTGCACGCTTTCTCCTGCCTCAGCTTCCTGAGTAGCTGGGATTACAGGTGCCCGCCACCATGCCCGGCTAATTTTTTGTATTTTTAGTGGAGATGGGGTTTCACTGTGTTAGCCAGGATGGTCTCTATCTCCTGACCTCGTGATCCAACTGCCTTGGCCTCCCAAAGTGCTGGGATTACAGGCGTGAGCCACCGCGCCTGGCTGAGTTTTCTTCTTTTTAAGGCTAAAATGTATAAATAAAATATATGTATATGCATATATATATATAATTTTCTTTATCCATTTATCTGATAAGGGACACCTAGGTTGCTTCTGTATCTTAGCTATTGTGAATAATGTTGCCGTGAATATGGGATTGTAGATATTTTTTGAGCATACTGGTTTTATTTCCTTTGGCCATATACCCAGAAGTGGGATACCTGAATCATATGGTAATTCTGTTTGCAAATTTCTGAGGAACCTCCATGTTGTTTTCCGTAATCACTGTATTTACATTCGCACCAACTGCCCAAGGGTTCCTTTTTCTCTACACCTTCTCCAACACTTGTCATCTTTCATTTTTTTGATGATAGACATTCTAACAGGTGTGAGGAGCTAGCCCATTGTAGTTTTAATTTGTGTTTTCCTGGTGATTAGTTGTGATGAGCATTTTTTCTATTTGTTAGCCATTTGTATGTCTTTTGAGCAATGTCTCTTCGGGTCCTTTGCTCATTTTTAAATTGTTCTTTGTTTTCTTGCAATTTAGTTGAATTCCTTATGTATTTTGAATATTAACTCCATATAAGATGCATGGTTTGCAAAGATTTTCACTCATTCTGGGATATCTCTTCACTCTGTTGTTTCCTTTGTCATACAGGAGCCTTTTGGTTTGATGCAATCCGATTTGTTTATTTTTGCTTTTGTTGCCTACGCTTTCGGAGTCAAGTCCGAGAAGTCTTTGCCAGGCCTGTCTCATGGAGCTTCTTTTCCCAATGTTTTCTTCTAGTAGTTTTACAGTTTCAGACCGTACATTTAAGTCTTTAATATGGTTTGAGTTGATTTTTGTATATGCTATGAGATAAGGGTCTAATTTCATTCTTCTACATGTGGATATTCAGTTTTCTTAATACCATTTATTGAAAGGTTGTCCTTTCTCCATTGTGTGTTCTTGGTGCCTTTGTTGAAAATCAATTGATGGTAAATGCATGGGTTTATTTCTGGGCTCTCTATCCTGTTCCATTGGTTTTTGTGTTAGCTTTTATGTCAGTACCATGCCATTTGATTAGGTTTGTATTTATTTTGAGGTCAGCTAGTGTGGTACTCCACCTTTGTTCTTCTTGTTCAAAATTGCTTTGGCTCTTTGGGGTCTTTTGTGGGTCTGTACAAATTTTAGGATTTTTTTTTCCTATTTACTTGAAAAATGACATTGGAATTTTGATAGGAATTACATTGAATCTGTGGATTGCTTTGGGTACTATGGACTTTTTTTATTAATTCATTTAATCCATGAACATAGGATGCCTTTCCATTTATTTGTCTTTTTATACTATTTTTTTCATCAATGTTTTATAATTTACAGTATATAGGTCTTTCACTTCTTTGGTTAAATTTACTCCTAAGTGTCTTTTTTTTTTTTTGATGCTACTGTGAATGGGATTAATTTCTTTTTCTTTTTTTTTTTTTTTTTGAGACGGAGTTTCACTCTTGTTGCCCAGGCTGGAGTACAGTGGCATGATCTTGGCTCACTGTAACCTTCGCCTCCCGCGTTCAAGCAATTCTCTTGTGTCAGCCTCCCTAGTAGCTGGGACTACAGACATGCACCACCATGCCCAGCTAATTTTGTATTTTTAGTAGAGATGGGGTTTCTCCACTTTGGTCAGGCTGGTCTCGAACTCCCAACCTCAGGTGATCAGTCTGCCTCAGCCTCCCAAAGTGCTGGGATTACAGGCATGAGCCACAGTGGCCAGCCTGGGATTAATTTCTTAATATCTTTTTCAGATAGTTCATCATTAGTTTAAAGAAATGCTGGCTGAGCACGGTGGCTCATGCCTGTAATCCCAGCACTTTGGGAGGCCAAGTCGGGTGGATCGCCTGAGGTCATGAGTTCGAAACCAGCCTGGCCAACTTGATGAAACCCTGTCTCTACAAAAAATACAAAAATTAGCTGGGCGTGGTGGCAGGCACCTGTAATCCCAGCTACTCGGGAGGCTGAGGCAGGAGAATCACTTGAATCCGGGAGGTGGAGGTTGCAATGAGCTGAGGTCACGCCATTGCACTCAAGCCTGGCTGACAGAGAGAGACACCGTCTCAAAAAAAAGAAAAGAAAGAAAAAGAAATGCTGCAGATTTTTACATATTGATTTTTGTGTCCTGCAACTTTGCTGAATTCATATATCAGTTCTGACAGTTTTTTGGTGGAGCCATTAGGTTTCTGTATATAAGATCATGCTGGCCGGGCGTGGTGGCTCACGCCTGTAATCCCAGCACTTTGGGAGGCCGAGGCGGGTGGATCACGAGGTCAGGAGATCGAGACCATCCTGGCTAACATAGTGAAACCCCGTCTCTACTAAAAATACAAAAAATAAAAAAATAAAAAGATTAGCTGGGCGTGGTGGCAGCTGCCTGTAGTCTTAGCTACTCGGGAGGCTGAGGCGGGAGAATGGCATGAGCCTGGGAGGCAGAGCTTGCGGTGAGCCGAGATTATGCCACTGCACTCCAGCCTGGGAGACAGAGTGAGACTCTGTCTCAAAAAAAATCAATCATGGCATCTACAATCAGGGACAATATAACGTCTTTGTTTCCAGCTTGGATGTTGTTTCTTTCTTTATCTTGTCTGATTGCTCTGTCTAGGACTTCCGGTGTTATATGGAGTAGAAGTGGCAAGAGTATGCATCCATGGCTTGTTCTGAATCTAAGAGGAAAAGCTTTCAATTTTTCCCCATTGAGTATAGTGTTAGCTGTGGGCTTTTCATATATGGCTTATATTAAGGTACATTCCTTCAATGCCTAATTTGTCAAGAGTTTTTGTCGTGAAAAGATGTTGAATTTCGCCAATGTCTTTCTGCATATATTGAGGTGAATGTTTGGTTTTGCCCTTCATTCTGCTAACATGGCATATCACATGTGTAGGTTTGCATATGTTGAACCATCCTTTGATCCTAGGAATAAACCCCACTTAATTTTGGCGTATGATCCCTTTAATGTGCTGTTGAATTCACTTTGCTAGTATTTTGTTAGAATGTTTGCATCTATGTTCATTAGGGATATTGGCCTGTATATATATATATTTTTTTCTTCTAGTAGTATTCTTGTCTGGCTTTGGTATCAGTGTAATGCTGGTATCATAAAATGAGTTTGGAAGTGTTTCCTCTTCTTCAATTTTTTGGAAGAATTTGAGAATGATTGGTAATAGTTGTTCTTTAAATTAGAATTCTGCCATGAAGCCATCTGGTTCTAGGCTTTTCTTGATGGAAAATTACTATTATTATTATTATTACTTGAGATAGAGTCTCACTTTGTCGCCAGGCTGGAGTACAGTGGTGCAATCTCGGCTCACTGCAACCTCCGCCTCCTGGGTTCCAGTGATTCTTCTGCCTCAGCCTCCCAAGTAGCTGGGATTACAGGTGCGTGTCACCACACCTGGCTAATTTTTTGTATTTTTGGTAGAGACAGGGTTTCGCCATGTTGGCCAGGCTGGCCTCAAACTCTTGACCTCAGGTGATCCACCTGCTTCAGCCTCCCAAAGTCCTGGAATTACAGGTGTGAGCCACTGTGCCTGGCCAATTTTTAAAATTATTTATTCAGTTTCCTTATTTGTTATCAGTCTGTTCAGGTTTTCTACTTCTTCTTGATTTGGTCTTGATAGGCTTTATGTTTCTAGGAATTTATCCATTTTTTTTCAAGGTTATCAAATTTGTAGATATATAATTGTTTATAAGTAGTTTCTTATGATCCATTTTATTCTGTAATATTGAACCCTTGTTTATGGATGAGGGACTTGACAGTTCCTAAGCTGCTGTGGACTCTATTAATTGACTCACTCAAATAATTTGAAAATAAGGCATTATGTCTGTTAAGAGTGTATTTCTGACAGATGGTATGGTTGAAGCCCTGTGGTTTTTTAAAAAAGTTGAGATAGAATTCATATAGCACACAATACACTCTTTTAACATGTACAATTTAGTGGTTTTTAGTATAGTTATGAGGTGTTACAACTATCACTGCCTAATTCCAGAATACTTCATCATCTCAAGAAGAAACCCTATGCCCATTAGCAATCATTCCCCATTCCTGCCTCCCTCTAGTAACCACTAATCTACTTTGTGTCTCTTTGGATTTGTCTATTCTGGACATTTCATATGAATAGATTCATACAATATGTGGCCCTTTGTGATTGGATTCTTTCACTTAGTATAGTATTTTCAAGGTTCACTCATACTGTAGCATGAACCAGTACTTATTTCTTTTTATGTCTGAATATTATTCCATTTTATAGATATACCATATTTTGTTTACTTATTCATCAGTTGATAGACATTTGGATTGTTTCTGCTTTTTGGCTATTATGAATAATGCTGCTATGAATGTTTTTGTACAAGTTTTTGCATGGACATATGTTTTTATTTCTCTTGGGTATATACCTAGGAGAACTGCAGGGTCATATAACTCTTTGTTTAGCTTTTTGAGAAACTGCCAGACTGTTTTCCAAAGCAGCTGAACTATTTTACATTCTTACCAGCTATATATGAGGGTTCCAATTTCTTCACATCCTCATCAACACTTGTTATTGTGTCTTTTTTGTTATAGCCATGCTAGTGATCATGAAGTGGAACCTCATTATAGTTTTGATTTGCATTTCCCTAATGACTCATGATGTTGAGCATGGACCTGCATTTTTTAACTGAACATTTTCAGTGTGATCCTCAGACCCTGTGCTCAGTGTTGGGAACAGAGCTGTGAATAAGGCAGCCCCAGTTGCTGTCTTCTTGGAGTTTAGAGTTCATGTGGGAAGGTAGATAGGAACAAAGTAATTGCAATTAGGGTTTTTATAAGGAATTATACAACACATAGCCCCTTAGTAAACTTTAAAACTTTCTATTTTAGTGAGGTAAGCCTTTTTCATGATTGTTGGAGGCCAAAATTCATGCAGTGGTTATTTAAAGATAGAGATTGCATTTTTACATGTGCTTTTAAAAATAATTCAAAGAAACAAAAGCATATGCGAATAAAATATGTATAAAGAAAACAGTGGGGCTGGTCACGATGGCTCATAATCCCAGCAGTTTGGAAGGCTGAGGTGGGAGGATCACTTGAGCCCAGGAGTTGGAGACCAACCTTGGCAACACAGTGAGACTCCATGGCTTAAAAAAAAATTAGCTAGGTTGGGCGCGGTGGCTCACACCTGTAATTATAGTGCTTTGGGAGGCTGAGGCGGGTGGATCACCTGAGGTCAGGAGTTCAAGACCAGCCTGGTCAACTTGGTGAAACCCTGTCTCTACTAAAAATACAAAAATTAGTTGGGCATGATGGTGGGCGCCTGTAATCCCAGCTACTCAGGAGCCTGAGGCAGGAGAATTGCTTGGACCCAGGAGATGGAGGTTGCAGTGAGCCGTGATCATGCCACTGCACTCCAGCCTGGGTGACAGAGCAAGACTCCATCTCAAAAAAAAAAAAAAAAAAAATAGCTGGTCATGGTGGCACATGTCTGTACTCCAGCCATTTGAGAGACTGAGGTGGGGGGATCTCTTGAATCTGGGAAGTCAATAGTCAATGCTGTAGTTAGCCCTGATCATGCCACTGTACCCCAGCTTGGTCAAAAGAGTGAGAACCTGTCTCAAAAGAAAAGGAAAGTTGAATATTCTCCCTACCTCTGCATTCCAGCCATTAGTGGCTTGGTGACTGTTATTCCAGACCTGTTTCCAGTACAGGTATAGATTTGTATCAGTAGAGGTTTGATTAAGGAGATTACCTTCCTAAAGAATTTTCACTTCTTTTTGAGAGACTTGTGATTCACCTTCTTTGGAGTATAGAGAGATTTTTCCCAATTTTACAGTTATTACTGTGGTGAAGATTTACTAACTATTGAGTGCTTACTGGGTGCTAGGAACCTTACCCCTACACAGGTACACCTTGGTTGTGATGCATGACTTCCTGTGTTTCACCTTTCATTGTAGATGGTCCCCATCCCTGCCGGAGTATTTACAATGGGCACAGATGATCCTCAGATAAAGCAGGATGGGGAAGCACCTGCGAGGAGAGTTACTATTGATGCCTTTTACATGGATGCCTATGAAGTCAGTAATGCTGAATTTGAGAAGTTTGTGAACTCAACTGACTATTTGACGGAGGTAATGGGATTGGGGAAAGGAGGGAGAACTTGTTCTTTTCCAGAACTTTTAAGAATGCTTTAATAGCAGCTAAGAGTGACTGACCTCTTTTACCACATTACTGTGTGAAGCATTTTATTGTATATATTTCATCTTCATTTCTCACAACAACCCTATGAGGCAGGTTATTTTTCAGGTGACATACTGAGGATCAGAAAAGTGATTTGCCCCACATCACACAGCTAGTTGGTGGTAGAGCTGGGATTCCAGCTTGGCCAGTGTGACCTCAGAACCTGTGCTGTAACTATTATACTATATTGTGTTAATGCTTAATGTGTCAGAGAATACCACTGACCACTAAGGCTTTCTGAGATAACAGATGGCATGCAAAGTAAGACCACTTTTCTTCTCAGTAAATCGCAGTTTGGTTTTTCCAGAAGCATTTCATAATTTTTAAGTGATAAATGCAGAAGTGCAGTTTTTCATTTTTTTGGCTTTATTCCAACACCTTGACAACTCACACACACTGTGCTGTGGCAGTTCCAAACATTATCTGGTGGTCACTGAATCACAAAGCAAGGTTCTGAAAGTGGATGTTGTCCTAAATGGGAATAGGAAGAGGAAGGCTTTCTAGTCTATGAATGTTTATGTCACTTTCTGAAATACACTTATTTTATTTGCTTTCCAGTTTTCTCTCACAGAAAAACTTTACTCTTGTCTTCAGTTCATGGAGTCCCTGTTCCTTTTTTTTTTCTTTAAGGCCCCAAATGTCTTTTTGTAAATTATTATTAAATGAATAATTTGAGAGTGAATGTATAAAGTAAAACAACTTTCAAATTTGGTTTTGCATTGTCACATTTCTTTGGAATTTCCTCAAATATACAAAGTGGTTAGAAACCTTTTTTGTACACATTTCTAGTAAGCAGAAGTCCTTTTCCTTTTGGTTTCACAGGATATTCTCAGCTCAGGTTCCTCATTAGTTTACTTAAGTTAGAAGACTTCTAAAGAACCAGGGTTCTCCATGAAGATTAGATAGAATAAGCAGAACTTAGGGCATCTAAAAACATGGATGGGGAAAAGTTATAAGTTGGTACAAAAGTAATTACGGTTTTTGTCGTTACTTTTAATGGCAAAGACCGTGATTACTTTTGCACCAATCTAATGTATCTGGTTATTTACTACCCTCGAGCCCAAATGTAGTATTTCCTTCAATTATGATGCAATCAACAAACCACAGCAGTAGTAGCAGTACCTCTGACTTTGTTACCAGTAGAAATCACAGACATTTTTAATCATATTTTTGTTGTTGCAGAGATCTTGAAATATTGTCTGCATTCATCCCCACTTTGAAATATGATAATTATGAGACCTGCCACTAGATCTTATTTAATATATTAATGAAGAGCATATTTAATACTATAGCACTAATTTGCTTATTAATATTTTGATATAATGACTTTTCCTCATAATACTATTGATTTTATTTTATGCATTTAAATGTTTTATTCTGAGAAGGGGGTTCTTAAGCTTCACCATACTGCCAAGGAGCTC
The DNA here is from genome assembly GCF_047675955.1 of Chlorocebus sabaeus. NCBI lineage: Eukaryota > Metazoa > Chordata > Mammalia > Primates > Cercopithecidae > Chlorocebus > Chlorocebus sabaeus. Next base: position 60,119,165 of record NC_132925.1, read on the forward strand.
AAAAAGGACCAAGAACTGCCTTGGACCATATGCTCTATTTTTTTTAATGGCACTCTATAGACTTCTTTTCCCATCTCTCCAGTTTCACTTTATATCACACTCCTCTTGTGTACCGTGTTCTAGCCCTGCTGGTTTTGTTTCTATTCCTTGAAAACTCAACATTCTTTCCTACCTCAAGAGCTTGGCCCTTATTTTCTCTCTGCTTGGAATTCACAGTTCTCTTGCTTATCCCCCTTATGCATGACTGGCTCCTTCTCATTCTTGAGTCGTCTCATCTTAAGTGTCACTTTCTCAAGAACGTTTTTCATGACACTCTTTACCTTACAAGGTGAAGTAAAGTTATAATTATTTTCTTCCATTCTTTGCTTGATTTTTTCTGTGCTCCCACACTTAAGCACAATAAGGATAGGGACCATGGCTATCTGATATTGACCTTATATCCCCTAATTTAGCCCCAAACTAGGCACATGGTAGGTGTTTGATACACATTTGTTGGATAAATAAATGGCTTAGGTAGTTAGTCATGGCAGTGTGACAAGGGAATGCAGGAAGAAGATTGGGGTGAAGAAGAGATGGTAGCCTCCCCTCCGGAAAAGGAGTTGGAGGTGCTTGTAAGATCTGCAATATAAGATCCGGTACTCAGTTAATTTCATCTAGTAAGAACAGGACAGAACTAGAGGTAGAGATTTGAGAGTCATTTGGAGTACTGGCTATAGTTAATTTGATGAGGTTGAAAGAAGTTGTCCATCAACAAGCATCGATCAGTGTATCTCAAAGTGTATCTCTTGAGCTACCTGTATTAGAATGACTAGCTGTGTGCTATTTACACATACAGACTCCTTGACCTCACCCTAGAGCCCCAGAATCAGAATCTCTGGGGTTGGGGAGCAGCAGTATATAGCTTGAACCAGCTGATTACATAATCTCAATTGCACAAAGCCTGAGAGCCACTGGTGTAGTAGAAGTGCAGAGAGCCAGGGGCAGAGCTCTGGGGAGCAACAGTGTTTCAGTGGCTGAAACAAGAGCCCACATATTTTAGGAGATGAATAAGAACACTCAGAAATGTAGGAGGAGAGTCATGGTTACCAAGGGCCAAATGACCTAATTTTCAGAACAGGGTTACATACAACAAAAATAATCAGGTGGATAGGTGGATGAAGACTTGAGACACTAATGTTAAATAAAATCATTAAAATACAGATTTCCATTTGGTGCTTGAATTGGCCAGTTGAGATTTGTAAGCACATTTGACCCCTTAGTGGAGCTAGAATGTGTCAGAATATGAGCAAACAGTGCCATTTTATTCATTTAGCTAGATTCAGGACAAAGGACAAAACTTGATTATGTAATCTCACATGTACAGAATACTATTTCCCAGAGTCATTTGTAATACTTGGGGAAGTGTATTTCCTTCAGAAACAGTCATGTTCTCAAAAACTAATCTTGTTCAGTCTGCATTCTTATCAGCTAAGTGAGTCTTAAATGAAAATGGTCTCCGTAAGTGACATTAACTTGTTTTAAGAGGAAGCCAGAGACTTTTAGGTCATTTCTGAGTCCCCTGGGAAGTCATAAGAAAGACCCAAGTTCAACCGGACAAGAGGAATAACTTTAATAGTGTGGAGAGAAAATGGCACACATGAAACACATTACCACAACCTTTTCTGGATTTTTATTTCCTACCTTCCTTATAGGCTGAGAAGTTTGGCGACTCCTTTGTCTTTGAAGGCATGTTGAGTGAGCAAGTGAAGACCAATATTCAACAGGCAGTAAGTAATGTTTCAATAGGCTCCTGTATTTCTCAAAGTCTCATTGAAAAGGGTTTGGGTGAAAAATCCAAACCACACATGTCACCCCCCTCTCCCCCTGACACCTAACCATTCTCCTGCTGTGGCCTGACCCCAAGTAATAGGCCCATGGACCAGGACGCCTTATCTTAAGGAAAATGGGACAAGACGGTATCTGAGGAAGTGCTGGGTCTGCCTTGAGCTTCTGTCTCATGTGCCAAGGAACACACTGTGTTGCTAGGTAGAGCTCAGTAGGCTCCAGATACTTCTGAGTTTCATTTACTTATAGCCATTTCTAGAATGGAGGACTCAATGGGAACATTTTAAAATTCTATTCTTAAAGTCTCCATCTCCTCAGGTGCTGGTGTGGAGATAGAGCTTCCTTAAACATTTTTGAATTCATGGGATCAGAGTAGCATTCAAGAAAGGAGCCTTTTGTTCTGAATATTCATAAAAAATGGAGGTGGTGAACTGGTTCTTACACGCAGGGGTATACCCTCTCATATGGAGGATCCAGGGGATGCAGATGAGGTGTGTTTTTCTCAGACATCATGGAAACAAATGGTGGAGTAGACTTCCACAAGCACCTTTGTGATGAGTGGAACTTGGAATTCTTGTTCCAGACATTTTAGCAGGTTTGTGTATGTTTGAGTATTTGCTTGCATACATGTCTCTTGAAAATATAAGAACAAGGGATGGAGTGAGGGTAAGCTGGGAAGTTGAGGGTTCACAAAACAAAGAGGGTAGAGAATGCAAAAGAGATAGGAGATGGTGAGAGAGGGAAGGAAATGGGGGTCTGCCCACTCAAGGGAAGCTGATGAAGCTAGTGGCATTGAAGACAGGAATCCAACCCTTATCTTCGTTTTTAATGCAAGTTGCCTTTTAGTTCCTGTCTGCACTTCATCTTTATGGGTGGGCCTCACTCTGTCCTCTCTTGTGAGCATCAGTGCAAGAAAAATTAAACTGTCCTGGCTTATGTTTTCTTTCTCTTAAAACTAACGTAGAAAAACTTGGGGGAAATGGTGAAGTAAAACAAGACTTGTTTTCAGATCATATATAGGTGAATCGAGCCACTTTTTAATATGTGTTTTAGATAAATGTTTGAAAAATGTGATTGAGTTCCATTCGAATTCACAGCTTGCTTTGGTCCTTACAAGTTTATAAGTCTAATATGGAATCTGATACCCGCCCCCCCCCCACCTTTTTTTTTTAAAGGACTTTGAGGTCAGTTTAGGCTAGTGTTTATGAGCCAGCAACTTGGGACACGGGGCCTCATTTTAAGATACTGAGTTCAGGTGAGGGAGGGCGTTTGTGCTTATATTTGTAATTTGGGTTTTCAGATACAGGGCCTCTTGTCACTTGAGAACCGCCAAACACATTGGGTGTGAAGACAGAGGTGGGTCATTGCTAGGCTCTGAAGGTGCCTGTTGAGTACATAGTGAAGTGTGTGTGCTTGTAACTAGGATGAGGACAAGCGGCTCTCACTGGGTTGTAGTGTCAGTCACTTGCTTAAATGCTTATAATGGAAAAGCAAACCTTTTAAGCTTATTTAGAAAGGGCTGAACGAGTAACATAAATCTGTTGATGATCAGGGAGAGCAAAGTTTTTGTTTTTTTCATCCTCCTCATAAGGCCTGACTTACCTTCATTCACTGCACCAGACCTTTTGTTTTTTGTAACTCAGTGTCTCCAGAAGAGTAAGATGTGAGCTGGCCTACGAAGTAAATTTAAGCAGTAGGGAAGATGATTTTGAGTGGTAGATAGGCAAGCCTCCGATCTCTCTGAATCACATAGTGAGAAAGTGCTTTCTTTTTAGGTGTCTTTCAAGACTTGATTAAAAAGAAAGACTCTTGAGTGCTAGCATATCCTTAACACTTGACTACGCTTGTTATTCTCCATTTTAACATAGAAAAGGGCTTGGAAGTGTCCTCAGGCTACCGCAGCTAGTTAGTAATATTATTTTCATGTAATTATTTTAACTATTGCATTCTATTTATGACAGGTTATAAAAGTGAGATAAATTCTCCTTTTTTTAAAAAAAAATCTTTTTTTTTTTTTTAATAAAATTAGACAAATACAGAAAATAACACAACACAAATGTGCAGCTTACTGAGTTATCCTAAGGTGAACACACCTGGTTCACCTTAGGTCCACAATTAGAATTTTTCTGCCTGCCCTAGCAGCCCCATCCAGGTGCCACATCCTAATCATCACCCCTCTCTGTCCTTAAAGTAGCCACTACCCTACTTCTCAAAGTAGACACTTGTTTGCATTTCTTTATAATATTATTATCCAGGTGTACATCTCAAGTTTAATCTTGCCAATTTAAAGGAAATTTGTATCTTTTAAGACTCTTCTAATCTACAGGTTTCCCTTTCATTGCGTTGCTTCCCCTTACCCCCTAGTTTTTCGTCCAATGATTTATCTGTTGAAGAATCTAGGACATTTAGCTTTGAGACTTTCCTACAGTCTGGATTTTGCTGAATGCTCTGTCATGGTGCTGTTCCCTATTCTCTCTGACCTCTGTATTTCCTGCAAATTGGTAGCTGGATCCCCAAGTGTCATCAGACTCAGGTATGAACCCTACAGTAAGACATCAGATAATTGGTGGGTTCTTTCCCCACAAGGCACCTGATGTCTGGTGCTGTTTCTTTTTACGATGTTAGTGGCTGTTGATGCTTAGTGTCTAATCCATTAATCCATTGGGGGCCATAAGATGGTGTATTACTCTCTTCTCGTGCTGCTAATAAAGACATACCCAAGATTAGGTAATTTATAAAGAAAAAGGTTTAATGGACTCATAGTTCCACATGACTGGGGAGGCCTCATAGTCATGGCTGAAGGTGAAGGAGGAGCAAAGGCACGTTTTACATGGTGGCAGGCAAGAGAGTGTGTGCAGGGTGACTACCGTTTATAAAACCATCAGATCTCGTGAGACTTATTCACTGTCATCAGAACAGCACAGGAAAACCTGCTCCCATGATTCAGTTACCTCCCACCGAGTCCCTCCCATGACAGTTGGCGATTATGGGAGCTATAATTCAAGATGAGATTTGGATGGGGATATAGCCAAACCATATTAGATGGTGATAATCTAATCTTTTTCATTTATTAATGGAGATTCTTTCATAAAGAGATAGTTCCATTCATCTACTGTTTCTTAACTATTGTTGCAGGTCATACAGGAAAGATAGGATAAATGCTTGATTCTTTACTAGCTTTTAAGATAATGATTTGGTTCCCTACTGTTCTTCAAAGGTGACCAGTTAGAGTATTTTTTGATTAAATATTTCATTTTCAGATAATCATATATTCTCATGCATTGTAAGGAATAATACAGAGAGATCTGGTGTACTTTTCACCCAGTTTCCTCCAATGGTACCATCTTATATAACTATAGTACGGTTTCACAGCTGGAAAATTGAGCATTCATATGACCCACTTGTTTTTGTCTGATTTCACCAGTTTTATATTATTCATTTGTGTGTCTGTGTATATATTTAGTTCTGTACAATTTTACCACAAATGTAGATTTGTGTAATCACTGGATTTAAAAAAGTCTTCATGAACTCATGGATTTAAATATATTTTGTGGCCAGGCATGGTGGCTCATGCCCATAATCTCAGCTGAATTTTGGGAAGCCAAAGCAGATGTTCGCTTGAGGCCAGGAGTTCAAGACTAGCCTGGGCAAGAGAGAGAGAGAGACCCCATCTCTACAAAAAATACAAAAAATTAGCCAGGTATGGTAGCGTGTGTCCATAGTCCTAGCTACTTAGGCGACTGAGGTGGGAGGATCACTTGAGCCCAGGAGTTCGAGGTTTCAGTAAGCGGTGATAGCACTGTGGTACTCCAGGCTGGCTGACAGAGTGAGACCCTGTCTCTGGGGGAAAAAAAACAAAACATATTTTATTTTATTTTATTTTACACCGAAATCATGATCCCTTTTGAAGGTTTGGGCATATCTTTTTTTCCAACAGCTTTATTGAGATGTAATTTACATACCATAAGTTTCAACATACTAAGTGTACAGTTTCATATTTTTTATATAGTACAGTTTCACAACTAGAAAGCTGACTGTTGATACTACTCACTTATTTTGGGTTTGTATCAAAAATTTATCTATATCATCACAATCAAATTTTAGAACATATCTATCAGCCCTAAAAGAAACCACATGCCCATTTGCGGTCATCACCGATTCCCATCCCCAGCTTTAAGCAGCTGTCCTGAGTCCTAGCAGTGACCCTGGTGGTCCTTCATGGCTTCATGGCTTCATAGCTTTGCTTTTTGTAATGACAAGATCTGCTCCCATCCCTACCTTCACCCTTAAAGCCATTTCTTTAAGAAGCTCTAGTATCTTTTAGTAGGAAATAGTATTTTGAGGACCCTGTCTAGGCCCTGGGTGTGCTCATTGCTATTAGGTTTCTAGGCCACTGCAGTGGACAGACTGAGATAAAATGCCACAATCAGTTTACACTGATACTTCCATTTTGTGATTTTTAATTTAACCTGTTCTGCATTACATCTATCCCCTTTCTTCCACAGCAGGAATCCTGGTTTTCAAGGACACAGGGGATGATAGACTACTCCATAATCACTCATTTATTTTATCCCAGATTATATACATAATGGTCTCAATAATACTAATGCTACCATCCCCAGTGTAATTACTGAGAATAGGTTTTTAAAAATCCAAAAAGTTTATATCTGCTTTTGCTATTTCTCCCCTAGTTTTAAAATATTGTACTATTTCTGTATTGTTGAAACATATGTCCATTATAGAGAATACTCTTTCCATTTTAGCTCTCAACTAATCTCAGTTCTGTAAGTAACTACATGTTTAATGCTGTCTGTGATCATGTCTCTGTAGTCATTTGAATTGATCAAGCTCATTCTCAACTAGATTCTTCAGGAAGTGGCCATGGGAACAATATGCCCTGAGTATTTGCATGTTGATAATAGTTTGTTAGTGCTCTTTATACTTTGAAGTCAACTTTTCTGGATATGAAATCTTTGGTTCACGTTTATTTTTCTTGAGTAGCTCACATACTTTATTTTTTTTTTTTTTGGAATGAAGCATTGCTATTGAAAAGCCTGATGATAATCTATTTTTTTCCCTTGAAAATTCGTTGTTTTTGCCTAAATACCCATTATTTTCTTTTTTTCATTTTCTAGTGTCCAGTGATTTCATTAGACTGTATGTTGGTGTTGGACGTTGTGGGTCAGTATTCTGAGGTATGGGGTAGAAGCTTTCAATATCTAGTTTCATAATTTTTTTTTAAACTTCAGGAAATTTTTATATTATTACTTTTTATCATTTTTTGTGTCCTTACTTTTATTCTTTAGGAACTTCTCATATCTTTCTTTACATAATTCTTTTTACCCATTTCATTGTTTATCACTTTCTTTTTAATCATTTTTTTCTCTCTCTCTCTCTCTTTTTTTTTTTTTTTGAGACAGGGTCTTGCTCTGTGACACTGGCTGGAGTGCAGTGGCACGATCTTGGCTCACTGCAGCCTTGACTTCCTGGGCTGAAGTGATCCTCCCACCTCAGCCACCCAAGTAGTGGGGACAACAGGCACATGCCACCATACCTGGCTAAATGTTTTGATTTTTAGTAGAGACGAGGTCTCACTATGTTGCCCAGGCTGGTCTCAAACTCCTGGGCTTAAGCAATACTCCCGCCTCAGCCTCCCAAAGTGCTGGTATTATAGGCATCAGCCACCATGCCTGGCCTCTTCTTTTTATTTTAATTTTTTCTTCCTTTTTGTCTTCTGTGTCTTTTAATTATCTGTTTATTTTTGAAATGACTTTTTATTTTATTTCTAGTTACCACTTGACTTCTCTACCTCATCTGAGTTTGTGGATTCTGATTTATTTTGTTCTCTCATGCATCATTTTCTTTATGCCATTTACCTCATTTTATTTTTATTTTTATTTTTATTTTTTGAGACAGAGTCTGGCTCTGTCACCAAGGCTAGAGTGCAGTGTGCAGTCTTGGCTCACTGTACCCTCCACCTCCTGGGCTCAAGCAATTCTCCTGCCCCAGCCTCCTGAGTAGCTGGGATTACAGGGGCCCGCCACCACGCCCAGCTAATTTTTTGTTTTTTTTAATAGAGACGGAGTTTGGTCATGTTGCTCAGACTGGTCTCTAACTCCTGAGTTCAGGTGATCCATCTGCCTTGGCCTCCCAAAGTGCTAGGATTATAGGCATGAGCCACTACGCCACACCATGTTGTTATTTATTTATTTATTTATTTATGAGCATGTCTTCCTGACTGCATTTGTTATTCATAAGGATGTTGTTCTGCTTCTTGTTCTCTTACTTCTTATAGAACTTTGGATTGCATTTGAGCTTGAGTCATTTCTGTTGCTCATTTCTATTTGAACTCAGTTTTTCTGAACTTTTAGAAAGAGACATGGTTCAGGGTAGCTTTGTAACTTCACTGAGCTCCCTCTTAGCTGTTCTCAGCATAGTGTTTAAACGATGGCCTCCTGTCTCCTGAGATTTCCTGGATTTCTTCCCCTCCTCCACTACTTCTCTTTCCATTTTCTCTCTTGTCCATCAGTTTCAGGAGTTTGGTTTTGTCTCTTGAGATTTCTCCTTGGTGTGAGGCTGTATTCTGGAAGGGAACCCTGGCAGGTCGGTTTCAAGAGTTCATGGTGCACAACTGCTTGGGCGCCTTCACAGTTTCTTACCATGGGCCCCTTAAACCTACTCCTTATTGGAATGGACAAAATTCCTTCCAGTGTCAGCTGCTATTGTCAGACTGTCCCTCTATGTTTTCTAGTAATGCCTGTTGGCTCTTTTGGAATTTTCCTTTTCACAGGTCTGATTGCCTGTTGCTTTGTTTTTCCTGCCCAACCACTGCCCAGCCATAGACACCGTGCAGGTTATATGGCTGTTGGCGGTTTTTCTTCACCTTTTTGTGTTCTGGGTTTGGTGAGGATACTTTGTCACATGGATTTGCTGTGCACATTGTTCCTGGGTTTTGGGTATTGCTCTCTAGTTGTTCTGTCTGGTTTTATATGTAGAGAGGAGAGATTCAAAAGCTTTGCTGATGTTGTTCCCATCTTAGCTAGTTTTCTTTTTATGTAAAGTTTTGAGGTGAAACATTGAGCTAACTTTCAGAGTTTGTGTGTAAAAATATCTTAAACTGGTGAATTTAATGGTTTAAAACAGAGTATGATTAATTCATGAATATTATTTGGACATTGAATTTGAGACAAGAATCTTAAAAGGTATAGATATTAAGTCCCAGAAAGGAATAAGGCTAGTTTTGCAATTGTGGCAGTGTTTGCTTTTTGGGGGATATTATACTGTAGATCAGCAGCCCCCAGCCTTTTTGGCACAAGGGACTGGTTTTTGTGAAAGACAGTTTTTCCTCGGATGTGGGGCAGGGGAGGGGATGGTTTTGGGATGATTGACGCACATTACATTTATTGTGCACTTTATTATTATTAAATTGTAATATATAATGAAATAATTATACAACTCACTATAATATAGAACCAGTGGGAGCCCAGAGCTTGTTTTCTTACGACTATGTGGTCCCATCTGGGGGTGATGGGAGACAGTGAGAGATAATCAGGCCTTAGATTCTTACAAGGAGCCAGCAACCTAGATCCCTTGCATGAGCTCTTCACAACAGGATTCGCACTCCTGTGAGGATCTGATGCCACTGCTGATCTGACAGGAGGCAGAGCTCAGGCGGTAATGCAAACAATGAGGAGCGGGCTGTAAATACAGATGAAGCTTTGCTTGCTCGCCTGCCACTCACCTCCTGCTGTTTGACCCGGTTCCCAATAGGCTACAGACCAGTACTGGTTTGTGGTCCAGGGATTGGGCACTCTTGCTATAGATAACCCTCCTTTCTTGAAAAAACGGATAATATTTAAGATATACTTCCAGTATTTAAGATGAAGACTGTTTTGATTTTATAATTGTGTTATTAATATGCCTCATAAAACTTTGACCCAAGGGATAGTCATAGTCTGGGTAGAAAACAGTTGCTGTTAGTGGGAGCTTGAGGAACAAGGATTATCTCTTCATTTGTAGCTTGGCACTTTCTAGATTAACAGTTTAAGGAAACAAATTCCTGACTAGGTATCCTTGACAAATGAGAGGAGTAGGCTATTTTAAGTTCTTTCAACTGAAAGTCAATTTCAGTGAAGGATGATAATTACCAGGCATCTTTTTTCCCCCTGCAGTAAAAAGTAATTTCTAGGCAGTCATATCCTGACCAAGTGGTGCTGGGTGCTTTGTTATGTGGATGACACTGGACTGGGACAGAAGGCAAAGAATAATGCTGTCTGACCCGCTGTTATTTAATCACAACTGCACAAAAACTCTAAACTAGAAAGAGAACTGTTAGTAAGGATGCCATCCAGTTATCTGAAGGTGCATGAGTTGTAATGAGAAATGCCTTGAGGTCCAGCAGAATTCTAAGGTCATGCCCCCCAAAATAATTTTTAGAAAAGCTTTACTAAATTAACTTCAGTGTAAACCAAGCCAGAAAGTATTCAGGAAGGCAAGTTTCAGTACATAGGAAAAGTAAGTTAAAATAACTGAAAACACATGTAAGTCAGATAAATTGCTCAGCGTCCTTTTTTTTTTTTGAGATGGAGTCTGGCTCTTGTTGCCCAGGCTGGAGTGCAGTGGTGTGATGATCTCAGCTCACTGCAACCTCTGCCTCCTGGGTTCAAGTGATTCTCCTGCCTCAGCTTCCCAAGTAGCTGGGATTACAGGCTTCTGCCACCATTTTTTTTTTTGTTTTTTTGTTTTTTTTTTGTATTTTTTTGTATTTTTAGTAGAGATGGGGTTTCACCATGTTGGCTAGGCTGGTCTCGAATTTCTGACCTCAGGTAATCCACCAGCCTCGGCCTCCCAAAGGGCTGGGATTACAAGCATGAGCCACTGTGTCCAGCCTGCTCAGCATTATTTTGAATGTTTGAACTTTCAGTTTTCTAGTAGTTTAAGTAACACCTTCTTGAAAACTTCAATTCTGCTTTAAGAGTTTTTTTTCTTGGCTGGGTGCCATGGCTTCTGCCAGCACTTTGGGAGGTTGAGGTGGGAGGATTGCTTGAGGCCAGGAGTTTGAGACCAGTTTGAGACATACTGAGAGCTCATCTCTAATATTAAAAAAAATAATAAAAATTTAAAAATAAAAAGAAATTTAAGAAAGAATTTTTTTTTTTTTCTCTTATAAGACCACTAAGACTTTTCTTGCCGAAACTCACTTGTTTATTTGGAAAAGCCATATGGAAAAGATCATAGCCTTTGAATGAGAGAGATTTGGTTTTGAATCTGAGCTCTGCCATTTATCAAATGATTTTGGGAAAAGCCACTTAACTTTTTTTATTTTATTTTATTTTATTTTATTTATTTATTTATTTTTTGAGGCAGGGTTTGGCTGTCACCCAGGCTGGAGTTCAGTGGCGTGATCTCCGCTTACGGCATCCTTGACCTCCTGGACTCAAGCCATCCTCCCACCTCTGCCTCTCGAGTAGCCGGGGCTATAGGATTGTGCCACCACACCCGGCTAATTTTTGTATTTTTTTGTAGAAATGGTGTTTTGCCATGTTGCCTAGGCTGTTCCCAAACTCCTGAGTTCAAGCGATTCACCTGCCTCAGCCTCCTAAAGTGCTGGGATTACAGGCATGAACCACCACACCCAGCCTCACTTAACTTCTTTGCTATTCTTTTTTTGACTTCTTAAGTTTAATACATAGTTTAAAATTGTTGAGTCTTCTTTGCTAATGTAAACATTTTAGTCTGCATATTTCTAAGTGACCACTTTAGTTCCACAAGTGTTATTGTAGTTTTGTAATTGTTTATTTCTAAATGTTTTGTAATGTCCATTAACATTTCTTCTTTAACACATAGTTTATAAGATTTTTACTTTTTAGCATGCAGATATTTTGCTATCATTTGGTGCTAAGATCTGACTTAGTGGTGCTGTAGTCAGAGAATGTGGCCTTTATGATATTGATCCCTGAAATGTGTTGGGACTGGCTTTAGCACCTACCAGGGGTCAACTTTCATAAATGAATCATGTGTATTTGAAAATAATTTTTTATATTAATTGGGTGCAATATTCTATACATATCCATTATAGGAAGTTGTTAATTCTGCTGTGCAAATTTTCTATATCCTTACTAATTTTTTCCTTCTGCTTGATCTTAGTAATTGCTGAGAGAGTTGTTAAAAATCTCCATTTAAGATGGTAGATTTGATAATTTCTCTTAGTCATTCTGTCAAGTTTTGCTTTATATATATTAAAGCTATGTTACTAAGTGTATGTAAGTTTGGAAGTATGTCTTCCTCAGATGGAAAATTGCTAAGAGGAATCATCAAAGATAAGTAGAGGTTCTGGCTCAACTAGCCTAACAGGATTCTTGCTGAAGGCAGGTCAGTGTGATCAGACATCACCTGGGGGACTGGGGAGGATGAGGAGTTTGATCAGATACCAAGGGTGATCACGCATTTAAGGGTAGGCAAACTGACTTAGCAGGATTCTTGGTGCAGCTGGACAATGCAGAGATGAGATTGGAAGCCCAAAACTCAGGGCCTAGTTGAAAAGAGAGTTCAGAGGAGCCTCATTAGAGTTTTGCCAAGGAGAGAATCTTTGTCATTAATGAGGTGCATCTTTCGTTGTAATCTATGTACTTCTATGAGATGTCTCTTTTTTTTTTTTTTTTTTTTGCTCTTATAGCTGTTGAAACTAAATATTGAAATATTTTTATTGAGAAAAAAGTTTTTATGCTATTTATAAAATGAAATAATTAAAATAGTAAGAAAAGCATGTCTTACCATTGAATTGAATATTTTATTACTATATAGAGATTCTCTTTTACTTTGATAATGATTTTTATCTTAGAGTCTATTTTGTCTGGTATCTGCTATATAGGTATATAAGCTTTCTTTTGGTTAGTATTTGTCTAATATATACTTTTTCTTTTTTTCACTTTTATTTTATTTATTTTATTTGATTTTTGTGTTTTGAGACAGAGTCTTGCCCTGTTGCCCAGGCTGGAGTGCAGTGGCACGATCTCAGCTCACTGCAATCTCTGCCTCCAGGGTTCAAGAACGTCTCCTGCCTCAGTCTCCCAAGTAGCTAGAATTACAGGTGTGCACCACCACGCCCAGCTGATTTTTGTATTTTTAGTAGAAATGGGGTTTCACCATGATGGCCAGGCTGGTCTGGAACTCCTGACCTCAGGTGATCCCCCTACCGTAGCCTCCCAAAGTGCTGAGATTACAGGTATGAGCCACTGTGCCCGGCCTTCTTTTCACTTTTAATTTGTATCTTTATGTTTTTAGGTATATCATTGTAAATAATATATAGCCACATTTAAAAGTAATTTATTCTTTGTGTTTTAATTAAGACTTTAGTTCATTTATATTTATTGTGGCTACTGATATTTTTGGATTTAGTTCTACCATCTTATTTTTTGCCTTCTGTTTATTCTGTTTTTCTTTTCTTTTTCCTTAATTTCTGGCCTGTGTTTTATTTTTCTTCTCATTCCAACTTTGCTTGTCTTCTTAGAAGTCATACACTTTATGTCTCCTCATTTAGTAATCAATTTTAATACTTGAGTATAAAGTCTAAAGTTTATTATTCCATTAATTTTTCTGTTGTATAATCCCATAACCTCACTCTAGTCATCCTTATCCAACTTACGTATTACTGGTGTCCACTCTTTCATTCTAATTTGTTTTCTTCCTCCACTAATTAGACATTGTTAATACTTTTTTATATAGTCAGTATTTCTTTACTCCTATAATTACTAATATCTGTACTCTCCATTCCTTTCTGCATCTCTGGGATTCTGTCTGAGATCAATTTCTCTTCTGCCTAAAGGATTTCCTTTGGTAGTAAACTTTCTTGTTATTGTTTGAAATATCTTTAAGTACCTCATTTTTGAAAGGTATTTTCACTAAGTAAAAATTTTAGGTTGGCAGTTATTTTCTTTTGGCACACTAAAGGCATTATTTCACTGTCTTCTAGACCTCCTCACTCCATCTTCCAACATCTCTTAACCTCACTTTTGAATATTTTCGTTTATATCTATATCTATGTCTATATCTATATGTATTTAGCATTCTATTGTAAATCTGTTATCTCTTTGGCTATATCTTTAGTATCATTTTTAGTGGTAGCTCTAAGGATTACAATATAATATACATACATAACAACTTACACTATAGAGTTAACATTTTAACACTTTAAGTAAATGTGTCCTATAACCACATAGATTCCACTACCCTATCCCCGTGTTAGAGTTGTCATATATTACATGTACATACATTGGAAAAAACCTACACTATGTTCTGCTTTTTTTCTTGCAATACTCATACATATTTAATTGAATTTATTTATTTACTTTTTAAAAATAGAGATGGGGTGTTGTCATGTTGCCCAGGCTGGTCTGAAACTCCTGGCCTCAAGTGATCCTCCCAAACTCCCCACCTTAGCCTCCCAAACTGCCGGGATTACAGATGTGCACCACTGCATCTCACCTCGTACTTATCTTAAAGACGAAAAATAGTCTGTTATATCTATCCAAACCATTTCTGTTGCTCTTCCTTCATTCCTAAAGCTCCATGTTTCCTTCTGGTATCATTTCTCTTCAGCCTAAAATAAAACTTCCTCTAGTACTTTTTTTAGAGTAAGTCTTATGGTAATGAGTTCTCTTAGTTTTTCTTCATCTGATGTTTTTATTTCACCTTCATTTCTGAAGGGAATTTTCTGAGCTGACAGGTCCTTTCTTTCATCACTTTACAAATGTTGTTTCACAATCTTTTCTGGTCTGCGTGATTGCTGATGATAGTCATTTCAAACACTTTTCTTATATGTATTGTGTCATTATTTTATGTCTTCCTTCAAGTTTAAAATTTTTTTGTCTTCAACAGTTTGATGATGATGCATTTGGACATTGTTTTCTTAGGGATTATCCTATTTGGGGTTTGTTGAGATTCTTGTGTGTGTTCATTTATGTTTTTAACCATTTTTGGGATATTTTCAGATGTTGTTTCACTTGTTTTTTAAAACCAATTTCTCCTCTCTTTTTGGGACTCCAGTGTATAAATTTTAGACCTTTTGATAGTATTCCAGAGGTTCCTTAGGTTTGTTCATTATTTTAAAGTAGTCATTTCTGTGTATTCTTCAGATTGTGTACTTCCTGTTGATATGTCTTCAGATTCCCTATTTTCTCTGTCATTCTCTTGAGTTTCTTCTCCTTTTTTTTGTAGAGCTTGTCTAGTAAGTTTTTAATTTCAGGTGTTGTACTTTGCAATTCTAAAGTTTCATTTTTTAAAGATAGCTTTTTTTTTTTTTTTTTTTCCTGCTGAGAGCTCTCATCTTTCCATTCGAGACCATTCACCTTTGCTTCATAGCCAATGATTGTAATAGCTCCTTTAAAGTCTTTGGCTGGGCATGGTGGCTCACGCCTGTAGTCCCAGCACTTTGGGTGGCTGGATCACCTGAGGTCAGGAGTTGGAGATCAGCTTGGCTAACGTGGCGAAACCCCATCTCTACTAAAAATACACAAATTAACCAGGTGTGGTGGTGCAGCCTGTAATCCCAGCTACTCGGAAGGCTGAGGCATGAGAATCTCTTGAACCCAGGTGGCAGAGGTTGCAGTGAGCTGAAATCACGCCACTGCACTCCAGCCTGGGCAACAGAGTGAAAGTGTCTCAAAAAAATTTAAAAAATAAAGTCTTTGTCTGATAATTCCAACTTCTGGGTCATCCTGGGGTTGGCATCTGTTCATTTTCTTTTTCCTCCAGTTTTGGGTCTCTGGGGCTTGTTATAATTCTCTGGGGAATTTTTAAATTTTTTTTTTTCCCAGCAAAATCAACCTTGTTAGGAACACACTGTAAGTTTTGTCTCACCTAAAGCTCGTGATCATTCCGCAACTCTGTTCATTCATGTTTTTCATGCCAGCACAACATTGTAGTTTTTTATTTGCTAGTATTTTACTTGTTTTAATCATAGAAAGCCTTTTAGTAAGTGGCATTGTTCTAGTTTCTTCCAGTGGACTATCTCTTTGCTTGATATAATTGAATATTAAGTTAAATTTCCTTTACTGTTGCTTATTTGTAAGATTTGGTAATGCCTCATATAGTATTCTGCCAAGTTACAATGATGTTTTGAAAAGATTTGCTATTGTGGAATACCAAATTGCGAAATTTACTATGAAATAAATCCTCTTAGATTATCTCAGAGGCCTTGGCTGGAGGAATATACTAATAACATACATTGTATTTGTGTGTATGGTACACTATACATAACATAAAATTTACCATTTTAACCATTTTTAAGCATAAAATTCAGTGGCATTAAGTATAATACCAGTGTTATACAACCATCAACATTATGCATTTCCAGAACGTTTTCATCATTATAAACAGAAGCTCTATGCTCATTAAACAATAACTCTTCAGCCTCTGGTGACCTCCATTGTACTTTGAGCCTCTATGAATTCTCCTAAGTACCTCACGTAAGTGGAATCCTTGTCCTTTTGTGCCTGACTTACTTCACTCAGCATTACGTCTTCAGCGTTCATCTATGTTGTAGTATGTATCAGAATGTCCTTCCTTTGAGCCCCTGCTTTCACTTGTTCTGGATCTATACAGTGACATACCTCTTGACTTATCATTTGTATTCATGCCTTCTTGAGGTCTGTTATCCATCAGTGGGGTGTGTTCTTTGACTTCCAGTGATGGAAGTGAGTCTAATTCCTTCTGTGACAATTTGCTTTCTGGCTTAAGATGTGGTCTGTGTGTTTAGCATACAACTCTAGATGTCCCACTGTCTTCCAGGTACTATGGTGTTCTGTTCCTGAGAATAAAGGGATGAAAGATACCCTCCGTGCCTTTTAGCTGCTCAAAGTCTGGGAGATGCAGTAACAGACACTGAGCCAAAAGTAGGTTGGATTTCTCCACCGATTTATACATTTTAACATCAAGTGTATTAGAGAAATAAAGTGAAAATGTATATTTGTAAAAAATTATGCAATAATTATTCAAAAGGAACAAGAGTATGTGAAACCCACATTATCCTGGAGTGTCCAGGTCATATGAAATAACAAATTGAGAATAGTATTAGGATAGGAACCAGCAAGGTGCTGTGGTCAAGAGTACCAATAAGGAGTTGGGGAAGTGTGTGGAAAGCAACATTTGTTTATCTAGGAAGGCCTGGGTGAGGAAGAGGCATTTGAGGGGAACTTTGCTGATGAGGAAGAAGCCATCTTGGGAACACTTGGGGCAGAGCATCTGACAGAGGGTCTGCTGTGTCCACATGCTTTAAGTGCGCACCTTTAGCTTTGCAGCATTAGGTCTCAGCCACACTTACTCTGGGAAGTCCATTTGGAACACTGTTCTGTCATCCACATCCCAGATTTAGACGATCTGCATGTGTTACTTGTTCCTGTGGTTTCTTGTGCCTTCCTTTCATATCATTCATCTCACTTATGATAATTATTTCTATACATGTTTCTTGAATGTTCTTCCCTTTACTACCGGAGTGTTCAATCTTTTGGCTTCTCTGGGCCACATTGGAAGAAGAAACATCTTGGGCCACACATAAAATACACTAACACTAACGATAGGTGATGAGCTAAAAAAATTGCAATAAAATCTCGTAATGTTTTAAGAAAGGTTACGAATAAGTGTTGGGCTGCATTAAAAGCCATCCTGGGCTGCTTGTAGCCCATGGGCCATGGGTTGGACAGGCTTGCTTTAGCAGGTATGTTCTGTGAAGGTGGTGGGATTGCATCTGTATTAGTCACCACTTTATCCCCAGCACAGTAACTGTTACTTAATAAGCACTTAATACATATTTGTCAAAACATAAAAGAATGCCATTTGAATATCATCTGTTGGAGCCTTTAGTTTTTGAAAGCAGCAGGGCTCAGACCTGGTATGACCCATCTCATGTTGTAAAGTCAGCTTTTCCTTGGCGAGAGAACACTGGCCCGGTCACCAGGGTGAAGGTGGGTTCACGGTAACTGAGTTATTTGGGAAGGGCAAGCCAGGGCTGGCTGACTGGATGAGATAAGAAGGTAACACTGTCATTTGTGTCTTTTTTTGAAAAGAGTAGTTGTTCACTTGACTTAGGAGCCAGTGTGTGGCATAAGCTTAGGAAGCAAAACATGATAACCCTGGAAGGTGAGAACCTAATATAATAGGATAACAGGGCACACAATATTTTTTTCTAACCTGCTGCAAGAGACCTGATCAGAATGAGTATGTGTGAGGCCTGCTGGGGTCCCAGAGGTGCAGGTTTGAAATACCTGTTTAATGTGACCTTAAATTTCTTTTCATGTCTTGGTTCTTTTAAGGCCAAACTTAGATTAAGAAGTAACAATGATTCTGATATTCCCTGCCCCTCAAATATTGGACTCTGTATCATTGGCCTCTGTGGGAAAACAAAGGTAAACTGTTGAGTAGAGAGTCATGCCCAGGGATATCTAGCTTTAAGAGAAACTTATGAAAAAATAAGAATTTAGAATAGATGAAACTTTCAAAATTATCTGGCAAAAAATCCTCTTATAGATGAGGCAACAATGGCCCACGAAGGGGCACAAAAGGATATCCCACTGAAAGACTGTATTCGAAATTGATGTTTATGCAGAAGAGGGTCACCCAGGGATAGGGTGGGTTTGGAAATCATGCAAACCTAAGGAACAGATAAATTTTTTCATTAAAAGTATTGTTTATCCAGTATGTACTATGGGCTAGGTTGTGTTTTAAGTACTGTAGATACAACAGATAACTAGATATAAATCCTTATTCTCATGGAGGTTATAATTCTAGTAAGGAACAGACTCTAAACAGGTAAATTTATAACTGACTATGACGATGGACTGCGATTAAAATAAAACAGAATAATGGAAAAATGATTGGAGTATAATGCAGTTGAGCTCTTGGGTCTTTTATTTGTAGGATTAGTGATGGCCTGTCTGAGGTGATGACTTCTGAGCTGAAACCTAAACAATGAGCAAGGCTAGCATGACCAGGAAGGAGGGAGTTAGGAACAAGGGGGACTGTGATATGGGGTCAGGGTTAGGTTGGAGAAGTAGGCAGGGTTGGATTACACAGAGCTTTGTAGGCCTCAAAGAAGTTTGGTTTTCATCTTAAACACATTAGAAGCACATTTGAAAACACATTTTCATCTTAAACACTTAGAAGCCATTGGATCTAATTAACATTTTAAAGAGACCCTCTGGTTCTGTTTGGGGTTTTGTGATAGTCCAGGTGAGAAATGATGGGTCTGAGGAACAAGGTGGTAGGAGGAGAGAAGCTAAGAAGTGATCTGATATTTGGAAGTACCTCTGAGAGCATAGGGAGAAAAGAAAACACAGGAATCCAGTATGACTCCTGGGTTTTGGGGAGATGGCGATGCCCTTAATTTGAGATTGGAGTGCCTGGGAAAGTTTGAATAAATTACTGAACCTAAAGACTAAGAGATAAATGAGTTATGATTATTCTACAAATGTCTGAAAGATGATGGAGAAAGAATTTGATCTATTCCATGTGATCTCTGGGAACCTAGAAAGGGACAGCAGAGGCAAGGTCTCCAGGAGACAGATTTCAGTTTAGCTAAAGATTAGGAACTCTGTTAGAATGATCTAAACATGACAGGGACTGCCTACCAGGAAGTGACACCTGTCACCCAAATTGTTCAAGCTGAGACTGTGGGACCATCTATTCACAGAGTGACTTCATAATTTATTGTCCAAATCAAGACACTTTTGAGAGTGAAATGGGATGCTCTTAATTATGCTTGGATAATAGTGACTTAGGACTTTTCTCAATCACTTTTGCCAGCTGGAGATACCTGGCTGGCAATGCCCTTGCCCCACCTTGGTCTGTGACTTCAGGGCTAGCTTGGCCTCACCACCATTTTTGTCATGTGGGGTGGCTGCTCTCTGCTGGTGAAGGGCAGAGGGCATGGTGTTACAGCCTTTTCTGCACCCATGTTCAGGGGGTCCCAAGCTCTTGTCCCACATCCAAGAAGAATGAGGATATGCTGACAATCAAAGACTGAGGAGGCCGGAGAAAAATTTTGTTGAGCGATGCAACAACTCTCAGTGGAGAGAGGACATGGGGGTGGTCCCTACCCTCGCAGTTGGGTGGTTTCTCTCTCAGTGTGCCTGAGTCCAGGGCTTTTATGGGCTCGGAATAGGGGAATGCATGCTGATTCGTTTGTGTGTATGCAAAGAAAGGCTAAAGCAAAGAAACCACTCAAAGGTGGGCATGGCAGTGTAGAAAACCAGTTAGTAAAGGGTAAGTATATGTAAAATTAGTGAAGGGTAGGGATCAATCAGAGGAAAGTGTGCCAAATGGGAAGGCAGGTTCTCAATCTGGTCTGTGGCTTTGACTTAAAGCTTGGCTTTCAGGCTTTAAATTGTCTTCCACTTTTAGGTGGGGTTTCACCTCAGACCTGCCTCTATCTGCCTAGGCATTTGTCTGCTTCCTGCCACTATCAACAGGTATAAATTTGGACTGCCCTTGTCAAATAGGGAACAGAATTCATCCTACCTTATTTCTGTTCATCCTAGAGACACTATAGAGGGAATGCTTTTAGGTACCTGTTAAAATCAAGTAACCTTTTGGCATCCTTCCAGATCTAAGGTTCTGAAGATCTTTGGTACATTTTATTTAAAAAAAAAATTGATGCCCAAATTTTCTGGATTAGTTCAAATCCACCTGCAATACAGGTGACCTCCTGTATGGAACACCCTTCCCACTCCTGCCCTGCCTTACTTGCTCCTCCTTCTCACCTCCTGCAGGAAGCACCTGCAGGGCATCACACCCCTGACTTTGGGTGCCCCAACTTTGGCTACCATAGCTCATTGAGCTTCTCTTGGCCACAGTACTTAGAACAGGCTTGAAATCATCTGCTTGTTTGTCTCTCTTCCCTTCTCAATTATGTATTTTGGTTGTGTATCCCCGGGGGCTAGCACAGGAGTGGCATAGAGAAGATACTCACCAAGTATTTGCAGAATGAGTAGATAGCATCATGAACCTATTCTATAGATTTGCAGTCATGTGCCAGTACCTACATAATACCTAACTACATGTTGAGTGCTTTTTATGGTATATCCTCATAGCAAGCCTGTATGATAAATTTTCATAGATTACTAATTTTACTGATTGAGGAAACTGAGGCTCAGAGAGGAAAGTAATTTGTCCAACCAACATTACATGGCTAGTGATGTAACAGGAGAGCCAAAATTGGCACCCAGAATTAGCCACTTGGCTCAAGTGCCTACTATCTGTCCTGTTACTCAAGACTTACCATACACTTTATAAGATTCTTAGAAGTCCTGCAGTTAAAAATTAGTTTAACTTTGAGTAACCCAGTGCTTTCGTAACTAGTGTGACTCCTTTGATGGTGGAAACCTTTTATTCTCCGTACGTTCTACCATCTTATGGAAAACTGTCAGGAAAGAGCTGTTGGGAAATGCTTGAATAGTGGAAAAAGTTCTGAATTGTAAACCTGCAGCCGTGGGTTACTTTCCTGGCTCTGCCACTATCTTCCACTTTTCAAGGGCCTATTTTCCCATTTATACAATGAGGGAATTTCAGTAGATATCTTCTCAGATCCTTCCCAACTTTAAAGTCTTTGCCACTTTTAAAATCCTTTAAAAGTATGCAAATGTTTCTTACATAGTTTGCCTCCACCAGGAGGAGAATCAGCAGTCACCATCTTGCCACTGGTGCAGTGTCCTGCTGCAGGGTGAAATGAGATGTGCCAGGATGGCAGCCTGAGGAAATTAGCTCTGCAGAATGTTCAGAATTTGTTCTGTGCTCTTGTGGCCATAGGCTGAGATTGGCTCATATAGTACCAGCCTCTAGTTTGAAGGGCCGGCAACAGAGCCATGATGTTATATAGTCATCTGCAGGTGTGTGTCTCTTACTATTAATGTAAGTAGGAAGTAGATCATCTCAGGCTGTGAGCCTGTGCTGCCTTTGCAACTAGAGCCCCTGTCCCTTGAGGATGCTCTTTTTCCTATCTTTTACAAATAGTAGATGAGATTATTTATATTGTTGTTTACAAGACAATGTGTGTGGGAGAATTTCCTATTCTTAAAATGCCTTTTCTATGTTCTATCTTCTCTTTGACCCCTCTTCTCAGAAGCTTGAGAGCTTATAAGGCATGAAAAAATAACAGGATCAATCAGATGGCATTCCAACTTTCTGTAATTTCCCTGTTTTAGACACTGGAAAAGATCTATAAGTAAGCTACTAGCAATGTAAGGAACCTAGTGGAGCCTTCTTGTAGAGTTGAAATAAATACCTTCATCTTGGGTGTACACTCAGACGTCTTTCCAGAAGGAAACTAACCATACCATCTAATAATATTGAGGATTTTTGTAAATGATTTTTGGCAAGGGCTATGAAGACACGCTCTTAGGTTGCAGTGATGCTACTTGTGGAAATTTAGCAGAAGCAAAAAATGTACATGAAGGTGTTTGAACATCTTCATGGTAGTGTTATCTATAACAGCAAAAAAAGCACCAACAGACAAACTTGAACATAACCTGAATGGTTCAATGTTAGGAGACCGGAAATTATAGTGTATTGACAAGACAAAAATATTGGCAGCCACTAAAAGTGAACATTATGAAGTTCAGATAAAACATAGAAAAATATTTAATAAAATCAGTGAAAACATTCAATATAAAATTAGGAAAAACTGTAAAAATGTGTATGCTTACTGATGAAACTGGAAGGTGAATATAAAAATGAAATTTGTAGTAGAATGATGAATATAAGTAATTTTTAATGAACACTTACTTGATATTGCTTACTTTTGTTTTTTCAATATAAAATTGTCTCAGCTCCATTAAAAGAAGAAACTAAATGAAACTAAAATGAAAATACGAATAAAAAAATATGTTCACTGTAGACGTTTCAGACATTAAAAATGGAACAGGACCTAGAGAGGTGGCTCATGCCTGTAATCCCAGCACTTTGGGGGGCTGAGTTGGGAGGATTGCTTGAGGCCAGAAGTTCAAGACCAGCCTAGGCAACATAGCAAGACTCCATCTCTCCAAAAAATGAAAAAATTAGCCAAGTGTGGTGGCATTTGCCTATAGTCTTAGCTACTTGTGAGGCTGAGGTGGGAGGATTGCTTGAGCTCAGGAGTTCAAGATTACAGTGAGCTGCGATAGTGCCACTGCCCTCCAACCTGGGTGACAGAGCAAGACCCTCTCTCCAAAAAAAAAAAAAAAGGCACAAGAAGAACATTAGATATACCCATAATCTCACCACCCAGAAATAATCATTATAAACATTTAAATATATGTTCTGCTAATATTTTCTTGGGATGTGTGGGTATGTGTGTGGGTGTCTCTATATATTGATATATTTTTAATTGAGCTTATACAAACATTTTTGTAAATGGCTTTTTTCACTTTCAGTAAAGGGTAGACATTCACATTTTAGTTTTTCAGCATATAATTTTTAATGACTACGATGTATTCTTTCAAATGGTATAAAATAAATGATTCTGAATATTGTCACATTGCTTTCAAGGTAGGTTATACCAATTTACAGTTACTTATTTGACAAAAATGAGTAAAACTTACTTTTAAGTAATAAAAAGTGTTTTTCTTTTATTTTTGTTAATTTGTTTTACAAGCCCCAAATCACTTCCCCCTGCCCCCTGATAATTATGCAGGTCTTAACTGAAAATGAGTAAACTAGATCAATTTTAAGGCTTCTTTAAGTCCATAGATTTCTTGGGCCATTTTTTGCACATTCTCAATAGTGCCTAGAAATTCTGCCTAGAATTTCCACTCCTCTCTTCAGGACATGAAATGTTTTGAGTATACTGATTACTGATTTTGTGCCTTGGGAATGCAGTGTATTATAGCATGAGGAATTTCACTAAGAACTGAACCAAAAAGTATTGAAAAAGTTCAAGTCTGCCTGAAGTTTCATAAATATTTTTACCCTATTTGAAAAAGCAGGCATTTTTCTCTCCCATGCAGTCTATTAAGTCGTCAAGGTACCTGATTTAGGATTTAATTTGAAGTAAGCTGTCAGACTTGACTACCTATTTCATGATGAATTTGTTTTTAGCCTTTATTCAAGCCTCATTCTTAGCTTTCCACACTTGTATTGGGCACTGAAGAAATATTTTTACTGTGTGCTCTTTACTCCATTTAATTCCTTCAGTTGCTAAATTCTCCTCTGGTTTTATTTATACTTCATGAATTTGAGCAGATCTGTAATTTCTCATTGTTCACTGATGCCAGTTAAAAAATTCTCCTGGGTTGTTTTTATAGGGGTAGCTGTCATGTTTATACTACATTTCAAGAAACGTCCATCTTTTAAATTTGCTTGTTTAAATGCATTTAATTTTTAAGAGAGCGTTGTAAAGTTGTGAACTTGACATCTTTACACTTGAGTATGCATAATTATACAGAGCTTTCTTTTTTCTGTGCTGATTTTATTCTGGGCTGTGTGTGTATAAGAAGCATAATTTGCCACCTCTGGCAAGAATAAAGACACCTTTGCTGTCTTGTTTCCTTTTCTTTAAGCTGCTACTACAAGTCTGGTTATGTCCCCAGGGAGAGGTGGGAAATATGTCTTTGCTCTCTGAAGCCCATTTCTCAAGGGGACCTCAAAACTCACATGGGTCC
Organism: Chlorocebus sabaeus; assembly: GCF_047675955.1. Lineage (NCBI taxonomy): Eukaryota > Metazoa > Chordata > Mammalia > Primates > Cercopithecidae > Chlorocebus > Chlorocebus sabaeus. The sequence continues at coordinate 60,143,614 of NC_132925.1, forward strand.
TATTTACATTGTAATTGGTCACTGGCTGGCTCATACAGCTGTTTCAACTTAAACCCTAGACAGTTGCTATGGAGATGGGTTGACTAGAAATAGGTCATGTTAAAGTCCTTTTTCCTCTGGATATAAGGGGGTGCTGTAACTCTGGAAATTGTCTCAGTTGAGCAGAGAATGCGTAGGTGGAAAACCACATCCAAAAAAATGTCTCTTTTTAGGTTGAGTTTTATCATAGATGCCAGTCCGCTCATGTTGCTGCTTCTGCTCTGTAAACCACACACCTGAACACTATTCCTGTTAAAAGGAATTAGAGATGTCACAATCTGCAGTATAGCCTTGATAAAATGCCTAATATATGACTCTTAAAAGTTGTTTATTTTGTTAAGTTCCAAAACCTAGTAGAATAGCACTTATTTTCAAGACAAGAACAAGTTATTTGAAATGTTTAGAAACAGTGACACTTGGAAAAGGAAAGCATCTAGTGAGTTTGGATGGGATTTGCCCTAAATTTGGCCAGAAAATATTTGACATTCCAAGGGAGACTTGGGCAGGATGAATAAGGCCCTACCTCTGATTTTGTCAGTTCTCAGTTGTGGAGTGACGTTGATTACTTGTCTTTCCTTCTTCATGTGTGAAATGGGAAAATGGTTTCTGACTGTGCAGCTGACCATCACAATGGTGACTTATGATCTGTCTTACAGACAAGTGTGTAGTTTTGTTCCCTTACAGGGGCCCAAGCTTTCTGGAGTTTAGAGGTTGAGGAATGTGGATCCCTCCTGTATTCTGTTTACCCCTCATACCCTCCTTGATACGGTTTGACTGTGTCCCCAACCAAATCTCATCTTGAATGAATTGTAGCTCCCATAATCTTCACGGGTCGTGGGAGGGACCCGGTGGGAGGTGATTGAATCATGGGGCTGGGTTTTTCCTACACTGTTCTTGTGAGAGTGAGTAAGTCTCACAAGAGCTGATGGTTTTATAAAAGGGGGTTCCCCTGTGCATGCTCTCTTGCCCTCTTGCCTGCTGCCATGTAAGGCATGCCTTTGCTCTCCCTTCACCTTCCACCATGCCATGATTGTGAGGCCTCCACAGCCATGTGGAATGTGAGACAATTAAGCCTCTTTCCTTTGTAAATTACCCAGTTTCGGGTATGTCTTTATTAGCGGTGTGAAAATGGACTAATACACTCCCCTTGGCCTACCCTCATAGTGCTGCTTGCTTTAGAGAGTGGGTTAGTTCATGTGTGGATGGTTCTCACATCATGACTGTGATGGAAGATGGTACGTCTTCTTGAGAAGTCTTTGGAAGTGACACATGTGCCAACACTTCCTTCACCTCTTAGCACTTGGTGGCTTTTCTCAGCTGATCAGTACTCTGAAAAGGGTGAACTGGTGGGTGGAGGGGGCTCAAGCTGAAGAGATATGGGGGTAGATTTTCACTAATTAGCATATATGTTCTTTGAAAGCTCTAAGAGAATATTGTAACTTGTAATAACATAAATGAATAGTAGTAATAATGACAGCTAACATTCTGTACCAGGTACTTTTCTAAGCACTTTACATGTATTTTAAAATTTAATCCTTATAACCACCACAGAAAGTAGATAGTAGTATTTTATCCCCACTTTGCAGATAAGTAAACTGAGGCCTGAAGGGGTTAAATAAGCAGCTGGAGATCTTGTAGCTCGTAAAAACTGGTACTGTTGTTCAAGCTTAGGCAGCTTGGCTTCAGGGTCAGATACTCTTACCACTATGCTACTATGAACTGTATATTAATATTTAAGAAGAGTAATCTTTTTTTTCCCTAATTATCATAATGGAGTAGATAATTTGCTCTCCCCAGAGGACATTTAGCAATGTCTGGAGGCATTTTTATGTGCCACAGTTGGCGTGGGAGCGGGAGGATGCAACTGGCATCTAGTGGGTAGAGGTCAGAGACACTGCTAAACATCCTGCAATACATAAGACAGTCTCCTATAACAAGGTATTTGGCCTTAAAATATCAGCAGTACTGAGGTTGAGAAAACCTGTGATAGTGACGCACACTCACTCTAAAAATGTCGAATAGTACTCTCCTGATCCTTTGCTCATGTTAAGTTTATGTATAGTCTTTCCAGACATTTTTCTCCTGATGATACTAACAAAGATTGTTACGCATACATTTTACAGAAACGGAATCAGATGTGTATTCTGTAGGTTACCTTTGTGATAGTATATTATTTTCATATTTCCATATTAGAGTATATTTTGATAACTAGCCATATAGTATTCCTTTTTTCATGGACACCAAGGACAGTTGGGTTATTTTGTAATTCTCAGTTAGAAATAATATTATGTCTAGATTTACTATACATATATCTTTGCATACTTGCTTCAGGTCTTACTGTTTTGGACCAAAAAACTAGGTTGCAGCCCTTGGTCAAGGATAGTGTTATCGTGGTGGTGTTCTCTTTCTCGTGCTCCGGCTAGTGTGTTGACGTGTTTTTTCCATCTTACTGTGCACCTTATTGAGATTGGTGATCATCGTATAGCTCCATGATGTTAAGCTAGTAGTGTGTTTTGGGTGGGTTGCTAGGGTAGCATGAAAGATTTCAGAAAGAATAGATCCTGAGAAAAAAGAAAAGCAAGTGTCTAGAATGAGAGAAAGTGTGAGTGAGTAGGTGTGTGTATAGCAGAGGGTGGGGTAGCGGGTAGAAGGAGATAAAAAAACTATAGTACTAACATGTGTAGGGTGATATCTGGACCCACCAATTTGAATTTTAGAGACATTTATCAAGGAAAATGAGGTGACTAATTGCACACTTTCTATCCCAGTTATTGCAACTGAGGAATTAATTGTTGTATTAAGCCATTCTTGCATTGCTATAAAGAAATACCTGAGGCTGGGTAGTTTATGAAGAAAGAGGTCTAATTGGCTCACAGTTTTGCAGGCTGTACCGGAAATGTAGCTCTGGTATCAGCTTTTGGGGAGGCCTCAGGAAGCTTTTGATCATGGCAGAAGACAAAGTGGGAGCAGGCGCTTCCCATGGTGAAAGCAGGAGCAAGAGAGTGAGGTGGGGGGAGATGCCACACACTTTTGACCAGATCTCCTGTGAACACAGTGAAAGCTCACTCATCACCAAGGGGGCGGCGCAAGCAATTCATAAATCATACTCTGAGGATTCCTGGGACTTGTAGATCCCCTCCAAGAATCAGGTTCAGTGCTAGCCATATAGTGGGTGCTCAATAAATATTTGTAACCAGATTGAATTGAGAGGAAAAGGAGAGTAGAAGAGTATGGGCCGAGAGGCCACTGGAGAGAAGCCCTGGGGACTTCTATACATAAACTGACTTGAGGGAAAGCTCCCCTTTGAAAAAGGGGTAGGCTCCAATCCCATCCAGGTTGCTGTGAATGCCATTAATTCATTCCTTTTTATGGCTGAGTAGTATTCCATTGTGTGTGTGTGTGTGTGCGCGTGCGTGTGTGTGTATCACAGTTTCTTCATTCACTTGTTGGTTGGTGGGCGTTTGGGTTGGTTCCACATTTTTGCAATTGGGAATTATGCTGCTAGAAACGTGTGTGCAAGTATCTTTTTCATGTAATGACTTCCTCTGGGTAGATACCCAGTAGTGGGATTGCTCTATCAAGTGGTAGTTCTACTTTTAGTTCCTTAGGGAATCTCCACACTATTTCCATTATTCTAAGTGAAGTAACTCAGGAATGGAAAACCAAACAACATATGTTCTCATTTGTAAATGGGAGCTAAGCTATGAGGATGCAAAGGCATAAGAATGACACAGTGGACTTTGGGGACTCAGGGGAAGTGATAAAAGACCACAAATTGGGTTCAGTGTATACTGCTTGGGAGATGGGTGCACCAAAATCTCACAGATCACCACTAAAGCACTTACGCGTGTAATCAAATACCACCTGTTCCCCAGAAACCTATGGAAATAAAAAGTTTAAAAATAAATAAATAAATAAATAAATAAATAAATAAATAAATAAATAATTTAAAAAAAAGAAGAAGAAAAAGGGGTAGGAAATGGCAGGGGCCTTCTCCTGTTTAAGGCTTGTGTGTGTGTGTGTCTCTGCTAAAGCTGTGCACATGTGTATTCTAGGACCCAGCTGTTCCACTCCACCATGTACTGGCGGCAAAAATGCATACATATATTTGCCAAAAGCCACAAACTCTTTTAAGAATATCCATAGAAGCAGTACTATTCATAATAGCCCCAAACTGGAAACTACCCAAATGCCCATTGGTAGTAGAATGGATAAACAAATCATAATTTAAAAAAAAATATCACTAGTGATGAAATATTCTCATACCCACAAAAGGGTATGAGAAGAAAAGTCATTCTAGTATCTACCACTCAGATTTCACAGAGGTTAACATATTGCTATATTTTATCTTTCTTTTAAGCTTTTTTGTTTTTATTTTTTAATTTAAGAACTAGAACCTTCTGGTGGTGGTGTCAGTGTTGGGGACAGGGTAGAGTTGGGAGAATGATCTGAGGATCCTCCTGAAACACAAGTGTGGACTAACCTGAGCTTTCACTGCAGCTCCTCCCTTGACACTGAATGAGTTACCTGTCATGGGCACCTAAACCTGCACAGCCCAGTCAGTGAGAACAGCCCCAGATGAGCTTCTACAGCACCACAAATGAAATAGAAAGAAGCCATGCCTTTTCACTCTCCTGTTCTCTGTAAAATAAAACACCTCGCTGTAGTGTCATTTAAGGACCTAATGCCTACTTTTGTTGAAATATTTTAAAAATTGTTTTTTCCCATCAAATTGTGATTGAGATATCATGAATGTTCTGATTGTGTTGGTGTGAAAAGAGAATGAACAAGTATGCGGCTTGGTATTTTCAGTGGTTGCTGGGGTTAGCAGGAACATGTTCTCCCTTAACTTCTACTCAGACAAGCTCAAAAGGATGAAAACAATCAAAGAGTAACATTGTTGTGGGGATAACCGTGAGTCACTTTCTTTTGTGTTTGTATTTGTATTTGTATTTGTATTGGAAGAATCATTTGCAGGCCAGGTGCAGTGGCTCACACCTGTAATCCCGGCACTTTGGGAGGCCAAGTTGGGCAGGGATCACTTGAGCCTAGTAGTTCAAGACCAGCCTGGGCAACATGGCAAAACCCCGTCTCTACAAAAAATACAAAAAATTTAGCTGGGCATTGTGGTGCACACCTGTAGTCCCAGGTACTTGGGATGCTGAGGTGGGAGGATCACCTGAGCTGGGGAGGTCAAGGCTGCAGTGAGCCATGACCGTGCCAGTGTTCTCCAACCTAGGCGACAGGGTGAGACCCTATTTCAAAAAAAAAAAAAAAAAAAAAAAAGGATCATTTGCAACATCTGTTCTTTAGCTAGTGTTAGCAGCAATGATTAGTTTTGTGGCTCTCCTTGTGACTGAGTGTCATGGGGCCATAGTGAGACTGGTTCCCTTTACTGAGTGCTTGCTAAGTCATATTAACCTCAGTTGCTAAGGGCATAGTCATAAGTCCTGTATGTGTATTATATTTCCTCCTTGTAGTACCCAAGATATAGGTGCTGTTACTCTCTCTATCTCCACATGAGAAAACAGGCTTGGGGAAAGAGGTTAAATGAGTTGCCTTGGGTCACACTGTGAACAGCAGAGCCATGATTCAAATCTCATTTTGACTGGCTCCAAAGCCTGTGTTCCTAACTAAACCATTCACTAAATGAGGACCACTGACTGTTGTTATTTTGGTTAACAGAACCATAAAGTCGGAGTTAAGATTCTAGTTGCAGTTTGCTGAGCATTTTCCAATCTTACCTCATTTGACCTCTGTATTCTGAGTTAGGTGAGGCAGGTGGGTGTGCTCCCATTTCACAGACAAGGACTAGGAGGGTCCAGACAAGTAGTGAACTTGCCCAGGGTCACCCAGCCAATGTTGGGTTGGAAGTTTAATCAGGGTCTTTTGAAAACACACCCCATTTTTTCCTCTGTGCTTCAACTTGATCTCTGACCACCATGGTTGACCTTCAGCCTCACATTTAATTGTAAGGTTAACTCTGTTTCCCCATTTTTTAAATAGGAGCAGCACTACCTGTCTCACTTGTTAGAGATTATTGAGGATTGACTAGCCATGCACTTTTAAAAAATTCTTACAAAGGCCGGGCGCGGTGACTCACTCCTATAATCCCAGCACTTTGGGAGGCTGAGGCGGGCGGATCACGAGGTCAGGAGATTGAGACCATCCTGGCTAACACGGTGAAACCCTGTCTCTACTAAAAATACAAAAAATTAGCTGGGCATGGTGGCACATGCCTGTAGTCCCAGCTGCTTGGGAGGCTGAGGCAAGAGAATCAGTTGAACCTGGGAGGCAGAGGTTGCAGTGAGCCAAGATTGTACCCCCTGCACTCCAGCCTGGGTGACAGAGCAAGACGCCATCTCAAAAAAAAAAAATTCTTACAGATAAACACCATTTAAATACATATTTATTTGTTCACTGTGATGCTTTATGATATTAAGTAATACTTTTTTGTTGAAGATTTATTTACATATAAGTCTTTTTTTTTTTTTTTTTTTTTTTGATATTTTGGCAAATGTATTTGGTAACCCAAATGGAAGTTGAAGACATTGAGATTTTTGCTGCATGCACTAAGTTGATGTTTTTCTAGAGTTGATGTTAGTAGCTAACATCAGCCTGTTCTGGGTTGCTTTGAGGTTGCAGCTGCTCCCTGGTGGTTACCTGTGAAAGGCGCTAACTGGAGACACCCAGAAGGGCCTGACTCTACTATTCGGCACAGGTGAGGCTGGTCCCTCCTTCCCCAGTTGACAAGTTCCATTGCAAAATAGATACCCTTTGCTCTGGCAAAAGAACTCAGTGGGCGTCTTCATCTGTAAAATGGTGAGAATGACAAACTATAATTGGTAGGAAAATAAGATGGCAGGAAATAATGTATGTAAAGACGCAAACATTGCACCTTGCTCATAAGAAGGCTCTTAATTAGTGGCCTCTTTCCTTCCTCATTTGGCCTGTCAAAGAGTTGCCTCTTCCCAGTTTCCCTGCTCCTTTTGAGAGGCCTATTCCAAACCTCATGACATGTTTAATCTTTACATTCTGTTTCTATTCTCTCTTATTAGTGGGTCATTATGAGGAAGAAGACATCTGTCTTATGGATAATTAATTGTGTCCTGCCAGGTTGCCACTGTAGAAGCCTAGGCCTTGGGTATAGGATTCACATGACCTTTAGTCCCGGATTGGAATTCTTTGAAGCCACCATCTAACTGGAAAACCACAGAGAGCCAAGTCGGTCAGCAAGTCTCCAGGGTGGCAAGGAAATAATTATCTCAAGCAAAAATAGAGTAACACTTTAAACTCTGGAGTTGGAGCAAGGTTTGGGTTAGGACTCAGCATCTCAGCAGCCCAAGAAACCTGCTCTTCTAACCTAATTTTTCAGATGCAACTTTTAAGTCACTATTTTTAACAACATTCCTGGTTATTGCCCTCATTGTCAGGAAGCTGGGAGTATAGGAAGTTCAGCTTTAGGGATATAGCTCCTTGACAAAAGTCAAACGTCTTTCAAAGCCTGAGTTGGAAACCTCTGTGCTGAAATTAGTCTTCAAGGTGGAAAGTTATAGGATTCCTGGGCTTCTCAGGTGGACTTGGCTTCTTAGCTCCCAGTTAATATCTGCTTTCCTGAATTTAGTAACAGAGGAAAAAGCTAAGGGAGGAAGGAAAACCCAAAGGGAAATGTATGTTATTCATGCAGTCAATGCCAGTGGGTCTTCTGAGAAGAGTACATCTCTTATCTGTGCTGGGAAACAGTGACTGGCACATGATAGGTACTCAGTAGATGTTTGTTGAAAGAATAAATGAAAGGCCTGGTGTAATTACTGTGGGGAATTGAAAGGTGTATAAGGAATGGACTAGGAATGTGTAGCCCACTTTAAAAAAAGTGAGCAGGGAATTCATCCAAAGCCATCTAGTGCTGGGTGAATAAGTCTATCCCCTTTTTCTCTGTGTGTGTTTTTTGTTTTTGTTTTTGTTTTTTTTTTAACCAAGCTTCCACACCCTTTATACCCTCAGGAAAAAAAGACTGGCCACCTGTAGAGGAAAAGTAGAAAGACACAAAATTGAAAGCCAAGGGTCACGGGTTGGGTTCTGTGGAAACAGAGGCTGAGTTAGAGTTTAGGATGCAGAATGTTAGGGCTCCACACCTGTGGAAAGGAGGGGGCCAGAATAGGACCAGGCAGAGGGAAAAATCAAAGCCACAGTGCAGGTCCAACCAAGCTCCAGCCAATACAGGGGCTTCTAGGGTGTATATGGCCCTTAGGTTGAGCCACTGTAGGCTGAAATGGCTGGGTCTGTATGCCCCTGCTGTGGTTGGTTAGTCACTGGTGGCTCTGAGATGGCTCTCAGCTCTGCTAAACCCCAAAGGAGCTAGAAGCTTCTGCTGATGGCCCTCCTAGCAGCTGGAGTATCTCTGCATCTGCCATAGCAATGAAATTCTGTGGGTGTCCAAGCCTACAAAGTGAAGAAATGTTTTCAGTCTAGTTCCCAGTGGAACTGTAACCCATTTGGGAGCCTGGGTTGTCAGAAACCTTTGGTGGAGTGTGACAGATGTAGCATGGCTGGGGTTTGACTTCAGGACCAGGATGACCTCAGTGTCACAGATTGAAATGAGGGGGATTATGGGCACTTTGCTGAATCCAGTTCCTGCTTCCTGTTCTGGTTGGTGCTGCTTTTCATTCTACTTTTGCTGTTCCCCAGGCCGGATCATCCAGTTCTCCATGTCTCCTGGAATGATGCGGTTGCCTACTGCACGTGGGCAGGGAAGCGGCTGCCCACGGAAGCCGAGTGGGAATACAGCTGTCGGGGAGGCCTGCACAATAGGTACTTAGAGGGTCTCATCTTGCCTGACAATATGTTGATCATTTGAACAAACAAACAACAACAAAAAACTCCATGGAACTTACTTTGGTTAGAAAGTTAGTAACAACAATAATTCTTTTTCTTATTTTTCCACAAAATTACTTAGAAGGCACTGGAGAATGGTTCACAAATCTTTTATCACCCCTAAACCAAGTGTCTGGCCAAGTGGGCTCCCTGCAGCCCCAAAGCAAGTCTTAGCAATTCAACCCCCTTGAGTTACATATCACTGCTTAGAGCTTGGCAGACTGCCTTGCTTTTAGCATTTTCTTATTTTGGGCATCTCCTGAAGCAGCAGTATTTCTCTGCTTCTAGAGCCATGAGACAGAAAACTCATGTTGGGTTCACATCTTCTAGGAAAGGCTCCTTAAAATAGCCCAGGCTTTATAAAAAAAGTGTGGTGTGGTGGTGCCTGATCACGCTACCATATAAGTCCAAAGTGAGGTCTACTCTCCCAGCTTTCTATAAGTCCTTCTTTTAGTTTTGTGATTTATTTCAGGCCTCCTGAGTACCTGGGCAAGACTGAGGCTGTTGTGGATGTGACATGAGAAGTTATAAGGAAATTGAAAATAAATCCTGATTAAAAGCTTTATTTATTTATATATATATTTTAAAAGGCTCACTCAGAACAAGTGAGCAATGTTCTCTTTTTCATTGCATCTCTTCTCTTGACTTTAATCCAAAACCTGTGCCTGTTTGACAGGCTGATGCCTGTGTCTCTTCTGACAGACTTTTCCCCTGGGGCAACAAACTGCAGCCCAAAGGCCAGCATTATGCCAACATTTGGCAGGGCGAGTTTCCGGTGACCAACACTGGCGAGGACGGCTTCCAAGGAACTGCGCCCGTGAGTAATGAGACCTCTGCAGGAGGGTGGCAGCTGCTGAGAACTGCGGCTCCCAGTAGACATGGGTGAAAGGCATTGCTCATTTTCTGACTCACATGGTGTTCCCTTCGTGTATGCATTCACTGTTGCACGTAGTAAATACTAATAATTAATCAGATGCTTTTTTTGTATAATGGATTTTCTTCTCTAATTCCATAATACTTATTGTAGAATATTTGGAAAAACAAGAAGACTATAAAGGAGAAAGCTAAACTGACCTGGAATTCTACCACCCAGAAATAACCCCTGTTAGCATATCGGTGCATTTCTTCCCCGTTTGTTCTCTGTGTTGATGATGCTAATAATGACTTGTAGTTGTTGAGTGCTTGCAACGTGCCGGGCATTGTGCTAAGGCATTTGCATGAATTGTCTCATTTACTGTCCATTCAACTCTGTAAGGTAGGTACTATTATCCCCATTTTCCAGGTGAGCATTCTGAGGCACAGAGAGGTTAACTAACTTGCTCAAGGTTACACAGCTGGAAAGCGGCACAGCTGGAATTTGAACCAGGTCGGTTTGTTTCCAAAGCCCATGCTCTTAACTACCATATTTGCCAGCATATGTGTTTCTGGTGTATATGTATCATATTTTTTTACATATTGCATTTAGGTCAGACTGGATACAGTATTTAAAATCCTACTATTTTAAATAGTTTTAAATTATAGGCAGGGACTATATCAGAAACGTTTCATCTGTCATTAGCAGTATGCCACAAATACATTGTCTTTCAGCAGCTGGGTAACCTATCATATAAATAAACAGAAGCAGGTTCTTTCTTTTTTTTTTTCCTACAGTGAACATCTTGTACATAAATATTAACCTACATCTTTGATGATTTTTGAAAGATAGATTCCCAGCAGTGAAATAATTCAGTCAAAGGCTAGAAAATTTTCTTGGTAAAAGTTTCAGATATATGGCCAAATTGTTTTCCAGAACGCTTGGGCCATGTTTTCCTCTGTGGGTGTATAAGAGTTCTTTTCTCACCGTTCTTTTGTTGGCATAATCATATACTCATAAAGCCATGACTTAGTCTTAGTCCCTTTGTGCTGCTGTAAGAAAATACCACAGACTGGATAATTTGTAAACAACAGAAATTTATTTCTCACAATTCTGGAGGCTGGGAAGTCCAAGACCAAGGCACTAGCATGATTGATGTTGGCTGCATCCACCAGAAGGAACTCTCCTGGCAGAAGGCAGAAGAAGGGCAAAAGAGCACTCACTTCAACCTTGAGCCATTTTATTTGCTTAATTATCTATCTATTTATTTATTTAGTTTTGAAACGGAGTCTCACTCTGTCACTCAGGCTGTAGTGCAGTGATGTAATCTTGGGTCACTGCAACCTCTGTCTCCTGGGTTCAAGCAATTCTCCCATTTCAACCTCCCAAGTAGCTGGGATGACAGGTGCACACCACCAGCCTGGCTAATTTTTTTGTTTTTATTAGAGACAGGGTTTCACCACGTTGGCCAGGCTGGTCTTGAACTGCTGACTTCAGGTGATCCTCCCGCCTCAGCCGCCCAAAGTGTTGGGATTATAGGCATGAGCCACTGCACCCGGCTCTTTGATGATTTTTTAAAGATAGATTCCCAGCAGTAAAATAATTGAGTCAAAGGTTACAAAACTTTCTTGGGAAGAGTTTCAGATATATGGTTGAATTATTTTGCAGAACACTTGGGGCATGGTTTCCTCTATGGGTGTACAAGAGTTCCTTTCTCACCGTCCTTTTGTTGGCATAATCATACACTCATAAAGCCATGTTAAAGAGTGTCTTAGTCCCTTTGTGCTGCTGTAACAAAATACCACAGACTGGATAATTTATAAACAACAGACATTTATTTCTTACAGTTCTGGAGGCTGGGAAGTCCAAGACCAAGGCACCAGTATGATTGGGTTGACTGTATCTGCCAAAGGGGACTAACGCTGTGTCCTCACCTGGCAGAAGGCAGAAGAAGGACAAAAGAGCACTCCCTTCAACCTTGAGCTCTTTTATAATGGTGCTATTCCCACTCGCGAGGGAGGAGCCCTCATGATTTTGTCACACCCTCAGAGGCCATACTTGCATTGAGGATTAAGTTAATCCCCAATGGGGCACAGTGGTTCACGTGTATAATCCCAGCACTTTGGGAGGCCGAGGCAGGTGTATTACTTGAAGTCAGGAGTTTGAGACCAGCCTGGCCAACACGGCAAACCCCTGTCTTTTGTAATAATACAAAAATTAGTCAGGCGTGGTGGTAGGCATCTGTAATCCCAGCTACTCCGGAGGCTAAGGCAGGAGAATCACTTGAACCCAGGAGGCGGAGGTTGCAGTGAGCCGAGATTGTGCCACTGCACTCCAGCCTGGGTGACAGACCAAGACTCTGTCTCAAAACAAACAAACAAACAAACAAAAACAACAACAACAACAAAAAATCAAGTTAATTCTGTTGCATTGGGGATTAAGTCTCAATATGAATTTTCGAGGGGACACCATTATTCACAGCATAGCAAACACATTTTTATTTTTTCTTAACACTGTGAGAAAGGAAATCTTGTGGTGGAGAAATAGCCCTTTACTGGGTTTGTTGTTACAGAGACTAATTTTCTTCCAACAACCCTTCTTTAAATGACAGTAGTCATTTAAAAAAATATTTGTCTTTTTGTTTCATGCATAATTGTTCTTCCAAAAATTTATTTCTTTTTCGTTTTCTTTTTTTGAGACGGAGTTGCACTCTTGTTGCCCAGGCTGCAGCGCAGTGGCACGATCTCGGCTCACGGAAACCTCCACCTCCCAGGTTCAAGCGATTCTTCCACCTCAGCCTCCCAAGTAGCTGGGATTACAGGCGCCTGCCACCAAGCCCGGCTAATTTTTTGTATTTTTAGTAGAGATGGGGTTTCATTGTCTTGGCCAGGCTGGTCTCAAACTCCTGACCTCAGGTGATCCACCTGCCTTGGCCTCCCAAAGTGCAGGGATCAAAATTTATTTCTAAGTGTGACACAGACGAGCTATTGGAAACATCACCAAGTGATTCCAAGGTTTAAACTGAAAAACTAAGTAAGCAATAGAGAAAGAACAAGAGATTTTTAGAAAAGATGAAGAACAAAGAGGCACTTGACCTAACAGAAATGAAAGATTATTTTTAGCTATAGTAGTTAAAACATTATAGTTGTGGCCCAGGCACGATGGTTCATACCTGTAATCCCAGCACTTTGGGAGGCTGAGGCTGGTTGATCACCTGAGGTCAGGAGTTCAAGACCAGCCTGGCCAGTGTGATGAAACCCTGCCTCTAGTAATAATGTAAAAATTAACCAGGCATTGTGGCGGGCACCTGTAATCCCAGCTATGTGGGAGACTGAGGTAAGAGAATTGTCTGAACCCTGGAGGTGGAGGTTGCAGTGAGCCGAGATTGCGCTACTGCACTCTGACTTGGGCGACAGAGTGAGATTCTGTATCGAATGAATGAATGAATGAATGAATGAATGAATGAATGAATAAATAAATAAATAAATAAAGCATTATTCTTCTTAGGGTGGAATTAATATAAAAAACAAAATACTGCATGAGAGTATTTGTCCCTTAAATAAGTATATGAGTGCATATGTGTATAAAATTCCATGTATGTGAGTTGCATATGTAATAAACCAACACAAACTCATGGGAAATGGATGCATTATTTGGTAGCGGCAAATGACTTATCAAACCTAGTAGCTGTTTCCTCTGATGTTTCCCTTAGAATGAACTACTATTGTAGGTGAATCGTTTTATTAGAAATCGTTTTATTAGAAAAAGTGACTGATTAGAGGTCTTGGGAAAAAAATGATCTCAACCTTTTCTCAAACTTTAAATGGGTAGGAAGCCCGGCTTGCTGGTATAGAGCTGGGTGTGGAATGAAGGTGCCCAGCGAGCTACTTTTGGTTCAGCAGAAGTGGTACTGCAGGATGCACAGAATGTTAGTGAAGGCGCCTGCTGTGGATACTCATTAGACCCCAGGAAAGGTATTGGTTGTTACAGACAGCAGGACAGTAGCCATTAAAGTCAGAATCTGCTAAGGAGTGTATAACAACTGACCTGTGGATGCATCTGACCCTGAAAATGGATGGCACTGGGCCACCAGGCCCATATTCGGCCTTCTTAGGCAGTGGACACACTAGAGACGCTGGCAGGAAAAGGGCCTTAGCAGCCTGGATCCCCCTCATGCATGCCAGAGTGTGACAAGCAAGGCAGCTGCAGTACAGCTTGAAGCCTAGGTATGGGCCTGGGTGGAGCTGTAGATGCAATTCTTAGTTGTCCTAGTAGCAAATATTCAAATAAGCGCTTTGAAAGCCAAAGTGCAGGAGGGTCCATGTGATCAGCAGTTGAACAGGATCAGTTGGTCCTGAAAGATGGGTGAGCTCTGTTCCAAAGACACAGGCGATGGCCTTTGTGGCCCTCATTTGGACAAGACCGTGATAATCATTTCTTTTCTTTTTTTTGCGGTGGAGTCTTACTCTTGCCGAGGCTAGAGTGCAGTGGCATGATCTTGGCTCACTCCAGTCTCCACCTCCTGGGTTCAAGCGATTATCCTGTCTCAGCCTCCTGACTAGCTGGGATTACAGGTGCACGCTGCCACGCCTGGCTGATTTTTTTGTGTTTTAGTGTGTTTCCCAGTCTGGTCTCCGAATCCTGAGCTCAGGCAATCCACCTGCCTCGGCCTCCCAAAGTGCTGGGATTACAGGCGTGAGCCACTGTGCCTGGCCTGTGATAAGCATTTTTGATGAACCAAACAAATTATATAAATGCCTGTTCATTTTAGCAAAAGGCCATGACAAGATTTTCTTGGACATTTATGCATATTTGACAGCACTTGCAGCTACAGAGTTTCTTTTCTATTTAATTACATGAGCTACCAAGGAATATAGAGCCATTTACTCTTTTAAAATCAGTGTACCTTTTCAAAAAACACGTTGTTCAGTATGAAATAAGGACACTCTACAGATGTTTAGAATTGGAATATTTAACTGGAAGTTCAGCATATGTGTAGGAAATTAACCTGAAGAAGTTGCCATGGAAGTTACTAAAACAAATCAGAACATTTACTGGGAGTCCTAAAGGAACCAGTTTGACAAACAGGACTAGAGGAGAAAGCAAGCAAGCCAGCCAGAGAGAGACAGCTGCCATCTGTGTTTAGAATGAGACTTAATGAGATCTCTATCTTATGGAAATCATTTACATGTAGTATCTCAAGTCCACCTAAGCTGCTCTTTTGTGTCCATATGCTCTGGTCAATTGGAGCAGGAATTTAACTTTGATGATGAAATGGACTACAGGGAAATAGCTCCCTGACCTGATATTTCATGTATATATTATTTCAGGTCTGATTTTATTTATTTGAAACAGGGTCCTGCTCTGTTGCCCAGGCTGGAGTGCAGTGGCATGATCACAGCTTGCTGCAACCTCAGCCTTCTGGGCTCAAGTGATTTTTCCACCCCATTCTCCCAAGTAGCTGGGACTACAGGTGCACAACACCATGCCCAGTTAATTTAAAAATTTTGGTGGGGCAAGGTACGGTGGCTCATGCCTGTAATCCCAGCACTTTGGGAGGCCGAGGCAGGTGGATTGCCTGAACTCAGGATTTGGAGACCAGACTGGGAAACACAGTGAAACCCTGTCTCTACTAAAATACAAAAAAATTAGCCGGGCGTGGCAGCATGCACCTGTAATCCCAGCTACTCAGGAGACTGAGGCAGGAGAATCACTTGAACCCAGGAGGCAGAGATTGCAGTGAGCTGAGATCAGGCCACTGCACTCCAGCCTTGGTGACAGAGACTCCATCTCCATAAAAAAAAAATTTTTTTTATGGAGGTGGGGTCTCATTATGTTTCCTAGGTTGGTCTTGAACTCCTGGCCTCAAGCTATCCTTCTTCCTCAACCTCCCAAAGTGCTGGGATTACTGGCATGAGCCACCAGACCCAGCTAGATCTGATTTTATACTGAGCAAACTATTTTGACCCCAGTGAGCCTAAATAATTTACATTTTACTATGCTGCTTGTTACACAATGATTAGTTTTGGCTTTAATGCATATCAACTCATTCATCTGAAAATGTGCCAGGAGTATTCTCATATACATTTGTTTGCTTTTGAGGCTCCTGAGAGGAAGCTTTAGTTAGTGGATTGGTTTAACAGCAGGCAGTTAAAATTTTTATTTTCCTTAGTGGTATACTCACGTATGGTAATTTTAGGGGTGGTGACCTCCACATTCTACCTCACTTAAACATCAAATTATTTAAGGTGGATAAAGAAAAAAATACCCAAACCCTTGAGTAGGTACTATTATTTTTCCCATTTTACAGACGAAATATAGGTTAAGTTGCTTAACCCATATAGGTTAAGTTGCTTGCCTAATTTTAGGTGTTAACTGTTGGTGTCACTGGGTCTGGTGCCTCATGCTTATAATCTCAGCACTTCGGGAGGCTGAGACAAGAGGTTTGTTTGAGCCTGGTAGTTCAAGACCAGCCTGGGCAACATGGGGAGACCCCATCTCTACAAAAAAATTCCACAAATTAGTCGGGTGTGGTCGTGCACACTTGTGGTCCCAGCTACTCAGGAGGCTGAACTGGGAGGATCGCTTGAGCCTGGGAGGTTGAGGCTGCAGTGAACTGTGATCGCATCACTGTACTCCAGCCTGGGCGACAGAGCAAGACCCTGTCTAAAAAAAAAAAAAATTGTGTTGGTGGACAGATAGGACCTCAGGCAGACTGATTTGAGAGCACTTCCACCTGTGCTCTTTGAGTCTGGAAAATGATTCCTTTCTCCAGTGTGTGTTTCATCTGTTTTTGTTTGTTTGTTTGAGACGTAATCTCGCTGTGTCACCCAGCCTGGAGTGCAGTGGTGCCATCTTGACTCACTGCAACCTCCGCCTCCTGGGTTCAAGCAATTCTCCTACCTCAGCCTCCTGAGTAGCTGGGATTACAGGCATGGGTCATGCACCTGCCTGGCTAATTTTTTTGTATTTTTAGTAGAGACAGGGTTTCACCACGTTGGCCAGGCTAGTCTTGAACTCCTAACCCCAGGTGATCCACTCACCTTGACCTCTCAAAGTGCTAGGATTACAGGCATGAACCACTGTACCTGGCATGTTTCATCTTTTAACTGCACTTGCTCCCCTGGCTCCTTTCCTTTTCTTCCTAAAATAACTGAATTTCTTCTTTTCCTTCCTACTCCGTCCAGCTATTACTCTACCATGTTTTTTTGGATCCGCTCCAAATTGTTGAAAAAGTTGTTTATGTCTGTGGCCTCTTCTTTCTCTTTTGAACTCTGAGCCCTATTCGAAATCTGCCCACACAACTCTAGTTTTGTAAAGGAGAATGCCTTCAGCCAGAAATTTCTTCCTCTTGTGAATTTCTCTGACATTTTATTTCCCTCTCTTACCCTACTCATCCCGTTCTGCCTTTCAGAATTGGATTTTGAGTTTTGGGCATATTCTTTTTTTCTCCCTCATTAAACTAGTTGAGGTCATTCATTATTTGTCATTGAAGCCTTCCCTGTCTTTAGTCACTGTGCCTGGAATTACTGAATGAACCAATGAATAAGTACTGCTGTTTCCATAATGATTGCTGATTTTGGAAGCAGTGTGGTGAGAATTTTCAGCTTTCCAACTCATCCAGATTAAGTTCTTTTCACACTAGCATCGTGACTTTGATTGGAGTGCTCTGAATTGCCCAAGCATCAGATGCTTCCATATTCATGTGTAGATGTGAAACCATCTGAAGCCACATGGAATGAATTTTAGTTTATTCATTCCTTCCATTCTACTTCATTTAGTATGGAAAAAGCATGGATTTACAAAAAGATTGTTAAACCCCCAAGGATTACTTGATATATGTATATATATTTTTTATTTTAAAAATGAAATTGTCCATTATGTTTGAGAATTTCCATTTTAAAATGTTGGGAAAAATGTTAAGCCATTAAGCCAGCAAAACTATTCTGCATTTACTATTGTTTAGTTAGATTTTTTTTTCTTTTGCTCTCCCCCCTTTTATAAAAACTCTACACTTTGGTCCCATGTTTGTGACAGTATTATGTGGCAGACTGTCTGACCTGCCTTTGAAATGTATAATTTTCTGCTGAAGAACGCATACACTTTGCCTCAGACTCAGGTTTCAGAGACTGAAAACCCTCTATTACCAATATACTTGATAATGAATTCACATTTTCTTTATGAAAACAAATCCCCTTAAGTTTTGAGGCTTAAGGTAAGATGATGAGTTGGCAGAAACTTGTGGAGAGGACAGAGCTGACTGACTTGGGGTCTCTCAATGCTGAAAGACATTTTGTGGCCAGGAAAGTTGAGCTCTGATGGCAAGACTCATACTGGGTCCAATGGTATTTTCCTGTGAATGATTTTGAAAGTCTAAGTATCTTCTATCCTCCCCCTACTCACCCAATGTTTGATACAAATTTTTAATTTATGATAATATTAGTAACTCTATTAGGAATAATTTGTCTGACTTTCATGCCATTTAATATGAACTCTCTTTAGGTTTCTGAATTCTCTTAAGAGCTCAAAGCCAAAAAAAAGAAAATGCCCCTTTCTTTGTCTTTATGTTGGCCGAATTGTACTTTGACTATTGGAATAAAAATCAGTATTTATACTCTGAAATTAAAGCTCTTGTTGCATTTCTGCACTGAAGACTTTTTCTAAACCAGGTGAACAGTTTGACAGCATTTTTCCTTTCTTTATTTTTAGGTTGATGCCTTCCCTCCCAATGGTTATGGCTTATACAACATAGTGGGGAACGCATGGGAATGGACTTCAGACTGGTGGACCGTTCATCATTCTGTTGAAGAAACACTTAACCCGGTGAGTATTATTCGCAGAGCGTGTATGTTGGAATGGTAGCATCCGTCCTCTGGGCAGTCTGCAGCCAGACTTTCATGTATTTCCAAAGGGTATTTACATACTCTAGAAATTAATCTTGGGATTTCCCTAAAGGGATGTTAAGCACATGTTTCTTATTTCAACCTTAGAGCATTTTGTAAAAATGTCTGTGAGCATCTTATCTTTTCCTGGATTGTGATGGTGATAACTATTTGAGGAAATCTGCCTATAACTTTAGAAATTGTATTCAGTCTCAAATTTGATCAAAGTGTGATAGATAAATAATTATAAAGTTTATTACTGTTTTATTATTAACTATTAAGATCTGTTAGATGGTATTTATCATGCCTCTAGTTGCCTAAGTTCTGATGGGTTGAAATTTTGATTCAGCAGCATTGTTTGGAGAGAATGAGAAAGGGTGTTTTCTGGTTAAATGTTGAAGCAGGAAGTTGTGTCATTTAGTGATTAATTCCTGAACCTCTTAGTATGTCAGGCCAATGCACCTTATACCTTGGGAACAGAAGACAACCATGTTTGTCTAAGTTTTACTTATTCTGGCATGTGAAAAATGTTGAATGCAAATAGTATACTACCCTGCCTCTAAAACCAAACTATCCCAGCAGAATGTATACAAATTGAGACACTACATGGGCATGTGTGTGGAAAGTGCTTCCTTTAAAAAGAACATCTCTGAATATTTTTTATGGTGTGAACAGATTGGGGGGAAAATATCATGCAAAATCCTATCTCTAGCAAAGTAGCCATTCATAAGTCAGTTCCAGGAATGTATATTTATAACCAAACTAGCTAGACTGGGTACTTGATGTGCTTAATTTTAAACCTGAACCTTTTGAAAAGGCTCAAAGGGTAATGATAAAGAAAATTAATTCTTAAATATCTTCTCAATATAGGATTATAGAGCAATTGAAGAAATAGTCAGACTCTGCCTGAGGTTCATTTTTCAGAATACGGGAATAAAGTTGTTTGATATGCTTAATTTTTCTTCACAGAATAACACATGGGCTGCTCATGAATAATCTAGAGAAACAGATCTACTTTTTGGGGGGTGCAGATAAAAAAGCTGAGTTCTTCAGAAACTGTCATCCCTCCTCAGTTTCTTTTAATTTCCAGCAGGGCTGGTGGAAGTAGTGGTCAAAATGAAAATAAGGTTGTAAAATTTTAGGTGGGTTTGTGGTTGGGAGATGTCATTCTCTACTGGCAAGATGTGACTTGGCATTTGCTGTCAGAATCAGAAGTAGAATTTTTTTCCTCTCAGATAAAAGCATCTGCATGCTTGGAAGGGGGTGCACAAGGCCTTAGAATGCTGGCAAGTTGTGAATGTATCTATCTGACCATCTGGTGTGGAGCTAGTGCTTGTTAGCTTTCAGTTTTAGAACTACTTGTGTTTCTTCTAAGGATTTACAGAAAAATTCACATTTTATTTTTTACCAATCCCAGGCTTTATCCTGAATGTTGCCCTTGCTCTAATGAAATTGTTCTCATTTTAGGATTCTCTTTGTCCCAGTGGCCTCCTTTGCTTCCTCATTTGACTGGGATATAATTTAGCAGTTTTGAGGACTAAACCCCAAATCCTTAGACAATTCATACTCTATAATTCAGGTCTTTACAGCTATTCTTCATTGCCAGCACAAAAGCCATGATCATCCCTCATCTGGGTTACTGCAGCAGCCTCCCAGAGGGCTCCCTTGCCTTCCCTCTCTTTGTCATATTGAGACTAGACTGATCTATATAGAGAGCAAGTCACATGCGGTCACTCCCCTGTTTAAAATCCTTTAATGCCTTCTTATTACCTGAAGAATAAAGTGTACAATATTTTAAAAAAACTTATTACTTTTATCTTTATTATTATTATTATTATTTTTTTTTTTTTTTGAGAGAGAGAGTCTCGCTGTATCCTTCAGGCTGGAGTGCAGTGGTGTGATCTCAGCTCACTGCAGCCTCTGCCTCCCGTGTTCAAGTGATTCTCATGACTCAGCCTCCCAAGTAGCTGGGATTACAAGTGCCCACCACCACACCCAGCTAATTTTTGTATTTTTAGTAGAAATGGGGTTTTGCCGTGTTGGCCAGACTGGTCTTGAACTCCTGACCTCAGGTGATCTGCCTGCCTTGGCCCTCCAAAGTTCTGGGTTTACAGGTGTGTGAACTACCATGCCAGGTCTTATTACTTTTATTTTTAATTTTTGTGGAGATGGGGTCTTGCTCTGTTACACAGGCTGGTCTCGAACTCCTGGCCTCAAGCAATCCTCCTGCCTTGGCCTCCTGAAGTGCTGGGAGTATAGATGTGGGACACTGCACCTGGCTGATTATAAATTCTTGCACATGACTTCTGAAGGCTAACATAATTTAACCCTCGCTGATCTCTCTAGCCACATCTTTTTTTCTTTTTTAAACAGTTAATTATGAAATGTTACAAAAATTCAGAATAGTACAGAAAATAGTATAATAGATAACTGTGTACCTAGTACATAATGTTAACAGTTTACTGTGTTTACTTTCTGTCTCTTTTAGCCAAAGAAAAAGAACAAAAACTCTTCTTCTCATCAGTGCTTGATATCATCGGTATGTTTTATTTAAGCTGCTCTGGTCAGTGTGCAGGGCTGTTTCACTGTTTTTCAGTCATCATTTTTAAAAGTTTGTCTGATAACTCTGATATCTGGCCACCGGGTTGATCTGTTTCTGTTGTTCTTGGCTTTCAGTCACATCTTTTTCTCTCACATGCCTGGTTAGTTTTGACTGAGTATCAGCTATTTTATGTGAAAAATTGTGGAGGTTATTGGAGATCTAGATAGTGTGATGTGTCTCTGGAGAGGATTTACCTTTGCTTCTAGAAACTTCTATTTCAGATTAGCTTTAATCTAGTCAGGAATTGAGATGATTTGAAGCAGAGCTTCAATCCCTGTAATGGCCAGACTATTTCCAATTCCGCGTGGGTATTGTTCTTCAGGGTGCCAACCAAAAGTCTAGGGGTTTTACCATAGATCCTCCACCTTGGAGGGCTTTGAACTCCAATTTTTTATTTCCTCAGGCCATGAGTCTATTGAAAATTCTGCTCAGCTTCTCAGCCGTACATCAGCCATTTGAGGCAATAGATCTCTAAGGACAACAGTTTCACCTCTCTAGGATTTGAGCCCTGCAGTTCTTCACAGCTGTGGTAGTTCTCATCGGGTCTGGTTAAGTCCTATTTCTCTTTGAGATCTTAATTTATTTGCTTTTCTTCCCTAATGGACTGTGTATCTCTAGTGCTTAGCAAATAACCTGTGTATAATTATTGACCCTACAGTAATACCAATTCCAGATATACGGAATTGGGGGAGTTTGGTGACTGTCCAGACTCCAGGTGTTTCATAAGTAGAGGCTGGTTAGAAGAGACATTTTCAGGGAAAGTTTAGAACCAAAATATCCGTGTGGTTAGTAAATATTTCAATTCAGGAACTGACCTCTTCTATGTCATGTATTTATGTTAGTTCTGTGACTAACTCACAACGGCAAGTCATTTTAAAGCTTCCTCGGAGAGCTTGGGAATATCAGTGCCCTGTATGCAAAGGCTATTCAGGAAATATATTTTTCTTATTCAGTGATTTCCAGGGAGCAAAAGTTAATCATTAGTTTTTATTTTATTGGGTAGTCATTTATGGCAAAACCAGGTTGTGGAAAGAGCCGTGTGTGCTTTGTACACATCTAAGAGAAGATGAGGTATTTGTCCATGTGTAAAAAGGGTCAGCTTGGTTAGCGTGTGTGTGTGTGTGTGTGTGTGTGTGTGTGTGTGTGTGTGTACCATGTGTGTGTCCTGTGGAGGTGCCACATTAAGATGGCCTCATTCCCCTCCTCACAGACACAATCTAGTATATGGCCAGTGCTGCAATGTATTTTAACCCAATAATAAAGTGGTTTTTGCAAATGTAGTTTGTGGTTATTTGCTTCTCGGTTGCCTAAGTCTGAGACGAGTATTAATCTGTGGCGCCATGTAGTGCTTTCAGTTAAAGAAATATGTAGAGGTTATATAGCATTCTAATTTCCCACATCTGCATACTCACTTTCAGTACCAAGGTACCATGCTGACTTGTTCAGTTGATGATGTGACAGGATGGGGTGATCTGTGATATCTTTCCCTCTCTGTTAGGGACACAGTTGCATTTAGGTGGCGTCTTTTTCTCAGGGAAAGAACTCTAATTTTGTTTTTGTTTTATTTGAGGTGGGGGCTTGCTCTGTCACCCAGGATGGAGTGTAGTGGCACAACCTTGGCTCACTGCAACCTCTGCCTCCCAGGTACAAGCAATTCCCCAGCCTCAGCCTCCCAAATAGCTGGAATTACGGGTGCCCATGCTACCATGCCCAGCTAATTTTTTTTGTATTTTTAGTAGAGATGGGGCTTCACCATGTTGGTCAGGCTGGTCTTGAACTCCTAACCTCTGGTGATCCACCCGCCTCTGCCTCCCAAAGTGCTGGGATTACAGGTGTGAGCCACCACGCTTGGCTGTCAGGGAAAGAACTCCAATTTTGGAATTAACCAAAGTAACTTGGATTACAGCTCTGCCACTTAATATTAAAGGACTACTGCTAAATTTGGAATATATCTTCATTTTCCTTGTCTACAAATTGGAAATAATTATACTGGATGAAATTGTGTGAAATTTAATTTGTCACTGTATGTGCAAACTTTATATCACTTCCAGAGGACTGTTGTTATTTTACTGTTTTTGTTTATATTATGTTTTGGCTATTTAATTATAATATTGCTTACTTCCATCAGCAGAGTTAATGAGAAACGTTGGTCTTCAGAAGCATAGGGGGAAAAAAAAGAAGCAGAGGGGAAGAAAACGATATTTATAAATAATGATTGCTGATATTCCTCTTACCCTTACCTTTTGTTGGCTTATCACATACTCATTCTCTCAATGAAAACCTTGCTCATCAAAGCCTAGTGAGATCAAAGTTTTCCAAAATGTATTCCTCCTCTGAATGAATCTCTGCTACTTACCACATTTTAGCCAGAAATTCAGTTTGTTTTGCTTCCGTTAATGTGGAATTTGATTGTCTAATGGATTGTATAGCTCTTGATATTTTGGAAAGTGTCCTCTGTTTCTCAGGGTTGTTTGATGTATGGAATTGACCTGGGATATGCTGGGTGCAGTGGCTCATGCCTGTAATCCCAGCACTCTGGGAGGCTGAGGTGGGAGGATCGCTTGAGCTCAGGAGTTTGAGACCAGCCTGGGCAACATGGCAAAATCTCATCTTTACAGAAAACACAAAAAGTTAGCTGGGTGTGGTGGCACATGCCTGTAGTCCCAGCTACTTGGGAGATTGAGGTGAGAGAATGGCTTGAGCCTGGGAGGCGGAGGTTGCAGTAAGCTGAGATCACACCACTGCACTCCAGCCTAGGCAACAGAGCCAGACCCGGTCTCAAAAAATAAACAAAATACACACAAAAAATAGAATTGACCTGGGATAAGCCCTCCTTGTCTGTCCTCCCTGGTGTGCAGAGGCCACCCCTCTGAGCTCTTGCCTGTCCACACATAGCACATTAAGTACATTTGGGGCACATACCAGTTCTCCAGCCAGAGATTAGCATGTATACTCATGCTTGCAGATGCCATACTTGTTGATCCTGCTCAGATCCTTCTTTGTCATTGCCTGATAGGGCCTAGGGCTTGGACTCACAGTAGTTTTTTAGATCCTCTAAACTCCACACTTGATTGTTCTTCTTCCCCATGATCCTCTGGCCTCCCACCACTGTGTCTCAGTGTGCAACAGAAGCATGAGACTGTTACTTAGCTTGCCTCCTGATCTTCCTCTGCCCAGGCGATGAGACTGCCATTTTCTCAGTCTGGCAAAAACCGGTAAATATCATGTCATCTTTCTCCTTAATTAAGACTTTCATACCCATTGATGGTCCCATCAACAGTCTCATCATTTCAAGCAAGCGTTCATTGAGTACCTAGTATGTGCTGGGGGCTGAGGGGGGAAGTTGATTGAGAATTTTTTCCTGCCATAAGGCCTTCACTCACATGTTTTTTGTTTTGTTTTGTTTTGATTTTTGGAGACAGTTTCCTTCTTGTTGCCCAGACTGGAGTGCAATGGCACTATCTCAACTCACTGCAACCTCCACCTGGATTCAAGTGATTCTTCTGCCTCAGCCTCCCAAGTAGCTGGGACTACAGTCATGTGTCATGTGCCACCACGCCTGGCTAATTTTGTATTTTCAGTTGAGATAGAGTTTCACCATGTTGGTCAGGCTGGTCTCGAACTCCTGACCTCAGATGATTCACCTGTCTCAGCCTCCCAAAGTGCTAGGATTACAGGCATGAGCCACTGTGGCTGGCCCACTCACATGTTTTTGATCAGGACATTCTGAGGACATGAATAAATCAGTTTGATGGAGAACTAACCTAGTGTTCAAAATGAAAAAAAGCACAAAAGTGATAATGAAGTTCACCTGATAATAAATTTGATACGGCTACAAGTTATACATAGGAAATGCCAAGGGCAAAACAAGGTGATCAAAATAACAGCCTTTTGGGACTACGTTTGGGAAAATAATTTTATCTCCTTATCCCTAGTGGAAGATGAATGTCTTCCGGAGGAAGTACTAATATTTACCCATTGTAATTTTTCACTGTGGATCAGTTGCAAGGTTCTTCATCCAACAAAATAGAACTATTGAGAAGTAGAAATAAACTCAAATGTATGGTTCAGATATTTAGATCCTGCAGACACATTTCCAAACACGTTATCCAAACATATGCTTCTTGCTTGAAAAGAGCGAATTCTAATTCCAATTACTATTTGGACGATGTTAGAAATACCATTTGTTTCCAGTTTGGGACAAAATTACCCTCAGAGCCTCGTGTTACAACTACTGATTCTTCCTGAGCAAAAAGAGCAGAACAACAAAATGTACCATGGCCTCCTTAGTTTGGAGGGTCAGGGGGGTATCTGAAAGGTGGGAAGTGGAAACCTCCTCCAACCTCTCACCCTGTAGGAATTCGTTCTTTGATACCCCTGGCAGCTGTGGTCATGCAGCCTCTTGCTAAAAGCTTCTTGGTGAACAAGAACTCTCCAACACTTGGGGCAACTTACTGCCTTGTCAGATGTTCTCACTGAAGCTTCCTCTGTCCAACTCAAATCCTCCTTGAAGTGTCATCTCAGTGGCCCTCATTCTGCCGTTGCTGAGAATAAGAAAGTATCTTCCTTCTGCTCTGTACATACAAGCTCTTGAGATACCTAAGGACAGTTGTCGTGTCTCCCCTGCCTCACCCATTTTTCTGTTTCTAGATAAGCATTCCCATTCTTCTGCTGCACCTGGGATAACTGGGTTTGCAATTCAGGGCAACCCAGTTACATTCCTCTGAATAACATGAATTGGGGGAAAATGTCCCTTTTTGTAAAAGGACACCCAGAATTATACACAGTGTTCTAGATGTTGTTGGATAGATGCAAATAATAGTGGGGCTATCCTTTTTTTATTCATTGTGTCTCATCAGGTCTCAGATTATGTCAGCAGTTAAGGGTTTGGTTAGTGGATGCCAATCAAGCTGGGTTTGAATCTTGTCACTGTAACTGTGGCTTGCCAGATGTGTGACCCTGTGCAAGTCACTTAACTGCTCTGAGACTCAGTTTGCTTCCTTCTTAAATGGGGATGAAGATTCCTACTTCATAGAGTTGTAAGGAAGTGAGAGAGTGTAGTACGGTACTTAGCACAATGTTTGGCAAATAGCATGAGATACATGGTAGCTTCCATCCTAATTGCTGTCAGTGCTATACTACCACTACTATGGGCACTACTACTGTTACTATGAGTAGTAGCTGCAGTAGTAACGAAGAACAATATCTCACTGATGGTTCCTGTTAAGCTTGTAGCCAAATAAAACTTGCATTTTTCTCCCATGTTGATCTCAGGCTAGATCTCCCCTAATGTTGTTGTTACACGGCGATTTTTTTTTTTTTTATGTAGCTATTTTTTACATGCAGTTATTTTTTAAGAAATATTTTTAAAAATTTTGAATCTTTTCTTTGTTTTGTACGTGCATTTTGAAACTTCATGCAATGCCTATCTCATCTCTCCATGAGATTTCATTTTGTTTATGGGTTTCAACCTTGAGAGACAGCTTATAGAAATCATTCTGGCTGTCAGTGCTGTCTTCAATGGTGGTAGCTTTCCCTTCCAACTTATTATAACCAACAGATTTGGCTGTTTTAAAGTCATTGATATAGTATGAATGGGACAGGGCCCAAGGCAAAGCCCTGTAGCCCTGGAGTCAGCCTACATTTCCTGAGTATCTACTGTAGTATCGGGCTATGTATACTCTTGGGATACAGAGATGTGTAACACAAGTCTTGCTGTTAAGAAGCTCCTAGTTTGTTGAGGAAAGATTGAGTGCCATTCAGATGAATCAAGATGCACTATGGTAAGATTTGTTATAGATATGATTGAGGTGGAGCCTTGGTGACCTCTCTACTCTCTACCAGTTGGAGCTGTGAAGGCTTCTTGGAGGAGGTGCCTTTAGAAAGAATGGCAGCAATTGGCAAGGTAACTATGATAGGTCCGAGGGATCCAAAGATGAAGAAGACAGGGTCCAGCCTTTTGAGGAATTCAAGGTAAGTGGTGAAAGGATTTTCTTCTTTCTTTCCCCACTTCTTTTAGTTTCTTAAGTAAATGCCTAATCAGTGCCCTGAGCCATAGCTGCCCTCCATTTACCCTTCAGTCCTGAAGCATGATGACTTTTCCATACCCAAAGTAAATACAGTGAGAGGGGAGCATGTGTGTATGCGCACTTCTTTCTTCTCGTTTTTCTGCAACATATTTTCCTACTTCTTACGGAGCAGTAGAACTGTTTCAAGAATTTCCTTTAGCTTACCAGCTAGAGGCTTTGGAGAGTGACTGGTAAATTGTCTTCCTTACTTCAGTGTGCTCAAGAAAGGGGCTTTTATTGGTTACCTTTTCACAGTGTATCACACTCCTGGGTAGGGAGAGCCATATGCTATAAGATTGGGATGGCAGCAAGTGAGCAGAATGGGTTGGGCTTATAACAGAAACATTTAAAAAAAAAAGAGCAGAGAATTTGCTAATGTGGTTATTCGTCATTCTCAGTAAAGTTCTTTCTGCTGCACTGAATAACAGAGTCATGGTTAAGTGATGAAAGTGAGGTCAGTCACCTGGGTTTCCATCTGAGATTTAGCTTTAAAATGTCGTGGGGCCCTAGGTGAGTTATGTCACCCTTGTAGGCTTACTACTTCATCGGTAAGTTGTGATGAGGATGTAGCAAGCCATTCCTAAGGGTGCAGTAAATCTGGGGAACTGCCCTTGGGTCTGCTGCTGGCTTGCAAAGTAGGCAATGATGGAGGCTGCAACTGACAGTAACATGGTTAAGAGGGTGGTTTTAAAACGATTTCCACAGAGTGTAAACTAGTTCAACCATCGTGGAAGACAGTGTGGCAATTCCTCAAGGATCTAGAACTGGAAATACCATTTGACCCAGTGATCCCATTACTGGGTGTATACCCAAAGGCTTATAAATCATGCTACTATAAAGACACATGCACACGTATGTTTATTGGGGCACTATTCACAAAAGCAAAGACTTGGAACCAACCCAAATGTCCATCAATGATAAACTGGATTAAGAAAATGTGGCACATATACACCATGGAATACTATGCAGCCATAAACAAGGATGAGTTCATGTCCTTCGTTGGGACATGGATGAAGCTGGAAGCCATCATTCTGAGCAAACTATTGCAAGGACAGAAAACCAAACACCGCATGTTCTCACTCATAGGTGGGAATTGAACAATGAGAGCACTTGGACACAGGGTGGGGAACATCACACACTAGGGCCTGTCGTGGGGTGGGGGGAGCGGGGAGGGGTAGCATTAGGAGAAATACCTAATGTAAATGACAAGTTCATGGGTGTAGCACACCAACAAGGCACATGTATACATATGTAACAAACCTGCACGTTGTGCACATGTACCCTAGAACTTAAAGTATAACAAAAATAAAATAAAATAAAATGATTTCCACCTAGGTCCACATCCCAGCTCTGCTATCTTAGGGCCAGGGGGTGAAATCCTTTGCTTCAGTTTCCTTGTCTATAAAATGGAGTAATAGTAAGATTCAACAATATCGAGCTGTTCTGAGGATTAAAAAGAAAGGTTAACTCACTGTGCCCACCACACAG
The DNA here is from genome assembly GCF_047675955.1 of Chlorocebus sabaeus. NCBI lineage: Eukaryota > Metazoa > Chordata > Mammalia > Primates > Cercopithecidae > Chlorocebus > Chlorocebus sabaeus. The sequence continues at coordinate 60,172,420 of NC_132925.1, forward strand.
CAAGCACTCGGTAAATGAGAGCAGATTATGGTTTCTAAGTGCCTCTCAGTCAGAACATCTCCGTTTGGAAAATCCTTTCCCCTTCAGCATTGCCTCTTGTTGTGTAGTAGACCAGATTATGTTCTTTTTCTTTCGTTTGTTTAATAGCATTTTTGAGCACCTGCTCTGTGCTAGTGGCAAACGTAAACATCACACAGTCCTTGCCTTCAGAGAATTTGAATCTCAGAATTCCTAATGGTGGTTTCTTATCATTTCCATGGTAATAGGCACTTTTGCTCCACTGATGCTTAGGAAGCCAGAACCAAAGCCCAGGTTTTTGGATTTCTTTCAATGAAAAGATTGTTTATTCCTTTCCTGGAGTTTTCTTCACCTGGAAAGGCCATGGGGAAATTTCAGGGTGACGACTTGAAAGCCTGTGTCTCTTGGCTCCCTTAGTTGCATCCACAGCTGACAGGCCATGTCTGAGCAGCTTTTCTGGGCAGAGGAAGGGTACTCTGGGAATTCAGGTAGAATTAGGCCGCCAGTTTGGGTCAGTTGCTTGAGGATTTTTATCTCTTGTCTTGGTGTGGTTTGAAGTATGAATTGAGAACATAGATTTAGGCTCTCGGCTGGGTGCAGTAGCTCATATCCATAATCCCAGCATTTTTGGGGGATGAGGTGGGCGGATCACATGAGGTCAGGAGTTTGAGACCTAACATGGTGAAACTCCGTCCCTAATAAAATATACAAAAATTAGCTGGGTATGGTGGCATGCACCTGTAGTCCCAGCTACTTGGGAGGCTGAGGCACAAGAATCACTTGAACCCAGGAGGCAGAGGTTACAGTGAGCTGAGATCGCGCTACTGCATTCCAGCCTAGATGACAGAGCAAAACTCTGTCTCAAAAAAAAAAAAAAAAGAAAGGAAATTTATGCACTGTTTGGAGGGCCAGACCCTTTGCCAGGGCTGGCATCCTGTCTTCCACTTCCGTGTTCCTTCCTTTCCATCTTCTTCGTGACCTGGGATCTCCCTGGACAGATTGTTTTTTCTTGGCAGTGAATTACAGTTAACCCCAAATGTTCCTGCATTATCTCAGCCTGTGATTGCTGCTTAATAATTTCAGATAGAGTTCGGTCTCATCACTCTTGGCTGTAAGCAAAGATTAATATACATATATATTCCAACTCACACAATAATTCTCTTCCTTACATTTTCTCACATACAGTAGTTCATATTCATAAACAGTTTTCCCACAGTACTCGTGAGTCATCACAAATGGTTTGGGGAGGAAGAGTGGTCTCCGTCAACTTAAAGATGGCCCCCAAGCCCTTCCCCACTGTAGCTTTATAGATTTTTAGTGTGAAATGTGTTTCGGGTTAAAAGTATATGCCTCAGACCCTGCATCCCTGTGTAATACTGCTGACTTTACTCCAAACTGCTGTGCTTCTGGAGTGAACAAAATGAGGAGTGAGGAGTGAAGTCAGTGTCTTAAAGCTTTGCATTTATATGGGACTTTTCTGCCCTGAAGAGCTCTAAGTGTTCACGCATGCGTTTTCCCCACCCCTCCGCCCCCTCTCGTTCTCATATCCTCAAAATATTCCTGATTATGCAAAAAAGAAGACGTGGTCTTGGACTCATTTTTTATGGTGTGGAGCTCTAGAGGTTTTGACTTAGCCGATATTTTGAACTTGATTTGTGGTCAGGATTAAATCCCAGATCTTCTGATCCCCAGATTGTTAATGTTTACTGGATTCCAGATGTTATTTCAAATACAAAATACGAAAGTCTACTTATTTCCTTCTAGTAGTATTTTGTCACAAGCCACATATGTTAAATCAGGCATCTCAAGACTTGTTATAAATATAAAGATAATTTAAGAAATGGGAATTGCTATGTCATACAGTGGCTTCTTCCAAAAGCAAGAGAGAGGCAGTGAATTTTTTCTATGGTTTTCGATCTCTTGAGATTTTTAAATCATTTTCTTGTCCTTCTTACCTTCCTAACCTCTTATTTCCATTAAATTATTTTTTTAAATTATTGATTTGGCAAGCTAGTTTTTGTATCTGACGTCTGACTTGTTAATGAATTGTAAAGTAATATAGTGCCATTTCCCATTCCTATAGCTTACTTTTAGTGACTTCCCCATGTCATAGTATGACTCATTTGTTCTTTCCCTAAGGATCTGAAAATAAAACCAGATTATTAAGAAGAGAAAATAGAATAGTTAAATTGTCTTTTTTTGTTACCAAATTATGCTATGATTTTTTTCATGTGGATGTATGGATGCCTTTTAAATATGGGAATATGCAGATCCACACATAGAAGTTTTATGCAAGGGTATTCTCCTATCCATTCAGCAAAATTTACTGGCAAGCTACTGAATGCCAGATTTGTGTGCTGGGTTCTGGGAATCTAACAGACAAAATCCTCTTTTCTTAAGGAGCTTGCAGATGTTAAAAGAGCAAGCAAAACCCACTTCAGTGGGTTTACATACATATACATTTATAGCAATAAATACATATACATAATTAAGGAGGAAGTATAGCATGATGGTTAAAAGCATGCAGTTTGGAGTGGGGCCTGGATTTAGGTCATAGCTCAGCCACCTACTAGCTGAATAACCTGGAGCAAGTTAGTTAACCTTTCACCCAGCTTCCTCATCTGTAAGTGAGGAAATAGTAATACCCTTTATGGGGTTATTGGAGGTTTCAAGGAGATGCTACAGAGAAAAGGTCTAGGATAGAGGCTGTCATGTAGTAAACACTTGATATATGTTAATTATGAGTATTATGTTTTATGTATAATGAAAATTCAAATAAAATAAGCTAGCAAGCTATGAAATTATACCTTACTCTGAAATCTAATCCATGGAAGACATTTTTTTTGGACCTTTTTAGGGATGTGGAAAGGAGATAGGCCATCTGGTAGCATGCAATTATAAATAACACTTCTTTCCATGGACAGTCTCCACTTTATACTCAGTAAAGGAAGTAAACATGGCATCTAATCAAGCAGCAGAACATACAGAATTGGGCTCTTAGCACTTATCCACTTTCAAAACTTCCAAATAAAATCATGGAAGTCTTCAAGTGGTTCTCTGAAAATAATGTTTAAGTAAAAATGCCATTTGGTATAAGCTAATTGCTTTATTCTCTCATAACTTGCTAATGAATTGTCACAGAAGAACACAGAAGATTGTGAGAATAAAAGAATGTGATAGATCCATAGTGAGACTAAACCGTGTCTACTTTTCTCACTTCAAGTAATACTTAGAACCATATGTGGCCTTGCAGTCAGGACTGACAGTTTTATACAGCTATTCTAAGCAATATAAGTGATTGATTCTGGAGCAACTCTTTCAGTGAATGTAGTCTGTACCCTGTGTTGTTGGTGGTTTGGTTTTAGTTGACCTAGAAGTCGCCTTTGCATTTCGGATGCTGCTGCTGTATAACATGCATTGCTTAGGATAAAATGAACTGATTTCTCTATACCTTAGATCTAATCTGTCTGAAATTGGACAGAGCAGGCATGTTCTTTTGTGTTGCATATTAGTGTGTTACACTTTCTGAAGTTAAAGAACCACCTGCATTATTAGGAAACGAATTCCATCTAGCAATCTACTGCATTCCATCTGACAGTCTACCACTACCAGTAGATGAGAAGGTTTCTTCTTTGTTGCAGAAGTCTAATGTGTTACATGTTTTCTCTTAATTGTTGCTTCTTCTGTGTTTAGGTTGACTGGTTTTCAGCACATAGATGCTTTATAGCCTTGTGTTTCACAGCTATAATAATTCATGCTTCTTAAACAGAGCATATGTATCTACCATTATACAGGTCAGAGAATCAACCGTTCTCCTGGGGCCTCACTCTTTTTTCTACTCTCTCTCCTTCCTGTCTCGCAGTGGGGAGAGAGGCTGCAAAACTTGAGGCCCTCGAATGAGGCACCTCAAAGAAGATTGTAGTTGCTTATCTCACACCTCAGCAAGAAACCATGGAAAGTTCCCTGAAGGAAGTGAAACAATTTGGGATGGAGAAGCTCCAAGATGAAAGGATTTGGACATGTGTCCACCAGCTCATATCAAATGGTTGGCAGGGAAGGACCTTATAAGGTCTCTAGAGGAGCACAAATGAGGGAACTCAGGCCAGGAGGGAAAGAATGGAGCCCAGACTAGATACTGGTTCTCCCAACTACCTGGCCTAAACGGTGGGTCTCCTGGTGATGCCTTCTGCCTGGGCTCACCCTGTGGAGTCTCTGCAGGTTATTTTGCAGGAACTTTCTACTTGCAATCTCTTGTAAGACTTTTTATTGTGTGCTTTTAGGCCTTGTGAAACTTGTGAACTATAGAGAGGTTTGTGTGTCTGAAACTAGAATAGTTGAATGATTTATTTGAAAAATGTTACAGTCTATGAGTTAGCTCAGAAGGAGCACATGGCAGAATGGCTGAGTATAGTGCTGAAGCCAGACGTCCTGGCCTTCAACCTGGCTCCTCTGCTTACTAGCTGAGTGACCCTGGGCATACTATTCAACTTCTCTGTTCCTTAGTTCTTTAGCTGTAAGATAAGGCCAATGAGTGGGTATCCAGACATTCCTGGTTTATATCTGTGCCTGGCACAAGTGTTAATAGTGCCACCTTTCAATCTCTAAAGTATCCTTATTTGGATGATCAGTTATATGTCTGCCATACCAATAAGAGAATCTATATCAAAAATTTGTTTGGAAGACTAAAAATATAGAAAACAATACCCAATTGTAACATGCTCAGTAAATATTAGCTGCTATAGTTTATTTATGTGTTATTTATTTTACAAGTAGACTGGTATTTTAAATACCCAATTTCATGTATTACTCCAGGAGCAAAAACTGTTACCACAGACTTTGGGATCTGAAAGTGACTTATATTATTGGAAAATGAGGAGCTACCAAGGTGTGAGCAAGTGTAATACAATTTCAAAAATTCTCTTCCTTTCTAATGTGGCGTGGGTGAAACAAGTAGCATGGAGAAAATGACTGTTTTCATTCATTTCACTAAAATGGTAATCACCTCAATGGCATGCTGGTTTTACAGAGAAAATACAGTGGAGGTTGCTAATTTGGTTCGTGTGTTTTACTGCACTGTTCTTTCCAATTTGAGCTCTAGTTTTCTTTCTTTGACCTTTCTTTGGGTGTCACCTTTTCCTCTCGCAGGAGAGGCTAGTTGCAGTCCCTTCTTCATTTATCCTTGTCCCTGGAGATAAATAAAATTAAACATAATTCAAAAAACTTTATTTGAAGTAATGGTTTCATCTGCTCACTCTTAAAATATTTTTTCATGTTGGACGTCAGGTAAAATAAATACAGATTATTGGTATTTTGACTTTATTTTTCACAAATACGTACTTTGGATAGAGATGCTGCTGAACCTAGAAGATCGTCTATCTGGTTAGGCGGGGGGTGGGATAAGCTTGCGGGGGCCATGGTGTGATGGACGTTGACTCCTGGTTCTCACTTGCTAGCTGTGTGATCTTGGGGATGCCATTTATTTCATCTCTCTGAGCTTTAGTATTTTTCATCCTTAAAATGAAAAGAATGATACTTCCTGCTCTACAGGGTGATTATGAGGATGAAATATGATGATAAGTATTAGTATACTCTCAACAAACGGATGGTGTGGTAATTAACAGTTGTCAGTCATTTTAAATTCTAGGATATCTGGAAACAGTTCCTTTCTCAAAAGATGGCTGAGGTGATTGAAAGAGACTTCTTTTAGGAGGAAGATGTGCAGAGGCTGTGTCTCTGATGATAAAAATGCTTGGATGATGTGGGTTTCATACAGGAGAAGCTAGTGCTCTTCATCACAGAGCTAAATACAGACCTGCCCAGGACCCGGAGAAACTAAAGGAGGATATAGGGTCAGTGAGAAACAGCTGTAGCCCCGCCTGGATCCCTTGTATCAGTCTTCTGAGAATAAAAGCACTGTGGCTATTGCTACTCTTTTGTCTTCCAGATCGCTCAGTAAATGTCTTTTGTAGCACACCCTAACCAGAAACATAAAGGGAAGAGAATTCTAGGAAATGAGGTTCAGTCTAGCCAAGGTGACACATTACCAAACTGGCACATTAACAGTTATCCAATCTAGTTTAATCTAACACCTTTAAATTATTTTAAAACCAACTTCAAATAATATATACTTTTTTCCCTAGAAAACTACAGTATGTGGCTGGGTGCTGTGGCTCATGCCTATAATCCCAACACTTTGGGAGGCTGAGATGGGAGGATCACTTGAGCCCAGGACTTTGAGACCAGCCTGGGCAACATAGTGAAACACTATCTTTACCCCAAAATTTAAAATGCTGTATGTGTCTGTGATCCCAGCTACTCAGGAGGCTGAGGTGGTAGGATTGCTTGAGCCCAGTAAATTGAGGCTGCAGTGAGTCATGATCATGCCACTGCACTCTACCCTGGGTAACAGAGTGAGACCCTGTCTCAAAACACACAAAAAAGCACTTCAGTATGTGACTGTAAAAGCTAAACACTCTTAAAAAAAATAAAAACAAAACTAGAATGACATTATCAAATCTCAAAAAAACTAAAAATAATTCCTTAATATTATCAAATACCCAGTCAGCATTCACATTTCCTTAATTATCTCATGAATGTTTTTCTGTAATTGGCTTGTTGAGAATCAGGATCCTAATAGGTTCCATTCTTTTTGGGATCCTAGTTACATTTGGTTGAGTTCTTATTTTGGTAATTGCAATGTCAGAGGTCAAGTGATTCACTAATACAGAAAACAAGTACAAAACTGAACAACATTGTAAAGAAAAAAAAACACACACCCAACCACTGGAAACTGAAAATCCACCAAAGCGAGGTGAAAAATTGAGAAGTGTTGATTCTTGAGAAGCTTCTGTAGCTTTGGCCAAGAAAGGGTGAGAATGTGGCATTCTTGCTTGGAACTGATTCCATATCCTCTTCCTGCCACACTCTATTATTTAAAATTTAAAAAAAAAAAAAAAAAAAAAAGGCCAGGCATGGTGGCTCACTTCTGTAATACCAGTACTTTGGGAGGCTGAGGTGGGATGATCACTTGAAGCCAGGATTTCAAGACCAGCTGGTCAATATAGTGAGATGCTGTCTCTGCAAAAAAATAAAAAATTAGATAAGTGTGCTGGCGTATGCCTGTAGTCCCAGCTATTCAGGAGGCTGAGGTGGGAGGATCACTTGACCCCAGGAGGTTGAGGCTACGGTGAGCTATGATTGCACCACTGCATTGTAGCCTGGGTGACAGAGGGAGACCCTGTCTCTAAAAATAAAATAAAATTTTAACTCAGTTCAGGACTGGCGGCGAAAACCAAAACCTTACAGCCAAAGGTAGACTTGATTCAGGGTGGAGGATGGGGGCACTGAAAGCCTGTGGCTTTGTGAGCTAAAAAAGCAGACTCACGTTAGAATATTTCAGGAAATCCTGCAGCATGACTAGCCCACGGTAGCAGTTGTGATTTGGGATGGGTGGTAGACCAGCCAGAATTTAACAGGGAGATCGTGCAAGTGAGAGAGACATTAAAGGTGTGAAATAAGCTTTTCTAGGCTTTCTGGGAAACTAAACATAAGCAGGGAAGACCCAAGAGAGCCCAGCAAAAAGTAAAAGCCAGGGAGACCTGCGATGACTGCCACTTTGAATGCCATTCCTCAATCCATACACCTTGGTTAAGGAAGGGCGAAAGCACAGTGAGTTCAGGGTGTCTAAATTATTGGTCAGCTGTTCAAGTATGTAACACAAATGTGACCTCAATGGAATTGAAAAAAAAATTCTGAACAGAGACATCAGTGGGTACAGACCATGGAGAATGACATTCTACAGTTTATATTCAGGTAAGTTATCAAAACAAAACAAAGCAAAAATCTGCAGAAAAATAAGGTAATCAAGTGTTGATGTTACATATACATGTGCTCTCTCTCTCTCTCTCTCTATATGTGTGTGTGTAGATATATATACACACACATATATATCTGAACATATAAACATTTAAGATTATATATGTAATCTTAAATTATGTATATTATATATATAATCTTAAATGTCTAGTTTTCAGCTAAAATGTAATAAACATGCAGACTAACAAGAAAGTGTGACCCATACTAAAGAAGATGAGTATTTAAGTTAAAACTAACTCTGAGTAGGCCCAGATGCTAGATTTAACAAAGACTTAAAAATAGTTATTATGATTATATTTAAAGAACTAAAGTATATTTGAATAGTTGCTATAAAATATGCCAACTGTGAATCAACAAATAGAGAATCAAATGGAAATTATAAAAAAGGAACCAAGTAGAATTTCTAGAATTGAAGAGTATACTACTAACTGAAATGAAAAATTCCCTAGTTGAACTCAAGAGCAGATTAGAAATGGTAGAAGAAAGATTCAGTGATCCTGAAGGTAGATCAAGAGAAGGTATCCAGGACAGGTGCAGTGGCTCACACCTACAATCCTAGCACTTTGGGAGGCTGAGGTGAGTGGATCGCTTGAGTCCAGGAGTTTGAGATCAACCTGGCCAACATGGAGAAACTATGTCTCTACAAGAAATAAAAAATTAACCAGGTATGGTGGTGCACATCTGTAGTCCTAGCTACGTGGGAGGCTGAGGTGGCAGGATCACCTGAACCTAGGGAGGCTGAGGCTGTGGTGAACCAAGATCATACCACTGCACTCCAGCCTGTGTGACACAGCAAGACCCTATCTCAAAAAAAAAAAAAAAAAAAAAAAAAAAAAGAAATTATCCAAACCAAAGAGCAGAGAGGGCTGGGCATGGTGGCTCATACCTGTAATCCCAATACTTTTGGAGGCTGTGGCAAGTACATCACTGGAGCCCAGGAGTTTCAGACCAGCCTGGGCAACATGGCAAAACCCTGTATCTACGAAAATCAGTCAGGTGTCATGGTATGCACCTGTAATCCCAGCTACTCAGGAGGCTGAGGTGGAAGGATCTCCTGGGCCCAGGAAGTTGAGGCTGCAGTGAGCCAAGATCATGGCAGAGTACTCCAGCCTGGGTGACAGAGTGAGACCCTGTCTCAAAATAAATAAATACATAAAAATTTAAAAAGCAGAAAAAAATTCAGAGAAAAATCAACAGAGCCCTGTGCAACAACATCATGTGTTCCAACATCATTTTAACACCTGTGTAATGGGAATCTCAAATGGAAAGGAGCAAAAGGGACAAAAAAATTGAAAGAAAAATCTGAAAACTTCCCAAATTTGATGAAGATTATCTATAGATCCAAGAAGCTCAGTGAACCACAATTAGCACAATTACGATAAACCGCAAAAAAAAAAGAAAAAAGAAAAAAAGAAAAAGCCATTTAGACAAATCATATTCACACTGTTGAAAGACAAAATCTTGAATATAACAAGAGGAAAACAATTCATCACATACAGGGCAACAATAATGTGATTAATAGCTGATTTCTGATCAGAAACAGTAGAGACCAGAGGATGATGGTGTGACATAATCAAAGAGCAGAAAGGAAAAAACAAAAAACCTGTCAACTAAGAATTCTATATCCAGGAGAACAATCCTTCAAAAATGAAGGTGAAGGAGGTTTGACTCATGGTTCTAGAAAGATGGAGTAAATGTACATTTACTAGTTGTATCTTACTAAATACAACTAAAACTCTGGACACTGCACATAAAAGAATTGTAAGCATAATTATAACCATGGAAAGTTAAAAGAAAGCAGAGTGGCTAAAGATCTGAGTCCTAGAAATCACATTATGGTGAGCCCAGGAATTCACGACCAGCCTAGGCAACGTGACCAAACCTGGTCTCTACAAAAAATACAAAAAGTAGCCAGGTATCATGGTATGTGCCTGTAGTCCCAGATACTCAGTAGGCCCAGGTGGAAAGATCGCCAGGGCCCAGGAAGCCGAGGCTGCAGTGAGCCAAGATTGTGCCACTGCACTCCAGCCTGGGTGACAGAGTGAGACCCTGTCTCATATATTTCCTTTTTGCTGCATATATCCCAGACTTGGACCTAAAGAAGCAAGCAACTCAGAAATGCTAACAGGTGCAGACAAAGGAAGTCTCAACAAAAGCCTGCTCTCTCTAGCCAAAGGAGCAAGTAGGAAATGGGCAGTCTAGCAATACAGAAAGCTTTTAGACAATAACCACTCTACTCTATCTAAACACCAAAGAAAAAACTGTCCAGCAAAGGCTGAATGGGGAGCCTAGGCTTGTACCCTCGTGAGGCCATATTTAGGTGCCAGAGAAGGCCAAGTAGGTAGTCAGGTCTTTCATATTGTCTAGTAGTAAAGAGGTTACCTCTACCTTGCTGTAAACAACCAGGTGGGGAGCCAAAACACCTACCTACATCTAGTAGTAATGAGGTGTCCCTTTTGAGTTGTTAACGGAGGCTGAGCAGGGAACCTGAACTTCTACTTCTGCCTGGCAGTAACAGGATCACACCTCCTCTCTTCCCCTGCCAGGGTGGTATCAGAGAAAGACAGCTAAAACTGGGTGTTTAATAAGATCTAGAGTCTTTTAACATAATAAGAACATGTCCATTTAATATAATAAGAACATGTCCAGGTTTAAGTTGAAAAGTCACTTGCCATTCCAAGAACCAAGAACTTGCCAGGAAGATATCAAAGTAAATTTAAATAGACAGCAGATGCCCACACTGAGATGACAGAGATGTTAGACTTACCCACCAAAGACTTTAAAGAAACCGTGGGAGAAAAAAGAAATCAGTGAGCAACTATGATCACACTTGAAACAAATGAAAAAATTGAAAGCTTCAGCAAAGAAATAGAAAATATAAGAAGAACCAAATGCAAATTTTAGAACTGAAAATTGAAAAATCAAACTAAAAAGCTCAGGGTATGGGCTCAACAGCAGAATGGAAGGCACAGAGGGGAAAATTCAGTGAACTGTAAACTAGAACAAAAGAAATTACCCAATCTGAATAATGGAAAGAAAATAGTAAATAAATAAAGAAATGTTGACAGCCACAAGGATCTACGTGATTATAACAAAAGATCTTACATTTATGTATTGAGACTCCTAGAGGAGAAAAGAAAGAAGACAGCACAAAAAGAGTACTTTACAAAATAATGACTGAAAAGTCCTCCAGTTTGGCAAGAGACTTAAACTCACAGATTTAAGGAGCTGAGCAAGCCCCAACGAGGGTAATTCCGAAGAAATCTACAGGAAGACACAGTTATAATTAAGTTTGTGAACACTAAGGACAAAACTTGTAAAAGCAGCCAGAAAAAATGACACCTTACCTGTAGGGGGGAAAAAAAAACAATTTGAATGACAATGGATTTCCCATTGGTGACCATGAAGATCAGAGGAAATGGCATGATGTTTTTTAAGTGCTAAAAGAAAAGTACTGTTAACCCAGAATCCTTATCCAGTGAAGTATCTTTTTGGAATAGGGAGAAATCAAGACATTCTCACATAAAGGCAAACTAAGAGAATTTGTTGCTAGCCAGCCTATCCTAAAAGGATGGCTAAAGGAATTTTCTTAAACAGAAAGAAAATGATTAAAGAAGGAACCTTTGAATATCAGACTAGAAGGAAGAATATGGTAAGCCCAAATATGAGTATATACAATGGGCTTTCCTTCCTCTCTGGAGTTTTCTAAATTTTATTTGACAGTTGAAACAAATTATAACATTGTCTGATATTGTTCTAAATGTACTTAGAGGAAAAATATTTAATATGATTATATTATAAACAAGGGAAGCTAAAGGGATTTAAAGAGAGTTATGGTTTTGTTACTTCACTGGAATTGTTAAAATGACATGAGTAGACTGATACATTTATGACTATACATACATGAGTAGGGTGATATATTTATGAATATGCATACACCTTTTAGCAGCCACTAAAAAAGCTACACAAAGAGGTATGCTTAAAAGCACAATAGGTAAATAAAAATGGAATTCTTTTTTTAAAGTTTAGATAACCCACAGGAAGTCAGAAAAAGGAAAACAGACAAAAATATAGAGAACAGACAGAAAACAAAAAATAAAATGACAGACTTAAGTCGACATATCAATAATTATATTAAAAGTACATGGCTTATTATATCAATTAAAAAGACAGATTGGCATATTAGAATAAAAAACCAACCCAATTATATGCTGTATACAAGAAACTTCAAATATTATGATCTATAAGCAAGTTGACAAGAAAATGATGGGAAAATATATATTATGTAAACATTAATCAAAGGAAAGTCAGAGTGGCTATATTCATATCATGTAAAGCAGACTTCAAAGCAAAGAAAACTACCAGAGTTGGGGAAGAACATATATAATGATAAACTGGTTAATCCGTCAAGAGGACATAGTAATACGTATATGCCCAGTGAATGGAGCTGAAACATGTGAAGCAGAAACTAATAAAATTGAAAGAAGTAGACTAATCCACAATTTTAGTTTGGGACCTTACCACTCCTTTCTCAATAATTGATAGTACAGTTAGACAGAAGGTCAGCAAAGATATAGAAGAACTCAACAATACCATCAACCAAAGGATCTGATAGAGATTTCTAGCACTGTCTAGCACTACCCTATTACTACAGAATACCCCTTTTCAGGTATGCCTAGAACATATACCAAATTAGACCATATCCTGTGCCATCAGATGAACCTCAACACATTTTTAAAAATTGAGGACATACAAAATGTGTTCTCCAACCACAATAGAATCAAACTAGAAATCAGTAACAGAAATATAATAGGAAAATCTCCAAACAGATGGAAACTATGAAACATGCTTCTAAATAATCCTTAGATCACAGGGGAAGTTCCAAGGTGAATCAAACAATGTGCTGAACTGGGTGAAAATGAAACATATCAAAATTTGTGGGCTACAGTGAAAACATTGCTAAGAGGGAAATTTACAGAACTGCATGTGTACATTAGAAAAGAGAAAAAGTCTAAAATCAATATGTTTCAACTCAAGAACCCAGAAAAGAAAGGAGAAAACTAAACCCAAAGCAAGCAAAAGGAAGGAAATAATAAAAACAGAAATCAATGAAATAGAAAACAGAAAAACAGAGAAAAATCAGTTAAATGAAGAGCTGGGTCTTTGAAAAGATTTATAAAATTGGCAAACCTCTAGCAAGTCTGACAAAGCAAAAGGAGAACACCCAAATTACTAATATGAGAAATGAAACAATGTATCAATGCTAACTCTGTAGACATCAAAAGGATAATGAGGGAATACTGTGAACATCCATATATACACATAAATGTGACAACTTAGACGAGGAACAACACTTCCTCAAAAAACTCCAACTACCACAGTTCACCCAATATAAAATAGATAATTTTAATAGTCCTATAACTATTAAGGAAATAGATTTAGAAATTTTAAAACTTCTCCAAAAAAAAAAAAAAAAAAAATCTCCAGGCCAAATGGATTCATTGAGGAATTTTACTAGACATTTAAAGAAGAAGAAAACACCAATTCTACACAATTTGTTTAGAAAATAGAAAGAAGGGAGCACTTTCTGATCATTTTATGAAGCTAGTATAGCTTTGATTCCCAAACCAAAAGCAGTTAAAAAAAAAAAAAAAAGATTACTACAGGTGAACATCCCTCATAAATATAAACACAAAAATCCTTAACAAAATGTTAGCAAGTAGAATTCATCAATGTATTTTTAAAAACATGATAATTGAGGTTTATTCCAGGAGTACAGTCTGGTTAAATACTTAAAAATCAGTCAGTGTAATCACCATAATAAGAAACTAAAGAAGAAAAAAAATCACATGATTATTTCAGTGCAGAAAAAGCATTTAACAAACTTCAACACTCATTTATAACAAAAATTCTCAGGAAAATAGGAATACAAAGATTTTCTCAAACTTAATAAAGAGCATCTACAAAAAAACTGTATAGCTACCATTATATTTAATGGTAAAAGACCAAGTGCTTTTCCACTAATATCAGGAAAAAGGTAACTATGTCTGTTTCAAGAACTCTTATTCAACATAGTGCTGGGATTTCTAGCCAGTAGAATAAGGTAAGAAATGGAAATAAAAGGTATACAGATCAGCAAGGAAGGAATAAAACAGTCCCTATTTGCAGATATATGAGTGTTTTTTTACATAGAAAGTCCCAGGGAATCTACCAAAATCTTCTTAAAACTAATATATCAGTTTATAAAGTTTATAAGACACAAGATAAACATAAGTTTATTTCTGTAGACTAACAACAAACACATGGACATTGCAATTTAAAATACAATACATTTACAGTTACCAAAACCGAATGAAATGTTTATGTGTAAATCTAATAAAATGTGTATAGTACATGTGTGCTAAAAGCTATGCAACACTAATAAAAGAAATATCTGAATAAATGAAGAGACAATGCCCATGAATTGGAAAATTCAGCCTAGTAAAGATGTCAGTTCTACCAATTGTTTAATGTAATTCCTGTCAAAATCCCAGCAAGATTTTTTGTAGACATTGTCACGCTTATTCTGAAATATATATGGAAAGGCAAAGGAACTAGAATTGCTAAAACAATTTTGAAAAATAATAATGTGAGAGGAACCAGTATACTCAATTTGAAGACTTACTACATAGCTACAGTAATCAAGACTGTTTGATATTGGTGGAGGGATATGCTCATAGGTCAGTGAAACAAAATAGAGAACCCAGAAATAGACCCATACATATATGATGCCCAACTGGTTTTTGACAAAGTTGCCAAAGCAATTTAATGAAGGAAAGAAAGCCTTTTCAACATATGGTGCTGGAACAATTGGACATCCGTGGGCAGAAAATGAACCTCTACCTTAGTCTCACACCTTACACGAAAATTAACTCCAGATGAATCACAGAGTTAAAATTTAAACTGCAAAACTCTAAAACCTTTAGAAAAAAATACAGGAGAAAATGTGAGATCTAGGGCTAGGCAAAGAGTGTATACAGACTTGACACCCAAAAGCGTGATCACCCACATATGGAAAAATAAATAAACTGGACTTTATAAAAATTAGAACTTTTTTGCTGTGAAAGATCCTGTTAAGAGGATATAAAGACAAGCTACAGAGTGAGAGAAAATATTTGCAACTCATATATCTGACAAAAGACATGTATATTTACAATATATAAAAAACTCAACACTCAACAGTGAAAAACCAAACAATCCAATTAGAACATGTGCAGAAGACATGAAGAGACACTTCACAGAAGAAGATATACAGATGGCACTAAGCACATGAAAAGATGCTCAACATCATTAGCCATTGGAGAAATACAAATTAAAACCATAGTGAGATACAACTATACACCTATCAGAATGGCTAAAATTAAAAAGTAGTGACTGGCTAGGATACAGAGAAACTGGATTATTTATCCATTGCTGGTGGTTATGTGACAGAGTACAGCCATTCTGGAAAACAGTTTGATGTTTTATTTAAAACCTAGACATTCGACTGGGCGCAGTGACTCACTCCTGTAATCCTAGCACTTTGGGAGGCAAAGACAGGCTGATCACATGAGGTCATGAGTTCGAGACCAGCCTGGCTAACATGGTGAAACCCCGTCTCTACTAAAAATACAGAAATTACCTGGGCCTGGTGGCATGTGCCTGTAATCCCAGCTACTCAGGAGGCTGAGGCAGGAGAATCGCTTGAACCCAAGGCTCAACCCTTGGAATGAGCCAAGATTATGCCACTGCGCTCCATCCTGGGCGACAAAGCGAGGGACTCTGTCTCAAAAAAAAAAAAAAAAAAAAAAAAAAAATCAGGTAAACATTCGACCACCATATGCCCTTCTTTGGCACTGATTCCAAAGGGATGAAAATTTATGTTCATGGCCGGGCGCGGTGGCTCAAGCTTGTAATCCCAGCACTTTGGGAGGCCGAGACGGGCGAATCACGAGGTCAGGAGATCGAGACCATCCTGACTAACGCAGTGAAACCCCGTCTCTACCAAAAAAACACAAAAAACTAGCCGGGTGAGGTGGCGGGCGCTTGTAGTCCCAGCTACTCGGGAGGCTGAGGCAGGAGAATGGCGTAAACCCGGGAGGCGGAGCTTGTAGTGAGCTGAGATCCGGCCACTGCACTCCAGCCTGGGCGACAGAGCGAGACTCCGTCTCAAAAAAAAAAAAAAAAAAAGAAAATTTATGTTCATACAAAAACCTACACATGACTGTTTATAGCATCTTTATTCGTAATAGCCAAAAAAAAAAAAAAAAAAAAACAACCAAAAACAAACCTAGAAACAGCCGAAATGTCCTTCAGTGGGTGAATATTTAAACAAACTGATACATCCCCACCATGGAATACTACTCAACCGTAATAAGGGATAGACTGTTGGTACGCGAAGCAACCTGGATGAATCTCTGGAGAATTATGCTGAGCGGAAAAAAAGCCAGTTCCAAAAGTTTACATACTGTATGATTCCATTTATATTAATATAACATTCTTGAAACGACAAAATTATAGGAGTGGGAAGGGGTTAGTGTTTTCCAGGGGTTAAGAAGGGGTTGGGGGACGGGAAGGAAGTGGTCGTAACTATAAAAGGGCAACCTAAGGGATCCTTGTGATGGAAATGTTCTGTGTCTTGACTGTGTCAATGTCAACATCCTGGTTGAGATAGAGTTCAGAGTTTTGGAAGATGTTGCCATTGGGGAAAACTGGATATAGAGTACACCAAACATAAGATTGTTTAAAGCAATAAT
Source organism: Chlorocebus sabaeus (assembly GCF_047675955.1). Taxonomy (NCBI): domain Eukaryota; kingdom Metazoa; phylum Chordata; class Mammalia; order Primates; family Cercopithecidae; genus Chlorocebus; species Chlorocebus sabaeus. The sequence continues at coordinate 60,189,087 of NC_132925.1, forward strand.
GGTGTTGTTAAGATTTTCACGTATATAACTGGAATATATATGCCAGTAATACTATGCATTTTGTTTGTTGATGTATCTTCATCAAGACTGTGAAGAGTCTGAAATTTTATCCTGTTTGCAAGCTCATGAGTTAGGCCACTACAGTATCATGGATGCTGGCAGAAGACATGAAGTTTCTGTGTCAGAGTTACAGATTTTTCTAGTCACAGCACAGCAGGCAACATGGACTTCATGTTCACATCGCTTCCCCTTGTCCCCCAAGTCCCACAAGGATGACACAGTAGGTCTTTGTCACAGCTGGATAATCCTGAGCTTAGGAGACTTCCAGTCTTATAAAGAGGTTTATAATAAACACACCCAACCTTTGACATTATTGTTCCGGCCAGGAAACAAACCTGCCTTCTTCTGTCATCTTCTGAGACTCTTGGTTACACAAACTTCCTTCAAAAGATAATCCAAGACAAAAACTGCCACAAGGCATATAGAATTGCCCCATGCCACCACCACGACCAGAGAATATTTTAAGTCTCTCAATTTATAACGTTTCTCTTTTTCCTCCCTTGTTATTTATTTGTTGAAAACATGTCTAATCTCTTCTTATTTTTATTTATTTATTTGTTTGTTTGTTTGTTTGTTTGTTTTTGAATTGGAGTCTTGCTCTGTCGCCCAGGCTGAAGTACATGGTGCAATCTCGGCTCACTGCAGCCTCTGCCTCCCAGGTTCAAGCAATTCTCTTGCCTCCCCCTTCCTAGTAGCTGGAATTATAGGTGTGTACCACCATGACTAGCTAATTTTTGTATTTTTACTAGAGACATTCACCATGTTGGCCAGGATGATCTTGAGCTCCTGGCCTCCAGTGATTCATCTGTCTTGACCTCCCAAAGTGCTGGGATTATAGGCATGGACCACTGCATCCGGCCCTGATCTCTTTTTTTTTTTTTCCTTTTTATTGTACTTTAAGTTCTGGGGTACATGTACAGAATGTGCAGGTTTTTTACTTAGGTATACACGTACCATGGTGGTTTGCTGCACCCATCAACCCATCACCTGCATTAGGTATTTCACCTAATGCTATCCCTCCCCTAGCCCCCGACCCCCAACAGGCCTCAGTGTATGGTGTTCCCCTCCCTGTGTCCATGTGTTCTCATTGTTCAACTCCCACCTATAAGTGAGAACATGTGGTGGTTGGTTTTCTGTTCTATCGTTAGTTTCTTGAGAATGGTGGTTTCCAGCTTCATCCATGTCCCTGCAAAGGACATGAGCTCATCCTTTTTTATGGATGCATAGTATTGCATGGTGTATATGTGCCACATTTTCTTTATCCAGTCCATCATTGATGGGCATTTGGGTTGGTTCCAAGTCTTTGCTATTGTGAGCAGTGCTGCAATAAACCTATGTGTGCATGTGTCTTTATAGCAGAATGATTTATAATCTTTTGGGTATATATCCATAATGGGATTGCTGGGTCAAATGGTATTTCTGGTTTTAGATCATTGAGGAATCACCACAAATGATCTGTTTTTAGAAGAATTTCCCATGACCTGGGTTTTGTTCATTGCATCTTTGTGGAATCATTTTAGAATATTCTTCTATTCCCTGTATTTTCTACAATCTTTATTTAGATTTAAAGTCTTGATTATATTTAGGCTTTAGGTAGGGTGTGTGTGTGTGTGTGTGTGCGCGCGCGCGCATGAATGAGTGTGTGTATGTATAAGAGTAATTAAAAATACTTCATAGGGCTGTGTACATTCTTTATATCATATCAGGAGGCATATTATGCATGGCTCTTATTGTGACACTGATAAGATTATGTTTGTTAATAAGATTGATCAGTATTTAAGTAGACATTGTCAGTCTGAACCATCTGTTACAAGCCTTTCACTCACTGATTTTAGCAGCCATTGATACTCATTGCCTAGATTCAGTTCTTTAGGAGGGTTTGTTTGTTTGTTTCTTTGTTTGTTTTCCTAGGACAGGGTTTCTCATTCCTGTTGTCTGGGCTGCAGTGTTGTGGCGCAGTCACCGCTCACTGGAACTTCTGCCTCCCAAGTTCAAGTGGTTCTCCTGCCTCAGTCTTTTGAGTAGCTGGGACTACAGATGTGCCCCACCACGCCTGGCTAACTTTTGTATTTTTTGTAGAGATGAGGTTTCACCATGTTGCCCAGGCCGGTCTTGAACTCCTGGGCTCAAGCAATCTTCCCACATTGGCCTCCCAAAGTGCTGTGATTACATGCGTGAGCCATTGCACTTGGCCACGATTTTTGAAATAGTGACATTCTATTACTCTTTCTGTATTAATTATCTGGAATTCCTCTATAAAGAACATTCACTCATAACTCTTCTATTTTCCTGAGGCATAGTTTGTGTGAGGAAGTCAGAATAAATGCTTGATGCTGTTATTTTCTTAGTAAAAAAGTGATAATAATGTGTACACATACAGAAGTGCCTCATTCTTTTTAATGGGTGCTTAGCATTTCATTACTATGGATTGTGTCAAATAACATGTTTATTATTTGTTTTACTTTTTTAATTTTTATTGGTTATTGGGGAACAGGTGGTGTTTGGTTACATGGGTAAGTTAATGGTGATTTGTGAGATTTTGGTGCACCCCCACCTGAGCAGTATCCACTGCACCCGATTTGTTGCCTTTTATCCCTCGCTCCCTTCCCACCCTTTCCCCCTGAGTCCCCAAAATCCATTGTGTCATTCTTATGCCTCTGCATCCTCATAGCTTAGCTCCCACTTATGAGTGAGAACATATGATGTTTGGTTTTCCATTCCTGAGTTACTTCACTTGGAATAATAGTCTTCAGTCCCATCCAGGTCGCTAGTAGTGCCTTTTGACTGTTCGTTGAGTGATGGAAATTTGTCACACTCTCCATCCCTTCTGTTGCTTTCCTTGTCAATGTATTGGGCATGACAAGGAGGGAAAGGAAAATGTCTCTTGACTACACAGAATGCAGTCATTGTGCTGTGAAAAATGTCCTGGTAAGCCCTGAGCAGGATGGCCACCCCTCTTCCTTACACTCATTCCTCCTCCAAACAAGCCAGTCTCACTGATTTGTGGTTCTGTGGCATCTCCAGTGGATTTGACTCATTGTTAAACATGCCTTCCCAGGTGTTTTAAACAGGGGTAGATTTCTCTGCACTAATGCTGAGTGTTGCTTCTTCATCTCTTTTCCTGAGAACTTTAGCTTTACCTTGGCCTTTTGAGATTATTGGGACTGATATGTAGAAACCTGTGTGTTTTGCTGTTCTTGCAACCATGCAAGCATTGGAGATGTGTTAATATTTTGGTGTCTATGGGACTAGAGCAGTTACGGGCAATAGTACCTTTGAAGATAGCATTCATGATGGTTCCTGCCTGGTTATAGGCAGAGTCCCTATGTTCCATGTGTTTTCCACTGAGACATTTTTTTACTTTCCAACTTTCATTTTAAGTGCAAAGGATAGATGTGCAGGTTTGTTACCTGGGTAAATTGTGGGCCGTGGGGGTTTGGTGTACAGATAATTTTGTCACCCAGGTAATCAGCATAATACTCAGTATGTAGTTTTTCAGTCCTTATCCTCCTCTCACCCTCCACCTTGCTCAAGTAGGCCCCAGTGTCTATTGTTCTCTTCTTTGTCTCCATGTGTACTCAATGTTTAGCTCCCATTTATAAGTGAGAACATGCAGTATTTGGTTTTCTGTTCCTGCGTTAATTCACATAGGATATTAATGGCCTCCAGCTCCATTCAGGTTGCTGCAAAGGACATGATTCATTCTTTTTTATGGCTGTGTAGTATTCCATGGTGTATATGTACCACATTTTCTTTATCCAGTCCACTGTTGATGGATATCTAGGTTAATTTCAAGTGGTTTCTTATGCATCCCTGAGACTCTTGAGCACAGGAGTTGGAGGTGGTAGGGCCCTGCGGCTGCTCTTCCTGCTGCGGTATACAGGCAAATAGATGAGGTGTTTAAACACCACCACCAGTAGCCACTTAAGTTGTTTTAGCCTGCAGTAATAAACTTGATCATGAGAGAGTGTTAATTTTGATTTATTAATGTTTTTTTCCACAAATGGGTATGGAGATACCCATCTTTCCCAACTCTCCGGATTAGTCTGCTAGGGCTGCATAACAAACTACCACACACTTAGTGTCTTTTTTTTTTTTTTTTTGAGATGGAGTCTCGCTCTGTTGTCAAGCTGGAGTGCAGTGGCGCGATCTCGGCACACTGCAACCTCTGCCTCACAGATTCAAGTGATTCTCCTGCCTCAGCCTCGTGAGTAGCTGGACTATAGGTGTGTGCCACCACGACCAGCTAATTTTTGTATTTTTAGTAGAGATGGGGTTTCACTATATTGGCCAGGATGGTCTCTACCTCTTGACCTTGTGATCTGCCCGCCTTGGCCTCCCACACTTAGTGTCTTGAAACAACAGAAATTTATCCTCTCACAGTTCTGGAGGCTAGCAGTCTGAAATCAAGGTGCCAGCTGGGCCACACACCATCTGGAGTCTCTAAGGGAAGATCCTTCCTGGTGGCTTCCAGGAATCCTTCGCATTCCTTGGCTTGTAGCTGCCTCACTCCAGTTCCTGCCTCCATTACCATATGGACTTCTCTGTGTTCCTCTGTGCATACTCTCCTCATCTTACAAGGACACCAGTCATTGGATTTAGGGCCTGCCCTAATCCAATATGATCTTATATTAATTACAAAATTTACAATCTGCAAAGTTCCTATTTCTGAATCAGGTCAGATGCTAGGGCTGTGAATGAACATTAATTTTGGGAACATTTTTCAACCCACTATACCCTCCTAGTAATTTTTCTGTTTTTTGGCAAAGTGGCAAGCATTTCAAACAGTTTTAGTTAATTATCATGTTGTTTGCTAGCAAAAATAGTTTTATTTATAAGAAGCAGCTGAGCAGTCACCTAAATTGAGGACTGTGTTAGGGGCTACAGTTGTGTCAGTCTGGGATGACTGTCATTAGTACTCGCGTCACTGTGGTAAGTGTCGTAGTTATTGATTGCAGACTTAGTTCATTGAAGTTGATGATGAAAGGGAACTATTTTGTTCCCATGCCTTCCCATTGGCAAATCAGCTCCTCCTTGTTCCTAGATCTACTTGAAGAGTCTAAATTGCATGCTAGCAGATACTGTGAAAGACTTGAATCACAATTTGATACATTGTAACAGAGCATGCAGAGAACCACCTAAAGCAGTGTAATGTAAGAACTGTTAAGCAATAAACAGTGTAGGAGAGTGTGGCCGTTACATGGGAGAGTTCCACAGTTTTAAATGCTTTCATTGATGCTATGGTGAATTCTTGGTAATTGTCTTACTTTTATAGAGTAATAAAACTGACTCAGAATGTTTGTCAGATTCTAGATATTCCTGGGAAGAAAACTGCTGCCAGCCATTATTTTGACATGTAGCTTTTCACATTTGCAGTGTGTCTGTTTATAATTAACAAAAGTTTATTAATATAACATTAAGCATTTAAGGCCTTGTAAATATTGTAGCCCTACAGATGAAGGAGGACTAGCCAATGGCTTTGTCTGTGATAGTTTCTAAGCACAACAGTCCCCTACTTACAATGGTTTGACTGAAGATTTTTTTTGAGTTTACAATTGTGTGAAAGTAACGTGCCTTCGGTAGAAACTGTGGTTTAAGTATCCATACAACCATTCTGTTTTCCACTTTCAGTTCAGTATTCAGTAATTTACATGATATAGTCAACACTTTATTATAAAATAGGCTTTGTGTTGTTAGATGATTTGACCAGCTACAGACTACCGTAAGTGTTCTGAACATGTTTAAGATACGCTAGGCTAAGCTATGATATTGGGTAGGTTAGGAGTATTAAATGCATTTTCGACTTAATAAATAGTATTTTCAACTTATGATGGATTTATCAGGACAGGACCTAATCCCATGCTAAGGAGCATCTGTACCTGGAAATGCTTAGAAGATAATGTGCACTTCTGCCCACATGGTTTACATTTGCAAGAAAGTACGTTAGCTATGCTTCGAGAAAGCGTAGTTCTTTTAACTTCTGCCAGTTAAGTAAGGACCTTTTTGATTCACAGGAAAAGGAAAAACTAAGATGTGAGCGGGGTTGTCCCGGCCTCTTGCATTTTCGGAGCAAATAGTAGACGGGTGTGTGATTAATTGTCTTTTTGAACAAAAAAATAAGGAGATAAATCCCTCTCCCCACAGACTCCCCTGATATCGTTCTGACTTATTAGAGCCTATTTATTGGTACCTTTCAGATGCTGTGTATGGCTTACCTGATATTGAGGCTTTTATCTTGGCAACTGATGCCTTAGGATTTTCATTTCCTTTGAACTTTTATCTGAAGCCCTTCCTAGAAAAAAGTCTTGCCATTGTACTGGCTCTGTGTAGATCTCAATTCTTATTACAGTGGTAGACATTGCTCTTTCTTGCCTCCTTTTAAGCCCTGCCTAATTTCCTATACTTCTTGTCTCTAAGTGGGTGCACAGTGGAGTGCCTCAGAGCTTGGAGTCTGGAGCAGGGCTGCCTGGTTGTGCTACTTATTTTGCTGGTAACTTAACCTACCTCCAACATTGGATGGAGAATACCTGAGTTAATATTTGTAAAGTGCTCAAACTGTGCCTGGTTCATAGTATGCATATGTGTCTTTTTCTTTCTTCAAGATAAACTATGTTCTATATCTTGATTGTAGTAGTGGTTACATGACTATATATGTTTGTCAAAACTCATTGGAACTGTGCACTTAAAAAGGATGAATTTTACTGTGTATTAATTATATCTTAATAAACCACACCTAAATTTTTTGTTAAGGCTAACAAGCAAACTCTTTCATTCAATCAGCAAAGTGTTTATTAAGTGTTACACAGTGGGATTATAAAAACATGTAATTCTGGCCTGGCATGGTGTTGCATGCCTGTAATCCCAGCACTTTGGGAGGCTGAGGTAGGAGGGTCACTTGAGCCCGGTAGTTCAAGACCAGCCTGGGCAATATAGCGAGACCTTGTCTCTACAAATAATTATTTTTAAAAATTAGCTGGGCGTGGTGGTTCATGCCTGTGGTTCTAGCTACTTGGGAGGCTGAGGAGGATTGCTTGAGCCCAGGTGGTCAAGGCTGTAGTGAGCTGTGATCATGCCACTACACTCCAGCCTGGGTGACAGAGGGAGACCCTGTCTCAAGAAAAATTTTTGTTTCAAAAACAAAACAAAACAAAACATGTAATTCAAAGACGCTTGCCAGTGTAGATGAATAAACCAATTATAACACAGGATAAATTTGCTTATTAGCATGACATGGTAAGAGGTGTGGCCAAGCAGCTTATTAGTCATCTAGGCAAGAAATGCTGTAGGGACTTAGGAGGCAGGATTGCTTCCTATAGTCATGAAGACTTCACCAAAGAGTGGGAACTTGAGGGGCGCCTTAGAAGATGGGTAGGATTTAGGGAGGTGGGCATTTGGGAGGGCCCATGAATACAGATAAAAGCCTAGGGGTGGAAATACATGTGGAGAGTTTAGACAACCATGAGAGAGCTGGTTGGATCAAAGTGGATTCTCTCCCACTGTGTAAGGGGCAGCTTTGCCTTCTGCTCTAACACAGCCTTTTTTCTTCATCTGTAGAAAGGTCCCCCTTCTGGGAAAGACCGGGTGAAGAAAGGTGGATCCTACATGTGCCATAGGGTAAGTCATGTCACTAAACTATTTTGCCGTTCTTGTTCTGATAGCAGTTTTATGGATCCATTGTAAATGATAGCCCCGAATGTCTCTTTCACTTCTGCAAATGCATACCTAACCCCACTGAAACCAGAAAAAAAGAAGGATTGTCATCTCAAATTTGGTTACAAGCACGGAGAAAAGTAACACAAGTAACAGAGGTTGTGAATGACGTATTGTCAACCACATTTCATCTATTGAATCTTGCCCCTTTGAGAGACCTTTGTTGTTTCGTGAACTGCGTGGGGGTGAGTGTATATACCTTTTCCAACATGTGAGTCTGAAAGCACACCCTTAATTTATTTGAGAATCCTGTACATTTCTGGATTTTTTGTTGAGATTCAGGTGAGAGTTACATATGGAGGGCAGATTGTGATATACTGAAATGGAAGCATCCCGTGTTCTGGGTACAAAGTGTGCCTTGTGAAATGAGCATCATTCCCAGAGAGTGTTTCTTCTCTTTGGGCTATGATTTTAGTGTCTGAGCTGGCTTTCTTCATCAGTTAGAGTGACTTGGTATTTCATAAATAACCTTTATAAGGAATTTGGAAATAGAATACCATCCCTTCCCTTTTTTCTTTGAGTCATATATTTTTCACATCTCCTCAACTCCAGCTTTCTCTCCCTGTGCAGAGATGGCATTTTGCAGATTGTTATTGCCGCAAAGCTTCCCCTAGTAATTTATTCAGTCCAGGTGGTTAGAGACTTAAAACCACCTATAATGGCTCCAAATTAGGTTACCAATTTGATAGTGATGGCATTATCGAATTTTGTCTTAAAACAGTGGTTCTCAAACTTTATTCCACATTGTAATCATCTGGGATCTATATAAAATACTGTTGTCTGGTTCCTCACTCACCCCCATTCTGATTTGATTTTTCTTCAGTGTGAGCTGGGCATTGCATTTTTTAAAGCTCTCCAGGTGATGAAAACATACGTCCAAGTTTGGGAATCACTAGCCTAAAGCAAATCTCTCTAGATTATATATATATGTGAGTTTGTATGTATGTGTATCTTCTGTATTTCTTAGGATTTTTAATCCAGTGATTCAGGTAGAAGTTCATAAAGCAGAGCTCAATTGATGCTTTAGACCTACACTGATAATAAGATGTAGACCAATTTATCTTCATAAAATCTTTTTTTTTTTTTTTTTTTTTGACAGGGTCTCACTCTTCATCCAGACTGAGGTGCAGTAGCACAATCACAGCTCACTGCAGCCTCGACCTCCTAGGCTCAAGTGATCCTCCCATCTCAGCCTCCCAAGTAACCTGGCTAATTTTTAAATTTTTTGTAGAGATGGGGTCTTGCCGTGTTGCCTAGGCTGGTCTTGAACATTTGGGCTCAGGAAATTCTTCCTGCCTTTGCTTCCCAAAATGTTGGGATTCACTGCGCCTGACCTAAAATTCTAGTTTTAATTTTAAATTAAAAGCGTTGTCCCAGGTCTTCCCAATATATTTATATGTTCACATATACATCAGAGTCTTTAATCCCAGATTGTTTCTCTATTTTAAGTTGTTGCTACAAATGTACCTGGATCTTCTTGCCAGGGAACCAGGCTTCCATGGAAAACAGGTGAATCTCTCTTTGTACAGTAGTATCTCAAAATCCTAATTGTCACCAGTTATGTCTCTGACATATGGCACTTTTCTAAATTGAGAATCCATTTACTTTCTAAGTAATCGAGGACCAGAAGATTTTTCTTCAAGAATAAATGGGGTAACAGAAGCTTGTAAAAAACATTTTAAGCAAGTAAAGAACATTAACTATCCTAATTCCATGCATATGAATGTATCTACTTTCATGTTTATAATTTTTAGCTTACTTGTAACCTACATTTTTATAAGCTTCCCAGTAGATTCTTTAAAAATATCTTTTAACCTCCTACATGCTTTATTAAGTATGCTTACATGGTACTGATTTTTGTATGTTCATCTTGTATCTTGCAACCTTGCAAAACTCATTTATTAGTCCTAGTAATGTTTTTGTAGATTGTATTATATTTTCTACATAGGTGATCATATGATCTGTGAATGTTGACAGTTCTTCCTTTCTAATCTAGATGCCTTTTATAACTTTTTCTTGCTGTATGTCATTGGCTAGAACTTTCAGTATAGTGTTGAATAGGAATGATAAGAGTAGACATTCATACCTCATTCTTGATCTTAGGGAATAAACATTCAGTTTTTCAAAATCAGTTATGTGTTAGCAATAGCTTTTCATAGACGCCCTTTACAGCTTGAGAAAGTTTTTTTCCATTGCTATTTTTTTGTGAGTTTTTTTTTTAATCAGCAATGGATGTAGATTTTGCTGGGTGCTTTTTCTGCATCTATTGAGATGATAATATGATTTTGCTTTTTCTATCTGTTCATATAGTGAATTACATTGATTTTCAAATATTAAGCTATCCTTGCATTCCTGGGATACATATCATTCCACTTAGTCATGATGTATTATCTTTTTTATACATTTTGGATTTGATCTGCAAAAATTATGAGTATTTTTGCATCTAGTTTATTCTGTGTTTTCTTGTAATATCTTTGTCTGATTTTGGTTTCAGGGTATTGCTGTCTTCATAGATTGAGTTAAATATTAACTTATTTTACATTTTTTGCAAGAGTTTATGTAGAATTAGTGTTATTCTTGAAATGTTTGATAGGATTCCTTGGTGAATGCATTTGGGCCGAGAGTTTTAACTATTAATTAATTAATTTAGAAAACAGGATCAAATTTCTGAACTCAAGCAATTGTCCTGCTTCAGCCTCCCTAGTGGCTGAGACTATACGTGTGAGCCAGTATGCCGATTTTTTTTTCTTTTACTATAGGCCTAATTTTTAAAATAGATGTGGGACTATACAGCTTATCTGCTTCTTCTTGAGTACATTCTGGTAGTTTGTATCTTTTAAGGAATTTGTCCATTTCATTTGGTTTATTGTATTTATTGGCATAATCTCTGCCTTTCTTTGGGTGTTTAGACTATTTATATTTAATATGGTTTTTGATATGGTTGGGTTGAAATGTGCCATCTTGATTTTTTTTTCTCTTTGTCTCACCTGTTCTTGTTCTCTGTTTTTCTTCCTTTTGATTGCATACTTTTTATCACCCCATTTTCTCTCCTTAATGCTTATTAGCTGTAACTCTTTGTTTTATAATTTTAGTATTAATTTAAAGTTTATATTATGCATTTTTATCTTTTCTTAGCTTACCCGAAGGATTTGTTTTAATTTAGTCAGGTTCCATATGATGGGGATAACATTTTAGAAGAGGAGAATAGCAGAGTGACAAAACTGAGTGGGATCCACAGGATTTTCCATAGAAAAATGGCACTTCCAGGATCTTGGTCAAGTGAATTGTTTATTAGGTTGGTCTTTAACATCAGTCTGATTATATCTGTAAGGTCAGGAAAATAGCACAGTGTTGATTGTGAATTATTTTCAGAGTGCTTAGCCTTTCCAGTAGATTAAGAGTGACAGCTTTTACTAAATTATTGGGATGTGAATTAGGGAATTACATCTGGATTGGAGTTCTATATCTGTTTCTTGCCAGGTATGTGACCTTGGGCAAATTACTTAATCTTTCCAAGCCTCAGTTTTCACATTTATAACATGCTATAATTATACCCATTATAAGGTTCTGGTGAAGAGTAAATGAACCAACATATATAAGTTCTTGGCACAGTGCTTAGCTTGTGGTAAAGGTTCAGTAAAAGTTAGTTGCTCCTATCAGCATCATCTTTATTGTAATTAGATTATTTCCCCTCTTCTTTTTTGAAGAAGGAACCGACTAATAAACTCCCAACTAGACAGGCAAAAACAATGTTTATGGCATAGGTGAAAATCAATAAAAGGAAAAAAATCAATAGAAAGAATAATGTTATAATTCATTTTTAAAAACATTTTCTTGCTTAGATGATAACTTATTTTTGATCATGGGCCAACACGAGTTTGCCTGGCTAAAGTAAATTCTTTTTTTTGAGACAGACTCTCACTCTGTCACCCAGGCTGGAGTGCAATGACATGATCTTGGCTCACTGCAACGTCCGCCCCCCAATTTCAAGCATTTCTCCTGCCTCAGCTTCCTGAGAGCTGGGATTACAGGTGTGTGCCACCACGCATGGCTACTTTTTGTGTAGAGATGGGGTTTTACCAAACTGGCCAGGCTGATCTCGAACCCCTGACCTCAAGTGATCCTCCCGCCTTGGCCTCCCAAAGTGCTGAGATTATAGACGTGAGCCACCATGCCCAGCCTGCCTGGCTAAAGTTAGTTCTGATGATCATTCATAATTTTTTGAAAATCTATCCAAAGTATAGCTTCAAGAAGGAGATAGGGGCACAGAAAGAAAAACTATGAAGCAACATGTCATCTGGTTAAGGGTGCAGACTTTGGAATCAGATTGCATAGGCTGGAACCTTGGATCCACCATTTATAAACCATGTAACCTTAGGCACACTATTAACATCTGTGTGCCTCAATTTTTCCTCAAGTATACAGTGCAGATACTAATAATGCCTATCTCATAGGATTGTTGAAAGGATCAAGTGAATTAATACATAAGAAGTTCTTAGAATAGTTCACATAGTAAGTACTCAAGAAATACTCGTTGTTGTTGATGTTGTTAGATTAATCCCTCTGGGTCTTTAGCTCAGCCTACAACATTGAGGAAATCCTCACCTTCCTGCCAAGATGAAGAGCGAAAGGAGTTGGTCTAGTGTCAGTGGCAAGTGCAATGGATGGGAAATTGAGACATCTCTTCTGTTGTGGAGTTCTCAATAATGATTTTGTTTAACATGAGCTACAATTATCTTTAAAATGCCCTTTGTCCCTAAAAGTCTTCCTCTCATAAAAACCATATTGCTGTTCCACTTGACTTTGAAGCCCCAAGGCTGGTAAGTCATTATCTTAAATGGATTGTTCCCAAGTCCAGGATCACATTCTTAGCACAGACATGGAGATCAATTTCACACAGTAATTAGCCATCTTGATGAAATAGGACTAAAACAGGTCCTTCCCACTTGCCCTGTTCTTAATTAATAGAATGACCCATTTTTCAGCCACCTAGACCTCACATCCTTAAGAACCACTTTTGGTGCTAAAAATAAAGTTGGAAAAAAAGAAAGAGCAATGAGGACATTTATAATGAGGCCATTTACCTCTTTAATTATATGCTTTATTAGTTGGAATTTAAAATGAACGACTTATTAATAAATGTTTGCTGAGTGAATGAGTGCATTTGAAATGGAATGATGTGTGAATTGACTGTTTTCTCAACTGATGGCTCTGACCTCTCGATACTAACTTTTGTAGTGAGTCTTGCTTTTTTAGGGTTTAATTCTTTATTGTCATTTTGCTTAATGGACAGTGTCAGGGATTGCTGTGATCTAATAAAGAACTTTTGGTGGTGGGGAAGGGAGAAGCACTGATTTTAAACTTTTTATTATACAAAGAAAACATTTTCATAGCATAGAAATTAGAAAATATATAATAAAGATCAAAATGAAAATGAAATCATTATGTTTCCTAAAGAAAACAATTGATAGTATTCCAGCAAACTTAATTTTTGTCTTTCAAGAATGGAATTATTCTGTATATACCAGGGTCTTCAGATACAGCCCTGGGAATAATCTCTTATATATCTCTTTTCTACTGTCCTGTGTCACAGCTGTAGAATCCTCAACACAGTGCTTTGGGCAGGTCCCACCAGTTCATTTGAGTTGTTATATGCTAGGTTTTGTGGCATATGAGCATCAACTTATTTTAAAATAGTTTCTGATATAATTTAAGAGATAAGTGACACGTAGAAATATGCCGTTCAACAAAAACCTAAGTCCTATGCCCTATCACCAGAGAGATTTCTTAACTTTCCCACTTATGCAGCAATTGTATATCCACATTCAGATGCTGGCAGGGGTATTACCATCTTCCTGCAGTTGAACACAAGGTTTCTAAGACCTACTTAGAAGCTGGCTAATACCTTTGTTGTTTTAGTGAGGAAGCCAGTTACCCCAAAGATAGTCATTGCTCATGCCTGGAATTCTCATGCTCCAGATCTTTGAGCAACTCAGCCCACATGTGATCTTAGAGGGGCCTTTCCAGACCACCACCCTATCTAAAGTAGCTACCCAGTCACTCTCAGTCCTCTTTCCCTATTTTCCTTCCTGCAGAGGTGACTACTCCTGGAAAACAGCTTGAATGTATTGGTTGATTTATTGTCTGACAATTCCCTGTTGAATGTCAGCTCCCTGATAACAGGTATCTTGTTTGTCTTGTTCTGATTGTATCCGTCATACCTAAAATAGCATCTGGCATATTGTAAGCTCTTATATATTCTGTGAATAATTAAACCATGCTCTGATATTATCAGGCTGTGGCCTTGCTATCCTCTCAACTTGCCCTTCTAAATCCTATAAACCAGTGTTACTCAAAGTGTGGCCCATGGGCCTGTAGCATCAGCAGCACCTAGAAACTTGTTAGAAGTAGGTTCTTGAGCCCCATACTAGACTTCCTGAATCAGAGTTTCTGGATGTGTGGCCTAGGAACATGGATTTAAGCAAGCTGTATTGGCCATTCTTATGTATGCTGAGGTCTGAGGACCACTGCCATGATCATGGAAATCTCATCCACATCAATTTTTGCCTTCTAAAAAAGTCTTTCCTAAAATCTGTGGCATTCTACAAGGGACAACTCCTTCACCTGAATTACTAATTACCTCGAAATTGTTTACCCCTACATGGTTTGTAGCTGTTTGATGTATAGTCTGTTTCTTCAACCAGTCTGAGATCTCCAGCAAGACAGGAACATAATTCTACTCTGATCTTTTCTGTGGGTGTAATGAGTGAGCAATCAGGAAACACTTCATTGTTTTGGTCATGTGTGTACATTTATGGGACAAGAATGTCATGTCGTCTGTGTCGCTCCCCCTGAACCTGATCTTTGCTGCGGTGTGGAATTGGCCACACATGCTTGGTTGCATGGAGCCCTGGATTATCCACAGGAGCTTGGTTCTGGAAATACCAAAGCACTGTTGTTTCACAGCAGCCCAATGAGTAGGCCCTGCATGGGATGAGGCTTTTGCTGTGTCTTCCTGCATGGTCACCTCTAGTCATTTGAGAGCTTCCACTGCATGTAGATCACACATAGTAGGAGATGCCATCAATTTATCAATTATTTCAAGCACGTTTTAAATTCATCTTCCCTCTGTCTACCTGAGAATTGCTAATGTCATATTCTTCACTGACCACAAGGCAAATTAGAAAATTGGTTGCTATCATTTCACTATCTGTAGAAGACAAAGCACTGTGTCTTTCTTTTTAAAGTAGAAGTGCTCCAGAGAATTTCTGTGTCAACTTTAGAGATACTTTTCATAAAGATAAGAAGCATTTTATTCTTCTGAGAGAAAGGAGAATAATTAAAAAATAAAAAAACCTTTTGCATGCTGACTTCCCCCTGACTCCAAATTATCGCTTCTGCACAGATTCTAAAGTTATTCCACACGTTTCTTTGTGAAACTTCTTTCACCAGCTTGCGGAGACTTGAGCTGTACTGGGCCAACTCATAGTGTATGCTCATGGCACACAGGATGACTAGTTTATTTTTATTCTCCGTTATTTTGGATCGGAGAACAATCCTAGGGCACAAGAGTTTCATGCGTGGTTATTTTTGGCATGTGGAGGCTTTTGAAGTAATCTGTGGTTAATCACTGAATACCTGCTAGGTAGGCAGGGATATGTGCGTTAGGCTGTCTTATGTTTGTGCAAGCGTACAAGTGCATGCAGGGCTTGTGTATTGGGCAGTGGGAAAGAAGACATGAGTTGTGATAACCTTCCCTCTGGAGTGTAGAATCTTGCCAGGAAAGCAAGCACACCACAGTTAGACCTGAGCTGGAATTCTGCTTTCTTTAATGACTGTGCAATCTTGGGTAAGTCATTGAGTTTCTCTGGGCTGTTACAATCCAATGACGTAACAGATGAAGATGCCTAGCCCCATGTCTGGTGTGTACTAGGTGCTGAAGGTCTGTGTTGGTGTGCATGTGTATACTTGTGCCCGGCTCTTATTTAATAACACAGATGTAAAACAAACTGCACACAACATTGTATAGCTTTATTAATTACTATGATTTAAACTCCCAAAGCAACACATTTTTAAAAAGCAATGTTGTCCCACAGCCTTTCCTACATTTGATGTTCCTAGGCTTATTGTTTAATTTTTTGCCAATCTACTGGTATTAGATCATAAATATGATTTAGATAGTAAATGATATCATAAATATTATTTAGATATTAAATGATATCTTAGTATTATTCTTAATATTTTTTCAGTGGCCATCTATCACTTATTAATTTAAAAAATTAATATATATTAATTCTTATTGTATAGGAATACTGCATAGATTTCATATAGGAAGTATGAAACTCAGGTTGCTTGAGGGATAACTCCTGTGCACACTGTGGTGCATTCAGAACCTTCCAGTCTTTTCTTCTTGGCATATGTAGTTATCTACACTGAGGTCATACCACATATACAGCTTTATATTCTGACGTTTTCATTTAACTTTTTTTTTTTTTGGAGACAAGATCTTGCTCTGTCACCCAGACTTTAGCACAGTGGCTCAGTGATGGTGCACTGCAGCCTCAAACACCTGGACTCAAGAGATCTTCCCACTTCAACCTCTCGAGAAGCTGGGACTACAGGTGCACACCACCATGCTCAGCTAATTTTTTGTAGAGATGGGGTCTTGCTGTGTTGCCCAGGCTGGCCTTGAGCTCCTGGCCTCAAGCAGTCCTCCCATTTCAGCCTCCCAAAATGTTGAGATTACAGGTGTGAGCCAGTGCACCTGGCCTCATTTTACATTTTGTCATGAAGAAGTCCTGTGTCATTAAATATTATGTAAAAATATGACTTTCAATGGCTGCTTGCTTTTCTGTTATATGGATGTGCCTAAACTTAGGCAATCATTGGTTTTCACGTTTTTCTTTTTTGCTGTTCTATCTAATGCGGAACATCTTTGTACTATATCTGTGTTACGTTTATAAGGTAAAGGACGTTGGAAAATATGTGGTTAATTCTTGAATGTGCTGCCCTTGAATGTGCATACATGTGAAGTATCCATACAGCCAGGGTTGTGGGGAAGCACTATCTGCAGCTGGTGCTTTTGTGCAACCTGCATCTGACAGGTTAGAGCCCTCGGCCGAGAGTCCCAGTAGCACTTACCTTGCCTTTTCTCTCTGCACAGTCCTACTGTTACAGGTATCGCTGTGCTGCTCGTAGCCAGAACACACCTGATAGCTCTGCTTCGAATCTGGGATTCCGCTGTGCGGCCGACCGCCTACCCACCATGGACTGACAACCAAGAAGAATTTTCCCAATCCAAGAAGGAGTCATGTCTGACCTACACTGGGCTTCCCTCAGAACTTTGAACTATCTCATGGAAAGAATTCCCACCCTGAGGTGGGTTACATACCTGCCCAACGGCCAAAGGAACCGCCTTGTGAGACCAAATCGCTGACCTGGGTCAGTGCATGTGCTTTATTGTGTGGTGCATCTTTGAAGATCATCACCATATTTTACTTTTGAGAGTTTTTAAAGCAGAAGGGGAGTGGAGGGAACCCTGACCTAGGCTTCAGGAGGCCCGCATCCTACACAGGCTCTGCCACAGGGGTTAGACCCCAGGTCTGACACTTGACCTTTCTGGGCCTCAAGTTCCGTCCCCTATCAAATGAGGGGATGGACAGCATGACCTCTGGGTTTCTCTCCAACTCATCAGTTCTAAAGAGGATATCAGATTCTATTGTGACTTCATAGTGAGAATTTATGATAGATTATTTTTTAGCTATTTTTTCCATGTGTGAACCTTGAGTGACACTAATCATGTAAAGTAAGAGTTCTCTTATGTATTATTTTCAGAAAAGGGATGGTGGTGACTCCTTTATATTCATACTGCACTTTGTTTTTCCAAGGAAATCAGTGTCTTTTACATCGTTATGATGAATCCCACATGGGCCAGTGATGGTATGCTGAAGTTCAGCCATTGAACACACAGGAATGTCTGTGGGGTGACTCTACTGTGCTTTATCTTTTAACATTAAGTGCCTTTGGTTCAGAGGGGCAGTCATAAGCTCTGTTTGCCCCTCTCCCCAAAGCCTTCAGTGAATGTGAAATGTGTGCTAAATGGGGAAACCTGTTTAATTCTAGGTATAGGGTAAAAGGAATGAGGACCTTGAATTAGCTATATTCAGGGTATCCGGTATTTTGTAATAGGGAATAGGAAACCTTGTTGGCTATGGAATATCAAATGCTTTGAATCATGCACTATGTCGAATAAACTTATCTGCTAAATCAGGCTTCACTCTCATCAGCTTCTTTTCTCTTTCTCTTCTTTGCGTTTTCTTTTAAAGAAAGGACTTTGTGATATGCATGCTTTATTTGCTAGAAAACTTCCATGTTTATTAGCTAGTGGATAACTTTGATATATAGGTAATTTGTGGGAATTTTTATTCCAAATAGCAAGGCTATTCCACCAGGAACCCTATCATGACCTTGCTGCTTGTTGCCACAGTAGATAAATGCCAAGTGAAAGGCACTGCCCCGGTTGGTGGTCTTGTAAAACCCAGCATTTGCTTCCCATGCCAGGAAAGCACCTTGTTTTAGAACAATGGATTTCGACCTAAGGTCCCTTTTATCAAAGTTCCCATCCTGATTCCTCAGTCCTGAGAACCCCTAAGCCATTTCTTGCATGCCATTCAAAAGAAATGTTTAAATCAAATAATATTCAAAAGTGTTTAACCAACAGATTTACTACTTTTGTGCTTCACCTCTTAACATGTTAAAACATTTCACTTGAAAAGCAATCGTGTAGGCCAGGCTCAGTGGCTCACACCTGTAACCCCAGCACTTTGGGAGGCCAAGGTGGGTAGATCACTCAAGGTCAGGAGTTCGAGATTAGCCTGGCCAACATGCCAAAACCCTATTTCTACTAAAAATACAAAAAAAAAAAAAAATTTAGCCAGAAGTGGTGACATGTGCCTGTAGTCCCAGCTACTCGGGACTGAGCCAGAAGAATCGCTTGAACCTGGGAGGCAGAGGTTGCAGTGAGCCGAGATCACGCCATTGCATTCCAGCCTGGATAACAGAACAAGACTTTGTGTCAGAGAAAAAAAAAAAGTCATGTAGCTGGCATGTTTAGCCACATTTGTGGTTCATTTTGTGGATATTAAATGTTTTTCTACAAACTTCCACCTACTGATGATTAATCCCGGGGCGAGGGGTGGGGAACATTTGTAGCAAATAACTAATGTAGGAAATAAGAGATTTTATTTTTAAAGTCGCCCTACTCCAGTACAGTTTGTTTTTACTTGTTACCTCCCACCTGCATATATTTTTTACATTGTTATATTTATAGTGTGTATATTTTGAATTCTTCTCTTGTTAATTAATGTTATATTGCATAAATATTTTTGGTGTTTTGGGTATACTTTTTAGAATTGCATTTTTAGCAGCAGCACAATACTGGAAGGCATTTAAAATGAATTCCTAAGTTGGGGACAGTGGCTGATATCTATAATCCCAGCGCTTTGGGAAGTTGAGGCGAAAGGATCATTTGAAGCCAGGAACCTGAGACCAGCCTGGTCAACTGATATGGTTTGACTGCGTCCCCACCCAAATCTCATCTTGAATTGTAGTTCCCATAATCCCCAGGTGTTGTGCAAGGGACCTGGTGGGAGTAATTGAATCATGGGGGCAGTAACCCCCATGCTGTTCTTGTGATAGTGAGTTAGTTCTCACAAGTTCTGATGGTTTTATAAGGGGCTTTTCCCCCATTGCTCAGCACTCACTCTCCTGCCACCCTGTGAAGAGGTGCCTTCCACCATGATTGTAAGTTTCCCCAGCCATGTGGAACTGTGAGTCAATTAAACCTCTTTTCTTTATAAATTACCCAGTCTAAGGTATTCCTTCATAACAGTGTGAACATGGAGTAATATAGCAACAAAGCGAGACCCCATCTTTACAAAAAATGAAAAATCAAAATTAGTTGGGCAGGGCAGTGTGTACCTGTAATCCCAGCTACCTGAGAGGCTGAGGTGGGAGGTTTGCTTGTGCCCAGGAGCTCAAGGCTGCAGTAAACTATGATTGTGCCCGTTTACACCAGCCTGGGCAACAGAGAAAGACCCTGTCTCTAAAAATAAATAAAATAAAATGACATCCTAACAAGCCATTTATTTAAGAACTACATGTCTGGGTTGCCAACTAAAGAGTACCCTAAACCATGGCTAGCTATAGTCACTACGGTTTATAATGTTGGATAAGACATATGAGCAGACCAACAAAATGGGACTGTGAAAAGTTTGGTTTGAATGCCATAAATGTAGTCCTGAAAAGCCTCACTTTCTGTAAAATTGCACACAGAAAAATAGAGGCATAAGGGGAAAATGGGGTAGAGGCAGATTACTCAAAACTTAAGGAACTTTGTACATTGTACCACAGCACTGGCAAAATAATAACTATCCTAACAAAACCAGTAGCTTAATTCAATCTCCACTGGCATTTGCAGCCAGCATTACAGCCCAGTTGATCCTTTGCAGCCTTAAGCCTTGAGGCACCTTCTTTCTTCTCCAAGATGTAAGACCTTCAGGACATATGCTTCTAATGAAGACGACTTCCATCAAAAGTAAAAAATCTGATCTGGGAAGTAGATTTCTTCATCAGTCGACTTCAAGAGGGGCAGTGTCTTTGCAGCATCTTTACCTGCACTCTGCTTAACACAGAGAGATCTTAACACAGTGGAAACTGTAGCAGTTCTTGAAGCCACTAAATAAATCACTAGATGCACTAAAAGAAGGCACTTTCATAGGATTAATGTTTTTTTTCCTGAAGGTCTTCATATATTGCTAAAGTTTTCTCTTAAATTGTGAGAAAGTTTGTGCCTGCTTGTTTCAAAACACGTTTTAAACCATATGTGATCCAACATGACTTCCACATTCTACTGTCCTCCATTCTGTTTATTTATCACTTGTGAGCTATTTCTGCTTTAAATAAACACTTGGAGCAGAGCAGACCATTTGGTCAATGTGCCAGTTCCAGTTGCAGTATTAAAAAACTGTTTTGTTGTTGTTGTTTTAGGAACTCTTATATCTAGAGTTGGTTTCTAATTCTCGTTTCTTGCCCCATTGAAACATGGAAGGAATTTGAGGTTTGTTCTCAAGTCTGCTTTAGTCCTGAATCCTGGATGGTCTTTATTTTTGGATTGTACGTGACAGTTGAGTGAGAAGCAAGGTGTATCTCTTTTTTTTTAAAAGCTGTAAACATGATTAGAAGAAGGTAGGGGCTGGGGGAAATAGGGGTGGTAATCAAGAGGGACCTTTTCTTCATGGAAAATGGGCTGCATAGATGCCTCAAACTACATGGTTCAACCTACAGCTTAAAATGGAGTATAGCTCTGTGTCAATATGGACATTTTCTTTTCACCTCCACCTTCTACCTTTTTTTGAACAGAGCATCTCAATTGTCCCTATGACCCTTGAGGAAAAAAAGAAATGGAAGCTACCATTTATTTTAGTAAGAGTTCGTTGGGGCCAGGCACGGTGGCTCATGCCTGTAATCCCAGCACTTTGGGAGGCCGAGGTGGGTGGATCAGCTGAGGTCAGGAGTTCATGACCAACCTGGCCAACATGGTGAAACCCTGTCTCTACTAAAAATACAAAAATTAGCTGGGCTTGGTGGTGGATGCCTGTAATCCCAGCTACTCGGAGGCTGAGGCAGGAGAATCAATTAAACTCAGAAGGCGGAGGTTGCAGCGAGCCGAGGTCACGCCATTGCACTCCAGCCTAGGTGACAAGAGCAAAACTCTGTCTCAAAATAAATAAATAAATAAAAGTTAGTTGGGGCAGGGGTGTGGTGGGGGTGGTGGCTTCAAAGTAGTGCATTGGTAAATTCTATTTTTCAGGGACTGTCTTTACTGAGAATTCTGTTGATAAAAAATAATGACTGAAATTTCATCCATGAGAATCTAGTATTTTAATTCTCTTGCTAATCACCTTTTCAAAATAGATCACAGTTTTGTCCTCAGTATTCAAGCTGCAAACAGAATTTTTGCATGTGGTAAAATCCATAGTTGACTTCAGGAATATCTTGAAAAAAACACCGTAAACATAGTGCTTTCTGTTCTGAAACTTCAGGAATCTTATGAAAGGGATTAGTGTGGGCTTATGTTTTCTTTTTTAAATATTTGGCATTTCTGTCTCCCTCCTGCCCTCCTTCCTTCCAACAAATATTAACATTCCGTTATCAGTATTTCTCATAAAGGAGTTAACCTGCAGGCTGGCTATGGAGGAACAAAGGAAGTGCAGAGCCAGGCAAGATGTGTCAACAGGTGAAGCAGGCTGGGCGTGAGTGAGGCCTGTTGTAAGCGTGCTGCCACTGCTCTGTTCTCGTCCATGGCTGCCCTGCAGAAATGTCAGGTGGGAGTTGCTCAGTTATCCAGTTTCCAGGACTGGCTGGATGTTTGCATTTTCGTGTGAAGTTTCTGAGTTTTTAATGTTGGCAACCAACTAAGATTTTAAAAAAGCAAACACTGTGAAGACCTAATAATTGCTTCTGCAGCTCTGTTTCATCTGCGGGGTGCCAGTTTGCATTTGCAGCCTGGATTATGAAGAGTTGACACAGAGAAAAAAAAAAATCTGTATATATTTATATCTGAAGAATGACTGATTAAGTAAGTAATGTACTAGTAAGAAATGTATAAATGTGAAAAAGGGCCGTGGCTTGCCCAGGGACCTCATCTTGCCTAGAAATGCCTTACGAGACTCCTCTCCTCTATCCCCACACCGTCGCCACCAAAAACCACTTAACAGCGATGGGTAATCTCAGCAGAGCCATGGACAGCCCATTTTCATTAACTTGAGCACTTATGGCTAAGTGTGCAGATTAATATCAGAGAATAGCAAAATTTTAATTTATTGACTGTTGATTTAATTTTATTTGTTAAAACTTAATTCTCTGGATACAAACCACCCTAGAGCAGGCCTCATTTTTATAGGTTTTCCAGAGTCAGTTGTGCTATTAGTGAAAGCTAGCCTTTGTTGTTTCAAATGCTTAAAACACCGTGGAAATTATTAACTCCGAGAGCCTCAGATGGAGCTTTGGCAGGTGGCCAGAACTTCCTTCCTCTGACTCTTGTGTTTAGACCATTAGAGCAAGAGTTTAATTAATTTTTTGATTAAGCAAAATCGTTACAGACAGTATTCAGGTAGGCTATAAAATGAGAAATGCTCTTTCCTGAAACTTGCCCTATTTAGGATTGGAAAGTTCAAGGGATTAGTACCAAGGGGGCGGAATTTTTCAGCTTCAGATCAGATTCTAATCTGTCCCCAAAGTAATTGACCCCAAAGTCATCATTACGAGAAGGCTGGTTAGGCCTTTGGAATTAGTCACAGTTGTCAGGGAAGAAGGCGATTCCAGTTCAGAGTAATTGAAGGTCGGATAGGATTGCTCTCCCACCCTTGGGTCTGGGCCATATTTAACAAACCCCTTGTTTTCTTTGCCAAGGGGAATGGAAGACTGATCAGAGCAACTCTTTTCCAGCATGTCAGCTTGGACCTCAACAGGGTAATGCCAGAAGCTGTGAATCAACGCTTAGGGGAAAAGTGAAACCACTAACACTATCAGGGGAGAAGAGATAAGGCTTTCCTTGTCAGGTGGCACTGATAAAAGGTTCACCTACATTTACTTTGGTGCTGTGGGGAAGAGCCATTTGTTGCTTTTTCAAAGTCCACAATTTTTCTCTGCTCTACACCTTTGCCAAATAAGATTTTATTTATTTACCTTTAAATGACATGGGAAGGATGACCTTTTAATCTCTTCAGTCACTGTGTTTTATTTTTATTTTTATTTTTTTGAGACAGACTCTCCCTCTGTCATCCAGGCTTGAGGGCAATGGCTCACTACAGCTTCTACCTCCTAGGCTCAGGTGATCCTCCCACCTCAGCCTTCTGAGTATCTGGAACTACAGGCACATGCCACCATGCCCAGCTAGTTTTTTGTATTTTTTTGTAGAGATGGGGTTTTTCCATGTTGCCCAGGCTGGTCTTGAACTCCACCACTCAAGCAATCCACTCATCTCAGCATCCCAAAATGCTGGGATTATAGGCATAAGCAACTGTGTCCGGCATCACTGACTTTAAAAGGCAGTTTAGCATTGTGGGTAGAGAGCCTTGGGATAAGATTGTCTGGGATCATATCCCTGTACCACCACATACGTAACTGTGCCACCTTGAGGCAAGCAATGTCCTCTAAGGTAAAATGGAAATAATAATACCTCCCTTATGGGGTTGTGGGGAGATATGAGACAATGCAAAAATAAAGTGCTTAGCACAAAGTACTTGGATACGTGCTTCCTAGGTACTTGGACAAGTGCTTCCCAGGTACTGGGATAAGTGCTTCCTAGGTACTTTTTCCTGTTATAAATATGATTATTAGAAGCAAAGGAGCAGGAAGGTACTACCAGATGGTCCTGGGCAGTCATGGAGTTACAGCCACAGAGCAGAGGACAAAATAGGCTAAGAGTAAGAAAGAACGAAGAGACTGCATAGAAAAGCTTAACCTTGACCCCCATATCAAACATTAAAAAAGAAAAAAGCTGGTGTGATTAATCCCCAAACTTCTGTTAGTACTTGAATTTGGAAATACCTGCTCCTGCATGATCTGTCTGTCCTACAAAGTTCTCACGGAAGGGGAAAGTGAGACCTGGTTATTTCTACATAAATCGTGAAACTCTGGGACTTTTCCTCTTGAATCCACCTCACAAAGAACCTCTAGCAGGTTTAATACCAATGGAAAAGTCATTCGTGGGCATAACAATAATTAAAAAGAAAGAAGAAAGAAAAGGGAGGATAGTCTGTTGGCCCATGCTATGTTGATCAGCCTGTTCAAGGCTTTCTGTGGTGTCTTCAGTGCTAATTTGCATTTCAGTTTTAGA
This sequence comes from Chlorocebus sabaeus, assembly GCF_047675955.1. Classification (NCBI taxonomy): domain Eukaryota; kingdom Metazoa; phylum Chordata; class Mammalia; order Primates; family Cercopithecidae; genus Chlorocebus; species Chlorocebus sabaeus. Next base: position 60,213,757 of record NC_132925.1, read on the forward strand.
GAATAGTTGTTTGGGTAGTTCTGCCTAATTATTTACTTTCTTCTTATTTAATCCTTCTTTGAGATTACTGGTCCAGGATCTTAATTCTAACTACATAAATTACCAGATTTAAAAATCAAGATGGGGGCTAGGCACGGTGGCTCATGCCAGTAGTCCTAGCACTTTGGGAGGCCAAGGCAGGAGGATCACTTGAGGCCGGGAGTTCATGATCGGCCTAGGCAACATAGTAAGACCCCATCTCTACCAAAAATAGAAAAAATAGCTAGGCATGGTAGCACAGTCCTATAGTCCTAGCAATTCAGGAGTAAGGCTGAGGTGATAGGATGGCCTGACCTCAGGAGTTTGCTATGATCACACCGCTGCACTCCAGCCTGGGTGACAAAGCCATACCCTGCCTCTAAAAATCATAAAAATGAAAATAAACAAATGAAAATCAATATGATGTCCAAGGAGAAGAGTTCAGGATGTGGCAGACAGAACGCATTACAACCTGTTGTAGGAGGTTTTTTCTAGCTCAGCAGTTCTCCAAGTGTGGTCTGGAGACTCCAGAGACCTCCAGCCCCCTTTCAGGGGGCCTGTGAGTCAAACCGATTTTCATATTAATATTAAGATGATGTTTGTTTTTTAAATTATCTCAAGAGTGTGCAGTAGAGTTTTCTAGAGATTACATGATATGTAGCCTGAGGGCTCACAGAATATGAGCTTGTATATTTTTAAGTTAAAAAATGTCCTAATCTTAATTTTTTCTTGAAATGCAAAGGGGGGGGGGTCTTACTGTGTTGCTCAAACTGGTCTTAAGCTCCTGGCCTCAAGCCATCCTCCTGCCTCGAGCTCTCGAAGCTCTGGGATTACAGGTGTGAGCCACCATACTTGGGCCAATCTTTTAATATGTTCAATGTCTGCAGATAAAATGCACATTACAGACATTCTGTGGGGTCCTCAATGATTTCTAAGAGTGTAAAGGAATCCTGAAACCAGAAAGTGTGAGAGCTGTCCATCTAGGAGAAGAGCAAGGTCTCAGAGTGACTGAATCTGTCTTGGGAGAAAATGACAACCTTTCTCCATCTCTTCTGAGGACGGTCAAAAAGAATTGGGTTGAAATGACCACAAGAGCAAGTTAAATTAACTGTTAAGAAGCACTTCCTTCCTGTTTGTTGTGGGAGACCTATGAAATGCAGAGGTGAATTTCCTTCCCTGGCCCCTTCACAGACAGATGGCCCTGCCATGGGTTGTCACACTTTTTTTTTTTTTACAGGCAGCAATAATGGACCTACATCCTTTGGAACATAATTCTATGCATGGACTGCCCTCAACAATCCTGTACTTGGAATCACTTTGTATACAATGACTCCCAAAAAGGGCTTTGCAAGTATTCGGTGCAAGTCATGGAAGATTCCCTGACTATTGCAGCCTCCGCTCAAGGTGACGTGGTGGTGGGACCCTGCAATGTCCCCAGCCATCTTTCCCCAGATGGTGGCTGTATTATAAGGCCAATGAGGAAGGTGAAAATATTACTTTCTGAAACAGCTCTTTTATCCTGGTAGACTGTGTTCATTATGCGATAAATTGTGGTTGTTCTATGTCTTCTCTTGTCTTGGCTGGTTTGCTTTCCAGCCAACAGGCACCTCTCAGGTGCCAAGCACTGTGCTGGAGGCTTTGTGTAAATGACCTAATTTAATTTGCAGAGCAGTCTTGGGGGAACTGGTTATTTTTGGTTAATATTCCCAATGTGCATTTAGAAAACTAGGACTCAAGATGCCCCAGGTGACACCGTTGAGTGAGGCAGAACCAGGACTCACACCATTTTTGTGACTTCCGTTCTCTCCACTGTATCACTGAGTCCGTTGTTTTATTGTGAGTTTGGGGTGGGGAGCAGTGGACTGAAGACAGGAGATTACTGGGGCAAGGGATAGCTTTCAGGAGAAAAAAGGCAAAGAGTGAGGAGGTGGAATGGATTAGTGGTTAAGAACATGGGCTCTGGAGCCAGACTGTCTGGGTTTAAATTCTTCTCCTACCACTTACTAGATTTGTGACTTTGGACAAGTTACTAAATCTGTTTCTTCTTCAGATTTTGAAAATTAAGTGCAATTACTTCTAGAAAAGGTAGAATCAAGGCAGGAGGGTTAAAGCAGTCAGTATAGAGGGATCTGAGTGTAAATCTTTGACCTGCTTTAAATCCACTCCAAACTTCAAGGGCTGATGCTTAGTCACAATGCAGTAATTATTCTCAATATGGTAATGAAATGGCCAAGGCTAAGACTACACATTTTTGAAAGACGTGTTTTCATCACACCTCCCTCCCCACCCATGTGTCACTTCTTTTTTAAAATGATTATGTTACCCTAAAGGAATGGAGTATTTTTTTTTTTTTTTTTAGGGGCAGCATGGAAGAAGGCTAGGGTGCATGGAACACATTCATCCACTGGAAAAAATGATCAAAAGGTGCATTATCAGCTAATTTGTTCCAGGCACAAATACATAAAAAAGAATGTGGCTGATAAAGACAACTGAGATCAGTGTGTGAAGAATGAAAGGGAAAGTGTGCTGCATCCTCATTAAATAGCAGTCTGAAAAAGTATATGAGAGGACTTCCTTGATAAGATTAAATCCCCTGGTCTTTGTAAAATGAGGCTGAAGCTTCTTGCTTGCTTCTCCTAACTCTGCGGCTGGGCTCACAACTGGGTATTGTTTCTTAAGACTCAGTTTCAGGGCAGCTTCCAACTCAACATTTGCTTCTGTTCCAGAACATTTGTAAAAATTTAGTTCAGAGCAGGGAGGGTAGGGGGACTTCGCTAATATGGGAAACATATTTGCGTTTGTAATTGTGTATTTATTAACAAAACCCTTTGCTTCAGGACATATTAGGCAAGCCAAAGACTGAATCACATTGATGATTGCTTGTGGGCTTTTAGCTTTGAACAGTCTCTTGTGGAGCCAACCCTTGTGCCTCGGTCTGTGGGTATGGTTCTCCGTGGAGTGGGAGCTCAAAGTGGTTTTATGTGTGACGTTCTCCCTCTAGTGGCCAGTTTGGGTTTGTTGTATGGATTTTATTTTCTTTTTTCTTTTTTTGTTCTACAAATGATCTCTAGAGTTGGCAAACCTTTTATTTAGGGGTAGTGTGGATTTGGGAAGGCTAGGAGGTATGAGTAAAAAGGGAGGGGGTACACAATTTTATTCCATAGGTAAAACAATTGTTCTAAAGTGTCTGTTCCAATTGCTAGCTTTTTAAAGAGGAGAAAGAGAAGGAGATAGAGAATGTGACCTGCAGAGGTGAAGAGAGCTCTGGAATAATTTGTCATCTTTTTACTCGAATCATTTTCTGAACTTCTACTGCCTTTACTAAGAATTATCTCATTTTTAACTATTTATCAAGTTTCTTTGAAAATTTATTATTTTTTAGTTATCAGAGCATTGAAATGCGTAGATAAAATTAGAAACTCAAAACATAAGTAAAATATATATAGAAGGTCCTCATTCTGTGAGTTTCTGGTCTTCTCCCATATCCATGCTAATAGGCAACTACTATCAACAGTTAGTCTATCTTTCTGGACTTTTAAAAAATGTATTTACAAACATCTATACTATATGTATATATGGATATATGTTGAATACAATTATACACACACACACATACACACACAGAGAAAGTGGTGGCTCACGCCTGTAATTCCAGCACTTTGGGAAGCCGAGGTGGGCAGATCACAAGATCAGGAGTTTGAGACCACCCTGACCAATGTGATGATTTTATATAGTAAAAAATGGTGATTTTTTTTTTATACGAAAAAAATACAAAAATTAGCCAGGCATGGTGGTGGGCACCTGTAGTCCCAACTACTCGGGAGGCTGAGGCAGGAGAATGGCGTGAACCCTGCAGGCAGAGGTTGCAGTGAGCCGAGATCATGTCACTGTACTCCAGCCTGGGTGACAGAGCAGGACTCTATCTCAAAAAAAAAAAAAAAAAAAAAAAAAAAAAAGGAAATAATACGTAATATATACAACTTATTTTTTATTTCTTCTAAAAAAAAATGGATACATGTACAGAACGTGCAAGTTTGTTACATAGGAATATGTGTGCCATGGTGGTTTGCTGCATCTATTGACCCATCCTCTAAGTTCCTTCCCCTCACCTTCTACCACCCAACAGGCCCTGGTGTGTGTTGTTCCTCTCTCTGTGTCCATGTGTTCTCAGTGTTCAACTCTCACTTATGAGTGAGAACATGCAGTGTTTGGTTTTCTGTTCGTGTGTTAGTTTGCTGAGGATAATGGCTTCCAGCTTCATCCATGTCCCTGCAAAGGACATGATCTCATTCCTTTTTATGGCTGCATAGTATTCCATGGTATATATGTACCACATTTTCTTTATCCAGTCTATTATTGATGGGCATTTGGGTTGGTTCCATGTCTTTGCTATTGTAAATAGTGCTGCAAGTAACATACATGTGTATGTGTCTTTATAGGAGAATGATTTATATTCCTTTGGGTATATATCCAGGAATGGGATTGCTGAGTCAAATGGTATTTCTGGTTCTAGATCCTTGGGGAATCACCATACTGTCTTACACAATGTTTGAACTAATTTACATTCCCACCAACAATGTAAAAGCATTCCTATTTCTCCACAGCCTCACTAGCCTCTATTGTTTCTTGGCTTTTTAATAATCTCCTTTCTGACTGGCGTGAAATGGTATCTCATTGCACTTCTCTGATGATCAGTGATGTTGGGCTTTTTTTCATATGTCTGTTGGCTGCATAAATGTCTTCTTTGACAAGTGTTTGTTCATATGCTTCACCTACTTTTTGATAAGGTTGTTTGTTTTATTCTTGTAAATATGTTTAAGTTCCTTGTAAATTCTGGATAGTAGACCTTTGTCAGATGGGTAGATTGCAAAAGTTTCTCCCATTCTGTAGATTGCTTGTTCACTCTGATGATAGTTTCATTTGCTGTCCAGAAGCTCTTTGGTTTAATTAGATTCCATTTATCAATTTTGGCTTTTGTTGCAATTGCTTTTGGCATTTTTGTCATGAAGTATTTTCCCATGCCTATGTCCTTAATGGTATTGCCTCGGTTTTCTTCTAGGGTTTTGTTTGTTTGTTTGTTTGAGATGGAGCTTTGCTCTTGTTGCCCAGGCCGGAGTTCAATGGCGCAATCGTGGCTCACCGCAACCTTCGCCTCCTGGGTTCAAGTGATTCTCCAGCCTCAGCCTCCTGAGTAGCTGGGATTACAGGCATGCACCACCACACCTGGCTAATTTTTTTTTTTTTTTTTTTTTTGTATTTTTAGTAGAGACAAGGTTTCTCCATGTTCGTCAGGCTGGTCTCAAACTCCTGATCTCAGGTGATCTGCCTGCCTCAGCCTCCCAAAGTGTTGGGATTACAGGTGTGAGCCACTGTGCCTGGCCTCTTCTGGGATTTTTATGGTTTCGGGTTCTACATTTAAGTCTTTAATCCATCTTGAGTTAATTTTTGTGTAAGGTGTAAGGAAGGGGTCCAGTTTCAGTTTTCTGCATATGGCTAGCCAGTTTTCCCAGCACCATTTACTGAATAGGAGATCCTTTCCCCATTGCTTATTTTTGTCAGGTTTGTCAAAGATGGTTGTAGATGTGTGGTGTTAATTCCGAGGTCTCTGTTCTGCTCCATTGGTCTATATGTCTGTTTTGGTACCAGTACCATGCTATTTTGGTTACTGTAGCCTTGCAGTATAGTTTGAAGTCAGGTAGTGTGATGCTTCCAGCTTTGTTATTTTTGCTCAGCATTGTCTTGGCTATACAGGCTCTTTTTTGGTTCCATATGAAATTTAAAATATTTTTTTCTAATTCTGTGAAGAATGTCAACAGTAGTTTGATGGGAATAGCATTGAATCTATACATTACTTTGGGCAGTATGGCCATTTTTATGATATTGATTCTTCCCATCCATAAGGATGGAATGTTTTTCCATTTGTTGGTGTCCTGTCTTATCTCCTTGAGCAGTGGTTTGTAGTTGGAGAGGTCCTTGGAGAGGTCCTTCACATCTCTTGTTAGCTGTATTCCTAGGTATTTTATTCTCTTTGTAGCAATTGCAAATGGGAGTTCATTCATGATTTGCCTCTCTGTTAGCCTATTGTTAGTGTAAAGGAACGCTTGTGATTTTTGCATATTGATTTTGTATCCTGAGACTTTGCTGAAGTTTCTTATCAGTTCAAGAAGTTTTGGGGCTGAGATGATGCAGTTTTCTAAGTGAAAAATCATGTCATCTGCGAACAGAGACAACTTGACTTCCTTTGTTCCTATTGAATACCCTTTATTTCTTTCTCTTGCCTGATTGCTCTGGCCAGAACTTCCAATACAGTGTTGAATAGGAGTGGTGAGAGGGCATCCTTGTCTTGTACTCGTTTTCAAAGGGAATGCTTCCAGCTTTTGCCCATTCAATATGATATTGGCTGTGGGTTTGTCATAAATAGCTCTTATTATTTTGAGATATGTTTCATCAATACCTAGTTTATTGAGAGTTTTTAACATGAAGGGATGCTGAATTTTATCAAAGCCCTTTTCTGCATGTATTGAGATAATCATGTGGTGTTTGTCATTGGTTCTGTTTATTTAATGGATTGTGTTTATTGATTTGTGTATGTTGAACCACCCTTGCATCCCAGTGACGAAGCCAACTTGATCGTGGTGGATAAGTTTTTTGATGTGCTGTTGGATTCAGTTTGCCACTATTTTATTGAGGATTTTTGCATCGATGTTCATGAGAGATGTTAGCCTGAAGCTTTCTTTTTTTGTTGTGTCTCTTCCCAGTTTTGGTATCAGGATGATGCTGGCTTCATAAAATGAGTTAGAGAGGAGTCCCTTCTTTTCAATTGTTTGGAATAGTTTCAGAAGGAATACAAAGCTCCTCTTTGTATTTCTGGTAAAATTCAGCTGTGGATCTGTCTGGTCCTGGGCTTTTTTTAGTTGTTAGGCTATTAATTATTGCCTCAATTTCAGAGCTTGTTATTGGCCTATTCAGGGATTCAACTTCTTCCTGGTTTAGTCTTGGTTGGGTGTATGCACCCAGGAATTTATCCATTTCTTCTAGATTTTCTAGTTTATTCGCATAGAGGTGTTTATAGTATTCTCTGATGGTAGTCTGTATATCTGAGGGGTCAGTGGTGATATCCCCTTTATCATTTTTTATTGTGTCTATTTGATTCTTCTCTCTCTTCTTCTTTATTAGCCTAACTAGTGATCTATCTTTTTGTTAATTTTTTCAAAAAACCAGCTCATGGATTCGTTGATTTTTTTGAGGGTTTTTTTGTGTCTCTATCTCCTTCAGTTCTTCTCTGATCTCAGTTATTTCTTGTCTTCTGCTGGTTTTTGGATTAGCTTGGTCTTGCGTCTCTAGCTCTTTTAATTGTGATGTTAGGATGTTGATTTGAGATCTTTCTAGCTTTCTGAAGTGGGCATTTAGTGCTATAAATTTCCCTCTTAATTCTGTTTCAGTTGTGTCCCAGAGATTCTGGTACATTGTCTCTTTGTTCTCACTGGTTTCATAGAACTTCTTGATATCTGCTTTAATTACATTGTTTACCCAGGAGTCATTCAGGAACAGGTTGTTCAATTTCCATGAAATTGTGTGGTTTTGAGTGAGTTTCTTAATCCTGAGTTCTAGTTTGATTGCACTGTGGTCTGAGAGACTGTTTATTATGATTTCAGTTCTTTTGCATTTGATGAGGATTGTTTTACATCCAATTATGTGGTCGATTTTAGAATAAGTTCCATGTGGCACTGAGAAGAATGTGTATTCTGTTAATTTGGGGTAGAGAGTTCTGTAGACATCTACTAGGTCCAGTTGATCCAGAGCTGTGTTCAAGTCCTGAATATCCTTGTTAATTTTCTGTCTTATTGATCTAATACTGATAGTGGAGTGTTACAGTCTCCCACTATTATTGTGTGGGAGTCTAAGTCTATTTGTAGATCTCTAAGAATTTGTTTTATGAATCTGGGTGCTCCTGTATTGGGTGCATGTCTATTCAGGATAGTTAGCTCATTTTGTTGCATTGATCTCTTTACCATTCCCTTCTTTGTCTTGTTTGATCTTTGTTGGTTTAAAGTCTATTTTGTCAGAGACTAGGACTGCAACCCCTGCTTTTTTTTTGCTTTCCATTTGGTTGGTAAATTTTCCTCCATCCCTGTATTTAGAGCCTATGCATGTCTTTGCACGTAAGATGGGTCTCCTGAATACAGCATGCTGATGGGTCTTGACTCCTTATCCAATTTGCCAGCCTGTGTCTTTTAACTGGGGCATTTAGCCAATTTATATTTAAGGTTATTATTGTTATGTGTGAATTTGATCCTGTCATCATGATACTATGTGGTTATTTTGTGCACTAGTTGATGCAGTTTCTTCGTAGTGTTATTGGTCTTTATAGTTTGGTGTATTTTTGCAGTGGCTGGTACCAGTTTTTCTTTTCCATATTTAGTGCTTCTTTCAGGAGCTCTTGCAGGGCATGCCTGTTGGTAATGAAATCCCTCAGCATTTGAATCCCTCAGCATTCGCTTGTCTGGAAAGGATTTTATTTGTCCTTCGCTTATGAAGCTTAGTTTGACTGGATATGAGATTCTGGGTTGAAAATTATTTTCTTTAAGAATGTTGTATATTGGCCCCACTCTCTTCTGGCTTGTAGAGTTTCTGCTGAGAGGTCCACTGTTAGTCTGATGGGCTTCCCTTTGTAGGTGACCTGGCCTTTCTCTCTGGCTGCCCTTAACAGTTTTTCTTAATTTTGACCTTGGAGAATCTGATGACTATGTGTCTTGGGGTTGATCTCGTGGAGTATCTTAATGGTGTTCTCTGTATTTCTTGAATTTGCATGTTGACCTGTCTTGCTAGGTTGGGGATGTTCTCCTGGATAATACCCTGAAGTGTGTCTTCCAACTCGTTTCCATTTTCCCTGTCTCCTTCTGGTACTCCAATCAATCATAGGTTTGGTCTTTTTATGAGGTCCCATATTTTTTAGAGGCTTTGTTCATTCCTTTTCATTCTTTTTTTCTCTATTCTTATCTGTGTGTCTTATTTCACTTCAAAGTCTCATATCCTTTCTTCTGCTTGCTCTATTTGGCTGTTGACACTTGTGTATGCTTCACGAAGTACTCGTGCTGTGTTTTTCAGCTCCATCAGGTCGTTTATGTTCCTCTGTAAACTGGTTATTTTAGTTATCAATTCCTGTAACATTTTATCACGGTTCTTCACTTCTTTGCATTGGGTTAGAACGTGTTCCTTTAGCTCATCGTAATTTTTTATTACCCATCTTCTGAAGCTTACTTCTGTCAATTCATCCATCTGATCCTCCGTTCAGTTCTGCGCCCTTGATGGAGAGACGTTGCAATCATTTGGAGGAGAAGAGGCAGGCACTCTGGCCTTTTGGATTTTCAGCATTTTTTCATTGACTCTTATCTTTGTGAGTTTGCCTAGCTTTGGTCTTTGAGGCTGCTGACCCTTGGATGGAGCTTTTGTGGGGGGCCTTGTTGTTGTTGTTGTTGATGATGATGTTGTCACTTTCTGCTTGTTTTTCTTTCAATAGTCAGGTCCCTCTTCTGTAGGGATGCTGCAGTTTAGTGGGGGTTCACTTCAGGCCTTATTCATCTAATTTGCTCCTGTGCCTGGAGATGTTACTCAAGGAGGCTGGAGAGCAGCAAAGATGGGTGCCTACTTCTTCTGGGACCTCTGCCCTCGAGGAGCACCGACCTGGTGCCAGTGGGGGTTCCTCTTCCCTGTGTGGCTGTCAGGTTGGCCGCCACACCACACTGCTCTTCCTTCTCTCCGTGGGTCATGGCAGCCTTCTAGTCAATTTTGATGAGAGAACCTGGATACCTTGGTTGCCAGTGAAGGATTCTCGTGCGTATTATGGTTTTTTTTTCAATGGGAGCCTCATTATGCCACTGCTTCTAGTCGGCCATCTTGGCCTGTCAATCACAACTTATGTATGGTTTTATAAAACAAAATTGAACCATACTGTAAAGGCTATTCATTTAATTTATTTTGTATGCTTCATGAAAGTTCTATACAGGTCTAGGTCTTTTTAAAATAGCTGAATTACTTTATTTAAGCATTTCCCTACTGATGAATATGTGAGTTATTCCCAGTTTTCACTGTTAAAGTTTTTTCCAATGAACTTATTTGTACCTATTTATATCTTTGCCAATTTGTACAGATATTTCTGTGAGATAAATTCCTGGGAGTCTAGCTGCTGCATCAAAACATATGGTTATGTCAAATTGTGTTGGATATTGACAGCCCTCCAAAAAGGTTGTACTGCTTTACCAATTTACATCCATGCACAGTGAATTTGCAGCATTTCAATGCTTCTTTATTCTAAAACTAATTTGAGAACAGCCAAGGTAGCTCAACATAGGAGAAATTCTTCTGTAGGGTGCAGGCATAGTTGTCAGGGGAGATGAATGAAATCAAACTGAAGTCTTTATCTGGCCTCAGTTCTAGAGCATTCTCTGCTTTCTGTGGCTGAAATACAACCCTAGGGTATGCTAATTGGTCCAACTGTAGTTGCAAATGACTCCAGTCTGCAAAAGTGACTCACTGTTAATGAAATCAGTCTTCAGGAATAAATTGTTTGCACTCCCCTCTCTGCCCCCAATCTACAGTGACCTCTAAACTGTCTGTAATTGCCATGCTCTTTTTCTCCCTGTGGTTTGGTGATCCGGAGCTCCTCACCGAGTTAATAATTCTGACCTTTCCTACATATGGCTTGGTTGGGAATGCTTCTGACCTCATGTACTCGTTTGTGTTCTGTAGGCCAAGGGCCTTATGTATTATCCAGTCTCATCAGCCTCCTCTCTCCCATCGCCCGTCTCCATGTTATAGTCCTAAGAGCTGGTCCCTGGCCTAGGCCTGGCTTGTGTTAGAAGCAGGGGAAATGGTTCAAAATGCACCTATCTGAGCCCTCCTTCTAAAAGACTGAGTTAATAGGACTAAACTGAGACTGTAGATTATATACTTTTAAAGTCCCTATTCGCATCCCCTGAGCCGTGGGGCTTTTTATCCCTTGGGAGCTTTAGTTACATTATCTGTAAAATGAGGACTTGAATTATATTGAGCTCTCCTGTAGGAGAAAGAGGAGAGAGGGTTGCCAGGAAAATTCTGCCTGGAGACTTTAGGACAGCTGCTCCTGGGAGTCACTAGTGAGTCCACTTTGGTGGTTCTGTGACTGCAGATATTGGTGGGGTGCTGCTTCTGTGTTAGGCTCTATTTCTCGAGTAATAGTAAACCAGTTGGTGAGAAAACAAGACTGAAAAAATGCTCCCTTGACATAAACCTGTTGTAGACCCCTCATTGTACATTCTTTGAGGACCTTCCACTGTGGAATTCTGTAACTGAAGTCCAGGGGTAAAGGAAGCCCAAATGTGAAACCAGCCATATAAAACTAAGGAGTGACTTTTGTTTTATAATTATTATTGTTATTATATATTTTTTGAGACAGAGTCTTACTCTGTTGCCCAGGCTGAAGTGCAGTGGCATGATATCAGCTCACTGAAACCTCTGTCTCCTGGGTTCAAGGTATTCTCATGCCTCAGCCTCCCAAGTAGCTGGGACTACAGGCATGTGCCACCACATCTAGCTAATTTTTGTATTTTTAGTAGAGATAGGGTTTCACCATGTTGGTTAGCCTGGTCTTGAACTCCTGGCCTCAAGTGATCTACCCACCTTGGCCTCCCAAAGTGCTGAGATTACAGGTGTGAGCCACTGCACCTGGCCAACTTTTAAAAACAACAATGACAACAGAAAGCTTAACCATGATGTTGAAGCACCTCAAAATAGCTGGTATGTAGTGAGTGCTTAAAAAATGTTGGCTAAATGACCTGAGTTTTGACATTTGTTGGAATTGAAGACCTAAAGTTAGCCTGCTAGATTACATTTGGCATGTGCTTTCTTTGTTGGAACCTGTGGGGTTTTCAATATAAACTTGGAGTTTTAGAACTTTAATGTCCCATAATCTCTATAAGACCCTTATAATCAAATTGGATTTGCGCTAAAGTATAAATTATTACTTATTGCCTTGTTTGTCCTTAGAGTGGCACTATTTATAAACGAATAAGCTGCAACTGGAATTGGAGTATTTTCAAATGAATGACTTCTTATTAAAAAAAAAACATATAAATAGCATTTGATATTTTGTGACAGTGTCTAGGCAAGGAAGGCAAGAAGTCTAATAGCCACAAAAGCCACAAGCCACGTATAGGTGTCTTGATAAAGAAATAGGGGTTTTTAAAATGTAGATAAGAAATATAAATTCTTTTAAATGGGCAGTGAATCCATTTGATCTTTGTCCAATAGCAAATGACTTATAAATGCTTGTCATACCTTAAACCATTTCAAAAGACGAGTGTCAAAAAATCTCTCTTGCATGTAGCCTTGTAAGTCTCTTAAAATTCTGAAATTAAAAAAAAAAAAAAGATGTCTATTTGATGTAACACTATTGTATTCTGGAAACAAAAAACCCTTTGTCCATTTGGCAGATTAAAAAAAAATTTAAAAAAGCTATGTATTCATTCACAGCAGAACTAAAGAAAGAGTCCTAAATCTTACAGGTTAAAGCCTGAAAATTCCTTTTAAAAAAACCAAAATGCCCCTAGTTTACCAGGGTCATTATTATTCTAAGAGCCACTCCGGCATGGTAGGAGGTATGCTTGAATCGTATCATGATGTCTACACTGTCTGATCATATTCTTCTTTATGTCAACTCTCCTATTTTTCTTTTTCTTTTTTTTTTTTTTTTTAATGTTGTCATCATAATGGCCAGAGCTTGTGACTGAGGAGAACAAATTTGGCAAGATGCTGATGTACTTTCTGGCAATAATGCCAGCCCATGTGATGTTCTTTGTTACTTTTTGGGGGGTACAGACAGTTCAGGACACAATGTTCTCTTAGGAGACTTTAAATCAGGTTTTGACAATGAAATCTTCTTAAAGCATTTGCAACTTGATGCTTTAAGGAATTAAAAAAAAAAAAAAAAAAAAAAAGTTGTAAAAGCCCTGTAGATGAGGCCCTCGTGTTCTACAAGCTGTTTCTCTTCCAGTGTTCGGGAAATGGCGCTTCAACACACGTTCAGCTGTGTGAGCAGAAACTGCAGAGTCATTCTTGCCCTCACAGGATCTCCCTTCCCTGACAGCTAGTCCATCTCGAGGTCCTGTCACTATTGCCTCCTGAATATCCCTTGAATCTCTCTGTTTCTCTCCATCTTCATTACTGCAAGCTCCTCCTATTTATTAACTCTCCCCTGGACTACTAGAACAAAACTCCTAACTCCACCTGAGTCCTCTCTGGCAACATCCCTTTGCACTCCCATAGCAAGTCAGTTCTCTTCACTGTAGCGAAAGTGATCTTTTTGAAATATACATGTGACCTTACCCCATGCAGCTCAGATTCCAGCAGTTGCTTTCCATTTACTTTCATGAAGATCATAAACTATTACACAGTCTGTAGAGCTCTGCATTCTCAAAAGGATGTAGCTCGGGAAAAGACAACACAAATAACATGGCACCAAGCAGCAAGTGGTAAGCGCAATGTGAATGGTCAGAAGTTACATGGGTTGAGGCTTTGTGTGGGTACAGTGTGTGGTGCAGTGGTTCTTAAAGTGTGGTTCTGGGTTCAGCAGCATCAGTAGCATCTGGAAACTTGTTTCAAATGCAGATTCTCAGGCACGCACGCACATTAGTGCCTCTGTGTGTGTGTTTTGAGACGAGGTCTCACTCTGTTACCCAGGCTGGAGTGCAGTGGTGCGATCATGGCTCACTACAACCTCGACCTTCTGGGCTCAAGTGATCCTCTTGGTCTCAGCCTCCCGAGTGGCTGGGACCACAGGTATGTGTAACCACACCTGGCAAATTTTTGTATTTTTTTGTAGAGATGGGGTTTTGCCATGTTGCCTAGGCTGTTCTTGAACTCCTGGGCTCAAGCAATCTGCCTGCCTGCCTTGGTCTCCCAAAGTGTTAGGATTACAGGTGTGAGCCACCATGCCTGACCCAGTCTGTGTTTTAAAAAGCTTCTGGGTGATTTGGATGGGTGCAAAACTGTGAGAACATTTGTACAGCAGTTGCTGTGTGCATTGCCCAGATGTCCTAGAAGGACTGAAAGATTTATTCATCTAATTACTGAGAGTGCTATCAGCCTTCCTACCCAAGACCTCTTTCCAGGGGGCAGTCTACATCCATTGACTGGTTGATGCAGAAACCTAAAGACCTTGTCCTCAGCTTCAACATGGAGCCACCCTAGAAGGCTACCTCGGCTTCAGAGCTCCCTGTGAGTCAGCTGAGGTCTTCGTTGAGATTTTATTGCAGCCCAACTCCTCCTTTGCCCAGCCTGCTTCCTTTCCTTCTGTTTCACAGGTGAGAATCCTAACAGCACCTCTTGATCTTCCCATGCTCCAATTTTCCTTCCAGAGACTGCTTCCTTGGGTACCCCTGAGCTGTGGGGCGTACTTCATAAGGAAAATGGGACAAGTTAAGACTTTAAAGAGGATAGGGAAGAAGTCAATGAGTGATGAAGGGAGGGGTGGAAGGATTGGACATGGGAGGTGTCCCAAGAGAGGAAAGCAGCATGAGTGAAACATATCCTAAGGCCCATTAGGAAGAGGAGAGCCACAGAAATGGGCTAGGTCACAGGATGAGGAGGGAGTAGTGGGATATTGCCAAGGAAGTAGTTTGTGGAAGGTATTAAGGTCCCCAAATAAATAATTTGAACTTGATTGTAAAGTTAATGTCAGGCTCATCACACTAACATTAGTTGGCTCAGTCAGCAATACCCATTCAGTGCTGAAGAGGCACTGGAGAGCAAAGACAGACCTGGTCCCAGTCCACAAGGATCTTACAGTCTCACAGAGTAGCTAGACATAACTGAATCACATGAATGCCAAATTTGCACACACACACTATAGGGGCTCAAAGACCCAATGAAAGGTATACCTATGTACTAGGTATACAAATTTTGTTGTGGTTTTTCCCTTATGAGACTCTCTCATTTAAATTTTATTATGGTTTTTCCCTTATGAGACCATGAATTATTTGAGAATGAAAATTGCTTTGGGTCCTGATTTCTCCAGAATGTAACAGTAGATGCTTGAAAACATTTGTTGAATGAATTATGAGCACAGGGACTCAACTTCCCACCACTTAGCACGTACTAGATTCTTGACAAACGTTTGTGAATGAATGAATGAATGAATGGTTTTGGTGTCACAGTGGTTCAACCAGAACTACTTCCAAAGTGCTGATAGGGTGTCATGTTGTTCATAAAGTCACACTGACTTTATTTTAAGAACTGCTGAGAGATTTTAAGAGACCTTCCCTGTGTCAAGATGCCTTTTCTTTTTGAATGGATAGTGATAGTAAATATTACTTTATTTTTAAAGTATCTTTTTTTTTTTTTTTTTTGTTAAAGAGACGGGGTCTCACTTTGTCCACCAGGCTGGAGCGTGTGGTGTGATCGTAGCTCACTGCCCATTTGGACTCCTGGGTTCAAGTCATCCTCCTCCTGCTTCACCTTCCTGAGTAGTAAGGATTACAGGGATGTGCCACTGTGCCAAGCTCTTAAATATTCTTACTACTCAAAATAGTCAATAATTTCATTGCCAAAATTAATTTTTGAACTAGTCAAACATTTGAAAGCAATTTCTGCAAAGCAAGTTGGGATAGAGGGGAGACCTGGTGTCTGTTGAAGACCAAGGATTATTCTTTGAGCTGCCCTTGATTTTTTCATCCTTGAAAAAGTTGAGGATGTCTGTCATTGGGGGTTTACTGGGAGGGAGGTGAGGTGATTACTGGAGAGGAAAGGGAAACAAGGTTATTTTCAAGAGTTGGGTAGGAGATACAGATTGGCAAGAAAACACTTCCAAAATAAGCAACAAAAACAAACCCACTTTGTAAAACTGTTTGAGGGCAGATGAAAATTCTAACTGAAGAGATTCAATTATGTTCAATGCAGGTTAGGAGAAATCGGTTTTAGATTCGTTTGAAAGCACTTTTCTGTATCCACCTACTATGCACAAATGCTTTGATGTAGTGGCAAGTTAGGAAAGAGGAGGGAAATGGTCAAGGGATGGAGGGAGGGTGGAGTGTGGGCTGCTCAGGTAGGTACCATGGGTGAGCAGAGGTTGTGGGCATGTGGGGTTGGAATTAGTGGGATTAGCAGTTTGTAACTGGCTGCCCTTATAAATTCGGGAGCATTAAATATGTCTGGATGAGAGGACTAACAAAAGTTGGCAAAGTGATACGTGGTAGAGATGGTCATTCAGTAATCAAGTAATTTGTGTTTTCCCCGGAGTGTAGCAGTGAGGATGAGGCTGGGCAGCTGGCTGCAGAAAGATGAATGACAAGGGGACAGCAGGGTGATGGAGGTGATGGATAGCTGGTTGACAGCAAACAGGAAGAAACAAAAGGAGGGAGGGAGGGAGAGAAGGAGGGAAGGAAGGAAGGAAGGAAGGAGGAGGGAGGAAGGGAGGGAGGGAGGGAGGGAAAGGAGACAGAGAAATAGAATATATTGCTAGATGTCTTGTTGTTTTAGCTGCCTAGTGGCTATGTAAACAAGAATCGTAAGAGATGGAGTATGGGAAATCCCAGCAATATCCAAAAAAGAAACCAGGACAAAGAAAATCCAGAGTGTTTTGCAAAGAAGGCAAGGGTAAGAGCGTGTAGAGTTGGAATTAGTGGGATCAACAGTTTGCAATTGGTTGCCCTTATAAATTAGGGAGCATTGAATATATCTGGACCAGAGGACTAAGAAAAGTTAGCAAAGTGGTACATGGTAGAGATATTTATTCAGTACATCAAGTAATTTGTATTTTCCCAGATTGATGAAAGTGTCTTCCTAACCACAAGAATGAAAAACATGTATGAAGCTATGGTTTTTATGTGACTAAAAGTTGGCAAAATATCAAATGTATCTAAATTGAATTACCTTTGATCATGCCTGGGCATTCAGCTGAGCTGGTGATATTTGGATGGGTAATAAAATAATAACCTATCTGATTAATAAATTATGATATGTTTTTCCATAAAATTTGTTCTTCTTGGCTTCCGTAAATCATAAATTGTGTTGTTGTTGTAAAAGAAAAGTAGAATATCAGGACCTCAAACTCACTATGCCAAACGGAAAGTTAAGCTTGGGAATCGAGCCACCAATACTGTTTTCCTTTTGTACCCAAATAGATAACTGTAATTTCACAACCCGTGTCATAGCCTCCTTTGCTCTACTCCCTCTTTACACATGCTTACTTTATCTTATGTAAAATGTAGATTTACTGAGCATGAGACAATACACAATTGGCTCTCCCACACTCCCTCTTTTCACATGTAAAATGTAGATTCAGTGAAGCTAATCAGAGCCTCACAAGACTGTAACCATCTGCCTCATTGCCTACCCTTCCTCCCATTTCCCTTTTTTCCCCTTCTTGCTTGCTCTTTCCCCTTTAAACACTAAAGTTCACAAAATCTCCCTTGGAAAAATCATAGGTCAAAGATGCTCCTGGGATTTCTGTTTCTTCCTGGGCACATCCTCAACCTTGGCCAAATAAACCTTGAATCGTTTGAGACCTGCCTCAGTCACTTTTTGGCTTCCATTTTGGTAGCCACAGAGGGATTCTCTGGGTAGAGTTGGCCCTTGGCCAGCAGCAACTCTCCTGTCAGTGCCTGGTACTGGCTGGGGGTAATTTTTCTTTTTTTTTTTTTTAAGTTAGAATCTTGTTCAGTCGCCCAGGCTGGCATGCAATGGCATGATCTTCAGTTCGCTGCAACCTCTGCCTCCTGGATTCAAGCAATTCTCCTGCCTCAGCCTCCCGAGTAGCTGGGATTACAGGTGCCCGCCACCACACTGGGCTAATTTTTGTATTTGAAGTAGAGATGGGGTTTCACCATATTGGCTAGGCTGGTCTCTTGGCCAGGCTGGTCTCGAACTCCTGACCTCATGATCTGTCCGCCTTGGCCTCCCAAAGTGCTGGGATTACAGGCATGAGCCACTGTTCCTGGCCAGCTGGGGCTATTTTTATTTCTATGACTACTGGGATGATTTGCTGGGGTCTGGGAGCTTCTCCCTTCAGAGGTCCCTGACCTCCCTCAAATTTTCAGTTGAGATGAGGTTAATTCTGCTGCAGACCTCGTTTATGGGAGTTTTGTTTACTTTCAACAAGGAGGATGAGTTTCCCGCTTCCATGATTGTGGAGAGTAGCCTTTAGCTTAGACCCTATCTCCAGGTAAGAGGCTGATTTGGGGATTCATTTTGGTAATTGGTAGCTGTAGGTCAAAGTTAATTGTCAGCTGGCTATCACTTCTCCTTATGATCAGAGATCTAGGCTATATGTAAATTTTAAGAGATGAAGTGAAGAGGTAGGTAGGGGCGGTCTGGTCTCGTTAAGTTTGGGCATCATCTTTCATCTGAGAGTGATGAGAAGTCATTGAAGAGTTTAAAGGTGGAAAACGCACTGTGAGGAATGGGTGGGAGGATGGCTAGGCTGCAGGCAGAGATCACTTTTTTCTGTTTTTGTTTGTTTGTTTCAGTCCATCTTTTGTTAGATTTGACCAACTTCTGGTCCCCTCTTATGTCAACTGAAACCCCTGCAGCTGCAGAAAGACAAATTCTACCTCTAAAATCCCTGGCCGGTTAAGAAAAATCAAAATTTGACTACCTGAGAGGTTTTATTTACATAAGACTGCCTTCCCAGCCTCTCTCTCTCTGTGCTGTTAAAGACTTTAGAGATCTCTTATACTAAGCAATTAATGAAAAAGATAAACTTTTTTAAAGGACACATAGTAGTGTTAAGGCTAGCCTAAAAAAATTCTCTTGACTAAAATAGGTGCAAAGAAGTCTGACCTAAAATAGCTCTGGTCGTTAAAATTCCCATCAGGGCTTGAGTTCGTTTCTTAATCTGGGAACAAGAAAGGCTACTCTACCTTGTGACCTAATAGTTAAAATTCTGCAGTTTTACCTCCACTGCATGGGTTTGATTCCTGGTCAGGGAACCTACCCCTCTTGGTTTGATACTTGTGTGAATGTCTTTTGGGGTACCAATTTATTATTGATCCTTTCCCTTTCCTTGGGAAGCTTTTGATTTCCTGTTTTCTTCTGTCTGTTTGGGGTCACACAAGGTGTTTGAGCCCTTTGTGTGTGGACAGTCAGCTGAGAAGCTAAGATCCTAGAGAACATGGCTTGACAGAAATGTGTTCTATACCCCCTTTATGGATAGTGAAATTTTCCTTCTCTGAGCTGTCTTTGGGGTGATTCTGGATCTTGCAAAAAACTGCTTGCCACCTCTTTGGAGACATCTCCTGTGTTTGTGGTTGTTATAACCTTGGTTAAAACACTTGGGAAGATACCTTTGCTAAAGAAGTTCAAATGCAAGAAAAATCATCCATTTATCCCAGCTAAAATCTGATAATAAAAGATCTGAAAGGATTTTTTTTAAAGAGCTCCATGGTTAGAAGTCAATATAATTAGAAACTGATATCTAGCCTTTATGCTTTCAACACCTTTTCTTTCCTGTTTTTTGGGATTTTGTTTTTTTAGTTGACTAAAACCTTTTAATTTAATTTAATTTAATTTAATTTAATTTATTTATTTATTTATTTATTTTCTAAACATGGGTCTTGCTTTGTTGCCCAGGCTAGAGTGCAGTGGCATAACCATGGCTCACTGTAGCCATGCTCTTTGGGGCTCAAGTGATCTACCCACCTCAGCTCCTCAGTAGCCGAGACTACAGGTGTGCACCACCACATCTGGCTAATTTTTAAATATTTTTGTAGAGATGGGGCTCACTATATTGTTCAGGTTGGTTCTAAACTTCTGGTCTCAAGCAGTCCTCCCACCCCAGCCTCTAAAAGTGCTAGGATTATAGGTGTGAGCCACTATGCCTGGCTGGCTAAAACTTAAAAAAAAAAATTATGAGCTTAGTACCTTTGTTTGCTTCCTTTAAAAGAAATTGTTCTCCTGTTTATATTTACTCCACTCTAGTCCTCCTTCTTCTTTGCCATCTTCATTGCTCTGAGTCCTCATCCCATGGGATACGGGCCGATCACAAAATCAGCTGATTGGGTTGAGTTGTCCACCAGACTTGAAAGAATGTCCTTGCAGTGAGGTGCACTGTGGAAGCATTGTCCTGTCTTATCCCATGGCTTTTGCTTCTTTTTGGGGACCCAGGATTTGGTATAAAAAATGGGATCCTTGAAATTTTGGGGGACCTGTGTTTTGCTTTCCAGCTATGCCTGCTTCTCACATATTTAAATATTAAGCCCTAAAAATTGCATGCTTTCCTTTCTGTATTCACTAAATGGCTCCACCTGATGAGGCGGGAGAGTTAGTTCCCTGATATCCCCCAGAGGACATATGACAGGGATGTGGCATGTCTGTTTGGTCATCACCGCTGCTCAAACCCCTTATGGGAGGGGGAACATGCAGATGGACAGCTGCAGGAGCCGACGTGGGCATATATTACAGTGTGCTCATTTAGCCTTGCCATCCGTGGATGACTTAAGTGTTAACCAACTCAGTGGACCCTCTGCCTTTCTGCAAGGGCAGAGGGCAAGTGTGACAGCTTCCTGTATCCCGAGCTCTTGTCCAGTGTCCTGGAAGAATCAGGTCACACACAAACTTGAAGGATGGTGAATATGGGGTTTTACTGGGGGTGGAGGTGGCTCTCAGCAGGATGGATGGGGAACTGGATAGGGGCTAGAGTGTGAAGCTAATCTTCTCCTGGAGTTTGGCAACCCAGTGGCCGATTCTCCCCAGCCGAACTCCTCCCAGCGTTTCTTATCTTCTCTCCTTCTCTGCTGCACTGTTCTGCCATTTGTCTGTTCGTTGCCTCCTGGAGCCAGGGGTTTGGGGTTTATATGGGTACAGGATAGGGGGAGTGGTAGGCCAAAAGGCAACTTTTTGAGTACAGAAACAGGAATGCCTGTTCTTTTAGGGCCACAGGTATCCAGGCTTGAGGGTGGGGCCTTTGCCAGGGAACTGCCCTCTTCTACCCAGTATTTCCCTGTCTCCTGTCTATATCACCATGAAGCCGGTAATCTAATTAAGAAAATAAGCTAAGCCAAAAATCCAAAATACAACTTTCAGGCATTTAGCTGGCTATCTTTAAACTCCTTTGTAAAAGAAACTTCTTTAAGAAAATTCCCATTTTGTAAGGGTGTCTTACCATTAATGTCAAAACATTAAAACATTTACCATTGTTTTAATATTACAAGTCATTCCTTTGCTTAAGGTGGTTTTCCTGGCCTCTTAATTGAACTTTTACTTACACCTTTTAAACCTCTTTGGTTTGAGCAAATGATGGTACAATATTTAGGCCTAATGCCTTAGCTCTGTGCTTTGAGATATGAATTTTCTACCTTGTTTCACATAAGAGTTGTCCCTTTAGAAATGCAAATTTAGGGTTGCTTAGCTAACACTTGTTTAGGGCAGGAAACAGGTAATCAAGAGCCTGATAGTCTAAAGTGGAGGTGAGATTTTGAAAACTGGCAATTGAAGAATCTGATCTATATAAGATCTGCTACTGTCTATCTGTCTATGTGTTTATATGTGTGGTGTGTATGTGATGTTTCACTACCAAAATATATTAAAGGGCTCTAATTAATTGGCTTAAAGAAAAAAGTAAGTGCTTAAATCAAATGTGTTATCACAAAAATAGAAACTTTAATTCAAATGCCTCATAGTTCACATGACTTTACTAATCTTTAGTAAATTAAGACAATTTAAAAATTATTGGTAAAATGAAAAAAGTCTTCAGAATTTAATTTAGACATTTTGTCTGAGTCTATTGATCAGATACTATCTCTGCTAGATGTTTTAAGGCATAAAACTTGCTTGTATGATTTGTTTTGATACCTAACTTATATATAAACTTATGTCTTTAGATTTATTTATTTATTTGTTTAATTTTTTTGGTGATGCAGTCTTGCTCTATTACCTACGCTAGAGTGTGGTGGTGTGATCTTAGCTCACTGCAACCTCCGCCTCTTGGGTTCAAGCAATTCTCCTGCCTCAGACTCCTGAGTAGCTGGGATTACAAGTGTATGCCACCACGCCCAGCTAATTTTTTGTATTTTTAGTAGACACAGGGTTTCACCATGTTGGCATTGGCTGGACTTGAACTCCTGAGCTCAGGTAATCCACCCACTTCAGCCTCCCAAAGTGCTGTGATTACAGGCATGAGCCACTGTGCCCAGCCTTATGTCTTTAGATTTAAGTTTTTAGCATATGACAAGGCCTAGCTCCAGGCATTGTCCTTTGTTCTGGACTTTGCATCTGGTACATAATTAAAACTGCTTACCTCCTGGGTTTTTCACTAAAAATCAGAGTTACTAACAGTTAACATTGTAATAAATGTATATAATTAACATTACTAAATACAAGAGAAAAATTCTCCATCGAAAGTGTATAAGGAAAGTAGGATGTGTTTTTGGTTAAAAAAAAGTTATCAGAAGGCACAAAAATGTGTTTTTTGTTAAAAGGAAAGTAATTTTGCCTAGTTTAAAGGGTTTTTTAAGTTAAAGGAATAAAAAAAGGACAGATAAAACTAAACAAATATAAAAAGTTGGGAAAAAAGGTCAATTTTTGTCCTAAAGTAAGATGACAGGACAAAAGTGAAGGTTTAAGCAAATTGTAGAAGACTGACCTTGTGAAAGGAATTCTATGTGCAGTTAAGTTGGCTAAAATTTAAAATGATTATTTACTTTTTCTATACAGTAAATATTAATATCAAAAGCACATTGATTGTTAGAGTCTGGGCCCTTGTATTGGAATAACAGAGTTTTACAGGAGCATTGATTTGTTCTTTAATAGAAAACTGTAAAAAGGTTATAAAAAGACTTATGGAAATCTTACCTTATGATCAAACTGATTGAGATTGAGATGAATTTATTGACAATATTTTAATAAGAATTGGCTTCAGCATTAATAATACACTAACGTAAAGGTAAAATTTGCTTTTCTCTTTTAAATAAGATTTTTGTGAAATATTAAGAGATAAGAAAACATTTATCTTTTGAATGAGCTGGAAAAAAAAGACAGGTGAGAGACAAATTCATCTGGCCTTATGCCATCTGATTTGGTTTGGCTGTGTCCCCACCCAAATCTCACCTTGAATTGTAATAATCCCAATGTGTCAAGGGCAGGGCCAAGTGGAGAAAATTGAATCATGGAGGCAGTTTCCCCCATACTGTTCTCGTGGTAATGAATAAGTCTCATGAGATCTGATGGTTTTATAAATGGGAGTTCCCCTGTACAAGCTCTCTTGCCTGCCACCATGTAAAACGTGCATGGTCCTCCTTTGCCTTCAGCCATGATTGTGAGGCTTCCCCAGCCATGTGGAACTGTGAGTCCATTAAACCTCTTTTTCTTTATAAATTATGCAGTCTCAGGCATGTCTTTATTAGCAGCATGAGAACTGACTAATACAGTAAATTGATACTGGTAGAGTGGGGTGCTGCTGTAAAGATACCCAAAAAATGTGGAAGAGACTTTGGAACTGGGTAACAGGCAGAGGTTGCAACAGTTTGGAGGGTTCAGAAGAAGAAAGTAAGATGTGGGAAAGTTTGGAACTCCCTAGAGAGTTGTTGAATGGCTTTGGCCAAAATGCTGATAGTGATATGGACAATAAAGTCCAGGCTGAGGTGGTCTCAGATGGAGATGACGAACTTGTTGGAAACTGGAGCAAAGGTGACTCTTGTTATATATTAGCAAAGAGACTAGTGGCATTTTGACCCTGCATTAGATTTGCAGAACTTTGAACTTGAGAGAGATAATTTAGGCCATCTAGTAGAAGTAATTTCTAAGAAATACAAAGTGTTCAAGAGGTGACTTAGGTGTTGTTCAAAGCATTCAGTTTTATATATTCACAAAAATATGGTTTGGAATTGGAACTATGTTTAAAAGGAAAGCAGAGTATAAAAGTTTGGAAAATTAGCAGCCTGACAATGTGATAGAAAAAAAAAACAATTTTCTAAGGAGAAATTCAAGCTGGTGGCATAAATTTGCATAAGTAATGAGGAGCCAAATGTTAATTGCCAAGACAATGGGGAAAATGTCTCCAGGGCATGTCAGAAGACCTCACGGCAGCCCCTCCCATCACAAACCTGGAGGCATGGAAGGAAAAAATGGTTTTGTGGGCTGGGCCTGGGGTCTTGCTGCTGTGTGCAGTCTAGGGACTTGGTGCCCTGTGTCCCAACCACTCCAGCCATGGCTAAAAGGGGCCAACATGGAGCTCAGGCCATTGTTTCAGAGGGTGAAAGCCATAACATACACACACACACACACACACACACACACACACACAGGCCATATTTGTGCCTGCCACTGATGTATGGACTTCTCAGTAGTACAGCCTGAATTGGTTTTCCAGGATTGCTTTCCCTTTGCTGCTACAATTTGTCCTTGGTCCCTTTTCTCTTTCTTTTTTTGGTCTTTTTTTTTTTCTTTCTTTCTCCCCCTATCTTTCTCTGTGGGGTATAAGACTTCATGACATCTTAGAAATGAGCCTTCCTAGCCATGTGGATACTAACCTTCTAGGAATAAATCATTCCAGTGATGATTTATTTTCTTCTACAGTACTTTCTTTGAAATATTTTGAAGAACAGTGGTGATATGGTTTGGCTGTGTCCCTACCCAAATCTCATCTTGAACTGTAGCTCCCACAATTCCCATTTGTCATGGGAGGGACCTGGTGGGAGTTAATTGAATCACGGGGGTGGGTCTTTCCCATGCTGTTCTTGTGATATTGAATAAGTTTCATGAGATCTGATGGTTTTGTAAGGGAGAGTTTTCCTGCACAAACTCTCTCTTGTCTGCTGCTGTGTAAGGTGTGCCTTTCACCTTCAAAAATGATTGTGAGGACTTCCCAGCCAAATGGAATTGTGAGTCCATTAAACCTCTTTTTCTTTATAAATTACCCAGTTTTGGTTATGTCTTTATTAGCAGCATGAAAATGGGATAATACGTGGGGGGAAAGTAAAAGAAAAATAGAATTACAGGGCCTCCAAACTCACTATGCCAAAGGCAAAGTTGAGCTTGGGAAATTAACTTGGTAATCACCAATACTGTATTTCTTTTGAACCCAAACAGATAACTAATTTCACAACTCCATGTCATAGCCTCATTTCGTCTGCTCCTTCTTTTCACATGTTTACTTCATCTGATGTAAAAATGTAGATCTACTGAGCATAAGACAATGCATAACTGACATTTTCCTCTCCTCCCACTTTTCACACGTAAAATGTAGATTTAGTGAAGCTAATCAGAGCCTCACAAGAATCGAACCATCTACCTCCCTGCTCATGCTCACTCCCACCTCTTTTTGTCCACTCTCCTGCTTATGTTTTCCCCTTTAAATATCCAAGTTCACAAAATCCTCTTTGAAAAAATCATAGGTCACAGAAACTCTTGTGATTTATGGTTTTCCTTGGCACTACCTCAACCTTGGCAAAATAAACCTCTCATCAATTGATCCCTGCCTCAGTCACTTTTTGGTTTATATTATAAAAAATATTTTCACATAGTTGGTGTTCTATTAACAATGATACCAAATGAGGCCATCTTTCTTCAGTCAGTATAGGTCTTTGACAGTTTTTTTAAAAAAATTAAGTTCAATTTGAGAAAGCTTCACTCTGCTGAGACACAGTTGAAAACAAACCATGAAATGTATGTATCATGCTCAAACATTCTAATGGGGTCACATTTGGTAAATTATTATTGCAGAAAACAAAAAATCTTAATTTTATCACATAAGCTATCACTTATGCTGTCATTTTCATCATCTGTTAAATCTGTACAGTAATATAAAGAACCAGTATCAAATTTCTAGACTTACACATACACAGATTTAAAAGTAATAGGAATTGGAATTCTAAGTAATAGTAATAGGAATTAAAAACTATACATTGTTATTCATCAATCTGTCAAATTTATGCTGAGAGGAACAGCTGTCAATTAATGTGTCTCTTACCTATCTAACTAAGCACTTCTGTCCAAATTCTCCCTGCACTCCAAAGCTGTGTCACTCTCTGATGGTGGTAATGGCCCAACCCAAAAAGGATGAGAGCATTAGGCACAGTTATGTTTTGTTTTTGAAGACAGAAAGTAAGTGGAATAGCATTTTCCTGGGGCCTAAAGCGTTCTCCCAGAAACAAATGTTCAGAGTCACAAGTTACCAGTCTCCAAACCAGAGGTACTAGGTGGTGGTTGTCCTCCTCCTCATTCTTCTGCTCCTCCTCCTTCTCTTTCTCCTCTTCCTTCCTTTTCTTCTAATACCTTTATGGAGATATAATTCACATACCATAAAATCCACCTAATTAAAGTGCTTTTTAGTGTAGTCACAAGTTGTGCAACGATCACAACTAATTCTAGAATGTTGCATCACCCCCAAAAGAAACCATGTACTGCTAGTAGTAACTAGCAGTCAATCCCTATACTCCTTCCTGCTCCCAGTCCTGGTAACCACTAATCTACTTTGTATCTGTATGGAGTTGCCTATTCCAGAGAGTTCATGTAAACAGAATACCACAAATGTGACCTGTTGTGTCTGGCTTCTGTCACCTAACATAATGTTTTCAAGGGTCATCCATATCAGGGCATTTTTTGGTATTTCATTCCTTTTTATGGAATGGCCAGATAATATTATGACCAAACAATACTCCGTTGCATGGATACTACATTTTTCTTTAATCATCCATCAGCTAATGGATATTTGGGTTGTGCCTACTTTTCTTGCTATTATGAATAATGTTATATGAATATTTGCATATACTTTTATGGCTAAATAATATTTCACTGTATGGATACTACATTTTGTTTATTCATTCACTGGCTAATGAATATTTGTGTTGTGTCCACTTTTTTGTTGTTATGAATAATGCTATATGAACATTTGTGCATACTTTTTTTTAAGACAGCATCTTGCTGTGTCATCCAGGCTGGATATGCATATACTTTTTGTAGATATGTTTTCAATTCTATTGGATCCATGCCAGGGGTGGAGTTACTGGGACATGTGGTAATTGTATATGGGCTTTGAGAAACTGCCAAACTGCTTTACAGAGTAGTTGCACAATTTTGCAACCAACCAACCAACCAATAGATAAGGCTTCCACTTTCTCCACATCCTTGTAAATGCTTGTAATTGTCTTTCTTCTTTCTCTCTCTCTCTCTTTTTTTTAATAGGCCAGGCTGAAGTGCAATGGTAGGATCATAGCTCACTGCAGTCTGAGCTCCTGGGCTCAAGGGATCCTCCTGCCTCAGCCTCCTGAGTAGCTTGGACTGAAGGCATGCAGGCATGCACCAGCATTTCTGGCATCGGCACATTTTCATTTACAGTAGACTTTCATGGAACAGTTTTAGATTTTCATAAAAATTGAGAAGATAATACAGAAAGGTCCCATATATCCCACAGCTGGTTTTCCCTATTACTAACATTAGTTATGGTACATTTATATTACATTATTATACACATCATTATATATTATTATATATTGATACATATATATGATATACATATCATTACATGATGCTACATTTGTTACAATTAAGAACCAATATTGATACATCATTAACTAAAGACCATAGTTGATTCAGATTTTTAATTTTACCTGTTTTGATTCTAGAATCTCACCCAGGACACCACATTACATTTACTTATCATGTCTTCTTTGACTCCCCTTGGTTGTGACAATTTCTTAGACTTTTCTTGTTTTTCCTGACCTTGACAGTCTTGAGGAATAATGTTCAAGTATTACATAGATGACCCTGTATTTAAATTTATCTGATTCTTTTCCTCATGATTAGTCTTGGGTTATGGGTTTGGGGAGCAAGACCAGAGTTAACGTACCATCTTTATCACATCCTGTCAATGGCATATACTACCAACATGATTTATCACTGTTCATATTGACCTTGATCACCTAGCTGAGGTAATTTGTCAAGTTTCCCCAGAGTAAAGTTACTCTGCTCCCCTCCCTTTCCTCCACCCTCAACTTTCCATTCTACACTCTTTGGGAGGAAGTCACTATGTATAGCCTACACTAAAGGAGTAGGAATTTATGGTCCCCCTTTTTGTGGGCAGAGTAGCTACATAAGTTATTTAGAATTCTTATGCAAAGTTAGATTTGTCTTTACCCTATTTATTTATCGATTCAATCATTTATTTATATCAGTATGGGCTCACAAATATTTTATATTTTGTATTATAATCCAGTACTACTTTATTTTCTTGCTCAAATTAGTCCAGATTTGGTCACTGGGAGCTCTTTCAATTTGTTTCTATACTCCTTTGACACCCCCATCAATGGTTTCTTTTTTTTTTTTTTCTTTTTCTTTTTTTTTTAAACATTTCCTTACTTTCTGGCACTGCAAGATACTCCAGTCTCAGCTTGTTGATTTCCTTCTCTAGTAGCAGAATTAGCCATTTCTCCAAAGAGCCCTGATTTTTGTTATTGGAGAATGGTATAAAAATCAAGATCTGGGTGCTAAGTGTGCTCCTTGCTACTGGAGCATCATTGCTTCTAGACTCTCTGAGCTGAGAGAGAAAGGAAATGTATGTGTGCATACTAACTGTAATACAGACACTAATCTAGAAATATTTCTATATGTAACCTTCTGTATCTATATTAAGCTAAATGTGAGTTCATGCTGATGTCTCAAATTGATCTATTACCACATGAATCATCCTTCCTTTGCTTAAATGTAAATTCCCAATCCAACAGTGAGAAACCTGGCTCCCACGATCTGCAATCAATTTGTTTAATTCCAGTATACATGTAAGGCAATAGCAGAGTTGTTAATATCAGAATTGTATCCTGTTAAGACTCAGAAAATGATACCCCAATGTATGGTCCTTTAACATTCCTCTAACAAGTACTTAGAATTAAAGGAAATTGAAAAGCCTTCGAAGCTGCCCAAGAATCGAGGCCTGTCTGGCTTTCTCTTGTTTCTCACCCTACTCCCATAAGTGCAGGGAGGGGCTCTCCTGAAGTTCCCTTCTCTGACTGAGGGAAGTTCTTCCAAAAGGAATACATTTGTTTGGAGCCTCCTCCCTAGGAATTTCATTGAACAACCAGGAAAGATTTATCACCAGAGGAGATTAAAAGTTGTCACCACACCAAAACAGGCTATTGCCTATTCTTCAGCAGCAATAAAAAACTCCCAAACAACTTTTATGACCTGAGAGACTTTATTTACATAAGACAATCTTTGTTCACCATGCAGTTCCTCCCCTTTTCCTCCCATAACTTGTCATCACCTCCCCTTCAAGCCCCTATTCATTTTATGCTATAAAGCCTTCAACCATCTGCCCCCCTCTTTGAGTCTCATATTTTTCTGAGGCTTCCACGTGCATGTACATAATTAAAATGGTGTTTCTCTTCTTAATCTGTTTATTGTCAGTTCATTTCAGCAGACTTAATTATCAAACCTCCAGAGGGAATGTTTTAACTTCCCTACCCCATGGGAAACAACTTGTATCAGCTAGGAACTGCTTACATGCAGTTCCTTTTGCCTTTAGTGTTACAAACTCCAGTAATTTCCAAAGTTACTTAGATCAGCACCTTTCACCCCTACTCTCTTGAGTTTGTTTCTACATTTGTACTAATAGTTATGTTCTCCTGTCACAGTCTGCATTCCTATGATTCTCTGACTTCTTAAATGATTAAAATGGTTTACATAGAATTTTGACCCTTTGTGCACTAAAGTTCTATGTTTTCAAAAATACACAATGTCATGTATACACCATCACAGTATCACACAGACTTGTTTAATTGCCTTAAAAATCTCCTGTGCTTCACCTATTCATTCCTCCCTCCCCTCAAACTCTGGCAACCACTGACATTTTTATTCTCTATTGTTTTGTCTTTTCCAGAGTGTCATATAGTTGGACTCATAGTATGCAGCCTGTTCAGCATCACTTCTCTTAGCAGTATGCATTTAAGGTTCATACAGGACTTTTTTGTGGCTTGATAGCTCATTTCTTTATTGTTGAATAGTATTCCATCGTATGGATGTACCAGTTTGTTTATCCATTCACTTATTGAAGAAATGTGTGTTGCTTCAAGTTTTAACCAATTACAACCCTGTTATGAACATGTGTGTGCTGTTTTTATGAGGACAAGTTTTCAAATCAGTAAATACCTAGGAGTGAAACCATTCCAACTGTCCCATAGAAATGATATTTAAAAGTTTTGACATAAACATGGAAATTGACCCTTCAGGTCTTAAAACTTGAAATTTACATTTGTCTCATCTGAGTTCCTTCCTCAGCAAACAGATCCTCAGGCAAGGGACTTAAAACTCACCAGATCACCACATCGAAACAAGATGCCAGACCCCCTCATTCATCATAATTGCTTTTTTTACCCTCCTGAATTTCTTCCCTCACTATATAAGCCTCCCCAATTGTAGTTGGTCAGGGATTTGAGACTTTATCTCCCATTCTCCTTGGCTGCAGCACCCAATTAAATACTTCTTCCCTGGCAACATTCATTGTCTCAGTGATTGACATTCTGTGTGGTGAGCAGCAGGACTGAACCCCTGTCATTTTGGTTAACAGGAGCATGATTGCTGGATCAATGCTATGTCTAGCTCTTTAAGAACCCACCAAACCGTCTTCTAAAGAGGCTGAACCATGTCACATTTCAATGAGCAATGAAGAGTTCCTGTTTCTCCACATCCTTGCCATCTTTTGGCATTTTTAGTGTTTTCGCTTTCTACCATCCTAGTGGGTGCTAAGGGATAACTTATAGTTTTAAGTTGCAATTCCCTGATGACAAATGATGTTGAGCACATTTTCACATTCATGTTTATTTTTGATGTCTATTCAGATCTTTTGCCCATGTTTAAATTGGGTCATTTGTCTTATTTTTTTTTGTTTTTTGTTTTTTTTTGAGAGGCAGTCTCACTCTGTCACCTGGAGTGCAGTGGTGTGATCTCAGCTCATTGTAACCTCCACCTCCCAGGTTCAAACGATTCTCCTGCCTCAACCTCAGGAGTAGCTGGGATTACAGGTGTGTGCCACTAAGCCCAGCTTGTTTTTATAGTTTTAGTATAGACAGGGTTTTGCCATATTGGCCAGGCTGGTCTTGAACTCCTGACCTCAGGTGATCTGTCTGCTTTGGTCTCCCAAAGTGCTGGGATTACAGGCATGAGCCACTGCACCTGGCCCTGAGTTTTAAGTTCTTACCTGCTTAATTGTCCTTGCTAGAAACTCCAGTACAATGCTGAATAGAAGTGGTGAGCTTGGAGATCATTTTCTTGTTCCATATCTTAGGATAAGAGCTTTCAGTCTTTCATCATTATGTATGATGTTAGCTGTGGGTCTTCACAGATGTCCTTTCTCAGGTTGAAGAAGTTCCTGTTTACTTCTAGTCTGTTCACTGCTTTTATCACGAAAGGCTATTGGAGTTTGTCAAATGCTTTGTGTCTATGGAAATCATTATATATTTATTTTTTGTTAATTATCCCATTAATAGACTGGATTTACTGATTTTCATATGTTAAACCAACCTTGCTTTCCTGGGATAAATTCCACTTGATCACGGTGTATAATTCTTTTTACATCTTGCTGAATTTCATTTGCTAGTACTTTTTTTTTTTTTTTTTTTGCCTCTATATTCAAAAGGGATATTGGTATTATTTTTCTTTCCTAGTAATGTCTTTGTCTGGTTATGGTACCCATGTCTTCTTTATGCATGTGTGCCTATGTATGTAACCCTAGGCACTCTAAAACGCAGGGCTCAGGGCACGAACCTCTCTTGCTCAGCTCTAACCCTTCTGGTCGCCTCTTTGTGACTTTGTCCCCCTTTAAGTCTGCCATTGAAGGACATTATATCCTAATTACACCTGAATAGAAGGAAGAACTTTGGGTCACATGCTACAGACAGTTCTCAAGACTAATAATTTACATTTATTGAATACTTTCTATGTACTCAGGCATTGTTCTAACCCCTTTGCATGTGTTAACTCAATCTTCCCAACTAAGGAAACTTTCACTTGGAAAGGTTCAGTGATTTGTTCAGTGGTAACACACTGGAGCATGACTACATTTTAATTAGGGCAAAATTTTTCATTTGGCCAAGAACAAAATCTAATATCACTGATACTTTGTGAATAGTAATTTGAAAATTAAAAAAAATTTTTTTTTAAAGAAAAGCTTTGTTCAAGTGTGATTGTTATTATTCTTGGGCCAAAATGTTTTTCAAGGTACATATTTCTACTCTTTCTTAAAAAAATTATTTTATTAGAGTCAGGGTCTCACTATGTTGCCCAGGCTGGTCCTGTACTATCAGACTCAAGTGATCTGCCCACCTCAGCCTCCCAAAGTGCTGGGATTACAGTTGTAAGCCACCATGCCAGGCCACATTTCTACATTCTTAATGAAGTCTGTGGAATCTACTTCAAATGCAATTTTATGTTTCAATTCTATGAAGATATTGGGTTGGTGCAAAACTAATTGCGGTTTTGGACTGTGAATTTTAAATCATTATAACTAGGCTCAACACATTTTTATTAATCAAAATAGGAACCATTACAATCAACACATTTTTGCCAACGAGAAATAAGTTGGTTTATTCCTGTAGCGTAAAAATCCGTGCTTCGGGATTTGACAAACTCTTGGAAAGCATTTTCTGCATCCTGTTGGTTGTGGAAGCGTTTTCCCTGCAAAAAGTTGTTGAGATGCTTGAAGATGTGGTAGTTGGTTGGCAAGAGGTCAGGTGAATACGGTGGATGAGGCAAAACTTCATAGCCCAATTCATTCAACTTTTGAAGTGTGGGTTGTGCAACATGCGGTCGGGCATTGTCGTGGAGAAGAATTGGGCCCTTTCTGTTGACCAATGCCAGCTGCAGGTGTTGCAGTTTTTGGTGCATCTCATCGATTTCCTGAGCATACTTCTCAGATGTAATGGTTTCACCGGGATTCAGAAAGCTGTAGTGGATCACACCAGCAGCAGACCACCAAATAGTGACCATGATCTTTTTTGGGTGCAAGATTGGCTTTGAGAAGTGCTTTGGAGCTTCTTCTTGATCCAACCACTGAGCTGATCGTCGCCGGTTGTCATATAAAATCCACTTTTCATCGCACGTCACAATCCGATCGAGAAATGGTTCGTTGCGGTTGCGTAGAATAAGAGAAGATGACACTTCAAAACGACGATTTTTTTGATTTTCAGTCAGCTCATGAGGCACCCACTTATCGAGCTTTTTCACCTTTCCAATTTGCTTCAAATGCCGAACGACTGTAGAATGGTTTACATTAAGTTCTTCGGCAACTTCTCTTGTAGTTGTAAGAGGATCAGCTTCGATGATTGCTCTCAGTTGGTCGTTGTCAACTTCTGATGGCCGGCCACTACGCTCCTCATCTTCAAGGCTCTCATCTCCTTTGCAAAACTTCTTGAACCACCACTGCACTGTACGTTCGTTAGCAGTTCCTGGGCCAAATGCGTTGTTAATGTTGCGAGTTGTCTCTGCTGCTTTACGACCCATTTTGAACTCGAATAAAAAAATTGCTCGAATTTGCTTTTTGTCTAACATCATTTTCATAGTCTAAAATAAACATAAACAGCAAGTAAGATGTCATTAGCAAAAAAACACAAAGAAATGGCCATTAAAATGATGTATAACATGACCACATTTATTTAAGAATGTATTCCAATATTAAACACCAAATTCCAACAATGCAAAACCTGTTACTACTTTTTTTTTTTTGGAGACAGAGCCTCGCTCTGTCACCCAAGCTGGAGTGCAGTGGTACAATATTGGCTCACTGCAATCTCTGCCTCCTGGGCTCAAGTGATTCTCGTGCCTCAGCCTCCCTAGCAGCTGGGACTACAGACATGTGCCACCACATCTAGCTAATTTTTGTATTTTTAGTAGAGATGAGATTTTAGCATGTTGGCCAGGCTGGTCTCAAACTCCTGACCTCAAGTGTTCTGCCTGCCTAGGCCTCCCAAAGTGCTGCGATTACAGATGTGAGCCACTGCACCCAGCCCCATCTTTTAAAATTTGAATCTTATAATTATAAAAATGTTACTTTATCATGGGATAATAGGCAAGTGGAAGTATATTTTTAAATGTTTTCTCTCAAAAGAAGTGTCAACATTCTTAAGAATATGGCACTGAAGCAAACAAATGCAGTTAACTTGCTGCTTAGAAAAGACTTGGAATAAAGACTCTTTGACTCTTACCTTAGGAATTGGGTTTCTAGGACTAAGTGCTATATAATAAACTAGTGCCTGAGTATAAAAAATTTTCAGGGGTCCACATTCAGTCAGTTGTCTCTGGCAGAGGCACTGAGTTGGAGGGGGCTGTTTGTGTCCTTGTCTCTGAATGGAAGATTGTCCTCTGGGAATATCTCTGCTGTTCAATAGAGAAAGGCAAAAGGACATAGAAAAGGGTATCTGCAGAATCAAATGGTGAGCCAATCATTTTCCTTCTGACCATTTCTGTATTGCTTCTGAAGCAGCTCAGTTATTAAGTGAGCTTGTGAGTGAGAAAAAGCACATTTTCGAGTGAGGGATACAAACTGCCTTATAAAAAGCAGGACTGCTTCAGAGACATTGAACTAACAGAGGAAAGTTGGCATGGAGAAATGATTAATTTGGAGGAAAATTTTTGATACTATGTATTTGTAATTTGGGGCATTTTATGTGTACTCTAGGACCATTTGTTCACAGAGAACCATTCCATATAATGTTATATGAACATGTAAACCCTAAGATACTTAAAAACAACCCAGCTTTATTGAGATATAATTCACACGCTGTACATTTCACTCTTTTAAAGTCTACAATGTACTTATATTACAGAGGAATAGTGTTATATATAATACGGATTCCTATAATGTTGAAAGTGCAAGGCCTCCTAGTGGTAGGGTTTAAATGTACTAGAGAAGAAATTAAATTACTTAATAATATCATAGGGGCTCTAGTAATTATTTTAGCTTTCAAAATGTCTGATAAACTTACATAGTAATTTTTTTTGCAACATCCCTGCTTTAAGGAAGGTAGTTAGAGATGTTTGATGCTCTAGAAATTTAAATGGGATTATAAAACTCCCATCTCCTTCTGTGGTGTGGACAGCGTTATTTTTCTGTTATTTATACAAGAAGTGAGTCTGTTTGAAGTTTGGAAGCATAACTTCACAAGATTTGGAGTACAGCCAAGTATATAATGAAACATTTACAGTGTGTTTCCTTTTCTGACTTTTGGTTACAACATGTAAGTCATTTTCATGGTTATATTTTTCACTACTGGTGGTACTTATTAGGGTTTTAGCAGGTGATAGTTAACAATGCGTTTTTCCTTGATTCATGCTTAGAAACAATTAAGCAGGATACAGGAGTCAGACAGAAATCAAAATGTCAGCTTTATTACTGTTAAAATTGGTTGGAAAGCAGGGTTTAGGTATGCAGCCACAAGGGTTTCTTGGATCATTATTAGGTTCGATGTGAGTGCTAGAAAACTTACAATAACAGTGGCTTAAACAAGGGAGACACCATTTCTCACCTGAAAGTACAAAGGTGTCAGACCATGACTGGCAGGATGTTCTACAGTACCAGACACCTAGACTCCTTTTAATCTTGTTGATTTTCCTATTCAATGGCTTCCTTTCCCAGGGTCATCCTGGGGTCTAGGATGACTGCTCCAGTTCCAGTCATCATGTATACATTTCAGCCAGAAGGAAGAAAGAGGAGGTGAAGGGCAGGATATCTCCATTTAAGGACTTGTCATTTTTGCTTATATCCCATTAACTAGAACAGTTACTAAGACAAATCTAACTAGGAAAGTGAATATTCTGGGTAGTCATGTACTCATGTTAAATGGAGAATTCTATTACAGAAAGGGAGAAAAGATACTGATGGACAACTTGTAGTCTCTGCCACATTCCTGAGTTCAACTTACATAACTAGGCAGAGGCAAAGCTAGCCAACCACTGTCTTCCACTAGAGGGAGGTGCAAGCTGCTTATCACTGAACAGACTCACCTCAAGGGTCAATCGCTTGCAGGAGGGGAACACAGAAGGGGCTGAGCCACACATGCTGGGTTCCTTCTCATTTCCACAACTGATGTTCGACTGTTCTAAGGGGCAGTACAGAGAACCGTCAAAAGGCAGGAAAGCAGTACATGATTTGGCACCACAGTAACAAGGTTTTCTTAGTTTCCCATTATCTAGCCTTTCTTTGTCTTCACTGCCTGTTAGATTAAGATATCTTCCTGAATAATCATAAGAGAGTTCTTCTTCTGGCACAATATCTTTGGCTGCAAAAAGTGCCAACTTAGGTACCATTGAGTCAATTCGGACAGGAATCATCAAAAGGTTTGGCTCACAAGAATGATTAAGGAATCTTCCAATATTTCCTATATAAGTAGGGTCAACAAATGTTTCCATTACCTGCCCAGTATAAACATGTTCCCTGATGGCTATAATGTAGTTAGAGTCAGATTTTGTTTGTAAGTGAATTCTTCTCTGAACTTCAGAGAATCCTAAAACCTCACCAGCATATTCACAGACAAACCTTCCTTTTGGTATAAATTCCAAGGTACGAAGTCCCCAGCCTTTTTTATGCGTCTTGAACACTTGGAAGTGGAACTGCAGACCTTTCTGGACCACTCTGTTTCTGCAGTAGTCACTGCATCGGCACAGGACATTGCATTCAAAAACAGGCTCTGCATACTTTCCTCCAGATCCTATATCTCTAAGGCATGAGTTATCATCATAGTTCTCTCCATGGCGGAGACAGGAGCAAGTGCCAGGGAGGCAGGGAGTTCTGACACAAATGCATCCGGGAAAGGTTATTTGAGTGGGATCAATGTCTGCTCCAGGTCCAACTACATGATCAGGAGTGTACTGTAAAAAATATACACACTGTAAGTGAGCATGGCATGTCATATATTTCCTATATATTCCAAGTAGCTTTTGACTGGGACCCATTCTAATTCTAACATATATAAAAACAGTTCAAAACTGACAAAACACAGTGTGCTAAGATATTGTCCAAAAAGATCTTTCTTCAATAAAACAAGAATTTTTTTTTTTTGAGACAGGGTCTTGCTCTGTTGCACAGGCTGGAGTGCAGTGGTGTGATCACAGTTCACTGTAACCTGGGCTCAAGTGATTCTCCTGCCTCAGCTTCCTTACTTGCTACAGCTACAAGTGGGAACAACCATGACCAGCTAAGATTAATTTTTAGAATTTGTGGTTTTATTTTAGGTTATGTATAAGGATGAGTTGGGCATTATAATACTTAATGTATATAATAGTATGTTATATATAGGTACACATGACATATACATGTATTTATATATGTATTATGTATGTATAAGGACAATAAGAAAAACACTATTTTTTCCTCTTATCAGAAACGGAAAGTTTTGTAACTTATTTTGTTTCCCTCTTAGCTTTGAATGTCAGAAAACTCAGTGCTGAATTTAGTGTCTGAGTACAGTTAAGCATTTTATCCTTAGCTTTTCATCTCTTTTACCTTTACCTTATATACATGCACATATGTATTTTAATTGTGAGTTACCTCAGATACTAGTTGGGGATAAGAAAGTCATAAATGACAAGTCAATTGCACACAGAATTCCAAAAATGCTATTTCTTAGATATTACTAGATATTTAAATTTATTATAGATGTACACTTGTAAATAAATTCTGTTCTAATTAAATGGGAAAGGAATATAAAAAATTACATTTATATAAAATATATAAAATATAAAAACATTACATTTATAAAATGTTATATAAAAAGAAGACAATCCTCAATCTAAACTCTATGTGAAGCCTGATCTCTGGTTAGATCCTCATTAGCATCGTGAAGCATATTTTCAAACTGTGATTTCATATTAAAGTATCTCTCATGAACCCAGATTTTTTTTTTTTTTTTTTTTGAGACGGAGTCTCGCTCTGTCGCCCAGGCTGGAGTGCAGTGGCCGGATCTCAGCTCACTGCAAGCTCCGCCTCCCGGGTTCACGCCATTCTCCTGCCTCAGCCTCCTAAGTAGCTGGGACTACAGGCGCCCGCCACCTCGCCTGGCTAGTTTTTTTTTTTTGTATTTTTTTAGTAGAGACGGGGTTTCACCGGGTTAGCCAGGATGGTCTCGATCTCCTGACCTCGTGATCCGTTATGTATACAGTAATTCTTGCTTACATAAAACCCAATCCATTTTATACCTGCTTTATTCCAAAAAGGATTTAATGAGACTCACAAACAGGTAAGATAAATGAACAAGTAAGGACAGGAAGGTGAAAGGAAAATAGAGCAAACAGGTCCAGTGAGCTTAGACACACAGTGTATGGTAGAAGTAGACTGGACATTTGGCTCTGCCTGAGAGCTGCCAATTCAGAGAAGGATATATGATTAGATACGCAGTTTGCCCTGCCTGTAAGGAATAATCTCATTGTTCAGAAGCGGCACTGACTTTTTTCAGTATTGATACCAGGAAGGAATTCCACTAATGTGTTGTTCTACCATTCTTTTCCAGGGAGCAGTTTCATGGGCTTTTTAAATTCTGGTCCTCAATAAAGGCTGCTGGGATCCCACAACAGCAGAGTTGGTTAAGAGCAGTTCTGCAAGGAACGAGTTGCATGGCCTTTCATTGGGGATAGATTTTAAAGCACCTGGAGGAATGTTTGCACCATGTCTTCCAGTCAATCCTCCATTAAAAAATTTGTCTCCAGTCCAAGCTTTAGAAAGGTATTGAACAGCAGGTAGTTATACTCCTTGTGGAGGCCTCAGGTGGAGCTATCTAGTTAAGTGCAAAACCCTATGCTAAAAAAAACTCTGAGCTGGGGAGGACTGACATCCTCTTGTGAAAGATGAGGAGGACAACCAGTGGGAGGAATTGTGGGGGAAGGCCAACATTCTGCTTAAAAAGTCATTTGGGGGTGGAGAGAGGAAATAGCTTTTGTTTGTGTTGTTTCTTACAGCTTTAGCTTAGCAGGAATATCCTAAATGGATACAGGATGGGTTAGAAAATGATGCTCTATCAGTCAAACTCAATGATTGCTGTTTTATATAGAATCTACCTTCAGCTTTTTAAAGGTTCAGTGTTGAAATGTAAATGGTTACTGAGACATTTTAAAAAGTACTTGTAAAATGAAGATCTCTGTTAAACTTTTCATGTTAAACTTGATTTGTCATTAAAGGCGCACATAGTTTTAAGGTATATATAAATCACTAAACGCTAAAGTTTTTTTTTTTTGACATGGATAACTTCTTTTAAAATCAAGTCAGACTTACTGCAGTTTTCTAATCAGGAAAGCAGGTGAAAAACAGTTTTATTTAGTTATTTTTACTTACAAATTTAAAAAGATTTTGGATAATCTCATGATATATTTTTTAAAATTCTGCAATTAAACTTGCTGCACAATCTAGAATCCTCTAGGGACTTATAGATGGTAGCTAATTCCAAATGAACTGCAGATACCTTCCAAGAGGTAACAGAGACTTCTGGGAAAATTCCTATTTAAACAAATTTTTTCCCCTTGATGGATATAATCACTGATCCTGATACCAATAATTGCTTTGAGTCATTTTATCTTCATGTTTCCATTTTCTCCTCCATAAAAGGTCAATATCATTTCAGATGATAATGACTTAAAAAATGACTATACTCAAGAATAATCTTTTGAAAACCTTAGTCTAATTTAATATCTGATTATGTAATTACCCATCTTTAAAGGTATTTACATATTGAAAAGCTATTTATTATTTTCAGAAATAATGTTAGGTCATTGTCCTAACATTCTATTCAAATATTTACATGCCATGTAGTTAAACTTTGAGTAGTCATGTGCTGCGTAATGACTTTTCAGTCAGACCACATATATCTATATACAATGGTAGTCCTGTAAGATTAGAATACAGTATTTTTACTGTATGTTTTCTATGTTTAGATACACAAACACTACTGCATTACAAGTATCTACAGTACTCAGTGTAGTAACATTCTGTGCAGGTTTGTAGCCTAGGAGTGATAGGGTATTATCATACAGCCTAAGTGTGTAGTAGGCTATACCATCTAGGTTTGTGTAAGTACTGTGCACTCTATAACATTTGCATAATGATGAAATTATCTAATGATGCATTTCTGAGACTGTTTCCCCATAGTTAAATAATAGTTGTTTCTGGAGTATAACTGTATCTGAAAGCGAATGTAAAGTAGGTTACAAACTGGGAGTCAGCTGATATGACCTAAGCCAGACTTCTGCTGAAACAATTAGGGAAGAGGCATTCTCTTTCCACTAGAATTGTTCAATTGTAGTGTTTGCCTGGCATTTCCAAGTTCCGCCACTTAGATGAGGCCTACTGAGTGGGTAGCCTACCACAGAAATGGGGAGCAGGG
The DNA here is from genome assembly GCF_047675955.1 of Chlorocebus sabaeus. Taxonomy (NCBI): domain Eukaryota; kingdom Metazoa; phylum Chordata; class Mammalia; order Primates; family Cercopithecidae; genus Chlorocebus; species Chlorocebus sabaeus. The sequence continues at coordinate 60,254,094 of NC_132925.1, forward strand.
GTGTGAAGGGGGAGGGTGGTGGGAAGAAGTATCTGACAATACTTTTAGAATTATTGGGTCCAGACATGCCTATAGTTACCACTTTTGGACTTTTCTGATTTGAGGCAATTCCTTCCCTTTTTTGTTGGAGCCAGTTTGTATTGCTTGTTTCTTGCAAACAAATGAGTCCTGACTGATACACCCTGGGTAGAAGCTGAGGATGGTTTCAGGAAATGGCTAGAAAATGTACTCTGTTAACCAAAAATAAAATTCTAAGTCCCCTGATCATCTGAACGGACCCCTCCTCTCAGCAAGAGCATTCCAAAGCTAACCTGAAAAACTGGTTCAGGTCATGATGGGAAGGGGGCGGGGGTCAGACATGCCTCATTATACCCTCTTCCCTTTTGGAATTACTGATAGAACAGACTCTTTAAGTCTGATAAAAAAACATTTACAATCTATTCTCTCTGAAGCCTGCTACCTGGAGGCTTCACCTGCATAATAAACCTTGGTCTCCACAACCCTTTATCTTCCCCAAGACTAAGTTTTTAGATAATAACATATCTAATAAATATAAGTTTTTAGATAATAACAATTCCTTCAAGCAAACTGTTAATCAGAAACTGGAAGCTTCCGCTTCCAGCTGTGCTGTCTTTCTGGACTGAACCAATGTACATCTTACATGTATTTGACTGTTGTCTCATGTCTCCCTAAAATGTATAAAACTAAGCCATATCCCAACCACCTTGGGTACATGTTCTCAGGATCTCCTGAGGGCTGTGTCATGGTCCATGGTCACTCATATTTGGCTCAGAATAAATCTATTCAAATATTTTGCAGAGTTTGACTCTTTTCATAGACAAGTCAAAGGTGTAAATGGTCAATGAACAAAGATGTCTTCAATTAGGAGGTTAGACTAGAGCAAAGTATGCAGGAGACCACGCAGGAAAACTCTGTGACTATGGTCTTGAACTGTGAGGAAGCAGCGGAGAGCTTCCTAGTGTAGAACATGGAATGCTATAAAGGGGACACAAACTACAGCCAAGCTCTTATTAGCACTGTGATTCTGGACAAGTGACTTGTTAGGCTTCAGATTAGTTGCTATAAGACAAGGATAATACCCACATTTGGGGTGGCTATCATGAAATTTTAATGAAATAATGCTGTACTACATGTCAGACACTTTATAAAAATATTGGCTTCTTTCAGTTCTTCTAGATATTACTTTTAGATGTGATATTTAAAACAACATATGTTTCTGGCAAATTACTTAACATTACTAAATATCTTATTTATTTCATAGGTTTCTGTGAAAGAAAAACTGACAGAACTGGCTTAAAAAGCTTACTCTAGGGATTAGCACATATGTGTTCGATAAAAATTTTGCAGGTAGTATATAGTAGGGTAGTGAAGAAAATAAGTTCTGGAGTTAAACTTTCCAGGTTCAAACATATTCAAACCAAAACTGTGTCTAGGAAGTCATCGGACTGTATACCTTTCCTCCATTACTTCTCCATTTGAGTGGGGAAAAGCTAAGAGCTGACCCAGACCAGGCTTCTTTCATTTATCAAGTATTACCTTACTGTCTGCAATATGCACATACAGGGATTTAGAAACAGTCAGAAAAGTATAAAGGACATGGAGAATGGGATTTTTTTTTTTTTTTTGAAGACACTGCTGCCCAGGCTGGAGTGCAGTGGCATAATCATAGCTCACTGCAGCCTCCAACTGCTGGGCTCAAGGTCAGTCTCCCAAGTAGGTAGGACTACAGGCATGCACCACCATGTCTGGTTAATTTAAAATACAATGTTTTTGTAGAGATGGGGTCTCACTTTGTTACCCAGGGTGGTCTTAAACTCCTGACTTCAAGTGATTCTCCCGCCTTGGCCTCCAAAAGGGTTGGAATTACGGGAGGGAGCCACCATGCCTGGCTGGGATTTTAAAAATTTCCTGCATTGTTTTGTTGTTGTTGTTGTTGTTGTTGGGACGTAGTCTCGCTCTGTCACCCAGGCTGGAGTGCAGTGGCCGGATCTCAGCTCACTGCAAGCTCCGCCTCCTGGGTTTATGCCATTCTCCTGCCTCAGCCTCCCAAGTAGCTGGGACTACAGGCGCCCGCCACCTCGCCTGGCTAGTATTTTGTATTTTTTTTTAGTAGAGACGGGGTTTCACTGTGTTAGCCAGGATGGTCTCGGTCTCCTGACCTCGTGATCCGCCCGTCTCGGCCTCCCAAAGTGCTGGGATTACAGGCTTGAGCCACCGCACCCGGCACGTTTTACTTTTTCTTCGTATGTATCAAAGCACAGAATTACTCATGCAAGCGCTGGGAATAAATGCAAAATGATCAGGGCAAAATGATATATTGGAAACAAGCACTGGGTGAAGATTTCAAGTTTTCTGACAGAAAACAAGAGAAAATACACTCTTGTCTTGGCTATTCCTGTCTGCAATAATTTCTTTCTTCTCTGAAATAGCTTAGTTAATAGCATGAACTTCAGGGTCTAAATGACACAGAGTGTAGGGCTCTCTAATTGTGTTAAATGTGTAGGTCTTACTTTTCTAACAGATATGTGTCTCAGGGAAAAGCATGGTTATGAGGTTTGGAGTGTGGCATGCTGATGGGGGTGGGGTTCCTATCCATAGGACGAGGCACACAGCAGGTGCTCAAGAAGCATTTTTCGATTGCCAGATTGCAGCTCTTGATACTTATTAATGAGAAGTTTGACTTTTGTGAATCACATTCTGTACTGAAGACCCAGAAACTGAAGTATGACACTATAATATTCTAGGCTTAAAACCTGGGCCTCTGAATTATAAAGAAGTGCTGTGAAAATCTTCATTCCTTTTTTGGTTGTGTTGAAACCCCAGCTACAAGAATCTTTGTACTTGGCCTCTAGCCTCATAAGTTTGTTTTTCCTCCAAGCAGCTATTAGAAGACTGTGAGCCAGATAATTCTTGTCAAGGCCTGCTGAGATCTTAAAAATAATGTTTGAAGCTGGTTTCAGAGACCTGAAAAACGGTTAGATCCAACTGTTAGCTCAAGAAAATGAATTAGTTTATTCTCTACTTGGCTTTCAACACTGATGACATTATGATATGCTTGTTTCCAATATGAACATTTGAATTTTTTTGCCTTTTCACACAGTAGCCAAAGGCAAAACAGACACAAAGTTATTTTTATCTTGAAAGTTTTTCATGCCTTAATTCTTATGTGTGCATATGCCTGTGAAGGCAGGGTTTGGAGCAAGCAAGCTGTTTTGACCTTTTATAAGAGTGGTTTTGTGTTCTATGACTATATGGAAGAAAACGAGTTGAATGCACTTTTAGGCTTGTCACTTAAATGTTTTAAGCATGTTTGATCTTCTTGGTAAGAAAGACAATAAGGTCTCTTAGGAGGGGATCCTGTCTTAGTTTTGTAACTCTAACTCTATTGAGAACTGTGCATGTACAGAGATAGAACACTGTGGGACTGGGTTTTAATCTCCCAGTTTTCATTTATGCCTACCAACTGTAGACATAACAATCAATCATAAAGCTTCCTCTTGTCACTCCTTTCTGCCCTTTTAAAATAGATGTGTTTAATATACTCTGCGAAATATAAAACCTCAAGATTTTATGGACATTAATGATTGCAGTGATTCTAAGGGAGATACTTATATTACTTATTTTTAAATAATGCTTAAAGTGAGTTAATTAAAAAATACGTCGGGCAGTTTTACAGATTGTTCTTGGATATGGCAAAGAAAAATATGACCCAAGATTGTAAATAGAATAGCCTCAAACACACACACATACACACACATATATAGACACACACACACACACACACACAGAGGCACAGCAGGAATACTGAAGCTAATCATAACAGTTGTAAACACCTTGAGGGTAGAATGTGTTTTTTCTGTTTGTTGTATTCTTTGCAGCCCAACCCACCACGTTGCATATATTTAGCTCTCAATTTGTTGAATTAAGAATGGACTAGAACAGTGGTTTTTTTAATCAGTGTTTTTGACCAGGAACTCAGCAATGCTTAGTCCTGAGTAAGTTTTCAGGGACCACTGTTTAATATTGGGTCAGCCAACTGTATTATTAACATAAATTGCCAAAGGTAGTCTGGGGAACAATAATAATTTCTGACATTAATCTTATTCTACTCTTTTGAGGACTAAACTCTGATTTTTTTATCTTGCCCAAATTCCTACCTAAGGCACCTGAGGAGTCATGCCTCACAAACCACAAAATCTCATCAGAGGAGTTTTAATTTTAACCCTATATAGCATGGCCTGCTTTCTAACCTGACTCTGGCATAACATCACATAACAAATAAGGCAAGAAATCAAAATATTTTAACACCAAATATATTTCCTTGCCATATCTTGACATTGCCCTGGAGGGTTGTCTCTTGTGGGAAAAATCCACATTCTATAGAGAATCCCCTTTCCCCCTCTTTTTCTTTCTTTCCACAACCAGGAGATAACTAAGAGTGAGGCACCTTTTTAAGTTCGATAAGAAACATTTTCCAAACTGCTCCCTCTGAAGTCGGCTGAGAGTTTCCTCCGCACAATAAAACTTGGTCTCTACTTGGCCGGGTGTGGTGGCTCACTTCTGTAATCCCAGCACTTTGGGAGGCCGAGGTGGGCGGATCACTTGAGGTCAGGAGTTTGAGACCAGCCTGGGCAACATGGTAAAACCCTGTTTCTACTAAAAATACAAAAATTAGCTGGGAGTGGCTGTGGGTGCCTGTAATCCCAGCTACTTGGGAGGCTGAGGCGGGAGAATCGCTTGAACCTGGGAGGCGGAGGTTGCAGTGAGCTGATTGCACCACTCTAGCCTGGGTGATGGAGTCAAGCTCCGTCTCAAAAGAAACCCCTTTATCTTAATCTGAACATTTCTATTGATGCCAGGTCTTCAGATAAACTCTACCAATTGTTAACCAGAAAAATTTTAAATCTACTTATAGTCTGGAAGCCCCTCTACCACTTTGAGTTGCCCTGCCTTTCTGAACCAAACCAATGTACATGTTAAATGTATTTGATTGACGTCTCCTCTCTCCCAAACGAGTATAAAACCAGGCTGTGCCCTAATCACCTGGGACACATGTTCTCAGCATCTCCTGAGGGCTGTGTCACAGGTCATGGTCACTCATATTTGGCTCAGAATAAATCTCTTCAAATATTTTACAGAGTTTGATTCTTTTCCTTGACATCTTTGAAAGCTGCTATTGAATCTATTATCTTATCTGATCCTCACAAGATTCCTAGGAAAAAGAAAGGGCAGATAGGGTTCAGTGTTGATAATGGATGGCTATGCATTTTTAAATTATTATTTTCATTTTGCAGATGAATAAACTCAGGCTCTGGGAAGTAGCTAAGATGGCTAAGCTCTGAACCATGCTCTCCAACTTCCACGTCCAGTGCTCTTTCCACTTCAAAATCTTCGGTCATTCCTTATTCCTTAGGTAACACTCAGGCCAAGGTCAGAGGGATAAGAAAGTCAGACTAGAGGCTGGGAGCGGTGGCTCATGCCTGTAATCCCAGCACTCTGGGAGGCCGAGGCGGGCGGATCACCTGAGGTTGGGAGTTTGAGACCGGCCTGACCAACATGGAGAAACCCTGTGTCTACTAAAAATACAAAAATTAGCCGGGTGTGGTGGCACATGCCTGTAATCCCAGCTACTCGGGAGGCTGAGGCAGGAGAATTGCTTGAACCCAGGAGGTGGAGGTTGCGGTGAGCCGAGGTAAGAGATAATGCCATTGCACTCCAGCCTGGACAACAAGAGCGAAACTCAGTCTCAAAAAAAAAAAAAAAAAAAAAAAAAAAAAGAGTAGAAAGGGCTTTGAGAAGTTAATAGCAGCGAACATTTACTGAGTTCTTACAGCAAACCAGAAAGTGTATTTTCCTTGCAATTTTCAAAGCAATCCGGAAGGGAGGTACTGTTAGAACTGGAAGACTCTAAGGCTTAGCCAAAGCTAATTTATACTTGCCCAAGAGCCCACAGCATGAGGGAGACCACAGCTAAGGCTGACTCGCGGGGCTGTTTTTATGCACGACACCGGGTGCTATCCACTAATAGGCCCCACGGCTTATCCTACCTGTGAGAGACACCTGAGACCGGAGAGGTAAATGACTTCCCCCTTGATGCCTCCTTGAGTTCTGAGGACAGGACTGGGACAAAAAGCCGGGTTCTCATAAGGCCTCTGGTTCTGCGCTTCAGGGAGTGGACTGAAAAGGACAGCACCCTTCCTAAGGTGATGCCGTGGGTTAACAGAAAAAGGCCCAGGCCGTGGCATGCATACCTATTCCCGCGCACCACCGGGTGTGCTATAAGAGAAGACAAAAGGTCTCGATTGGGAGGCCGTCCCGGCGAGGCGGCTTGAGAAGGAGACCACGTGGGGTAGCCGCGCGCCTGCCTCCCGCGCCGCCTGGCCCCGCCCCTACCTGGAAGGGCGCCGGCGCGGCCCCCGGGGGCCACGCGCCCACCGGCAAGTTTTCCTGGCCGCATGCGATATCCAGCTGCTCAGTCGGGGCCTCAGGCTTCTCCTTAAACTCCGCCATCCCACAAGGCCCTGTCTTCTTCGCCGCTTCCGCGAACATTTACCCGCCTCACGCAGCGCCTACTACCCTGGCAGGCCTGGGCCGCGCAGTGGATGCTGGGACGTGTGGTCCCTTGGCCCCACCGCCTCATGGGAATTGTAGTTCTTTTCTCCTCACGCGAGGCCTGTGAAGGCGCTTCCCTTCCTTGACTTTTTGGGTCTGGCTCCAGCTTTGATTTGAGCCGGAGGCACCACAGATAATTACAAAGCCGTGTAAGGTACGGACAAAACAAATTGAGGTGCTTTCGTTTTTCCTGGGAGCATCAGAGAGGGGGCTTTGGAGGTGAGGTCATTTGTCCGGGTTTTTGAGGACTCAATGGACGTTTGTGGAGTGGAGGCAGGGGTGCGTCCCAAATGCACACCAAGGTTTCTAAAGATCTGCGACTTGCCGGGAAGTTGACTGACATGTGATAGGGTTTGTGCCAAGGCGATAGCCTCACAGGTTGCCTTAAGGAATTTGTGTGGGGCATGCTCACTCCCTGATGGAGATATCTGTGCCCCTTTGCCTGTCCTTTTCCCTCCTCTCCATCCCTCTACCCTCACCCCTCCAAGCCCCTACCCTGCCAAAGGATTCTGATAGCTTAAAGACTGCTGAATCTGGTGGAGCATTTTCAGCCTCACTGAAGCTCTCTGACATGATTGTCCTGCTTCTCCTTGAAACTATAAACCAAAAATAAAATTCCAATCCTCCAAATCATCTGAATGGACCCCTCCTCTTTGCCAAGGTTAACCTGAGAAGCTGGTTCAGGCCATGATGGGAAGGGGGGTCCAACATGCCTCATTATGCCCTTCTTCCTTTTGGAATTCAGGAAAAGCCAGCCAGCATCAACATCAACACAGACCTTAAGTCTGATAAGAAACATTTACAATCGATTCTCTCTGAAATTTGCCACTTAGAGGCTTCATCTCCACGATCTTATTTGGTATCCACAACCTCTTATTGCAACCCAGACATTTGTTTCTATTGTTTCTAGGTCTTTAGATAATAACCAATTGCCATTCAGAAAATCTTTAAATCTACCTATGACCTGGAAGCCACTTCTCACCCACTTCTAGTTGTCTGCCTTTCCAGATCCAACCGATCTTACATGTATTGATTGATGTGTTATGCTTCCCTAAAATGTGTGAGAGTAAGTTGTATCCCGACTACTTTAGGCACATGTCGTAAGGACTGCCTGAGGCTATGTCAGGGGCGCATTCTTAAGCTTGGGAAAATACACTTTCTAAATTGAGACCTGTCTCAGATACTTTTGGGTTCACAAACCCTTCTGACCTTGCAGCTTCTGAAGTCCCACTGGCCTAAACTTGCTTCCATCTTGCAGACCTTTCTTTGTTAGTATCCTCTTGTTGTTCTCCTGTCTGACTGTTTCTGAAAAGTGGGTGTGATTCTGGGTTCTGCCCTTGACTTTTTTTTGGTTGCCCTTCCCTGGTCTTTCTCATTAATAACATCCACTCCCACGGCTTCAAATATAAAGGATTAGGTCACCAGTCTCCAATTCAGATCAGACATTTCTCCTCAAATCCAGTTATGCATATTCAGCTAATGATTGGGCATTTCTGTTTTCTGTCCTACAGGCTCCTTAAACTCAAAATAATCTGAATTGACTTCTTCTTCTGCCAATCTTGCTTTTTCTCCTTTAAAGTTAACTGGGAAAATAATTGGTGAGCTACAGAGCCAGTAAAGCAACACATCAGTTACTCTGTATTCCTTCTCTTCGCTAGACTCATATAGCTAAGGACGTGGTGGGTAAGTCTTGTTGATTCTGCCTTCATCATGTTTTCATTTTTGTCTCTTCTCACTTAGTCCTAGGCTCTCTCATTTCTTGCTTGGACTTTGGAAGTTACTTTCTTTAAGTCTGTCATTCTTCATACCCCCAAATCACCCTACTGCCACTGCTACAATGACCTTTGAAGATGCTTGTCCAGTTATTATATTTTGCTGCTTAGAGTCTTGTTTGCTCCATTTTCTCTCAGTTTACCTTCTATGTGCTGCGTTATAAGCCTTTGAGGACCCAGACTTTACCTATTTCCTTGGTCTCTGTTGCTGCTGTTCTCTGTTGGAACTCCTTGTTCTGTTGATGTTCCCTCAATAAGCCATTCTACTTGGGCCTATGGGCGTTTGTCCACATTGTTCTTGTATCTTCAGTGCCTTTACCCAGGACTGTCTGTCTGCTCAGCTCAAGTAGTCCCTTCTCTATATCCTTCTTTATCCTGTTTCCCATAGCATTGGTTACATTAGTTCTCCTACTTTATAAGCCATTTCTTATGTTCCCTGCAACTATGTAATGTAAGCACAGGCAAAAAAACCATTTTATTGAACTCGTAAAAATTACATGTATATTGGTGGAGGGTGGGGAGATAGAGAGAGAAACATTTTGTTTTAACTTAAATGATTTCGGTACATTTATATCCTAGTATTTTGATGTAGGGCCAAAAGAGAAAGAGAGAGAGAGAGTGTGTGTATGTGTGTCTCTCTGTGTGTGTGATTTCTACTGATTAGAGCTCCAGGTCAAGCTTACTCTGAGTTTCAGCTTGCAATGTAATGGACAAATAACTATATACTTACAGAACGTGACAGAAACTGTAAGAATGTTGTGAGAAAAGAATTATAAGAGCCATGAGGAGAGCCACACTCCTGTATTTGCTGACTGTTATGTCGTTTTTAGTTTTTGACTCTTTCTTGGTAATACTGTCTGCTATTTGGAAAGTTTTTTTGAAGGATCCAGTTTATTTTATTTTTTCAGAAGCTGTCAGCAGTGGTGCTTCCAGAATAAGATATTTTGTGCATATTGGCCCTTTTGTTTAATTTGTTTTTATCTTGCTGGCAAAGGATCCAAAAGTATTTTATAGAGTATGAAATTAAAATAATGAGAGGATGTTTGCAGGCTGATATAACCAGTCTTCAGAATGCCAAGCAGTCGGTCTTTTAACTTTGCGGGGTCTAGAATTCTGTCTTATTTTCTCTAGACACCTGCTTTTCATTGACCAGGAACCTTGATCTTCAGAATTTGTTCTGAAAATGATAGATGGTGGGAAAAATGTATTTCTGGACATTAATGAATTGCCCTAATAGATTTCCATAAATAGATTTTGGAACTGAATATTGCATTGATTATTCAGATTTCTTTCAGATTTTTCACTGGCAGAAGACAAACTAATCTGATCAGTAATTTTAAAAAAAGAAAACAATGCAATATGGTAAAACTCTGACATTTCATAGGTTCAGTTATCCTTGGCTAAATTATGAGGTATGACTATTTGAGCTTTTCATTTATTAACAAAAGTGGTCTTTAGTTGTTGTGTTTTTATGCTTCTTTGGTTAGGTTTTTAAGAAGTTCTACATGGCTTTGTATTCAGAAGGCATTCTTTTATCAAAGTTTCACTAGCATTATCTAAGCTTAATATTCTGGGATGTACTTTATTGCCAGTGATGAAAGGATGAAAGTCAGCAGAAATTACTTACGTATTTGTTAGCATTTGAAACATCTTAGCCTTTTAATAAGAACTATCACGGCCAGGCACAGTGGCTCATGTCTGTAATCCCAGCGCCTTGGGAAGCTGAGATAGGAGGATGGGGGATGGCTCGAGGCCAGGAATTCCAGGCTAGCTTGGGCAACATAGTCAGACTCCATCTCATTAAAAAAAAAAAAAAAAAAAAAAATCCAGGTATAGTGGCTTGTGGCTGTAGTCCCAGCTACTAGGGAGGCTGAGGTGGGAGGATTGCTTGAGCCCAGGAATCTAAGGCTCCAGTTAGCTACGATTGTGCCACTGTACTGCAGCCTGGATTGGGCAACAGAGAGAGACTTCCTCTCTAAAACAAACCCCAAACACTTGACACCAGTAGATACCAAGTAGGCATAGTATAGGAACTGAATCCTCTCATGAAAAAAGATTATTACATGAAATCATTTTGAAAAGAAGCATGGTAATTGATACTTTTGAGATTTCTGTCCAATTTGGTGACCATTTCCCTTGTGAGAGCATGCCATCCCTCACCCAGCCCGTCTAATGGGGGTGGGGTCACAGGCAGTCATGTTTATATTACACAGTGAACTCCTAAAAAACCTCGGCCCAAGTTTTTAAGCCTACAGTGCACACCTTTTTTCAATCTAGGAAAATTAGATTCTCTTGGTCAGGAGCTGAGACCAAATCACAGCTTAAACTATTATTTATAATTCTGGAGCTGAGAGGTAGGTTTATTTGGTATATAGACAGAGAAGCAGAGTAAAGTCCATCTTCCAAGAGAAACATAAAGCAGATGAGTGATAAGGAGAGAGGACAGCTATCTATTTCTGGTTCCAGTCTCTTTTGATTCACATTACGTAACTATATTCTTATAATAAATTCTTCCTTTGGGTTTAGGTTAAGTCGGAGTGGTTTCTGTTACTTTAAAGAATTTTAGCCAGGAAAGGTACTGTGAACATTTATAATGACATTATTATTATCATTGTTACCATTAGAAAGTGTGGGTTGGATAATTAGCTACTTTGCCCTTGATACGGTTTCGCTGTGTCCCCACCCAAATCTCATCTTGAATTGTAGCTCCTACACGTGTTGTGGGAGGGAACCCGGGGGAGGTAATTGAATCATGGGGGTGGGCTGTTCTCCTGATAGTGAAAAAGTCCCATGAGATCTGATGGTTTTATAAAAGGGCAGTTCCCCTGCACACACTATCTTGCCTGCTGCCATGTAAATGTGCCTTTGCTCCTCCTTCACCTTCCACCATGATTTTGAGGCCTCTCCAGCCATGTGCAACTGTGAGTCCGCTAAACCTCTTTTTCTTTATAAATTACCCAATCTCAGGTATGTCTTTATTAGCAGCCTGAGAACAGACTAATACAGCTCTGTATAGAAGTTTTATGATCTTTATGAATTTTAAAAGTTGGGTAAGCTAAGCTTTTTTTTTTTTTTTTTAACTACTTTGCCTTTCTGATATGTCTTCACTAAAGAGTGTCTTCCCAAAATAATATTAATAGAATTTTATAACATCAAACAGTAGTACAAAATAAGAAATTTCTATCTGGTGGAAGGGATAATAATACAGTAATAATGGCTAATACTTCTATAGCACATAAGTCATACCCAATATCTTCTTTTTTTTTTTTTAAAAAAAAGGCATATGGGTCATTTTTTGATAAGAAAAAATATGGCAATTGATTAAAATAACTTGAAACTTTTATCTTACAAAGTTGTGACCCTGTGTTATTTATGTTTTCCAAAAGACAGCAGCTTACATTTTTGTGTTTAGACTGCTAGTAAATATGTTTTCAGCAGAATAAAAAACTCTTCCATATTGTGCTGGGTTTTTATCATTGCACTATGGTTTCAGGAAACCCATAATTTCCCTTGTTGATATGATTAAAAACATAAAGATAAAATCACAATCAGAATATTGTTAGTGTAAGTACTTTGGCTGTGAAGTAATATCCAGGATTGATGATTGTAGACTGTCTCAAAATGTTATGCAGTCAAATGTGGATTGTTTGATAATATGCGAAGAGGTGAAAGAAAAGTATTATGTATTTATATAACCTGCAGTGTCACCAGCAAGAAATTAATTTCACTCACGGAAAACATATGAACAAATATATTATCATGCATATTCAAATACTGTTACCAAGGCTATGAGAGCAGACTTACTTTGTTGGCAGTTTGACCTTGAAAAGCACAGCCTGCAGTTATGTTCATTTCATGTTCTAGGTAGTAAGCTTTGCATACCACCTATAAGTACATCATCTATAAACAGATTTTTTTCTGAAGTACTAGATCTTCCTTCTCATCTGTAATAAGGCACACCGCCAGCCTTTTCTACTTGCAGTTTTGAAAGCAAAGATGTGTAACCTTTGACGTTTAGTTCCACAGGTGTCCTATTTTAGAGCAATCTACCCAAAACATTCTAAGCCCAGATCTACAAGTATCTACAGGATAATTTCGCCGGATACCCCCAAATATCATTTGAGACTAGAATCGTTCTTATAGACTGTATTAATTTTCTGCTTCTTATAATACAACGTTTCTGCAACTATATAGGCCCCTGGCATTCTCACTCTGGTAGCTTCACAGCCCCAGTTCTAGCATTTGGGTGGAGAAAGGAAATGAAACCATGGAAACAAAAAACCAAATGCAAAAAATTTTACTCAGTTGCCCAAGACTAACTTGTCTAAAGCATCTCTTGGAAAAATGTTGATGATTTATAATTATTTTTAGATATTTCAACGAGGAAAAGTTTGGCATAAAAAGAATTCCAGAGAGGGAAAAGTTCTTTTCTTTTTCATTATCTCAGTGTTAATGTGTTAAAGTCAGCGTCACTGCAAACAGTGGATCTCTACATATGAATTGAAGAGTCCTGTGGAGACTCCTTTTTACTCTCCTCACACATATAGTTAGTCCAAAAGACCTTCTTCAGTGTCTGACTACAGTGCCTGAAATCCTCATCATTAGAATTCCCATTTGCAATAAACATTGCTGTTTCCATGTCATGTTCTTTTAGAACTCCAATGTTCCTGGGAGTGAAAAAAATGGTAAACACAGATATGTTTTAAATATTGCTTTCTTTCCAGAAAAGGAGAAACCTGGGCAGCCTGATAACTTAGAGGAATTGGTGAGGAGGAGGAAAAAAATGTCAGACACACCAAATTAACATTTGTTGTTGTTGAGACAGGGTCTTGCTCTGTTGCCCAGGCTGGAGTGCAGTGGTACACTCTCTGCAACTCAGAGGCTCATTGTACCTCAGAGGCTCACTGTAGCCTCAATCTCTCAGCCTAAAGCAATCCTCCTGCCTCAGCGTCCTTTGCAACTGAGACACTATGATGCCTGGCTAACTTTTTAAATTTTTTGTAGAGATGGGATCTCACAGTGTTGCCTGGGCTGGTCTTGAACTCCTGGGCTCAAATGATTCCTCTCCCTTGGCCTCCCAAAGTGCTGGGATTAAATTGATGTGGCCACGTGTGACTACTGAATACTTGAAATATGGCTAGTGTGACTGAAGAGCTGAATTTAAAATTTATCAATTTGAATTAAATTTGATTTAAATAGCTGCATATAGCAATGGACAGCACATTCCTAGATACTGTAGTAAACATTACACATATTTTAAATTTGATCCTCACAACAATTCCATGAAGTAGGCAGTATTAATATCTCCACTGCCCAAGATCTGAGAACTGAAATTCCGACAGATTAGGTATTTTAAAAAATGTATTTCACATGTATGAGTGGTAGGGGTGAATGTGGACCTAGGTTTGAAACTCTGCCTTTCTGAAGATAAAGTTTCTCACTGTTTATGTTTCTAAGCCTTTGCCATATTCAGAGACTACTTTTCTTCTGGCTGCTATGCAGGAAGGAAAGGATTAGAAATGACGAAATTAGAAAACATATACAGTTTTTCATCCCATTTGAAAGTATAATGATTTATATAGTGAAGGGCATTATGTAGCTTAAGAGATGTTTTTACTAACGGTTGTGCTCTTGGGCTTTGAAAATATAATCACATTAATTAATCTGCCTCAGAGGAAACCTTGATCTCACTGTGAATATCCTAGTCTTACAGCCTGACTACTTAGAACAATCTATTAGGCTACTGAGGTTTCTGCTTTGCGACATTCAAATGTTACTACTATGATTTTACTAATTGTGAGTTACCTGAGTGAGGGAACTGAATAATAAATCTATTGCATATATGATTATGTCTCTGTTAGTAGTAAAAATGTGGAGGAAATTGCCAATTTATGAATGGTCATAGAAATGATTTCTCATTCTATTCTCTTTATCTTTTTGGGCTTTTAAAAATAAGTGAATGGAGGCAACAAACTGCTCTATGCCTGTGCCACTCAGAAGAGGCAAAAGAGGTGGCTGTTTGAACTCCAAAACCTTTTAGCTTCAGAGTGGAAAGTCAAGGGGGTTGTGTTTTGGGAAACTGAGCTTTCTTTGCAACAGCAGAAAGGATTTTTTCAGTGTCATTCTAATACTAACTCTTCCATTTCCAGTTACGTATTATAATTGCACTATGTGGTTGATGAATGATTGGCCATATCATGCAGCTCTGAATTCCCGTCTCCTGAATCCTGACTCTAGTTTTAATCCCTCAGTTCGAAAGTCTTTCATTTAGTTGTTCATTTAGCTGTTCCCTTGTCATTTTAATTTGCAGTTTTTAAAAAACTCAAGTATTTTCAAACATCTTAGCTTTGGTAGAGTTTCAGCTCTAGAAGATTAAATTTCATGTTCTGGAACTCACCCATGAGCTTAGCTTAGAAGAGCATTGAATATAATTGTTTTTTACAGAGCCTGGAAATTATAGGGTTAATGACACAGGAAACCACTTCTCACTGCAGATGAAATATGTATGTCTTTCTTCATCTCTTCGCAAATTAGGTAAAGTTTTACCCCAAAGAGCATTTTTGTTTTTAATTGGTAAATTAAGCAGTTCAGATTGCACTTTCCAGACCCTAAATTTTGTAGGTATTTGTTGCTGGGTCTTTTGTCTTAATGAAATCTGGCAGTACCTGTTCAGATGAAATAGCCAATTTTACCTTTGCTCTGGCACTTAATCCAGCCATCTGCTCTAGCTTTGGCTTTCAAGCACAAAGGGAAAGTACAAAGTATAGCTAACTTGTTGGTGACAGCTGGTGGGTAAAAGAATCATTGTGTTTGACAGTGTCCTTTGGAACAGACCATGAGGTGAATAAAATACAATATACTGCCTCATCTTATAGCTGCCTTTAGGTTAGTTGAAATTTAAATTTCTGACTCACCCACCTTATTTTCACTTCTTAGGCAAAGCCCCTTCTTGTCATGTACTGCATCAGCCATATGTTCTTGGGTAAGGGCATTGTGTAGACCAACACTGAAGTAGATATTCCACTAAACAAAACGCCTTGCATTTAACCACTGACTTATAGACATGCTATTTGTTTTAGCCTATGTGTATTTTTAAACTAGAAATGATCATGGACAGCATTTATATATTCTAGGGCAAATTATCATCTTAGAGAAAAGCCAATACTTTAAATTTTTTTCCTGCATTTAAAAAATATGCTAATGAATAATTGATACATAAGGAAAATTTTATTTTTGATCAATAGATTTACATTTGAACAACTGGTGTTTTATTCCAAACATGTTTTTGCAAATAATTGGTTGTTTCAATCTTTGGTTTTATTTTTTAGTGAGAAAATGAAGCTATTGACTGATCCTCAAACATACTTAGCTATTGGAAGCAACCTTGTATCTAAAGAAACACCATGTTAGGATTGGGATAAGGTAGCTGAAGTGAGGTGAGAGGAAGAGAAGCTCACAGGAGAGAGTTGGCAAAAGACATTTGGTGGAAGATTATTTTAGATAGAATTTATTCTAATCCAGATCAGAGAAGCAGTGAGAGATTATATATTTGGAAATGTGGCCCACATCAACCTTAAAAGATAAGGACATTTTTTTGCTTCCCTTGGTGGAAAGTATTTGGAATTCATGGCAATTTAGTTTTCCACTTTGCACTTCGAAACTTAATTTCATCTTTCCCCAAAGGTCTATATAAAGAACCCATTTTCTGCCGAGGACCAATCAAACAGGATCATGGAATCACTGATAGAAGTGGTAAAAAGCAACTTCATTTCCTTCCCTTGGAGAAGTATAAAATCCTTATTCACTAAACATGAAACCAAGTTATCTATTATTCACTGCAAACCTTTTCTGGAACAAAGTGAGGCATAAATTATTTATTTTACATTATGAAATAAAGTGGTAAAAAGAGGAAGGAGAGAGGAAGGCACTTTAGAGTGAATAAAAATGGGAGAGAAATGCAGGAGACAAGGAGAGAGAGAGCAGAGATGAGTGGGGGAGAGAGACTGATTTCAAGCAGGAATAAGATAGGAGTCAGAGCAAGCGAAACATCTGGATTATTTATAAGTCAACAGTTTATATCCCCTGTAATGATTTTCCTATGTTAAGCTGGGACTACCCTCAGTGTTAACATATCTTAAATTTCCCATTGAATTTCTTGATTGTCATTTAACAATTGAATGTTTATTGAGGACCTGCTACTTGCAATGCACCATGATAGAGTTATGGGGAATAATTATTATAATATTTGGTGGATACATACTATGTGCCTGACATTAGACAAAGCATTTTATGTGGGTTCTTTTATCCTTACAAGAGTCCTGTAAGGTAGGCACTATCACTACCTCTCCTCACTACATATTACTGTAGAAATAATGAGATATGAAGAAGTTAAAGTTGGTCAACAAAGTTTTATAAGTGTTCTGATTTACAGTTTGTTTTTTTTTTCTGACTTCCATTTTGTCAGTGTACCTACCATGGCAAATTTTAAGCTACCAACACTTTAACAACCAACTTGCAAGCTTTCTGAATATTAAGCTATTGATGACAGTAGGTATGAACTGGCTTCAGTACACCTCTGAAGATGACTGTCCACATATTCTCAAAATACGTACAGTCTAGCAGGGGAGATAAGACTATACAATATGAAGTAGAAAATAAGAACCAGATAAGGCGGCATGGAAATTTAGAGAAGAGATACAGTTTGATTTAGAAGGTTCTATGAGGGGGACATTTAAACTGTGTTTTGAGGAGTGAGTAGGATTTGAAGATGTAGAATTGGGGCAGAAGAGCTGGAGGGGAAGGGAAAAGCATGAGCAGCCGATGTTCAATGTTACCTTCTCATTCTTAAAATGTGCTTTGGCTCTATAGCAGCAATACCCTTACAGTCCACGAGGTGGTGTGATAACCCTATCCTTTTGTCCATTTAATTACAAATGATAAAATACCCATTTTACATAAACTGGACAAGAAGTTTTTGCTCTGTTGAAAATGAGGAAGGAGTTAAAAAATGTTTATAGCAAATTGTGATGAGAAAATTCAGATAAACGTTTTCCTTTGCTGTGATTTGTTTAGACTCACATTTACACAATCTAAGAGAAATTTATGTTCAAGGTATAACGAGTACATATACAGTTCTAAAATGACTGAGTGAATATGTTTGACAAAAGATGGAAAATACAGCCAAAAGATACTAAACTTGGGAATGTGTTTTATTCGAGAGTTAAAAATTGGGTATGTCTTTTAAGTTTCATTGTGATTAAAAAACCAAACCCAGCATAATTTAAATTGATTCACCAGATCTAATGGCCACAGTGTGCCACTCATTATGCCATGTGTGATTTGCCTATTATGCCTTATACCTAGATCTCATATCTAGATCTGCCAATAGTTGCAAAAATGCAACTTAATCAATTATGGAAGAAGTTTTGAAACATTTTGTTGTTTTTGTTGATACCACAATTTATTTGATGCTAGAGTCATTCATAATAAAGAAAGGTTTATTTTTAGCATTTGTTCATTTAGTTATTCAACATATTTATTAAGTACCAACTGTGTGTTGGCCATTGTGCTAGGTGCTGTTTTAAATGGTCATTTAGTTTGCAGAGTGCTGTAGCTAGAAACCCTACAACCAGATGCTTTACCTCTTCTGGATGATAGCAACAAAAAAAAATGGGTTTAAATTAAGAGAAGTGATAGATCCAGTTGACAAAAGGAAAAGAAGTACTGTAATGGGAGATGGAGGGTGAGTATGGAGGGGGTTCTTTGTAGGAAATCTGTAAGAACAGAATTGATATAATTAAGATATATACTTGCTTGAAGGCAAGGGCTTAAGCCCTGACTCAGAGCTTCCTATCTTATTTCAGGTTTCTAATTGCTAGCATAGTAATGTAAGAACACCCGTCAACAGACAGTCTATAGGTGACCAGTTTACACCACAGTGGCCCAGTGCGGTTCCTTGCTCTTTGGAGCCTGTTTCCTCACCCGTAAAATGAGGTTGATAATAATGCCAGTTTCATAGGATTGTCCTGGAGATTTAACTGAGCAGGAAATGTAGGACTTACTTTGGAAACAGCTTTGTAAGTGCTAAGAGGAGGAGATCCCTGGATTCTTGCCCCTCCCTAAGTGGGACTGTCTTGGCCTCCAGCTGCTCTTTCACCTCCAGTCTGAGTTTCCCAGGCTTCCTTTCTGTCACTGTCTTCCTCCCCATTTCCCCGAAACCTCGTAGTTGCTTTCAGTGTAGTTCAGTTCTGGTTTGGCTGGGATAGGGTTTAAAATAGCCCTCACTCTGAATGTGGTGGCATTACAGCCCACCAGGAGCAAATTATGCTATGTACTGTAGCAGAAAAGGCTGCATGATAATGAATAAAGAGATGGAGTTGGTAGAAAGAACACCACCACTGTGGGCTTGAGGTCCTTCTTGATTTTCATGGGTAAAATGGTAAATAATAAGGAAGTTAAGAGAACGTTGTGAAGTTCTGAAACCATCTTCCTTTGGGGGCAGAAATTAAATTGTATTTAGAAACAACAGAGGGGCTTTGAAGGTTCAATTTTTTTTTTTTTTTTTTTTTTTCTAGACAGAGTCTCGCTCTGTCGCCTGGGCTGGAGTGCAATGGCGCAATCTTGGCTCACTGCAACCTCCTCCTCCCGGGTTTCAAGCGATTCTGCTGCCTCAGCCTCCACTCTGAGTAGCTGGGATTATAGGCGCGTGCCACCATGCCCAGCTAATTTTTGTATTTTTGGTAGAGACGGGGTTTCACCATGTTGGTCAGGCTGGTCTTGAACTCCTGACCTCGTGATCTGCCAGCCTCGTAACTTCTAATTTTTGAGTGGGGTGATTATATTGCAATACTAAGCTAGGTTAGCGGGTATTAAATTTTTCATACCACTGTAGAGTTAGGAAAGGGAACTCAATAGGACTAGTTATTTTGGGGATAGAGACCCATCATAGTAATTCTTTCAGAATGCTTTTACATCTGTCCAAAAGCTTTGGAATATTAATTTTTTAAAGTGGAAAGATACACAAAATAATAATTTCTGGTTCTTAATTCTTTGCCTAAAGCTGATGACATTTTTGTGCTGTGCCAACAGGGAGATTCTGTCGATGCATAGTTTTTTCCCTTGTCAGTATGTTTGCTTACTGCTCAGATGTATGACAGAAATTAGGAAACTGGCATCTGTGTACCAGTGATGAAGCAATTAAGAACTTCATTCATATTATCGTATATTCCTCACCTTCCCTAGGTGTTTTCTGGTGAGGTAATTCTAAATGGTCACAGACCTAGATTGCAGATAGCAGGTGCCTGTACTCTCCGGGGTCATTATTTTGCCTTTGCATGGGATCATCTTTAAATTTTTCATACCACTGTAGAGTTAGGAAAGGGAGCTCAAAAGATGAGCAGAAGAGAAGTATGGATGTGAGAACAGTAGCATCAATTATCCAAATCCATGAATTATCAGAAAGCTTACAAAATATTCTATTTCCCTATATTGGAACATTTGCTAATTTACTTTAAGCTTTGCTTAGTTGATGATAATAGAATTTTCTAAGCACAAACAACTAGCTAATGCAGAACTAACAAGATGACAAGGAAAAGCCCTCTATTCCTTGAATCTATTGTTCCTAAACTGCACTGAGGCACTTTGGGACTCCAAAGGGAATATTATAATATATTTTAAATATTCAAGGAAAACAGTGATATTCAACATCTGGGCAAATTACTAGCTCTAGGTAGGTCATGGTTTCATTATTAGATTGTGCCACTTTCCTTTTGGTCATATATTTGTGAAACTGGGTTTTTGGTAATTGCCGTAATATGAAGCAAATACCAGTGAAAATCAATGTGGAACGGGAAATGAGACTGACAACATCCCATCTGATTCCAAAGTTAGAAGGTTGTGTGGTGACCAACAGGCACACACGTCCCATTAGTAAGAAAATGTGTGAAAGATTTTTTTATATATATAATTTATGTTCATTATTCTTCTAAATGGCTATTTGGAAAATAAATGTTTAAGTTATTTGAATCTAATGGAACTCTTAGGCATTTCCTTTGACTTGTAGACATCATGAAAAAATTAGACACAGAAGGTCACCACAGACCAAAACAGTCTGGCAAACTACAGTTTAAACAAATTTAAAATACTGTGTGTGGTGGCCTTTTTTCTTAAAAGCTTTTGTATTTTTTTCTCCATTATTTAATCTAAATGTACAGATATAACCACAGACTTGTTTTAAAAATATCTTTCCTGTTTCTTCTAGCTTTCCTCTACTTCCCCACTCCCCTACCAGATGAAATAGTAGCAACCTAGTATATAATTTATTGAATAATGTTGAATAATTTATTCAAACATACATTGCACTTCAATGTACATTTCATTTCAACAGTGGCTGGGAAGGGCCACTGGTTTATGAAAATAAGATCATACTATTGTATTGCGTCTTGCTTTTTCAACCTATCTGGTACATTTCTAATTTTTTCACTGAAAATTTTATTGAGTAATTTTAGTGATTTCTAATTTTAAAAGCATTTTATTCATATTGTGGAAAAATTAGAAGAGAAATAGGCAAAAAGAAAAAAGTTAAAATCATTCAGAACTATTATTGATATTGTGGTATTGGAGCTTTTAAACTTTTTAAAAAAGTGTGTAAAAAATGCCTGAGTGGCTGATGCATATGTACGTATGTTTCTTTTCATGAAATAAAAAGCAGTACATACTTGTAAAAATTCAAGGAACGTAAAATACCTAAAGTGAAAGTCCTCTCACTTCTATCCCTCAAAGTTAATTTCTAGAACTTTGTTATTGTATGTATAAACATCCATATATGCATATATACTTTTTTCCCTTTCCAAAATTGAATAATTTCATGTTAGTACAACCTGTAAAATATCTCATTCTTTTTAGTGGTTGTATAGAATTCCATTGGACTGGCCGGGCTCCGTGGCTCAAGCCTGTAATCCCAGCACTTTGGGAGGCCGAGACGGGCGGATCACAAGGTCAGGAGATCGAGACCATCCTGGCTAACACGGTGAAACCCCGTCTCTACTAAAAAAAATACAAAAAAAACTAGCCGGGCGAGGTGGCGGGCACCTGTAGTCCCAGCTACTCGGGAGGCTGAGGCAGGAGAATGGCGTGAACCTGGGAGGCGGAGCTTACAGTGAGCTGAGATCCAGCCACTGCACTCCAGCTTGGGCGACAGAGCGAGACTCCGTCTCAAAACAAACAAACAAACAAAAAGAATTACATTGGACATATCTACTATAATTTAACCTATTTTCCTAATGGTGAGATTTCCGGTTGCTTATAGGTTTTCATATTGGAAATAATGTCTTAATGAATATCCTTATGTGGGTAACATTTGTTTTTATATGTAAATGAGAGTATTTGGTTGGTCATAATACTAGAAGTGGAATTTTTACCCAAATGATGTTCTATATTTTACATTTTGGTAGATAATACTAGGTTGTTTTCTAAAAAGGTGAGCCAATTTGTAGTCTAAATAAGTAGAGAATTTTATTTATATCAGTGATCTTGTTTGTGGTTTTAAATATCTTCCTAGTTTTTGATGAACTAACATAATTTACATTAATTTTTCTAACACTTATAATACCACCTGAGATTTCTATATATTCAATATCTGTGTTTCAAGTAAATAATCATTTATTGGCCTATCACATATAATTAACTGGCTTAATTTATTTTTGACCACCTTTTTTTTTTTTTTTTTTTGAGACGGAATCTCACTCTGTCGCCCAGGCTGGAGTGCAGTGGCGCGATCTCGGCTCATTGCAAGCTCCACCTCCCGGGTTCACACCATTCTCCTGCCTCAGCCTCCCGAGTAGCTGGGACTACAGGCGCCCGCCACCATGCCTGGCTTATTTTTTTTTGTATTTTTAGTAGAGACGGGGTTTCCATGTTAGCCAGTATGATCTCGATCTCCTGACCTCGTGATCTGCCCACCTCGGTCTCCCAAAGTGCTGGAACTACAGGCATGAGTCACCACGCCCAGGCTTTTGACCACTTTTAGTTATGGAGCTTAGCAAATATCATTCAGACAAGTTTTAGGATTCAATAAATTGAAACAACTTAAAAAATTCATTATGTCATTCACTTTTATCATCAGAAACAAATGCAGTTTTACATCTAATAGTTCTTTTTTGAAATTGATTCCTTATTTCAAATTGTCTAACTTTTAAAAATGTCTGCTTTTTCTCTTTTTAGCTACTTTTTAAAATTTTATAAATTACATTTATTTTTGTCAAAGTAATGTGTTAACTATAAATATGTGAGTGAGACATTTCTTGAAGCTAAAGAGAATTCTGCTACAACATTGTTTATTGAAACCAAATCTCCAAAAAGTGGTGTATTTCCTAGGTTTAATTGTTCTTGTTTCATAATTGCCTTAAAAGTGAATATATAAAGTCTGATACAATGTTCAAACTGCTTTTGCAGTTCTAGACTTAGAGCCTAAGTCTGGACTTAAGACTAAGGCCCAAATATTTCTCCATTTTTCATTATTTCAATTCTGAGCTCTTAAGGTATATTATTTAAATTTTTTGCATATTGCCTATTAGAGTATGGTAATACACAGAAAGCATGTAAGAAAAAATATAGTGAGAACTTGATTAATACTGTGCCTTTTATGGAATCACCCATAGGTAATTGAACAAGGTACCTTAGCATCAAATTAAATATTTTTTAACATTTGCTATAATTTTGGCTAAACCTCTAGACTTTTTCCTTATTATATTGCCTGTAAAAATACAGTAAAGATTTATAATGTAAATATTATTTATTGGCATAATTTTCTCAAGAACTTACAAAATAATTTTGATATATTATTTCAGATATTATTCCTCCCAGCTCCACAAAATCAACAGAAACCATTAAATAGTCTTCAAAAGTTTTAAATTTCACGTGACAGTATAATAGGAAACATTTGAATATTCATTGTGAACAATTGATGTTTTACTGCCTTGATTTCTGAAAGGTTATTTTCTTATTTTGTTAAGTTGCTGGTTCTGAACTTTTTGGTTTCAGTTCCCTTTATATTCTTAACAATAGTTGAGGACCCCCCGAAAGCTTTGTGTTGTGTGGTTCTATCTACCAGTATTTAACATATTAGGAATTAAAACTGAGAACATATAAAAACTCAGGAACATACAGCATGCATTCCATTAGCTGTGAGAAAGATGATGTCATGTAGCCTCTGGAAAACACATACACTTGGGAGAGAACGAGAGTTACAAGGCAAATGACACTTACATATTATTATGAAAATAATTTTGATATTGCAGCCCACCTGTAATGATCTCAGGTATCCCAGGCATCCCTGGACCACACTTTGAGAACATTGCAATAGATAGTTTTATAATAACCGAAAACAGAAATCTAGGTTGCAGTGATACACCCATTGCATTGTTTTTTATTTTAAAGTCTGTGTAAATATTTCATGTCTAAAATGCTTAATAATTTTTATCTATAGTACACAGTTTTATAAGTGTACGTTAGGTGTTATATGTTACGACAGTGTTAAGACATTAAGATGGATCTTAATGTTTTACATTTGCCTTATTGACACTGATAAAACTTCTTTGACCTTATTATTTTACAAGCTTTAACTTATGAAACTTATTTGTAATATTCTTTTATATTTTCCTCATTAATGATTGCATTTTCTTTTGGAATCATGGGCTTTAACAGAACATGACTGCTTGTGTGATAAAAATGAAATTTAGACAATAAAACCTTCAGCACCATTTTACTCATCATTTTGTTCAGAAAATAAACCAATCATATTCTTTCTTCAAATACGTTTTTCATTCCAGAGCTAAAATTTGTTTTACTATGCACTGATTGTTGCATAGCATAAAAAGACTTTCTAGGCTGTTACTGCTTTTGTGCTATATTAGAAGATGTTCCCAGCCCTGGTTCTTTGTTAATACAGTTTTTACTTTATTTTCCTATAGATGCAGAAAATTCACGTTTATAATATTCAAAAGGAACAATAAGAATCTTGCCCTAACTTTATAGTACTTTTATTCTGATAATTTATTTTTAATATTTTATTGTAAACTTTTCCATTTATAAATATTAAAAAGCTACACACTTATTACTTACACAAGAATTGTAGTGCGCTGACAATAAAAACCAGAGAAAAAACTAAACTATTTGAAAATAGAACTATGTAATTTAAGAATGTAACAAATGAGTGATACTCTTAAGGAGTCTTGAAAAGAATGTGCAGTACGTTCTTACTGCATACTTTTGCTGTGGGCCAAACAGGTGGATATTTCTGCAAGTATTTCTAATGTCTCCCTTGATGGGGGACCTAGTTAGAATTTATTTTCACAACATGCTCTGACAATTAGCTTGAATTAATGAATTTAAATTATAATTTATGCTTTTAGTTATTATTATTATTATTTTTTGCTTATTGCATTGCTATTATAGTGTTTACCAGTTAGTATGGAAGTATTTCAACATTTGAGCAAATCTGTGCATATTGGATGAATAGATCAACTTTAACCTTTGTGTTATTGGAAGTATCATTCATCCCTCATACAGTCCTGATCACTTAGCAAATATGAGGCACTATGAGGTACTATAGGAGGCGACATATATGTGTAAGGCCCAAAATGCGTCCTCAGAGAGCTTGTAATCTGTTACATACCTATACAAGGAAATATAATATATGGAACAAAGTAGTAAATACTAGAAAAGAATTGTTAATATTACATACAAGTTGTATTCATGTAGAGAGATTAATCTTGTTTGGGAAATTTCATTGTCAAAGTTTAGGAACAACCATATACATTTTTTCCTTATAAGAATCATGCATTCTCATTGTGAAAAATTCATAAACTCTAGAGACTCACAAAAAAGAAAAATCACTCATAACTTTATATAACAATTACCATCATTAATATTTTGGTATTTAGCTTTAGCCACTTCATTATTTTGAGTAGACTCTTTAGAAAAGTGCCTTGTAAAGTTACTCATTCTGAGCATACTCGTAGGAGTAATGCAAGTATTATATACAGCCCTTACTATTAGTGATTTCGAAAGAGGAGATACTGTTAAGTCAAACTACTTTAAGCGTAAGTTATTTTGTGGAGAATAGTGATTTGGCTATAATTATGCCCGTTATAATTATAATTGTACCCAAGAATTATAAAAGAGATAATGCAGCTGCCTTACTTGGTGACTTAGAGACAGGAGAACTGTACTCGTGGAGTTCTAGGAATGTGATAGTTTCTACTGAGAAACAGAAGAAAGCCTCATCTTACTTCTGAGAAGATGATCAGCTGATTCTTAGAGACTTATTATAAATGGGGGTGAAAACTTAGCAAATCTACCATAAAGTATGTTCATATCAAAGTTATCAGCTAAATCTTTGTATTGGAAGTAACATTTGCTTACTAAGATACTCAATTTACCAGAAAAATAATGCATTAAATAATCCCTTTATCTTAGCTTTTCTCATTTACAGGCGCCACAGATAATCCCAAATAACAAATTACCCCATGCTTCTTTATATTTTGGGTTGGAATCTATGGTACTGTTTTTTTTTCAGTAGATCTTTTTGCCTTCCCTGATTTTTGAAGTAATTGTTGACACTGATGTGAATGCCTAGGAAGAGCCAGCTTAAAGACATTCTTGGTGGCAAGAAAATATCACACTGGAGTGAAATATATGTCAAAGATAGTATTTAAAGTGGATCAATCACATGTGGGAAATGCAAACTTGATGCCAGGGCCACCTGTAGCAAAATGGGAAAGCAGGGCAAGCCCCTTCTTTTGTACTTTCTCTTCTCCTCCTCCTTCTCCTCCTCCTCCTCCTCCTCCTCCTCCTCCTCCTCCTCCTCCTCCTCCTTTTCCTCCTCCTCCTCCTCCTCCTCCTCCTTCTCTTTCTCCTCCTTCTCTTCCTTCTCCTCTTTATCCTCCTTCTCCTCCTTCTTTCATTTTTTATTTACTTATTTTTTGGGGGGGGGACAGGGTCTCATTCTGTCATCCAGGCTGGAGTGCAGTTGCATGATCACCGCTCACTGCAGCTTCAACCTCCAGGGCTCAGGAGATCCTCCCACCTCAGCCCCAGGGTAGCTGGCACTACTGGCACGTGCCACCATGCATGACTATTTTTTTTTTGTAGAAATGGGGTTTTGCCATGTTGCCTAGGCTGGTCTTGAACTCCTGGGCTCAAGCCATCTGCCTGCCTCAGCTCCCAAAGTGCTAGCATTCTAAGCATGAGCCTCTGCTCCTGGCCTCCCATCTTCTCTGTTAGCACTTCACATTCTTAGCTCCTCCTTGATATTTTCTCTAGGGTTCTTGCTATGGTCTGAATGTTTGTATCCTCCCAAAATTCATATGTTGAAATCCTGACCCCTAAGGTGATGATAATGGAGAGTGGGACATTTGGAAGATGATTAGGTGATGAGGGCAGATCTCTTGTGAATGGGACTAGTGCTCTTAAGAAAGAGGCCCCTGAGAGATCCTGTACCTCTTCTACCATCTGAAGACATAGCAAGAAGGCACTGTCTTCTTGAAAGCGGTCCCTTACCAGATGCCAAATATGCTGGCACCTTGATGGTGTACTTCCCAGCCTCCAGAACTGAAAAATTAATTTCTGTTATTTATAAGCTACCCAGTCTACAGTATTCCATTATAGCAGATTGAATGGACCAAGTCAATCCCTTTCTGGTGAGTAACACCATTCTCTTTAGGTAGTGGCAAATACTTAGACTTCTATTATGCTTTTTTCCTTTATTAAAGCCTATACATACTGTTGGCCATTTTCTCTGTTACCATGTTGGAAAATAAGGCATGCACTGATCAAAGGTATTCGTTACTTAGGTTATTTTAATTTGTTAATCGTTTGCTCTTATTTGAATTTTAACAAAGGGTTTCTGGAGTCAAAGCTTTAACCAAGAAAAGACAAATATTTAATGAAACAATGAAATTTCAGATGGGTTGGAGAATGTATTAATATTTGGAAACAGGCTAACATTAAGGACCCGTAAGTTTATCCCACAGACTGTCAAATAGTTCTAGTTGAACGTATAGTTCTTTTTTGACAACAATAAAGGGATGAAATGATACTTGTGTCTTTTAATACAAATGGACATTTGAAAATTCCTTTTCACAAGGTTTTCTGTGCTTCATTGTTGCCTCTAGAAGTTGAAAGTGGGGGTGGTTTTCTTGAAGAGATTGGAGCTAAAAGGAACAAACTTGTAGCAGGTTTACAAGCCTTCTTTCCTTAGCTATTTCTCTAAGAGTCTAAAGATCCTCAAGGAAGAGGCACCAAATGCAGGTCATCAATTCCATTCAGGTCCACAGTCTGAGCTCCTAAAATGGCATAATATGCAGTCTGAAAAAGAGAGGCAGTCATCTAATTCATTTTGTTCTCAGAGTAGAGAAGTGTAGTACATGATTACAGATTGAGCCTTTAGGAGATCAATAAAAATAGCTCTGACAGGCATTTCCAATAAAAAAATAATTTTTCACTGAGCAGAGTAGCCAGTCAATGAAGACATTTTTGGAGTTCTTGTTTGGTAGAATGTTTGGAGATATTAAGTCTCCAAAGGCAGTCATGGGAGAAAGGAACGTATGATTGATGCAGGACAAAAACGAGATTCCTTATTTTAAGAGAGTGTTTTATGACCTTTAAGTTTCAAAATAAGATTTTCTTTTAAAATCTGTCTCTAAATAAGAATTGACTGAGCAACAGTTCTCCCACTTTCCACTCTTGCGCTGGTATCATTATTTTCACTGAAAGTGCCATTTAGTATAAAAGGGTTGAAATTGTAATAACTGTGGTCTAAGAGCCATTCATGTTACCATAAGGATTTTTCCCCACTCTCAGTACCAAGTAGTTATTTCTTTGCTCTGATAAGGCAAGAATTAGGGAGTAGAGAAATTGTAGAAGGTTTGTGTGAATTGATTTTTATTCTAACTAATTACTATAGAAATTAAGAATAGCAGTGTATTCACTTTACACCCTTTTCCTCTGTATATTTCTTCCCTTTAAAAGACAAAATTTAAAATTCTTAGTACTGTATTTTATTAGCAACCAGGCATTTCTTCTGGTAAAACCACAATAAAGCTTTTTCTCTCGTATTCACCTGAATGTGATTTCTTTCTGCAGCTGGATAAGTACATTGATTTTATGTTTCATGGAGATTAGAGGTTTAACAAAATGATAATAGGGATTACTGATTCTAATTTTTCCTACATTGTTATTGGATTTAGCTGTCTTTTTAACCCACACAGAGTCTTTAAAGATGTTTTCTCTTTGCTCTAGACAACATTAAATAAAATGTATCATGATAATGACAAATCAGTCATGTTAAATAAACAAAATTAGGATTGTAAATTTTTACCAAAAGACTTAAGCCAGCTTTTAAATACCTATACAATCTTCTTCATTCTGGCTTGTCTTTGCTATTTTACTAAATTTTTCTCATTTCCACTCCTGTTCCCACTTTTCTTCTTCTTTCTCTACTCCTTCCATTCTACCCTCCAGGTAATAACTTTTATTGGTTTATTGTAAACTCTTCCAATTGTTTCATGTAAATACACCTATTTATTTTCCTTACCCCGTTTTTTTTCCCCCAAAAGTTTATTTAATATGTAAATTGTTCTAAACCTTTCTAATGGTTGTTTCTTCTAATTATTTTCTCTCATCCCTGGAACTGTAAACATCTCTCAAATTTTTTGGCTTTTTCGGTCAGACAAGTCTCTGAGTGCTGGTTCTGCTACTTACTAGGTGTGTGACCTTGGATTAAACTTGAGGGTCTTTTTTACTTTACCTGTAAAAATGGAATTATCAATATCTATGGCATAGGGTTGTTATGAGGACTAAATGAGGTAACTTACAGCTAGTAGCCAATGTGGGTGATCAATATATCTCAGTTTCTCTTTCCTTTCCTCTGGCTTTTTCTCTCTCTCTCATAGTGAAAGCAACCCTCTCCATCATCCCTTCCCTGAATCAAAGCTATAGTAACATCACAGATAGTCTCCTTGTCTGTAGTATAGCTCCTGTACATCTGTTCTTCACAGTGCAAGTACAGTGGTCTTTCTGTGGCTTGTATCACCTGCACAGAGGAGATCCTTCAAAGGACATGTTATACTCTTCATGATACTCTTCTTATCTGTGCAGTTTCATTGTATATGCTTTCCTCCTTGTCCAGAAGTCCCATTCCCAGCTTTTGACAAGCTCTTATGGATTGATTTGTGGCCCCCCCCACCTCCACTGTCACCCCACTCAAAGATGTTGAAGTTCGAACTCCTGGTACTTGTGAATGTGACCTTATTTGGAAATAGGGTCTTTGCAGGTGATCAGGTTAAGATGAAATTATTAGGGTGGGCCCTAATCCAACATGACTGTGCCCTTATCAAAAAAAAGAAATTCAGACACAGACCACACACACACACACACACACACGGTGAATGCCATTTGAAGATTGGAGTTATGCTGCCATAAGCCAAGGAACTACCAGAAACTAGGAGGGAGGCCTGGAACAGGCTCTTCTCTAGCCACCTTCAGAGGGAGCAGAGCCCAGCACGCACCTTGATGTTGGACTTCTAACCTCCACAACGGTTAGACGGTAAATTTCTGTTGTTTAAGCTTCCCAGTTTGTGGTGTGTTGTTAGGACAGCCTCAGGAAACTGATATGCAAGCCTTTTAAATTTTCGTCTCAAAGCTACCTTCTCTATAAAGCCTTCCTCTCACATAAGGGGTTCCTGCCTCTATGTTTTTTTTTTCTTCCTCTATTAGATTATCTTCCTTTATAAAAAAAAATTTAAGTTAAAGTACTTCAAGTTCAGTACCTCTAGACCATGAGCTACTTAAGGAGAGCCATTGCATCTTTTCATCTTTGGATTCCCAGTGGTCCATAACATACAGTACACACCAAGCAAACCTAAGTTAAATGGAGTAGGCTAAAACTTTTTAGGACCCCAGAGTGTTCTTGGTTAGATCTTTGGTTACATTTGTAGTGCATTTATAAAATGCCTCTTGGAATTTTTAAAAACATTTTAATTTTTAATTGACAAAAATTCTATATATTATATACAACATGATGCTTTAAGATATGTGTACATTGTGGAATGGCTCAAGAGAACTAATTAACATCTGCACTACCTCACATAACTTGCCTTTTTGTGTGTGGTAAGAACACTTAAAATTGACTGTCTTAGTGGTTTTCAAAATTGGAATTGTTGTCTTTTTACAGATGGCTAGTGTCATCTCTTATGTATATGTTTTTACTATAGTTGAGTCACATCCTTTAAAGAATACAGCTTTAAGGATTCTTTAAAGTTAGCTTTAATATATAGCCAAAATTAAATTTAAAAAATCTTTAAAAAATGTCTTATAAAATATAGTACATGCAGTTTTTTTGGTGTGTATGCCATCTGGTACACTAATTTTTGTGCATCCTAAAGTTGAGAATCTTAGGAAATGGGTTCCCTAAATAAAGCCAGAAACTGGGAAAAAGTAGTTCCATTTAAAAAATTATCTTCCAGCCTGCAGAGGTGGCATATGTAACTTGGTTCGTATTATGAGTCTCTTCTCAGAGTATAAACACAACATGGCTTTATTTTTTTTTGCATTTATTGCTTCCAGCTCTGCTGTGATGAACCTTCACCTCCCACAGAGAATGCAGTCCCAGCTCAATGGCATCTCCTGAGATTTGTTCTCATATAAGTGGGATCATAACACCTACTATTTGTAACTTGCTTCTGTACTTTCCAGTATATCTTGGAGACAGTTGTGAATCAGCACACATTAAGCTACCTCATTCTTCTTCATGGCTTTATAATATTTTGTTGTATGACTGTATCATAATTTATGTAGTTGTTGATGGGCATGCAGGCTGTTTTCATTCTTTTAGCTAGTAAAAACATGTATGTGACTTCTTAGAGGCCCTTGATTTTGTTTCTACATTTTGAGATTATGAATTGACAGAATAAAAGCTTAAAGGTATTTAGATGATTTTCTTCACATATCTGGCTTTTAATGAACTATTTTAGGTTACCATGACTTTCATATAGTACTTCAGTGTAATACTAATTCAGTGTTAGACTAGAAATGTCTAACTCAGTCATGCAGGGTTGAATTAGAGCAATTCTTCTCAAACACACATGTGGCAAAAGTCAGGTTTTTTGTTTTAAAACATTTTTCCAATCCTTTGTAGACCAATACTTTTGTAAAATACAGTAAAAACAAATTATCATAAAAATAAAATTAAAAATGCATACAAACTACAAAGCCTAGATGATTAATACAGACCAGTGGTTCTTAAAGGATACTCTGGTATCCTCAATCATTTGTCTGATGTAAAAGGCATCAAAAAATTTGACAACAGCTACTATCGGGAATTTTTTTTCTTTTTATAAGTTTTTGTTTTTCCACCATTCTAAATAAATGAAATGTTAAAAGTGAACCCAGGGTTTCTTTTATCATATACCTATAACCCATTTTGAAAGAATACCATGCATATCAAGATTCAATGCCTTCGATGTGACACATAAGCTTGCTTTTTGCTTGTTAATCTATCTAATCTTGGTTCGATTGATGACAGTGCCACTTGAGGGAGATAACGTATGTCTAAACTGTTTCTGTTGTCTGTTTTAATAACACTCCTAGTAGAGAAACCAGTCTCACAGAAGTATTTGATTGTTATATAAGAAGAGATTTTAAGAGAAGTTTAGCAAGCTCAGGATGTTCTTTTTAAAATTTTGCTCAAAATTAAGCAAGTCATCCTGTATTTTCAAAATTCATCTTCAATTTTTTATCAGTAGTTAATTCTAACAATTTGTCCTTTAAAGTTATAGCCAAATTTAAATGACCTTTCACTAGAGGTAATAGGTTTGAAATTAATGCATTTCCTATGTTTTGATCTCCTTTAACGGAAAACAAAATTCAGAAGTTTCATGAAATTAATAAGGTAATTGGTACAATATATCAATTATCACCTACTTCACTGATAATTATTGATAAATTATAGAACATGCCATAATGTTTTTCCAAGGTTTTAAAATTTGCTTTTCTCCTTTGATCTCATATGCCATCCCAAAAGATGTTGCAGTCTTTTTGTTCTATTGAAATATTAAGAAAATAAAAATGCCACAAATATCAGCTAAACAAATCTGGGTGTTCAATTAACATGTTTAAGTACTTGGGACCAAACTGCTCTCTTATGTTGCAGCCAAAAAATAAATTCATTTTGTAGTTCAAACATTCTCTACATAATTTTTCCCCTTGATAACTGCTGTAATTCAACTGCATAAGTTTTTTAAATTGATGATGATAATTTGATGATAATGATAGTGGTGATTAGATTACCATTTCAATACCTTAAAACTTTGGATGGGTCCTGCTTAAAGGTACTTGTGGAAATGGGAGACCCCAGAGGAAGCTCTTCCTAGGCTGCAGTGACCTGGTTATTGGCCCAGTATTTAATGGAGGTACTCTAACACTGCTGATAGTGCTCTGTTGCAATCTGTCCATCCACAGATTATTATGCTGATTTGAGAAAGTATAATACAGAAATGCAGCATATAAAGTCATTCTCATTTATGCCAGTTCTTTTGAGTCTCCTAGATGTAAAGATTATAAATGTTTTTCATTTTGAGTTTAATTCAAGGTCCTACTGTGTCTATTTTCCCTTACTAATTTGCATAGCATCCCTGTCTTTCCTGTCTCCTGCTTCTTTTCCTCCAGTTCCCTCTGTTCTTCTTATTAGGTCTAGATCTCTCTATGTGATGTAAGTTTTCCTCTAGTTAATCCTCATTTTCTTGCACTGTCCTGGGTAATCTTTCTCCTTGGATCCAAAGAATTGTAACTGGTTTTTAATTTAATGTTAGGCATATTATTTATATGTAATCATAACTTATGTTGATAAGGTAGTGGAAAGAACACCAGGCTTTTGGGAAAGGAGGCCTGGGTATTTTCATTTTGTCTTCATTCTTTATTTGAATTTTATTTTTCTCCTTTATTAAATAATGTGATTAGACTATATTGATGGTTCCTAGACCTGCCTGTACTTCAGAATACCTGAGGAACTTGATAAAAATACAGGTGTTCAGTATTTTACTTTACTCCAGAGCTACTGAGTTTATTTAGGGATTGGGGGATTGGGAGTGAGGGGGATAGTTTATTAACAGCTTCCACATATAATAGACTGCATAACAAGATTTGGGAACCACTAGATTAGATTACCTCCAAAGTCTTCCAGATCTAAAATGATGTGTTTGATATTTTACCTCATCTTTCTTTCCTTTCCACCATCCCCATCTTCCATCAGAACATCCTGAAGGCTGAAAGTGTGAACTTATTTAAGACAGTGGGAGATTATTGTGTCCAGATCTATATACTTATTTTGTCAAGATTTCTAAACATTGCTGTATTTTACAAAATTATTGTTTAAATGACTAATAATAATATGCACAGTATGGGAATTTACCTAGAAAATAAAAAGCCACTAAAGAAAGACATACATTACAGGCATAAAGCCTATGAAACCGTATTTGGAAAACATGAAAACAAAAAGAAATACCGTAGCTTGTTGCTCCCAAGAACCATACAAAATTTATGATATGGCACAATATGACTGATTCCTGGAATCAATTATATCTTGCAATAATAAATTGTGAGGTTTAGAAGGAGCCTATAAATCATGTGCATTTTACAAAGGAAGGAATGAGGAGACCCCAAGAACTTAAGACCACCATCCAATGAGTGATGGAGCTGGAGTTACAAATGATTTTCAAAGAAATAGTTTCTTCTTTTAATGGAAACAAGACTACTTCTACAACAAAGTATTGGAATATTCTGCTGATTTTTAATTATGCTCAAAACTTCTCATTTGCCATAGTAGAAGATAGTTATATTTTGAATATAATAAAGCATTTTGAGAAATCAGTTAAACATAATATTATTATGTCTTTTTAGGTCATTTCTTCATTTAAATCAACTTGCATATTCATAATGTGCTGTCTTATAGCCTCAGTTTTAGGAAATGCAATAAATATTATTATCTGTCCGTTCCCACAGCAGTTAATCATGCCTGTTGTCCCCTGTAAAAGATCCCTTCAAATCTCTTATCAGAGAATGATGCTGGGCCTTGGGGGTGGATTTCTGGTCAATAAATTTCCCTAGGGAAGATGGGATCTGAGAAAAATTAATGTCTTGAGCTTGAACTCATGAACTTGGAACCACACAGATCAGGGCTTGAGTATTTTATTTCTTATGGGTAGGTTAACCAGAACTACAGAGAAATGAAACTGATTTGGGAAATCAGCCTTCTAGGAGTTAAAGAAAATATTTTTAATGATCTAGGTTTTCTTCGGATTCTAGTATACAAGCAGAAACAGGCCAGTATGATTATTTTCTGTTACTGTTCTAAAGCTGGTGCTTCCGCTAGTTCTGATACTTGTACCATAGTTGCTTGGCTAAGTGACATTTACTGACTTCAGCAATAGCATCCTTAGGTAGAGAACATTGTAGGTTACATGCTCAACCAACTTTTTGCTTTTGTCTTCTTCCTGAGAGAATTCTGATTTTGTCCAAACATCCATCTCTCCTCCCCAGAACTAAGTGCTTTAGGAGAAGTTGGCTTCATCCCCAGTTATAGCAGATAGGTCCTGAACAGACTAAGCTGGTCTTGACTATTCCAAAGGGATTACCAGTGATTGGTTTAGGAGTGACATGTGTCTTGTTCTGACAAATAAGATGTGAGGGAAGGTCTGCTGGGATGGGAGATGGAGAGTTCTGGGAAAGGTTTTCTTGGTCTTATGAAGGGTGCACCAGAAGAGACCATCCCTGTTCTGCCTCTTGACATTGCCCTGTTGAATGTTATATCTGGAACTAGTCCATTTTACTACCATCCTAAGGATGAAGCCAACACAGAGGAGAGAACCCGTATCACAGAGGGAAGTAGTGCCCCAATCATGCAAACGCTGCAGTTTTTCTGCCTGTGAATATCTCA
Organism: Chlorocebus sabaeus; assembly: GCF_047675955.1. NCBI lineage: Eukaryota > Metazoa > Chordata > Mammalia > Primates > Cercopithecidae > Chlorocebus > Chlorocebus sabaeus. The sequence continues at coordinate 60,289,488 of NC_132925.1, forward strand.
TATTGTATATGAGACAATACATATTATTTCAACAAATTAAAACTGTGTTTATAGCTGAAGTGATTCTAACTACTTTATCTCTTCTATCATTCTACCACGCTCAGGTTTTTTCCTAATTTCTCATAGCACAACCAAGACCAGACTATAAAGAAAAGAATGTACAGTCTGGAGGCTAATTTTCAACTGCTCAAAAACCCAGACCAACCCTGGGGTCTGTTCCTAGGTTTGGGAGACGTGGAGATGCATCAGAGAACACTTCTGATGGGTAATGCTTGCTCCAGAGATGCCCTCCGGTGTGGTCAGGGCTTCATCAGGCTTGTATGACATTTGTACTTTTTCCTTTGTCCAGTTCTGCTTCCTTGCCCCTCCTCTCACTGGTGTTATTCCCTAATAAATATTTTGATTCTAAACAATGTCTTGACAGCTGCTTCTGCAGAATTCAAGCTGTGATTCCAGACCAGCTTCATATTACCTTCTGTCCTGCCTCTATGAGGCCAAGAGCAGGTCATCTCGTTTGATCATTCTAGATTTTTCTGAATTTTCGTCTCCTAAGCAGAGTGACCAGAGAGAAGCTTTTTTATTTCCAGAGATTCATTTTCAGCTGCAGGAAAAACTTTTTCCCAGGATGTTTTACAGTGGGATATTCAGTTTTTTTCAGGGGAAAATCCATCCCTGTTCATAGGGGCAGAGTCTGGCTGCCTAACTCCAAAAAGATAATTGCAAAGTAGTCTGATATTTTTGTATTGTCTTGTTTATATAGTCTTACCTGTGTTCATCTTATTACCATCCTAGCTGATTTCAGATGAATGGCTTAATCCTCTTAGTCTCTGCTTTCTTATTCATTAAATAAGAATAATGTCCCCCTCACAGAATTGTAGTTAGACTAAGTGACATAATATGTAACAAGTACAGTGCTGAATATAGTATGCTTTCAGTAGAGCTTAGATACCTAGGCCTTCTCCCTCCCCATCCTCACTTCTCCCTTTGCCCCCCTATAAATTTAGTTTCTTGGTGAAATTGTGTAAAAATGAACATCAAGGTCAATCTTGAAAAAGGAAGTTGGTCAAACATGGTATTATTATTAAGTCTAGGTATATGTGTAGAAGGGAGGAAGAACAGTTTCGTTTGTCAGACTGATGAAGATTTTAGAGATACATTGAAAGTATATATCTTAGAGTGGTTTGTTTGTTTTTAGCAGTTTGTTTTAGCAGTCTCCTACCAGCTGCTTTAGGGAGGTAACTGTCATACTGTTTATGGGCTCTGTTTATGCTGAGCTTTCCCCAAAGTGAATTTAGATCCTAAACATTGAGGTCCAGGGACCTGCTGATATGACGTATTCTGACAGATGCAGACTAGGCTATTATTTTAACCCCATATCCTATGTTTAGATTAAAAAAAAAAAAACCAAAAAACTGATCAGAGTTGGCCACCTAGGAACATCATGACCTCTCCTCCTCTCCCATGCTCTCCCTTCCCGCATCCTCCCTTCCCGCATCCTCCCTTCCCGCATCCTCCCTTCCCGCATCCTCCCTTCCCGCACCCTCCCTCCCCGCATCCTCCCTCCCCGCATCCTCCCTCCCCTCATCCTCCCTCCCCGCATCCTCCCCTCATCCTCCCTCCCCTCATCCTCCCTCCCCGCATCCTCCCTCCCCGCATCCTCCCTCCCCGCATCCTCCCTCCCCGCATCCTCCCCTCATCCTCCCTCCCCGCATCCTCCTTTCCCGCATCCTCCCTCCCCGCATCCTCCCTCCCCGCATCCTCCCTCCCCGCATCCTCCCTCCCCGCATCCTCCCCTCATCCTCCCTCCCCGCATCCTCCCTCCCCGCATCCTCCCTCCCCGCATCCTCCCTCCCCGCATCCTCCCTCCCCGCATCCTCCTTCCCCGCATCCTCCCTCCCCGCATCCTCCCTCCCCGCATCCTCCCCTCATCCTCCCTCCCCGCATCCTCCCTCCCCGCATCCTCCCTCCCCGCATCCTCCCTCCCCGCATCCTCCCTTCCCGCATCCTCCCCTCATCCTCCCTCCCCGCATCCTCCCTCCCCGCATCCTCCCTCCCCGCATCCTCCCTCCCCGCATCCTCCCCTCATCCTCCCTCCCCGCATCCTCCCTCCCCGCATCCTCCTTTCCCGCATCCTCCCTCCCTGCATCCTCCCTCCCCGCATCCTCCCCTCATCCTCCCTTCCTGCATCCTCCTTTCCCGCATCCTCCCTTCCCGCATCCTCCCTTCCCGCATCCTCCCTCCCCGCATCCTCCCTCCCCGCATCCTCCCTCCCCGCATCCTCCTTTCCCGCATCCTCCCCGCATCCTCCCTCCCCGCATCCTCCCTTCCCGCATCCTCCCCTCATCCTCCCTTCCTGCATCCTCCCCTCATCCTCCCTTCCTGCATCCTCCCCGCATCCTCCCTCCCCGCATCCTCCCTCCCCGCATCCTCCCTCCCCGCATCCTCCCTCCCCGCATCCTCCCCTCATCCTCCCCTCATCCTCCCTTCCCGCATCCTCCCCTCATCCTCCCTTCCTGCATCCTCCCCGCATCCTCCCTCCCCGCATCCTCCCTCCCCACATCCTCCCTCCCCGCATCCTCCCTTCCCGCATCCTCCCCTCATCCTCCCTCCCCGCATCCTCCCTCCCCGCATCCTCCCTCCCCGCATCCTCCCTCCCCGCATCCTCCCTTCCCGCATCCTCCCCTCATCCTCCCTTCCCGCATCCTCCCTCCCCGCATCCTCCCTCCCCGCATCCTCCCTCCCCGCATCCTCCTTTCCCGCATCCTCCCCTCATCCTCCCTCCCCGCATCCTCCCTCCCCGCATCCTCCCTCCCCGCATCCTCCCTTCCTGCATCCTCCCTCCCCGCATCCTCCCTCCCCACATCCTCCCTCCCCGCATTCTCCCTCCCCGCATCCTCCCTTCCCGCGTCCTCCTTTCCCGCATCCTCCCCTCATCCTCCCTCCCCGCATCCTCCCTTCCCGCATCCTCCTTTCCCGCATCCTCCCTTCCTTCCTTCTGCTTTATTGAGTATAATTTACTTAATATAAAATTTACTCATTTTAAGTATATAGTTAAAAGATTTTTAGTACATTCACAGAGTGGTGCCATTACAATTCATTGTTAAAACATTTCTATGACCTCCAAAGATTGCTTATTCCATTTTCAGTCATCCTCTGTTTCTGCCTTCAGCCTCAGGCAGTTGTTGATCTACTTTCTGTCTCTATAGATATTTTTCTAGATATTTCATATAAATGGAATCATATAATATGTAGTCTGTTGCTTTAGGGTTTTAAAGCATATTTTGAAGTTCATCCATGTTGTAGCATGTATCAGTACTTTGTTCCTTTTTATTGCCAAATACTATTTCGTTCTATGGGCATAACACATTTTGTTTGTCCATCCACAAATTGATAGAACTTGGAATGTTTCCATTTTTTGCCCATTATGAAAAATGCTATTATGAACATTCCTGTATATGTGTTTGTGTGGACAAACATGTTCCACTTCTCTTCCATCTAGGAGTGGAATTATTGAACCATATGGTAAATTTTATACACACACACACACACACACACACACACACACACACACACACACATATATATGTATATATATATATAGGAGACAGAGCCTCACTCTGTCCCAGGCTGGAGTGCAGTGGCATGATCATAGCTATATAGTAGCCTCAAATTCCTCCTGCCTTGGCCTCCTGTGTAGCCAGAACTACAGGTGCATAACACAATGCCTGGCTAACTTTTAAACTTTTTTTGTAGAGATGGTGTCTGGCTATATTGCCCAGGTTGGTCTCAAACCCCTGGTCTCAAGTGATCCTCCTACTTTGGGCTCCAATAGTGCTGGGATTACAAGTGTGAGCCACAGTACTTGGCCCATATGGTAAATTTAATTTTTAAAGAAACTGCTAAATTGCTTTCCAGTGTGGCTGCATCATTTCCTATATTTATTACCTTTGGTTTTTGTAATCATTGCAAGATTAGTTACACTGTGTTTGCCACTGTGTTTATTAAGAAACAGTTATTCACGACAGTATAGAATAATTATGTAGCAGACACTGTCATACCACCCCTAGGTTCTCCCTTGGGTCTGAAAGGTCTACACCTCCTGCTTCCAGGTCTGCTGCTACTTGATAGTTTCCTTGTGACAGCCCCCTTCAGAAACTGTTCTTAGAGAGAGTCACTTTGCTCAGGGTCATGGCTCCTTGTCCAGGGCCGTGGACGCCTATATCCAAGGGCTGGTTGATGTGAGGATGTGAAGGCCTAGTCATCTTGTCCCAACTCAGAACAATTCTGAAGGTCCAGCCAGTTTCAGAATTCTCTGTGGTGTCGATTAAGGCCCTCGCTGGAATCACATTACAGCCCAGCCTCTGCGTTTTCCTCTCTTCCGCCAGAGAAAGGGTTGATCCCCAGAGCTCTCCCTAATGTTTCCTGCACAGTATTCTTCATCTCTCAGGAAACCAACCTTGAAAACAACAAATCTCTATCTTTTAAATATTACAGATTACATTTACACTTGCCTTATTAGGTAGATTTCCCTACTGGCAAGAATCAAGAATATTTTCTTGAAGCCTGAAGCCGAATTCCAATCCCAGTCAGGAAATCAGCTTCTGTTATCTCAGCATCTACCAAGAGAGGGCAGTCATGTAGTGAGATAAAGAAGAATTTAATTATCACAGAAATTCCCAGCACTTTGTTCTTAATAAAAACATTTTTTTTTTGGCTTATCTTATATCAGCCAGAGGCTATGTAGGAATAGTCTTCATTTGTGTGCTCTAAGAGAAGGAGAATTCTGAGGAACTCCTTTTTAGGGACACTTTTGAGCACAAGCTATGATTTTAGTTTTTAATTAATGTTTAAATTGATGGCATAGACCAGGTTGGCTCATTCTTGTAATCCCAGCACTTTGGGAGACCAAGGTAGGAGGATCGCTTGAGGCTAGGATTTTGAGAGTAGCCTGGGCAACAGAGTGAGACTCCTGTCTCTACAAAATAAAAATAATTAGCTGGGTGTGCTGGCATGCTCCTGGAGTCCCAGCTACTTGGGAGACTGAGGCGGGAGGATCACTTGAGCCTGAGAGTTCAAGACTGCAGTGAGATATCATCATGCCACTGCATTCCAGACTGGGCAATGTTGAGATCCTCTCTGTCTCTATCTATCTATCTGTCTGTCTATCTATCTATCTATCTATCTATCTATCTATCTATCTATCTATCGATAGTATAAAACATTTGAATAGAGTAGTTTTTTAAACAGTCAAGGATGCCTTATGAAATCAGAGAGTGTTAGACTCCAGAGTTGATCTGGCTTGACCTCCTTATTTAGTAGGTGGAAATATGTGGTGTGTAAGACGTGGAGTGGTTGGCCCAAGATCACCAAGGAGAACCAAGACTGAAATTTGGTCAAATGCTTTTTTATTATACCTTGCTCCTTTTCTTGTATTTTAGGACTTTGGTTATTTCTAGTTTTTCAGGAGTTAAAAACTTTTCCTCATAAAGAAAATCACTGTTGAGATCCTCATGAAATGTGATTGGTGGTGGGTATTAGCATAATCAATCAGACTGACTATATGGCACTTTCAGTGACTTTGAGTTTGATGTATTCTAGGACTTAGTCTTTATCCTCTGCATTTCAGTTATTTCTAATACTACCATTAACAAAAACGTTTGTGAGACATGTAAGTATTCAGACTTAAAAGTGTTTTCTCTTTGTTGCCTTCACAAATAGAAGAGTGCAGTCAGAGCTAGTTGACCAGTTTCCATTTTACATGATTTGGTTTCACTTTGTGGTGTCTATAACTCTTCTCTTGGGTAAAATGCTATTTAAGAATACAAAGCTCTTTAGGGAAGTTCCTAACAAAGTGAAAACCAAATACCCATTCCCTTATCTTTGTTAATATCAATATTAAATTATCTAACTTTTTTGCTTGGCAAAGCCAGGAAATGTCCTAGTTCCAGACCTGATTAATTTTTAATATCAGTTACACTTAGGGAGCACCCCACATGCTGGTATCCTTTGTTGAAATCTGAGGCAAAGTTCAACGCTCTCTATTTTTTGACGAGCTTCCTTACCATAAATTGAAATTCCCTTTACACTCAATTCCCTTTGTCTCTGTAAATATATACCCTTGTTATGGCAGAATCCTTAAGAATTAGTAGTTGTAATTATAAATTCATTGCTTATTAAGTGGTTTAAGCTTTCTATTTACCTATATCCTTTGAATTTAAGTGGGTGGGGTGTGTGTGTGTGTGAGTTTGTGTGTGTGTGTGTAAGAGAGAGATAGAGAGAGAGCAAAGAGAGAAGATAAGCGAAAAGAAGGGAAGGGAAAGGAGGAGATAAGAAGGAAGAGACTTTCCCCCTCTTGATCTCCCTGTTTTCTTGCAGATGGAGACCTGGGACCACTTTATCACCTATAGTCAGTATTGCTTCAGTGCTTAATTATTTCAATACTGAGGCTCCTTTGAAAGGAGCCCAAGGTCATTGACTCAGCATCAGTGTGTCGTCAATTTATTTCCCTGATAGTCCAGCTCTGACCCCAGATTCTTCATTTGTTCCTCCTGAACTTTGGGTAAATAACCTACCTTTTCTGGGCCTTGGCTTTCTTATACATGAAATGTGATTAAAAATACCTTATTTGTAGCACTTATATGGGGACTAAATGAGATGGTAGCTGTAAAAAGCTTAGCACATTATAGTTACTTAATATATGGTATCATTACTTCATCATCAGCTCTTCACCTTCAAAAAGTTCCCTCTTGTAGACTGTCCTTACGCAGAATGCGGGTAGCTAAGAGCAGCTTGTGTTGCATACCCTACATTTTCTAGTCTGTCCAAAGAGGGGTGAGAATTCAATAGGGCAAAATCCTCAGAGGGATGCATTTCTGGTAGAATTTTGTGTATTAATAGTTGAATGGAAGTGCCATTGTGAGCTTCATGGCTTCCAGTATTATTCTACTTAAAGAATTTGCCTGTTTTGCCTTTGGGCATGACGGTTGGATTTTGGGAAATGTGAATTTTTGTCAGGGTAACAACTCGCCCATTCATTCTTTCTTACCTCCGCTTTTGGTCTTTGTTAACTCTCCCCTGCCCTGTAGCGCTGCCCTATCTTGTGCATATACCACGTAATTGGGAATATGGCACTTTGGTTAAGATTGTTTGATATTTGCATGTATCTACTAAACACCCTTTAATTATGATTCATAACTAGCTCTGGATTAAAATCGTATTTCTGCATTTAAGGTTTAAAAAATTGGAATGCTATTATAGGCCTTTGTTTCTGAGATATAATCGTTTATATCTCAAACGTTTCTGAGATATAATCCTGTAATTCTTTCATTCTTTAAAAGAAAAACTTTTCATTTTACCATGTAAAAGTAAATTGCGGGGTTTTAAAATATTTTGTGCTTTTGTAAAATAGTATAATTTGGAGGGTAGTTAGGTAAACTTGGAGCAATTAGCAGAGACACTGAGAATTTAAATAATATCGTGTGAAAAAGTGTTTTATAAACTATAAAGTGTTATTTATATATGAAAAACCATGATCATTATTGCCAAAAAATTGACAAATCACACTTGAAGTCACTGTTGTAAATAACTATAGGAATTTTAAACGAGCAAAAAATGTGGATTACACGTTTGTGATCTCTAAGCTAAAAGTTTGGCTACATTATCTTTAAGATACTCAACATTGAGATTCTTAGAAAACATGAGCAGGAATAAAATAGTAACAAAAATATTCACACAACCAGGGATCTTCCTGCTCCTGCCAGATGCATAGAACATATTTGTCCTAAGTGTTCTTTTTTTTTTTTTTTTGAGATGGAGTCTCGCTCTGTCACCCAGTCTGGAGTGCAGTGGCGCAATCTTGGCTCACTGCAGCCTCCACCTCCCCAGGTTCAAGCGATTCTCCTGTCTCACTCAGCCTCCTAAGTAGCTGGAATTACAGGTGTGCACCACCACACACAGCTAATTTTCTATTTTTAGTAGAGATGAGGTCTCGCCATGTTGGCCATGACGGCCTAGATCTCCTGACCTCAGGTGATCCACCTGCCTTAGCCTCCCAAAGTGCTGGGATTACAGGCGTGAGCCACTGCTCCTGGCTGTGTTCAAAGTGTTCTTAACTGATGAGAGTTGGGGTCAGACTTGTTAGAAATTGTTGCTGTAATGATGTCTGATATTAGGTAGTTAAACATCACTTTTATAGCCTGAGAGAGTCCAGGCTCTCCTCCCCTGACATATCTCACATTTGCATTGAGCCCACTTTCTGATGTGAAAGTACCCGTTTTATCACCCAGACTTGATGGAAAACCTAAATGGGTGTTATTTCTCTCAGAAGAAAAGCACTTTAAAAGTAGTCAAAGGGCAACTGAGTTAGACGTCTACAAGTCATATCTATGGAAAAATAAAATGTGTGCCTTTTCCTGCTGTTTCTTGTGTATACAAAAAAAGTGTTCTGATGCTGAGAATTACAGAAACGTCCCATGGCTCATGGAATTTTCATCCCTCCAACCTCCCCTTCCCCATGTTTGTCAGTGTGGTGATGCTTGACGGTGAGAAAGGAACTGGGATATTTTGAAGAGGCATAACATGAACACGATGGGGCTCTTTTGCTAAAAGTCTCGCTGCTCCTTCACAGACTCCCTCATTAGCTCCAGGCTCTGGCCCAGAGGACTGTGCACGGCTGTATCTAACTGCCTCGGAAGTGTCTCTGGAAAGATGCTGGCTCAGCCTAACTGGGTTGTATCCTGGCTGCCTTTGGGTGGGAGCTTTATTTTTAACTCTACTCCCAATTTCAGATGATTGCTGAAGTCAGATTATAGCAAGGAGAGCTCAGTTTCATTCTTAGACCTTCTTTTCTTACTTAGTAAGGATCATAACCATTTTCCTCTTCTCTTTTGCCACTAGAAGAAGGAAATAAAATGATAAACTGCTTCAGAAAATGTTATGTGCGTAATAGGGAAGATTTGCTATTAGTATGTATTTTCCTGTCTGAGGTTATAGAGGAACAAGTCTATCTTCTTATCTTTGGGCCCTCTATCACTCAGTGAAACAATAAACAAAATAAGCAACTCAGTTGCAATCATCAGGGTAGGAAAGAGATTATAAATATATAGATATGGCCTTGCCTACTAAGTGCACAAGACGACTATAATTTTAGGCAGAATGGAATAAGGGCCAGAGAGGAGTATTCATAATATGCCTTGAGTATTCAGAGAACTTAATAAGTGGGCAAGGGAATATTTCCTAGAAAATGTGGTGTTTGAATTGGACCTTTAAAGATGAGAAGGATTTTATAGGCAAAGAATAGTCTGAGGGCATTTCCCAGTGAACTGGGTGAAAGAAGACAGGAATCATGAGAATGCTTGGTGGGTTGCCAGCATAGAAATGGACCAGTGTTGATGAGTGTGGCATACTTGGTTGAGTATACTAGGAGACAAAACTAGAGAGACAGATTGGGGCTGGATCAAGGAGGGTTTGGATCTGCTAGGCTAAGGAATCTTTATAGTACTAGATCTTTCCTCATAGCATTTAGAACCAGTTGAAATATTTTTTTCTGGGATTTTTTGAAAACATCACACACTTTTACCTTGAATTATTTTGGAACCATGCTCATGGATTTAGAACAAGACAATTTAATGAAGCAAATCATTTGGAAGGCAGTTCATGATGCCATTTGTCTTAAGTCATCTTCAGAAGGAGTGACTTTTAAAACTGACCAAATGAGATAATACACATGGAGAGGCATTAAAAAGGATAGCCTAATATTACAGATAGGAGATTTTCTTATTCTGCAGGAAACCCTTGACCTTTATGTGATTGTATCTCCGTTTATTTAGAACTTATCATTGCTTTTCTTTTTCTTTACCCCATGCCCTGTACCCCTGTTTAAAAAATAAAGACAATATAATAACATTACAGAAAGTTTGGAAACAGGAGAAAACACACACATGAATTGCCTCCTCTCATAGAGCTAGTGCCATCATTCTGGCCCTAGGTTAGGGTACAGTTGTGCTTTGGTGGTTTCTGCCAGCCCAGCGTTAATTTCCTTTTCTTCTTTAAGTAGCACTTAGATTTTCCTTAGACAAACTACTCTCGGACCATGTGGTTGGGGTGGAACTCACCTATTGATACATCTAGGTGGATCCTCTCATGGCCTAATGGACAGTTGCACCACCCTGGCTATAGTGATTGGTTTAGGGCATATGGTCAGCCAGGCTGTTGGGAGCCAGAGATTCACTTCTGTGACTTTTGTTGAAACTTTTAGAAAAGAGGCATGCCTTTCTCCTGGGGCTGCTAAGAAAATAGAATGTAAAGTTTAAAGCTGCTGGTAGCCATTGTGCTATGTCTTGGGTAAGAATGGAACCACATGGGGGAAAGCGAAGCCAGGAGCCAGAGAGAGATCACATTCTGATGATCTTGCTTGTACACCAGCCATGCCAGAATTTGGCACCTTAGTCATGGATTTTTTGGTGTGTCTACCAATAATCATCTTTTTATTGTTGTTGCTTTGACCGCTTTGGCACATAGAGAAATACTAGAGGTGTTAGGGTTTGCACTCAGAGGGAAGAGACGTCTCTGGGAGTGGAAGTGAACTGGGAAGTCGTAATGTTGAAGATGGAATTTATAATGAGCCTTGCAGTGTGGCTAGGATTGCTTTGTTATGTTAGGCCCAACTCTCTCCATCACATTTTGGAGGTTGTGCTAAGCAATGTGCTTCCTCCTACCTGGCTCAAGGAAAGGGCACTTTCAGGTACCCTCCAGGTCTGTTTTTATGGCAGGAGGGGCAGTTACACTACCCGTTAGCTCTTTGCTTGGGTTGAGGCCTGGGCATAGACATACTTTGACTTTTAGCAGCTCTGAGTGCACAGAGAATATCAGAGATGTGGTCAGTTTTGGCCATTTTGAAAAGAAGAGGGCCAGACCTTGTTATATGTTTGGTTTATTTCCCTTTATTCTCATTCAGAATATTTATTTCTTGGTGAAATCTGGCTAAAATGTACATCAAGGGCAGCCCCTGAAAGGACAACCTCTAGGTTGCTTATAGAAGTGGAACGGAATGCTTGCTGTGGTCCTGCCACCTGACTCTGTACATCAGTACTGAGTTGCCAGCAGTGCAGGCACTAGTTGTGGGGCCTTTGGGAGAAGTCTGTATGTGGCACTGATGCTGGTTATCTACTGAACACCAGAAGGGGAAGCAGAAGTGAACATGGATAGATTTTTCAAGCAGGCTTGAGCTCTGATGTCCTTCACGCTGCTGACTCTGGCATTGCTGCCACCGTCGAGCTGTGATTGTAATCATGATCTCGGCAGGCATATCACAGCTCCAGTTACACTGCAGATGGTTGACACCTAAGCCAACAGAAAATGTGCATAATCCCTGGGATAGCAGATCCTTATAAATCCTCCAGAGACAGCGGGACAAACAACCCATGCCCAGGCTGTTTTAATTTCTGCAAATTCCAAACTAGACAGCAAACTAAGTTCCCGGTTAGACAGCAAAGCATCAAAGGCAGGCGTTTAACTAAAAGTAACAAGGTAGACTGATTTCATTTATTGGAGCAGCTTTGTGTTTTTGAACTGAATGTATCTTCTTTCTTTTACTTACTTGTCCTCTCAATCCCAAACCAGATGTTACTATTCAAGTAAGTCCCAGTTAAACAGAATGTTTCTCTCCCTCTCTCTCTCTGCATGTTATTTATTCTGCCCTTATGAGAAAATTACATAAAGGCAAACACAAAATCTATCAAAGCAGGCTCATACAGTGGGAAGATCACCGAATGGGGACTCTTGAGATGTGTTTTTTCCCTTGCTTTGTCTTTATATTCTGTGGACCTTAGTTTTCCAATCTGTACAGTGTCAAACTAGGGTGAGTATTAGTTATTGTTGCCATAACAACTTATCACACATTTAGTGGCTTAGTGACAAAAGCTTTTATGGTTCTGTTGATCAGAAGACCAACACAATTCTCACTGGGCTAAAATCAAGGTATCACCAGGACTTCCTGGGAGATCTGGAGGAGAATTCATTACCTTGCCTTTTCCAGCTTCTAGAGGCTGCTGCATTCCTTGGCTAGTGGCCCCTTCTTCCATCTTCTAAGACAGCAATGGTGGGACAAGTTCTTCTCACATTTCCCTGACCTACTCTTCTGCCTTCCTCTTCTATTTTTTAAGAATTCATGTGTTTATATTGGGCTCACCAGGATGATCCAGGATAATCTTCCCATCTCAAGGCTTTAACTTTAATCACATCTGAAAAATCCCTTTTACCATGTAAGGTAACATATTCATAGGTTCTGGGGATTAGGACACGCACATGTGGAGGGTTGGCATTAATCTGCCTACCAGTTGCTGAACTCCTAAGTCTCTGTCAATATTAAATTTTTCTTTTTTTCCTGAGATATGTTCTTACTCTGTCACCCAGGCTAGAGTGCAGTGGCTCTCTGCAACCTCTGCCCCCTGGTTCAGGCGATTCTCATGCCTTAGCCTTCTGAGTAGCTGGGACCACAGGCGTCACCACAGCCAGCTAAATATTAAATTCTCTTTATGGAAGCTTACTATCTGTCCAGAATTCTTCTACAAATAAGACAGTATGATCTAGGTTCTGCCCAGGTTTATCCCAATCTCTGATAATCAGGGCTGGAAACTGGTAACCAACAGGCCAAATTAGGCTCATAGTCATGTAGATTGGCCTACATATTTTAAACATTTCTGTTTACTTGAAAATTTTAAAATGTAGAAATTTCACGTAATGACACAGATTTCGGGCTCCTCTTTAAGAAACAACAGTAACAACAATTAGGAGAATGTGGTAATCCTAGGCTGTTTTATTGCCTGGTGGCAATTAACCAGAGCTGACTAGTGCCTGTTGGTTGTCTTTTATAGAAAGGATATTTGTACCTGCTTTTAAATATTACCAATATGTTTTATATCAGTCACTGTGTGAGCATTTGCATATTCAAGCCCTGTTCTATTCCTTTATGACTTCAGCCCTTGCATAAAAATTGATTTTCACCCTGATGATCCAGAAGTATTGTAAGTTCCTGAGTCATACATTAGATTCTAGATTTCACTAATTCATTATTCCTGAATTATTGACCTAGATAAACATATTACTTTTTTATCCTTTTTCTGGTTTCAAAGTCAACACATATGTTATGACATTTGAGAAAACTTTTTAACTCACCACAACTATAACTTCTCCTCTGAGCATTCCAGTTAGTTGAGGATTTCAATATTATTGTCTCCATTGATAAATAATATTAACCAAATGGTAATAGTTTCTAAGTAGTAAATTATGGGTTGTTTTAATAGACTTCCCTTTGGAAATATATTTTCCATCTATCCTTGGTGCAAATGATACTTTTATAATATGAAAAAATGTAATATAAGTTATTTATTTTAAAAATATCCTTTTGCCATTAGGCTTTGTGCTTTCACTACTGAGCTCTAGGCAAAGAGAGTTGAATAGAGAATTATTCATTGCTTGGTATTTTGAGATATGCAATTCCCTTCTTAGATTGTCCCAAGCTGTTTGTAACCCAAAAGGCAAGGTGCTGGGATTTATGGATAGAAAAAACAAATAAAATAAAAATAAAAACCAAATCACAATCCCCAAAAGCCTTATGTCCCACATGGAATCCAAATATTTTGTCAAAAAAACAAACATGTAAATAATTCACATCTGAGATTTTCATATTGTGTTGAATGATCATATGATCATATATGACTGCAGATTCCCTAAATGCTGTCCTTTTGCCTTATGTAACATGTAGGTAAAATAAGGTGATATTAATGTAAGTTAACTTCGCAATAGCCATGAAAGTACAGGAACAATGAAAAGAAACTTTGTTTCTTTCCATTTTTTTCCAATGGAAAGAAAAAAGCAAGGTTCATCCTCCAATTATGATGTCTTCTTGAGAGGAATACAAGAGATAGAAAGTGAACCAAATTGAGCTTGTGTCATAACCCAAAAGCCTTTTCACAGTGCCTTTTTTCTTTCATTACACTACATGTTATACATATAACATATAGCTAGATTTTTAAAAATTTTGAAACTCTTATGAGGAAACACATAATAAAGTGTAATTGGTGATAAGCTGCATTGAAAGTTAGGTGATCTAAGTCAAATGTTCCCAATGCTGGTTTCAGAAGAGTAACGAGTCAGTGGAGAACTTGATATTTTAGATAACGAATATACCAGGATCACGTTTGTTTTAGGGTGCATTTTTGTGTTTAAATATTAAAAACAGGTGCAATTTTAGATTATCTATTGACTGCCTGAATATTCACTGAGTCAGGCCATTGGCAGTTATTTTTTTCTTGGAGGTGAAGTTCTTTGCTTTGCTACTATTTTTCACTGTACTTGGTGAAAGAATGGATTTTCCCCTTCATTAAAGGGGTTGGCCGGGTGCATGTAGCAAATTGGGAAGAAAGTGGTTTGATGGAAACTGCTTGAGCTCGTAACTTTCAACTTTCCTAGTTTTTTGTTCTCTCTCCGAGACCTTTAAGTTCATTGTACCTGTAAAAATGGCAAAAAGGCAGGCTGGTAATGAGCTTGGCTGCCTTTATTACCCACTTTTGCTTCTCAGGGTTTGATTTTTCAATATTTGAAAGTTCAGCAGTCTCAAAGGGTGAATCTATTTAGAGATTATTTTATTTTTATATTTTGGGATAATAGACAATGCAGGCAGGTTGTGCCAATGTTTTAAACAGCCAATGGTGTGTGTGTGTGTGTGTGTGTGTGTGTGTGTGTATGCGCTTGTGTGTATTTGAAGGGAATCCAAAATGTCCCTCAGAACTATGATTTGATACTTTCTTGTTGACTTTTCGGAAGATTTGGCTGTCCTAGAAATGACACTTATATAGCTCATGGAGAAGAGGACATGGGGCAACCGTTAATTCCATCATCATTTGTAGCTACAATATATTTTGTAGGAGATTAGAATTGTTCTCAGAAACCATTGCTGAATTGTGCAGTGTTACTCATTTCTTCACTTAGGTCAGTGGGGTGAGGACAATGAGGAAATTAGGATGGAAACTACCACTATCTACAGGCATACCTTGAAGATATTGCAGGTTTGGTTCCAGACCAGCACAACAAAGTGAATATTGTTATAAAGTGAGTCCCATGAAAATTTGGTTTTCCTGTGCATATAGAATTTATGTTTACACTACTGTAGGTCTGTTAAGTGTGAAATAGCATTATCTCCAAAAATGTAGATACCTTACTAAAATACTTCATTGCTAAAAAAATTCTAACAATTAACTGAGCCTTCAGTGAGTTGTCATCTTTTTGCTAGTGTAGGGTGTTGCCTTGGTGTTGATGGCACCTGACTGACGAGATGGCTACACTAAACAACAGATTTTCAATGTGGGTAAAACAGCCTTATAATAGAAGAAGATGCTATCTGGTATTTTCAAAGCTAGAGAGAAGCCTAGCTTCAAAGCTTCAAAGGATTGACTGAATATTCACCAGGATGGAGGTCACTGAACGTTGGGGTGGCTGTGGTAATTTCTTAAGACAGCAATGAAGCTTGCCGCATCAATGGACTTTCTCTTTAGCAAAAGATTTCTCTGTAGCATGTGATGATGTTGGATAGCATTTTACGCACAGAACTTCTTTCAAAATTTGAGTCAATTCTCTCAAACCCTGCAGCTGCTTTATCAACTAAATTTATGTAATATTCCAAATCCTTTGTTGTCATTTCAACGATGTTGACAGCATCTTCACCAGAAGTAGATTACATCTCAAGAAATCACCTCTTCACTCATCAATAAGAAGCAACTCCTCATCAATGAAAGTTTTATAATGAGAGTGCAGCAATTCAGGCTCCACTTCTAATTCTAGTTCATTTGCTATTTCTACCACATATGCAGTTACTTCCTCCTCTGAAGTCTTGGACTTACAAAGTCAACCATGAAGGTTGGAATCAACTTCTTCCAAACTCCTATTAGTGCTGATATTTTTACTTCCACGCATCATGAATGTTCTTAATGGTATCTAGAATGGTGAATCCTTTCCAGAAGGCTTTCAATTTACTTTGCCCAGGACCATCAGAGGAATCATTATCTATGGCAGCCATGAATATGAAATATATTTCTTAAATGAAAGGACTTGAAAGTCAAGATTACTCCTTGATCTATGGAATGCAGAATGAATTTTGTTAGCAGGTGTGAAAACAACATTCATTTCCTTGTTTATCTCCACTGGAACTCTTGGGTAAACAGGTACATTATCAATGAGCAGTACTGCTTTGAAAGTAATCTTTTTTTCTGATTAGCAAGTCTTAACTGTGGGCATAAATATCCAGTAAACCATGCTGTAAACAGACATGATTTCATCTAGGCTTTGTTATTCCATTTATAGAGCATAGGCAGATTAGAATTAGCATAATTCTTAAGGACCCTAAGATTTTCAGAATGGTCATTGAGCACTGGCTCCAACTTTAAGTCACCAGTTGTATTAGCCTCTAACAAGAGAGTCTGCCTGTTCTTTGAGGTGTTGAAGCCAGGCATTGACTTTTCCTCTCTAGTATGAAAATACTATATGGCATCTACTTCCAGTATAAGGCTGTTTCTTCTACAATGAAAATTTGTTGTTTAGTGTCACTACCTTTATCATCTTGGCTAGATCTTCCAGTTAGCTTGCTGCAGCTTCTCCATTGGCCCTTGCTTCTTCACCTTGCACTTTCATGTTCTGGAGATGGCTTCTTTTCTCAAACCTCATAAGCCAACCTCTACTAGGTTACTTTCTTTTCTTTCTTTCCCCTCCTTTCCTCCCCTCCGCCTTTCCCGCCCTCTTTCTTTTCTTTTCTTTCTTTTTTTTTCTTTCTTTTCTTTCCTTTCTTTCCCCTCCCTTCACTCCCTTCCCCTTCCCTTTCTTGTCTTGCTCTGTTGGCTGGAGGGCAATGGCACAATCTTGGCTTCCTGTAACCTCTGCCTCCTGGGTTCAAGCGATTCTTATGACTCAGCCTCCTGAGTCATTGGGATTATAGGTGTGTTCCACCATGCCTGGCTAATTTTTGTATTTTTAGTAGAGACAGAGTTTTACTATGTTGGCCAGGCTGGTCTCGAACTCCTGGCCTCAAGTGATCTGCCTGCCTTGGCCTCCCCAAGTGCTGGGATTAGAGGCGTGAGCCACTGCCCCTGGCCCAGTGAGACTGTTTTGCATTCTTATCATTTGTGTTTTGACTGGAGTAGCACTTTTAATTTCCTTGGAGAACTTTTCCTTTGCATTCACAACTTAGCTAACTGGTGCAAGAGGCCTAGCTTTCAGCCTTTGTTGGCTTTCAATGTGCCTTCTTCACTAAGATTCATAATTTCTGGCTCTTGATTTAAAGTGAGAGACATGTTTTTACTTAAAAACTTAGAGACCATTTTAGGGTTATTAGTTGGCATAATTTCAATATTGCTGTGTCTCAGGGAATTGGGAGGCCTGAAGGAGAGGGTAAAGAGAAGGGAATGACTAGTTGGTAGAGCAGTCAGAACACATGCATTTATTGATTAAGTTTGCCATCTTATACGGACATGATTTGTGGTGCCCCCAAACAATTACAATAGTAATGTCAAAGATTATTGATTGTAGACTACCATGACAAATAAAATAATAACAACACGTTGGAAATATTTCGAGAATTACCAAAATGTGACACAGAGACATGAAGTGAGCATATGCTGTTGGGAAAATGAGACCAATAGACTTGTTCGACTCAGAGTTGCCATGAACCTTCAATTTGTAAACAATGAAATATCTGTGAAACACAATAAAATGAAGCAGAATAAAATTAAGGATGTATATTCTATTTGGTTTTGGCACTTAGTAGAATGCATAGTTCATAGCAGACTAAAATTCCTTTGATATTTGATTTGCTAAATGTCAAAGACAAATTATATTCACTCTGCTAGAGAACACAGAACTTGTTTTCCCTACTAATTTTAAAGCCAATGCATCAGGAAGATACTTTCTGAGTTAGGGGCAGGTGACCCCATGTGCCTCATGGGCCAAGCGACTCCAGGCACATCAGCAAGGCCACTCAGTGAGAAGCGAAGGAGAAGGGGACCAAAGATGAACTGCCACAGCCACTGGTGGTCTGTTTGTCTTCTTGATCTTTGAGTCTGCTGATCCTCTCAGCAAGTCTGCAGGTCACAGTGTGGGTAGGTGGGAATGTCCGGTTTTCAAACTCCATACCACATGCAGGCTCTAGGAACGTATTGCTCTCATCCACACTTTCTTTTCCTATACTTCTTTCCTTCTGTCTATAGTTCTCTTTTCTTCGATAGCCACCCCATGTTGCTGGATTATACATTGAATGATTGCATTTCCCTGGGATTCCAGGTGGAAGCAGGAAAAAAGTCCCTTCTGCTTTCGGATTCTAAAGTGTAGCTGAGGGATGGGATGTTTCTTGTATCAATTCTCCCATTCCAGAAATGAAATCTCAGGTATGTGGTGATGCGTGGGGGGATGTGGCAGAAGCCCTCAGTTATGTCTAAAGCTTCTCTTTTTATCTTGCCGCTCATTAATCCAGACTAGGAATGATTTTGAGGACCTTTCTTTTTAGTGGGAAATTGCTTTTGCCTTGTGGTCTTGTATGTTTTCTTCTCTACAGCTTACAGGAAAACAAAAAGTGATGTCTTGAATTAATGAGGTACTGGTTTTTAATATAAAGTGAGGCTTCTGGAATTCAGAAAACCCTTTTTCCCCTGCTCTTAAGTGTATGGTTCTTGTAGTTAAAACGAATTCCTTTCATGACTGGTATGCCTTTTATGATTTAAAAATTCTATTTTGAATGCTGAGGTTGAGCAATGACTCCTTTGTTTTCAGGCTGGTTTTGCTCTTCAGCAGTGGACACTTCAGCCTCAATGGCTAGAGCATCACTGGGCAATGAGACTTACCCAGGACAAAAATATATTAGTTAATCTTTAAAATGTTATCCCATTAAATTAATACTAGTAATATCAAAAGCCATGATAATGCCATCACCACCACTAAATATTTGTGTCAATTTGCATTTTACAAAATATTTTCTGATGAAATAGGTAGTTTTCCCCATGACTTTGCAAAGTAGTTTGAAAAAAATTCCCATTTTGTGTGAAGGAATTAAGACTTAGATCAAGGGACTATCCTAAGATCATATATGTGAGTTTTCAATTTTAGACTGGACCTGAGACATTTTGATTTCAGGCACTTTTTGCACTTTATCGAGGTCTTGGTTTCTGGATCAATGGGCTTTATAAGGATTTGTCTGGATCATTACATTTTTCTGCTTGTATTCTTCTATGCCTAGTGGACTGCTATTCTTCCTTGGGTTCTGAACTGACTCCCTCTGTCTATGTTGAAACTTGTGCCTCCAGTTTTAGTCTAGATGTCAGCTGCTTACTCCAACTCAGGTCTTAATTAGTCTCCAATAAATCTAAGCCAGTCTTTTTCCCCCAGCTAGTACTACAAATCTCCAGCTGGGCTTCTCACCCCCTCTTTCCCTTCTTTGTAGTACTAATCTACTGTAGTAGGTTATAATCAGATTTCCTGAATGATTAATGCAGTGAATAGTGAACATTGCCACTTTATAAAATCCTGAATTCTAATTTCAGAACTGAATATTGAATTTAATAGCTTTACATAGAAATCTTTATTGGTAATTTGGGGCCTGTTGACTTGACTGTAGCATAGAGTTGAATTGAATTAATGGTTTTTGTTGTTCTTGGAAATATCAAGAACATTTAGCTCAGAGTAGACTGGGCCAAGAGTGGAAATTATAGAACACATGTTCTTAAATACTACTATATTCAATGCAGTGGAAGTTGCATAGTGAATTAATTACTTGGTCTTGACTCTGGTTTTGCTTCTGTTGCTGACTCACAGTTTCACCATCTGGGCAATGGGGCAGTGCAAAAATATGCCTCCTTTGCCTTGTATTGCCATACTCTTTTATTTTTTGCAGATAATCTATTTAAGTGGCAGGGTAGAAATTAATACTTAAAACATGAAGTCACCTCATGTATATGCCTTGAAACCAATTGTACGTGATACATACTTAAAGCTGCATAGTTTCTAGGCACTCATGAGCCCTGAAAAAAACTGGTTAAACTTACCCAAAACCAAATTATGTGTTAAGGAAATATACAATTAAAAAATGGATCCATGACTTACAGAATTAGTGCTGAACTTCCTCAGGTTATTATTATAGTTGCCCTTATTCTCATGTCATAGGGAAACATAGAAAGGTCAAGATTTGGAGGGAACTTGGTTAGAGCTGCTAACTCAACCACTTTTCTTGGTGGTTAGTGAAATATCTTCAACTAAAAGACATCAAGAAACAGAGAAAAAGGCTGGATGCAGTAGCTCATGCCTGTAATCCTAGCACTTTGGGATGCTGAGGCAGGCAGATCACGAGGTCAGGAGTTTGAGACCAGCCTGGCCAACATAGTGAAACCCTGTCTCTACTAAAAATACAAAACTTAGCCTTCATAGTGTTGTACACCTGTAGTCCCAGCTACTCAGGAGGCTGAGGCAGGAGAATCTCTTAAACCTGGGAGGCGGAAGTTTGTGGTGAGCCGAGATTGTGCCACCGTACTCCAGCCTGGGCAACAGATGAGATTCTGTCAAAAACAAACAAAAAAAAAAACAAACAAAATAAATGTCCTCAAGATGGCCAAATAGGAACAGCTTCGGTCTACAGCTCCCAGCGAGATTGACACAGATGACGGGTGATTTCTGCATTTCCAACTGAGGTACCTGGTTCATCTCACTGGGTCTGCTTGGACAGTGGGTGTAGTCGACGGAGGGTGAGCCAAAGCAGGGTGGGGCATTGCCTCATCTGGGAAGCGGAAGGGGTCAGGGGATTTCCCTTTCCTAGCCAAGGGAAACCATGAGTGACTGTATCTGGGGGAACAGAACACTGCTGCCCAAATACTGCACTTTTCCCACAGTCTTCACAACCAGAAGACCAGGAGATTCCCCCCCATGCCTAACTTGGTGGGTCCCACACCCACGGAGTCTTGCTTGCTGTAAATGCAGCAGTCTGAGATGGACCGGGGATGCTGGAGCTTGGCCAGGAAAGGGGCGTCCACCATTGCTGAGGCTTCATTAGGTGGTTCTATGCTCATAGTGTAAACAAAGTGGCAGGGAAGCTCAAACTGGGTGGAGCCCACTACAGCTCAGCAAGGGCTACTGCCTCTCTAGATTCCACCTCTGGGGGCAGGGCATAGCTGAACCACAGGCAGCAGACAGCTTCTGCAGACTTAAACATCCCTGCCTGACAGCTATGAAGAGAGCAGTTGTTCAACCAGCATGACATTTGAGCGCTGATAATAGACAGACTGCCTACTCAAGTGGGTCCCTGACCCCTGCATAGCCTGACTGGGAGACACTTCCCAGAAGGGGCTGAAAGATACCTTATACAGGTGGGTGCCCCTCTGGAAGGAATCTTACAGAGGAAGGACCAGGCAGCAATATTTGCTGTTCTGCAGCCTCTGCTGGTGATACTCAGGCAAACAGGATCAGGAGTGAACCTCCAGCAAATTCCAACAGACCTGCAGCTGAGGGACCTGTCTGTTAGAAGGAAAACTAACAAACAGAAAGGAATAGCATCAACATCAACAAAAAGGACATCCACACCAAAACCCCATCTGTAGGTCGCCAACATTAAAGACCAAAGGTAGATAAAACCAGAAAGATGGGGAGAAACCAGAGCAGAAAGGCTTAAAATTTCAAAAACCAGAAAGCCTCTTCTCCAAAGGAACACAACTCCTCGCCAGCAAGGAAACAAAACTGGATGGAGAATGAGTTGGATGAGTTGACAGAAGTAGGCTTCGGAAGGTCGGTAATAACAAACTTCTCCGAGCTAAAGGAGAATGTTCAAACCCATAGCAAGGAAGCTAAAAACTTTGAAAAAAGGTTAGATGAATGACTAACTTGAATAACCAGTGTAGAGAAGAACTTGACTGACTTAATGGAGCTGAAAACCATACTGCTACGAGAACTTTGTGAAGCATACACAAGCTTCAGTAGCCAATTCCATCAAGCGGAAGAAAGGATATCAGTGATTGAAGATCAAAGTAATGAAATAAAGCAAGAAGACAAGATTAGAGAAAAAAGAGTGAAAAAAACCCAAAAATGAAGAAAGCCTCCAAGAAATATGGGACTATATGAAAAGACCAATTCTACGTTTGATTGGTGTACCTGGAAGTGATGGGGAGAATGGAACCAAGTTAGAAAACACTCTTCAGGATATTTTGCAGGAGAACTTCCCCAACCTAGCAAGGAAGGCCATCATTTAAATTCAGAGAACACCACAAAGATACTGCTCGAGAATAGCAGCCGGAAGACGCGTAATTTTCAGATACACCAAGGTTGAAATGAAGGAAAAAATCTTAAGGGCAGCCAGAGAGAAAGGTCGAGTTATCCACAAAGGGAAGCCCATCAGACTAACAGTGGATCTCTCTGCAGAAACCCTACAGGCAGAAGAAAGTGGGGGCCAATATGCAACATTCTTAAAAAAATAATTTTCAACCCAGAATTTCATATCCAGCCAAAGTAAGCTTCAAAAGCCAAGGAGAAATAAAATTCTTTACAGATGAGGAAATGCTGAGAGATGTTGTCACTACCAGACCTGCCTTACAAGAGGTCCTGAAGGATGCACTAAACATAGAAAGGAACAACTGATACCAGCCACTGCAGAAACATGCCAAATTGTAAAGACCATCGACACTATGAAGAAACTGCATCAATTAATGGGCAAAATAACCAGCTAGCATAATGATGACAGGATCAAATTCACACATAACAATATTAGCCTTAAATGTAAATGGATTAAATGCCCCAATTAAAAGATGCAGACTGGCAAATTGGATAAAGAGTCAACACCCATTGGTGTGCAGTATTCAGGAGACCCATCTCACATGCAAAGACACACATAGGCTCAAAATAGAGGGATGGAGGAAGATCCACCAAGCAAATGGAAAGCAAAAACAAAAAGTAGGGGTTGCAATCCTAGTCTCTGATAAAACAGACCTTAAACCAACAAAGATCAAAAGAGATAAAGAAGGCCATTACATAATGGTAAAGGGATCAATTCAACAAGAAGAGCTAACTATCCTAAATATATATGTACCCAATACAGGAGCACCCAGATTGATAAAGCAAGGTCTTAGAGACCTACATAGAGACTTAGACTCCTACACAATAATAATGGGAGATTGTAACACCCCACTGTCAATATTAGACAGATCAAGGAGACAGAAAATTAACAAGGATATCCAGAACTTGAACTCAGCTCTGGACCATGCGGACCTACTAGACATCTTCAGAACTCTTCACCACAAATCAAAAGAATATACATTCTTCTCAGCACTGCATCACACTTATTCTAAAATTGACAACACAATTGGAAGTAAAACACTCCTCAGCAAATGTAAAAGAATGGAAATCACAACAAACTGCCTCTCAGACCACAGTGGAATCAAACTAGAACTCAGGATTAAGAAACTTACTCAAAACCATGCAACTACCTAGAAACTGAACAACTGGCTTCTAAATGACTAATGGGTAAATAATGAAATGAAAGCAGAAATAAAGATGTTCTTTGAAACCAGAGAACAAAGGAACAACAAACAACAATCTCTGGAACACATTTAAAGCAGTGTATAGAGGGAAATTTACAGCACTAGATGCCCACAAGAGAAAGCAGGAAAGATTTAAAATCGACACCCTAACATTACAATTAAAAGAACTAGAGAAGCAAGAGCGAACAAATTCAAAAGCTAGCAGAAGGCAAGAAATAACTAAGATCAGAGCAAAACTGAAGGAGATAGAGACACAAAAAAAATTCAAAAAATCAATGAATCCAGGTGCTGGTTTTTTGAAAAGATCAACAAAATTGTTAGACTGCTAAGAAGATGAATAAAGAACAAAAGAGGGAAGAATCAAATAGATGGAATAAAAAAATGATAAACGGGATATCACCATCGATCCCACAGAAATACAAACTACCATCAGAGAATCCTGTAAATACCTCTATGCAAATCAACTAGAAAATCTAGAAGAAATGAGTAAATACCTGGACACATACACCCTCCCAAGACTAAACCAGAAAGATGTTGAATCTCTGAATAGACCAATAACAGGTTCTGAAATTGAGGCAATAATTAACAGCCTACCAACCAAAAAATAGTCCAGGACCAGATGGATTCACAGTCGATTCTACCAGGGGTAGAAAGAGGAGCTGGTACCATTCCTTCTGAAACTATTCCAATCAATAGAAAAAGAGGGAATCCTCCTTAACTCATTGTATAAGGCCAACATCATCCTGATCCCAAAGTCTGGCAGAGACACAGCAAAAAAAGAAAAATTTAGGCCAATATTCCTGATGAACATCGATGTGAAAATCCTCAATAAAATACTGGCAAACCGAATCCAGCAGCACATCAAAAAGCTTATCCACCACAATCAAGTTGGTTTCATCCCTGGGATGCAAGGCTGGTTCAACATATGCAAATCAATAAACATAATGTATCATATAAACAGAACTAAAGACAAAAACCACATGATTATCTCAATAAATGCAGAAAAGGCCTTCAACAAAATTCAACAGCATTTCATGCTGAAAATTCTCAATAAATTAGCAGAAGGCAAGAAGTAACCCAAGATGAGAGCAGAACTGAAGGAGACAGAGACACAAAAAACCCTCCAAAAAATCAATGAATCCAGGAGCTGGTGTTTTGAAAAGATCAACAAAATTGATGGACTGCTAGCAAGACTAGTAAAGAAGAAAAGAGAGAAGAATCAAATAGATGCAATAAAAAATGATAAAGGGGATATCACCACCTTTAATACACAGACCCCACAGAAATACAAACTACCATCAGAGAATACTATAAACACCTCTATGCAAATAAACTATAAAACCTAGAAGAAACGGGTAATTTCCTGGACACTTACACTCTCCCAAGACTAAACCAGGAAGAAGCTGAATCCCTGAATAGACCAATAGCAGGCTCTGAAATTGAGGCTCTGAAATTGAGGCAACCAAAAAAAATCCAGGAACAGACGGATTCACAGCCGAATACTACCGGAGGTACAAGGAGGAGTTGGTACCATTCCTTCTGAAACTATTCCAATCAATAGAAAAAGAGGGAATCCTCCCTAACTCATTTTATGAGGCCAACATCATCCTGATAACAAAGCCTGGCAGACACACAACAAATAAAGAGAATTTTAGACCAATATCCCTGATAAACATTGATGAGAAAATCCTCAATAAAATACTGGCAAACCGAATCCAGCAGCACATCAAAAACCTTACTACCATGATCAAGTGGGCTTCATCCCTGGGATGCAAGGCTGGTTCAACATACACAAATTAATAAATGTAATCCAGCATATAAGCAGAACCAAAGACAAGAACCACATGATTATCTCAATAGATGCAGAAAAGGCCTTTGACAAAATTCAACATTGAATAAATTTGGTATTGATGGAATGTATCTCAAAATAATAAGAGCTATTTATTGCAAACCCACAGCCAATATCATACTGAATGGGCAAAAACTGGAAGCATTCCATTTGAAAACTGGCACAAGACAGGGATGCCCTCTCTCACCACTCCTGTTCAACATAGTGTTGGAAGTTCTGGCTAGGGCAATCAGGCAAGAGAAAGAAATCAAGGGGATTCAGTTAGGAAAAGAGGAAGTCAAATTGTCCCTGTTTGCAGATGACTTGATTATATATTTAGAAAACCCCATCATCTCAGCCCAAAATCTCCTTAAGCTGATAAGCAACTTCAGCAAAGTCTCAGGATACAAAATTAATGTGCAAAAATCACAAGTATTCTCATACACCAGTAACAGACAAACAGAGCCAAATCGCGAATGAACTTCCATTCACAATTGCTTCAAAGAGAATAAAATACCTAGGAATCCAACTTACAAGGGATGTAAAGGACCTCTTCAAGGAGAACTACAAACTACTGCTCAGTGAAATAAAAGAGGACACAAACAAATGGAAGAATATACCATGCTTATGGATAGGAAGAATCAATATCGTGAAAATGGCCATACTGCCCAAGGTAATTTATAGATTCAATGCCATTCCCATCAAGCTACCAATGAGTTTCTTCACAGAATTGGAAAAACCTGCTTTAAAGTTCATATGGAACCAAAAAAGAGCCCAAGACATTCCTAAGTCAAAAGAACAAAGCTGGAGGCATCACACTGCCTGACTTCAAACTATACTACAAGGCTACAGTAACCAAAACAGCATGGTACTGGTACCAAAACAGAGATATAGACCAATGGAACAGAACAGAGCCCTCAGAAAGAATACCACACATCTACAGCCATCTTATCTTTGACAAACCTGAGAAAAACAAGAAGTGGGGAAAGGATTCCCTATTTAATAAATGGTGCTGGGAAAATTGGCTAGCCATAAGCAGAAAGCTGAAACTGAATCCTTTCCTTACTCCTTACATGAAAATTAATTCAAGATGGATTAGAGACTTAAATGTTAGACCTAAAACCATAAAAACCCTAGAAGAAAACCTAGGTAATACCATTCAGGACATAGGCATGGTCAAGGACTTCATGTCTAAAACACCAAAAGCAACAGCAACAAAAGCCAAAATTGACAAATGGGATCTAATTAAACTAAAGAGCTTCTGCACAGCAAAAGAAACTACCATCAGAGTGAACAGGCAACCTACAGAATGGGAGAAAATTTTTGCAATCTACTCATCTGACAAAAGGCTAATATCCAGAACCTACAAAGAACTCAAACAAATTTATGAGAAAAAAAAACAACCCCATCAAAAAATGGGCAAAGGATATGAACAGACGTTTCTCAAAAGAAGACATGCATACAGCCAACAGGCACATGAAAAAATGCTTGTCATCACTGGCCATCAGAGAAATGCAAATCAAAACCACAATGAGATATCATCTCACAGCAGTTAGAATGGCAATCATTAAAAAGTCAGGAAACAACAGGTGCTGCAGAGGATATGGAGAAATAGGAACACTTTACACTGCTGGTGGGAATGTAAACTGGTTCAACCATTGTGGAAAACAGCGTGGCGATTCCTCAAAGATCTAGAACTAGAAATACCATATGACCCAGCCATCCCATTACTGGATATATACCCAAGGATTATAAATCATGCTGTTATAAAGACACATGCACACGTATGTTTATTACACCACTATTCACAATAGCAAAGACTTGGAATCAACCCAAATGTCCATCAGTGACAGACTGGATTAAGAAAATGTGGCACATATACACCATGGAATACTATGCAGCCATAAAAAAGGATGAGTTTGTGTCCTTTGTAGGGACATGGATGCAGCTGGAAACCATTATTCTCAGCAAACTATCACAAGAACAGAAAACCAAACATCGCATGTTCTCACTCATAGGTGGGAATTGAACAATGAGATCACCTGGACTCTGGAAGGGGAACATCACACACCGGGGCCTATCATGGGGAGGGGGGAGGGGAGAGGGATGGCATTGGGAGTTGTACCTAATGTAAATGACGAGTCTATCGGTGCTGACGAGTTGATGGGTGCAGCATACCAACATGGCACACGTATACATACGTAACAAACCTGCACGTTGTGCACATGTACCTTGTATTTGTGACAAACCCACAGCCAGTATCATACTGAATGGGCAAAAACTGGGAGCATTCCATTTGAAAGCTGGCAGAAGAAAGGGATGCCGTCTCTCACCACTCCTATTCAACATAGTATTGGAAGTTCTGGCCAGGGCAATCAGGCAAGAGAAAGAAATAAAGGTATTCAATTAGGAAAAGAGGAAGTCAAGTTGTCTCTTTGCAGATGACATGATTGTATATTTAGAAAACCCCATTGTCTCTGCCCAAAATGTCCTTAAGCTGGTAAGCAACTTCAGCAAAATCTTAGGATACAAAATTAATGTGCAAAAATCACAAGCATTCCTATACACCAAGAACAAGCAAACAGAAGGCCAAGTCATGAGTGAAATCCCATTCACAATTACTACAAAGAGAATAAAATACCTAGGAATCTAACTTACAAGGGATGTGAAGGACCTCTTCAAGGAGAACTATAAACCACTGCTCAGTGAAATAAAAGAGGACAAAAGAAATGGAAGAACGTTCCATGCTTATGGATAGGAATAATCTATCGTGCAAATGGCCATGCTGCCCAGTCTATCTCCGTCAAGCTACCAATGACTTTCTTCACAGAATTGGAAAAAACTATTCTTTAAGTTTTTTAAGTTTCATATGGAACCAAAAAAGAGCCCGCATAGCGAAGAAAATCCTAAGCAAAAAGAACAATGCTGGAGGCATCGTGCTGCCTGACTTCAAACTATACTACAAGGCTAGAGTACCAAAAACAGCATGGTACTGGTACCAAGACAGACATATAGATCAATGGAACAGAATAGAGGCCTCAGAAATAACACCACACATCTACAACCATCTGATCTTTGACAAACCTGACAAAAACAAGCAGTGGGGAAAGGATTCCCTATTTAATAAATGGTGCTGGGAAAATTGGCTAGCCATACGTAGAAAGCTGAAACTGGATCCTTTCCTTACACCTTTTACAAAAATTAACTGAAGATGGAGTAAAGACTTAAACATAAATCCTAAAACCATAAAAATCCTAGAAGAAAACGTGGGTAATACCATTCAGGATATAGGCATGGGCAAAGACTTCATGTCTAAAACACGAAAAGCAATGGCAACAAAAGCCAAAATAGACAAATGGGATCTAATTAAACTAAAGAGCTTCTGCACAGGAAAATAAACTATCATCAAAGTAAACAGGCAACCTACAGAATAGGAGAAAATTTTTGCAATCTATTCATCTGGCAAAGGGCCAATATCCAGAACTTAAACAAATTTACAAAGAACTTTAACAAATTTACAAGAAAAAAACCAACAACCCCATCAAAAAATGGGTGAAGGATATGAACAGATACTTCTCAAAAGAAGACATGCATCCAACAGACATATAAAAAATGCTCATCATCACTAGTCATCAGAGAAATGCAAATGAAAACCACAATGAGATACCATCTCATGCTAGGCAGAATGGCAATCATTAAAAAGTTAGGAAACAGCAGATACTGGAGAGAATGTGGAGAAATAAAAATGCTTTTACACTGTTGGTGGGAGTGTAAATTAGTTTAACCATTGTGGAAGCCAGTATGGCGATTCCTCAAGGATCTAGAACTAGAAATACCATTTGACCCAACAATCCCATTACTGGGTATATACCCAAAGGATTATAAATAATCTACTATAAAGACAACACATGCACACATATGTTTATTGCAGCACTATTCACAATACCAAAGAGTTGGAACCAACCCAAATGTCCATCAATGATAGACTGGATAAAGAAAATGTGGCACATATACACCATGGAATACTGTACAGCCATCAAAAAGGATGAGTTCATGTCCTTTTGCAGGGGCATGGATGAAGCTGGAAACCATCATTCTCAGCAAACTATCACAAGGACAGAAAACGAAACACTGTATGTTCTGTCTTATAATTGGGAGTTGAACAGTGAGAACCCATGGACACAGGGAGGGGAACATCATGCACTGGGTTCTGTCAGGGTTGTTGGGCTAGGGGAGGGATAGCATTACGAGAAATATATATATATATATATATATATATATATATATATATATATATATATATAAAAATAAATAAAACTCAGATGGCAATGGCAGTTAAAAAGGAGTGTTATAAAGTGAATCTCATGAGGATAGGGGGCAGATTGATGGTTACCAGAGGCCAGGGAGGGTAGAAAGGAGGGGTATATGAGGAAAGGTTGATCAATGGTTAATCAACCATGAAATATGGTTAGATAACAAGAAATAAAAACTAGTGTTCAATAAATCAGTAGGGTGACTATAGTTAACAATTTGTTGTATATTTCACAACAGCTAGAAGATATGTTTAAGGTAATAAATATCCCAGTTATCCTGATTTGATAATTACATGTTATATGAATTTATCAAAATATCACATATACCCCCAAAATATGTACATCTATTATGTATCAATGAAGAAATAAAAAGTAACAGAATAGAAAGGAATATTGAGTGACCCTGGGAGTTCCCAATGAATCCTTGTATCATAAGGTCATATACCTAGACCAGCTCTTAAACAAATTGTAACCAAAGATATAAACATAATGACTTCAGTGGACTAAATAACAAAAGGCTATGGAGTATGGAAGAAGTATTTCAACAGAGTTCTCTATCACAGAAACAAAAGCAGATATCTTCAGGAGAAATAAAACAAATCAGCAATTGGTCCAACCATATACCAGAATGGAAGAGGTCCTGATAATTACCAGAAATGCAAGTATACTTCAGAAAGATAGATGAAGAGAAAAATAGATAGAAAGATAGATAAGAGGCCGGGCGTGGTGGCTCACACCTGTAATCCCAGCACTTTGGGAGGCCGAGGCAGGTGGATCATGAGGTCAGGAGGTTGGCCAGGTCAGCCTGGCCAACATGGTGAAACTCCATCTTTAGTAAAGTTACAAAAAATTAGCCAGGCATGGTGGTGTGAGCCTGTAGTCCCAGATACTCAGGAGGCTGAGGCAGGAGAATCACTTGAACCCAGGAGGCAGAGCTTGCAGTGAGCCGAGATTGTGCCATTGCACTCCAGCCTGGGCCACAGGGCGAGACTTTGCAAAAAAAAAAAAAAAAAAAAAAAAAAAAAAAAAAGAAAAGAAAAAAAAAAAAGAAAAAACAAAAGAAAAAAGGAGAGAGCTGGATCAAGATTTCAGTAAACTAGTTATCAGAATTATTTAATTCTTACAGAAGTTAGGGATTCGAAATTGACTTTGACTATGGATGAGGGAGACAGTGTCACTTAAAGTAGTAAAAGTAATTTAAAATATTTTGATTCTTTAGGACACTGTGTTTTCCATTATCTTCTTTTATGGTCTCAATATGATCTTTGCTTTTATGTTTTGTCTATTAATTTGAGGGACAAATTATCATTTGTTACATACTATAATATTGTGTATGTGGTAGGCACTCAATAACTATTTGTTAAATTGAATGAATGGCTGGGTCAGTCAATAATTACAATGAAAATACAGGGATTTTGTTATTGTAATGCCTTGTAGTTTTACATTTGCCGTGATTGCTTGTTGCCTGGCTAGGTTTAGGGCAAAAATTGATTGAGGTCATGGAGCTTTCAGAGCTGATTTAGAGTCTGATGTTTCAAGGTGACAGCTGTAGAAAAAGGGATGTATTTACTACTAAAAATGTAGGTTGTGGACACCTTAAACGCTTTTACAATTAACTTTTTTTTCAAGTCCCTCATTTTCTAAATGTCTCTTTGAAAACTGCTGCTCCCAACAGGACCTGTTTAAACAATGCCATCATTTACTTGACATATTTGTAAGTCATGATTATCTGAGGCCATTTATACAAAAATAGGAGCAATTGAATTTTTTTTTTTTTAAAGCAGCAGGAACTTGAGGTCAGTATTACACAGCTGCTGCTTTTGGCTATTGTTTGAATAGAAGTACGATTTGGGTAGACAAGACTTCTAGAGCCAATGAGCCAGTTTGAGCATTGAGGCCACATTGTCCAAAAGGAGAGTTGTAGACCAATGAATATTTTCGGTTATTCCCCAGATAACTACACTGTTCTGAGAGTGTAGAGATTATTTGAAACAATAAGCACTCATTTCTAAGATTAAGAATATTGTTCAGTCATAACATGTGTAGAAAGGAAAAAAGAATCACATAAAATCAAGGGAGGGA
Organism: Chlorocebus sabaeus; assembly: GCF_047675955.1. Lineage (NCBI taxonomy): Eukaryota > Metazoa > Chordata > Mammalia > Primates > Cercopithecidae > Chlorocebus > Chlorocebus sabaeus. The sequence goes on from NC_132925.1 coordinate 60,321,260, forward strand.
ATACTAACTATATGTAGAAAAGGCCACCATGGCTTTGTTACACGTATGTGAAACAGAAATCGTCTGTATTACTCTGTTGGTGGAAAGTGCTGATAGATATAAGGGAGAATGTATGGAAATGGACATTTATTTTGCCAGGATCCTTGTTCTTTCACATATATTTTCCCATATATGGGGGTCTCCTTAACAGCTTTGAGAAGTGGAAATTATTAGTCCTATTCATCTTATGTACATAAGGAAACCAAAACACATGGAGGTTAAATAATTGACCTGAATTCAAGCTGTTCATAATAGAGTCAGAATTTGAACCCAGGGGTGATTTTTATCCCTCCATCTGAAGCATCTTACACAATGAATGTTTTCTAGTTAATGTTCTGCTCTTTGTAGGTTTCCCTGCTTTTTAAGATTTCCTTAGGAGGTTGAACTCTCTGGTCACAAGAAGTGTGTGCGCCTTAATGGCTGCTGGCATACTCCTTTGTTTTCCCGCACTGAGCCAGGAGCCCACAATCTGGGCTGAAGTCAGATTCATTACCACTCTCTTCCTGTCCTCTGCACTCTCAGTGTTTGGTCTGTAGCTCTTATTGCCATTTTTTAAAAGCCTGGATTCCAATTCTTATTACTCTCAGTGTCTGAGTCACTGCTCCTGTGTTCCCTGTGTTCTCACTGAAACTCTTACTTCTAGTTCCCTTCACCCTCACTATGTGTTTATGCTACCCACACTGTGCTGAAAGCCAGCACCTCTTAACTCTTTTATGCTTACCTGTCCCTTCTTACTTCTGTTGATCTGCCTCTCCAATCTCAGCTGCTCACTTCACTTTACCTTGTTAAGGCCCCGAGACACCAGACTTTTTCTGACATGATGTTATTCCCATGCATATTACCCTTCCACGGATGCACCCAGATTTGGATAAATCCAAACCACCGGGTTTTACTCATTTAGCATGGCATTCCTTAAGGTATTTTACTGACATGTAATACATTTTCCGATTTTATAATCTTAAAAATTATAATTTATATGGGAAAATCACTTAACATGACTAATCTGGTTTTTATCTTTAGAAGAGGAGTTATGCTTTAATAGATGATGAAGCATGCAAGTCTATACTTCATTTTATCATGATTGTAAGACTTATAATTTCCAGATTTTAAATATGTTGAGTGGCTAGTATTACTATGAGGCTTGCTTGTCCTGTCATGTGGTTTTTTTACCTAGAAATTGTAATTGCATCAGTATTAGCAGAAATATTCTTAGCATAATTTTCACTCATGTACTGACATGTGTGTGGACCATTCATTCTTGCTTTCTTTTCTTTTTTTTCTAATTTAAAAATAAACTTTAATGTCAAAAATGCAAACCTGGGGAGGGCATAAAGATCACATACAAAGCTGCCACTTCACACTTAGAGGGTTGCACAGCCGCCCGGCAGAGGTGCTCCTCACTTCCCAGATGGTGGGGCAGCCGGGCAGAGGTACTCTTCACTTCCCAGACGGGACTGCGGCCGGGCAGAGGTGCTCCTCACTTCCCAGATGGTGGGGCAGCCAGAGGGAGGTGCTCCTCACTTCCCAGATGGTGGGGCAGCCGGGCAGAGGTGCTCCTCACTTCCCAGACGGTGGGGCAGCCAGAGGGAGGTGCTCCTCACTTCCCAGATGGTGGGGCGGCCGGGCAGAGGTACTCTTCACTTCCCAGACGGGACTGCGGCCGGGCAGAGGTGCTCTTCACTTCCCAGACAGGACTGCGGCCGGGCAGAGGTGCTCCTCACTTCCCAGACGGTGGGGCAGCCAGAGGGAGGTGCTCCTCACTTCCCAGATGGTGGGGCGGCCGGCAGAGGTTCTCCTCTCTTCCCAGACGGTGGGGCAGCCGGGCAGAGGTGCTCCTCACTTCCCAGACGGTGGGGCAGCCGGGCAGAGGTGCTCCTCACTTCCCAGACGGTGGGGCAGCCGGGCAGAGGTGCTCTTCACTTCCCAGACGGGACTGCGGCCGGGCAGAGGTGCTCCTCACTTCCCAGATGGTGGGGCAGCCAGAGGGAGGTGCTCCTCACTTCCCAGATGGTGGGGCGGCCGGGCAGAGGTACTCTTCACTTCCCAGACGGGACTGCGGCCGGGCAGAGGTGCTCTTCACTTCCCAGACGGGACTGCGGCCGGGCAGAGGTGCTCCTCACTTCCCAGACGGTGGGGCAGCCAGAGGGAGGTGCTCCTCACTTCCCAGATGGTGGGGCGGCCGGCAGAGGTTCTCCTCTCTTCCCAGACGGTGGGGCAGCCGCATTCATGCTTTCTTAATCTATGCTTGCTTTCTTAAATATTATTAAATATGTATGCTTGTTTAAGAAGAAAAAAAATAAAATTATGTATCCCATATGGCACAAAAAAATTTAAAATAGTTTCAACTACCAATAGTATATTAATGATGAGAAGTCAGTGAAGTTTTTAGCACAAATGAGAGTCTGTGAGTCTCCTATTTAACATAGTATTGGAAGTTCTGGCCAGGGCAATCAGGTAAGAGAAGGAAATAAAGGCATTCAAAAAGGAAGTACAACTATCTTTGTTTGCAGATGATACGATTCTGTATCTGGAAAACCTAATTGTTTCAGCCTCAAAGCTTCTTAAACTGATACATAACTTTAGCAAAGTCTCAGGATACAAAATCAATGTTCAAAAATCACTAGCATTCCTATACACAAACGACGGGCAAGCAGAGAGCCAAATCATTAATGAACTCTCATTCACAATTGCCACAAAAGAATAAAATACCTAGGAATGTGGCTAACAAGGGAAACAAAGGACTTCTTCAAGGAGAGCTGCAAACAACTCCTCAAAGAAACCAGAGATGATACAAACAAATGGAGAAACATTCCATGCTCAGTGACAGAAAGAATCATTGTGAAAATGGCCATATTACCCAAAGCAATTTATAGATTCAGTGCTATTCCCATTAAACTACCATTGACATTCTTCACAGAATTAGAAAAAACTATTTTAAAATTCTTATGGAGCCAAAAAAGAGCCTGTATAGCTGAGGCAATCCTAAACAAAAAGAAGAAAGCTGGAGGCATCGTGCTACCTGACTTCAAAGTATATTACAGGGCTACAGTAACCAAAATAGCATGGTATTGGTACAAGACAAATATACCAATGGAACAGAATAGAGAACCCAGAAAGAAGACCACACACCTACAACCATCTGATCTTTGACAAACCTGACAAAAACAAGCAACGGGGAAAGGGTTCCCTATTTAATAAATGGTGCTGGCAGAACTGGGTAGCCATATGTAGAAAATTGAAACTGGATTCCTTATGCCATATATAAAAATCAACTCAAGATGGATTAAAGAGTAAATGTAAAACCCAAAACTGATCCCTAGAAGAAAATCTAGGTAATGCCATTTGGGACATAGGCGTGGGCAAAAATTTCACGATGAAGACACCAAGAGCAACTGCAACAAAAGCAAAAATTGACAAATTGGGATCTAATTAAATGAATGAGCTTCTATACAGCAAAAGAAATGGTCTACAAAGTAAACAGACAACCTACAGAATGAGAGAAAACTTTTGCAATCTATGCATCTAACCAAGGTCTAATTTTGAACATCTATAAGGAACTTAAACAAAATTACAAGAAAAAAACAAGCAACTTCATTTAAAGTGGGCAAGGGACATGAACAGACACTTCAAAAGAAGACATACATGCAACCAACAAACGTGAAAAAAAGTCTCAACAGCACTGATCATTACAGCAATGCAATTAAAACTGTAATGAGATACCATCTTACACCAGTCAGAATGGCTATTACTAAAAAGTCATAAAATAACAGATGCTGGTGAGATTGGGGAGAAAAAGGAATTCTTTTACACTGTTGGTGGGAGTGTAAATTAGTTCAACTATTGTGGAATACAGTGTGACAATTCCTCAAAGACCTAAAGGCAGGAATACCATTCGACCCAGCTATCCCATTACTGGGTATATACCCAAAGGAATATAAATCATTCTGTTACAAAGAAACATACACACTTATGTTCATTGCAGCACTATTCACAATAGCAAAGACATGGAATCAACCTAAATGCCCATCAGTTTTAGACTGGATAAAGAAAATGTGGTACATAAACACCATGAAATACTGTGGAGTCATAAAAAGGAATGTGATCATGTCCTTTGCAGGGGCATGGATGGAGCTGGAGGCCATTATCCTTAGCAAACTAATGCAGTAACAGAGAACAAAATACTGCATGTTCTCACTTACAGGTGGGAGCTAAATGATGAGAACACATGAACACATGGGGGGCACAACAGGCAATGGAGCCTATTTGAGGGTGTGGGCTGGGAGGAGGGAGAGGAGGATCAGGAAGAATAGCGAACGGATGCTGGGTTTAATACCTGGGTAATGGGATGATCTGTGCAGCAAACCACCATGGCACACATTAACCTATGTAACAATCTGCACCTGTACCCCTGAATTTAAAATAAAAGTTGGAAATAAAAATAAAGATTATTTAAAAAGATATAGTCTGAGTTATGTACACTTAATGTTCCAGTGCTGTAACTGCTTCTTTTTCTTTCATTCAAAAAATATTTCAGAATATGAGTGAGAGTGAAGTTTAGAGGGATAGCCATAAAAAGCTTGATCATCCACTAACTTCAGCACTTTGGTACCTTGCTATTGTTAGGTCCAGTTACCTTTGATACCTTACAGTTGATCAGCACCTGTACTATATCTTAATATTGTGAGTAAGAACTTCGTTGTGGATGTTGTTGGTTAAATTTATAGTACTTGTTAGCATTTTCCAGTTTTTCTAGACTTCAGCCTTTGCCTGTTTTTATCTTTCTTATTCTTTTCATTAACCAAAACTTTTTGTGTATGCCATATTGGGAAGGGATGGGAAAAATGAGGCCAGAAGCTCATTATAGTTTATTAATTCCTCCTAGGATGTATTGATTATGATAGGATTCATTAAGAATGTCTTGCTATTTTTGTTCATCAGTATTATTGTCTTATAGCATCAAGAAAATAAAGTGGTCTTCTGAAGTTAAAAAAATTTTTTTAATGTTTTTTATTTTTCAGAGACAAGGTCTCACTCTGTTGCCCAGGCTGGAGTGCAGTTACATGATAATAGCTCACTACAGCCTTGACTTCCTGGCCTCGAGCAATCCTCCCACCTCAGTCTCTTGAGTAGCTGGAACTACAAGTGTGTGCATCTTTACAAAATTGTTTTGTAAAGATGGGATCTTGCCTTGTTGCCCAGACTAGTCTTGAACTCCTGGCTTCAAGTGATCCTCCTGCCTTAGCCTCCAAAGTGCTGGGATTATAGGCATGAGCCACTGCACCTGGCCTCGAGTTAGAATTTTAATAAAAAACTTTCAACTATACCAACTTATATGTAATTGTGTATGTAAAAAAAAAAAAAAACCTGTATGCAAATCTCATATTCATTGACCTGACTTTCTGATATATTATAGTCTGAATGATCTTTTAAAATGTGAATTAGATATTGTCATTTCTTTGCTTGGAAGCTTTTAATGGCTACCATTGCTCTCAGAATAAAGACTACATAGTTGCTAGGGACTCATGAGCCCTGAACATAGTGTACCCTTGACATAGTCTACCCTTTTACTTTTATCTTGAACCACATTTCTTTTCATACTCTGTGCTCTAGACATATTTTCATCTTACCATTTTCTTGAATGTCACTGCCTTGTATCACAGGGTCTTTTCACATGCTAATCCCTTTACTTGATTCTTTTACTCTTTTCTCCCCACCTATTCATCTCTCAAATGTCAGCTCAAGAAAGACTTCCCTGAACCCCTTGGTATAGATTAACCCCTCTAATATGGTTTGGCTGTGTCCCCACCCAAATCCCATCTTGAATTGTAGTTATCATCATCCGCACATGTCATGGTAGGGACCTGGTTGGAGGTAATTGAATTATGGGGGCAGCTTATTCTTGTGATGGTAAGTTCTTATGAGATCTGATGCTTTTATAAGGGGCTTCTCCCTTTGCTTGGCACTTACTCATTCTCTCCCGTGCCGTTCTGTGAAGAGATACCTTCTGACATGATTGTAAGTTTCCAGAGGCTTCCCCAACCATGTGGAACTGTGAGTCAATTAAACCTATTTTCTTTACAAATTAGCCAGTCTTGAGTATTTCTTCATAGTGTGAGAATGGACTAATACACCCTCCAACTAAATATTCTGATAACCCCAGAATCTCTCCTTTTATTGTCATCACAATTTCATTTTACATTTGTGTGTATGATTCTGTGATTAATACTTGATTCTCCCTCTTTGTATGGTCTCCAGGTGGGTAGTGATTTGTCTGATTTCTGTTCTTTATTTCTTGTTTTCAGTGCTTGGCACATAATATTCTCTCATTGAGTAGATAAGTGGACAAATAAAGCAATATAACATGAAAGTGGTTTGTGGTGCATTTGGGGGCTTGTTTGTAATTCCACCTAGAAGCACACAGCCTTATATAAACTTCAGCTAAAGAATGGCCATTATCCATATTCTCATTTATAAGTGGGATCTGAACAATGAGAACACATGGACATAGGGAGGGGAACAACACACATGGGGCCTGTCAGTGGGGTGAGTGTGGAAGGACAGCATTAGGAAAAATAGCTAATATATGCTGGGCTTAATACCTGGGTGATGGGTTGATAGGTGCAGCAAACCACGATGGCACGTGTTTACTATGTAGCAAACCTGCACATCCTGCACATGTACCCTGGAACTTAAAAAAAAAAAAAAAAAGGCTGTTGTCTACAGGTGAAGGTTATCTGCCATTTTGGACCCAGATTCAGGAGTGCTGCACATAGAGTAGCCAGGGAGGAAGAAGTTGCTTCACTTGGCCACCAGATCAGTCTATCACTTAACCTTTCAACCAGGGATTACATTTTTCCTCTTTTTGATATAGGAGTTAAAAAGAAATTATTTAGGCAGATAGCTAGGGTAAGGAAGTTCTCAGTAAGGTTTTCCTTTTAATGAAAAGCAGCTCCCAAATAATTTTCTTTTCCATAAAATTGAGCTGCAGACATGGACAAACAAGCTGGAAGCTTGCATGAGTGAATGCTGTCAGCTGTGCCAATAGGGAAAGGCCACCTGGGACTAGGCATGTTCAAAATGGCAGCTCCATCTTCCCTTTTCCAAAGCAAGAATCATACCCCTAGACCAAAGAGCTAGCTATCTTTCCTTTTCCTTTCCAAGCACGTGTGCAGTAGGGAACAGAAAAACATGGTGCCAGCCAAGTGGAAAGCCCGTTTGCATAATAAGCAGATTAGGGTAGGGTAGCCAACTTTCCTGTGTGTTATGTAAATCTCACAACTGGTCCAACCAATCTCTGGGCCCTATGTAAATCAGATACTGCCTCCTTGAGCCTGTCTATAAAACCTGGTGCAGTCTGCTGTGGGCCAGAAGTCCCATTTGGTTGCCCCCCTCTCTCTCTCAGGAGAGAGATCTGTTCTCCTGTCTCTTTCTTTTGCCTATTAAACTTCTGCTCCTAAACCCACTTCTTGTGGTATCTGTGTCCTCAATTCCCTTGGCATGAGACAACGAACCTTGGGTATTTACTCCAGACAATGCTGCTGCTTCATTTTTAAGTGGCTACTGGAGGCCAAACAAAGAATTGTTGATAGAATGACAATTTCATTATAAAATACATTGTTTAGCACTTCTTAGCTCTCATATATAAGATCTCATTTGGTTCTTATGATAACTCTATGTTAAGAGACACAGCCGGTATCATGAACAGATGCGATAACTTCTATATTGGTTACATGACTCAGCCAAGTCAGGCCATAAATAAATAGTTGAGCTGGGACTTAAACTTGGACCTTCAGACTTCAATCCAGGACCTATCCCACAAACACCAAGCTTCTTCTTACGTAAGCATACATATTATTTGGGAATAAAGGGTCAGAAAAGTTTTATTTGGTAGCTCCTCATCCTGAAGTGAAGACACATGTGAAGCATCAGATAGTCTGAATGTATTAATCATTTATATCACAGAGTTTCAGAAGTTGAAGATCCTTTGCACTCTGTGGAAATGTTCTATTATGCAGATATATTTGTAGAGCCTTTTCAGGTTCCTGACTATAATTCTCTCATTTATCCTTACCTTGTAGTTCCTAACCCCCAAACCTCCCCCCTAATTATCTAAATTCTGTCTCTAATAAGCCAACCACTACTAATTACTTTCTACTGATTTCGGATGTAGAGATTTACATGTGCTTTGGGTGCCGAAATCTACTTCATAATAACATTAGGAAAGGATATATCTTTGGTTTAGTCTGGTGTCCTGAAAAATATGTCATTTGTCATTTAAATCTTTATAAAGGGTCTCTTGACATTTCAGTTCCATAGGAAAAAATATCTTAATTTTGTTTGATTATAAAATGAATACATATTATATAAAAACATATAAAAATAAAATATAAATAACCTACATTCTATATTTTAATGATGACATTTCATATAATTTCTTCCAGGAAAGTAAAAAATATTTAAAAACAATACTTAAAAGAGCTTTATAACATTTTATGAAATGGGTATAATCTACTTTAATTTTTCTTGTAATTTTTGATACTTGGGTTGCTTACAGTATCTCACTATCGTAAATAGTGTTGGATGAACATCTTTGTCTAAGCCTTTGGTTATTTTCTTAGAATAATTGCTTAGAAGTTGAATTATGAAGTTTATGGCTAATCTTAAAAAATCATTATTCTAAAAGTAAAATATGCAATTGAAGATAAAATAAAATAGAACCAAAGGGTTCAAAATGAAAATTATTAACGTCACAAACTTTAACTAAAATATAGGCTGTAATCCAAAAAACAGCCCAGGACCAGATGGATTCACACCCGAATTCTGCCAGAGGTACAAAGAGGAGCTGATACCTTCCTTCTGAAACTATTTCAAGCAATAGACCCTAACTCATTTTATGAGGCCAGCTTCATCCTGATACCTGGCAGAGACACAACAACAAAAAGAAAATTTCAGGCCAATATCCCTGATGAACATCGATGCAAAAATTCTCAATAAAATACTGACAAACTGAATCCAGCAGCACATCAAAAGCTTATCCACCACCATCAAGTCAGCTTCATCCCTGGGATGCAAGACTGGTTCAACATACACAAATCAATAAACGTAATCCATCACACAAACAGAACCAATGACAAAAACCACATGATTATTTCAATAGATGCAGAAAGGGCCTTCAACAAAATTCAACACCCCTTCATGCTAAAAACTCTCAATAAACTAGGTATTGATGGAATGTGTCTCAAAATAAGAGCTATTTATGACAAATCCACAGCCAATATCATACTGAATGGGCAAAACTGGAAGCATTCTTTTTTGAAAACCAACATAAGACAAGGATGCCCTCTCTCACCACTCCTATTCAACATAGTATTGGAAGTTCTGGCCAGGGCAAACAGGCAAGAGAAAGAAAGAAACAGGATAGGAAAAGAGGAAGTCAAATTGTCTCTGTTTGCAGATGACATGATTGTATATTTAGAAAACTCTATCGTCTCAGCCAAAAATCTTCTTAGACTGATAAACAGCTTCAGCAAAGTCTCAGGATACAAAATAAATGTACAAAAATCACAAGCATTCCTATACACCAATAACAGACAAACAGAGAGCCAAATCATGAGTGAACTCCCATTCACAATTGCTTCAAAGAGAATAAAATACCTAGGAATCCAACTTACAAGGGATGTGAAGGACCTCCTCGAGGAGAACTACAAACCACTGCTCAAGAAAATAAGAGAGGACACAAACAAATGGAAAAACACTCCATGCTCATGGATAGGAATAATCAATATCATGAAAATGAGCATACTGCCCAGAGTAATTTATAGATTCAATGCTGTCTCTATTAAGCCACCATCGACTTTCTTTACAGAATTAGAAAATCTACTTTAAATTTCATATGGAATCAAAAAAGAGCCCGTATAGCAAGACAATCTTAAGCAAAAAGAACAAAGCTGGAAGCATCACATGACCTGGCTTCAAACTATACTACAAGGCTACAGTAACCAAAATAGCATGGTACTGTTACCAAAACAGACATATAGACCAGTAGAACAGAACAGAGGCCTCAGAAATAATGCCACACATCTACAACCATCTGATCTTTGATAAACTTGGCAAAAGCAAGCAATAGGGAAAGGATTCCCTATTTAATAAATGGTGTTGGGAAAACTGGCTAGCCATATGCAGAAAACTGAAATTGGACCCCTTCCTTACACCTTATAGAAAAATTAATTCAAAATGGATTAAAGACTTAAATGTAAGAGCTGAAATCATAAAATCCCTGGAAGAAAACCTGAGCAATACCATTCCAGACCTAGGCATGGGCAAATACTTCATGACTAAAACACCAAAAGCAATGGTAACAAAAGCCAAAATAGACAAATGGGATCTAATTAAACTAAAGAGCTTCTGCACAGCAAAAGAAACTGTCATTAGAGTCAACAGGCAACCTATAAGAATGGGAGAAAATTTTTGCAATCTATCCATCTGACAAAGGGCTAATATCCAGAACTTTAACAAATTTACAAAGAAATTTAACAAATTTAACAGGATAGTAAATAGTTTAAAAGGGCTAATATCCAGAATCTACAAATGACTTAAACAAATTTATGAGAAAAAAAGAACCCCATCAAAAAGTGGTCGAAGGATATGAACAGACACTTCTCAATAGAAGACATTTATGCAGCCAACAGACATATGAAGAAAAGCTCATCATCACTGGTCATTAGAGAAATGCAAATTAAAACTGCAATGTTGATACTATCTCATGCCAGTTACAATGGTGATCATTAAAAAGTCAGGAAACAACAGATGCTGGAGAGGATTTGGGGAAATAGGAACACTTTTACACTGTAGGTGGGAGTGTAAATTAGTTCAACCACTGTGGAAAACAGTATGGCGATTCCTCAAGGATCTAGAATCAGAAATACCATTTGACCCAGCAATCCCATTTTACTGGGAATATACCCAAAGGCATATAAATCATTCTATAAAGACACATACACACGTATGTTTATTGCAGCACTGTTCACAATAGCAAAGACTTGGAACCCACCAAAATGCCCATAAATGATAGACTGGATAAAGAAAATGTGGCACATATACACCATGGAATATTATGCAGCCATAAAAAGGATGAGTTTATGTCCTTTGCAGGGACATGGATGAAGCCGGAAACCACCATTCTCAGCAAACTAACACAGGAACAAAAAACCAAACACCACATGATCTCACTCATAAGAGGGAATTGAACAATGAGAACACATGGAAACAGGGAGGGGAACATCACACACTGGGGCCTGTTGGGGGTTGTGAGGCTATGGGAGGGATAGCGTTAGGAGAAACACCTAATGTAGATGATGAGTTGATGGGTGCAGCAAACCACCTTGGCACATGTATACCTGTGTGACAAACCTGCACATTCTGTACATGTATCCCAGGACTTAAAGTATTAAAAAAATGGGCTGTAGATCTATGTGTAAAATGGAAAAATTATAAAAGTCCTAAAATATAACTGAAAATCTACATGATCTTAGACTTGGCAATGACTTTTTAGATCTTTCTAGACACAACGCAAAAGGCACAATTCACGAAAGGAATAATTTATAAGTTGTACTACATTAAAATTTAATACTTCTGCTCTGCAAAAGATACCATCAAGATAATGATAAGTGACAGACTGGGAGAAAAATATTTGCAAAAGACATCTATGATAAAAGACTATTATCTAAAATATTTAAAGGACTTTTAAAACTCAGGAATAAGAAAATGAACAATCCAATTAAAAAATGGGCAAAAGATCTGAACACACACATAATCAAAGAAGATATACAGGTGAAAAATAAGCATATGAAAATATGTTCAACATCATATGTCATTATGGAATTGCAAATTTTAAAAAGTGTGATACCAGTACACATTGGTAAGGATTGTGAAAATCCTAAACACTGACAACATCAAATGCTGGCGAGGACGTGGAGCAACAGGAACTCGTTCACTGCTGGTAGAAATGCAAAATGGTACAGCCACTGTGGAAAACAGTTTGGCAGCTTCTTGTAAAACTACATTTACTCTTACCATGCACTCCAACTAAAGATGTTCTTCAGTGGGTGAGTGAATAAATAAACTATGGTATATCCCTATGATGGGATATTATTTAGCTATATAAGGAAATGAGCTACCAAGTTATGAAAATACATGGAGAAACTTACTACTTGGAAACACATGGAAACTACATGGAAACACATTACTACGTGAAGGAAGCCAATTTAAAAAGGCTATGTACTGTATAATTTCTATTATATGACATTCTGGAAAAGGGAAAAGTATGAAGACAGTAAAAGATCAGTGATTGACAGGGGTCTGTGGGGTGAGAGGGATGAATGGGTGGAACACAGGGTTTTTTGGAACAGTTAAACTATTCTGTATGATATAATGGTTTGTCATTATACATTTGTCAAAACCCATAAAATGTACCACACTAAGGATGAACCTTAATATAAATGATGGACTTTGGGTGATAATGGCGTATCAGTGTTGGTTCATTGATTGTTACAAACATACTGCTGTAGCACAGGATGTTGATAGGCAACAAGGGATATATAGGCTACAGGGGATATATGGGAACTCTGTACTTTCTGCACAATTTTGCTGTGAACCTAAAACTGCTCTAGAGCATAAAATTTATTTATTTATTTATTTATTTATTTATTTATTTAGAGATGGGGGTCTCACTATGTTTCCCATGCTGAACTTGAACTTCTAGGTTCAAGTGATCCTCCTGCCTCGGCCTCCTGAGTAGCTGGGACTATAGGTACGTGTCTGCTTGCCTGGCTAAAGTCTATTTTTTTAAAAAAGTATTTTCCCCTTTTCCTAATGGCCCCATCATTAGAAAAAACATTTATCTTTGACCATTTCTCATTTTTCCTTTTAGTTCCTTTGGTAGTTATAAGGTGCTTATATTTCTTGTCCTTGATTTCTTAGCTTTGGAAAATTTACAATGTATCAAAATGAATATGAGTAATTTACCTCACATTTATTATCCCTTGCCAATTTCTGTTAGATATGTGGTTTTTCTATATTAGTTTCCTTTGTAGCTTTTAAACTGAATTTTTAGTGTCAAGGTGGGAGGATCACTTGAGCCCAGGAGTTCAAGACCAGCCTGGGCAACATGGCAAAACCCCATCTCTACAAAAAATACAAAAAATTACCCAGTTGTGGTGGTGCATGCCTGTAGTCCCAGCTATCTGGGGGGCTAAGGTGGGGGAATGGCTTGAGACAGGTAGGCAGAGGTTATGGTGAGCCAAGATCCCATCACTGAACTCCAACCTGTATGACAGAGCCAGACCCTGTCTCAAAAAAAAAAAATTAATGTATTGTACACATTGGTATAGACAAGTGCTTGTAGTTCCTCTTCAATACTTCATCACTGCCATGGAAACCACCTCAGAGATGAGTAGGCATGGCAGGTGGGGAGGGGAAGCAGTGATTCAGGGCAGTGTTGAATGAAAAGAAGGGAGGGACATGGTACTTGCATCTTTTGGCAATATCAATTCAAAATGATCTGAGATGTTTATTCATAAAAAATAACAACAGATAGTTTTCCTGACTCCTTGTCCCAGCCTCCCACTGCCATGAGAAATATGAGGGCATGAGATTCTCTAAGAATGTCCAGAGAAGGGCTTAGGATGTCCCCTTGTAAGTACATGGAGGTAATACATTTGGTTTTAGGATATATCTCTTAAATGCAGCAGAATATCATAAAGCATTTTTCCTAATTATAATTTTTAGCACTTGTATAATTACGTTAGTGTTGTATAATGGCTAATTTAGCCATTTACTAATTGGTTATCCCTAAGAGCTTTCTTCTATGCCCTATTTTCTTCTTAGCACTTTCTCCCTAGTTGATTTTGCCTTCAATCTGCTGGTGACTCCCAAATCTGTATCTCTGGTCTAGCCTAGTATTATTCTCCCAAACAGGTGCCTCAAATTTATGAAATTCAAAACTGTATTTATCCCTACCTCTAGAACTTGTTAATCGCCACATGACAATGGATGGCACCACCCTCAGATAATTGCTTAGGCAAGAAAATAAGGTGTTAATCTTGACTCCTTCCTCTCCCTTATTCCCCTTTATCCAGCCAGTCATCAAGTTCTGTTGATGCTTTCTGCTACATTTTAGATATTTCCATCCACTTTTCTTTGTCTCTACTGCTGTTGCCCTTGTCCAGTCCACTGTTGTTGCTCAGCTAGGTTACTGCAGCTGTTTTCTGCCTGGTTTCTCTGCCTCTGGTGTTACTCTCTTCAAATTTATTCACCCAACTGCAGCCAGAGTGATCTTTTTAAAATACAAATTCAGTCGATGTTACTTTCCTGTTAAACCTTTGATATATATTACATATACATAGATATGTGGATACACATACACATGTACATACAAATGCCCTTGATAATGCACCTTTAGACCTCATTATCCCATTTCTTGCTAAAAGAATTTATTTTCCTTGACTATGCCATGCTCTTTTTGCTTCTGGAATGTCACGTAGGCTTTTTTCTTTTTTTGACCTGAAATAGTCCCTCCACCCCTCTTTAACTGGTAGCTGATTGTCATCTTTTGCATCTCAGCTTGGCTGAGATACTCCCTTCTCCCCAAATCCTTCCTTCACACTAGTCTGGAGTAGGTACCACTACTAGGTGTTTACAGGGAAATTTTTACTTCTTCTTTTGGAGCATATATCATGCTGTACAGTAATTCTTGCTTGCACAAATGATCCTACTAGGCTGTGAGTTCTGTATATATATGAATACACATAAACAGTCATATGCATGTTAGTTGAATGGATATGTGAATGAGCAGGAGAAATGAAAAGATTCATCCAGCATCTACATAGGGATTTAGTGTTATAAGTCTGAGGGAGGATAAAACAAAAGCAGAAACATGCAAGAAAACATTTAATACCTGAAGGTAAAATTTCTAATTACTGCTTGTGCTTAGAAGTTGAAAGACCTATAACAGTTCATATTCCCTTTGACTTTTGATGAATCAGTTCCTTTTCTTGCATGCGAATTTATTTCTATAAAATATAAATATTTAGTTATAAAAATTATGTAATTATTCAAGCTCTGACTTTAAAAGTGAGGAAACAGAGGGTCAGAAAGGTTAAGCAACTTGTAGAAACAAGAGTCAGGACCAGATCCCAGCTCTTTTGACTATCAGTTACTATGGATAAATTAAACACCCTTACAATTGTTAGCATTGTGCATCTTTTGAAAAATTATCCAAGTCCCCAGTTTAGGCACCTTTAGAAAAATGGCCATAATTCTTTCAGGTCAGGAGGTCATTGCTTCAGTACATATGGGACACTAATGAACAATAAGAGTTAATTGCTAATTAGGTAAGTGTGACCTAGTCCCTCGGGGAATCTGGTCAATACTGGAGCAGCTCTGGATACAAATGAATGTTTATTGGTGCATCAGTGCAGACCCTGGTGCTGTTACTTTGAGGAAGGGAAGAGC
The DNA here is from genome assembly GCF_047675955.1 of Chlorocebus sabaeus. NCBI lineage: Eukaryota > Metazoa > Chordata > Mammalia > Primates > Cercopithecidae > Chlorocebus > Chlorocebus sabaeus. The sequence goes on from NC_132925.1 coordinate 60,336,809, forward strand.
AGTACTCTGCTTTTAACCACATACTCTTTTTTTCTGAAGCTTGTTTAGTATTGACTTTGTTTTAAACTCATGTCCTTATCTAACTCACATAGGTTCAGGGACTCCCGTGAGAAACTTCTGTAATAGCATTTCACGTCTGCTCATCTGTGCCCAAACAGTCTTTCATGACTCAGACATTTTGAAACTGCAGTGTGGTATTTTAAGGGCTTTCTAAATTGCATACTTTATTTTAAACAATTCAAATTGGTTGTGTGTTCTGTCAGTGTAACAGGGAAGCCTTTTGTTTATGTTAAAACACCACACACACCAAATTAGCTTGGTACTTATTTTATAGCTTAGTAATTGCTCACTAAAAGCATCTAAGTTGACTACTTTCTCATAGAATAGGAAGAAGAGCTTGTGAGAAATTTATATCAAAAAATGAAAATGGCTCATACAAAAAGAAAATTGCCCACTGTAGGTCAAAACTCCCTACAAGAAATTTTATTGCTATACATATACCTCATTGTTCAGTGAAGTAGGAAGGTTTGGAATAGATAGATTTTTAAACACATCAACTAACATTGACATGCTAGGCCATAATGACATCTCTCATAATGCCATCTGCAGATCTCAGAATAAATGCTGGCCAAGCTCCCACCGAAGGTGTAGCATTTACCTAGTAATCTATAAAGGGTCTGCTGCTACCAAGCCTCCCATTTGTTTTTGGGATCTGAGGATGAGGCTTCCTAAGTCCAGATCATTTGTTTTGGATTCACTATTGAAAACCTGGCTTAGGAGTGGATACAGATGTTTGCTTTACTTAGCACCATAGGCTTTTGTTAACTGCAGCTGCACATATGAAGTATTTAAATTTGAAAGTTAGGGGCTCCTGGTGAGAACCGTGGAATCACCTGCATTTTTTACCCTTCTTCAGATGAGGGAGGAAAAGGAGGACAGCAACCCAATGACTTTGTGAGAATTTGTCCAGCAACCTGGTGCTTGGACATTTTCGCTTTGAGTACAGGCATAACACCTGCATTCCTGCATTGGAATCCCATTCTTTCTTAACACACAACAGCTCCGGACATCTAAGGTGGTGAGAATGTATTAGATACTGCTTTTTTTTTTTTTTTTGATAGTGAGATCTTCTATACCTGGACTGCCTTTTTTTTTTTTTTTTTTTTTTTTTTTTTAAATACCATATGGCCTTGAATAATTTATTAAATGATAACCAAACAAATACAGATATGACTCTGTTGGTTATAGCTTTCTTTTTTTTGTTTTCTTTTGGCTGCAAGCAAGCATGAATTCTTCCTTCTGAATAATTCCCTGGTTTCCTTTGAGGGACTGTTCTTCACTGTTTCATGTAGTACTGCTGGGAGGGTAAATTTTCAGGTGCTTGTCTCTCTGTGGAATCTGAGGAGCACAGAGCCTCCTTCTCTCAGCTCACAGGGGACTGATGTGACCAACCCTGGCAGTCATATTCTTCCGCAGAATTTTGAATCTTGAGTGAGTGATTTAAGGACACAAAGTACAGTTGGATATTATTCATCATGGGGAACAGCTGCAGTGACATTTTGGTCTGACTGTTCTGGCAACAACGTGCTTGCTGTCTTTCCCTCATCTTGGCCTCTTGGAGTTCCTTGATTGCTGCATGGTTCTAAGCTTGCTCTTCCAGGCTCCTGTTGGGTCTGACACTCTCCTGCCCCAGTATGTTTGCTTTTGGTAAAATTAGTCAATGTCAGTTTTGCTGCTTACAAATAAGAACTTTGATGCATATGCTAAGTCTGGTTACCTAAGAAGGACTCCATTTACATTTATCAATGAAGCACCAGGAGGAATTTACATGAGATACTCACTAGTTTCAGTTACTTGTTCCGATCACTCCCATTAAAATAATTCTCTTCAACACCACCTATACTCTTTGCCACTTGACAAATTAAGAAATTAAGAAATTAAGAAATGCATCTTTTCCCTAGACTTAATAAAACATATAATGAATTTCTCTGTAATGAGATCACTCTGAGAGTTGATATATTCTTTATATGATAAAATTCTTTATGACCGTGACATAAAGGCAGGGTGATTTTTGTTTCCCAGATTCCCATATAGCACACATATTTACCTCCCATTGCTAAGATTCTTCTCAACATGCATCTGTCTACACACTTCTCAGATAAACGCCCTGATTTTTCCAACATGAAGGGCTATGTGTTATTAAGGTACAGTGGTTTCTTAACAGAAGGCTGTTGTGCCTGCCAGTGACTTTTGAAGAGGATGTCCTCTTCTTTGCATGTAAATCAGGAAATGGCATATCATTGGGGTAATTAGGATAGCAGATACTTCTGTGACCTACTCTTCAAAATAATCAGTTCAAGTTTCATTTCTTACAGATTAAATTGTTAGCTGGTTTGGTAACAGCAAGGGACAAGGTTAGAGATTGAAATAAAGTATTAGTAGCATGCTTTCTATTTGAAGTGTGGTGTTATTTGAGAAAAGTTCTCTGTATCATCTTCTGCAGGCAATGGTAGCCTTTCTAAGGTCATTGCATTTAAAAGCCAAAATGGAACTGAAAAATCATTTATGTACAGTGATCTCGTTTCATTAACAGGGAAACTGAAGTCTTAAAGGTTCTGTGACCTGGCAAAGATTACATAGTTGGTTGCATCACAGTTCTCTTCCTCATTTTCTTGTAATAAATGCATTCCCACCTCTCAAAACTCGATCGTGCCTAGCTATAAACAGACCAGCTCTGTAGTCTGTTCCAGACTAGAAAATTTTGCTTTTTGTCATTCTCTGGCATGGTGAATTGTTTGGGAATATCTGTTAGCTAGTGTTCTTTCTCTAGAAATGGACAGGTCTTTCTGATAACATTCTTATTCCTTCTATAAATCTTTTGTAGACATAGGGTTATTAAGCCCTGTAATTCACACGTACTTCCCTTTAAAGCATGGACCTTTTTCGAAGTTGTGGTGAGGTAACTTTTGGGTACCCATATGTGATAAAATAAAAAATACGTATTTGGTCCCCAGTTTCTTATACACAGGTCCTAAAGTTCTTAGAATCTCCAGAGTGATAATAGCATCTTTTGTATACCAATGGAATGACTGGTGGCTGGAGGCCCCCAGACAGCTTCAGAATGGGGGCTGGTCACCAGAAAGACCAAGGCATGATTAGAGGATTGGGAATTTCAGCCCTACCACTGGGGAAGGGAGAGGGGCTGGAGATTGAGCTAATCACCAGTGGGCAATGATTTAATCAATCATACCTAGGTTATGAATCCTCTGGAGAGCTTCCAATTTGGTGAACATGTTGAGGTACTGGGAAGGTGGCGTATCCAGAGAGGGCATGGAAGCTCCACACACCCGTCTCCTCCTTTCTTGTCCCATGTACCTTTTCCGTCTAGCTTTCCTGACTTGTATCCTTTACAATAAACAAAAAAAATATAAGTCAAGTGTTGCCCTGGGTTCTGTAAGCCATTTTACCAAATTATCAAAACAGAAAGGCGGGTTCTAGGAACTCTTCCTCCTTTTTTGCCAAGACAGACAAAACTGTGGGCACTTATGATTGTGTGCACAATACTTACGATTGGCATCTGAAATGAGGGCAGTCTTGTGGGACTGAACCCTTAAACCTGTGAAGTTTAACTCTGAGTAGTTAGTGTCAGAATTGAGTTGGATTGTAGGGCACCTGGCTGGTGTCTGGAGAGTTGGAGAATTGGTTGGTGTGAGGAAAGAAATGACATATTTGGTGTTAGAAGTGCTGTGAGTAGAAACAGCACAGACCAAGTCACATTTGTAATGCTCTAGGGAAACTTCTATCTAAAAAAAATTCTATGGTAAGTCCTTGTAAAATGAAGTTTCTTTTTTCTTTCTTTCTTTTTTTTTTGTGACAAGGTCTCGCTCTGTCACCCAAGCTGGAGGGCAATGGAGTGATTATAGCTGACTGCAGTATTGAACTCCTGGGCTCAAGGGATCCTACTGCCTCAGCCTCCAGAGTAGCTGGAACTCTAGGTGCGTGCCACCTTGCCCAGCTAATTAATTTTTTTTTTTTTTTTTTTTTGTAGAGACAGGGTCTTGCTATGTTGCCCGGATTTGTCTCAAACTCTTTCTTTGTCTTAAGCAATTCTCCTACCTTGGCTACCCAAAGTCCTGGGATTAGAGACATGAGCCACTGCGCCTGACCCTGAAGTTTCTTTTAGTGTTGTTAATAATTTTTAAGTTATCCATTTGGAAATCCTGATTTTCAGACTTCATATTTTCTTGGAGCAGATCATACCTGATCTGCCAATATATATATATATGGCCAATAATAATTGGAATTTATTAAATGTTTACTGTGTATCAGGCATTATGCTAAATGCCAAATGTTATATATGAGTTATTTCATGTAGTCCTCACAGCAACCTCCTAAGCAAGGTAATTTCATAGATGAGAGAAATAAGGCTCAGAGAGGTACAATAGTTTTTCTCAAATTACCTGGTTAGTAAGGAATGGTGCTGAAAGTCGTAGGAGAAATGACACGACTAAGGCATGCTCTGGTGGTTTCTCTTCTTGGCTTTTGGGGCTGTGGACATTTATAAGAAAGGTGGATTATCAAAGGCTTACCAGAGGATTTCACAGGAATGGAACATACACAGCTAGTTGCTAGCATATGAAGGAGGATGATTGTCCGGATGGGCAGTGGATTCTTATGACAACCGGGGAAGGATGCTTCTCTTGAGCCCTAAGTTTAGACCAGCCAGTGAGAGATTGGCCACACAGGGTGTGTTTATTTGTTCAACACTTTACTTATCTCTATGTATGTCCTAGTTTTATTTCACTTGGAGTTTACATTCCTGGAGGTTAGTTGCCGTTTTGATCTAAATTGCTTCGTATATCACTCAGCACAGCTTCTTGATAATGAAGGTCACGTAACACTGTAGTTATTGGCACACACTTTGGCATCTGGGTTTGATTTTCATTTCCTACCTTTACCTTCTAGCCACCCTTAGTTACAATAATTCACCTTTTTGAGCTTCAATTTCTGTATTTGTAATTTGGAAAAAAGTGTAGGTTTATGAGACAAAGGATGGAGGGGCTCCTCTTGGTGCCTGACATCTAGTAATGGCTGTAAGAGGCATCTCTTTCTAGTGCTGCTGCCACTGGGTACTTTTATTACTAACTAAAATAGTCCATTTAAAAGAATTGATATGTCAGGGTTCTAGGAATTTACAGCATGGTTTTTAGGATTTGGGACCTTGGAAAGCTGGAGGAAAGAATATTGAATGTCCTTTTATTTAAAGAGAGCAGGTGTTTGAACTTCTCAGTAACCACATTTTCTCCCACCCTTAAATTCCCCGTACATCAGACCTAGGGAAGCAGTGAAGCAGAGCTGTGTAAAGGTGAGGGCAGATCAGAGAATGTGGCTGCTGCTATTAGTTAGAGTTGGTTCTAATTGGCCCCATGGGGGCTCCTTTCCATAAACTTAGTTATTAGAACAGCAGTGCTACCCTGAGTATTCTGTCCCCTGCCATCTGCTACCATAGGATGTATTTTTTTTCTAGTCTAGGATGAGGGGAATTGGGACCCAGAGTTAGCTGAATGTGGCAAGAGATTCGTATATACAAAGGGTGAAGGAGACATAGTAGAGTGGCTTGGTATGTGAATAACTATGTTTTGAGTTAGAGCAGGTGTCTAGGAAAATTAATTTTGACTTAAATAAAAGTATTTTAGCTGAAATCATAAGATTAACTGCAGATTCATAGTTATAAATGAAATATTGAAAATGACTTACAAAGTCATCCCCATAGTCTGCCTGGTCTGACCACAACTACCTCTCTCTCCTCCTCTCCCACCACACTGGTCTACCACACCCGCTCTGCTTTTAGTTCCTGCAGGAAGCTCCTTCCCACTGCAGGGCCTTTGCATATATTGTTTTCTTTTTCTGTAACCTCCAACTGTCCCCATGGCTACTTCTATTCATTCTTTAGGTCTTAACCTAAGTATTACTTCTTCAAAGAAGCATCACATTCAAATATAAATTAGGTCTCTATTCATAATGATTGTTTGCAGTAAAGTAATGAAAATTAGAAAAGGGAATATGTTGGCTTCTGAACCAGCGAGCCCAGGGATGGAGCTGACCTCAAGTATGACTGGCTCTAGGGACTAAAAGCAATGCCTCCTGCATTTTAGCTCTGCTCTGCTCCTCCCACTTCTTAATTCCACGACTCACTGTTCTCATTCTTCCCACCTGAGTACTGACTTCAACTACATAGCAGGGGGAAAAGAAGCAATGCCTAGAGACCATTAAGGTTTCTTTTTTCTGGCCTGGCTAGGCCTGGATTAGGGAGAGTGGGGAGCCCTGTGTTTGAGGTCAGTCTCCCAAGGTAGTGTGGAGAACATGTCTGTCTGTGTGAGGGAGGGGTGACTGAGGAATTCTGGTGGGGAGGAACAGGGAAGAATGACGACTGGATAGATGAAAGCTGATGGATCTCCACTACAGTCTCCCTTGTGGTTTTCTGTTATAGAAGCAGTCATTTTTCTTCATAGCATTTGTCCAATTTGAAATGTAGTGTATTTTGTGTGTTCATTTGGTTAATATCTGCTGTGTGCTTCTCCAGGGTGGCAATCAATTCTACAGTGTTCATGGCTGTATCCCCGGTGCCTGTGGCACATAGTAGGAACTTGGTAATCACGTGTGGAATGAATGAACTGAATGGTTAAGGAAATTAGAGTGTGTGAAAAGGAAGGAAATGGATATGTTGTAACCATATCCTTATACCTAAAGAATCTCTAGAATGCTTCTTGGAGAACTTGGCCATTTGAATGATTGGTAGAGACATGAGTTGAGGTCTAGAATGGGGCAGGGGTTGTTACAGTGTAGTGTCTGTACTAGCAGGACCAGTATTATTAGAGAAAGTGCCAGAAATGGAAACTCCCAGTCCCACCCTATGCCTCCTGAATCAGAAACTCTGAGGATGGGACCCAGAAATCCGTGTTTTAGCCCCCAGAATAATTTTAATGTATGTGATGTTTGAGAACCACTGGAGTAGGGGATAGGGAGAAGTGAGAAGGTCATGCTTACATAGTCATAGCATGTAAAAATTACTGGCAGGAGGCAGTTTCTTGGGTTTTCTGAAACTCCGTTTTGATTTGAAGTGAGGCAATGGAGCATAATGGTTAAGAGCACTTGAGCCAGGTTGTCTGGTTTAGAATTGAGGCTCCTCTGCTTATAGAGTAACTTTGGACAGCTCACACTATCTCTCTAAGTGTCCAATTCCATATCAAATATGGACATAAATATATTAATAAAATAACCATAGCAAATAGTAGCTAATTCGTATAATGCTGTGGAGATTAAAAACGATAATCATGGGCAGGCGCAGTGGTTCACGCCTGTAATCCCAGCTCTTTGGGAGGCCGAGGTGGATGACTCATGAGGTCAAGAGATCGAGACCATCCTGGCCAACATGGTGAAACCCCGTCTCTACTAAAAATACAAAAATTGACTGGGCATGGTGGCACATACCTGTAGTTCCAGCTACTCGGGAAGCTGAGGCAGGAGAATTGCTTGAACCTGTGAGGTGGAGGTTGCAGTGATCCGAGATTGCACCACTGCACTCCAGCCTGGGGACAGTGTGAGACTCCATCTCAAAAACAAACAAACAAACAAACAAAAAAACAAACAACAAAAAAAACCCCAATAATCATGATGGTGGTGATAATAGCTAACAGTTATTAGGCCCTTTAAGTGACTAAACACTGTCGAAGCTCTTTCCAAGTGCTGGCTTATTCAGTGCATACAATTTATTGAATGCTTACTATTATTATGCTTACTATTATTGTTTATAAATGGAGAGTGGGTAGATCCTATGTATTTGGAGTGGGCCAGAAGTTTCCCCAGTTGAGGGAATCATGTTAGAGGTTAATCAGTCATCTTTATGATTTGGAAGAGTGTGGGGCTGGTGTCCTCCTCCTATTCTGTTTCTGCTCCCATCATCCTGCCCTCTGATGGGCTCTCCATCCCACATGTTCTTGTCTTATTGGCTTCACTTGATGCATAGCCTTATAATAAGCCATAAGTACTTGTAAGCCTAGTCATGTCTGACTGGGGTTATTCAACCATTTTGATGTACTTTTCCAGGTGGGATAAACTGAAGGTATTTTTTTGGTACAGGCCTTTACTAAGCTCTGCATTTTTAAGTATTCGCACTTCAGGGATTTTTCTTAAATGCAAAGAACCTGCAGAGACTTTCATAACCTCAGTTGACTTCTACTCTCTGCTCATGACTAAGGTCACTGAGATGTGGATCAATCTGACAAACCCATGGGTTTTGGTCATTTGAGTTCCTGTCACCAGGGATTTGGACTATTCACCAGTGCTGCTTGTCTGTATGTGTGTTAGCTGGGTTTATATACCATAGACTGAAGCTGCTATTCTATCTGGTCAGGTTGGAGATTGAGAAATTTGTGTTGTGGTGCATGGTTATTCTTTTATGACACTAGCATTCACTGGGTGTTTACTATATGTGAAGCCCAGAGACTTCATTTCTGATGAATGCTTAAACAGTAATAGTTTGTCATAGTGGAACTTGCTTGCTCAAAACAACCTGGGGTTAGTGATATCTCAGCCCAGGAAAAGGTGTGTATTAACTTGAAGCTGACTGAACTCCTGAGGCCTGGGGGGTACTTAGCATAGTCAGGGTTGCTGTGACAAGGAAAGGCACTGTGAGCCTTCAAGGCTCAATTGTCAGCAGATGCTTTTCTAAGATTAACTATCTCCAGTGGCCAAATGTGCTGTGGGTGGAGATGTTTTTCTCCCAAGAGTGAATCCTCAGATTTAGGACCTTTCCTTTTTTTCTCCTTCAAATGCTCCCTTGTCTTTCTGTTGTAATTAATTTGGTACATGGCCAGTTCTTCTGCACAGCTAAAGTTCGCCATTGTGAGTGGAGGAGTTTTTGTCAGAATCCCTGATTGTCCGTGACAAACCCAATTTGAATCAGCTTAAGAAAAAATGAGTTGATTGGCTCAGGCAACTGGGAAGGATGGTGGTGCAGACCATAGAATTAAGGAAAGAACTGTAGGACCAGGGACTTGAGAATCAGGACACAACTTCACCAGGGATTTTTCCCTGCTCATCTCTCATTCCTGCTTGTCTGATTGTTTTCATTTTGCTCTCTTATCTCAGGTTTTACATCTTAACTATCCTAATGTAAAGAGCTTTGCTTCTTTCCAAGGTCCATTTTTTTTTTCATGCCTAGAGAAAGATCTGATTGGCCTCATGCAGTCTTGGGTCCACTGCTAGACTCATCCTATGCCTAGAGGAGTGGGCAGGGCTGACATTCAACAGGTGTATACCATGGTGGCAGGAGCCCATCATGTTGGCCCCCTTGCTGTGCTAGTTGTGAACTATTTTGAGTAGCATCCCTGGAAATGGATGCTACTCTGGAAATGGGATATCCAGATTGGCTGATCTGGGTCATGTGTCTATCTCTGTGAGCTCAGGGTGAGGGTAGTGGTGCACATGGCAGGGTTTGTTACAAAAATAAGAGATGGGGAAAATGTGCTAGGGAGCCAAAAACTTGCCACCAAAATATGCCTTGAACACTGGTTGGTTGAATTCAATATAAAACAGTTCCTCATTACACAGCTTGTCATGGAGCATCTGTTGACACTTTGAAGGATAAGTTGTTGCCTTTTTCTCCCCTATCCAGGTCTTTTCCTAAATAATACCTACCTTGCTTTTCTGATAGAAACTTTATCTGCACCAGTCTGCTGGCATGAGGCCCATTGGGCTCTGCTGATAGGAATCATGACTGGTTTTTCTGCTAATGACGGACATGAGGTCCTTGCACTATTCCCCTTAACTGGGTTTTGTCCATCTTCATCACACTCCACCCCTGGCCCCTGGTCCTGTTGCCTGCCTTTGATTCTTTTTCCCTCCTGTTCCTTCTTGCTTGCTCTTATTCTTAATGCTGTTCTCTATTGGACTGTTTCTGTCAGAAGAGACAGCTAGGGAGATTATGATGCTTATTTAACAGATGAAGAGGTGAAGGCTCAGAGAGTTTAAAGTGATTTGTTCCAGGTCGCACAGTTGGTATTTGGCAGATGAACAATTTTTAGTCGGAGCCTTTTGATGCCAAAGCTCAGCCTCTTTCCTCTTTGCTGTGTTCTCTCACTGTGTTTGCTCAGACCTTTAAACATTACCACCACCTTCCCAACACATAATCACCATTTGGAGAGGGGGAGACTTTTGACAGTGATTTAGGGATAATTTTGGAGTGTAGAAGAAAATTCAGGCTTTTGATGGGCTGGAAGAAGAGAGGAGGCCATTCTAGGGAACAAGAGCAACCTGAGTAAAGCAGCTGAATGAGAAGTGGCCTCTGTCTCGTGTCACGAAACCAGTGTGGGGGTAGTGGTAGCAATAACAGTAGCCTCAAGGAAAGTGATGATGAAAAACCAAGGTGGCAAAGTGAGCAGCTGCTATGCTCCAGGCACCGTTCTGAGCACCGTCATCCTGTACCTTGTTTAATTCTTAAGGTAACTCTGTGAGCTATGAAATACCATTATCTCCATCCTCCACTGCTGAGGAAACAGAGGCACAAGGAGGTCATTAACTCACCCAAATCACATAGCTGGTAAGAAATCAAGTTTATATTTAAACTTGAACCTATCTGATCCTGAAGTCTATTCTTTCTCTTAACCGCGTACTTTGCAGCTGGAGGCTGTTGCATGAATTTGAGAAGAAGCCAGACAACCTGTCCCAGAAATTTGTCCAGAGAGCTGATGCTATTAGTAAAAACTATTCTATTTGTCAGATATTTTTGTTTTAAAAAGGTGTATCTTTGTTGAACTTTAATCATCAATTCATAAATATCTTGCAGTCTCCTTGTACAAGATGCAAACAGCACAGAGAAAAACATGAAAGTTTCCCCTTTACCTCACTGTCCTCTCATCCTGTGCAGATTACTTTGTATTCTAATTTATCTCTTAGGCTACTGCACTCTGCCATCAACTTATTGTAGGACTAAGGGCACGTTGCTCATTATCTCTGTACCTGGTTTCTCCGTTGGTAAGCTTGAGCCTCTTGCTGGCCTCCCCCTTCCGGGCTCGACGTTTTCCAAATCTCTTTCCTTACCCAGCAGCAGTGACTCAGGAATCCTGTGGGTAATAAATTATGTTCTGTAATAATGAGCCCTTTCCTTCTGTTCCATCTGCTGGTTTCCCTTTTCACAGTGAACCTTGATGGGTTGAGGCAGAAAAACTCATTTCATTTAGAAATGAGCTTCTAACCCTTGGAAGTTCACTTGCTGTCAGGAGATGATGATGACAGTCCCTCAAGGAGAGAGCTAGGAACAAGGTGTGGGGGCTGCTCTGGGGAGTAACTCATAAACCAACCCTACACACAGCAGTGGTACATCCAGGTAGGATTTGAGGGTACCAGTGATTGAATGGAGATACCCGTATTTATTGACCGTGATAAAATAGTTGTGTGAGTGAAAGAACTCAAACATCTGGTACCTCCCTCACAGAGCTCACAGAAAAATAATGATGAACCGTATCTTGTGCTGGGTGTTAAGGTGGCAGCAAGCTGTACAGGCATTGAGTAGAGGAAGATCACGTGATTAGAGTATGGTGCTGGCCAAGGAAGGCTTCCTCAAGGTGGTGAGATTCTAAGGCTAAAATAAATAAAATGTTATATGCTCAGTATAGAAATCTTGGATAATTTTTGAAAAGCATAAAAGAAAAAATGGTCTATTATCCCACCAAAGATAACTGCTACTAGTATTTTGGTATGTGCTCTTCCAGTTTCTTATTACTGTAATTATATAATCAAAATGAAATCCTATTATATACTTGTCATTTTGAAACTTTTGTTTTTAGCAATATATATTTTCCTGTCAATACATCTTCCAAAGCATAATTTTTTTAACAATGGAAATTGCTTTTTTTTCTCATTATAAAACTGTAGTGCTTGCAAAAAAAATCAGAGGATATGCAAAACATTATAAGGAAGAAAAGAAAAAAAATCACAATTCTACCCCCAGCAATTATTACTATTACCATTTGAGTATATATACTTCCCAACTTTTTCCAAATGTGTGTGTGTGTTTGTATGTGAAACATATAGGTATAATATATATTACATTTCATTCTTGTAGATCTTTGATTACTCTCTCTCATCCACCTTCCTCTCACAGATTTTTAAACATCATGAGGGCAGAGACTGTGCCTGTCCCCTTCACTAGAGAATTCTTAGTTCCTTGCACAGTGCCTAGCACGTAATGGGCATTCATTTAGTAAACATTTATCAAATGAATGAATGGGTGAATGGTAGGTCCACATTGTAACGGATCTTGAATTAGATGATGATAACAATGTTGTCTAATCACTGGGAAATGGGACAGGGCTTTCAGAACTATGGACATCAGGTTATGGATCTTTGCTTATATATGTTTAGCATCTGTGCATTAAGAAAATGCAACACACACACACGCACACACACACACGCAAAAAACCAAACCCAAACCATTTGCTGCTTTTAACTACATGAAAAGTTGCACTTTTTGCTACATTATGACTGTTAAGATTCATGGCAACTTAAAGCACCTCCATCCATCACTGTCCACATGTCTCTAACTAGCTCTAAGAAGGCAAGGAACATGTGTTGTTCATCTTAGTGCTGCTGCTGCAGTGACATATGTGTCTTCAGCATCAGCTCATGTTTCTTGGTGAGTGTGATGGTAGGAGGATGAAAGGGGTGGAAAATTATTTCTAGAGAGGCCCTGTGGTGAATAAAAGGCATGCAACACTTCTCTGATGTGACCAGATGCTAAGGTGACTGCTTATTACTTTAACATTTCTCTCCCTTACCTAGTTTCACTGGACCTGATTAAACAAGTCATAGTAAGAAATATGTGTGGGCAGACAGTTAAGTAGCTAAGCCAATTTATAGTTCCACTGCCGTAGCATAAGACTCTGGTGCACACTCTTAGAGACATTTTTTACGCTCTGAACTCAAATGAACCAAGTAATAATTCGGACCTGGAGATTTTAAACTTTCATGTTGCTGGAAGGGATCCAAATAAGTCAACTTAGAAATTAAGAATATTTGGATTGGAGTGACCTTGGATACCAGCTAGTTCTGTCTTCTCATTTTACAGATGAAGAAACTGAGCCCCAGAAAGGAGAGTGGAGTTACTCAAGGTCCTATAGCAAGTCTGTGGTAAAACCAGAACTAGAACTCAGGCATTCTAAATTCTAGGGTGATATGATTTTAGCATCTGCTGTGAGAAAGACAAAAACTTAAAACATCATCCAAGAACACTTGACCACCATTTGATGGAGGGAGGGAGGGAGGGAGGGAGGGAGAGAAAGGCGGGGGGAAGAGAGAGAAGAGAGGAAGTGAGGACAAAGGAAACAAATGAAAATGAAAACTGTCCTAGATAATACATTCTGTGGTTTCACAGAATGACTAGGAAAGCAGTGTTCCTATGAACTTCTCCAGCACACATGAAAAACCTGGAGGATTGTAGTTTTAGAAATGAATTTGAAATGCTTTGGACATCACTACTGGAAGCTTACCACCTTTTCTTCTGATCTAAATGAATTTAGCAAAGGAACTCAATTTTAGTCACTGGAGACTAATTAAGCAGTCTAGCATGAACCGTAGCTAAATCCCCTTGTATAAAGTGCAGCACGCACACAGATAGATGAGCTGAACTGTGGCCCTGATGAAATATGCTCACAGAATTGGTCTCTTACTAACAGCTAATGGAGCCTGGGTGAAGTGAAATTGTTATAGAAAACAAAGAGAAGAAATTGTAGTGGCTTAATGTAATGCCCCTTAGAATTTTTCTTTCTATTTCCATGTTTACTCTTTCCCTCCCATCCTGCTTCTCAAGTTGGGCTACTGCAATAATCTCGGACAGTTCTCCTAGACTCCAGTCTTTCTACTCTAGCTCATGTGAAAAATTGCTTCCAAGTTTATCATCTGAAAATAACCCTTTGGTGATTCTAGTCTCTGGCTTAAAACATCCCAGGATTTTCATTGCTGAAAGCTGCGCTTCTCAACTTTAAGGTTGGTAATCAGCTTGGGAGAGCTTGTTAAAAATGCAAATTCCTAAACACACCCCCAAAAGATTCTGATTCCATGGATTTGGGATGATTCCCAGGAATTTATATTTTTAACATATTCCCAGTGTATTTCTTATGGAGATAACTCAGAAACAATAGTGGGAAAAACTGGCTTGCATGGTGAAGTCGAGCTTGTTAGCTGAAGAATAACCTCAAATGGTGGAAATACAGATCCATGGCAGGTCAGAGGGTGAGGAAAGAGAGACTTTGGGTCCAAAACATCTAGAGGAATTGAATACATTAGACAACCATGACTGTGAGAGACTTTTCAACTTATAGGTAGATATAAAGGAATTTGAAAAGTTGTGTCACTAGTTTTTTTGAGTTGAGTCTGCAAACATCTGGCACAGTGGAAAGAACTCTGCAATAGGGTCAGAAGATGTGAGTGTGGGTTCCATTCACCTATGAGCTATATAACTTTTTGGTTAGCCACTTCACTTCCCTGAGCCTCAGCTTTCCTCATCTGTAAAATGGGATCAACAATACTTCCTCTGCCTCTTCATTGATTTGTAAGGACTGAATATGTGAAAGTGTATGAAATGTGGAAAGTGTTGAATAACATAAGGTACTTTGTATTTACTTATATGAATAGTCTGTTCTCTTTACCCTCTTTTCATCTTTGCCAAGTGGCAACAAGAATCTTGCTCAGGAGAGTAATTGCAGTTAAACAGGCTAAGCTTGTCTGGGGGTGGTGTGGGGGAGTGTGTGTTGACATTAATCCTGCTACTGTTATTTGCAGGAGGAAAGAAAAAAGTCATACAGCAGCCTACAGAATGTTTTTGATTACCCAGTGGATTTGGGTAGCTTGGAGATCTGCTGTCGAGCTGCATACTAGCATCTGACTTCCTCTGCGAGCACGAATTTGGCTGAGTTTAATAGTGAGAAAAGCTTAAGAAAACCCACACATGCTGAAACCCAAAAGGCTAATGAGGAGAATAAACAGCTTGTGTAATTAGACCTTGTGCATTTCTCTAAAAAGAAATCATGAAATATGTACAAAATGTTGTCTCTGAAGGCGTCATAGTTAGTCTGGTTTTTAATTTGGAAACTATGCTCATTGCCTATAGGAATTATAAGAACAATAGGCTTCTGGTTTGTCTGTAAACTGATGCTCTCACATGAAGTCTGACATTTGACGCTCTGGTCTGGCCCCCATTCACAGCAGCAGGCATTCACACAGGTCCAGATTTGCTCTGCACCGAATGCCCACAGTTTAGTGCGACCTTAGGTGGCTCTAGAGTGACTTCTCGATGAGCCAAAACCTTCTAAATGTACTGTATTGTTTTGGCTTCACACATGTTTACTCTTCCCTATACTGTTTGTCCACATGAAAAACACGACGAAATGCTTTATCTTTGAAAAATCAATTATTATTCTCAGAGGCCCATGGTGTCTTCAATAAAAAGGACACAATTTAACTTTTTCCCCCTACCATCTAAATTTGTCAAATCTTTGCATTTTGCCATTTTTGCTTCATGTTTTTTATTACACATTATTATTATTTTGTATGTGGCTTAAACAACAGAAGTTTATTCTCTCACAATTCAGGAGGCTAGAAGCCCGAGGTCAACGTGTTCGGTTGGCAGGATTGATTTCTTGTAAGGCCTCTCTCTTTGGCTTATAGATGGCCTTCTTCCAGGGTCTTCACCTGATCTTCCCTGCATGTCTATTTTTTTTAAAGAAGTGAAATAAAGATACAGTTCAAGCCTCTGAGAAATCCTCCCCTCCTCGTTCTTGTTCCTCTCCCTTGCTTTCCAGAAGTGACCACTATGCCGATTAAGCGAATAACATGATGTTAAACTGAGCGTTTTGACCGAAGTAACAGGATTTCAAGGTGAGATTCTCATCCACTTGTGGAAATGTGGAAGTAGGTGTCCAAAATCAGACCTTACCTATCTTTCAAAAACCGTATGAAATTCTGTTTCTCCTGCAAATTGTTTCTCAACTGGTATACACACCTTAATTTTTTCCCTGGAGAATTTCAGTTGCAGTACTTGTGGCTATACCTTATTTTTTTCTTGTGTTTTTAAAAAAATAGGTGAGAAATTTTGTGGTCCAAAGATAAAAATTATTTTTTAATTTTAAAAATAAAAATATATAAGAAAAGCTACACATGCTGAAACCCCAAAGGCTAATGAGAATAAACAGCTTGTGTAATCAGACCTTGTGCATTTCCCTAAAAAGAAATCATGAAATATGTACAAAATGTTGTCTCTGAAGGTGTCACCAGTCTAGTGTTGTTTTTTTCCATATATATATATTATATATATATAATGTCAATGCCCTTTGTCAGATGGATAGATTGCAAAAATTTCCTCCCATTCTGTAGGTTGCCTGTTCACGCTGATGATAGTTTCTTTTGCTGTGCAGAAGCTCTTTAGTTTAGTTAGATCCCATTTGTCTATTTTGGCTTTTGTTGCCATTGATTTTGGTATTTTAGTCATCAAGTATTTGTCCATGCCTATGTCCTGAATGGTATTGCCTGGGTTTTCTTCAAGGATTTTTATGCTTTTAGGTCTTACGTTTAAGTCTGTAATCCATCTTGAGTTAATTTTTGTATAGGGTGTGAGGAAGGGGTCCACTTTCAGTTTATTGCATATGGCTAGCCAGTTTTCCCAACACCATTTATTAAATGGGGAATCTTTGTATGTCAGGTTTGTCAAAGATCAGATGGTTGTAGATGTGTGGTGTTATTTCTGAGGCTTCTGTGCTGTTACATTGATCTATATATCTGTTTTGGTACCAGTACCATGCTGTTTTGGTTACTGTAGCCTTGTAGCATAGTTTGAAATCAGGTAGCCTGATGCCTCCAACTTTGTTCTTTTTGCTTATGATTGTCTTGGCTATGTGGGCTCTTTTTTGGTTCCATATGAAGTTTAAGGTAGTTTTTTTTTCCAATTCTGTGAAGAAAGTCATTTGTAGTTTGATGGGGATAGCATTGAATCTATAAATTACTTTGGGCAGTATGGCCATTGTCACGATATTGATTCTTCCTATCCATGAGCATAGAATGTTTTTCCATTTGTTTGTGTCCTCTCTTATTTCCTTAAACAGTGGTTTGTAGTTCTCCTGGAAGAAATCCTTCACATTCCTTGTAAGATGTATTCCTAGGTATTTTTGTTTTTCTCTTAGTAGCAATTATGAATGGGAATTCACTCATGATTTGGCTCTCTGTCTATTATTGGTGTATAGGAATGCTTGTGATTTTTGCATTGATTTTGTATCCTGAGACTTTGCTGAAGTTGCTTATTAGCTTAAGGAGATTTTGGGCTGATACAATGGGGTTTTCTAAATATACAATCATGTCATCTGTAAACAGAGACAATTTGACTTCCTCTCTTCCTATTTGAATACCCTTTATTTCTTTCTCTTGCCTGATTGCCCTGGCCAGAACTTCCAATACTTTGTTGAATAGGGGTGGTGAGAGAGGGCATCCTTGCCTTGTGCTGGTTTTCAAAGGGAATGCTTTCAGCTTTTACCCATTTAGTATGATACTGGCTGTGGGTTTGTCATAAATAACTCTTATTATTTTGAGATACATTCCATTGATACCTAGTTAATTGAGAGTTTTTAGCATGAAGGGATGTTGAATTTTGTCGAAGACCTTGTCTGCATATATTGAGATAATCATGTGGGTTTTGTCATTGGTTCTGTTTATGGGATGGATTATTGTTTATTGATTTGCATATGTTGAATCAGCCTTGCATCCCAGGGATGAAGCTGACTTGATCATGGTGGATAAGCATTTCATGTGCTTCTGAATTTGGTTTGCCAGTATTTTATTGAGGATTTTCGCATTGATGTTCATCAGGGATATTGGTCTGAAATTTTCCTTTTTTGTTGTGTCTCTGCCAGATTTTGGTATCAGGATGATGCTGGTCTCATATGAAATAATTTCAGAATGAATGATATCAACTCCTCTTTGTACCTCTGGTAGAATTTGGCTGTGAATCCATCTGGTCTCGGAACTTTTTTGGTTGGTAGGCTATTAATTACTGCCTCAATTTTAGAACTTGTTATTGGTCCATTCAGTGATTCGACATCTTCCTGGTTTAGGGTTGGGAGGGTGTATGTGTCCAGGAATGTATTCATTTCTTCTAGGTTTTCTAGCTTATTTGCACAGAGGTGTTTATAGTATTCTCTGACGGTGGTTTGTATTTCTGTGGGATCAGTGGTAATATCCCCTGTATTATTTTTTATTGCAGATATTTGATTCTTCTCTCTATTAGTCTTGCTAGCGGTCTATCTATTTGTTGATCTTTTCAACAAACAGCTCCTGGATTCATTGATTTTTTGAAGGGTTTTTCGTGTCTCTGTCTCCTTCAGTTCTGCTCTGGTCTTAGTTATTTTTTTGTCTTCTCGCTTTTGAATTTGTTTGCTGTTGCTTCTCTAGTTCTTTTAATTTTGATGTTAGGATGTCAATTTTAGATGTTTCTTGTTTTCTCTTGTAGGCATTCAGTGCTATAAATTTCCCTCTACACACTGCTTTAAATGTGTCCCTGATATTCTGGTACATTGTGTCTTCATTCTCATTGGTTTCAAAGAACATCTCTATTTCTGCCTTTATTTCGTTATTTACTCAGTAGTCATTCAGGAGCAGGTTGTTAAGTTTCCAGGTAGTTGTACGGTTTTGAGTGAGTTTCTTAATCCTGAATTCTAATTTGATTGCACTGTGGTCTGAGAGACTGTTTGCTATGTTTTCCATTCTTTTGCATTTGCTGAGGAGTGTTTTACTTCCAATTATGTGGTCAATTTTAGAATAAGTGCGATGTGGTTATGAGAAGAATGTATATTCTGTTGATTTGGGGTGGAGAGTTCCGAAGATGTCTGTTAGGTCCCCTTGGTCCAGAGCTGAGTTCAAGTCCTGAATACCCTTGTTAATTTTCTGACTCATTTAACTGTCTAATATTGACAGTGGGGTATTAAAGTCTCCCATTATTATTGTGTGGAAGTCTAAGTATTGTTGTAGGTCTCTAAGAACTTGCTTTATGAATCTGGGTGCTCCTATATTGGGTGCATATCTATTTAGGATAGTTAGCTCTCTTGCTACATTGATCCTTTTACCATTATGTAATGGCCTTCTTTGTGTCTTTTGATCTTTGTTGGTTTAAAGTCTGTTTTATCAGAGATTAGGATTGCAACTACTGCTTTATTTTGCTTTCTGTTTGCTTGGTAAATATTCCTCCATCCCTTTATTTTGAACCTATGTGTGTCTTTGCGCATGAGATGAGCCTCTTGAATACAGCACACTGATGGATCTTGACTCTTTATCCAATTTGCCAGTCTTTGTCTTTTAATTGGGGCATTTGGCCCATTTACATTTAAGGTTAATATTGTTATTTGTGAATTTGATCCTGTCATTATGATACTAGCTGGTTGCTTTGCCTGTTAGTTGATGCAGTTTCTTCATAGTGTCATTTGTCTTTATATTTTGGTTTGTTTTTGCAGTGGCTGGTGCCGGGTGTTCCTTTCCATGTTTAATGCTTTCTTTAGGAGCTCTTGTAAGCCCGGCCTGGTGGTGACAAAATCTCTCAGTATTTGCTTATCTGTAAAGGATTGTATTTCTCTATTTCTCCTTGACTTATGAAGCTTAGTTTGACTGGATATGAAATTCTGGGTTGAAAATTCTTTTCTTCAAGAATGTTGCATATTGGCCCCTACTCTCTTCTGGCTTGTAGGGGTTCTGCAGAGAGATCTGCTGTTAGTCTGATGGACTTCCCTTTGTGGGTAACTCGACCTTTCTCTCTGGCTGCCCTTAACATTTTTTCCTTCATTTCAACCTTGGTGAATCTGATGATTATGTGTCTTGGGGTTGTTCTTCTCAAGGAGTATACTTGTGGTGTTCTCTGTATTTCCTGAATTTGAATGTTGGCCTGCCTTGCTAGGTTGGGGAAGTTCTCCTGGATAATATCCTGCAGAGTGTTTTCCAACTTGGTTCCATTCTCCCCATCACTTTCAGGTACACCTATCAAACATAGGTTTGGTCTTTACACATAGTCCCATATTTCTTGGAGGCTTTGTTTGTTCCTTTTTATTCTTTTTTCTCTAATCTTGTCTCCTTGCTTTATTTCATTAATTTGATCTTCAATCACTGATATCCTTTCTTCTGCTTGATCGATTTGGCTATTGATACTTGTGTATGCTTCCCAAAGTTCTCGTGCTGTGTTTTTTTGCTCCATTAGATCATTTATGTTCTTCTCAAAACTGGTTATTCTAGTTAGCAATTCGTCTAACCTTTTTCCAAGGTTCTTAGTTTCCTTGCATTGAGTTAGAACATGCTCCTTTAGCGCAGAGGAGTTTGTTATTAACCACCTTCTAAAGCCTACTTCTGTCAGTTCATCAGACTCATTCTCTGTCCATTTTTGTTCCCTTGCTGGTAAGAAGTTGTGATCCTTTGGAGAAGAGGCGTTCTGGTTTTTGGAATCTTCAGCCTTTTTGTGCTGGTTTCTCCCCATCTTTGTAGATTTATCTACCTTTGGTCTTTGATGTTGGTTACCTTTGGGTGGGGTCTTTGAGTGGATGTGCTATTCCTTTCTTTTTGTTAGTTTTCCTTCTAACAATCAGTCCCCTCTGCCACAGGTCTGCTGGAGTTTGCTGGAGATCCACTCCTGATGCTGTTTACCTGGGTATCACTAGTGGAGGCTGCAGAACAGCAAAGATTGCTGCCTATTCTTTCCTCTGGAAGTTTTGTCTCAGAGGGGCCCCTGCCAGATGCCTGTCAGAGCTCTCCTGTACGAGGTGTCTATCGGCCCCTACTGGGAGGTTTCTCGCAGTCAGGATACATGGGGGTCAGGGACCCACTTGAAGAGGCAGTCTGACCCTTAGCAGAGCTCGAACGCTGTGCTGGGAGGTCTGCTGCTCTCTTCAGAGCCATCAGGCAGGGATGTTTAAGTCTGCTGAAGCTGTGCCCACAGCTGCCTCTTCCCCAGGTGCTCTGTCTGAGGGAGATGAGGGTTTTATCTGTAAGTCCCTGACTGGGGTTCCTGCCTGTTTTTTTCAGAGATGCCCTGCCCAGAGAGGAGAAATCTGGCATCAGGCTGCAGAGACCTTGCTGAACTGCAGTAGGCTCCTCCCAGTTAGAACTTCCTGGCTGCTTTGTTTACACTATGAGCATAAAACCAACTACTCAAGCCTCAGCAATGGTGGACACCCCTATGCCCACCAAGCTCGAGTGTCCCATGTTGATCTCAGATTGCTGCTGTGCTGGCATTGAGAATTTCAAGCCAGCAGATCTTAGTTTGCTGAGCTCCATGGGGGTGGGACCCGCCGAGTCAGACCACTTGGCTCCCTGGTTTCAGTACTCCTTTCCAGTGGAGTGAATGGTTCTGTCTTACTGGCATTCCAGGCGCCACTGGGGTATGAAAAAAAAAAAATTCCTGCAGCTAGTTTGGTGTCTGCCCAAATGGCTGCCTGGTTTTGTACTTGAAACCCAGGGCCCTGGTTGGGTAGGCACCAGAGGGAATCTTCTGGTCTGTGGGTTGCGAAGACCGTGGGACTAGCGCAGTGTCTGGGCAGGGGTGTACATGGTTCCTCAGGGTCAGTCCTTCACGGCTTCCCTTGGGTAGGGGAGAAAATTCCCCGACCCCTGGCACTTCCCAGGTGAGGCGATGCCCCACCCTGCTTTGGATTGCCTTCCGTGAGCTGCACCCACTGTCCAACCAGTGCCAGTGAGATGAACCTGGTACCTCAGTTGGAAATGCAGAAATCACCCACTTTCTGTGTAGAGCTCGCTGGGAGCTGCAGACCAGAGCTATTTCCATTAGGCCATCTTGCCAGCAATCTAGTCTAGTTTTCAATTTGGAGACTATGCTCATTGCCTATAGGAATTACAAGAACAATAGGCTTCTGGTTTGTTTATAAACTGATGCCCTCACATAAAGTCTGACGTTTGACACTCTGGTCTGGCCCCCATTCACAATATATACTGTATATTTTGGGAAGTTTCTCTCTCATCCTGGTCTCATCTGCCTTGTCCCTACTCCTCTATCTTTGTAGTTAACCATTTTTATTAGTTTCTTATTTGTACATTCGGCGTTTTATGTACATAGAGTAAAATGTGAATATATTTATCATTTTTCCTGCTTTTAACACTCAGAACACTGTATTTTGTATTCATTGTTCTATATCATTTTTTCCACTTAATAACGTATCCTGGAGTCTCCTTCTGTCAGTACACAGGTACGTATTAGTACGTAGGCATCTCTCACTTTCTTTCTTTTTTTTTCACAATTTCATATGTTAAGATTGCATAATATTTCATCCAGCAAATGTCAATATATAAGACTCCCCTCTGTTATTTTTATAGTTACACTGCATGGGTATATTTTTTCAGCCATACTACTACAAACCCATATAGCTGGACACTTGGGTCATTTTTAAGTTTTTGATATTCTGAACAATGTTATGAAGGATGATCTTGCACACATGTATTTATGAAATTCCAGAAGTGAGATTGTCAGAGGGTAGATGGGTCATTTCATATGGGTTCCAACAACATTCTATATTCCTAAAAATGATGTTAACTTGTGCCTTCCCATGACTGGGCGCGGTGGCTCATGCCTGTATTCCCAGCACTTTGGGAGGCCAAGGCGGGTGGATCATGAGGTCAGGAGATCGAGACCATCCTGGCTAACACGGTGAAACTCTGTCTCTACTAGAAATACAAAAAGTTAGCTGGGCATGGTGGTGGGCACCTGTAGTCCCAGGTACTCGGGAGGCTGAGGCAGGAGAATGGTGTGAACCTGGGAGGTGGAGCTTGCTGTGAGCAGAGACCGTGCACCACTGCACTCCAGCCTGGGTGACAGAGCGAGACTCTATCTCCAAAAAAAAAAAGAAAAAAACTTGTGCCTCCCCACAGTGCACCAAGTGAGTATATTAAACAATGTTTGGATCTTTTGTTCCACTACAACGGTAAGAAATGATACCTGAAGGTAGTTTCATTTTTTTTCCTGAGAAACAGGGTCTTCATATGTTGCCCAGGCTGGTCTCAAATGCCTGGGCTCAAGTCATCCTCCTGCCTCAGCTTCCTGAGTAGCTGGGACTACCACGCCCAGCTTCAAGGTAGCTTTAATTTACATTTATCTTACTTAAAGTGAGGTTCAGCATTCTTAACAATTTTGAAAGTAATGTATACATAAAGTATAAAAATGTAAAGTCCACATCCTGATGAATTTTTGAATATGTAGACATCCATAAAATCACAACCAAGATAAGATGTAAAACATTTCCAGTACCCTGGAAGGTTGCCTTGTGCCTCTGTCTACTCAATACTAACCATTATACTGAATTCTATTATGTAGCTTAATATTTGAACTTCATGTAATTAGCATCATATGTGCTCTTTTTTGTCTTCTTCACTAAACATTATGTATGTGAGATTTGTCTGTGTCCTTGCATGTAAACATTAGTTTATTCACCTTTTTGTTGCTATGTATTTTTGCTATCAATATACAATAATTTTTATATCAATTATCCAGGAAATTTACATTTTAGTTGTTTCCAGATTTTGGCTGTTATGAGTAAAGCTGCCCTCAACATTTTTGACATGTGTTTTAGAAGAATTATGCAGTTTTTTGGTGGGAGGTGGAGATATGAATTAGGATTGGAGTTGCTGGTATGTTTAGTTATAGTAGATACAACAGTTTTGCAAAGTGATTATATCAATTTATATTGCCAGAAGCAATGTATTATAGTTCAGGTTGCTCTATATCCTTACTAAGACTTGATTTATTATCGGTTCTTATAATTTTAGCCAATCTGGTGAGGATGAAGTGGTATTTAATTGTGGTTTTACCTTCTAGTACCAGTACCCTCTAGTTTATAGTCTAATGGCATCTTTTGGAGAATTGAAGATCTGAATTTAAATGAAATTGAACTTGTCTATGTTTTTTAAATGATTGGAGTTTTCTGTGTCCTGTTTAAGAAATCTTCCTTACCTCAGGGTCATGAAGATATTCTCTTATGTTTTCCTCTTGAAGCTTTATTATTTTCTCCTTAATATTTACCTCTTTCAAAAGCTGGAGACATTATCCTTAGCAAACTAATGCAGGAACAGAAAATTAAATACTGCATGTTCTCATTTTATTAGTTGTAGCTAAATGACGAGAACACGTGGACACAGAGAGGGGAACAACACATACTGGGGCTCATTGGAGGGTGGAGGGTAGAGGAAGGAGAGGATCAGGAAAAATAACCATCATGGGAGAAAGATGTATGCTGGGAGGCTAAACCAGTCTAGCCTTTTTATGTTTTTCTGCCTGCTTTGTATCCTGGCTGTACTGGCAGCTGATTAGGTGGTGCCCACCCAGATCAAGGGTGGGTCTGCCTTTCCCAGCCCACAGACTCAAATGTTAATCTCCTTTGGGAACACCCTCACAGACACACCCAGGATCAATACTTTGCGTCCTTCAAACCAATCCAGTTGACACTCAGTGTTAACCATCACACTGGGTGATGAAATAATCTGTACAATAAATGCCCATGTTGCCAGTTTACCTGTGTAACAAACCTGCACGTATACCCCTGAACTTAAAAGTTAAAAAAAATAATCTTTGTGCATTGTGGAATTTAAGAGTCAAGGTTGCTCTTTCTCCATTTAGTTTTCCAGTGATCTAGCACCATTTATGGGGACTGGGAAAGGGTCATTCTTTCCCCTTTGAACTTCAGTGGTATGTAAATTGGTGATAACATGTGTGGGTTTATTTCTGGGCTCTATTCTGTTCCATTGGTGTATATGCCACATTGCCTTAGTTGTTGTAGCTTTTTTCTAAGTATTGACATTTGGTTGTGTAAATCCTCAAGTTTTGTTCTTTTTCAAGATTGTATTGGCTTTTCTAGGTCATCTGTGTTTTCATGCACATTTTCCAGTAAATGTAGAAAATGTCTGCTGGAATTTTTTTTTTTTTTGATTGCATTGAATTTATGGATACATTTTGAGGAGAATTGACATTTTAATATTTCTAAGTTTTGGCCGGGCACAGTGGCCCACACCTGTAATCCCAGCACTTTGGGAGGCTGAGGCGAGCAGATCATTTGAGGTCAGGAGTTCAAGACCAACCTGGCCAACATGGTGGAACCCTGTTTCTACTAAAAATACAAACATTAGCCGGGTGAGATGGAGCACACCTGTAATCCCAGCTACTTGGGAGGCTGAGGCAGGAGAATTGCTTGAACCCAGGAGGTGGAGGTTACAGTGAGCCGAGATCATGCTATTGCACTCCAGCCTGGGTAACAGAGTGAGACTCTGTCTCAAAAAAAATTTTTTTTTCTAAATTTTAAAATCCATGAATATTTATTTTGGCCTTCTTTAATTTCTCTCAGCAATGTGTGGTAGTTTTTAGTGAAGAGATCTTATACAAAGTTTGATAAATGTATTCCCAAGTATTTGATGTCTTTTATTGCAACTTAAATGATTATTGTTCTAAAATTATGTTTTCCAGTTACTTGTTAGCATATAGTTGATTTTGATGTTCAGTAATTTTCATGTGTTTAAGGATCATTTGGTGTTTCTTTTTCTGAATGTTATTTTTCTGTTACATTGTTGGTTTTTTCTTCTTGATCTCTAAGATCTTCTCATAAATTTGGAATAATATTTTGTCTGTGCTTTGAATTACAAACATTTTTCTTAGATTGTCATTTGTGATAAAGTTTATTTTTAAACTTTCCTTATAGATTAAATAATTTAAATATTGGAAGGATCTTAGAAGTATTCTCATCTAGCTCTATTATTTTACAATGAGGAGACTGCAACTTAGGATGTTTAAGTGATTAAGGTTCAACTACCAGGTAATGACAGAAATTGAATTTGAATAAAGTTTCAGTTAGTGTTTTGTTCTCCATGATGTTTGCACATAATTAGAAAGTACTTCGTATTACAGCATGGTTGATTTTTGTATGTGGGATTTTAAAAATCTTTATAGTAGAGTGTAAAATTTATACATATTGGAAACTGTATGCCCTTAAAGTCAACTGCAGAGGTGCATATATAATAGGTACCCAATAAAATTTTATTGAATTGAGTCATTAAAAGGATAATATCTCATAAAGTGGCCAGGTCTAGATGTTTTAACTGGAGGATCTTGTGAAGTATTTAAGGAAGAAATCATACTGGTTCTACACAAACTTTTTCAGAAAACAGATAGGAGAGAACTTCTTCCCAACTCATTTTAATGAAGCCTGACAAAGCTGACAAAGACATCACAAGAAAACTATAGACCAATATACTTCATGGACACAGATGCAAAAATCTTTAACAAAATATTAACAATCTGGGTCTAGCAGCAGCAGGTCCCTTTCTTCTCTTTGTGATATTCCCATTGTGCATATGTTACCTCTCTGGTTGTTGTCCAGCAGTTCTTGGATTTTATGTTAGTCTTTTTTCTTTTCAGTCTGGAAAGTTTCTATTGTCACATACTCAAGCTCGGGGATTCTTTCCTTAGTCACGTCTGGTCTACTAATGAGTGCATTAAAGACATTCTTCATTTCTACTACACTGTTTTTGATCTCTGGCATGTCTTTTGGTTCTTTCTTAGAATTTTCATCTCTCTGCTTGTGTTACTTATCTTTTCTGCCATTAACCTTAGCATATTAATTGCAGTCAAAAAAATCCTAGTCTGATAATTTTAACATTTCTACCATATCTATCTCTGGTTATGATGCTTGTTTTGTCTCCTCATGCGGTTTTTTTTCTTTTTTGCCTTCTAGAATGTCCTATACATTTTTTGTAGAAAGGTTGATGTGATATACTGGGTAAAAGGAACTGCAGTAAATAGGCCTTTAGTAAACCAGCAGTAAGGTTTGTAGGGAGGGAAAGCATTAGTCCTATGAGTAGGTTTCAGTCTTTTTATGAGACTGTGTCCCTGGACTGTGACAGTTGCAAATACTTCTTAGTCCTCTCCTTACCCTTTAGGTGGGACACGATGGCTAGAGGGGGCTGGAATTGGGTATTTCTTTTCCCCTTATGGAAGGCTAGAATTGGCTGGAGTTGGGTATTTCCTTTTTCTGAGGTAGTCTCTGGTAAGACCCTAGCAGTTTAGGCTATAATAAAATTGTTTCTCTTGAGGGTATTCCTTATTAAGAAGAAGACAGTGATCTGGCATACTTCAGAATGCTTACTTTTCCCCAACCCCTGCCAGAAGCATGAAAAGATTTTCCTAGATCTTCACTGTGAGAGTTTTGTATAGCTCCTGCAGGTGGAACTCATAAAAACATGGGGGCCCTCCTATGACTCGTTCTACCTGGAGTTTTTAACTTTCAGACTTGTTCACACTGAGTCTCCAGCAATTGTCAATTACATTTCAAGTTTTCCTATCTGGGCACTGGTTCTGCACAGGTTTCTTCTTGTGAGTTTCTGCTCTAGTAAGTTGTGGTACTCTGTATCTCCTTGTCTGTTGCTATGATTTTGGGGGCAGAAGTTTGCCCTGCTACCTCACTTCTTTGATGAATTTAAGAATAGTTATTGATTTTTCAGTTTGTTTAGTTTTTTATTTGTTGTTTGGATGGAGTGGTGACTCTTGAGATCCTTACATGGCAAGGTTAACTTATTAACCCAAAATCAATTAGTGTAATACATCATGTCAATAGAATAAAGGACAAAGTCCATATAATTATCTCAATAAAAACATTAGAAAATATCCAACATACATTCATAGTACAAATTTTCAACAAACTAGAGATAAACATTTCTTCAACCTGATAAAGAGCTGTAGATAATTTCATGGTTAATATTAAAAGCCTGAATGCTTTCTCACATTAATATTTGAAAGGATACAAAGATGTCTCTTCTCACCACTTTTATTTAACATTGCACTGGACATTTGAGGCAGTGCAATGAGGTAAGAATAAGAAATTAAAGATATGCATATTGAAAGGTAAGAAGTAAAATTGTCTTTATTCATGGACGATATGATTTGTATGTAGGAAATCTTAAGGAATCTGCCTTAATAAGCAAGTTTAGCAACATTATGAGGTACAAGATCAATATACAAAAATCAATTGTATTTCTGTTTATTAGCAATCAACAATCTAAAAATAAAATTAAGATAATATCATTTACTATGAAAGTAAAAATAAAATATATAGGAATAAATTTTTTAAAATACAAGAACTGTATAACAAAAAATATAAAACGTTGCTAAGAGAAATTAATGAGACATAAATAAGTGGAAATATATACTATGTTTATGGATTAGAAGACTTAGTTTAGTTAAAATGACAATTCTCTTCAAATTGATTTATAGATTCAACGTAATCATTATCAAAATTCCAGCAGGCTTTTTATAGAAATTGACAACTAGTTCCTAAATTTAAGTGGAAATGCAGAGTACCTAGAATAAACAAAATTTAAAAAAAAGAATGGGGGAGGTGGAGCAAGATGGCTGAATAGAACCCTCCAGTAATTATTCCCCCACAATAGTTGTTCAGTTTGGTGACTGAACCAAACTGAACAACTGTTGACAAAAGAAAGCACCTCCATGAGAACCAAAGAATCAGGTGAGTGATCATAGTACCTGATTTTAACATCATTTCAAGGAAAGAGGCACTGAAGAGGTAGGAAAGACAGTTTTGAATTGCCTCCAACACCCTTGCCCCATCTTCTGGCAGTGCCATGTGACATAGAGAAAGAATCTGTGTTTGGGAGGGGGAGAACACAGTGACTGTTGAACTTGGCATTGGAACTCAGTGCTGCCCAGTAACAGTGAAGGGCAGAATTCACCTGGTGCCCGCAGAGGCGGTATTTAGACCAGCCCTCACTGGTGGAGGGGAATCCTTCAGCTAAAGTGCTCTAGGGTACTAAATAAGTTGAAAATCTGTCTAGGCCCCAAAGACTGTGATTCCTGAGCAAGTTCTGGTGCTTTGCTAGGCTTGGAACCAGTGGACTTGGGGTACACATGACTCAATGAGATACAGTTGGGGCAGCCAAAGGAGTGCTTGTGTGTCACTCTTCCCCAAGTCCAGGCAACACAGCTCGCAGCTCCTGGAGAGACTTCTTCTGCTTGAGGAAAGGAGAGGTGAGAGGAAAGAGGACTGAGGAAAGAGGACTTTGTCCTGTAACTTGGATACCAGTCTAGCCGTAGTAAATAAAGCACCAAACAGTCCTGAAGCCCTCATTTCAGGCCCTAGTTCCTAGATGACAGTTCTAGACCTACCCTGAACCAGAAGGAAACTTGCTGTCCTGAAGGGAAACACTCAATCCTTGCAAGATTCATCACCTGCTGACTAAAAAGTCTTTGGGCCTTGAATAAACATTAGTGGTAGCGAGGCACTAGTTAACATGGGCCTTGGGCAAGACCCAGTACCATGGTGGCTTCAGATGTGACCCAGCACAGCCCCAGTGGTAGTGGCCATAGGGATGCTTACATCACCTTTCCCCCAACTCCAGGCAGCTCAGCATGAAGAGAGAGACTCTGTGGGAGAAAGTAAGAGAAGAGAACGAGAGACTCTGCCTGGAAATCTAGGGAATTCTTCCAGATCTTGCCCAAGACCACCAAGGCAGTACCTTTGTCAGTTGGCAAGAGTCATAGTGTTACTGGACTTGGGTTGCCCTCAAAGCAGATATGGCTGCAGTCATCAAAGGCTTAAATCACAACACTCAATGCCCTTTGAATACTTAGAAAGCTTTCTTAAGAAGGATGGGTGCAAACAAGCCCAGAGTGTGAAGAATAGAATAAATCCCTAGCTCTTTAATGCACAGACATCACTGAATATCTGCAAGCACCAAGACTACCCAGAAAACATAACCTCACCAAATGACCAATCCTCGTGTGACAGAGATATGTGACCTTTCAGATAATTCAAAATAGCTATTTTGAGGAAGCTCAACAAAATTCAAGAAAACACAGAGAAGGAATTCTGAATTTTATAAGATAAACTTAACAAAGTAACTGAAATAATAATAAAAAAAATCAAGCAGAGATCTTGGAGCTGAAAAAGTCAATTGACAAACTGAAAAAGATGCATCAGTGTGTCTTAACAGCTGAATGGATCAAGCAGAAGAAAGAATTAGTGAGCGTGAAGACAGGCTTTCTGAAAATACACAAGCAGAGGAAACAAAAGAAAAAAAAAGGAATGAAGCTTGCCTATAAGATCAAGAAAAGAGCCTCAAAAGGGCAAATCTAAGAGTTATTGGCCTTAAAGAGGAGGTAGAGAGAAAGATTGGACCATAACATTTATTCAAAGAGATAATAACAAATAACTTTCCAAACCTAGACAGAGATATCAATATTCAAGCACAAGAAGGTTATAGAACACCAAGCAGATTTAACCCAAATAAGACTACCTCAAGACATTTAATAATAAAACTCCCAAAGGTTTAAGGATAAAGAATGGGTCCTAAAAGCAGCAAGAGAAAACAGACAAATAACATATAAAGGAGCTCTAATATGTCTGGCAGCAGACTTCTCAGTGACAATTTTGTAGACCAGGAGACAGTAGCATAACATATTTAAAGTGCCAAAGATAAAAAAATTATCCTAGAACATTGTATGTATTTGAATATCCTTCAAACATGAAGGAGAAATAAAGACTTTGCCAGGTGAACAAAAGCCAAGAAGTTTTGTCAACACCAGGTCTGTCCTACAAGAAATATCAAAAGGAATTCTTCAGTCTGAAAGAAAAGGCCATTAATGAGCGCTAAGAAATCATCTGAAGGCACAAAACTCATGGGTAATAGTAAGCATACAGATAAATACAGAATATTACAGCACTGTAATTGTGGTATATAAACTACGTGAGTAGTAAGACTAAAGGATGGAACTATCAGAAATAATAACTACAACAACTTTTTAAGACATCAAAAGTATGATAAGATAGAAATATCAAAAAGTTAAAGAGCAGGGGCTTGAAATTAAACTGTAGAGCTTTTTTAGTCTTCTCTTTGCTTGTTAGTTTTTGTAATCAATGTTAAGTTGTCATCAATTTAAAATAATGAGTTATAAGATGCTATTTTCAAGCCTCATGGTAACCTCAAATAAAAAAACCTACAAAGATATACTAAAAATGAAAAGAGAAATTAAAATGTATGACCAGAGAAAACCACCTCCACAAAAGGGAAGACAGGAAGAAAGGAAGGAAGGAAGAGAAGACCATAAAACAACCAGAAAACAAATAACAACATGACAGGAGAAAGTCCTTACTTATCAATAGTAACATTGAATGTAAATGGACTAAACTTTCCAATTAAAAGACATTGCATGACTGAATGGAGTTAAAGAACAAGACCAATAATCTGTTGCCTACAAGAAACACACTTCACTTATATAAAGACACATGAAGGCTGAAAATAAAGGGATGGAAAAATCTATTCCATGCAAATGAAAACCAAAAAAGAGCAGGAGTAGCTATATTTATTTTACATAAAATGGATGTAAAGGTAAAAAAACATAAAAAGAGACAAAGAAAGTCATTGTATAATGATGAAGTGAATTCTGCAAGAAGATATAATAATTGTAAATACATATCATCCAACACTGAAGCACCCAAATATATAAAGCAAATATTATTAGAGCTAAAGGGAAAGGTAGGCCTCAATACAACAATGGTTGGGGACATCAATACCCCACTTTTGGCACTGGACAGACCTTTAGACAGAAAACCAACAAAGAACCATCACACTTAATTGGCATTATAGACCAAATGGTCTATTTGATGTTTGATATTTATGGAACATTCATCCAGTGGCTGCTGCTGCTTCTCAGTACATTCTTCTCCTCAGTACATGGATAATTCTCAAGATTAGAGAATATGTTAGACCCCAAAATAAGTCTTAAAACATTTAAAAAAATGGAAATAATATCAAGCATCTTCTCTGACCACAATGGAATAAAACTAGAAATCAATAGCAAGAGGAACTTTGGAAACTATATAAACACATGGAAATTAAACAATATGCTCCTGAATGACCAGTGGGCCAATGAAGAAATTAAGAAGGAAATTGAAAAATTCGTTAAAACAAATGAAAATGGAAACACAACATACCAAAACCAATGGGTTACAGTAAAAGTTCATGGACTGGAAGAGTCAATACTGTTAAAACATCCATACTATCCAAAGCAATCTACAGATTCAATGCAATCTCTATCAAAGTACCAATGACATTCTTCACAGAAATAGAAAAAGGAATCATAAAATTCATATAGAACCACAAAAGACCCAAAATAGCCAAAGCCATTTGGAACAAAAGGAACAAAACTGGAGGAATCATATTATCTGAGTTCAAATTATACTACAGAGCTGTAGTAATCAAAACAACATAGTACTGGCATAAAAACAGGCACATAGACCAATGGAACAGGGCAGAGAACTCATAAATACAACCGTAAACATCTACAATGAATTCATTTTTGACAAAGGTGCCAAGAACATACAGTGAGGAAAGGACAGTCTCTTCAATAAATGGCATTGGGAAAACTGGATATCCATATGCAGAAAAATGAAACTAGACCCCTATCTGTTGCAAAATCAAATCAAAATAGATTAAAGATTTAAGTCTAAGACTTCAAACTATGAAACAATGAAAAGAGAAAATTGAGAAAACTGTCCAGGACATTGGTCTGGGCGAAGATTTCTTTGGTAATATCCCGCAAGCACAGGGAACCAAAGCAAAAATGGACAAATAAGATCACATCAAGTTAAAAAACTTCTGTACAGCAAAGGAAACAATCAACAGTGTGAAGAGACAACCCACAGAATGGGAGAGTATATTTGCAAACTATCCATCTGATAAGCAATTAATAACCAGAATGTGTGAGGAGCTGAAACAACTCAATAGGAAAAAAATCTAATAATTGGATTAAAAATGGGCAAAAGATCTGAATAGACATTGCTCAAAGAAGACATACAAATGGCAAACAGGTATTTGAAAAGGTGCTTAACACCAGAGACGTGCAAATTAAAACTACAATGGGATATCATCTTACTCCAGTTAAAATGGCTTTCCTCCAAAAGACATGGCAAGCATATGGAGAAAAGGGAACCCTCGTACTGTTGGTTGGAATGTAAATTAGTACAGTCACTATGAAAAACAGTATGGAAGTTGCTCAAAAACTAAAAAGAGAACTACCACATGATCCAGCAATCTTGCTCCTGGGTATTTGCCCAAAAGAAAGGAAATCAGTATATTGAAGCAATATCTACACTCCCATGTTTATTGCAGCACTATTCACAATTGTCAATATTTGCAATCAACCTGTTTCCATCAACCAATGAATGGATAAAGAAAATGTGATTCATATATACAATGCAGTACTATTCAGCCATAAAAAAGAATGAAATCCTGTCATTTACAACAACATGGGTGGAAGTGGAGGACATAATGTCAAGTGAAATAAGCCAGACATGGGGAGACAAACTTCACATATTCTCACTTATTTGTGGGAGCTAAAAATCAAAGCAGTTGAACTCATAGAGATAGAGAATAGTAGAATGATGGTTACCAGAAGCTGGGAAGGGTAGTGGATCGGGGGTGGAAGTGGTGATGGTTAATGAGTACAAAAATATAGTTATATAGGATGAATAAGATCTAGTATTTGATAGCACAATAGGGTGACTATAGTCAGCAGTTTGTTGTATATTTTAGAATAAGTGAGGGAGTAAAATTGGAATGTTTGTAATGCAAAGGAATGATAAATACATGAGGTGATGGATACCCCATTTACTCTGATGTGATCATTATACATTGTATACCTGTATCAATATATCTCATGTACCTCATAAATAGATACATTTACTAGGTACCTATAAAAAATTACAAAGAACAAAGTTGGAGAGTTTATGCTACCTAGTTTTCAAAACTTTACTATGAAGTTATAGTAAGACAGTGTTGTATTAGCTAATATGAACTATAGCTCAATGGAACAGGATAGTCTAGAAATGAATCCATACATTTATGGCCACTTGATTTTTGACAAAGTTGAAAGATAATTCAGCAGAAAAACATGCTAGGACAATTTGGTATCTGCATTAGTCAGGGTTCTCCAGAGAGACAGAATCAATAGTATGGATAGACAGATAGATTGGTACATAAGAGGAGATTTATAAAGGAAATTGGCTCATGTAATTATTGAGGCTGAGAACTCCCATGATAGGCCATCTGCATGCTAGGGAATCAAGGAAAGCAGTAGCATGGCTTGGTCCAAGTCCAGAGGTCTCAGAACTAGAGAAGCTCATGGTGTAACTCTAAGTTTGAGCCTGAAAGCCTTAGAACCCAGGGAGCTGCTGGTGCAAGTTCCATGGTTCAAAGGCTGGAAAACCTGGAGTTCTGATAATCAAGGGAAGGAGAAGGGTGTCCCAGCTCCAGGAGAGAGAGAAAATTCATCTTTCCTCTGCCTTTTTATCTGGGCTCCCAGCGGAGTGGGGAGTGACCAGCCCACACTGAAGGCAGATTTTTGCCCACTGAATTCACTGACTCACACACCAGTCTCCTCTGGAAACACTGTCACAGACAAACCCAGAAATATTGCTTCACCAGCTATCTAAGTATCCCTTAATCCAGTCAAGTTGACACCTAAAATTAACCATCACAGTAGCCATATGAAAAAAAGAAAAATTCTTGATGCTTACCTCATACCGTACACAAAATACGACTCAAAATGGATCATAGATCTAAATGTAAGAGCTCAAAGTATAACAGTTCCAGAATTAAAGATGAAAGAAAAAATTTGTGGCCTTGGGTTAGGCACAAAACACATGAACCTTTATGTTGTGACCTTTAGATAGGATGCAAAACACATGAACAATAAAAGATAAATGAAAACTTCTGCTCTACAAAAGATGACATTAAGAAAATGAAAAAAAATAAGCAAAAAGGAATGGATGCAAATGCTTGAAAATTATATATTTGATAAAGGACTTGTGTCCAGGTATGAAAAGACCTTTTACAATTAAATAACCTGAAGATTCATAATCCAGTTAAAAATGGGCAAAAACTTGACTAGACACTTCGCCGGAAAAGATCAATAAATAGCAAATAAGCATATGAAACGATATTCAACATTGTTAGTCATTAGGGAAATGAGAATTGAAACACCAGGGAGATATCACTATACACTTATTAAAATATATGTAATCAAGAAAGACAGAATGCTATGTGTTATTTAGATTTTTGAAGAAACTGGATCCCTCACACATTGCTGATGGAAATGGAAAATGATATAGCCACTTTGAAAAATTACCCGCCAGTTTCCTAAAAAGTTGAACATATAATTACCATATAACCCAGAAATGTCTTTCCTATGTATTTGCCCAAGAGGAATGAAATCTTATGTGCACACAAAGATTTGTATCTGAGTGTTCATCTTATAATACCTCAAAGTTGGAAACAATGTAAATGTCCTTCAGCTGGGGAATAGGCAACTAAAATGTGGTCTGTCTCTGCAATGGAACACCATTCAGCAATAAGAAGGAGCAAACTACTTATACATATAACAACATGAATGAACTTCAAAAGTGAAAGAAGCAATACACAAAAGAATACATATTGTATGATTCCATTTATATGAAATTTCTGGAAAAGACGAAACTATAGAGACAGAAGATCACGGGTTTCTGTAGAGCTGTGAGTAGGAACAAGGATTGAAGGCAGCTGAATACAAGGGAACTTTCTGAGTGATAGAAATATTCTAAAGCTTGATTGTGGTGATGGCTGCACAACTGCATACATTTACCTAAACTCATTTGATCTGTATACTTCAAGTGGGTGAATTTTATGGTATTGTAAATTACACTTTCAAAAGTTGTTAAATGAGAAAAAATTTTGGAAGAGGAAGCATTTCAGAGAAATAATAGCTTGGAAGGGTATCTTTCTTCAATGATTATTTCTTTTTCTTCTTTTTAAAGTGAGTAGACTTTTTTTTTTTTTTTTTCTTTTTGGATAGATACTTCCTGGTGGTTCTTGGAAGGGATTATTCCCCAGAGCAGATGTACATTACAGCACATGCTGAGTCTCTTCTTCAGTGGAGACAGTTGCCAACCAAGAGTGAGACTCAGCGGGAGAGGGTTGAGTGAGGCTTCTGGGGTAGGCTCCCCTCAGATCTTCCTCTAATTACTCCAGCTGAGCACACGAGAAGAAAGGCAAAGCCACAGGGAGGCATATTAATTAAAATGTCTTCTTTTTGTTGGGCCATTGTCAGTCTTTTCACTTTTAGGAGGCTGTAGTTGTGGGTTTACAATTTGTTATTTCCTTCCATTTCCAGGATAGTTGCATAATGAAAGAATACCACATTTTAATTTTCAGGAACAGTCACTTAGGTAGATTAATAAGCAGGAATATCTATTTGTCAAGTGGGGAGCTGGGAGGAAGAAGTATCTACTTTCAAACTGAGACTGTTGGGTACCATCTTGTAAGGGAGCTTTTAGTAAATCAAGAGATGACTTCCTTCAGAATGATCTCGTAGTTCCCATTTCCTTCTGGTGTCACATACTTAGACATGGCAGGAGAGATCTTGGCCCTTTAGCTTTTTGGTGTCTAACTGCATGTTACTCCATAGGAGGTATAACAAGAGACATGAAAGAACCCCAGTCACTGGTTTTATATCCACTCTTTGTTTATACCTTCACTGCTAATGAATAAAGAATAGGAGAGAAACATACCTCTTAGGGAATATAGAGAAAATATTGCTTTGATTTTATCTATTGCAATTATCGAATACATTTTTCATTTGACCAATAAGAATCTCTCTTTCCGAAAAAAAAAAAAAAAAAACCTAAAACAAAGAACAAAAAACCATCAACTTAAGCTCATTGTTATTCGGGAACATTTTTGATTTGATATTTTAATTTAAAGATTACCCTGTTCATTGTAAGATCCGAGGCTGATATTTTCAGAGCCATATGCTGCTTTGATTCCATGAATGGATACCCTGTGGATCACAGTGGGAGTTGAAGCAGAGAGAGTGGCAGAATGGTGCTTTCTTCATTGTATTGCACAAGGCGTGTTTTACTTGGTTTTTCTGAAGAGTGTAATCTGCATGTATTAAGGTTACTCGTTTGGCATAAATGTTTGCTGACATGTTTGGATAGATAATAGAGTATCTTTTGTAGGCATTTCCTAGTTTACTTGTCAGAGTAGACTTGCTAAAGATTATTCTATAAGAGTAGCATCCTTCGCTATTCCTTGGGGGACCAACTGTATTCTATTTCCTTAATCAAAACATTCTTTCTCCTGTTCTTTTCCAGAGAAGTAGGGTAATTTCTTCTCTGTCTCAGAAGTTTATTCTTTCCTCAAAACCTTTCCTTAGACTATTTATTCCATCTTTCATGCCCTCTCATCTCTAAACCTTATCTATCTTTTAGAGCTGGTTTAAGTTTAATCTTTCTATGAAACCATCTCCTTGCTGGGTGCGCTGACTCACATCTGTAATCCCAGCACTTTGGGAGGCTGAGGTGGGTGGATCACTTGAGCCCAGACTGGGCGACATGGTGAAACATTGTACAAAAAACACAAAAATTAGCTAGGCATGGTGATGTGCATTTGTAGTCCCCACTACTCGGGAGGCTGAGGTGGGAGGATCACTTAAGCCTGGGGAGGTCAAGGCTGCAGTGAGCTGCCATCGCGCCACTGCACTCCAGGTACATGATACCATCTCTTGATAGTTCAGCCAAACTGCTCTCTTTTCTGAACTCCTAAGCCTATATTCTCCCTATAGAATTCATTTCCAAAGTATGTCAGTCACTGATGGTTGTCTTTGTAGACAATTTTATCTAGGAGTGGCCATGTGTATCTCAGTTGAGGCCAGTAGGGTTAGAATGGAAGGTTGCTGTAGTGTCCCTGGTAAGGTTTGTCATCCTGTCAAGATGCCAGGTGTTGAGGTAGCCAATTAGGACAATGAGCCAAATGAAAGTAACAAACAAGGCTTTATTGATTTATTGCAACACAGCAAGCAAGAAGCAAAAAGTGGCACTGGCTCCCTAGTATTTCATCTCTAGTACTTTTCCCATGGAACAACACTTTGAAAGGGTGAGATGGATACATTGCAGATGGGGAAATATTTTATTGCTTAGGAGCCCTGAACAGAAGAATCCTGCCTTTTTATGGACCCAGGAGGCCAGGGAGGGGGAAAAGGGCTAGGGGTAGAAAAGCACTAAGTCAGAGTGTAGAATACTACTTTAGCCAAGGTCCCTGATAAGGAGACCTCAGTGCAGATGTCTGGGAAGTGCCTCAGCCAAGGCCTCTGATAAGGAGGCCTCTGAATGGAGGTGCCAGGACTGGGAATAGAGATATGCATATTAGTATGACTGGCTTCAGAGAGGATGTCTCAGTCCTTGACTGCAACTTCTTCCAGAAAATTGCAATGCACTCACTGTGTACCAAGTCTGGTATAGGGAGGGAAGCTTCCGCCCATTAAGCCTGCCAAGGAAATCCTGGAAATTGTCTGTGGTTGGGTCTGAATGGTCACTTGTAGGATTCTGGTTTAGAGATGGACTCCTCAATAAGTACCACCTCTTTTCTTTCTTCCTTCATTAAGCTGAGATGGGACCTTATGATTGGAGTTGCAACAGGTAACCTGGGTCCATGAGGGAAATATCAAGGGAATTCAGAGGCTCTGGAGCTAACTAAACCAGAACTAACAACTGCATGATTCTGGACTTCCCCTTATGTGAGAAGAAATAAGTTACTAATATTTAAGTCACCATAGGCATGTTTTCTGCTCCATGTAGCCTAAAGTATTCCTGATGATATACCATTTAATCATATAGTGCTTTTTACTATTGTATAGTTGATATGATCTAAATTATTATATATAGTTTCTGGTATCCAAAGGGACCAAAGTCAGCCATTCTTTCCCACCATACTGTTTCCTTGTAATCTTAGTGCAATTTAGAGTTGATGACAAGCATGTTTTGAAGCTCTCTGTTTTGGTGTTTTTTCAGAGATAAGGTATGGAAGATGAAAGCTATAGGATTCTTAGTTTATTTCTTAGTGTTCAAGAAGAGTGAAATTGAACTAAACTCTTAACTTTAAAAACCATGATCAACTGCCTTGAAATGAAAAACTTTAGTCTGGGTCCTAGTATCTCTGATTAAATAAAGAACAGATAAAGGTCATCTGCTTTTGGAATATTCAGCACTGCTCTCCATAATGTGTTTAGATCCTTGTCTATTCATAATTCCTACTCCCTGGGAGTCAACAAATACCTAAAATCATACCTAGAATGATTATAATAAAAAATCTTTTCTGCTCCCTCTACATTTTCCCATTTAAATGTAGGCCAGTTTCCTTTTTGTTGAATGGCAAGTCTGGGTTTTTTAGGACAATA
Organism: Chlorocebus sabaeus; assembly: GCF_047675955.1. Classification (NCBI taxonomy): domain Eukaryota; kingdom Metazoa; phylum Chordata; class Mammalia; order Primates; family Cercopithecidae; genus Chlorocebus; species Chlorocebus sabaeus. Next base: position 60,376,158 of record NC_132925.1, read on the forward strand.
TTTTGTAGGAGGAATATCAGGGCTTTAGGCACAGGTCTTGCCTTGTTGACCAACATTGTATAAGTAAACAGTTTGTGAATAAGTTCTTTGAGAACCTTGAAAATATTGATTTTATTGATCTTCCCTTGGCTTATGTACAGGAATTAGTTATGACCCACATGTATACTCCTAGCTACTGATACTTATATGGAACTTGTAGCTTGTCTCCTAACACCACTGCCAGAATCTATGTCATTAGACACAGTTTCTTGGCAGATTAGCTAACTTCAAGGAAGACAAAATATGATATGTTTCAAATTCTCCTTTTTAATGTGTATCTTAATGACTTGTTATTATTCCTGAATGAGCCAAATTCGTGTTTCCTTGCTATAGAGAACAGACAGATAAGCACTTGCCTAAATGGTGATGACACAGTTTATTTTCTTGAATAAAATAAAACCTCCACAGACAAGGACCATATGATCTAATTGCTTTACTTTAAATAAGTGACTTCAAAACCTAAATCATTTGTTTTGGCAGACAGCCTTTAGCATTTAATTGCTCAAGAACTAAAAATACTATACAGAAGTGTTAACTCTTTTACTTTTTATAGCTTGTATTTTACCTCTAGCTTATCTTGAAGGGGTCATCAGTAAATAACATTGTCCGAAATTCTGTATTATATGGGAACTGTATTGACCGTATTAATGTGTGCTTACATAGTTTTACAGGTTGAAATTATTACAGTATATTTTATAGCATAGAATAATTCCGCTAATGGTAACAAGAGCTAAAATGTATTGAATGTTTGCTGTGCAAGGCAATGTGCCAAGCAATTATAAGCATTTTCTCCTGTAATTCTCACCACAACTTGAAAAGGTAGGTAGAACTTTTGAGTCTCTTATTATTTTAAATTATAGTAAACTCTGGACTGTTTAGACTAAAGAAAGCCTTATCCATATCTGTAAATATTATCTTGGCCCGTCTCCACATGGCAGATGGTGGGCTTCTTTCCAGGCTCCTGCCTGATGGGTAGGCTTCTTGAGTTTCAAAACAAAATGTTAATCCTACTCTTTACTCAGATGCACATAGCACATGATTCCACCCTTAACTAGCCACTTAGAATTAAGTGGACTTGAACTCTTGCCTGCCCAGTTGTTGCCAGAAGCTTGATTATAAGAAATATTGTTCATGAAAGAGCACCCAAAGGGCATGTGGCCTGTCTAGTATACACTTGCATTCTCTGTTGTCCAATATATGGTAGTATCTAGTCTCATGTGGCTATTTAAATCTAAATAAAACAAAGTAAAATAAAAAAACTCAGTTCTTCAGTTGCAATACCCATATTTCAAGTGCTCAGTATCTATATGTGCCTAGTGGCTTCCAGATTGGACATCACAGATATAGAATATTTTGATCATAGTGGTCTATAGGACAGTGTTGCAATAGACAATTGTAGAACTTCATATCTGGACTGCATTAAAAATTACTTTCATTGAATTGTGTTTTGATATCCTTATATTGGCCTGTATTGTAGCCTACTCCAATAATAATAGCTAGTGTTTATTGAATATTCATTCTTACATGTCAGATACTGTTTTAAGTACTTTTTATGAATCAACTAATTCTTAATTTCATGAAGTAGGCATTATTTTAATCAACTCCATTTTCTGCATAAGGGAGTGGAAGCTCAGAGAGGCTGAGACTTGCCTATGGTCGCCCTGATGGTAAAATAGTGGAGGTGAAATTTAAGTCCTGTAAGTTTGACTCAAACCCATGTTTATAACCACCACATCATGCTACTTCTGAAATCCCTATGAAACTGCTTTGGAATTATTCTCAGGGTATGAGGAGTAACTACGTTACTTTTATGACACTATTTTTGTACTCCTGCTCCTCCTGGCTATAGCTGTATATTTTATTATTATTATTTTAATGTCATAATACAATTCTGATGCTAACTACATGGAGTTGGCACAGACTCTACAAGTTAAGGGCACAGTCTCCCCTAAAAGACTGCCAACAATTAAAATGCCAGCCACAAATTTGGGTGTCCCCAGACCACCTGCACTTCTGACCAACTGGCTACAAATTCAGGCGTTCCTATTAATCCAGGACTAGCTAAATGAAGAGACACAAAGGGTGATGGCTGGGAGGGTCTTGGATGTCGAACTTTCATTATTTATTTAACTTAAATAAATTAAAAACAAAATAAAATTTCAGTTCTTCATATATAATACCCAGATTTCAAGTGCTCACTATGTACATATGCCTGGTAGCTTCCAGATTGGACATCACAGATATAGAACATTATGATCATTGCAGAAATGATTATTGGACAGTGCTGCAATAGACAATTATATGGCTTCATATCTGGACTGCATTTAAAAATCTTTAATTGAATTATGTTTTGACATGCTGATTTTGGCCTGGATTGAGGCCTATTCTAATAATAATAGCTAATGTGTATTAAATATTCTTACATGGCAGACATTGTTCTTACATGTCAGACTCTCCTTTTGGAAGCAGGGCCCATCATCCGCTTGACACTGTAAAGGTATACTGAGGCTGGAGCCGAACCGGGAACGAAGACACAAGGCAAATGGCAGTGAGAATAGCCTTTATTAGGACTCACAGGCTAGGTTCCTCTGTCCAAAGGTGCGGGCCGAGGAAGTCGCACTGAGGGAGGAGGGTAGGGGCTTTTTATAGCCTGAGAGGTAGGGAAGCTGGTTGTGCAAACAGGGCCTGGGGGTTCTTGAAACTACTAGGGCAGGAGTTGAGTAAGGGTTGAGGAAGGGGTCTTTGGAAACTGTCAGCCGAAACTGCTGTTTACGAACTTGTGGAATGCAGGTGAGCTGCAGGTCTTGGGGGAGTGTGATTGCCCAGCCAGAACTCTGACGCATGTAAGTCTGCGGGTGTGTACAAGGGTGAAGGGAGTCTTTAACAAAAGGCCTGCTACACTGGGTAATGCCACCATGTTGGGTCTAGATCCCTGCCTAACAGACACATTGGTCTATCCACCAACCATGAAGCTTACCTGAGCCTTGACATCCAGAGTTTTTATTGGAGTTTCATTACAAAGGCATGATTAATTAAATTATTGGTTGCATGATTGAACTCGATCTTCAGCCTTCCTGGAGGTTGGCCTAACTCAAAGCCCCAGCCGTTTAATCTCCTGGTTGGTCTTTCTTTGACCCATCCTGAGTTATCTCATTCACATAAATCATGTATTATGCAAAGAACCTATCAAGAATAACAAAGACACTTCTATCTCAGGAAATTCTAAGGATTTAGAAGTTATCTCCTAGGAACCAGGAACAAAACCAGACAAATTCTTTATTATACAATAGTATGTATTTTTTTAAGGTGGCCTCAAATCCTACTTGAAATAAGACAGAGGATTTATATGTGTTTGTGTGTGTATATATAAATAAAAATATAAACATTATAGGTTTATACTAGAGGACTATTAACCATTGTCATATGGATTTCTAGAACTAAAGGTTGCCTTAAAAATAGTTTGGCTTTGTATTCTTATTTTATAAATGGAGAAATAGGCCAAGAGAAGGGAAGTGGCTCGCCTAGCTTCTTAGTGGCAGAGTTGGAACTGGATCTTTAGGGCTTTAAAGCTTACATTTAATGCTCTTATCATCTTCATAGCCTCAAGCTCCTCCTATAACACTGGTCATGAACTGACTATCTCATACTTTTCTCCCTGCTTTACTATGCCTAGAAACCTCAGGCCACTTTCAGGAGACAGCTGTGGTCCAATGGGCAAAACTCAGCCCAGACTGTATTTTTGTACCTCCTGCCTTTCACATATGCCATTCTCTCAGCCTCTAATGCCATTTTTATCCACTGGCAATTTCTTAATGGTTTTTAAATATACAAGCTAAACATCACCTCCTCTGTGAAGCCTTCCCTGATGTCAATTAAAATGCCATTCTTCTCACAGAATTAATCTCTGTTTCCTCTATGTTATTACATTATTTAGAATATGCCTCTACCTCAGCAGTAATTATCACACTGTATTGTAATTCTTTTTCACCTTGTCGAATAGACATTTCAAACCTTAACAGAATTCTTGATTCACTCTTATTACCAATAAATCTGTTCCTCTTTTTGTCTTTCCTATCCTGATATAGCATTATTACTGACCCGGATGCTCAATCCAAAAATCTAGAAATCATCTTGCTTTCTCTCTTGTCCTCATCTTACACATCTAATTAACACCAAGTCCTTTGATTCTCCAGCCTAAATATATCCCAAAGCTTTCATCTCTCACTGCCTACCCAGTCTACCTGCCTCTACTCCTGCTTTCTTTCAGTTCATTCTCCATGCAGTAGCCTGAATTCTTCTTTCAATATATAAAACAGATTATGTCACTTCTAGGTAAAAATCTTCCATTGGTTTCTCCTTTCAGTGAGATTAAATCTAAACTTTTTATCGTGGCTGGCAAGGACCTACATGATGTAACCTCTTACTCCTTCATTTGGTACCAGGCTTGCTAGACTTTGCCTAAATTTCTTCCTTAAACACACTTTGTTTGTTTCTTTATCAAAGCTGCACCAAAGCATGGCTTGCTCTGTGAGTATGGTGGGAAGAGAAAGATTTGCCCTCTCTCCAACCTGCATATTCTCCTTAACTTTCCTCAAAGCCACTCTACATGAACATAAAATCCAAGTAAAAACAGTTGGCTTGCTATACAAAGGCAGCCTCAAGATGAGTTTCCTGGTCCCTCCCTTCCAACCAGATTGCTGCCAGAATGTCCAGGCTTTATTCTTTACCGGACTTGGTTAAAATGTCATCTCCTCAGAGAGGCCTTCCTTGATCCATGATAGCACCCTCCCAGCTCTGTGATCCCACCTTGTTTTTAGAGTTGGTAGGACTCAATAAATTGTCTTGTTTGTCTGTTTTCCTACTGCCTGGCTTCATTAGAATGCACACTTCTCAATAGCAGGAACCTGGTGTGTTTTGTTTATTCCTTATTTTCTAGCACCCCAATTGTAGTGGGGACACAGACCCTCAATATGTAGTTTTCAAGTGAACGAATACCCATCTGTAGTCTTCAGTAGGCTGTGAACTCCCTGAAAGCAGGCATGGTGGCTTATTTTTTGGTATCCCCAGTGCTTAGTACAGGGTAGGAAGTCAGTAAAAATTCATTGAGTAATATTGAATTAAATTTGTCCTGTACGATAGTCTATGTGACCTTGGGAAAGTTCCTTAATCTCTTTGAACCTCAATTGTAATACCTGTTTCTTAGGGTTGTTGTCAGGATGAAAGGTGATCAATGGATACAGAGTTCTACAAATGTAGGGAATCAGTATTGTTATCATTGGTCACTTTTCTGCTAAACAGGCCCACAGAGCTCATATTAATAATGCATTCCTCATTCATGCTAAAGGTACTTCTTCTTTGCCTTCATAGGACTGAGATGCCCCATATGGTAAGTTCTCAAGAGGCTGAAAGGATGTTATAATAATTCTTTTGCTTCTGTACTCTTTATAGTAATGGAAGCCTACTTGGTAATGGGGAGCTGCCTACAGACACGTTGCTGTTGCCAACACACGGTTCTTATTTCCCCTGTGCTTCCCTAGTGTTTCCATTAGCTATGTAATATAGTTTTCACCAGCTAAATGATTAGCGTCCAGCTGTTCCTATGTTAATGCTTGTGTTCAGTTCATTTAAAAAAAAAAACTCATGATAAGTATTCTTAGTTCATTTAAAAACTGTTTAAAGCTCAGAGAATACTGTTTCTTAATTTTTTTTAAAAAAGGAATCATTCAGCTCAGGGAATTTTTTTCTATGGCAAAACTAAAAATCTTTATAGATATCAATGGTTATTTGGAAAAGTTAAATTGGAGTCAATTCACTGATGTTGTTAAGCACAACAGCTACTGGAGCTATATTTAAAAATGCGTTTCTAAGTGGAGGGCAAGGAAAATTGATTTTGCAGATGCTCAGATGAAAGCAGTCACTTTACATGTGGCAGAAAAGGCAGTATGAGCTAATCTGTTGGGGAAAGATTTTAGACCAGCAAAAGAATAGACACATAGTCAGGGGGCGTAGGGCTGGAAATGTGAAAGGTATCATCACTAATCCAAAGGGTACAGAGGATTTGGGGGAGCAGGAGGAGATGGTGCCAGCCCAGCTGAGACTGGATCATTTACTTTTAGTTTTCTTCTCCTTCCTTTAGTTCTTCAAAATCTTGAGTCTTTAATCTAGGATCCTCTTGTTCTCTTGCCCTACTTTTTATATTTTAACTTTCCCCACCGTTTGGCTTGTCACAGCATCTATATCCTCTCACCTAACCCGTCGGCAGTCTCTTAGCTGAACTGAAACCCTATTTAGCAGGTATTGAATGGGTAAAGTATGATATTGTTCAGGTATCATGTTTGTACATTTATCAGGAATCTTCTAGGAAAATTATTGCTGACCCCAAAATGACTATGACTATGAACTTGGATTTTAGACACTTTAATTTAATTAACATGGCTGTCTTTTAAAAATTTCCCTGGAATCACTTAAAGGCATTCACCAACTCTATCATAATGGACAAAGTTAGCCTTGAGTTGGACCACTGGGTAGTGAATTGTGGGTGATAGTGAAATGCGGAAGTCTACTGGTATGGAGTATTCAGGGTCCTCTCCCAATTTTGGACCCCTCCCCCCAAATCTTTCCTGTTCTGTCCTGAGCCAGGAGATACAAATACAACAAATCCCCAGCTTATTATATTAAGATAATATTACTGATAGATTAATGTTTTGGACTTGATGTATAAGCAACTAGTTTATATCATTTTACCATGTTCTGATTTAACAGAACTGATTGACTTGACCGAATCACTTATGTATCTTAAACTCATAGAATAGGAGCTAGAATCCATGTGAAATTGTTTTTGTAGGTCAAAATGGTGAAATATTGGGAATTTTTTACAGTTAAACCTAATAACAATAGCTAGTAACTAAGATTTATTACATATAACATGTATTAATTGTAGTGTTTACTCAATATAAGCAAAGCACTTATGATAGCCCTTGGCATAATAGGGATACCATGTACAAGGCACTATTGAAAATGTTTTACATGGATGATCTCACTTAATTCTCACACTTTTTGAGGTAATTGTTTCTATTGTCCCCATTTTATAGACAAGGAAAATGAAGCTCACAGAGGTTAAGCAAATTACCCACGGTAAAACAGCACTAAAAGATGAGCCAAGATAAGACCCTGAGTGGTTTGTCTCCCAGCTGCACTCTTAGACACTAGGCTGCACTGCCTTATATAGTCCCAGGTCATGTCTGTTGCCACCTCATTAAACTCATGTTTTGTGGAAAACCTAGTGCCCAGAGTTCTGTCCTTGGTGAAGTTTTCTGGAGAGAGGGAACATGTGTATGAAAAGGTTTTATCACGGATTGGGGTAAGTTAGGGCTGAATAGGCGGAACATGGAGGATTTTTAGGACAGTGAAAATATTCTGTATGATCCTTTAATGTTGGATACATGCCATTATATTAGACATTTTCCCAAACCCATAGAATGTGTAATACCAAGAGTGAACCCTGCCTCCCGTAGTCCCAGCTACTCACGAGGCTGAGGCAGGAGAATTGCTTGAACCTGGGAGGTAGAGGTTACAGTGAGCCGAGATTATGCCACTGCACTCCAGCCTGGGTGACAGAGTGAGACTCTGTCTCAAAAAAAAAAAAAGCACGAACCCTAATGTAAACTATGGACTTTGGGAGATCATGTATGATGTGTCTGTGTAGGTTCGTCTGTTGTACACATGTACCACTCTGGTGAGGGATGTTGATAATGCGGGAAGCTATGAGCACATGTGTAGCGTGTATATGAGAAATCTCTGTACTGTCCTTCTAATTTTGCTGTGAACCCAAAAGTGCTCTAAAAAAATAAAGTCTTTTTAAAAAAAGTTTTATCATGAGGGGTCAAAATCAATGTCATAACGAAATAGTAACATTGGGCTATCACAATCAAGTGCATGTTAAGGTCCGGGTGTATGGTCAGAAAATACTGTTAAATTAAAAAAATTATTTTGGCAATATGAGGTCCAAAGGAAGTTTAAGACAAACCATCAGCTTAGGACACAATATTCAAAACTGAAAGAAGTTTACTAATCCATAGGTTTCAATTATTATTGGTACACATATGCAAACATAATCACTCCTCTACACACATGCTATTAACATACTACCTGTAGTTAGTGAGAATAGATGCAGGATTATTTATACTTGCTGCTCTGGAAACAACTTTGATTTTTCATTTATTGGGAAACCCTCAACAAAATTCTGTCTTCTTCAATTTTAATTCCTCAGTTTTGTTCATTTGTTCATTAAACACTGAGCATCTGTATTGTGCCAGGCACTGGGAATTATATACCTGGGAATTACATACCACCAAACAAGACATAGTCCCTGACATTAAGAAGCCTACAGTCTTCTGAAGGAAAAAAAAAATCAAATGTTTGGGCAAGAATTCAAATGTCTACACAAGACCTTGTCTCTAATTTTTTTTTTTTTTTAAGAGACAGGGACTCATTCTGTCACCCAAGCTGGGGTGTAGTGGCACATTAATAGCTCGCTGCAACCTCAAGCTCCCGTGCTCAAGCAATCCTCCCACCTTTGCCTCCCTAGTAGCTGGGACTGCAGATACCTGACATCGTGCTGGCTAATACTTTTATTTTTTGTAGAGATGGATTCTTGCTTTGTTGCCCAGGCTGGTCTCATATTCCTGGCTTCAAGCAGTCTTCCCACTTCAGCCTCTCAAAGTGCTGGGATTATAGGCATGAGCCATTGTGCCTGGCCTATGAATTAATTCGTTTGGCAGCTCAGAAGATTTATGGCCCACCATCCAATGGTATAGTCCCAACACACAAGGTCCTGAACATAGTGCATAACTAGCAATATGTTATGCTAGTAACGTATTGGTTTGTATGTGTTACGTAAAGGATGATTTTTTTTTTATTATTATTATACTTTAAGTTCTAGGGTGCATGTGCATAACTTGCAGGTTTGTTACATATGTATACTTGTGCCATGTTGCTGTGCTGCACCCATCAACTCGTCAGCACCCATCAACTCGTCATTTATATCAGGTATAACTCCCAATGCAGTCCCTCCCCCCTCCCCCCTTCCCATGATAGGCCCCGGTGTGTGATGTTCCCCTTCAATAGGTGTCTGGTTTTGGGGTACATCTAAACTTTTTCTGGAACCAGGTAAAATTATATCAAAGGAACATAGAGAAGAAAGAGAAGATTGTGGCTCATTGCATCTTCATTGCTAACCTCATGAATATCTGGCATCACACAAAAGGACAATTGAACTTCTCACATTTTCTCTGAGAAGAAAATTTCAGTCAATATTTAAATAATGAATTTGCATTTTACATGCAGGTTACCTTCTGTAGTTAGTATGCAAGCCAAAATTTGGGTATAATAAATATTGTTTATGAACACCAAATAAAATTGATCATAGGGACAATTTTATTTTTCAGGACAAATGAACTGAGATTGGCTAAAGGAGAGTATATTAATGCATTATATTTCAGCTTCCATTCACTCTAGGCCATATACTTACTGAGTGAAATGGTGGGCTGAATTGCCCTATTATTTAAATTATTTCTTACCGAGCAACATATATTTGAATTTGTGTAGGATTAAAGAGCATATTATGATAAACCACTGTATGGGTTATGTCTTTACTCCTCTTTATATAATTATCTCCAGTGCAGCTCACCTCCCCCCATTACCATAGCAACCTACATGAGTAGAGTCTTAATGGAAAAATAGTAGGATTGAACCTCCAAATACAAACGTTATGCCCAATTTGGAGGTGTTGGCCTCCAGGTTCTGATTTTCTTCTTGTGGATCTTTGTATTTTGTGACATATAGCATCTGCCCATTAGCATGAGCCTCTAGGTTAATTCAGACCATCTTTATGTCTTGGTGCCAAGGATATAAACTCTCTATGTACAGTAAACATAGAACTTACAACACCTTGAGTGTATTTAAAATTACTCTATCCCCAATGATGACTGGAATAGAAACACAATTAGTCATCTTGAAGGTACTGTCCGTAGGAAAGGGAAAGAATAAAGGATCTTAGGTCAAAGTGAGTTTGAGATATCCAAGGCAAGACATTTGCTTCTGGTACTTCCAGTGGGGCTCCATCTCAGAGCCATGAGAGAATGCCCCTTTTTTATCCTGCCACTATAAGGAAGTTTTTCCATGGAGGAACATTCCTGAAAAAAGAAGAACAAAAATATCCTTGTTCAAGACAGTATAATCTATCATTCCAGTAATTAACATGTACCTGCAGTTACCCATGTATGTACAAACACTTTCCTTCTCTCTCTTAATTAATCTTTTATAAAATTATACTCTAACCCACTATTTCAGCATTTATTACAATTGATCTATTAATTTATAATCATTATAAACATTGCAGTAAATCAACTGTGGCATCTCTTAATATCATTGTTGTTTTGGGTTCCAAATATTAACTTTCAACTGCTATAGTTCTCATTAGTTTAACTTTGAAAGTGTGCTATCCCAGTTTAGAGAAAGGAAACATTTCTATCTGCTAGATCCAAGGCTTAGAACATTGTAGACTCTCAGATATCTGTTGAGGACAGAAAGCATGAAAGCATTCATAGTAGTTATTGGACTGGAGGAGGATAATGTATCTTACATTAAATAATTCAACGTCTCAGTTGTTAGATTCAAAAAGTAAAATAAGTCTGTTATCATCTCCCGGAGCTGGGAAATCACTTTTCACCCACTGTTGGTTATTTTTGTGTACTAGCCAACATTTTGAACATATAGAAATCTTTCTCTATATTAATATGGGATTATATATGATGTTCAATCATTTCTTTGAAGCTTCAGTTATGGATTGTTCAGTAACCAAGGACTATGCCTCTGAAGCCTGCATACAGTATGATTTCTTTAGGGAAATTCATAGACATGAGAAAATAATGATATGTAAACAATCTTTACTTCTTGTTATGAAGCCATAGTCTACTTCATAGGTCTAATTATCTCATAAAATTTTACCAACAAAATCTCCTTGTATATGAAATAGGATGACCATACCTAATTTTAAATCAGAGAGGAGTATACAGAGCATTTTGGACATCCTTTTAAAAGCATATGGAGGCCAGGTGTGGTGGCTCATGCCTGTAATCCTAGCTGTTTGGGAGGCCCAGGCAGGTGGATCACCTGAGATTGGGAGTTCAAGACCAGCCTGGCCAACATGGCAAAACCCCCGTCTCTACTAAAAATACAAAAATTAGCTGAGCATGGTGGCAGGTGCCTGTAATCTCAGCTATTCAAAAGGCTGGGGCAGGAGGATTGCTTGAACCCGGGAGGTGGAGGTTGCAGTGAGCTGAGATAACACCACTATACTCTAGCCCAGGCAACAGAGCAAGACTCTGTCTAAAAAAAAAAAAAAAAAAAAAAAAAAAAAAAAAAAAAAAATTCCAGGGAAATTGTTTTCTGCAAATATATAGACAGATGGTATTTGATTTAATTAATTATGATCTGAATCTTAGATCATAAAACATTAAAGTTGAAATGACCTTCAAGATCATTATGAGACCAAGTCTCTCACTCAGTGTAAGAATCGACTCTTTTACCTTTTCTTCTTTCTTTTTTTTTTTTTAATTTTATTTTTGAGACACAGTTTCACTTTGTTGCCCAGGCTGGAGTACAGTGGCATGATCTCGGCTCACTGCAACTTCCACCTCCCGGATTCAAGTGATTCTCATACCTCAGACTCTGGAATAGCTAGGATTATAGGCGCACACCACCATGCCTGCCTAAATTTTCTATTTTTAGTAGAGACAGAGTTTTGCCATGTTGGCCAGGTCTCGGATTCTTGACCTCAAGTGATCCGCCCGCCTCAGACTCCCAAAGTGCTGGGATTACAGGCATGAGCCACCACACTTGGACTCTTTTGCCTTTTTTCTTTATTTTTTATTTTTTTTGAGACAGGGTCACATGCCATCACCCAGGCTGGAGGGCAGTGGCATGATTTCAACTTATTGCAACCTCCGCCTCCCAGGTTCAAATGATTCTTGTACCTCAGCCTCCCGAGTAGGTGGGACTACAGGCATGTGCCACCACGCCTGGCTAATTTTTGTATTTTTTTAGAAGTAGAGATGGGGTTTCACCATGTTGGCCAGGATGGTCTTGAACTCCTGGCCTCAAGTGACCACCCAGCTCCCTAATTGTCATTTATCTTTAATGCCTCTTTTGATGGGGTATCACTACTTTTAAAGTAGCCCATTACCTTGTGAACCAGCTTCCAGTTCTTTGTTTTAATTAATGAGAATCCTATTTCCTTTTAACCACTTTCCATTGGTTTTGCATATCCAAGAATCATATAGGCAGGCTTAAAGTGGATAAGAAAATCATACTGATACTGATTTTCAGTGTTTTTCAGTTTTTCCATGAATTGTTTTTGTCTTTAACATCATGAACTATTTTTTAGGTGTAGATCCTGCCAAAGAAGTGAGCCTGTAATGCTTTTCTCTGTAATTAGTTAACTCTCAAACTAAATTAGTTCTGAATCAGCAATCTGCAATAAATACATCAAAATTATTATCTGATGAGTGCTATCAATTTTACTCCTGTCTCCAAATTATTAGTCTCCTATTTGTTTACATTACAAATTCAGTAGGAGTAATTATATAATAAGAAAATGATACTGCCACTTTAAATAAACTGCTCAGGAACTATAACATCAGGTCTATAATTAAAGGCATCATTCACACCTTCCAATTTTTATACATAAAGGAGAAGGACATGATTAAATTTCAGTGAATTTGCTTTTGTTTTAACTATATTTTTGTTTTATTTTACTAGATGTGGTGATATCAAAATGCCACAAATATTACTAAGCATTCTTAATTTTATACAATGGGGTTGTAGTAAATTAACTGTCCTTGCCTTTGACACCAAGCTTTTAGTTTCTAATTTGTTCCTTAGATATAAGCTCAATACTTGCTAGTACTTGGAATGGAACAGTTATCCTAGGCAATTCAGACAAGTTCCCACACCTATAAACTTTCTTATTCCCAGTTGGCCGATAGCAGAAAGTGTATAGTCACACATTAAACCCTCAAGCCAACTTCAGTGTCTACTGGGGCCCCGAGTCCAAGATAATTGGCTGGATTTTGTCTGTCTGAGGAATAATGGAAGGAGACCCATGACCTGAGCTGAGTGTCCAACTTACCCTCTTTCCCCATAGGTAAAACAGAATATAATCTACCTCTAGGATTATTGTTATGAGTGCCCCAGATTCAAGATGTGAGCCTGTTTTAACTCTAAAGCATAGTACTAATATTAACCATCATTACTCTCCCCTAGTGTAATCCCAAGTGTTACAAAACTATGCCTGAAGTCCAATAAGATCTTCCCATTGTCCTGCCATCATGTCTGAAATTTGCATTATAGAAATCATGAGAAACCACAGCGAGAAAGGGAGAGAGAATGAACACCAGCATTTGGAGAACTGGAATGGAATACATAGCAGAACAAAGTCTATTGAATTATTCCAGCTCTTTGGGATCCTTAAGACTTCCTTTTCATTTAATGGAAGCATATGTCTGAAGTTCTACATTTTACCCTCTGAACACAAGTTTCTTTTTCCCTTAAGGCAAAAGGGGAAGAAAAGAGGGGAAATAATATAATAATAAACATAATAAAATATAAATAAATTATAATATAATTTATTAATAGATATTACTTGGAAGTTAGATTTATGATGCACAGATTACTGATTTTTTTAAAAATATATTTATTATTATTAAACTTCAAGTTGTAGGGTACATGTGCACAACGTGCAGGTTTGCTACATATGTATACTTGTGCCATGTTGGTGTGCTGCACCCATCAACTCGTCATTTACATAAGGTATAACTCCCAATGCAATCCCTCCCCCCTCCCCCCTCCCCCCTCCCCATGATAGGCCCCGGTGTGTGATGTTCCCCTTCCCGAGTCCAAGTGATCTCATTGTTCAGTTCCCGCCTATGAGTGAGAACATGCGGTGTTTGGTTTTCTGTTCTTGTGATAGTTTGCTGAGAATGATGGTTTCCAGCTGCATCCATGTCCCTACAAAGGACACAAACTCATCCTTTTTTATGGCTGCATAGTATTCCATGGTGTATATGTGCCACATTTTCTTAATCCAATCTGTCACTGATGGACATTTGGGTTGATTCCAAGTCTTTGCTATTGTGAATAGTGCTGCAATAAACATACGTGTGCATGTGTCTTTATAGCAGCATAATTTATAATCCTTTGGGTATATACCTAGTAATGGGATGGCTGGGTCATATGGTACATCTAGTTCTAGATCCTTGAGGAATCGCCATACTGTTTTCCATAATGGTTGAACTAGTTTACAATCCCACCAACAGTGTAAAAGTGTTCCTATTTCTCCACATCCTCTCCAGCACCTGTTGTTTCCTGACTTTTGAATGATCGCCATTCTAACTGGTGTGAGATGGTATCTCATTGTGGTTTTGATTTGCATTTCTCTGATGGCCAGTGATGATGAGCATTTTTTCATGTGTCTGTTGGCTGTATGAATGTCTTCTTTTGAGAAATGTCTGTTCATATCCTTTGCCCACTTTTGGATGGGGTTGTTTGTTGTTTTCTTGTAAATTTGTTTGAGTTCTTTGTAGGTTCTGGATATTAGCCCTTTGTCAGATGAGTAGATTGCAAAAATTTTCTCCCATTCTGTAGGTTGCCTGTTCACTCTGATGGTAGTTTCTTTTGCTGTGCAGAAGCTCTTTAGTTTAATGAGATCCCATTTGTCAATTTTGGCTTTTGCTGCCGTTGCTTTTGGTGTTTTAGACATGAAGTCTTTGCCCATGCCTATGTCCTGAATGGTACTACCTAGGTTTTCCTCTAGGATTTTTATGGTATTAGGTCTAACATTTAAGTCTCTAATCCATCTTGAATTAATTTTTGTATAAGGAGTAAAGAAAGGATCCAGTTTCAGCTTTCTACTTATGGCTAGCCAATTTTCCCAGCACCATTTATTAAATAGGGAATCCTTTCCCCGTTTCTTGTTTCTCTCAGGTTTGTCAAAGATCAGATGGCTGTAGATGTGTGGTATTATTTCTGAGGACTCTGTTCTGTTCCATTGGTCTATATCTCTGTTTTGGTACCAGTACCATGCTGTTTTGGTTACTGTAGCCTTGTAGTATAGTTTGAAGTCAGGTAGCGTGATGCCTCCAGCTTTGTTCTTTTGACTTAGGATTGTCTTGGAGATGCGGGCTCTTTTTTGGTTCCATATGAACTTTAAAGCAGTTTTTTCCAATTCTGTGAAGAAGCTCATTGGTAGCTTGATGGGGATGGCATTGAATCTATAAATAACCTTTGGCAGTATGGCCATTTTCACGATATTGATTCTTCCTATCCATGAGCATGGTATGTTCTTCCATTGGTTTGTGTCCTCTTTTATTTCACTGAGCAGTGGTTTGTAGTTCTCCTTGAAGAGGTCCTTTACATCCCTTGTAAGTTGGATTCCTAGGTATTTTATTCTCTTTGAAGCAGTTGTGAATGGAAGTTCATTCCTGATTTGGCTCTCTGTTTGACTGCCACTGGTGTATAAGAATGCTTGTGATTTTTGCACATTAATTTTGTATCCTGAGACTTTGCTGAAGTTGCTTATCAGCTTAAGGAGATTTTGGGCTGAGACAATGGGGTTTTCTAAATATACAGTCATGTCGTCTGCAAACAGGGACAATTTGACTTCTTCTTTTCCTAACTGAATCCCCTTGATTTCTTTCTCTTGCCTGATTGCCCTAGCCAGAACTTCCAACACTATGTTGAATAGGAGTGGTGAGAGAGGGCATCCCTGTCTTGTGCCAGTTTTCAAAGGGAATTTTTCCAGTTTTTGCCCATTCAGTATGATATTGGCTGTGGGTTTGTCATAAATAGCTCTTATGATTTTGAGGTACGTTCCATCAATACCGAATTTATTGAGCGTTTTTAGCATGAAGGGCTGTTGAATTTTGTCAAAAGCCTTTTCTGCATCTATTGAGATAATCATGTGGTTCTTGTCTTTGGTTCTGTTTATATGCTGGATTATGTTTATTGATTTGCGAATGTTGAACCAGCCTTGTATCCCAGGGATGAAGCCCACTTGATCATGGTGGATAAGCTTTTTGATGTGCTGCTGAATCCGGTTTGCCAGTATTTTATTGAGGATTTTTGCATCAATGTTCATCAGGGATATTGGTCTAAAATTCTCTTTTTTTGTTGTGTCTCTGCCAGGCTTTGGTATCAGGATGATGTTGGCCTCATAAAATGAGTTAGGGAGGATTCCCTCTTTTTCTATTGATTGGAATAGTTTCAGAAGGAATGGTACCAGCTCCTCCTTGTACCTCTGGTAGAATTCAGCTGTGAATCCATCTGGTCCTGGACTTTTTTTGGTTGGTAGGCTATTAATTATTGCCTCAATTTCAGAGCCTACTATTGGTCTATTCAAGGATTCAACTTCTTCCTGGTTTAGTCTTGGAAGAGTGTAAGTGTCCAGGAAATTATCCATTTCTTCTAGATTTTCCAGTTTATTTGCGTAGAGGTGTTTATAGTATTCTCTGATGGTAGTTTGTATTTCTGTGGGGTCGGTGGTGATATCCCCTTTATCATTTTTAATTGCGTCGATTTGATTCTTCTCTCTTTTCTTCTTTATTAGTCTTGCTAGTGGTCTGTCAATTTTGTTGATCTTTTCAAAAAACCAACTCCTGGATTCATTGATTTTTTGGAGGGTTTTTTGTGTCTCTATCTCCTTCAGTTCTGCTCTGATCTTAGTTATTTCTTGCCTTCTGCTAGCTTTCGAATGTGTTTGCTCTTGCTTCTCTAGTTCTTTTAATTGCGATGTTAGAGTGTCAATTTTAGATTTTTCCTGCTTTCTCTTGTGGGCATTTAGTGCTATAAATTTCCCTCTACACACTGCTTTAAATGTGTCCCAGAGATTCTGGTATGTTGTATCTTTGTTCTCATTGGTTTCAAAGAACATCTTTATTTCTGCCTTCATTTCGTTATGTACCCAGTAGTCATTCAGGAGCAGGTTGTTCAGTTTCCATGTAGTTGAGCGGTTTTGATTGAGTTTCTTAGTCCTGAGTTCTAATTTGATTGCACTGTGGTCTGAGAGACAGTTTGTTATAATTTCTGTTCTTGTACATTTGCTGAGGAGTGCTTTACTTCCAATTACGTGGTCAATTTTGGAGTAAGTACGATGTGGTGCTAAGAAGAATGTATATTCTGTTGATTTGGGGTGGAGAGTTCTGTAGATGTCTATTAGGTCTGCTTGCTGCAGAGATGAGTTCAATTCCTGGATATCCTTGTTAACTTTCTGTCTCGTTGATCTGTCTAATGTTGACAGTGGAGTGTTGATGTCTCCCATTATTAATGTATGGGAGTCTAAGTCTCTTTGTAAGTCTCTAAGGACTTGCTTTATGAATCTGGGTGCTCCTGTATTGGGTGCATATATATTTAGGATAGTTAGCTCTTCCTGTTGAATTGATCCCTTTACCATTATGTAATGGCCTTCTTTGTCTCTTTTGATCTTTGATGGTTTAAAGTCTGTTTTATCAGAGACTAGTATTGCAACCCCCGCTTTTTTGTGTTCTCCATTTGCTTGGTAAATCTTCCTCCATCCCTTTATTTTGAGCCTATGTATGTCTCTGCGCGTGAGATGGGTCTCCTGAATACAGCAGACTGATGGGTCTTGACTCTTTATCCAGTTTGCCAATCTGTATCTTTTAATTGGAGCATTTAGTCCATTTACATTTAAGGTTAAGATTGTTATATGTGAACTTGATCCTGCCATTATGATATTAACTGGTTATTTTGCTCGTTAGTTGATGCAGTTTCTTCCTAGCCTTGATGGTCTTTACATTTTGGCATGTTTTTGCAATGGCTGGTACCGGTTGTTCCTTTCCATGTTTAGTGCTTCCTTCAGGGTCTCTTGTAAGGCAGGCCCAGTGGTGACAAAATCTCTAAGCATTTGCTTATCTGAAAAGGATTTTATTCCTCCTTCACTTATGAAACTTAGTTTGGCTGGATATAAAATTCTGGGTTTAAAATTCTTTTCTTTAAGAATGTTGAATATTGGCCCCCACTCTCTTCTGGCTTGAAGAGTTTCTGCCGAGAGATCTGCTGTTAGTCTGATGGGCTTCCCTTTGTGGGTAACCCGACCTTTCTCTCTGGCTGCCCTTAAGATTTTTTCCTTCATTTCAACTTTGGTGAATCTGGCAATTATGTGTCTTGGAGTTGCTCTTCTCGAGGAGTATCTTTGTGGCGTTCTCTGTATTTCCTGGATTTGAATGTTGGCCTGCCCTACTAGGTTGGGGAAATTCTCCTGGATGATATCCTGAAGAGTGTTTTCCAACTTGGTTCCATTTTCCCCCTCACTTTCAGGCATCCCAATCAGACGTAGATTTGGTCTTTTTACATAATCCCATACTTCTTGCAGGCTTTGTTCATTTCTTTTTCTTCTTTTTTCTTTTGGTTTCTCTTCTCGCTTCATTTCATTCATTTGATCCTCCATCACTGACATTCTTTCTTCCAGTTGATCGAGTCGGTTACTGAAGCTTGTGCATTTGTCACGTATTTCTCGTGCCATGGTTTTCGTCTCTTTCATTTCGTTTGTGAGCTTCTCTGCATTAATTACTCTAGCCATCAATTCTTCCACTTTTTTTTGAAGATTTTGAGTTTCTTTGTGCTGGGTACGTAATTCCTCCTTTAGCTCTGAGAAATTTGATGGACTGAAGCCTTCTTCTCTCATCTCGTCGAAGTCATTCTCCGTCCAGCTTTGATCCGTTGCTGGCGATGAGCTGCGCTCCTTTGCCGGGGGAGATGCGCTCTTATTTTTTGAATTTCCAGCTTTTCTGCCCTGCTTTTTCCCCATCTTTGTGGTTTTATCTGCCTCTGGTCTTTGGTGATGGTGATGTACTGATGGGGTTTTGGTGTAGGTGTCCTTCCTGTTTGATAGCTTTCCTTCTAACAGTCAGGATCCTCAGCTGTAGGTTGTAGCTGTAGGAGATTGTTTGAGGTCCACTTCAGACCCTGTTTGCCTGGGTATCAGCAGCAGAGGCTGCAGAAGATAGAATATTTCTGAACAGCCAGTGTACCTGTCTGATTCTTGCTTTGGAAGCTTCCTCTCAGGGGTGTACTCCACCCTGTGAGGTGTGGGGTGTTAGACTGCCCCTAGTGGGGATGTCTCCCAGTTAGGCTACTCAGGGGTCAGGGACCCACTTGAGCAGGGAGTCTGTCCCTTCTCAGATCTCAACCTCCATGTTGGGAGATCCACTGCTCTCTTCAAAGCTGTCAGACAGAGTCGTTTGCGTCTGCAGAGCTGCTGCGTTTGTTATTGTTTACTGTGCCCTGTCCCCAGAGGTGGAGTCTACAGAGACAGGCAGGTTTCCTTGAGCTGCTGTGAGCTCCACCCAGTTCGAGCTTCCCAGCAGCTTTGTTTACCTACTTAAGCCTCAGCAATGGCGGGCGCCCCTCCCCCAGCCTCGCTGCTGCCTTGCCGGTAGATCACAGACTGCTGTGCTAGCAATGAGGGAGGCTCCGTGGGTGTGGGACCCTCCCGGCCAGGTGTGGGATATGATCTCCTGGTGTGCCTGTTTGCTTAAAGCGCAGTTTTGGGGTGGGAGTTACCCGATTTTCCAGGTGTTGTGTGTCTCAGTTCCCCTGGCTAGGAAAAGGGATTCCCTTCCCCCTTGCGCTTTCCAGGTGAGGCAATGCCTCGCCCTGCTTCAGCTCTCGCTGGTCGGGCTACAGCAGCTGACCAGCACCGATCGTCTGGCACTCCCCAGTGAGATGAACCCAGTACCTCAGTTGAAAATGCAGAAATCACCGGTCTTCTGTGTCGCTCGCGCTGGGAGTTGGAGACTGGAGCTGTTCCTATTCGGCCATCTTGCTCCACCCCTCCACAGATTACTGATTTACAGTGCTCTATAAATGCCAATAGAATAACCTAGGGGCTTTAACATATTTAGGAATAGGCATAATATTTTATTTTTGAGAGAATGACAATTCATTTGTCACTCTGAATTAATGTAGATAAACTCCATCTACCCCATGCTTACCCATACCCTGTATCATTATTTACACCTTGTATTAACTAAAACTTATAAAGCTCTGAAGATCTGGACTCTTGAATATGAATCTCTAGGGCAGCCTTTGAGATTTTCAGGGCCCAGGGCAAGAATGTAAATAGAAGCTCTATCACAGTATGCCTTGTATTTCAAAGTTACAAATCAAGCTATAACAAACTATGAAATTATATATATTTTAGTCTCTCACATTAACAAATATTATAATGACTTGGAAGGCCAGGTTCTGGACTCTTCAGAGCTCAGTGCCAGAATGCAGTAGCGGAGATAGCCAATCAGCAGCCTGTGTTCCCCAGACTCAGGTCCATGTAGTGCTATTGAGGCCCTCAAACACACATGCGTGTGGTAAGTATGTCAGCCTGCACATCCAGAGAATTCTGGGGTCCTGGGCTCTTGGAGCCAGGTCCAAGGCTAGGCTCATCCCTTTAGACCCTGAGACTATGTAAAATGTGTGTTCCAGCACAGGGGGCACTCTTGCCTGGGCATAAGGCAGGTACTGGGAACCTCAAAAAATCATGGCATTATAAAATTGGAAAGAAACATGGAACTCATTTGATCCAAGGCATTCATTTCACAAACAAAGCAACTGAGATACAGAGAAGTTTTGTCACTAGCCCAAGGTCAAACCCTGAACCAATGGCAGAGGTAAGAAGACTAGAGCTCAGATCTTCTTCTTTCATTCTTTCCTCTCTGTCCAGCCTCTTTACGTAGACCGAAATCCCCAAGGAGATATATTTTTCTATTGCTTCTTCAGCTTCAGAATGTTTTTCAAACAGTCTTTTAAAAAAGAATGCTCCCTAGGGTAGCCAGTGATTTAAGCATCAAACGATAATCACTGAGCTGGCAGAGGGTTCATCCGGGTGTTGTACAAACCAGAAATGAGGAAGAAGGTAGAGGTGAGGAGGTGAAGGCTCCCCTGAGCAAAAGCTCTAATTGACAACAGAGCGAAGGAAAATATGAATTAAAAAATGTTCCCTTTACTAAACATAAGTCAGAGAACCACCCTCATGAGGAAGCACAATGGGAGATACCCTCGATGGCACACCAGTCTTTTCTTCCACTATTCTCTATGTGGAAAGAAATTCCTGTGACTGTCCATTTTCTGATATGGATAGCAATTACATAAAATACGTTTTTACTCTAGCTACTTGATTCGCTAACCCCCAGAGTTAACCAAATGTATTATTATTATTTTGGTTAGTAAATGAATTGGTAGCATGTTTTTCCTTGTGTTCTCAAAGAGAAGTGTATTTTAGTAGGAGAATTCTTACCAACCATGTGGGGTGGGGACTCTAAGTTTATTTATTTATTTTTTGTTGAGACAGGGTCTCACTCTGTTACTAAGGCTGGAGTGCAGTGGCGTGATCTCAGCTCACTGTAACCTCAACCTGCCAGGCTGAGGTGGTCTTTCCACCTCAGCCTCCCAAATAACTGGGACCATAGGAGTGTGCCGCTGTGCCTGGCTAATTTGTGTGTGTGTGTGTGTGTGTGTGTGTGTATTATGCTTTAAGTTCTAGGGTACATGTGCACAATATTCAGGTTTGATGCATAGGTGTACATGTGCCATGTTGGCTTGCTGCACCCATCAACTCATCACTTACATTAGGTATTTCTCCTAATACTGTCCCTCCCCCAGTCCCCCACCCCACAACAGGCCCTGGTGTGTGATGTGCTCTGCCCTGTGTCCAAGTGATCTCATTGTTCAATTCCCACCTATGAGTGAGAACATGTGGTGTTTGGTTTTCTGTCCTTGTGATAGTTTGCTGAGAATGATGGTTTCCAGTTTCATCCATGTCCCTGCAAAGGACATGAGCTCATCCTTTTTTATGGCTACATAGTATTCCATGGTGTATATGTGCCACATTTTCTTAATCCAGTCTATCACTGATGGACATTTGGGTTGATTCCAAGTCTTTGCTATTGTGAATAATGCCGCAATAAACATACATGTGCATGTGTCTTTCTAGTAGCATGATTTATAATCCTTTGGGTATATACCCAGTAATGGGATGGCTGGGTCAAATGATAATTCTAGTTATAGATCCTTGAGTAATCGCCACCCTGTCTTCCACAATGGTTGAACTAATTTACACTCCTACCAACAGTGTGAAAGCATTCCTATTTCTCCATATCCTCTGCAGCACCTGTTGTTTCCTGACGTTTTAATGATTGCCATTCTAACTGGCATGAGATGGTATCTCATTGTGGTTTTGATTTGCATTTCTCTGATGACCAGTGATGATAAGCATTTTTTCATATGTCTGTTGGCTGCATAAATGTCTTCTTTTAAGAAGTGTCTGCTCATATCCTTTGCCTACTTTTCAATGGGGTTGTTTGTTGTTTTCTTGTAAATTTGTTTGAGTTCTTTGTAGATTTTGGATATTAGCCCTTTGTCAGATGGGTAGATTGCAAAAATTTTCTCCCATTCTGTAGGTTGCGTGTTAACTCTGATGACAGTTTCTTTTGCTGTGCAGAAGCTCTTTAGTTTAATTAGATTCCATTTGTCTATTTTGGGTTTTGTTGCCATTGCTTTTGGTGTTTTAGTCATGAAGTCCTTGCCCATGCCTATATCCTGAATGGTATTGCCTAGGTTTTGGTTTTTTTCTTCTTGGGTTTTAGGTCTAACATTTAAGTCTTTGATCCATCTTGAATTAATTTGTGTATAAGATGTAAGGAAGGGATCCAGTTTCAGCTTTCTGCATATCTGTATATGACTAGCCAGTTTTCCCAACACCATTTATTAAATAGGGACTCCTTTCTCCCATTTCTTGTTTTTGTCAGGTTTATCAAAGATCAGATGGTTGTAGATGTGTGGTGTTATTTCTGAGGCCTCTATTCTTTTTCATCGGTCTATATATCTGTTTTGGTACCAGTACCATGCTGTTTTGGTTACTGTAGCCTTGTAGTATAGTTTGAAGTCAGGTAGTGTGATGCCTCCAGCTTTGTTCTTTTGCTTAGGCTTGTCTTGGCAATGTGGGCTCCTGTTTGGATACATATGAACTTTAAAGTAGTTTTTTCCAATTCTGTGAAGAAAGTCATTGGTAGCTTGATGGGGATGGCATTGAATCTATAAATTACTTTGGGCAGTATGGCCATTTTCATGATATTGATTTTTCCTGTCAATGAGCATAGGATATTCTTCCATTTGTTTCTGTCCTCTTTTATTTAATTCAGCAGTGGTTTGTAGTTCTCCTTGAAGAAGTCCTTCACATACTTTATAAGTTGGATTCTAGGTATTTTATTCTCTTTGTAGCAATTGTGAATGGCAGTTCACTCACAGTTTGGCTATTTGTCTGCTAATGGTGTATAGGAATGCTTGTGATTTTTGCACATTAATTTTGTATCCTGAGACTTTGCTGAAGTTGCTTATCAGCTTAAGGAGATTTTGGGCTGAGACGATGGGGTTTTCTAAATATACAATCATGTCATCTGCAACCAGGGACAATTTGACTTCCTCATTTCCTAATAGAATACCCTTTATTTCTTTCTTTTGCCTGATTGCACTGGCCAGAACTTCCAACACCATGTTAAGTACGAGTGGTGAGAGAGGGCATCCCTGTCTTGTACCAGTTTTCAAAGGAAATGCTTCCAGTTTTTGCCCATTCAGTATGATATTGGCTGTGGGTTTGTCATAAATAGCTCTTATTATTTTGAGATATATTTCATCAATACCTAGTTAATTGAGAGTTTTTAGCATGAAGGGCTGTTGAATTATGTTGAAGGCCTTTTCTACATCTATTGAGATAATCATGTGGTTTTTGTCATTGGTTCTGTTTATGTGATGGATTACATTTATTGATTTGCGTATGTTGAACCAGCCTTGCATTCCAGGGATGAAGCCCACTTGATCATGGTGGATAAGCTTTTTGATGTGCTGCTGGATTCGGTTTGCCAGTATTTTATTGAGGATTTTCTCATCAATGTTCATCAGGGATATTGGTCAAAAATTCTCTTTTTTCTTTATGTCTCTGCCAGACTTTGGTATCAGGATGATGTTGGCATCATAGAATGAGTTAGGGAGGATTCCCTCTTTTTCTATTGATTGTAATAGTTTCAGAAGGAATGGTACCAGCTCCTCTTTGTACCTCTGGTAGAATTAGGCTGTGAATCCGTCTGGTCCTGTACTTTTTTTGGTTGGTAGGCTATTAATTATTGCCTCAATTTCAGAGCCCATTATTGATCTATTCACCTTCTTCCTGGTTTAGTCTTGGGCAGGTGTATATGTCCAGGAATTTATGCATTTCTTCTAGATTTTCTAGTTTATTCGCGTAGATGTGTTTATAGTGTTCTGTGATGGTAGTTTGTATTTCTGTGGGATTGGTGGTGATGTCCCCTTATCATTTTTGGTTTCCTCTATTTGATTCTTCTCTCTTTTCTTCTTTATTAGTCTTGCTAGTGGTCTATTAATTTTGTTGATCTTTTCAAAAAACCAGCTCCTAGATTCATTGATTTTTTAAAATGTTTTTTTGTGTCTCTATCTCTTTCAGTTCTGACTTGATTTTAGTTATTTCTTGTCTTCTGCTACCTTTTGAATTTGTTTGCTCTTGCTTCTATAGTTCTTTTAATTGTGATGTTAGGGTGTCAATTTTAGATATTTCCTGCTTACTCCTCTGAACATTTAGTGCTATAAATTTACCTCTACCCACTGCTTTAAATGTGTCCCAGAGATTCTGGTATGTTGTGTCTTTGTTCTCATTGGTTTCAAAGAACATCTTTATTTCTGCCTTCATTTCGTTATTTACCCAGTAGTCATTGAGGAGCAAGTTGTTCAGTTTCCATGTAGTTGTGCAGTTTTGAGTGAGTTTCTTAATCCAGAGTTCTAATTTGATTGCACTGTGGTCTGAGAAATAGTTTGTTGTGATTTCTGTTCTTTTACATTTGCTGATGAGTGTTTTACTTCCAATTATGTGGTCAATTTTAGAATAAGTGTGGTGTGGTACTGGAAAGCATATATATTCTGTTGATTTGGTGTGGAGAGTTCTGTAGATATCTATTAGATTGGCTTGTTGCAGAGGTGAGTTCAGGTCCTGGATATCCTTGTTAACCTTCTGTCTTGTTGATGTATCTAATATTGACAGTGGGGTGTTAAAGTCTCCCATTATTTTTGCGTGGGAGTCTAAGTCTCTTTGTAGACCTCTAAGGACTTGCTTTATGAATCTGGGTGCTCCTATATTGGGTGCATATATATTTAGGATAATTAGCTCTTCATGTTGAATTGATCCCTTTACCATTATGTAATGGCATTTTTCGTCTCTTTTGATCTTTGTTGGTTTAAAGTCTGTTTTATCAGAGGCTAGGATTGCAACTACTGCTGTTTTTTTGCTTTCCATTTGCTTGGTAGATTTTCCTCCATTCTGTTATTTTGAGCCTATGTGTGTCTTTGAACAGGAGATGGGTCTCCTGAATACAGCACACTGATGGGTCTTGAGTCTTTATCCAATTTGCCAGTTTGTGTCTTTTAACTGAGGCATTTAGGCCATTTACATTTAAGGTTAATATTGTTATGTGTGAATTTGATCCTGTCATGAAGTTCGCTGGTTATTTTGCACATTGATTGATGCAGTTTTTCATAGCATCAATGGTCTTTACAATTTGGCCTGTTTTTTCAGCAGCTGGTACCAGTTGTTCCTTTCCATGTTTAGTGCTTCCTTCAGGAGCTCTTGTAAGGCAGGTCTGGTGGTGACAAGATCTCTAAGCATTTGCTTGTCTGTGAAGTGAAGGATTTTATTTCTGCTTCACTTATGAAGCTCAGTTTGACTGGATATGAAATTCTGGGTTGAAAATTCTTTTCTTTGATAATGTCGAATATTGGCCCCCACTCTCTTCTGGCTTTTAGGGTTTCTGCAGAGAGATTTGCTGTTAGTCTGATGGGCTTCTCTTTGTGGGTAACTCAACCTTTCTCTCTGGCTGCCCTTAACACTTTTTCCTTCATTTCAACCTTGGTGAATCTGATGATTGTATGTCTTGGGGTTGCACTTCTTGAGGACTATCTTTGTGGTGTTCTTTGTATTTCCTGAATTTGAATGTTGGCCTGCCTTGCTAGGTTGGGGAAGTTCTCCTGGATAATATCCTGAAGAGTATTTTCCAACTGAGTTCCATTTTCCCCATCACTTTCAGGTACACCAATCAAATGTAGATTTGGTCTTTTCACATAGTCCCATATTTCTTGGAAGCTTTCTGTGTTTCTTTTTACTCTTTTTTCTCTAACCTTGTTTTCTAGCTTTATTTCATGAATTTGATCTTCAATCACTGATATCCTTTCTTCCATTTGATCAAATCAGCTATTGAAGCTTGTGCATGCGTCACGAAGTTCTCATGCCATGATTTTCGGCTCCATCAGGTCATTTAAGGTCTTCTAGTTAGCCATTTGTCTAATATTTTTTCAGGGCTTTTATCTTCCTTGCGATGGGTTTGAACATTCTCCTTTAGCTTGAAGAAGTTTGTTATTACCAACCTTCTGAAGCCTGCTTCTGTCAGCCTGTCAAAGTCATTCTCTGTCCAGTCTTTTCTACCGCTGGCTAGGAGCTGCGATCCTTTGGAGGAGAAGAGGCACTTTAATTTTTAGAATTTTCAGCTTTTCTGCTCTGGTTTCTCCCCATCTTTGTGGTTCTGTGTACCTTTGGTCTTTGATGTTGGTGACCTACAGATGGAGTTTTGGTGTAGATGACCTTTTTGTTGATGTTGATGCTATTCCTTTCTGTTTGTTAGTTTTCCTTCTAACAGTCAGGTCCCTCAGCTGCAGGTCTGTTGGAGTTTGCTGGAGTTACACTCCAGACCCTGTTTGACTGGGTATCACCAGCAGAGGCAGCAGAACAGCAAATATTGCTGCCTGATCCTTCCTCTGGAATCTTTGTCTCAGAGGGGCAGCTGCCTATATGAGGCGTCTGTTGGCCCCTACTGGGAGGTGCCTTCCAGTTAGGCTACATGGGGATCAGGGGCCCACTTGAGGAGGTAGTCTATCCATTCTCAGAGCTCAAATGCCATGCTAGGAGTACCACTGCTCTCTTCAGAGCTGTCAGACAGGAACATTTATGTCTGCAGAAGTTGTCTGCTGCCTTTTGTTCAGCTATGCCTTGCCCACAGAGGTGGAGTCTAGAGGCATTAGGCCTTGTTGAGCTGTGTTGGGCTCCTCCCAGTTCAAGCTTCCTGGCTGCTTTGTTTACCTACTCAAGCCTCAGCAATGGCAGACACCCCTCCCCCAGCCAGGCTGCCATCTGGCAGATCAATCTCAGACTGCTGCGCTAGCAGTGACCAAGGCTCCCTGGGCATGGGAGCCACCGAACCAGGGATGGGAGAGAATCACCTTGTCTGCTGGTTGCTAAGACCTTGGAAACAGCACAGTATTTGAGCAGGAGTGTCCCATTTTTCCAGGTAGTCTGTCACGGCTTCCCTTGGCTAGGAAAGGGAAATCCCCCAATCCCTTGTGCTTCCTGGGTGAGGGAATGCCCTGTCCTGCTTCGGCTTGCCCTCAATGGGCTGCACCCACTGTCCAACCAGTCCCAGTGAGATGAACCATGTACCTCAGTGGAAAAACATCAATCACCCATCTTCTGCGTCAATCTCACTGGGAGCTGCAGATTGGAGCCATTCCTATTCGGCCATCTTGGAATGCCCCCCGTGTGTGTGTGTGTGTGTGTGTGTGTGTTTAGTAGAGATGGGGTTTCACCATGTTGCCCAGGCTGGTTTTGAACTCCTGAGCTCAAGTGGTTTGCCTGCCTTGGCCTCCTAAAGTGTTGGGATTACAGGCATGAGCCACTGTGCCTGGTTGGATTCCAAGTTTAATTTCCAAACTGGGTAACTATAACTTAATCCCAGCTAATACTAGGTAATTACATGTCTCTGGGTAAGTCACAATTTCTCATTAATAGAGTAAGGGAGTTTGGCTATATATCATAGAGATTAAGAGAATGGGCTTTGAAACTTACTGTTTTATTACTTAATTAATTTATTTATTTTACTTTAAGTTCTGTGATACATGTGCAGAACCTGCAGGTTTGTTACATATGTATACACCTGCCATGGTGGTTTGCTGCACCCATCAACCTGTCACTTGCATTAGGTATTTCTCCTAATGTTATCCCTCCCCTAGTTCCCCACCCCCTGACAGGCCCCGGTGTGTGACGTTCCCCTCCCTGTTTCCATATGTTCTCATTGTTCAACTCCCACTTATGAGTAAGAACATGCAGTGTTTGGTTTTCTGTTCCTGTGTTAGTTTGCTGAAAATGATGGTTTCCAGCTTCATCCATGTCCCTGCAAAGGACATGAATTCATCCTTTTTTATGGCTGCGTAGTATTCCATGGTGTATATATGCCACATTTTTTTAATCCAGGCTATCATTGATGGACATTTGGGTTGGTTCCAAGTCTTTGCTATTGTGAATAGTGCTGCAATAAACATACGTATGCATGTGTCTTTATATAAGAATGATTTACAATCTTTTGGGTATATACCCATTAGTGGGATTGCTGGGTCAAATGGTATTTCTGGTTCTAGATTCTTGAGGAATTGCCACACTGTCTTCCACAATGGTTGAACTAATTTACATTCCCACCAGCAGTATAAAAGTGTTCCTGTTTCTCTACATCCTCTCCAGCATCTGTTGTTTCCTGACTTTTTAATGATCGCCATTCTATCTGGCATGAGATGGTATCTCATCGTAGTTTTGATTTGCATTTCTCTAATGACCAGTGATGTGACTTCAAAGATACTACAAGGCCACAGTAACCAAAACAGTGTGGTACTGGTGTCAAAACAGATATATAGACCAGTGGAACAGAAGAGAGGCCTCAGAAATAATGCCACACATCTACAACCATCTGATCTTTGACAAATCTGACAATAATAAGCAATGTGGAAAGGAGTCCCTATTTAATAAATGGTGCTGGGAAAACTGGCTAGCCATATGCAGGAAACTGAAACTGGACCCCCTCCTTATACCTTATACAAAAATTAACTCAAGATGAATTAAAGACTTAAACTATAAAAATTAAGACCTAAAACAATAAAAACCCTAGAAGAAAACCTAGGTAATACCATTCAGGACATAGGCATGGGCAAAGACTTCATGACTAAAATGCCAAAAGCAATGGCAATGAAAGCCAAAATTGACAAATGGGATCTAATTAAACTAAAGAACACAGCAAAAGAAACTGTCATCAGAGTGAACAGGCAACCTACAGAATGGGAGAAAATTTTTGAAATCTGTCAACGGGCTAATATCTGGAATCTACAAGGAAGTTAAACAAATTGACATGAAAATTAAAAAAAACACATCAAAAAGTGGGCAAAGGATATGAACAGACACTTCTCAAAAGAAGACATTTTTGCAGCCAACAAGCATATGAAACTTTTCTCAGATGTGTGACCATAGGCAAGTAACTTAACCCCATCTGAACCTCACTTTTCTCATCTGCAAAGCAGAGCTAATAATCTTATCTTTCTCATAGAGCTGCTGTGAAGATTTAAATGAGTTGATAAGAAAAGTTCTCAGAAGAATGCCTGGGATTCAAAAAGTGTGCTACTATTATCAGCTGGATTTTAGGTCCTAGTTTTAAGTGAATACCTGGAAAGCACATTTTTGAAGTTTATAGACATTAAAAACTCAACATGTCTAAAATCAAGCTTATTGTATTTCCTGCATGTCTCTCCTTGTATTTTTAATTGTGGGTCTGACACCACTATTCACTCAGTTTCCCCAAAACAGAAATCTGGGAATCATCTTTAATAACTCCTCTTTCCCTTTGTCTGCAAAGTCCAATCAACTTCTGTGTATTGCTAATTGAATTTTCTAAATATTTAAAGTCAGATCAAGATTTCATTTAAGTATTTTTCATTCCATCCCCCTACTTGCATTGGCTACTGTCTTATTTGAAGTCTGTTTCCTACAGAAACTTTCTAACCAGTCTCTCTGCCTCATTTCTTGCCACATTCAACCCGTCATATTGCCTTCAATGTGATCTTTCTAAAACATACATTTGATAACATCACTTCTTAAAAGTGATTTAAAGGTGCCTCAAAGGGTAGAGTGTGCTTTCCTCTGACTGGCACAGAAGGATATCATGGCTGAACCACTGTCTCATTCCTCTCTACACCTTCTGGTACCTGATGTTTCAGGTATATGGAAGAACTTGCTTTATCCTGAACTTAGCTCGTGATTTTTCTTACCTCTGAACATGCTGTTCCTGTGTGTAGCATGTGCTTCCTAGCCTACAGCTCTGTCTCCTCCCCACCTCACAAGTGCATTTATCTGGAACATCAGTCATTCTTCAAAACTTGCTGTCAGTGTGAAGCCTTTTGGGCCAGGGCAATGTTGAGTACTGCCTCTTTGTGCTTCCATATCAGAGGGTTATCTATTTTCTCATCTACATTCAGATTCTCCTAAGAATAGAGACGCTTGTATTTCAGTGCCCAGGCAAGTAAACAATAAAAAATATTAATTTATTTTTGACATAATTTTCTGGTATAATTTAGATGTAATCATTTGGCCGGATTATTCAGATGACCCTTCGGTTTGTTTGGCCCATGTAGAAACATCTGTGAAACTCAAGTCTAACTATCACCTAACCAACACCTCAAAAAGTTAATTTACTCTTTCCTTTTTGATTTATCTCCTGTTCTGGAGAGCTACTTATAGACTCATGTGTGCTGACGAAAATATTTTGTCAAACGCATGATGAGGGGATTTCCTTGTGTATTCGAGAATCCTGGAATAGATTGCAGAGCATTTGCAATACTTCTTGCTGCTGATGGTGGCAAAATCCTTAGTAGTTAGCAAAATTCTGCATGATGGGGGTGAAAAACTGTTGTAAGGAGTAAGGTGTTTATTCAGCAATAGTTGAATATAAAGTATCCTCTCTCCTTAAGGGCACTGAATAATTCTTTTTAACAAAATTTGAATTTGAGATTGAGATTCTGTTGAAGTCTTCATGTTAGAGTTTCAACAGTATTCTTCTGATGCGAATGCAGAGTTTGGGTGAATGGCGTAGAGTACTACATTGCCACATTCTTCAAACTTTTGCAATTTTTCCAACTTATAAAAATGTTGACTTGTAGTTCATGCAACAGTGCCTGACTTCATCTGCTTCTGGGTTTATTTCTCCTACAAACCATGAAGAGAAAGCTGGCTATTCTCCTTTTTGTACTATATATATGGTATAAGGAATGAATCAAAGTTCATTTTTTTTGTTGTTGTTAATGGATATCCACATGTTCCATCAACATTTGTTGAAAAAGCAATTCTTTTTTTCCCTGAATTATCTTTTCACCTTTGTCAAAGTTTAGTTTACTGTATATGTGATGGTTAATCCCAGACTCTCTACTCTGTTTCACTGATCTGTTGTCTGTTATTGTGACAATACTACACTGTCTTGATTACTGTTGCTTACTAGTAAGTTTTAAATCAGTAGGGCAAATCTTCCAACTGTGTTCATTTTTCAAAATCAAATGCAATTTTAAAATTAACTGCCCTTCCTTATTCCCCACTCCTGTCTTACATCATGCTTAAATTGGTGCATCGGTCAGCATAAACTTAAAGCAGTGATTCTCAAAGTGTGGCCGTTGGAACTTAGAAATACAAATGTTCAGGCCCTACACCCAGATATTTTGAATCAGAAAATCTAGGGCACTCAGCAATCTGAATTTTAACAACGCCTCCAGGTGATTTTGGTACCCACTAAAGTTTGAGAGCCATTAATATAGATCATTTTTCTACTCTAGGGTTCAGCCAACTTTTTATGTAACAAGTCAGATAGTAAATATTTTAGGCTTTGCAGGCCCTGTGGTCTCTGTAAAGATGACTTGACTTTACTGTTGCAGCGCAAAAACAGCCGTAGACAATATGTAAATCAATGAGCATACTGTGTTCCAATGAACTTTACAAAAACAGGTGGAGTGGTGGGCAGATTTGGTCTGCAGGCCATAGTTTGCCAACCCCTGTTGTATTCCATTCTCACCTCTCCCACATCTAAATACTTGGCATTTGTCTCATTCTTTTTGGAAATCCATGTTTTACATCATTTTAGAATCTCTTTAATTTAGAACCTTTTAATTTAAAACCTCTTAAGGAAAACTGTCTTGCTGAGTAGTTGCTTTTAACAGGTCTTTTCCAGTGCTGAAATTTGATAGTTCATCTCACTCCATCTTATCCTTAATGCCTGCTACTATATCTCTACTATTTATTTGAAAAGCAGACAGTTTGTCATTTAGCCTGGTATTTTCATGAGCATGCCATCGAGCATGCCATTTGCACGAGCCCTACATTATGGCCATATGCTATAGGAGCTTTTAAATCACTGCAGATCGCCAGCCTCAAACGGGGTATTGGTAATGGTGATTGCATTAGTTTGCTACGGCTTCAGTAAAAAGGTACCCAAACTGGTTAAAACAAAAGAGTTTCATCTCATAGTTCTGGAGGCTAGAAGTCTGAAATATAGGTCTCTGCAAGGCCATGCTTCTTCTAAACGCTCTAGGGGATCCTTTTTTCCTCTCTGGGATTCTGGTGTTGTTGGCAATCCTTGGTGTTCTTTGTCTTGTAGATGCCTCATTCCAGTCACATGGCCTGTTTTCTCTGTGTCTTCACATTGTTTTTTCTCTGTCGTTGTGTCCAAATTTCCCCTTTTTATAAAGATACTAGTCATATTGGATAAGGAGTCACTCTAATGACTTCATCTTAACTTGATCATTGTTAACTTCTATTTCTGTAAAGTCAGATTCACAGGTACTGGGGATTAGGACTTCAACATTTTATTGAGGAACACAATTCAACCTATAATAGTGATTAAGGTGGAAACTGAAGTTTAATAGAAGCTGTTCCAGATAGAATCTTCACATGTGAATTTGCCGTCATTATCTATTAGAATGTGATATTTACCTCTGGGAAAGCTGCATAGAGACATCATTGCCTTACTTCAGGAAAAGAGACAACAATTACAGTTTTCTATCTATTTTTTTTTCCCAAGAGAGAAAAATATTATTACTTGTACAGCAGATGTTAGAAGGGACTCAAGCTATCAGCAGGGGTTTAACCAATACATTCCTGGAATAATACCTAACATGGTTGCTGAATATAGCTTGTGCTTAATTAGTGGAAGAAGTGTCTAGAGTTTAGATGGAAATTGACATTCATTCATTTATATCAACTGTAACCATTATTTATTAAGCTCTTATTGTGTGTTCAGCACTGTGCTAAGTGCTTCACATGTATCTCATGAAATCCTCATCACAATACTGGGTAATATAACGTCTTCTCTTTACAGATGCATCTTAGAGAGATGAAGTATGAAATGACTTGCTCATTACCAGAAAGTGGCAAAAAAGAGATTTTTACCCAAAGTAGCTTGAGAACTCATTAAAAAAACCTTTAGAACTGAAATGTAATATGTACACAGAAAAGTATACATATTGTAAGTGAAGAGGAAGCCCATATTTTTAACCACTGTGCTAATTTTATCCCATGCTGCAATTCATTTGCATAAAACATTTATTAAACTACATAATAGTTTAATGATTAGTGATTTGAAGACCAACCTTGCTTCTGAGCAGAGCTGGAGTTGGAGAGGGCAGATCTCTTCATCTGTCATCACATTATTAAAGGCTCAGAACTCAAGGCTAAAGAGTTTTTTATTTATCTTTGGGGAACTCTATGTCATCGAAAGTTTTTAGGCAGGGTAGAGACACAATTAAATTGAAATTTGGGATATATTTTTGGGCAGGTTGAATCAGTAATAAATGTAGATTTTGTCCACTAGTTCAAAAGTGTACTCCTTAAGATTCAGACCACATGGGGGTTGTAATCATATTTGGAAAGAGAGGAGTTCTTTAATTCCTATTAACGATTACCTAGTTCTGACTGAAGGGATATAATATGCCACACTGTAAACTCCCTGAAAATAGAGACTCTGTAGTGGGTAATGGTCACTGCCAAGTGCCCAAAAGAGTTTTAAACTTTTATGAGCACAATAAATATGCATGTATAAGACTCTGAACACAACTGGACAAGAGTATGGCTATCATTGGAATACTGTACTTCATGCTTGGCTTTCCAAGAAGCAAGTGACAAAGAGATGCCTGCTCTATCTTCCCCCTGTATCTAAAAAGTAGTTACCAAGAGATGTATTACCTCATCGTTCTCAGATAAATATAAGTCAAATCCTAGGGCTTGCTTCTTTGACCTTTCTGCTGTGCTCCTTGCAGAAGAAATAGGCAGGGTGTATTGTCTGAGTTGCCACTGCTACTGACAGGTGAAGCAGCTGGACTTCCTGGATCACTGGGGACTTGGAGAACTTTTCTGTCTTACAAAGGGATTGTAAAATACACCAATCAGTACTCTGTAGCTAGCAAGAGATTTGTAAAATGTGCTAATCAGCACTCTGTAAAAACACATTAATCAGTGCTCTGTAGCTAGCAAGAGGTTTGTAAAATGTATCATTCAGTGCTCTGCAAAATGGACCAATCAGCACTCTGTAAAATGGACCAATCAGCGCTTTGTAAAATGGACCAGTCAGCAGGAATCTAAGAGTAGCCAATCGCAAGGAGGATTGAAAAAAGAGCATTCTGATAGGACAGAAACAGGACATGGGAGGGGACAAATAAGAGAATAAAAGCTGGCCACCCCAGCCAGCAGTGGCAACCCGCTTGGGTCCCCTTCCACTCTGTGGAAGCTTTGTTCTTTTGGTCTTCACAATAAATGTTGCTGTTGCTCACTCTTTGGGTTCATGCCACCTTTAAGAGCTGTAACACTGTGCAGGTCCGCGGCTTCATTTTTGAAGTCAGCGAGACCATGAACCCACTGGAAGGAACCAGCTCCAGACACATCTTGGGGGCTCATCTGGGATATCGCCATGTGGTGAGTACCCTCGGACCCCTTTCACTTGCTATTCTGTCCTGTTTTTCCTTAGAGTAAGGAGGCTAAACACCAGACACCCGTCAGCCAGTTAAAAATGACTAGTGCGGCCATGGGACTAAAGACACAAGTGTCAGGCTTTCTGGGAAAGGACTCTCTAACAACTTCTTACTCTTCAGAGTTGGGAGCATTGGTTTGCCTGGAACCAGCTTCTGCTTTTCGTGTACTTCCGAACTGAGCTGAGGGTCAACAGAGAGGAAAGCTATTCAGCTCTGGGGTCCCGACAAAAAGTTGGTTGACCCTGCAGTCATGAGCAGAGCTCTCAAAGTTATGTTGCCCAAGTGAGACTCGCCCATCTATCCTATCTATCCTGATCCTTGCCTCCTGGGTCCTAACACCTGTCTGACAAACTTCCTTCTGCCTCTCTCCTCCGAGGCTAGTCCTGCTTCTAAAACCACTTGCTGTCTCTGGTGCTATTCTAGTTTATCTTGTAAGAATGATTTCTAGCATAAATTTCTGGACTCTGTTCCCTTCTTTAGGCACCTTGTCTGACCAATTAGAAAGACATAATTTTTGCCCAAAGTTCTGTTGCAGGGGACTATCTGGAATTTTAGGATCCCTTCTCAGACTAGCAGGCCTAATGAAGGCTATTCCTGAAGCTAGGATATGGGAAGCCTCAGAAGTTATATCCTTCCTATTCGTGTGGTGAGAAGTGTGGACAAAAGGCATCACTTCTCCAACCCTGGAGATCCCTTCCCTCCCTCGGGGTATGGCCCTCTGCTCCATTTTGAGGCATATCATCTTTATAGGACAAGGGTAAGGTCCCAATACTAACAGGGGAAAATGCTTAGGATTCTAAAAGTTTTTGAAGAATGCATCAGTAAGGGCCACTAAATCTGATTTTTCTTGGTCCTCTTTGTGGTCTAAGAGGAAAGCAAGGGTGCAGGTTTTCAAGAATGCATCGGTAAAGGCCACTAAATCCGACCTTCCTCAGTCCTCTTTGTGGGCTAGGAGGAAAAGTAGTGTTTCTGTTGCTGCTTCCGTGAGCACGACTATTCCAATCAGCAGGGTCCAGGGACCATAGTGGGTTCTTGAGCAGGGGGAGAAAACAAACCAAAACTGCGGGCAGTTTTTTCTCTCAGATTGGAAACACTCAGGCATCAACAGGCTTACTCTTGAAATGCATCCTAAGACATTGGGACCATCTGGCCCACAAACCTTGAAAAAGAAGCGGCTCATTTTTTTTCTGCACCACGGCCTGGCCCCAATATTCTCTCTCTGATGGGGAAAAATGGCGACCTGAGGGAAGTATAAATTACAATACTATCCTGAAGCTTGACCTTTTCTGTAAGAGGGAAGGCAAATGGAGTGAAATACCTTATGTCCAAGCCTTCTTTTCATTGAAAGATAATCCACAACTATGCAAAGTTTGCAATCTACATCCTAGCTTACCTCCATATCCTGGCCTTCCTACAGCTCCCCTTCCTATTAATGATAAGCCTCCTTTAATCTCCCCCACCCAGAAGGAAAAAATCAAAGAACTCTCCAACGGACCACTAAAATCCCCGGGCTATCAGTTATGTCCCCTTCAAGCTGTAGAAGGAGGGGAATTTGGCCCAACTCGGGTACATGTCCCCTTCTCTCTCTCTGATTTAAAGCAGACCAAGGTAGACCTGCAGAAATTTTCAGATGATCCTGATAGGTATATAGATGCCCTACAGGGTCTAGGGCAAACCTTCAATTTCACTTGGAGAGCTGTCATGCTATTGTTAGATCAAACCCTGGCCTTTAATGAAAAGAATGCAACTGTAGCTGCAGCCCGAGAGTTTGGAGATACCTGGTATCTTAGTCAAGTAAATGATAGAATGACAGCCGAAGGAAGGGACAAATTCCCTACCAGTCAGCAAGCCTTCCCCAATATGGATCCCCACTGGGACCTCGACTCAGGTCATGGGGACTGGAGTTGCAAACGTTATGTTGACCTGTGTTTTAGAAGGACTAAAGAGAATTAGGAAAAACCCATGAATGATTCAATGATGTCCACTATAACTTAGGGAAAGGAAGAAAATCCTTCCTCTTTCCTCGAGTGGCTATGGGAGGCCTTAAGAACATATACTCCCCTGTCACCCAAC
The DNA here is from genome assembly GCF_047675955.1 of Chlorocebus sabaeus. Lineage (NCBI taxonomy): Eukaryota > Metazoa > Chordata > Mammalia > Primates > Cercopithecidae > Chlorocebus > Chlorocebus sabaeus. The sequence goes on from NC_132925.1 coordinate 60,413,262, forward strand.
TCACTTGAGGGTCAATTCATCCTTAAAGATAAGTTTATTACCCAATCAGCCACAGATATCAGAAGAGAGCTTTAAAAGTGAGCCCTGTGCCCTGAACAAAATCTGGAGGCATTATTAAACCTGGCAACCTCGGTGTTCTATAATAGGGACCAAGAGGAACAGGGCCAAAAGGAAAAGCGAGATCAGAGAAAGGCTGCAGGCTTAGTCATGGCCCTCAGGCAAACAGATCTTGGTGGTTCAGAGAGGACAGAAAATGGAGCAGGCCACTTCCCTGGTAGGGCTTGCTATCAGTGTGGTTTGCAAAGACACCTTAAAAAAGATTGTCCAACAAGAAACAAGCTGCCCCCTTGCCCATGTCCACTATGCCAAGGCAATCACTGGAAGGCGCACTGCCCCAGAGGACAAAGGTTCTCTGGGCCAGAAGCCCCCAACCAGATGATCTAACAACAGGACTGAGGGTGCCTAGGGCAAGCACCAGCTCAGGAAATTGACTTCCTCCTGGACACTGGTGTGACCTTCTCAGTGTTAATCTCCTGCCCTGGACAGCTGTCCTCAAGGTCCGTTACCATACGAGAAATCCTGGGACAGCCTGTAACCAGGTATTTCTCCCACCTCCTCAGTTGTAATTGGGAGACTTTGCTCTTTTCACATGCCTTTCTTGTTACACCTGAAAGTTCAACACCCTTATTAGGGAGGGACATATTAGCCAAAGCTGGAGCTATTATCTATATGAATATGGGGAACAAGTTACCCATTTATTGTCCCCTACTTGAGGAGGGAATCACTACTATCAAGCTATTCATCAAATAGCCAGTGGTTTTAAGAGTTTTGCTGACTATCTGTTTGGCTTCTCACAGGTGATTCTCAATACAGGCTTGTATGTGTTCCAGGGCAGGGCCATAGAAATGGAAAATATATGGTCTTCCCCACTCCTTTCCAAGGTAATTCGTAGAAAAATACAAGATGATGCCTGTCTATTAGAAGACTGATGTTGGAAAGTAAGAAACAGGATCAAACTTAATGATACATCTTGATCTCCCTGTATGACGTGGACTGGTAGAATTGAAAGAACATGGAGCTGCAGTTAGGAAACCCAGGACGTTGTTTTAACTCTGCCCCACTCACTCTAGACCTTGAGCATGGCACTTACCTTTCATAGGCTTCGATTTCCTCTCATACAGAGGAGCTGGAAGACTGTTCCTTTACAGAAATGTCTGAGAAAATGAGTCCAAGGAAAGTATCCTGGATACCAGTACAAGAAAACCAAAATGTCACCAAAGAGATAGAAGAAAGGTCCTGTAATAGGTCTTTGAGAGATACATTGGAGAGATTTTCTTACATCTTTATGAAGTCTTTATAAATTCCCATTCTCCCTTCCTTCCCTCCCTACCTCCCTCCTCTCTCTCTCTCTCTCTCTGATCTTCATGAAAAGGAAGGTTAAAAAGAGGCAAGAAGATTAAGCCTGCTTTTTGGCACAATGAAAACAAGGAGAGATAATTGGTTGTTGGAGTGTTTTTGTTTTTCTTCTCTTCAATGAGCTAAGTGCAGTGACCTGGAAACCCTAGCAATCTACTGGGAGAAGAGTGGAGGCTGCATTTTCTAGGTGTAGCAGTAGACAGTGATTTTTTTTCAGGCTGCTGCTTAGTTTGATACCCAGTGACTTTACATCAGACATCTGTAGGTTTTTGATCCATATGGGGCATTTTTCTTCCTTCAGCTGGGCTAAATAATAACTTTACATTTTTAGAGTGCCAGCAGTGGGCACTAATGTGGTGAGTTTGTAGCTCTGTGAAACGGTCCACATTTTTCATTTTTCTTTCATTACCTTCAAAACATGTTTTTTTTTTTTTTTTTTTTTTTAGGAGGGAGGCAGAGTGAGATGGCTGAATAGAAGCCTCCACTGACTGTCCCTGCAACAGGAACACCAAACATAACAACAATCCACACAAAAAAGCACCTTCATAAGAACAGAAAATCAGGTGAGTGATCACAGTACCTGGTTTTAACTTCATATTGCTGAAAGAGGCATTGAAGAGGGTAGGAAAGACAGCCTTGAACTGCTGATACCACCTCACTCCCATCCTTCTGGCAACAGCCGCATGGCATGAAGAGAGAATCTGTATGCTTGTGGGAGGGACAGTGCAGTGACTGAGGGGCTTTACATTGAAACTCAGTGCTGTGCTGTCACAGTGGAAAGCAACACCAGGCTGAACTCGGCTGATGTCCACGGAGGGAGCATAGACAGGCCCTAGCCAAAGAGGAATTACCCATCTCAGCAATCAGAACTTGAGTTTTGACAAGCCTTGCCACTGCTGGGTAAAGGGCTCTGGGGTCCTAAAATAAACTTGAAAGGCTGTCTAGGCCACAAGGACTGCAACTGCTGGGCAAGTCCTAGCCGTGTGCTGCGCTCAGAGCCAGTGGATTTGGGGGATAAGCAACCTAGTGAGACACAAGACAGGGCAGCCAAGGGAGTGCTTTACCACACCTCCCCCAGCCTCAGGTAGCACAGCTTGCTCCTCCAAAAGAGACTCCTTCCTTCCACTTGGTGAGGTGAGGAGAGGAGAGGAGAGGAGAGGAGAGGAGAGGAGAGGAGAGGGAAGAGTAAAGAGGACTTTGTCTTGTAACTTGGATATCATCTCAGCCACAACAGGATAGGGCATTGGACAGAGTTGTGAGGCCTCCATTCCAGGCCCTAGCTCTCAGATGATATTGCTAGATATACCCTACACCAGAAGGGAAACTGCTGCCTTGAAAGAAGAAAGGACCCAGTCCTGGGCAGGATTCGTCACCTGCTGACTAAAGAGCCCTTGGGCCCTGAATAATCAGCAGTGGTAGCCCAGTAATACATGCTATGGGCCTTGGGTGAGACTCTGAGATGTGCTGGCTTCCGGCGTGACCCAGCACATTTCCAGCTGTGGTGGCTATGAGGAGAGACTCCTTCTGCTTGAGAAAAGCAGAGGGAAGAGTAAAGGGGACTTTGTCCTACAGCCTAGGTGCCAGCTCAGCCACAGTGGGGTAGAGCACCAAATGGGCTTTGGGGGTCCCTGCTTCTAGGTCTTGGCTCTTGGGCAGCATTTCTGGACCTGCCCTAGGTCAGAGGGGAGCCCACTGCCCTGAAGGGTGAGCATCAGGCCTGGCAGCATTCACCAAAAGCTGACTGAAGAGCTGTTGGGCCTTAAGTGGACATTGGTGGTAGGCTGGCAGTACTCTCTGTGGGTCTGTAATGGTGACAGCCATGGATAGAGACTCCACTGCCCATGGAAAGGGGAGGGAAAGTGGGAAGGACTTTGTCTTACGGTTTGTGTGCCAACTCAGCCAGTAGAGTAGAGCACCAGGTAGATTTCTAAGGTTTCCAATTCCAGACCCTGGCTACCAGACTGCGTCTCTGGACCCATCAAGGGCCTGGAAGAACTCACTGCCCTTAAAGGAAGAACACAAGCCTAGTTGGCTTTCCCACGTGCTGATTGTCGAGGGCCTTAAACAAACATAGGTAGTAGCCAGGCAGTAGTTACTGGGCAAGATTCAGTGCTGTGTCTGACCCAGTGTAGTTTCAGTGTTGGTAGCCACAAGGGTGCTTGTGTCACTCCTCCCCTAGCTCCAGGCAGCACAGCACAGAGAGAGAGACTCCATTTGTCTGGGAGGAAGTAAGGGAAGAGAACAAGGTCTCTGCCTGGTAATCCACAGAACACTTCTGGATCTTATCTAAGACCACCAAGGTGGTATCTCTATGAGTCTGAGCGCTACTGGGCTTGGGGTGTTCCATAAAGCAGATACAGCTGTAATGACTAAAAATTTAGTTTATAATACCCAATTTCCTTTGAATACCTGGAAAGCCTTCCCAATAAGGGTAGGTACAAACAAGCCCAAACTGTGAAGACTACAATAAATAACTCTTCAATGCCCAGACAGTAAAAAACATCCACAGGCATCAAGGCCATCTAGGAAAACATGACCTCACCAAACAAACTAAATAAAAGACTAAGGACTAATTCCAAGGAGACAGAAATATGTGACCTTTCAGACAGAGAAGTCAAAATAGCTGTTTTGAAGAAACTCAAAGAAATTTGAGATAACATAGAGAAGGAATTCAGAATCCTATCAGATAAATTTAACAAAGAGATGGAAATAGTTAAAAAGAATCAAGCAGAAATTCTGGAGTTGAAAATGCAATTGACATACTGAAGAATGCATCAGGGTATCTTAATAGCAGAAGTGATCAAACAGAAGAAAGAACTAGTGAGCTTGAAGAGAGAGTATTTGAAAATACACAGGCAGAGGAGATGAAAAGTAAGAATAAAAGAGAATGGACTTCATCTGAAGTCAGGAGTTCGAGATCAGCCTGGCCAACATGGTGAAATCCTGTCTCTACTAAAAATACAAAAATTAGCTGGGTGTGGTGGCTCACCCTTGTAGTCCCAGCTACTTGAGAGGCTGAGGCAGGAGAATGACTTGAACCCAGGAGGCGGAGATTGCAATGAGTTGAGATCCCACCACTGCACTCCAGCCTGGGTGACAGAGTGAGACTCTGTCTCAAAAAAGAAAGAAAGAAAAAAAAGAATAGAGCATGCCTATAAAATCTAGAAAATAGCCTCAAAAGGGCAAATCTAAGAGTTATTGGCCTTAAAGAGGAGGTAGAGAAAGAGATAGGGTATTAAGTTTATTCAAAGCAATGATAACAAAGAGTTTTCCAAACCTAGAGAGAGATATCAATATTCAACTATAAGAAGGTTAAAGAACACCAAGCAGATTTGAACTAAGGAAGGCTACCTCAAGGCATTTAATAATCAGACTCCCAAATATCAAGGGTAAAGAAAGGATCCTAAAATCAGCAAGATAAAAGAAACAAATAACATACAATTGTGCTCCAATATGTTTGGCAGCAGACTTTTCAGTGGAAACCTTATAGGCCAGGATAGAGTGGCATGACATATTTAAAGTGCTCAGGGGAAAAACTTTTACCCTAGAATAGTATGTCCAGTGAAAATATCCTTCAAACATAAAGGAGAAATTAAGACTTTCTCAGGCAAACAAAAGCTGAGGGATTTCATCAACACCAGGTCTGTCCTTTAAGAAATGCTAAATGGAGTTCTTTAATCTGAAAAGGATTTTAAAAAGATGTTATTTAACAATAAGAAGTCATCTGAAGGTACAAACCTTACTGGTAATAGTAAGTATACAGAGAAACACAGAATAGTATTACACTGTAATTGTGGTGTATAAACTATTCATATCTAAGTAGAAAGATGAAAAGATGAACTGATCAAAAAATAACTACAACAACTTTTCAAGACATAGTACAATAAGATAGAAAAAAAAGTTTTAAACTAGGGGGAATGAAGTTAAAATGTAGAGTTTATATTACGTTTTTCATTTGCTTGTTAGTTTGTTTATGCAATCAGTGTTAAGTTGTCCTCAGTTTAAAATAATGGATTATAAGATATTATTTGCAAGCTTCGTGGTAACCTCAAATCAAAAAACATGCAATGGATACACAAAAAATTAAAACATAACTGCCAGAGAAAATCACCTTCACTAAAAGGAAGACAGGAAGGAAGGAAAGAAGGAAGAGAAGACCACAAAACAACCAGAAAACAACAACATGATAGAAGTAAGTTATCTGAAGGTACAAACCTTACTGGTAATAGTAAGTACACAGAGAAACACAGAGTATTATTATACTGTAATTGTGGTATATGAACCACATATCTAAGTAGAGAGATGAAAAGATGAACTGATCAAATAGAACAACAACTTTTCAAGACACAGTACGATACTTATCAATAATAACATTGAATGTAAATGGACTAAACTCTCCAGTCAAAAAACATACAGTGGCTGAATGGATAAAAAACAAACAAACAAAAAACGAGACTCAGCAATCTGTTGCCTACAAGAAACACACTTCATGTATAAAGGCACACATAGACTGAAAATAAAGGGATAGAAAAAGATATTCTGTGTAATCAGAAACCAAAAAAGAGCAGAAGTACCTACACTTATATCAGATAAGATGGATTCCAAGATAAAAACTATAAAAAGTGACAAGATCATTATATGGTAATAAAGGGGTGAATTCAGCAAGAGGATCTAATAATTGTAAATACATATGCAGCCAACACTGGAGGACCCAGATGTATATGAGCACATATCTATCTATCTATGAGTCTGAGTGAATAAAGGAAATATTATGAGAGGTAAAGAGAGAGACAGACCCCAGTACAACAATAGCTAGAGACTTCAACACCCCACTTTCAGCATTGGACAGATCCAGACAGAAAATCAACAAAGAAACATTGTACTTAGTTTGTACTATAGAACAAATAGACCTAATAGATATTTACGGACCATTTTATCCAATGGCTGGGGAATATGTATTCTTCTCAGCACATGGATCATTCTCAGGGATAGACCACATGTTAGCTCACAAAACAAGTCTTAAAACATTAAAAAAAATTGAAATCATATCAGGTATCATCTCTGAACACAATGAAATAAAACTAGAAATCAATACAAGAGGAACTTTGAAACTATACAAAACCTTTGTTTATATCTCCATTGTAACTTACTGCATTCTGCCTTGTATCTTTATATTTATCTTTTAATCATCTAGAACATAATAAGCTCCTTGAAGACAGAGACTGTGTTTTTGGCCTCTTGATAATTGCGAAGGATGCCGAGTACAATGCTTGGCACAGGGCAGATGCTCTTTGAACTGAACTCAATTGGATTGAATTATCTTGGGTTGTCTAGCAATTAAGGCACTAGTTTAAATGAAATAAATGCTTTTCTGTAATATATTAAACTTGCTCACACCAGATATTGGGTAGGGCTGCCAGACCCAGAGGCTGAAAATACAAAGACAGTATGGGATCTATGACTGAGTATAGAAGTATCATTCTTGTGGGATTAGCACCCAGAGGCTAAATAATTTTTAACTTGGCGACAGGGTAGAAGTGGTCACTTCTACAACCTATATCTGTTGTAATAATAGTAATTACTAATAGATGCCTGTCTGTCTCATTTCTGTGGGAAGAACTTAAAGTCTTGATTGCCTTATGCTGGAAAAAGGAATAAATAAAGAAGCACATAGAGATAAGGAGAGCTACAAGGGAAACAAGATGTAAATCACTCTGATGATTAGAGAGAAGAACACAGGGAAGAGGAAATCCATGGGCTCATTACAGCAGGATGACCCAGAAGTCAACTCTTGCCCTTTCAATAATATGTGATTCTGAGAAAGTGACCCTGAGGGTAAAATATTGTGATATAAAACTAAGAAGAGAACTATTGATTTAAAAATATTTTTGGAAAAGAAGTAAATCATTTTCTACATGAAATGGAACAGAATAAAATAGCTGTAATGTTGATAAATATTTCATCATAAACTTATGGATAATGCACAGCCACTTGGAAAGCAGCCTCAAGTGACTGTCAAGGGCTAATACTATGTTAAGTGAGGAGGGAAGGTAAAGGCCTCTTCCCTGAAGTGGTTGCTAGCTTAAGGAACATGACCAGCACATGTGAAAAACTGGCCCAGCAGTGAGCTAGAGAAGTGAGAATTCTGAACTGGAGATGTCTGTGATGCTAAGTAACCTAGTATTCTATGAATTATCCCTGTGATAAGACCAAACACCAAGCAATTAAGTGGGGTGGGCACACCTGAGAGCAAAGGGATTGTTGATTAACTTCATAGTCAGGAGGATGAAGGGTAAGAAGTTAGTCTCCAGACACTGAAGGGTCCTATAGATACTCAAAGATGCAGACAGATGTGTTCAAGGCTTCTCTCTGGATCAACTTTGAAAAAAAAAAAGAAAGGCTGTGAAAATGTTTTAATGATGGCATGCATTTGCATATGAAGACACATGCATTTTATAATCAGCAGCATTACTCATTCAAGTTTGCACTTAGTCACTGGGAAGTAGGAAAAAAGTATTAATTTATGTAAAATATTTACTGAGATATACTCTTTGAGTTGAACTCAATTGGATTGCCTTCTCTTGGGTTACCTAGCAATTAGGGCAATAGGTTAAATGAAATAAATGCTTTTCTATAGTCTATTAAACTTCCTTACTCAGGGAAAAACCTGGGCAGGCCTGCTAGACCCAGAGAGTGCAAATACAAAATACAGCCTGAGATATATAACTTGAATATAGAAATATCATTCTTGTGGGATTAGCACCCAGAAAACAAAATAGTTTTTAGCTTGGTGACAAGGCAGAAATGGTCAATTCTAGAGTCTGCTTCTGTTGGAATAAAAGCAATTATTGATAGATGCCTTTCTGTCCCACTTGTTTAGGAAGGACTGTATTGTATACTGTTTTATACACTGAAGATATAGTGGGGAACAAACCAGAAAACACCTGCTCTCACAGAGCCTTCATTCTAGCAAACATATATAACATTAGATTCGGTACTAATTAGTGCTGCAAGGCTGAAACGTGGTAGGGGATAGAAAGAGTGTAGGAGTGTTGGCAGGAGATGGAGAAAATTTTCATTCCGGTTTATGAAAGTTGTGTGACCTGTTGCAAGTTATTTCCTTTCTGCAGGCCTTGTGTTTTTCATTTGTCAAATCTGAGAGACAGGCTAGCTTAAAATTCCTATGACTCCTTTCTTCTGTTCTGCAGGAACCCTTAAGTCAGATGTAAAGGACCAGGGCTACTTTATGGTGGAGGGAAGGCAATGGCATTTTGCTATTTTATACTTTAAATTTCATAAGCCAAGTTACTCTTGTACTGTGGTGTGCAAGGTTTCTTTCCTAGTTTCAGATAAAAAAAAACAAAACAAACAAAATTCCTAACTAGACTGCTGGGCCCAACTTTGGTCAAGTGTTATACCTGGAGTAATTACTGTGTTCAGGGGAAAGGGACACCATGATTAGCTTGGTGTTTGATGATGAAGAGTATCTGTGGAGGGGAAGGTCTTGGGGAGCCTCTGTGATGGGAAAATTGATTTTTGGTCCTGGGTTTAATTTGATACTAGGGCAGTTCCCCTCCGGAAATGGTGTGATGTTACAAGAAGAAGAGGCTAAGGGATGCTTTGGACTGACAGGGTTCGTATCTGTAATCAACAGAGGCTGATTCTGGCTGCTTAAGCATGAAAGTTTACTAAATTAATGTTGGGAAACACACAGATTTGTTGAGATTTGTTGTGAAGGCTAGGAGCCAGGTTTAAAGCTGAGCCCCAAATCACATCATAGAACTGACCTGAAGAGAAAATTGCTGCCACCACCACTAAATCTTGGACTGCTGCTAAAGTTTGTACTGCTGCTATTTTCTCACCATGAATGTGGTTTTTCTGTAACTTATTGCTGCCAGGAGGGTAGGAGCGGTCCCTTATCTCCTTCCTTTTGCTTCAAAGCTCCTACATCACTGTTTGACATGAGAACATCACATGCCTAAAGGAGCTGGGAAAAACAAGTACCTAGCAGTTTCCATTCCTATGAAGGAGGAATTTTTGCTCCCCTTCCCTCATTAGCACTCATTAAGTGGAGATTCCTCAAACATGGAAAGAGTTTCTGAATCTAGGCAGCAAATATCTACCATACCTGTTTCACATCATTAATACCATAGGGCTTCCTTCCTCTGTACATGAACCCAAGCACAGCGCCTTACTTGGCATAGGCACTGGCCTGCAGGGGTGAGACACTCAGCCCTCCATCACAAAAGCATGCCTCATGTCAGGAGCTATAGAAAGAAGGTTGATATCTCAACAAGATGATAGGTCCCTAGTGTCTTCCTCAGCAAACCCTGTGCACCCGTTTGAATGAATGTCACCTGTGTTCCTTTCAAATTGCCTTTTTGAAGTCTGCCAACATAAAACTAAAAGGTACATCTCCTTTCTCTGCTGAGCCTCAGCAGTTTTCCCTTACCTGAGTTTACTATGACCTCCTTCCTTGCTGACCATATGACAATTTTCAGAGAGGGTCTTACTTCAAGTTGCAGTCATATATCAAAAAAAGCTGTAATTTTGATGTATTCTGGAACTGGGATGTAGTGGTTGACCAGATATTGGCTGGTGAGCATCCTCATCTTTCCTACAATGCAGTTCTTAGAAAATTCTTATTTAAAAATTCTCAGTCTATGGACCTGTTTTCCTCAGCAGAGGGCACACAGTAGGCAATCAAGAAATATTTTTTTGAATAGATGAATGAGGCAGTGTGGAGGCCTCACAAGAGCCCAGGTTTGGGGGACAGATCGACTGAGAGGTTGAATTCTATTTCAGTTACTTCATAGCTGTGTGACCTTTGATAACTCACTTAATGGCAATGAAACTCATTTATTCATCTATACAACAAAGATAATAGTCCCCAGCTTGGAGGTTTGTGGCAAAGATCAGATGAAATAATGTATGCAAAGTGACTGGAACATAGTTGGTGCCCAATAAGTGTTAACTATCTTATTATTCGTGCTGGAGTGGTAATTCTTTAAATGTTAAGTGAATAAATGAAACATTAATGAAATTCCACTGATGGGTGGAGCTTCCTAGTGGGTTCCTGGTGAAGTTATGTTCCCCAGGATTAGAGTCACTTTATGTGATGGTTGTGAAGGAGAATAAAAACACTTTAATTCAGACCCAGAATCCACCATCATGCCTTTCTCCACGCCGTCAGTTCTTTCTGGAGTAGCTCTGCCCCACTTCTTGGATACCTCCACACATTCTACCACATGTAGCTCAGGAGTCACCTCCTCCTCTGAGAAACCTTTCTGGACTTCTCAGTCTAGGTTTGGTGCTGTGCCATTCCATTTAATTCTGCCATAGTCCATGTTACAGTGCTCAACTAGACTTGGGTCACTAGCCCCAACTGCCTGACTCTTTGCAAGTCGAGGGAATGAATGGGTGGATTGTTGTCCAAAGTAGGCAACAATAATTTCTATACAATCATTTTTGCTGAGTGTAACATATAGAAATGGAATATGTTTTACAATAACTATACAAAGAAGGTGAATGGTAATGTAGTTATGTTGAAATAAGGAAGTAACACTAGTTTTTAACTGAAATTCATAGGCAAAAAGTGAAAATGAAAATGGTAAGGGAATTCTTCTGCCAATGAACGGTGGAAAAACTGGAAATACAGTAAAAAAAAAAAAATGTACAAGGCAGGGCGTTGTGGCTCACACCTGTAATCGCAGCACTTTGGGAAGCCAACATGGGAGGATTGCTTGAGGCCAGGCATTCAAGACCAGCCTGGACAACATAGCAAGATCCTGACTCTACAAAAAATAAAAATAAAAAATTATATCAGCAGAGTGGCACATGCCTGTAGTCCTAGCTACTTGGGAGGTTGAGGTGGCAGTGCTGCTGATTCCAGGAGTTCGAGGCTTCAGTCAGCTGTGATTGCTTACTGCATTCCAGTCTGGGCAACAGAGTTAGATCCTGTCTCTAAAAAACAAAAAAAAGAAAATCCTCGAGTAATTGATCAAATATATGTTTCTGCTCAAACAACTTTAAAAAATTTTATTGTATGTATGTAAGGTGTACAACATGATATTTTGATAAATGTATCCATTAAACTTTTTGAGGATAAAGTGATTGTAGTTGCAACTTTGCAGGGTTCTGAGAGCTTGCTTGCAGTTCTCAGAAGAATAGGGCTTGGTTCAGGACCAGGCTTTTTGCTTAGCTTATGCCAAACAACTAGCTTTTATTGTGTTGGGTGGAGACTGCAAGGTGATAGGATTTCAAATATCTGTGCCAGGGAGAGAGACTAGGGATGTATAAGGGATTCTAAAAATGTTTTCTTCTGTCTATCCATGAGTCCATCAGTAACAATGATATTACTCAATAGTGCTGTTGGAGTTAAGTGTCTGGGGTTTTGTTTGAGAGGTGGGGCTGGTTGCAGAAGGTGGGCTGAATTAATGGCTGTTACTAGCCTCAGGACGGCCTTGGGCTGCATGAAGCATTGGTCCAGCCAAGTGTAGACAGTTTGATTTATAGAAGTAAAAGTTATTTGTATTGAAGCTCGTGTATGAGATAAGTTACGGAGCTGATCCACATACTGTCACTTCTGTTTTAGAAACCACACTGGGCCGGGCATGGTCGCTCATGCTTGTAATCCCAGCACTGTGGGAGGCCGAGAGGGGCAGATTGCTTGAGCCCAGGAGTGTGAGACCAGCCTGCACACCATGATGAGACACCACAAAAAGAAAAAAACAAAAAACAAAACCCGGGTGTTGGGGCATGTGCCTGTAGTCCTAGCTACTCGGGAGGCTGAGGTGGGAGGATTGCTTCAGCCTGGGAGGTGGAGGTTGCAGTGAGCTGAGATTGCACCACTGCTCTCCAGCCTGGGCAACAGAGTGAGACCCTGTTTCAAAAAACAAACAAACAAACAAAAAACCAGACTGCTCTTCTAGACTGTTCAGAAAGTGACTTCTTGAATAAATCCTTTCCTATCTCTCACTGCTTTGTGCCAGGCAAATTTCTAAGTTCATTTCAAACATTACAAATTTTCCAGTTCTGTGTTATTTGCACTGCTCCCTTCCCCAGTATAGTGCTTCTGTATGCTCCTAATCTTCATTCACCTTTGTGGCTCATAGTCATATTGGGAATATTGGTTATTTAGATATTGAGGTTAGATTATGAATGTTTGTATTTTCATCATATTAATGCTTGAACTGAATTGGGGAACAAAGGTCATTGTTTCCCATTAGTAGGATTTCAGAAACCATCCAGCAAGTAGAGGAGAATTTTGAGGTGATAGAAATAGCTATTTACCATGCTTACATGGGAAGGTCAGTTATGCCTGGAGTTGTCTAATCTGTCCTAGTGTGTCTTTTCGCTGTGTCAAGCTTGTCCAACCCATGGCCCACAGTCTGCATGTAGCCTGAATTGGCTTTGAATGTGGCCCAACACAAATTCATTAACTTTCTTAAAACATTATGAGATTTTTTTTTAGTTCATCAGCTATCATTAGCATATTTTATGTGTGGCCCAAATCAATTCTTCTTCCAGTGTGGCCCAGGGAAGCCAAAAGATTTGACACCCCTGCTCTGTATACTTGTGTATGTGTGTATTTGACACCCCTGCTCTGTATACTTGTGTGTGTGTGTGTGTGCGTGTATATATAGTGTGTATGTATATTTATATTTTTCTTCTTCCCTGTAGGGAGAAGCACCCCAGACTAGCAGCAGCACTCCATATTTACATGTATAAATATCTATATTTTAATGTTTATTATACATTGATATATGTATTTATATTCATTATATATTTCTTTATATGTGTTTAAATATATATTTGCGTGTGTGTGTGTGTATACAGTTATTACAGTTATGTCTTTGCTTGTCCTCTGTTGCATGAAATCCCCAGACTGACAGACTATGCTATACTGTTTCTTGAGAACAGTGATTCTAAAAGATGAGACCCCAGCAGATGTTTATCCTCTGTTGAAGTGTGATGAAGCAGGCTGTACGTTGGACTTCAGGTGTGAAGGCCATTTGTCCCCTTGGTGTTCCAGAGGAGATACTCTGTCACTTTTGAAGAGAGCAGAAAGTTTGTTGGCTGTTTGGGGGCACAGGAAGACAGCTAAAGCCTGTGGAACCTGGTAATATTAGGGGTCTCCTATTCAAGTCCTATCTGGTTGCTACCTCCCTGAGCTCCGAAGAACAGAAGAGATGGAGCTCCTTTTGTCTGGGGCAGCCATATACTCCTCAGCCCAGCTATGATGATTCAAAAGCATGCCCAGACTTCCCAGTGCATGTTTTCATAGTGGTATCACTGTTGCTTCTTTTTCTTATTAAAAGTAAAGTTGAAGCCCAGCATAGTGGCTCATGCCTATAATTACAGCACTTTAGGAGGATGAGGTGGGAGAATTACTTGAGCCCAGGAGTTTGAGACCAGCCTGGGCAACATAGCGAGACCCTGCCTCTACAACTTTTTTTTTTTTTTTTTTTTTTTGAGATGGATTCTCACTCTATTGCCCAGGCTGGAGTACAGTGGCGCAATCTCAGCTCACTGCAACCTCCGCCTCCCCGGTTCAAGCAATTATCCTGCCTTAGCCTCCTGAGTAGCTAGAACTACAGGCATACGCCATGACACCTGGCTAATTTTTTGTATTTTAGTAGAGATGGAATTTCACTGTGTTGCCCAGGCTGGTCACAAACTCCTGAGCTTAGGCAGTCCACCCGACTTGGCCTCCCAAAGTGCTGGGATTATAGGCATGAGTCACTGTGCCTAACCTACAATTTTTTTTTTTTTTTTTTTATTAGCTAGTATGGTGGCACACCCCTGCAGTCCCAGCTACTTGAGTGGCTGAGGCAAGACAATTGGTTGAGCCCAGGAGATCAAGGCTGCAGTGAACTGTGATTGCGCCAGTACACTCCAGCCTGGGAGACAGAGTGAGACCTTGACCCCCATCCCCCCAAAAAAATAAATAAAAATAAAGTTGAGATAATTATTATAACAATTACTAATCTTAAGGTATTTGTTTAGCAGCAGAATTCACTAAAGTTTTTTTCTTCGTATTTAAACCTATAAATAGTAAACCAAATCTCCAGAGGCTAAAATTTAAATATGGAAGATATACAAATGAAATCCACTGTTATAAATAGGTACCCATTGAAGTGATGCATTTCTTATAACAAGTAAATCAGTGGCTCAGACATGGCATCAACTGAAACAAGCAGAACTTCATTGGCCCCTATTCATCACCACTCTGCTTTACCTCTAGGCACCAAGTAGGACTACACGTCCACAGGCCAGGGAGCAAGCCCGTATGTAGGAAACTCCCAGTCTTCCTCATCCCAAATTGCAATATCGGTGAATTTTCAAGATAGTAGTATATGGACATAGATTTTAATTGTGCCAAGTGGGGACAGTTGCATCCTGTGTGGGGATTATCTATAGTACATGCAAAATTTTGGAAGGACAGATATATCAGCACAGTCTGAGGAAGAAATTCCTAATGACGTGGTTCAAAGAGGAACATGTTGCCTCCAGAAGTCATTAGCTTCCTATTATGGTGATTGTCTCATTATGTTGGCTCAGTGACCATGTCAGGATGTGGTAGAGATGTTGCAAGCATTGAGTAGATTGAGTAGGGCTGGGCTAGGTATACTGGCATTGAATCCCAAGGTGAATAAGGTTTTGAAGAGTATGTTTAAGGATAAAATGGTGTGTAGTCAGAATTACTTTTGAAAAATCCCTCAAGAAGACTCCATTATGGGGCTATAAATGCTCTCAGCAGGTTCAGTGATTCTCCTTTCCCTTCTGGGCTGGATATGATTGCTGTTACTTTATTTGAACACCAGATGAAGTAGTTTATGAGCCCTATAGTAAGAAAGTAATATGGCAGCTTTAAACACTACAACAAGAACTCCTCTCTGTGGGGCAGAACGCTCATGTGAGGAAAGTTCCAGAGAGTTCCAGAGCTCCTGAGGAACTCCAGAGAATCCAGAGTTAGGAACTGTGAATTGTTGTTGAAACGTGAGATTTCACTCCTTAACTTCAGGTCTCTCTCTTGCACCAGGGCATAAGTTCAACTAAATGGGATGGTAGGTTAATGTCCTATGCTCTTGAAATTGTTAAGTTTTTTCTCTTTCCCTTTCTCTTTTTGAACTTACAGCATGTAGAATAGAATTTGCGTAAGTAAATGCACAGTTGATATGACCCCTGTGTAAAGGTCCTTCCAAATGTGAGATTTGGTGATTTCTGCCTTATGGGTCTATAGAGATCTAGTTTAAGAAGTTGCTAATGTTTTTAGGCCAGGATTAGTAAACTGTGTTCTGGTCTGTGGATCAGATGTGGTCCATTGACTGTTTTTGTAAAGAAAATTTCACTGGAACATAGCCATGACCATTTACTTGTATACTGCAGCTGCTTTTGAACTACAGTGTCAGAGATGAGTTATAGTAACAAGGAGTGTATGGCTTGCAAGGGCTAAAATATTTATTATCCTGTCCATCACAGGAAACTT
The DNA here is from genome assembly GCF_047675955.1 of Chlorocebus sabaeus. Taxonomy (NCBI): domain Eukaryota; kingdom Metazoa; phylum Chordata; class Mammalia; order Primates; family Cercopithecidae; genus Chlorocebus; species Chlorocebus sabaeus. The sequence continues at coordinate 60,429,169 of NC_132925.1, forward strand.
TGCTCATCTCTGCACTAACCCTTTTGTGTGGGAGGGGTGGGGAAGGGAATAAGAAAATATCCACTAGCACATATGGACATAAAATGACTTCTTGTGAGGTAGGAGTTTTCTAGGTGATTCTGGGGAAATAGCTCATCTACCTAAGCACTTTGACCCAGAAGATTACTATTGCTTGTTTTCCACCTACTAAACTGAAGCAAATAACTTCTATAAAACAATCCTTGAAATGCTACATGTAACTATATCAAATCTACCAGTAAAAAATCAACCCCCATCTCTTGGGTGAGAAATTCTGCAAACGGTTATGGCTTATGAGAAAGATATTTATCTTATCCCTTGTCTCAACAGTAGCTTTTCTTTGCCTGATTAGCTAGGGTGAAATTTAATTCTGCATTCAAAGATTTCAGATTAGATTAAAAGAAATGTTTGTTCAAAGGAGTGGGTAGGAGCTACACCTATGTGTGGAAATGCTGATATTCAACATTGTGATTAAACTTAGTTAAAAAATGCTTCATTTTTAAAAAAATGTGCCAAAGGAGGCTTATATTTCATGCAACCTCAATTTCCCTGAATAGAGCTAAATGAGATTTCCTAGCATAGTGCAGAGATGCTTATCTTCAGGTAGAAAAAAAAAGGATCATTAGCTCATTCCTGCTGAGCCATCATATGTAGAAGGCCTAATGGTTAGCTGACTAAAGATCAGGGAAGGGGAAATTATTGCTTATTATAGGACTATTTCCATCTCCGATTGATATGTTCATTCTGCTGGATTAGGTGTACAGGAAAAGAGGGTGGTGGTGGTAGGTAGTTCTTTTTATCTGCATCCTGTATCATGACTGTTATAAGGAAGCATCTGGTTCTGTACAGCAATAAGTTAGTCACTGTATGTGGCAATAGTTTATTTTCTAAAATAATTTTTATGTAGGTGTGGCACATAGCTTTTGTCATTTTCAAAATGGTTAGAAAAAGACCATAAATTCTGTCAAACAGCTTTTTAGGCGAGGCATTTATTATCTCGGCTCTGGTACCAAGCAGCTGCTAGCAGAGTTAAGAACTTTCCTTTTTCTAAGATTCAGATTTCTCACCTATAAAAAAATGAAAGATTAGGTAGATGATTTATGTGGGTCTTGATTTTTGATCAAGAAATTCCAAAGGTCTTGGTGCTATCTATAACTACAAACTTTTTGTTCTACTTTTTCATATGCTGACAGTGTTGATTTCATGTGGAAGGTTGGAAAATACTAAAGACTTCTCCATTCACCTTTCCCCCCTCGCCTCTCTCTACTGGAGGCTTCATCACTCTCCATTTTTTTTAGACTGTGGCTCCCTCTTTTTCCTTTACCTCCATAGTCTCTGAAAGCTGCCCATTTTTGTGCCGCTCCCTCTTCTGTTCTTACCATCTCCCTTCATTTCTGCATGTTTTAGTCATTGCCTTCCCTCTCTGCCTTGTTTCCTTCCCTCTTTTATCCACCCCTCTTTTCTCCAGGTTTTCTTTGAAATCCTCCCAGAACACATGTGTGGTTCTTTTCTCTCAGCCGTAATGAAGTTCTTAGGTGAAATGCTTTGCTGGTGGTTTTGGGCAGAATGCTAAGTGTGCTAAAGATCTGTGAAGGTCAGGTAGTTGTCTGCTGGAATAAATGGGGCTTCACAGTGAGGCCAAGTCGACACAACAGGGAGACCCAGTGGATTTTCCCTCTCTGTTAGCCCGTGGTGAAATCAATCATAATATGCCGCCCTGAAAATTGAGCTCTGGGAATTGGAATTGCTGAGGTTCTTAGTAACAGGGCTTAAAGCTGTAGAGGGGTGAAGAGGAAGAGATGAATGGGGCTGGGCAGCCTTTTAACAGAAGTATCTTAAAATACTTATCCCCTGCCGATTCATGTTTATCCTTTGCTTCAATTGTCTTGAATACAAAACAACAATCAACCATTCATCATGAAACCCAAAGCACTCAAAATTCCTGGATTGAGTTTTGAGTATGTTTTCCATCAATCTTTGATGCAGACACGAAAAGTCAAAGGAGGCTTATGGCGAAAATTGACCATGAACTTCATATCTATTATGAGTCAACCCTGCTTTATGCACAGAGACAAAAGTAATGTATATATGGATTGAGAAGGCATTGTAATTGCTTATTGCTGAAGGGAGGTCCTGTAGGAGAAGAAAGCAGATTTGGTCTGGCCAGAACAAAAGGGACAAGATATGAATTGCAGAGAGGTAGGATTTAGCAGAAATAATTTCTAATAAGCAGATCTTTCCCACAAAGTAATGGGTTCTCTGAGTTTGTAGTTCAAGAGCTGGAAGTAAGTTTGCTAGAGATTTATTCATTCAGTCAGCAAATATTTACTGGGTACCCACCTAATGTCAAACACTCTGCTAGATTCTGGCACTCAGCAATGAACAGAGATGTCTGTAGGATTCAGGTATTACTTGCTTGACTGTAAGAGATGGCTTTTTTTGTTTGTTTGTTTGTTTGTTTGTTTTGTTTTGTTTTGTTTTGAGATAGAGTTTCACACTGTTGCCCAGGCTAGAGTGCAATGGCACGATCTCCACTCACTGCAGACTCCACCTCCCAGGTTCATGCCATTCTCCTGCCTCAGCCTCCCAAGTAGCTGGGACTACAGGGGCCCACCAATGCACCTGGCTAATTTTTTGTATTTTGTTTTATTTAATTAATTAATTAATTAATTAATTATTATTATTATACTTTAAGTTATAGGGTACATGTGCATAACGTGCAGGTTTGTTACATATGTATACTTGTGCCATGTTGGTGTGCTGCACCCATCAATTTGTCAGCACCCATCAACTCATCGTTTACATCAGGTATAACTCCCAATGCAATCCCTCCCCCCTCCCCCCTCCTCATGATAGGCCTCGGAGTGTGATGTTCCCCTTCCCGAGTCCAAGTGATCTCATTGTTCAGATCCCACCTATGAGTGAGAACATGCGGTGTTTGGTTTTCTGTTCTTGTGATAGTTTGCTAAGAATGATGGTTTCCAGCTGCATCTATGTCCCTACAAAGGACACAAACTCATCCTTTTTGATTGCAGCATAGTATTCCATGGTGTATATGTGCCACATTTTCTTAATCCAGTCTGTCACTGATGGACATTTGGGTTGATTCCAAGTCTTTGCTATTGTGAATAGTGCCGCAATAAACATACGTGTGCATGTGTCTTTATAGCACCATGATTTATAATCCTTTGGGTATATACCCAGTAATGGGATGGCTGGGTCATATGGTACATCTAGTTCTAGATCCTTGAGGAATCGCCATACTGTTTTCCATTATGGTTGAACTAGTTTACAATCCCACCAACAGTGTAAAAGTGTTCCTATTTCTCCACATCCTCTCCAGCACCTGTTGTTTCCTGACTTTTTAATGATTGCCATTCTAACTGGTGTGAGATGGTATCTCATTGTGGTTTTGATTTGCATTTCTCTGATGGCCAGTGATGATGAGCATTTTTTCATGTGTCTGTTGGCTGTATGAATGTCTTCTTTTGAGAAATGTCTGTTCATATCCTTTGCCCACTTTTTGATGGGGTTGTTTGTTTTTTTTTCTTGTAAATTTGTTGGAGTTCTTTGTAGGTTCTGGATATTAGCCCTTTGTCAGATGAGTAGATTGCAAAAATTTTCTCCCATTCTGTAGGTTGCCTGTTCACTCTGATGGTAGTTTCTTTTGCTGTGCAGAAGCTCTTTAGTTTAATGAGATCCCATTTGTCAATTTTGGCTTTTGCTGCCATTGCTTTTGGTGTTTTAGACATGAAGTCTTTGCCCATGCCTATGTCCTGCATGGTACTACCTAGGTTTTCTTCTAGGGTTTTTATGGTATTAAGTCTAACGTTTAAGTCTCTAATCCATCTTGAATTAATTTTCGTATAAGGAGTAAGGAAAGGATCCAGTTTCAGCTTTCTACTTATGGCTAGCTAATTTTCCCAGCACCATTTATTAAATAGGGAATCCTTTGCCCATTTCTTGTTTCTCTCAGGTTTGTCAAAGATCAGATGGCTGTAGATGTGTGGTATTATTTCTGAGGACTCTGTTCTGTTCCATTGGTCTATATCTCTGTTTTGGTACCAGTACCATGCTGTTTTGGTTACTGTAGCCTTGTAGTATAGTTTGAAGTCAGGTAGCGTGATGCCTCCAGCTTTGTTCTTTTGACTTAGGATTGTCTTGGCAATGTGGGCTCTTTTTTGGTTCCATATGAACTTTAAAGCAGGTTTTTCCAACTCTGTGAAGAAGCTCATTGGTAGCTTGATGGGGATGGCATTGAATCTATAAATTACCTTTGGCAATATGACCATTTTCACGATATTGATTCTTCCTATCCATGAGCATGGTATGTTCTTCCATTTGTTTGTGTCCTCTTTGATTTCACTGAGCAGTGGTTTGTAGTTCTCCTTGAAGAGGTCCTTTACATCCCTTGTAAGTTGGATTCCTAGGTATTTTATTCTCTTTGAAGCAATTGTGAATGGAAGTTCATTCATGATTTGGCTCTCTGTTTGTCTGTTACTGGTGTATAAGAATGCTTGTGATTTTTGCACATTAATTTTGTATCCTGAGACTTTGCTGAAGTTGCTTATCAACTTAAGGAGATTTTGGGCTGAGACAATGGGGTTTTCTAAATATACAATCATGTCATCTGCAAACAGGGACAATTTGACTTCTTCTTTTCCTAACTGAATCCCCTTGATTTCTTTCTCTTGCCTGATTGCCCTAGCCAGAACTTCCAACACTATGTTGAATAGGAGTGGTGAGAGAGGGCATCCCTGTCTTGTGCCAGTTTTCAAAGGGAATTTTTCCAGTTTTTGCCCATTCAGTATGATATTGGCTGTGGGTTTGTCATAAATAGCTCTTATGATTTTGAGGTACGTTCCATCAATACCGAATTTATTGAGCGTTTTTAGCATGAAGGGCTGTTGAATTTTGTCAAAAGCCTTTTCTGCATCTATTGAGATAATCATGTGGTTCTTATCTTTGGTTCTGTTTATATGCTGGATTACGTTTATTGATTTGTGAATGTTGAACCAGCCTTGCATCCCAGGGATGAAGCCCACTTGATCGTGGCGGAGAAACTTTTTGATGTGCTGCTGGATTCCATTTGCCAGTATTTTATTGAGGATTTTCTCATCAATGTTCATCAGGGATATTGGTCTAAAATTCTCTTTTTGTTGTGTCTCTGCCAGGCTTTGGTATCAGGATGATGTTGGCCTCATAAAATGAGTTAGGGAGGATTCCCTCTTTTTCTATTGATTGGAATAGTTCCAGAAGGAATGGTACCAGCTCCTCCTTGTACCTCTGGTAGAATTCAGCTGTGAATCCATCTGGTCCTGGACTTTTTTTGGTTGGTAGGCTATTAATTATTGCCTCAATTTCAGAGCCTGCTATTGGTCTATTCAGGGATTCAACTTCTTCCTGGTTTAGTCTTGGAAGACTGTAAGTGTCCAGGAAATTATCCATTTCTTCTAGATTTTCTAGTTGATTTGCATAGAGGTATTTATAGTATTCTCTGATGGTAGTTTGTATTTCTGTGGGGTCAGTGGTGATATCCCCTTTATCATTTTTTATTGCATCTATTTGATTCTTCTCTCTTTTCTTCTTTATTAGTCTTGCTAGCGGTCTGTCAATTTTGTTGATCTTTTCAAAAAACCAACTCCTGGATTCATTGATTTTTTGGAGGGTTTTTTGTGTCTCTATCTCCTTCAGTTCTGCTCTGATCTTAGTTATTTCTTGCCTTCTGCTAGCTTTTGAATGTGTTTGCTCTTGCTTCTCTAGTTCTTTTAATTGTGATGTTAGAGTGTGAATTTTAGATCTTTCCAGCTTTCTCTTGTGGGCATTTAGTGCTATAAATTTCCCTCTACACACTGCTTTAAATGTGTCCCAGAGATTCTGGTATGTTGTATCTTTGTTCTCATTGGTTTCAAAGAACATCTTTATTTCTGTCTTCATTTCGTTATGTACCCAGTAGTCATTCAGGAGCAGGTTGTTCAGTTTCCATGTAGTTGAGCGGTTTTGATTGAGTTTCTTAGTCCTGAGTTCTAGTTTGATTGCACTGTGGTCTGAGAGACAGTTTGTTATAATTTCTGTTCTTGTACATTTGCTGAGGAGTGCTTTACTTCCAATTATGTGGTCAGTTTTGGAATAAGTGTGATGTGGTGCTGAAAAGAATGTATATTTTGTTGATTTCGGGTGGAGAGTTCTGTAGATGTCTATTAGGTCTGCTTGCTGCAGAGATGAGTTCAATTCCTGGATATCCTTGTTAACTTTCTGTCTCGTTGATCTGTCTAATGTTGACAGTGGAGTGTAGAAGTCTCCCATTATTATTATATGGGAGTCTAAGTCTCTTTGTAAGTCTCTCAGGACCTGCTTTATGAATCTGGGTGCTCCTATATTGGGTGCATATATATTTAGGATAGTTAGCTCTTCCTGTTGAATTGATCCCTTTACCATTATGTAATGGCCTTCTTTGTCTCTTTTGATCTTTGATGGTTTAAAGTCTGTTTTATCAGAGGCTAGTATTGCAACCCCTGCTTTTTTTTGTTCTCCATTTGCTTGGTAAATCTTCCTCCTTCCCTTTATTTTGAGCCTATGTATGTCTCTTCATGTGAGATGGGTCTCCTGAATACAGCAGACTGATGGGTCTTGACTCTTTATCCAGTTTGCCAGTCTGTATCTTTTAATTGGAGCATTTAGTCCATTTACATTTAAGGTTAAGATTGTTATATGTGAACTTGATCCTGCCATTATGATATTAACTGGTTATTTTGCTCGTTAGTTGATGCAGTTTCTTCCTAGCCTCGATGGTCTTTACATTTTGGCATGTTTTTGCAATGGCTGGTACTGGTTGTTCCTTTCCATGTTTAGTGCTTCCTTCAGGGTCTCTTGTAAGGCAGGCCCAGTGGTGACAAAATCTCTAAGCATTTGCTTATCTGTAAAGGATTTTATTTCTCCTTCACTTATGAAACTTAGTTTGGCTGGATATAAAATTCTGGGTTTAAAATTCTTTTCTTTAAGAATGTTGAATATCGGCCCCCACTCTTTTCTGGCTTGTTGAGTTTCTGCTGAGAGATCTGCTGTTAGTCTGATGGGCTTCCGTTGTGTGTAACCCGACTTTTCTCTCTGGCTGCCCTTAAGATTTTTTCCTTCATTTCAACTTTGGTGAATCTGGCAATTGTGTGTCTTGGAGTTGCTCTTCTCGAGGAGTATCTTTGTGGCATTCTCTGTATTTCCTGGATTTGAATGTTGGCCTGCCCTGCTAGGTTGGGGAAGTTCACCTGGATGATATCCTGAAGAGTGTTTTCCAACTTGGTTCCATTTTCCCCCTCACTTTCAGGCACCCCAATCAGACGTAGATTTGGTCTTTTTACATAATCCCATACTTCTTGCAGGCTTTGTTCATTTCTTTTTCCTCTTTTTTCTTTTGGTTTCTCTTCTCACTTCATTTCATTCATTTGATCCTCAATCGCTGATACTCTTTCTTCTAGTTGATTGAGTCGGTTACTGAAGCTTGTGCATTTGTCACATATTTCTCGTGCCATGGTTTTCATCTCTGTCATTTCGTTTATGACCTTCTCTGCATTAATTACTCTAGCCATCAATTCTTCCACTCTTTTTTCAAGATTTTTAGTTTCTTTGCGCTGGGTACGTAATTCCTCCTTTAGCTCTGAGAAGTTTGATGGACTGAAGCCTTCTTCTCTCATCTCGTCAAAGTCATTTTCCGTCAAGCTTTGATCCGTTGCTGGCGATGAGCTGTGCTCCTTTGCAGGGGGAGATGCGCTCTTATTTTTTGAATTTCCAGCTTTTCTGCCCTGCTTTTTCCCCATCTTTGTGGTTTTATCTGCCTCTGGTCTTTGGTGATGGTGACGTACTGATGGGGTTTTGGTGTAGGTGTCCTTCCTGTTTGATAGTTTTCCTTCTAACCGTCAGGACCCTCAGCTGTAGGTCTGTTGGAGATTGCTTGAGGTCCACTCCAGACCCTGTTTGCCTGGGTATCAGCAGCAGAGGCTGCAGAAGATAGAATATTGCTGAACAGCGTGTGTACCTGTCTGATTCTTACTTTGGAAGCTTCCTCTTAGGGGTGTACTCCACCCTGTGAGGTGTGGGCTGTCAGACTGCCCCTAGTGGGGGATGTCTCCCAGTTAGGCTACTCAGGGGTCAGGGACCCACTTGAGCAGGCAGTCTGTCCCTTCTCAGATCTCAACCTCCGTGTTGGGAGATCCACTGCTCTCTTCAAAGCTGTCAGACAGAGTCGTTTGCATCTGCAGAGGTTTCTGCTGCTTTTTTTTTTGTTGTTGTTGTTTAGCTGTGCCCTGTCCCCAGAGGTGGAGTCTACAGAGACAGGCAGGTTTCCTTGAGCTGTGAGCTCCACCCAGTTTGAGCTTCCCAGTGGCTTTGTTTACCTACTTAAGCCTCAGCAATGGCGGGCGCCCCTCCCTCAGCCTCTCTGCTGCCTTGCGGTGAGATCGCAGACTGCTGTGCTAGCAATGAGGGAGGCTCGTGGGCGTGGGACCCTCCTGGCCAGGTGTGGGATATGATCTCCTGGTGTGCCTGTTTGCTTAAAGCACAGTATTGGGGTGGGAGTTACCCGATTTTCCAGGTGTTGTGTGTCTCAGTTCCCCTGGCTAGGAAAAGGGATTCCCTTTCCCCTTGCGCTTCCCAGGTGAGGCGATACCTCGCCCTGCTTCAGCCCTCGCTGGTCGGGCTGCAGCAGCTGACCAGCACCATTGTCTGGGACTCCCTAGTGAGATGAACCCAGTACCTCAGTTGAAAATGCAGAAATCACTGGTCTTCTGTGTTGCTCACGCTGGGAGTTGGAGTCTGGAGCTGTTCCTATTCGGCCATCTTGCTCCGCCCCTAATTTTTTGTATTTTTAGTAGAGATGGAGTTTCGTTGTTAGCCAGAATGGTCTTGATCTCCTGACCTCATGATCCACCTGCCTCAGTCTCCCAAAGTGCTGGATTACAGGTGTGAGCCACCGCACCCGGCCGAGATGGCTTTTAAGATCCCTCATACCATAAGAATAATTCTGTGGTTTGTTCAGCTTTTAGAAATTTGGATTTTAATTAGCTAAAAGTAAGTGAAGCTATCACACATTAATTATCTGTTTATCAAGATTCAAAATAAAACTTACTTGTAACTGAAATTACGCTAAACCTAATGGTAAGAAAAACTCATCTCTGTAGATTTTACATACAGTATGGTAATCATTCTGAATATTGGTTACAAGTCTCAGAAAAAAGCAAGTTATTTGTGTTTTGGAGTGGGTTGGATTATGAACAAACAGGCATTAACCTTTCTCATTAGTTTTTTCTTAAAGTCTAATTTTGAAATGCATTTGTATTCCTAATAATAAGGCATGTATGGGAAACTGAAAAGAAAGGAAAATTTATTGCTGAAAAGAAAAGAAAATTTATCTCTTCTTTTTCATTTTGTCTTCTCCTAGATCCAGAATCTTCTCTAACTTGCTTCAAAGATTAGCGATGCTGTCAGGGTCCAAAGCTCCCATGCTTCACATTGTTTTCTGCCTTCCTCTACCTTCCCAAAGTATCTCAAGCTTGCCAAATCATACATTTATATCACCTCTCTTCTCATCTGCCACATGCTTATTCTTTTCTTTGGCCTTGCTTCCCAAACTACCAATATAAGAAGAAAGTAGGCCAAATGCTGTGGCTCATTCGTATAATTCCAGCACTTTTGGAGACTAAGGTGGGAGCATTGCTAGAGCCCAGGAGTTGGAGACCAGTCTGGGACACATAGTGAGAGCCCGTCTCTACAAAAAAATAAAAAAAATTAGCCAGGTGTGGTGGTGCCTACTTGTGGTCCTAGATTGCTTGAGCCCAGGAGGTAGATGCTGCAGTGAGCCGAGATTGGGCCATTGCTCTCCAGCATGGGTGACAGAGCAAGACCCTGTCTCAAACAAAAACAAAAACACAAAACAGAAAAAAGAGAGAGAGAGAGAAGACAGTGGTCACTATGCCTCCACTATTTAAGGAGGCACTATGGCCTGGTGCAGTGCTTCTCTAACTTTATCATGCATACATATCACTGTGGCTCTTGTTAGAATGTGCATTAAGATTCAGCAGAACTGGATTGGAGCCTGAAATTCCACATTTCTAACTAGCTCCCAGATGCTGCTACTACTCCTGCTCTGTGAATCCCAATTTCAATAGTGAGGGCTTGATGGATTAGGAATTAGGAGCCATCTCACTTGGCTTTATGACCTTGGGAAAACTACCTAACTCCCTTGGCCTAGTTTTATATAAGAATGAAAGAGATAAATAAATTCCCCCTTTCTCTGTACATTCTCAAATCTAAGATTCAACTAGTCTACATCCACAGAAAATGGGTTTTTAGTTCACAGAGAGGGCTCATGAATATCATTTGATTACATTTTATGTCAAAATAATAATAATGTCAAAATAAATGATGACTTTCATTCGGGCCCATTGGAATATCAAGAGTGAACTCCTTGTTCAGATGTAATTGCTACTGTTCTTGCTTGAAATCCTACTTTCTGACCTTCTCATTATGTTCCTTAGGAAAAAAGAAAACTCACTTCTTGCAAGGTACTCTTGACAGTCTTGTAGTGAGGGTTACCTGGGAGAAGTTACTGCTATGCAACCTGACTTATCCCTGGTACACTCTGGGGAGAAATTTGTGCCAACTTTTCTGCACTGGTCTGTTCTTGAATCTGGCACTTAGCATCTCTCTAAATTTAATGGGCATTTTCTGTTTTAATGAACATCTAACTGTGTAAATATAGATGTTGTTTGTTCAGCACTTTTCCCAGCAGTATTTTCCAGGGATAATTTGCCTGCAATAAACTCCCGAGGCAAACATGCTTCCCCTCTACCAGCCTTGCACAAATAGCTGATCGAGGCTCAGGGACATAAATAACCTCTTTGCAGAGAGACACTTACCTCCAGAGAGTCCCAGACTTTGTCAGAGTCTTCTTTGTCTTGGAGGTGACTGCCTTTCACATTTCTATTGATTGAGTCTCTGAGTTCTTCTTGGGACTTAATATTGGAAAATACTACCTTCTCTTTTTTAGGATTGTGGATCCTTTTGGAGCTAGAAAGTCTTTGAGATGAACATTCTAGTAGGTCTTAACCTGGAGTCCATGGATAGATTTTTGGGGGCTTAATTTGCAAATCCCCTCAAATTATATGTATGCTTTGGAGGTGTGAGGGCTGTGAGGAGAATTCCGTAGCATTCACAAGATTCTTAAGCAGTCTGTAATTCAAAGACTTTTAAGAACCTCTGATCTAATTGAGGTTCTCTGATTCCCAAGGCACCTATTTTTCAAACACATAAAATAATGATTAGCCTTTATCTGTATTTTGTAGTCCTTAAGCAAGCAGAAAACTGATTGTGTTAGGTACTATCAAGTATATAAAGAGTTGCAATGAATAATAATTGCTTTCCTACACCTTACAATGTATTGTTTATTCATTCATCAAATAATTAAGGATTACAAAATATATGATATCCCCTATTTAGACTGGGGATACAGAAATAAAAGACACTATTTCTACTCTCAATAAAACTTCAGTGTAGGTGAAGGCATGTGACTATACTGCAATATGTGTTAACCATCAATGTGTCATATGTCTCTCAACTTCTTAGAGGAACTGTAGAACATGTGATGGAATTGTCAAAACTCTGTGGAATCAGCTGTGTGAATTCGGAAACCTAGCTGACAATGCCGTTTTTTCTTTAACAGTGAAAAAACTGTTTCTCAAGAATGGAGAAAAATAGGCAAACTATTCCTTGGGAAATTTTGGAGAAGAGTTAGCAGTATACCAGGATTAAGAGGAACAACCGCATACTTCTTAGTAGCCCCCAAATTTTGCTATACATTAGAATACCCTGGAGATACTTTTGTCTTTTAATACATATCAAAATCATTCATGCACACAGTTATAAATATCACATAGTAGTTTGCTGATTGTAATGAAAAACAGCAACCCCTGTTCAACATTCTTTATTCTCTGGTCTTGCTTGAGCAATTTTTAAAAACATGTGGGTTCCTAGGACTCCACCCAGAGCTCCCAAATTGTTGGATGAGTGGGAAAGGTCCCAGACCTTCATTTTGTGCTGGAGAAGTATAGTTTCAAAAGTTCCCTATGGATTGGCCCAGGCTGTATGATTAGAATCTCTTGGCCTCGGACTTTTCTGCTCACCCCAACATTTTAGGCCTTCACTGTCTGTGGATAAAGTGCCATAAAAGTGTATTAGCTATGTTGTTTGTTTTTTTGTTTTTTTTTTATTTTGAGACTTTGAGGCAGGATCTTGCTCTGTTGCCTAGGGTAGAGTGCAGTGGCATGATCATAGCTCACTGTAGTCTTAAACTCCTGGGCTCAAGCAGTTCTCCCTTCTCAGCCTCCTCAGAAGCTGGGATTACAGATGTGAGCCACTTGAGTTGACATTTAAGTGACCCTTGATAAACAAGTTGGATTTTGCGGCACACCCTGCTCTTCCTTTCCTGGGAGGCCAGCTTTGTTGCTGGTCAAGTTACCCTCTGGGCAGTGGCACAGTTATAACTTAGGTTGCATTTCTCGTCAGATCTTCTTAAAGGCTTCTAAGTGAGATGGATTTCAATTTCTTCTCTCCCTTGGCCATTTCAATAAATCTTTTGTTTACACACATGCCTAACTCCAGTATGCACAGTGCTTATTGATGATTACCTCCAGATTAGGGGGAAAATGAGATAAAAGGTCAACACAGTACTCTCACTGCTGCATTTCTTTGAAATGAGTACACATTGCCTTGCAAAATACTGTGGCAGAAAATACAGTGAACCAAAATGAAAATATGCTTGTGACTGACTTGACCTATTCTCATAACAGTCTCTAAATACTAATCTCATTATATGCTTCTAATGCCGTACATAAGGATGGATTCTTTTAAAGGTCAACAAGTGAATGTATTAAACAGTCTCTTATTTGCTTATCAGGTGAAAAATCATGAAATGCAAGCTTTTTCTATTTTCCAGGGACTGTGTTTTTTTTCCTCTTCCCTATTCCTATTATGTTTCCTTGACCTTAATCTTTACAGATTACTAATAATCTCAGTTCCTTGAGAGCTTTATTTTCTTCAATGAAACCTTTAAAAAAAAAGTTTACAGCTAGAGTTTTCTCTTTTCTAAGGATATCCCTCTACTTTCAGGATAACCTATACTATTCTCTGCTGAAGGGACCACAAAACTAAATATTATATTAACAAAATAATTTTGGATTTTGGGGAGAAATATACTACATAAAGTAGTGTCACATTGTTTCAAGAAAGAAGTACAAAAATTAGGTAAAGTCAAGGAATAATGTAAATAATTACATGGGAGTATATGAATAGAAAAATAATTTATAAAATATAGGATAAAGTCAAATGTTTCTTTATTTCAACAGGAAAGAAAGCAAATAACAGATGAGTCCAAAGTACACTGATTTTTCCTACTTGACAAAATACTAAACTCTACTTGAAAACTGAAATAGACAAATGATAGAGTTCTAGGTGGGGACAGCAGGAAGTTACATAAGAACAGAGTGATAATCAGTTTCCTGAATCCTTTTAAAAATGATGTTCAAAGAATGTTGGCTATGGGAAAAGAGAGAGAAACCCTAGTCCTTGGAAGGATTTACAGATGCATCTGATGTATAAATAAGAGCCCCATTTTACTACATTCACATCAGTGTCTAGAATTTGGGGTTAATCTCAGAAGAGGAAAGCCAGAAGTATAAATTCTATACTAAGGATACCCCTCTTATATCTATGGGATAGATATAAATTCTATCGCAGGTATCCTATGGAGAATTAAGTCAAATGCTATGAAAATTCTGATAAACTCCAGTCCAAGGCCTAGAATTAGAGTTAGGATGGAGAGCCAAGAGTTTTGAGTTAGGTGAAAATAGTGGCCTAGGAAAAGTTGAGAGTTTTCAGAAATGCCTTAGGACATTTATGATCCCCTTATTTTGAGTTCCTGCAAAGGATGTGTGGTCCTTTGGAATGTCTGAGTGGCTACAAGAGACAGAAAAGAGACATGAACTACATATGCCAAGAGCATGTATTCAAATAGCACAAATAAACTCTGTAGTCTGTCTTAAAGAGTAGCCTGGAGTCATTGCAGAACTGGTCTATACCATTTTTCAAGAAAAGATGGAGACCCTAGAAGTGTAAAGGGGGGATTTTTTTACTTGTCAGCCTAACTTCTCTCTAGAAATTATTAAAGGCAATTGTGCAGCTAGACTTACTATGCAATTGTTTGCCATATCACTAGTCCTTTTTCCTCTAGAAAAAAAACACTAAAATCAGTCGTGTCCTGGTAAATGATTAACAACTGGCACTCCCCTTAAGAAATATGTGTGTGTGTGTATATATATATACACACACGTCTGTATATATATGTGTATATATACACACACACATATGTATATATATGTGTATACGCACACACATATGTATATATGTGTGTATGCGCACACATACATGTATATATGTGTATGTGTGTATATGTATATATGTGTATATATACACACATATGCATATATATTTATTATACATATATACACATATATGCATCTATATAAGTTTATTATACATTTTATCAACATGAAAGGTATGCAGCACATAATTTACACTTAATAATAAAATATACATGACTATTATAAATTCCATATTGCCAGTTGATTCTCACAGAATGCTATTGTTGATTTTTTTCTGAATTCTTATATCCATAGCCCAGCTATGGTTGCAGTTGATGAATGAGTCTAGCTCTAACATGAGTGTTGGTTGATCTTTTCATTTATAATAATGACTGATATGAAACTGAAACAATGAGGACATATGTTGGAAATTTACTCTTTTGTCAATGATGTCAGTAAATTCTCTGCTGAATTGGATAATAATTTTTAAATACTGATAGAATATTTCCTCAACTTTTTGTACTATTTACAATGTAATGGCTATCGATACAATACAATTTTATATTTAATCTGTATTACTAATAGTTTTGCTATTAACAAAATAATAAATTAAGCTCTGATTCATAGCATTTGCTGATTTCTGTGATATACTTTCCCCATGGTTGATTTCAAGGTACCAATGTGAATCACTGAAAGTGGAGTTGAGAAGAAATGTTCATTACCGTACTATGCTATAATATATAAAAAATCCAGCATACAGAAAAAATATATGTAAATAGCCTAAAGAGTATCACATCAGCTGGCTTCAAATTTGAGGGTTCCCATGACCATCCTCAGGTTTAGTAATCCACTAGAATGATTTACAGAACCGAGGAAAGTGCTATACTCACTATACTCATAATTACAGTTTTATTGTTGCAAAAAGGTATAAATTAGAACCAGGTAAAGGAAGAATTGCATAAAGTGAAGTCTGAAAGGGGCCCAAATATGAAACTTCTAGTCATATTCTCTGCATGGAGTCCTGGATGGCATTACTTCATCCTGGCTGTGATGTGTGACAATACGCAAAGCTCAAAGGGAATTGCCAACTAGGGAAGCTCACTGGGCTTTGGTTTTCAGTTTTTAGTAGAACTTTATCACATACTGTCCACGTGACTGATTTTTAGTCTCCAGTCTCTTCTGGATGGTCAGACTAATGACTTTAGTCTCTGATTCCTCTGGAGGTTGGAATTAACATGGAATATCCCAAAGCCCCCATTGTAAATCACAGTGTTCACTGTCCAGTGGCCAAAGCTCCAGGCAAACAAAGGTATTCCTATTAGGCAGGACATCCCAGGGATGTAGAGATCAAGTGCTGATAGTTGAGGTGAAAGGTCAGTCCTCTTTTTGAGTAAAGTTAACTTTTCACTATGCAGAGTTGGATAGGAATTATGTTGAAACTGTAGATCACCTTGGGTAGTGTTGTCGTCTTAACAATATTAAATCTTGCAATCCATGGACACAGAATGTCTTCCCATTTACTTAGGTCTTTAGTTTGTTTCTACCATGTTTCATTGCAAAAGACCCAACCCTTGTTAAATTTATCCCTAAGTATTTTATTTTTTTGATGCTATTATAAATGGGAATTTTTCTTAATTTTGTTTTGGGATTGTTCATTTCTACTGTATTGAAATACAATTAAATCTTGCATATTGAATTTGTATTCAGCAACCTTGCTGAACTCACTTATTAGTTCTAATAATGTATGTGTGTATTATTAGTGTTTGCTATATACAAGATTATCTCATCTCCAAATAGAGATGGTTGTACTTCTTTTACAATTTGGATCTTTTTAATTCTTTTTCTGCCTAATTGCTCTGGCTAGAACCTCCAGTACAATGGTGAATAAAAGTGGTAAGAATGAGCATCTTTGTCTTGTTCTTGATGTTAAAGGAAAAGCTTCAGTCTTTCATTAAGTATGATGTTAGTTGTGGAATTTTTGTAGATTCCCTTTATCAGGTTGAGGAAGTTTTCTTCCATTTCTTGTTTGTTTTAATAACATGTTTAACAACAGGCTTGCAAAAATCCCTAAAAGTATAACAATTGGCACTCTTGAGTTAGTACATGCCAACTCCAGCACATCCACTGTAAAGTCAACTGTTTTGTTTTGTTTTTCACTTCAACATACCATCTCCAGGTAGGGCAAACGTAGGCCTTCCAGATGCCAAATGAATGGTGTTAATTTGGTTATAGTGCTAACAAGTGCCTTAAAAATAAACTAAATGAAAACATTTCCATAATAAAAATTAGTTCTCATGCTTTTTTTTGAAAACATAAAATATTTATTGTATAAAATCAGTAAGTAGCTTGATCTGATATTAAAAATGTTCAACTGCCTAATATATTATGTAACTTAGGTGATTACTGTATGAAATGAATATTTTCTAAATCAATTATCTAGAAATCTGGTTATCTTTGTGCTAGTTTAATTTACAAAAGAGATTTTCAATGAACATCATGTCTATTTTGATCAGGGAAATTTCTGTGATGTAAAAAGTTTTAGCCACAAAGTAATATCTAGTAATAACAATAAAAACATCAGTACTATATTCATGCAAAAGACCTCGTTAAAAAACGCATTTCAAGATATGGTATTTTGGTTTTGTCTCATTTCATGGGCAATCAAGGAATAAAAATGAGAAATAAAGTTTTCCGCTCTCCCTTACTCCAGTTGTCTTTAGGAAGTTTGATTAGTTTATGACATTTGTAAAAGAAATAAGTTTAGATATGCAGTTCTGTCATGTAGCATGAAAATATATTAGTGGAACTCCGTAATACTTATATCTATGGAATTTCTACGGAAATGGGAAAAATGGCATCAATGAAGCTGGAATCTGACATTTATGGTCTTTACTTATATTTAATCTTGTTTTTCAAATTATGTTCAATTATTAAGACATTTTCTGCCTTTTGTGTTCTTATTGAAACTAAGTTGTTTTTTGAGCACATGGTAGGGACTGTGGGGAAAATTTATTTTCCCTCTTAGAGTTTGCAGTAGAGAAGCCTCCTGGGCATAGCAAGTTGGAACTGGGAAAGGAGTCTGACTCAATTATTGTAAGAAGATTTTCCCCCAAATGCTGATTTGTGAGAGAGTGAGAGAAGTTGTGGGTAGCCACTTAGCAGTCCATATGGAAAATACAGTTCTAGACTGTCATCTGTTTTACTTCTAGGAACACCATGATCAACTAGCCAACAGTATAGGCCTATGTGAGTCAGACTATTATAACTCTTTGACCCTGCTGTTCATTACAACAACGATGCCCACCATGCCTTTGACAATTGAGTGCCACCACTTGACCCCTACCACTCTGGGATCTAATTACTCCCACTGCATTCAGGCCTCCCAATCCAGTGGCAGCAGTTCCCACTAAGTTCTGGCCTACAGAGAAGAGCAATCATAGAGTTCTTCAGTAATGCTGGAGTTCCCCTCACAAACTTATTTTTCAAAGTTTTGGTAAAAGATGTGTTCTCTGGGCCTTCTCAGAGTGGGTAAGTAGGTCTTAAATGAAAAATCCACTTTAACACTACAATATCCCTGACCCTTTGAATTCTTCCTCTGAAGTAAACTTAGACAGGTATGACATTTCAAATTTATGTGGGATGCCTTTTGGTCCATGATATGGTTTGACTGTGTCTCCACCCAAATCTTATCTGGAATTGTAACTCCCACAACTCCCATGTGTCATGGGAGGTGATTGAATTATGGGGGCAGGTCTTTCCTGGGCTGTTCTCGTGATAGTGAATAAACCTCATGAGATCTGATGATTTTTAAAATGGGAACTTTTCTGCACAAGCTCTCTCTTTGCCTCCTGCCACTCACATAAGATGTGACTTGCTCCTCCTTGCCTTCCATCATGATTGTGAGGCCTCCTCAGCCATGTGAAACTGTAAGTCCAATAAACCTCTTTCTTTTGTAAATTGCCCAGTCTCAGTGTGTCTTTATCAGCAGAGTAGAAACAGACTAATACAGTCCATGTTTCAGGTAATCAATCAAAAAACCTTTTAGAGCCCTTTCTAATTCCTTGAGCTATAATATTAAATGCAGCATCTCTGCTTAGTGTGCTCATACTAATAAATTTGGCCTGATTTATTATGTCCCTTCCAGCATTATCTCACACCCTTAATATCCATTCCTGTACATATTCCCTGAATTTCTATCTGTACAAATTAGAAAATTCAAGTAGTTCTTTGGGAGTATAGCACTCCTTCTGATGGGTCACACTTTGCACCTTATCTTTAGGGACCTGCTGGGACTTGATTCTAGTTATAGGTCTAGAAGCAAAGAGGAGTGGAGGGAGTGGGTCCTGCAGAGAATCAGCATTGTCTTGCAGTTTCATCCCCTTAGAGGAGGTCATACAGTTTTCTCAGAAAATGTAGGTTTAATCAGACCAGGAGTAGGGTGGTGGGGTGGAGAGAGAGAGGCTGCTTCTATTGGCAGAGAAGAGTCGTTGGAATTTAGGAGCTCAGTATCCCCAGATTCATCAGAGTCTGCCCGTATGTTCCCATCCCAATTTTAATGATCCTGTTCCTTCCCAATCAATGCCCTCACTTTAGCAGTAGACACCTGTATTAGTCAGGGTTCTCTAGAGGGAAAGAACTAATAGAATAGATACACATATATAAGGGGAGTTTATTAAGTATTAAGTCACATAATCACAAGGTCCCACAATAGGCCATCTGGAGGGTGAGGAGCAAAGAGAGCCAGTCTGAGTTCCAAAACTGAAGAAATTAGAGTCCGATGTTCAAGAGCAGGAAGCATCCGGCATGGGAGAAAGATGTAGGGTGAAAGGCTAGGCCAGTCTCTCTTTTCACATTTGTCTACCCGTATATATTCTAGCTGCACAGGCAGCTGATTAGATTGTGCCCACCCAGATTAAGGGTGGGTCTGCCTTTCCCAGGACGCTGACTCAAATGTTGGTCTCCTTCAGCAACACCCTCACAGACACACCCAGGATCAATACTTTGTATCCTTCAATCCAATCAAGTCGACACTCAGTATTAACTATCACAAGTTCACCCCTTGTCAACTTGAACCCATACACATCTCCTGAGATCATATATAATTTTCAAATAAAGATGATAATAAGGTCATAACTATGCCTAATGTAATATAACTATCCTTCATACAACCCGAAACACACCAATCCCCAACCCAAATGCTATTACATAAAGTTAACAATACTTAAATGCTGATGTGAAGTCAATAAATCTTATATCACATGATAAAGGAGAAAGGAAATAAAATGAAGATATTTTCTTAGTACATGTGTATACATGCACAAACATGTTTTTAACAAAAGAAGAGGAAGTACTCATGACAATTACAGTTCTCTTTCTGCAGCTGGTCATGTGGTCATAGCTGGTATTAATGACTACATTATTCCAATACCCATTCTGTATTCCCTTTGCCTTCAGCAAGCACCTAAGCAGGTTGTGGTTTTTTCCTGGTAGAGTGACCCAAACCTTTGTTCCTGAAGGGTCTGGGCCATTTGTAGTCCATCCTGGATTGGGGTGCTGTAGTTTCCCATTGATCTTAATCACAGGGCATGGTAATACTAAGAGACGCCCTAATGGATCTCCTGTATTCCATGCATACTCTTCCTTACCTCCATTGTGGAGTAGTAGACTGATTTCATCTTGATAATCTGGGTCAGTCACCTCAGCCAACACTGTAACTCCCTTCTTAGCCTGTTGACTTAAAGGTCGGAGGAGCCCAAAGTGTCCAGGTGGCAATCTTAACTTCCAGTTTAATGGAATCGTGTCTCCTGGTGGCAGCGTTTCTCCTTCTGGAACTAAGACGTCTAGGCCAGCAGAACATAATGTAATGGGAACAGGAAGCAAAAATTGTGTTAGTGGATCACTGGGGGTGATGGTGAGTGGTGCCATTTCCATTTTCACCTCTTGATTCCTGGACCCATGAATCCTGGCTATGGGAGAAAGAGTACCATATATTGGATGCTGATTCAGAGCATACATGGCCTTCTAGAGAACTTTGCCCCAGCCCTGCAAAGTATTGCCACCTAGTTGACATTGTAATTGTGACTTCAAAAGGCCATTCCACTGTTCTATCAATCTAGCTGCTTCAGGATGATGGGGAACGTGAGAGGACCAGTGAATTCCATGAGCATGAGCTCACTGCCACACTTCTTTAGCCATAAAGTGAGTGCCTTGGTCAGAGGAAATGCTATGTGGAATACCATAATGGTGGATAAGGCATTCTGCGAGTCCATGGATGGTAGTTTTGACAGAAGCATTGTGAGCAGGATAGGAAAACCCATATCCATATCCAGAGTAGTGTTTATTCTAGTGGGGAGAAACCTCTGCCCTTTCCATGATGGAAGAGGTCCAATATAACCAACCTGTCATCAGGTAGCTGGCTCATCACCCTGAGGAATGGTGCCATATTGAGGGCTCGGTGTTGGTCTCTGCTGCTGGCAAATTGGGCACTCATCAGTGGCTTTCGCCAGATCAGCCTTGGTGAGTGGAAGTCCATGTTGCTGAGCCCATGTGTAACCTCCATCCCTGCCACCATGGCCACTTTGTTCATGGGCCCACTGGGCAGTGACAGAGGTGGCTGGGGAAAGAGGCTGAGTGGTATCCCCAGAATGGGTCATCGTATCCACTTGATTATTAAAATCCTCTTCTGCTGAGGTCACCTGTTGATAAGCACTCACATGGGATACAAATACCTTTACTTTTTGACTACTCAGAGAGGTCCATCAACATACCTCCTCCCCAAATTTCTTTGTCACCAATTTTCCAAACATGCTTCTTCCAAGTCCCTGACCATCCAGCCAAATCGTTAGCTACAGCTCATGAATCAGCATATAATTGCATATCTGGCCATTTCTCCTTCCATGCAAAGCACACAACCAGGTGCACTGCTCGAAGTTCTGCCCACTGGGAAGATTTCTCTTCACTGCTGTCCTTCAGGGATGTCCTAGAAAGGGGCTGTAGTAGTGTAGCTGTCCGCTTTTGGGTGGTGCTTGCATATTGTGCAGACCCATCTGAGAACCAGGGCCTAGTCTTCTGTTCCTCTGTCAACTGATCATAGGGAACTCCCCATGAGGCCATTGGTGTAGGCTGGGGAAGAGCAGGCAGGGTGGCAGAAATGGAGACCATGGAAATTTGAGCCAATTCCTCATGTAACTTACTTGTGCCTTCATGACCTGCTCTAGCCCGATCACGAATATACCACTTCCATTTGATGATGGAAAGCTACTGTGCATGACACACTTTATGGCTAGATGGGTCAGATAGTGCCTAGTTCATAATAGGCAGTTCAGTTTATATGGTGACTTGATGACCCATAGTCAAATTTTCAGTTTCCATCAAAGCCCAGTAACAGGCCAAAAGCTGTCTCTCAAAAGGTGAGTAGTTATCTGCAGAAGATTGCAGGGCCTTGTTCCAAAATCCTAGAAGGCTCTGCTGTGATTCACCTATGGGGGCCTGCCAAAGGCTCCAAACAGCATCCCTACCTGTCAGACACCTCAAACACCATTCGATCTGTGGGGTCATATGGCCCAAGTGGCAGAGCAGCTTGCACACCAGCCTGGACCTGTTGCAGAGTCTTCTCTTGTTCTGGACCCAACTCAAAACTGACAGCCTTTGAGTCATTTGATAAATGGGCCAGAGTGATACACACAATTGAGGAGTGCGTTGCCTCCAAAATCCAAATAGGATCACTGGACATTGTGCTTCTTTCTTGGTTGCAGGAGGGGCCAAATACAGCAACTTATCCTTCATCCTAGAGGGGATATCTCAACAGGCCCCACACTACTGGACCCCTAGAAATTTTCCTGAGGTAGAAGTTCCCTGAATTTTAGTCGGATTTATTTCCCATCCTGTGGCATGCAAATGTCTCACCAATAAGTTCAGTGTGTTTGCTACTTCTTATTCACTGGATCCAATCCAGTGAATAATGTCATCAGTGTAATGGCCCACTGTGATATCCTGCTGAAGCAAAAAGAGATCAAGGTCTCTATGAATAAGATTATGACACAAAGCCGGAGAGTTGATATACCCCTGAGGTAGGACAGCAAAGGTATATTGCTGGCCTTGAGAGCTGAAGACAAATTTCTTCTGGTGGGCCTTATAAACAGAAATGGAGAAAAAGGCATTTGTCAAGTCAATGGCTGCATACCAGGTACCAGGAGATGTGTTAATTTGCTCAAGCAATGAAATCACATCTGGTACAGCAGCTGCAATCAGAGTCGCCAGTTGGTTAAGCTTACGATAATCCACTGTCATTCTCCAAGATCTATCTGTCTTCTGCACAGGCCAAATGGGAGAGTTGAATGGGGTTGTGGTGAGAATCACCACCTCTGTGTCTTTCAAGTCCTTGATGGTGGCACTAATCTCTGCAATCCCTCTAGGATACAATATTGTTTTTGACTTACTAGTTTTCTAGGTAGAGGCAGCTCTAATGGCTTCCATTTGGCCTTTCTTACCATAATAGCCCTCACCCTACCAGACAGGGAGCCAATGTGGCAGTTCTTCCAATTGCTAAGTATGTTTGTGCCAATTATGCATTCTGCCACTGGGGAAATGATGACAGGATGAGTCCAGGGACCCACTGAACCCACTGTAAGTCGGACCTGGGCTAAAACTCCATTAATTACCTAAGCTCCATAAGCCCCTACTTTAACTGGAGGACCACAATGACGTTTTGTTTCCCCTGGAATCAGTGTCAGCTCAGAGCCAGTGTTCAGTAGTTCTCCAAATTTCTGATCATTTCCCTTTCCCCAATGCACAGTTATCCTGGTAAAAGGCTGGAGGTCTCCTTGGGGAAGCATGGGAGAAAGATTCACTGCATAAATTGTCGGTATTGTAGTGGTGTCCTTCCTTAAGAGGAGCTAGCCTCCCCTTCATTCAAGGGGTTCTGGGTTTGTAAACTGGCTCAAGTCTGAAAATTGATTGAGGGGCCATCATTCGCTGTTTTTATAATTCAAATTAGTCTTTTTTCCATTTGATCTAGAAGTTTTCTGCTTATATAAATTAAGTAGGAATGCAGTAGGCTTCCTATCAATTTCACTTCTAGGAATGCCATGATTAATTAGCCAATGCCAGAACTCTACATGAGTCAGATTATTCTGATTGCTGCTTTGCGTTTGCTGTCCAATTACTAGCTACACCCACTTTGCCTTTGACAGTTGAGCACCACCACTTGGCCCCTGCCACCTTGGGATCCAATTCTTCCCATTGTATTTAAATTTTGTAGTTGAGTGACTGTGGTTCCCACTGTTAGATATGACACACAGAGAAGAGCAATTACAGGGTTCTTCAAAGATGCAGGTGCTGCCCTCACAAATCTATGTTGCAAGGCATTGGTCAAGGGTATATCTTCTGTACCTTTCCAGCTGGGATGAGTAGGTCTAAAGTGACTAATCCACTCCACCATCCTAATCCCCCTAAGCCTTTGGATCCCTTCATCTACATTAAACCAAGGGAGATCAGGCATTCCCAGCTCACTCACAGTAGGCCATCTTTCAATCCATATTTCAGCTAACTAAGCAAATAAACTATTAGAACCTTTTTTAACTGCCTGAGCTGGAACATTAAATGCAGAGTCCCTACTTAGTGGGCTCAAATTAATGCATTCAGCCTGATCCAACTCTATGTTCCTTCCACCATTATCCCACACCCTTACAATCCATTCTCATGCCCGTTCTCCAGATTTCTGTTTATATAAATTATAAAACACAAGCAGTTCTTTTTGAGCACACCTTTTCATGCGTCATGCTCTGAACCTAACTTCTAAGTGCCTGCCAGTACTTTAGTTATAGGTCTAGAAGCAAACAGGGCTCTTGTGGGTGGCTCCTGAGAAGAATGTACATTATCTTGCCTGGTAACTGCCTCAGGGGAGGCCATCACTGTTGCCCCAGGCAGTGCAGAGTTGATCTCTCCTCAGACAAAGGTGGAAAGGCTGATGGCAGCATGGGTTGGTTAGGGGATGTTGCCACTACTGGGGATGGGGAAGCTGTTTCTTCTGGGACGAAAAGTTCATCAGAGTTGACAAACTCAGTGTTCCCAGCTTCATCAGGGTCCTCCCACATGTCCCCATTCCAAGTTTCAGGGTCCAATATTTTTCCAATCAATGCCCTCACTTTAACAGACACCTGGCAAGGTTGTGCATGCACCTTTTGTTGCAGGTTAGTCACTTGCATGATAAGAGCTTGTGTCTGTTTTTCCACAATTTTAGCTTTCTCTGCAGGAGATAAGACTCTTACTCAGGGCAGTCTTAGCGGATATGAAGCTCAGTATCTGCTTCTGAAGCCAGGAGATAGAATCCCTGAGTTCATCATTTTCTTTCATCACTTTGTCCACTGAACTTAGGAGCAACTAACCTGCTTCATTACGTTCCTTGGTTCTCCACGTATGGTCAAAGGTATTATGTATAGAGTCACTAAACTCCTTACCTGTCATAAGCGATGAATCAGGAGTGTCAAATGCATTTGTTTAAGTCTCTAAACAGTTCATGCCAAGGACTATCAGTGTTCTCCATACTATTAGAAGTAAAGTCCTTAGCATTTTTGGGTCTAATCATATTAAGCAGCCAACTCCAGAAACCCCAAAACCAATGAAAGAACTCCATCCTTAATATTCTGTTCCTCTAGAAACACTTCTGGTACCAAAGTCTGTGTCAGTCAGGATTTGCTAGAGGAAGAGAACTAATGGAATATATATAATATATATACACAAAGGGGAGTTTATTAAGTATTAACTCACACAATCATAACGTCCCACAATAGGCTGTCTGCAGGCTGAGGAGCAAGGATAGGCAGTCCGAGTTCTAAAACTGAAGAAAGTGGTTGTATTCATTCCCTTGTTTTGGGGGCATAGCCTTACTTTCTAAGACTCCTGTTGCTGAAGTTAGCTCGAGTGAGCTTCTCCTTCTAACAATCAAAGGTCTTAACTAACAAATCTTATTAACTAAGAATGAATGTAGTGAGCCTAGTAGATGGTCTAGAGGCTAAGATGTACTAAAAACTGGAGTCCAATGTTCGAGAGCAGGAAGCATCCGGCATGAGAGAAAGATGTAGGCTGGGAGGCTAGGCTAGTCTTTCTTTTCACATTTTTCTGCCTGATTATATTACAGCCTTGCTGGCAGCTAATTAGATTGTGCCTGCCCAAATTAAGGGTGGGTCTGCCTTTCAGAACCCACTGACTCAAATGTTAATCTCCTTTGGCAACACCCTCACAGACACCCCGGATCAATACTTTGTATTCTTCATTTTGATCAAGTTGACACCCAGTATTAACCATCACAACACCCTGTGAGGTTGGGAATTCAATTTGCATTGTAACCAACCACTCTCAGGATAAAATCCTGGGTTTGGTTTTTAGCAATTTCAGCTCCCTAGATTGGTATCACTACATTTTTATATGCTTTACATTAATTTTTATTGTTTGAACATCACTGTGGGCTCATAGCCTTTTATACATCCAACTTGTTTCAATTAATTATTATTTGCTTAAATAGACAACCTGGTCAGTGAGAGATCTCTTAAATGGGCTCCTTTGTCCTCTGGAATCCTTGGAAGCAATCTTTACTTTTTGGTCACAGTGGATTTCTAACCCCATTGTAATTTTGTTCCTCTCCACGATGCAGAATCATTTACCCTCTTTTAAGTATTGGTGAATTACCTCAGGGAATAATATATTAGAGATTTGAATTTGAGTACACATTAGATTGAAAGTAGGTAAGACTACTGCCACTTTCACTGAGTCATTCTTGATAGTGACAGAACTGAAAAAGTATTTCTTTTCATGATTATGAATTCAAACATCTTTTCAATTTAACTTAACTTGTTGTTTTCTACTTTCCTTATATTATAGGTTTATCAACCAGTAAGACTTTTGCCCTCTTTGAAATCTGATACCCCTTCCACTGCCAGTTTTAGTTCTTCCTGAAAAGTGGTTGTATTCATTCCCTTGTTTTGGGGGCATAGCCTTACTTTCTAAGACTCCTGTTGCTGAAGTTAGCTCGAGTGAGCTTCTCCTTCTAACAATCAAAGGTCTTAACTAACAAATCTTATTAACTAAGAATGAATGTAGTGAGCCTAGTAGATGGTCTAGAGGCTAAGATGTACTAAAATCTGCAAAAAAAGTTTTAAAAATAAGATGAACAAAATTCTATGTATAGTGTGTTTAGAGAAAGAAGAGTAAGGAAGGAAGTCCTAATGATGTATCACTAACAGAAGAAAGAGGAAAAGCTAAATTAACAGAAGAAATAAAACTGTCAAGAAATACTATTTTTAAACTTGAATAAGTAGAACAAGCATGAAGAAGAAAGAGCTGACATCTACAGTCCTACTTTTAACTGAGTTAAAATTTATCTACGATGCACAAATTATATTTATGGGTACAAATAATTGGCTAGACTATTGTTAGTGATCTTTGAGGAGTCCTGGGACACAAGAGACACAAAATGGAAAGGAAGCATCTATAGTTCTGATTTCTTTTTTAATTGAAAAGCAGAATGATAAGCATGGCACTGACAGGTGGGATGCAATTCTAGGGATAGTTTGTGCTTGCTTAGGAAAATGGCATGAGGCACTAGCATGGGCTTCATAATAAGTGATGGTTGGGCATGGTGGCTCATGCCTATAATCCCACCACTTTGGAAGGCCAGTGTGGGAGGATCACTTGAGCCCAGAAGTTTGAGACCAGCCTGGCCAACAAAGCAAGACTCTATCTCAATGAAAAATACAAAAATTAGCCGTGTGTGGTCATGCACACCTGTAGTCCCTGCTACTTTAGAGGATGCTGAGATGGGAGGATTGCTTGAGCCCAGGAGATCAAGGCTGCAATGAGCTGTGAGCATGCCACTGCACTCTAGCCTGGGTGGCAGAGTGAGATCCTGTCTCTAAAAATAAACAAACAATAATTGACCATGACAGAAGAATTTTCTATTCTGTATTTCTTTTGACAGAGTTACAGATGTCTGTTACAACAGACAGTGGGCACTTGGATTTCAGCAAGCAATTTGATAATATCTCTCATGACATTCTTATAAATAAGAAGGCGAAAGTTTGTGAGTCAATGGTAAAAAGCAGATAGATTTGTAACTGGTTGAATAACTGTGCCCATGGGTGTTAATGTATAGATTGATGTCTATTGGAATATTCAGTTGAATGACTGAAACATTTCTTCTAGTGCTATGTAAAGATAATAAAGCACAGTGCTTTTTCTGTCACTTCATACCAGTGCCATTAAATAAATCTTCCTGTGATTACAGAAATGTTCTATACCTGTGCTGTCCAGTATAGTAATAACTGGTAACATGCAGTTATTTGAGCACTTGAAATGTGGCTAGTACAACTGAGGCATTAATTTTATTTTATTTTTAATTATTTTAAATTTAAATATCCACATGTGGCTAGTGGCAATTGTATTGTACAGCACAGCTTTATGCTATATACAATTTTTTAATAAAACATATGCAAAGGTTTTTTTGTTGAGGTATTTAATATTTTATTTTGTAGAATCATAAAACCGCTTTACTAAGATGTTCTTCTAGTGTTTTACAACTGTTTACAGTGAGAAAAATTAGGCCTAAGGCAATTAAATGATTTGATTGGAATCACGTAACTATCAGATGAATAGGGATTGAAATGAGGGTTCTTTGAATTCCAGTCAATGCATTTTTTATATGTACCGTATTATAGAAAATGGCCCTTCATGAGTATATAAGTGTATATGAGATATTGACTTTCAGTGGTCAAGCAGTAAAAATTTTTCCTGAGATTTTTTTTGATATTAGATATAGATAGGTAGTATTCTCAAATCAATACATTGATTCTTTGTAGGTAGATATTGCTAAAAACAGAACCTCAAGATTTTTGTTTCTTGGTCATGAAAGTCAAAGATAATTAACATTAGCTTCCAATGAGTAAATGTGTGTACTTTTGGAGAAGACTATTTTTAGGGCCCTGAACTTCAGAGTTCATTTCCTCTTTTTTTTTCCTTCACTCAATTAAAATATATAGTATTTAGGACTATGGTACTGTGCTAATGTATTTCTGAGAAAATAAAGAGGTCACTTGCTGCTGTGTAAAATTGTAGCAAGAAATCAACAGGGAAGGGATTAGAACAATTAAAATTTTACATTTGCAAAGGGAGGAAGTGAAGTCTGATTAATAAGATCTGCAGTCTGTATTTATAGGAAGGAGAACAACATTGTGTTTCATAAACATTACTTGTACTGAACTGACCTCAATATCTTCTCCTACTTTCCAAGATATAGGAAAATTCCTCCTTCTACTATTGAATTGAATGGGCATTTGCTGCTTTTGTCATTTTCTTCAGGGTAGAATTGTACTGTCTTGATGCCATTTTAAAGAAAAATCTGTTTATTCTGTCTCCCCAAGTGCAGGGAGGTAACGTGTAAAGCTAATTTGGTTATAAGTGAGATTTTTATTTTTTGGAAAGAAAAAGACAAAAAGAAATTGATGTAGCTTTGAAGTGTTACTGCTTTATTCAAAACCTCTTGTTTTATTAACAGGAGTCTCAATCATCCTCGTAAGTAAAGAGAGGGAGGGAGAACTTTTAGAAAAGGAGCTGAATCTGAGAAGTGCTGATATGACTGTGAAGACAGGGAGAGCAATTATGTCCCAGAGAAATAAACACTTACACGGATCAGCCATTGTCGAGTCCCCATGTCTGATCAATGTCTGTGATGCCCTAGTTAAACCTTTCTCTCTGAGCCCTACTCTCCTCTGCTCCCATATATATCATATACAAGAACAAGACCTCAGAGATTATATAGTTCATTTTTCCCATTGTTTAGAGAAAATCAAGGTGCAAATAGTTGAATTGATTTTCCTATGATTGTATGGAATGTTAGAGGAAAGTTGGGACCAGAAAAATGGTCTCATAATTCCCAGGTCAGGGATCTTTTCTCTCTACTGTGCTACTTTTCTAGTTCTGCTTTTCAAGGAAGCTTGAAAATGGCTTAATTCTTCCTTCTAACCATTTGATCAATAGAACAAGTACAATACATGTGTTTCATTCTGAGCCTTGTCAGCAGTTATATTTGAGTAGAAGAAATGATGTTTTAGGGCAAATGTCTTGCTTCCTACAGACAAAACTGGAACAAAAGCAAAGCAAAACCAAACTAAACAAACCTTTTGGATGCCATCTAGATACTCCCTCTCATTCTGACCTCCATCAATATTTGTTAAGTGTTCACTGTGTGCAGAATATGGAACTTAGCTCTGTAAGGAGTTAGGAATTGTGAGGTAAAGTGTCTGTATTAGTAAACTAGCTTCTGCTGTGCTGTGGTATCACTCCCGCACACCAGTCCTCATGCTGAAGATTTAGGTCTCAACTAACATATTACTTCTTCAAAGATGTTTCCTTGACCACTTTATCTAATACTGCGTCTCTCATCTCCCCTAATCACATCTACACAAGATTGCATTGCTTTCTTTTCTTCATAGCTGTGATCAATTATCTGAATTCATCTTTTTTCTTTTCTTATCGTTTGTGTACTTTACTCAATATTATATACGTTGCATGAAAACAAAGGCCATTTCTGTCTTACCTAAAGTATTATGATGCCAGGTACTAAGGAAATGCTGAATACCTATTTGTAGAATGAATGGATTTGTTGTTGAATGGGCACACATCCACTGTCCCCCAGTGCCTGGGTGGTTGATGCAAAGGTGTTGCAACGTCAGCCACACAGTGCCCTATGGACTGCATCCTCCAACAGCAAACCAGATCCTGCTGCTGAGCCTGGGAAGCAGTCCCAGTACACTCCCCTCCTTTGAAGGCAGGTTTGCCTTTCAACCTCTTGGCTTCTCTCCTATTAGTTAACCACAGTCACAGCCACTTAAGTCCTTCTCAACAGATTTTAGTTACTTTAAACTTTGGACAGAATGAGTTGAGATCTTGATCCCATCTCTGTCATGAGGACTTTGGATTCTTAATGCTCCTTTTCCTTCATCCCTATGTCCAGTTTTCTCATATTAGTGGGCATGAGTTTTTTTTTTTATTGAGCTGAAATTCACATAACATAAAATTAACCACTTTAAAGTCAACAAATTAGTGGCATTTAGTACTTTCACAATGTTGTATAACCACTGCCTCTATCTAGTCCCAAAACATTTTCATGATCCAAAAATAAAATTCTATACCATTAAATACTTACTTCCTATTTCCCACATACCTTCTCCCTGGACCCTAGCAACTACCAGTCTGCTTTGTATTTGTGTGGATTTGCCTATTCCAAATATTTCATAGAAATGAAATCATATAATATGTGACCTTTGTGTTTGGCTTCTTTCACTTAATGCTTTTGGAGTTCATCCATGTTTTAGTGTGTATCAGTACTTCATTTTTATACTGAAATAATATTCTATTATATGGATATACCATAATTGTTTATTTATCTGTTGATGGACTTTTCAGTTGTTTCTACCTTTTGCTTGTTGTGAGTAGTGCTGCTGCTGTAGTCACCATAGCAAAGACATGGAATCAACTTAAATGCCCATCAGTGTTAGAGTATATAAAGCAAATGTGGTACATACACACCATGGAATACCATGCAGCTATAAAAAAAGAACACGATCATGTCCTTTGCAGGAACATGGATGGAGCTGGAGGCTATTATTTTTAACAAACTAACGCAGGAACAGAAAACAAATACCACATGTTCTCACTTATAAATGGAAGCTGAATGGTGAGAACACATGGACACATAGAGGGGGACAGCACACACTGGGGCCTATCAGAGGGAGGAGAATGGGAGGAGGGAGAGGATCAGGAAAAATAACTAATGGGTACTACTAGGCTCAATACCTGAGTGACAAAATAATCTGTACATAATCCCCATGACACTAGTTTATATATAAAACAAACATGCACACGTACCCCTGAACTTAAAAGTTAAATAAAAAAAAAAATAGTTCTGCTGCTATGAATATGCATATATAAGCATTTGTTTGAATCCTTATTTTCACTTCTTTTGGGTATATACCTAGGAATGAAATTGCTAGGTCATATGGTAACTATATCTTTAACTTTTAGAGCATGTGTTTAGTTTTCACATTATGTCTACAGGCTACAAGGAGCCTCAGCGGTGGTTCTTGACAGAAAAAAAGAAGGTCTACCTTAAGTGGGCATCACCAGTTCTACTAATCATAAACAACACAACTATCATTTTTAAAGGGTTGGTAGCCTTGCTAAATACATAAAACAAAGAGACTATAATACCTATTATAAGAAGATTAAGTGAGATCCAAGAATAATGCATGGAACCTAGTACATAGTAAAGATAATATATCTTAGCTCCCATCTTCTGTAATTTATTAGCTATTTGACCTTGGAGAGGTCATTTAATCATTCTGGCCTCTGTTGTTTTATTGTTAAAAGTTATGTTCTTTTTGAAATTGGGGATCTAAAGCTAGATGCGTGAAATCTAGAATGTTAATAATGGCTGGAAAAAAAACTTAATTGTCAAGTCAAATTTCCTGGATTTATAGTTGAGGGAGCTGTATCCTTGAAAGATTATGTAATTAGCCCAGGGTCACAGTGTTGTTGCTGTTTATTACCCTGGTCTGGAGTCTGCTCCAGTGTTTTTCTATCCCATAAAGTAAGTTCTTCTTCTAGTTCAGTTATTTACTATCTGTTATCAGCTATTATTTACCTAGCACAAAGTTGATACTAGATTAGGTATGTGAAATACTTTATCTTATGCCCTCACAATTATCCCGCATCTTACCGATGAGAAAATAGAAGTTCATGGAATTTTGGCAGTTTGCCATGGTCATTCAATTAGTAAATTGTGGAACCAAAATGAGACTTCAGGTGCATCTAATACAAAACGGTGTACTTTTCCTGACACCGTAAGTTGGGGGTCTTGCTGAAGGAGGGGTAGAGTGTAGAACCAGCAGTCCAGCCATCCCAGCTGGAGTGACCTCATAAGTCACTTTGCCCAAACCTCTTCCTGGTAGCATCCTGGAAATCCCCTCCTCCAGACAATCTCTATCTGATATCTGTGGTGAGAGAGGGACCCTTTCCTTTTTAGGCTGACTATTTGGCCTTGAATTTCCCATAGGGGTAATTGTGACTCCAGGAAGCCAGGCAGTATCATGATTATTTTCCCAACAGGTAGACAAAGAAGATGGTATTTTAGGTCAGAATTGTACAAGACCATCACAAATAACCTGTAATTTTAGCTGCCCAAGATTACTTCTTTGAAATATCTTTTTGTACAGTGTGTATCCTTCACCAAGTTATAGAAGCTCAGGATTACAAATAGATTGTGAGATCTAACAAGCTTTCAGAAAACCAGATTTTGAAAGGTGTTTTAGGCTGGCTCATCTAACAAAATTTATTGTGTGTCCTACTAGGTACCAAATGCTGGGCTTGTCACTGAGCATACAAATATGAATAATATATGGCTTTTGGCTTCAGAAAGCTCACAGTTCAGTGCTAAAGACAGAGACATAAATAAATTATAATACAAAATTGGCAACTTTAATAGTAGAGGTGTGGGAAGATGGACTTCCTGTGACTGGAAGTCTGCAGGCAGAGACATTATTCAGGAACATTGAGCCCTGGCTCAGCTCTCTCTCCTCTGTGATGATATGTCTGCACAGGGGCTAAATTAAGAATCAGGAGGGTCTGCTGTTTGTTAACATTTCCTAAAAAGGAAGCTCATAGGTGGATGATGCTATAAGTCCGAGTATAAAGGAGTGATGGTGTAACAATAATGCCACTTTTTTCTCAAACATAGCCATACCCTACCTAAATGGACAGTGGCAGTGGCAGCTACACAACCTGTGGGGAACCAAGAACCAAGGAAAGACTTCCTGCATGTGCCTCTACTCTGTGCAGCCACTTCTATTAAGTTTTGTACTTACTGCAAACTAAATACATGAGAACTTGGAGGGGTGTGTGTGTGTGTGCGCGTGCATGCACGTGTATGTGTGTGTGTGTATGTGTGTGTGGCCTCTTGCTAGAGATCCAAAGCCTGACTCACAATGCTGCAGGAGATAACAACACAGGATATCAGGATATTGGGAACACTGAAGAAGAATTTTCCCTGCATGGCTTTATAGATAATGTGATATTTCAGTAAGGTCTTGAAGAATTAGTAAGTTTTCCAGTTGAAGAAATCAAGGTGGGGAATTCCAGGCAGTTGGACCAGGTGAAGTGATGAAAGAGCCTGAGGCATTCAGGACCAGTGAAGAATCCAGTGTGTCTGGGGCGGTGGTTCTGTATTAAGGCACATTGTCTGGAACATGGGTCATAGTCAGATTGTGAAGGCCTCTAATGACAGGCAAAGAAAATGTTACTGATAATGAGCTGTTGAAAGCTTTTAGGCAGGAGCAGATATGGTTTTAAGGAATATAACAGGCAGTAATGCAGAGGATGGACTGGATAGGAAGAGAATAGCATCTGAAGATAAACAATAAACTTAAGATAAGGTAGTGACAATGTAGGCGGAGAGAGCAGTCCAGACTTATAGCTCTTTCTGATCTGAAGGTTGAGGAAGGAGTTGAGAGTAACCTTAAGGTTTTTAGCTTGGCCAGGCCATTAAGCTGGGATGAAAAATGTAGCAGATTGGGTGGATTTGGGTTTGGGGAGTGGAGGAAAATAGGTAAATAATGAAATCAATGTTGTGTATGCTGTGTTTGAGGTGTATGTAGGACATCACATAAAGATGTAGACAGCTGGAAATCAAGCTCATGGGATTCAGATTTGGCAATTATTGACTTACAAATTGGAAGTCAAAATATAGGAGTAAGGCTATCTAGCAAGTGTGTAGAGTAAAAGGAGAATAGGTATCAAGATGGGACATAAAAGTTTAATGTAATGTAGAAGAAAAAACAGCAATGGTGATGTTGAGCTCTTGGAGAAGGAGAACTAAAGAAAAGTGGCATTCTAGAAATTAAGGGAGGGCTGGGGAGTGATCACGTGACAAATGTTACATAGTTCTCAAGTAGTATGAGTATTGGAAGCTGCCCACTAGATTTGGCATTTAGAAAATCAATGTTGACTTCAGTAAGTGTAATTACTATGGTGTGTTTAATGAGTAAATTAGAAGTGACAAAGTGGATACAATAAGTACAAATAATACTTGAAAACTAATTTCTGTTTTATTAAAGCAATACAGGTACACATTTAAAATATTTAAATAGTACTAAAAGGCTCTTCAGAAAAACTAGCAGTACCTCTCTCTGGAACTAATGTTAGACTTCCTGGATTCATTCTCTAATTTTCTTATTTTTTCCTCTTTTTTTTCCATCCCTTTGATTTTTTTTTTTTTGACTCTATATTTTGGAGTTTCCTTGATTGAATCCTTAACCTCTTTTATTGCATTTTAAATGTGGATAATCACACTTAAATCTTCATGGTTCTTTTTTGTTCTCTGTTTCTTTTTCATGTATCCTGTTCCTTTTTTCAAGCATGCAATATCTTCTTTTATCTCTCTAAATAAAGAGAGGCAAAGCTAGAGGTGATGATGGTCAAGAGTATAAAGAGAACTCAGGAGAACATTCCTATGTCTTGTGGGGAGAGGAGGGTCTTATTTACTCATGCAAATGAATTCTCATCTACCCTACCCTATTATCTGCCAGATCTGCCCTGATATGTCCTGACCATGAATGTTAACGGTGGACACAGTTTAGGTTCAAGCTGAGAATCCTGCTTCAAAGACACCTATTCATGCCTTGTTTTGAATGTTTAAAAAAGTTCAGAATAGTCACAGTCTCTTGGTGGGAACCATGTCTTCTTTGGCATAATAGGATGATTAGAAAGGCCTAGCTGTCATGCCATCTCAGCTTGAATACCAGTTAGAACCATGCAGCCAATGGAAATGAGATCCGAGAACCTGAGTACTTAATGTATCTGTTTTTATTTCAGACAGAGCAGAAAACCAGTGTGAGAATCGGGAGAGATTCATGTTTAAGTTACAGCTTTTGATTTCTAACTCCATGCTCCAAATTTTCACACATATTTTCTCAGGGAATTCTTACCTGAATTAGGTATTATTGTCTTCATTCTTGATAAAGAAATCAAAACTCAGAGAGCTGGTGAATCCTACCCAATTAAGAGGAGAGACTAACAAAGTAACCAAGGCCTTCTGACTCTGAGCCCAGGCCTCTATCTTACTAAGCCACCTATTTGCTTCCCCTCCCCAAAAGGAAGAGAACTAAGAAAACAAGTTCCAGAAAAGATGAGGAAGAAGCTGCCGTTAAGTCCCTGCTTACCTAATTTCTTGAGTATTAATTAACATGTATCATAATTTAAATCCTTCCCAGGAATAATTTGTCATTTTGTCCTAAGAGATTTTTTCCTTTACACTTGTTGTATTCTGTAACTCATTTGAAAGATGGAAAGGGAGGTCCATGGCCCTATTAACCTTTGCTTTAGTTAAATTTCCACAGACAGGCTTTGATTTATAAAGTAAGAAAGATAAACTCGTTAGAGAAAAACTAGAAAGTATAAACAAAAATTTAAAAATATAAAAAATCCATAATTCCGCTGCTTAGAGAAAATTACAATTTCCAGATTTTCTTCTACACATGGATAAAATTTAAGATGCAGTTGCATTATCTATACTTCTATAAAATGTTATGAATATCTTATATCAGTAAACATAGATCTATGCCATTGTCTTTAATGACTATAGACTTTTCCATGTATAACTGTAAGTAGGGTTTTGTTTTGTTCACCTAGCATTCATTAGCTGTTTGCAAACTGTTTTATATAAAGTCTCAAATAGATTTCCTTTGTTTTTTGCAATCTCACATCCCTGATCTTATTTATCTTCCAAGTGGTGACAGATTTGGACTCATGATTTGATAACTGCCAACCTCACTAAGTATTGAACTGACCTGATAGAAATTGCTGGAATTGTCCAGTGAGAAGTAAATAGTTGTATAGTACTTATTTTCAGCATGATACCCTATAGTGAAAATACCAGATAAGAAGTGATTAAAGTACAGACCAAAGAGTCTCTGAGTGAAAAGCATGGGTCACTGGTTTATTGCTTTCATATAAAAGAAAGGATAAAAAGGAAAGAAACTTGGGGATAAAGTGTAAATGAATTTGACTTGCTGACCCTTGAGCAATTTGGGATTTCAGCACTGAATTTTAAACAGCTTTAAAGAAGCACTGAGCTCAAAATTTAATAGATCAAGCTGGGATATGGGAAGATAAAACCACAAGCTTCTTCACACCTCCATCTAGCAATAGATAACTTTTTTGAAAATTTCAGGGCTTCTAGGGGAAAACTTTGCAGGAAAGCAACTATGTATGTTAGTAGCTGGAAATTGCTTGTTCTGCACAATGCAGAAAGGAGAATCCAGGGGAATAATAATCACTGTTCTTACCTGCGTTTCTTGAACACACTAAAGAGATGTGGCTGTTGATGTTGGGGAGTGAAGTGACGTGGTAGAAAACAAATTAGCAACCAGGAGATCTGTGTTGATCCTTCTTCTATGTTAACTTTCTGTGTGACATTGTATAGGTCACACGACCTCTTTGTGTCTCAGGATCCTCATATATAAATTGGGGATGATGTTAACTGTGGCCTGATCTACCTCATAAACATATGTGGGAATCAAGTGACATGATCATATAATGGGTTTGGGGACATTTTGAAAAGTATAAAGCTCTGCAAATTAGGGGGTCATGAAAAATATCAATAACTTTCATTTATTTGTGTTCAATCAAATGCCTGATTTTTGTTTCCAGAGTCCAGTGTTTAAAAACCAGAACTGATAGAGCTCTACAGTAGAAAATCTGCCAGCCCAAATGGCACATATGCCCCAGTTTAGTCATTTGTTTACAAAATAGTTTTTTGGTGGTATATTTTTTGAATGTAGTCTGGTATCTAGAAAGTTTCAGCATCAAGGTATTGAGAATAAAACGTAAGACCATTTCATTCAGAAATTAGACTCAAATATGGAAAGAATATAATTCATTTTAAAATGAAAAATTAGCAAGGAAATAAATAATCAATCTGCTCAGCTAGTCCAGGTAAATGAGAAAAGTTCCCTTATTCCCCTCGCAGTGGGTGCGATGAGGGTGTGGCTTGCTCAAACCCCTCGGAGGAACACGCAGACTGGCAGGTCGTGAGGAGCCTTTTTGGGCTCTGACCCCAGGGCAGTATCTAGGGTTGATTGACTACAGCTCCCGAAGCCCCGGGTATGTGTTACAGTGCACTCTTTCAGTGTAGCCATCCTCAGGCTGCTTGTGTTAGTCAGCTCAATTAGACCCTCTGCCTTATCGCAAGGGCAGAGGGCTTTCTGTATCCCGGGGTTCTTGCTTTCGTGTACTGGGAAAATGAGATCACACGCGGACTTGGAGAATGAGTGCAAGGTTTCATTGAGTGGAAGTAGCTGTCAGTGAGGTAAATGGGGAGGAAAGAAGGGGGATGGAGTGGGAAGGTGATCTTCCCCTGGAGTCTGGCCACCCGCAGCCAAATTCCCTGTTGTCCTGCCTTTCATGGCCCGCCGGAGTCCACTGGTGCCTGTCAGTGTGCTCTTCCGTTCCTCTGCTCCTCTCGAGGTCCAGCTGTCTGTATTTGTGCCCGTTATGGTCTTGGGGTTTTAATAGGCACAGCATGGGGGGTGTGGTGCGCCAGGGTGGTCTTGGAAAAATGCAACATTTGGGCGCAAAAGCAGGAGTGCCTGTCTTCACCTAGGTCCGTGGGTACAGGCTAGAAGGGAAGAGCCCTAGCCAAGGACCCTGCCTTTCTCTACCCAGCGCTTCCCTGCCACTTCCTATGTCACAAGGACTAGATATTTTCCTTCAGAAATAAAGCATATATATTTTAAATAAGTTGAAAATGTATATTTTTATTATACTTTATGTTCTAGGGTACATGTGCACAACGTGCAGATTTGTTACATAGGTATACATGTGTGATATTAGTGTGCTGTACCCATTAACTCGTCATTTACATTAGGTATATCTCCTAATGCTATCCCTCCCCCCTCCCCCGACCCCACAACAGGCCCCGGTGTGTGATGTTCTCCTTCCTGTGTCCAAGTGTTCTCATTGTTCAATTTCCACCTATGAGTGAGAACATGCAGTGTTTGGTTTTCTGTTCTTGTGATAGTTTGCTGAGAATGATGGTCCTACAAAGGACATGAACTCATCCTTTTTTATGGCTGCACAGTATTCCATGGTGTATATGTGCCACATTTTCTTAATCCAGTCTGTCATTGATGGACATTTGAGTTGGTTCCAAGTCTTTGCTATTGTGAATAGTGCCGCAATAAACATATGTGTGCATGTGTCTTTATAGCAGCATGATTTATAATCCTTTGGGTATATACCCAGCAATGGGATGGCTGGGTCAAATGGTATTTCTAGTTCTAGATCCTTGAGGAATCGCCACCCTGTCTTCCACAATGGTTGAACTAGTTTACACTCCCACCAACAGTGTAAAAGTATTCCTATTTCTCCACATCCTCTCCAGCACCTGTTGTTCCTGACGTTTTAATGATTGTCATTCTAACTGGTGTGAGATGGTATCTCATTGTGGTTTTGATTTGCATTTTTCTGATGGCCAGTGATGATGAGCATTTTTTCATGTGTCTGTTGGCTGCATAAATGTCTTCTCTTAAGAAGTGTCTCTTACATATACTTTGCCTACTTTTTGATCGGTTTGTTTGTTTTTTTTTCTTGTAAATTTGTTTGAGTTCTTCGTAGGTTCTGGATATTAGTTTGTCAGATGGATAGATTGCAAAAATTTTCTCCCATTCTGTAGGTTGCCTGTTCACTCTGATGGTAGTTTCTTTTGCTGTACAGAAGCTCTTTAGGTTAATTGGATCCCATTTGTCAATTATGGTTTTTGTTGCCATTGCTTTTGGTGTTTTAGTTATGAAGTCCTTGCCCATGCCTATGTCTTGAATGGTATTGCCTAGGTTTTCTTTTAGGGTGTTTATGGTTTTAGGTCTAACATTTAAGTCTCTAATCCATCTTGAATTAATTTTTGTATAAGGTGTAAGGAAGGGATCCAGTTTCAGCTTCTACATATGGCTAGCCAGTTTTCCCAGCACCATTTATTAAATAGGGAATCCTTTCCCCATTTCTCGTTTTTGTGAGGTTTGTCAAAGATCAGATGGTTGTAGATGTGTGTTATTATTTCTGAGGGCTCTGTTCTTTTCCATTGGTCTATATCTCTGTTTTGGTAGCAG
Source organism: Chlorocebus sabaeus (assembly GCF_047675955.1). Classification (NCBI taxonomy): domain Eukaryota; kingdom Metazoa; phylum Chordata; class Mammalia; order Primates; family Cercopithecidae; genus Chlorocebus; species Chlorocebus sabaeus. Next base: position 60,468,797 of record NC_132925.1, read on the forward strand.
TACCATGCTGTTTTGGTTACTGTAACCTTGTAGTATAGTTTGAAGTCAGGTAGCATGATGCTCCAACTTTGTTCTTTTGGCTTAGGATTGTCTTGGCAATGTGGGTTCTTTTTTGTTTCCATATGAACTTTAAAGTAGTTTTTTCCAATTCTGTGAAGAAAGTCATTGGTAGCTTGATGGGGATGGCATTGAATCTATAAATTACCTTGGGCAGTATGGCCATTTTCACGATATTGATTCTTCCTATCCATGAGCATGGAATGTTCCTCCATTTGTTTGTGTCCTCTTTTATTTCATTGAGCAGTGGTTTGTGGTTCTTCTTGAAGAGGTCCTTTACATCCCTTATAAGTTGGATTCCTAGGTATTTTATTCTCTTTGAAGCAATTGTGAATGGAAGTTCATTCATGACTTGGTTCTCTGTTTGTCTGTTATTGGTGTATAAGAATGCTTGTGATTTTTGCACATTGATTTTGTATCCTGAGACTTTGCTGAAGTTGCTTATCAGCTTAAGGAGATTTTAGGTTGAGACGATGGGGTTTTCTAAATATACAATCATGTCATCTGCAAACAGGGACAGTTTGACTTCCTCTTTTCCTAATCGAATACCCTTTATTTCTTTCTCTTACCTGATTGTCCTGGCCAGAACTTCCAACCCTATGTTGAATAGGAGTGGTGAGAGAGGGCATCCCTGTCTTGTGCCAGTTTTCAAGGGAAATGCTTCCAGTTTTTGCCCATTCAGTATGATATTGGCTGTGGGTTTGTCATAAATAGCTCTTATAATTTTGAGATATGTTCAATACCAAATTTATTGAGAATTTTTAGCATGAACGGCTGTTGAATTTTTAAAAGGCAGTTGATGGTCTCACTTGTGAACTGAACTTGTGTGTTCATGGGTGTGTCTAATGCACATGGACAAATTAGGTTTAATGTTTTCTTAAATACTTCTCTGTTATGTAATGTTAGCGAAGAAGCTAAACATACTCCCCAGTGTCCCACGACCTCCAGTTTAGCCTCTCCTTACCCAAGTAACTCCAGATCAGCTGAGGTAGCTTTACAAAGTGGTTTAACCTGATATGAGTCTCATTAATTTTTATGTTGGCCACTTAAAGTACTTATAAAATGTAATGTATTATAAAATGCAAACAATAGTTTGCATTAACTAGTGCTAGTCAGTAACTTGGTCAATAAGGGTAGTACATTAAGGATTCTAAAAATCATGCGAACAGTTACACTTAACCTTGGATGAAGTTGTATTTTTCTAGCATCTTGCCTTAAATGTGGGGAATTACACTAGAATTTAGAGGTACTTTCACCACATAGTAGTCTAGACTCATTTCCTTTTTCTTTTGTCCCAGAATTTTGTATCTGTAGATGACATAGGGGTGTGATAGAGAATATAAAAGCTTTGATTCTGCCATTGCAAACTCTGCATGGTACCTTACTCACTCAAAAACTTCATCCTTCCCCAATGTGAGTAATTTTCTCTTTATTCACGGGTAAAATCTGTCCTAGATCAGAATGTTCAGTGGTGTAACAAGAAAGAAAGCTCAATCTTGATTTTAGGTATTTGGTTCCTCAGTTTAAGTGTGGGACATCTCCCAGCTTCCACCCAAGAAATTAGCTGATGAAATTACCACCAAGAATCTACAGATGAAGTGGGATCTCAGAAATGTCCATTCAACATCTTTTAAAATTAGCTTGTAGAGAAGGGATGACCTTTCTGTTTGCTCTCTTCTATATAGGATATGTTGTTAATGTCCATATTACCACGATCTAAAGGAAATTTAGAGAAGACAAATGTACTTTGTTCATTATTTTACCTTTTGAAGAGGCATCGGATCTGTGGAGTAACTTTCAGTAATTTGTTCCTGTCTGCCTAGCCCATATTAAGGTCATGATGACCTTTTTTCCTGATCCTGATCTGGGAGTGGTGGTACATCTTAATTGTGCCACATCAAGAGAGACTGAGTTTATTTTTTCCTGTTGTTAAGAGTGGTACATCTTCCGAAAAACCTTTAGTATTTTCTTTTAGTACTGACCACCTCTTTTAGCATTACTAGTTTAAAAATCCTCTCTTTTAGTTCTAATGTTTGATAGCAGAATAGGGTGACTATAGTTAGCAATAATGTGATATATATTTCTTTCTTTTTTGGGGGAGGTGACAGGTTCTCATTGTGGCCCAGGCTGGAGAGCAATGGCACCATCATGGTTCACTGCTACTGTGACCTCCTCGCTCAAGGAATCCTCCTGCCTCAGCTCCCCATATAGCTGGGACTACACGTGCAGGCCACTATGCCTGGCTAATTTTTAATTTTTTTTTTTTTTTTTGTAGAGACAAGGTCTTGCTATGTTGCCCAGGCTGGTTGAACTCCTGGCCTCAAGCAATCCTCCTGCTTTGGTCTCCCAAAGTATTGGGATTACAGGTATGAGCTACTATGTCCAGGTTGTAACATATATTTCAAAGTAGCTAGAAATGTTCCCAACACATAGAAATGATAAATATTCTAGGTGACGGATACCCCAGATACCCTGACTTGATTATTACACATTCTATGCATGCAACAAAATATCACATGTATCTCATAAATGTGTAAAATATTTACAATTATTTTTTAATCTCACTTTAAATCAGCTTTACCAAATGTATTTTCTCAATGAGTGATGAGGACCAGAGGGAAATAAGTGCATATGGGATCAGAACACCTCATCCTGCCACATACTTTAGAAATTGTAACAATTTATGCAGATTGGCCTTCAATATTTGATTGACAAACAAGATCAATTCAGATTCTGTGGGCTAGCTAGCACTATGAAAGCTTGAAATTATTTTAGTTCGTTGGTAAGCATCTACGGCTTTTAGTGTCTGAAAGCACAGATCATTCTCACTCTATTGGATAGTGGTGTGGAGGGGTAAGAAGAAATCTCAAGTTTGCTGTTTGCTTTCTCCAGCTGTTTCCACTTATGCTGATTATAGCCTCATTAACAATTTCCCTTGCCCCTTTCTTTCCTCATCCAGCCCCCAAGTCTAGCTTCTTACCCAGAGTAACTCCAGACTAGCTATGGTGGCTTCATGAAGTACTTTAGCTTGATATGGGTCTCATTCATCTTTATGATGGTCACAAGATACTTTGAAACAGCCAATTTTAAGCAAATTATAAATTAAAAAGAGATACTAGAAGATGCTGAAGAGAAACAACTTAGCACCTTCTAATGCCTCTTTTTACAATTTCTTCTCACCATTAGCAGTTTTATCTATTTTTGACACAAGCTAACTCTGTTATTGGAAGGGACCAGGTACACTAACTAATGCTAAGGTATAAATGAACAAGAGATGATTTAGCTGGCTATCCCTCTCAGCATTGTCATGTGTATAAAGAAAGAAACATGCTCTTGGGCTTAGAAATGTTTTGTTCCATTCATCAGGCATATCTTATGTCTCTGGCGTTCTAGTTTCATTTATAAGTATCCTCAGTAGATTGATTCTTTGCTTGCTTGAAGTGCATTCCGATTTGCTTTATTTACTGGAATTATCAACAGATTTTAAGGCCAGTCGAAACTAGAGTTAATTGTAGATCTTTTTGTCTCAGATTAGAAATAAAAAACAAAATGAGGGGTAATAATCACATACATCTTCTTAGAACAACGACTGTTTTCTCATTCCTTTCTTGTCATTTACATATGCACATTCATATTTTCTATATTTGCCATCCTAATATCTACACCACTTTGTGACCAACTTTTTCCTTAACATTATTATAAATTTTCTGCAGAATTTCTCTCAAGTAAATTCTAATGAATGAAAAATAACCTAGGCCAGTGCACTTCAAATTTTTTTGTCATTTTCCATACTAAGAAAGATCTTTTACATTATACTTGGTATACATACACATAAACACATTCATATTTACAGAGAAATAAAGGTTGTTTTTGTTTGTTTGTTTGTTTGTTTGACGGAGTCTTGCTCTGTCGCCAGGCTGAAGTGCAATGGCGCAATCTCGGCTCACTGCACTCACTGCAACCTCCGCCTCCTGGGTTCAAGCAATTCTCGTGCCTCAGCCTCCAGAGTAGCTGGGACTACAGGTGTGCACCACTAGACCCAGCTAATTTTTGTATTATTGATAGAGATGGAGTTTCGCCATGTTGGCCAGGGTGGTCTCAATCTCTTTCCATCTCTTGACGTCGTGATCCGCCTGCCTCGGCCTTCCAAAGTGCTGGGATTATAGGCGTGAGTCACTGCGCCTGGCTGAGAAATAAAGGTTTTATGAGATAATTCTTACCCTCACAAGGAGTGATGTAATCTGATATTTTCTATTTCATTTTATTCTGTTTTATAATACAGTTGACCCTTGAACAACACTGGTTTGAATTGCACAGGTCCGCTTACATGTGGACTTTTTTCAACCAATCATGGATTGAAAATGAAAATACATTATTGGCGGGAGGTGAAACTCAGTATATGGAGGGCCAAATTTTCCAATACCCAAGTTCTACTAGGCCAACTGTGGGACTTGAGTATGTGTGAATTTTGGTACATGTGGGGGTCCTGGAACCAATCTGTGAATATCCTGAGGCAGGGGTGTATTTTCTTTCTTAATCATTTAATTTAAAAAAACTGCTGAGTTTGATCAGCTGAAATATTTTCATCTCTCCTTATGAATTGCAACCTACAGTTTGAAAAACACTGTTCTAGCCTTCGATATACTACAGTTTATTCCCCTATTTTTGGGCATTTGGGTTATTTCCAGAAATTGTTTTCTCTGTCTTCCATCTCTTTCCTGACCTCTTTAATTCCTTCTTTCTTTTTCTTTTAGTTATCACAGAAAGTACACCACCAAACAGCTCATGTATTTAGTAGTTTACTTTTGTCGAATTATTCCTAAGAATGGAATTACTAGATTAAACTTTTTTTTAAGGTATAGCTCTTTATATTTGCACTTAATTCATTTATTTATTTTAGGCTGTAGTGCAGTGATGCCTTCATAGCTCACTGCAGCCTCAAACTCCTGGTCTTAAGTGATCCTTCAGCCTTGACCTTCCAAAGTGCTGCTGTTACCGACGTGACTTGCCACACTAGGCCCTGATATTTGCACTTTAATAGGGAATAATTTCTTCTGCTAGAGGGCTGAATGGCTGATCATTGAATGTCAGGCAATTCAGATAGGCGGGTAGGAGACAGGTGGGATTACAACGAAGAGAGACCTTTATTCGCAAATATCAAATAAGCACCTACGAAAAGCTAGGCAGGATAGTACTGTGGGAGAATGATAAGAGTCAGAAACCCTGGATATCAGTCTCAACTTTGTCATTTGCCCATTTTGTATCCTTAGGCAGCTGTGTGAGTGAGCCTTAGTGATAGCTCTAGAGTGTTGTGAATAGTAAATAAAATAGCACACTACTGCAAAACATTAGTTATTGTTTTATTACTACTAACTCTATTCCTAAGGCTAACTCTGTACACAGCTCTCCTAAGGAAAATTATCTTCCCCATTTATTCAGTAGGGGCATCAGAGAAAGAAAATTTGGCAGATATTAGCTCTTAGACAGTTTACTGTGTATCTAAAAACCAAGCACAATTCTCAACTCAGAGATTAGTGACACCAGAGACACTAGCTTCTGCTGCTTGTCTCTGAAGCTCCTCCATGCCCAACCTTGGGCTATTGATCTGAAGAGCTAATGGTAGCATGAAGTTGAAGAGGTAATACAACAGGAAACAAAAGGAAACCACAAAGCCCTCTAGGTACAGCCTTTCTGAGTAGGTTGGAGGGATATCTGAATTTTTTTCTCTTTTATATTTTGTCTTTGTCTTAAAACCGTCATGTTCTGGAAAAATATAGTTTATTTTACCTGATAGTGTAGCTTTATTATGAGGATTCTAATAAATGTGGCCTGTGTTTATCTAGGGTAAATCCTAATTTATTTCACTGCCAGGAGTTATTGAGGGTTTCTGATGCAAGTTTAACATCTTCAGTTAATTGAAGAATAGATCTTTTTGCCTCAAACCAGCAAACCCTCATTGGGAGGACAAATAAATTTTAAGAGTTCAAGTAGAGTCAATTCCTGATTTCTCCAGGGGTTGACTACTTTGTGGATTATTCAGCTTCTACTTTTCCTATTGCCTTCAAGTTACTCATTATTTCTTTATTAGTGACTTTACTCTTTGTTTACATTGGAAAAGACGATTTTAAAAAAGGATACACTTCAAACAGTTGGAATTTCCTATCTGTTGTATTGTTCTGATTAAAAGAAAAGGGAGTTATAGTGGAGGTGGAAACTATTACCCAAAATGAGACATTGGTGAATGTCAGTTATCTCTTGAAGGGTATAGGTGAAAACTAAATGAGATAATGACTGTAAGGTGCCTGGTTTATGGCCTGATGAACAGTGCTATTTTCATCCCCTAGCTGAAAAAAGAAATAGAAATATCACTACAAACAGATATCTTTATCTTCATTTCTTCTTTGTTCTTTTATCTTTTCCCTTTAGGCCTATATTTACTAATGAGTACTGTTAAAATTCCATTTTGATGCCCAATCGCATAGCCTATACCTCAAAAATAAAGGTTTCTAAACTCATTTTCGTTTTTTTGGCCCAGCAATGCCACAGGAACCCTACAGAAATTCTCCTAAGGTGACTTAGACAAGGAGGTTCACTGAAGTATTGTTCATTGTAGTGAAAATTTTGTTGGTAGAGGAACAGATAAATCAAACAGATAAAGCAATTATGACCAATTATTGCGTAACTGTTAAAAAAATGAAACAGAGGTATATATGCCAACATGGATAGATCTTCAAAACATAATTTTGAGTAAAAATTTTAAGTTGCCAAATTATGGAAATAGTGATTTGTAGTTTATTAAATAAACCACATATCATTTTATAATTGTATTGTTAGGAATAATAATGTCCTTGGGCCAGGATATACATTTCTGTAAATAGCATATAAAAATAGTTTGTAAGAATGCATATTCAATTTATGATACAGATTGCTCTGGTAAAGGGAACTAATAGGAGTGGTGTAGACTCTAATTTTATCATATTGTCTTATTTCTTTTTAACAGAAAAATTGTTGTTCCCCAAACAGATATTCAAATGAAGAGACAGATATTCACAGGAAAAACTCCTAAGTTTCCTTTAATAATGTTCCTATTTCTGTCAGTATTATCATTTTCCAGATTACCTGGACCCAAAAATCTTTGATGATTTTTGATATTATTCTGCTTTTCTTAACCTCTTTCAGTATTTCATTCAATGATGTTCCTTTTTCCAAAATGTACCTCAGATCTGGACCTTTCCTTATATTTTAAATATCACTATTCTAATTCACAAACTTATTGCCTGTGTTAGGCTCACTGCAGAAAACTTAAGTTGTGTAATTGAGGAAAATTTAAGGGATTCTTTTTAAAAATACGCATTATTATTAACTATAATCACCAGCCTATGCAAGATATCGCAAAATCTTATTCCTCTTGTTTAACTAAAACTCTGCATTTGACAGACATCTCCCCTTTCCTCATTCTACCCTCCCAGGCCCTGGCAACCACCATTCTATATTCTGCTTCTGTGAATTCAACTGTTTTAGGTTCCACATGTAAGTGAGATCATGCGGTATTTGCCTTTCTGGTCTTGGGTAATTTCACTTGGCATCATGTCCTCCAGGTTCATCCATGTTGCAGCAAATGACCAGATTTCCTCCTTTTTTTTTTTTTTTTTTTAAATAGCTTAATGGCATTCCATTGTGTATATATACCACATTTTCTTTCTTTATTCATTCATTGATAGACACATAGGTTTATTCTATACCTTGGCAATTGTGAGTAATGCTGAAATGAACATGGGAAATGCAGGTATGTCTTCAATGTACTGATTTCAGTCCCTTTGAATATATACCAGAAGTGGGATTGCTGCATTTTATGGTGTAAAAGGACTGTATATATGTTTGAGCATAGAAAAAGAAGCAAAGGGTGATAGAGGCTGATGATAGGAAAACTTTTAGTTCTGGAAAGGTTAAAGGAAAAAAATATTACATTGGAGAATAGGGGAATTGGTAGGGGTTGGGAGGAGAAAGAGAGAGAGAGAGAGAGAGACAGAGAGACAGAGAGAGAGAGAGAGAGGAGAGAGGAGAGAGAGAGAGAGAAATTGAGATTTACTAGGATCCTCTAGATCTTCCACCTTTAGTAGAGGACACCAACCTGAGGTGGCCCAGCAGGGAGGGTATCTGGAGAATACGGACCCTGACCTCTCTCTCTCCTTCCTGATTCCCTGTGAGTGCATTCTGCTGGATAACCTCTCTGGGAAGCTAAAGAGAGGTGCACTGCTGCAGGCTCCACAGATCACCTGTTGGTGCACAGAGCAGGATGAAGGGTGGTGAGTGGATCTGAAGGGCTGTATTAGTCGGTTTTCATGCTGCTGGTAAAGATATACATGAGATGGGGTAATTTATAAGGAAAAAGAGGTTTAATTGACTCACAACTCCATGTGGCTGGGGAGGCCTCACAATCATGGCAGAAGGTGAAAGACATGTCTTACATGGCAGCAGACAAGAAAGAATGAGAGTCAAGCATAAGGGGAAACTCTCTATGAAGCCGTCAGATCTTATAAGACTTTTTTACCACCATGAGAACAGTAAGGGGGAAACTGCCTGCATTATGCAGTTATCTCTCACCAGGTCCCTACCACAACATGTGGGTATAATGGGAGCTACAATTCAAGATGAGATTTGGGTGGGGACACAGTCAAACCATATCAAGGGCTAAATGAAAATATCCAGCATGCTGTCTCATCTTCTCGTATCTGGACTTCTGAAAACTTAGATATAGGATGTAAAGACAAAAACTTAGGTTAACCAGAGTAAATTTTGCTGTCAAGTAAACTCTGTGTTATCATTAAAATGAAAAATTTGAGAGGGAATTGGAGGGTCTGTTTTTGCTCTTTGAAATTTTCTAAGCATCGGTGGTTGATTTCTTCTATCAGCTGTTTCCAGTTGTGTGATATGAAGCAACTGGTTCTTGGCCTGGGTTCAGTTTTCTTATCTGTAGAGTGGATATAATCATAGTGGTTTGTCTAAGGATCAGATTAAATGATTTATGTTCAGTTCCTAGCACAGGACCTGTTACATAGTAAATGTACCCATTAAATGTTGGTATTTACTCTCCATTGGGGTGAAAATTATTCTCCGAGCCTAAGAAAGTCAAGCTTCAATTACTGTGCTATTCAAAGCAGAAATCACTCATCACTAATGACAAATACAAGAAGAGAGATAGAATATCAAGGAACATTCTAGGACTTGCCAACATCTTTCATTTTTGCTTATCCATTTCACCACTTTCTTCATGTTCCAGCAAAGAATTCCCTCCATTTCATAAAGACTTCACTGAGTTCTGCAGCCATGCTGAGCTTCATATTTGAATTACTGTAGTATTCCTTTTAGAAGCCAAGCACTAGATTGTGTGGTTATAAATCATCTAATTTGGACCTCCTGTTATAAAAAGTAAATATATTTCTATCTACCCAACTAGGTCAGAAGCTTTTTGAGGGGAAACATAATCTTTTTTTTTTTTTTTTTTTTTTAATGCTTAGAAGTGTTGGCTGAACACAGTGGCTCATACCTGTAATCTCAGCACTTTGGGAGGCCGAGGCAGGCACATCACTTGAGGTCAGGAGTTTAAGACCAGCCTGGCCCACATGGTGAAACCCCATCCCTACTAAACGTACAAAAATTAGCCAGATGTAGTAGCAGGCACCTGTAATCCCAGCAACTTAGGAGACTGAGGCAGGAGGTTGCAGTGAGCTGAGATTGTACTACTGCACTACAGCCTGTGTGACAGTGAGATTCCATCTCAAATTAAAAAAAAAAGAAGTGTCTGTTCATCTATCCATTTTTCCTTCTGTCTCTTAATCCTTTCCTCTCTCCTTTTCTCCCTTTCTTCCTTCTTCCCTTCCTAATTTCTCTCCTTTCTTCTCTACTCCTTCATTCACCCTATCAAATAAGCTACATTAATTTATGAAGCACCTATCAAGTACTGTGCTACTGGTGCAAGGACTCTGACCTTGTAGAACTTAAGGTACAGTTGGAGAGATAGAGTACATGAATAAATTAACCATAATTATAATTGTTCCATATATAATACTATGCAATATAGAATACAGGAAGCACTGTTAAAAAATTTCAGTTGAAGTCCTTTGCATATTTAGACCTTAGTAAGATAAGCTTTGAATAATGGACAAGGCCTCAGCAAAGAAAGCTTTGACAAATGGCTAGAAATTGAGGTGAGAAGTTACCCTCACTACTGGCTAAGTGAGGAGTGGATGAAGACAAACGAAGACTGGACTCTATCATTACTGCTGGTATGGGGTTCCAGGGATAGACACAGCAGTAAGCTTAGCCTAGAGGAACTTATGTTTTGGCTAATAAGGGTTTCTTGGAGGCCACTTTTCTACTAATCTTTTTATCACAGCTTTCCAGATAAAACATCTTCTAGTATTAAACTTTTTCTAAAAATGCTTATTGACATCTCTTACAAGCTCCTGATCTTTCAGAATCAAGTCTTCGTATAGATTTAATGACATTAAGAAGAATATTCCAGATTATGTTATGCAAGTGATATAGTTTGGCTCTGTCCCCACCCAAATCTCATGTTGAATTGTAGTTCCCTTAATCCCCACATGTTGTGGGAGGAACCCAGTGGGAGGTAATTTAATCATGGAGGAGGTTACCTCCATACTGCTGTTCTCTTGGTAGTGAGTGAGTTCCCATGAGATCTGATGGTTTTATAAGGGGCTTCCCCTTTTGCTCAGCATTCTTTTATTCTCTCTTCTGCTGCCCTGTGAAGAGGTGCCTTCCACCATGATTGTAAGTTTCCTGAGGCCTCCCCAGCTGTGTGGAACTGTAAGTAAATTAAACCTCTTTCCTTTGTAAATTACCCAGTCTCAGGCAGTTCTTTATAGCAGTGTGAGAGTGGACTAATACAGTAAATAGCACATTTTAAGTAAAACTCACATTTTCCACCTTTCTGAAAAAAATTGATAGTAAAGTTCTGTGGATCCACTATAGAACTATAGCTCTATGAAATAAATCAGAGTAAATAGCATATCTGTCACCTCAAATAGTTATCAGTTCTTTGTAGTGAGAACACTTAAAATCCTCTCTTTTAGCTATTTTGAAGTGTACATTATTATTAACTCTAGTCACCTTGCTGTGCAATAGAATACCAGAACTTATCTCTTCTATCTAACTGTAACTTTGTGCCTATTGAATGCCCATCTTCTCCACCCCCAGCCTCTGGTAACAACCATTCTACTCTTTACTATAAATTTGACTTTTTTAGATTCCATGTATAAGTGAGATCACATATTTGTCTCTGTGCCTTATTTTACTTAACATAATGCGGGCCCTCTAGGTTCATCTATATTGTCATAAATGACAGAAGTTACTGTTGTGTTTTTTAAGGCTGAATAGTGTTCTATTTTGTATATGTACCACATTTTAAAAATGTATTCATCCATTGATGGACATGAGTTATTTTCATATCTTGACTATTGTGAATAATGCTTCAATAAGCATGAGAATGCAGACATCTTTTTAACATACTGATTTCAATTCCTCTGGGTATATACCTGGTAATGACATTACTTGATCATATGGTAATTTTATTTTTAGTATTATGAAGATTCCCCATACTGTTTGCATCAATTTATAATATCGCCAACAGTGTATAAAAGTTCCCTTTTCTTCACATCCTTGGCAATACTTGCTATACTTTATCTTTTTAATAATAGCTTATCTAATAGATATGAGGTGCTATGTCACTGTGACTTTAATATGCATTTCTCTGATGATTAGAGATGTTGAGTATTTTTATACATCTGTTGATCATTTCTATGTCTTCCTCTAAGAAGTGTCTATTAAAGTTCTTTGTCTATTTTTAAATGGGGTTGTTTGTTTTCTTGTTATTGAGTAGTTTGAGTTCTTGATATATTTTGAATATTAGCCTATTATCTGGTATATGATTTGCAAATATTTTCTCTCAATTCGTGGGTTGTCTCTTCACTCTATTAATCATGTCCTTTTAGTTTGATGCAATCTCATTTGTTTACTTTAGCTTTCATTGCCTGTGTTTTTGGGGTCATATTCAAGAAATCTTTGCACAGACCACTGTCATGTAGCTTTCCCCCTATGTTTTCTTCTGGTCGTTTTGTAGTTTCAGGTCTTAAATTAAGTCTTTAACTCATCGTGAGTTGATTCTTGTGTAAGAGTGAGATAAGGGACATTTAAATTTTATCTGTGGTTTTTCAAACACAATTTATTGAAGAGACCATCTTTTCCTCATTGTGCGTTCTTGGCACCTTTGTTGAAAATCAATTGACTGTAGACATGTGGTTTTATTTTTGGGTTCTCTATCCTATTCCATTGGTTGATGTGTCTGTTTTTATGCCTGTACTATGCCATTTTGATTATTACTACTTTGGAATATATTTTGAAATCAGGTAGTGTGATGCCTCTAGCTTTGTTCTTTTTGGTCAAGATTGCTTTGGCTATTTGGTGTCTTTTGTGGTTCTGTATGAATTTTAGGAATTTTTTTTTATTTCTGTGAAGAATTATGTTAGAGTTTTGATAGGGATTGCATTAAATCTGTAGATTGCTTTGGTTAGCGTAGACATTTCGATAATACAAATTATTCCAATCCATGAACATGGGATATCTTTCCATTTATTTGTGTCATTTTCTATTTCTTTCATCTGTGTTTTGTAGTTTTCAGTATACACATTTTTTACTTCCTTAGTTAAATTTACCCCTATGTATTTTTTTTTTGTGCCATTGCAAGTGGGATCATTTTCTTAGTTTCTTTTTTCAGACAGTATGTGGTTAGTGTATATAAACGCTACTGATTTTTGCACATTGGTTTTGTACCCTGCAACTTTACTGATTTTATCAGTTCCAGTAGGTTTTGGGTGTGGAGTCTTTAGAATTTTCTATATAAGATCGTGTCCTCAGCAAACAGACAATTTCAACTCATATTTTCCTATTTGGATGCATTTTGTTTCTTTCTCTTGTCTAATCACTCTGGCTAGGACTTCTAGTAGTATGTTGAACAGAAGTAGTTAGAGTAACCATCTTTGTCTTATTCCTGATCTTAGATGGAAAGCCTTTGACTTTTCACTGTTGAGTATAATGTTAGCTGTAGGCTTGTCATATATGGCCTTTGTTGTGTTGAGGAACATTTCTTCTGTATCTAATTTGTTGAGAGTTTTAATTAAAAACATATGCTGGCTTTTGTCACATGCTTTTTCTGCATCTATTGAGATGATTTTATGGTTTTTGTTCTTCACTCTGTGAATATGCTGGATCACATTTATTGATTTGTGTATGTTGAACCAAACTTGCCTCCCAGGGGTAATTCTCACTTGATCATCCCACCACAACCTCTTATAATATCTTGCTGGTGTATAGAGTGGGGAGGTGTATAGCAAGGGAAGTTGGCAGTTTAAAGTCCACAACTATCTGTTATCATTTAACTCCTGATTTGGAGGCACAGCAGATTATACCCAAGCCACAATTATCTGGGTGCTATATCAGGGCAGATCCTTATTTCTTTTTATGCCATCTCATAACTCATGGAGAATAGGCTTTATTTTGCTGTGTTAAGGACTGCAGTGACCAGAGTCTACTTCACTGTCACTAATGGGTTAAAAAAACCTATTTTCTGAGGCCCTAGTACATCAGATGTGAAGTGAATGCTACAAATCTGCTTAATGAGTCTTGAATGTTAACAGTGTGTTGGCATATTTAAGACAAATTGCAATGGTCAGAAATTCCTTTGTGGCTTCTTCTCACGCCCGTGAATGGAAGTAAGTTAACTCTGTGGTTTTCTGGCAGTTTTAATCTTTAACTTTTTTTCCTTTTGGTTTGAAACCATGAAGGATGATTATCTGCAGAATGCCTCTCGGCAGATGGTGGAAACATCCCAAAGGTCTCAAAGTAAAATCCTATACCAATGTTTAGCTAGCATGATTATGCAGTTTCCAGGGGGAAAATATTGTGCATAAAAATATGGTGATATTTATCACAGAAAAAAATAGCATACATTTAGAGTCTCAGAAAGCTTTCAGAGGAGACAGCTTCTTTTGCTTTTGAGAGCCATTAATCATTGCCACACAGAGGGCATTTCTGGTGTCTGGAGATAGAAGAATACAAGAGAAATACACTTAAGAATCCTCTTTGAAATAAAACAAGATTAAAAAACAAAATGTAGGTGGGGCACACAATTTTTCAGGCTCTACCACATTTTAATATATCATGTTGTGTGTCATAGTATGTGTCTATAGCCTTGAAATGTTTGTGTATGCTGGTCCTGAACCTACCTTGTTAGAGATATCAATGGACTTAGAAACATACTTGCTTCTAAATATTTAGTATATTTTATAGTTTTGTTGATCCTCCGAAGAGATGTCTCTAAGAATGGCCTCATGCTGCTAGGCCATTCAGTTTCTATCTGATGCTCTACCACTGAGTTATTCTGATGTCCCAGTACTTGTCAGTGAACTTTAGCATTAAAGATAAAAGCAGTATGAAGCAATTTTGGAGGAAGTTTTGTAGTCTCAACCCTGACAGGAAGATAAGTTATTCTTCTGGGCATTTCAGCAGAGACATTGTTTTGAAAGGCAAGGGGCCAGAGAAGGCCTGAAAAATCATAGCCATTGTTTCTGACAGTAGTCAGGGTGTTGATCAGATTAAGCAAGACCAGCAAGCTGTGTCTTGAGAATTCTTAGGAGCGTGTCTCTTTTTGTGTATGCCATACCAACTTCAGGCCCTTGACTATTGTCAATCTGATGGATAGCTGGAGCTAAAGCTTTAGGTCCAAGGACAGCTGGATGTAAGAAAGGGTGGTACTCTTGAGAGAACTCTGGCTAATCTATGCTTCTTAAACAGGGTTTTTGAAAGCCACAGAATAAATGTGGCACATTGTCCTGGAGAATCTTTACTAGAGATTTTGGGGGTGAAAAATCACCTTTCTTGATATTAAAAGGAAGAACACATGCATTGTGAATTGGAAGGCAAAAAATATATGAATTTTTAATATAAAACCAGAGGGTTTTTTTTTTTTTAAATTTTTTTTTTGAGACGGGGTCTCACTATGTCACCCAGGCTGGAGTGCAGTGGTGTGAGCTCGGCTCACTGTAACCTCTGCCTCCCGGGTTCAAGCGATTCTCCTGCCTCAACCTCCCGAGTAGCTGGGATTACAGGCACCTGCCACCGCACCTGGCTAATTTTTGTATTTTTAGTAGAGGTGGGGTTTCACCATCTTGGCCAGGCTGGTCTTGAATTCATGACCTCATGATCTGCCTGCCTTGGCCTCCCAAAGTGTTGGGATTACAGGCGTGAGGCACCATGCCCAGCCCAACCAGAAGTTTTAAAGAAATAATAAACTTATAATAGGTATATTTAGGTTGACTCCCCAACCCTTATCTCAGTGAATAGGTGAAAATTGTAGTTTACTTCTGTGAGCCCTCTTCTGGACATTTTGAGCAATTAGATACAATTTTTCATGAACCCAGAAATTTTCAAACATGTCTTGTTGAATAAACCAGAAGTTTTAATAATGAAATTTGAAGTTGAAAATTATTAGTCCACAGGCTAAATCTGACATACTGGCTAAATCTAATCAACAGACATGTTTGGTTGGATCCATGCTATGTTACTTTTTTCATTTAGTTGCTAGGAATCAAATTCCTCCTAATAATCCAGTTTCTCTTTAAAGATAAAAGGGAAGATTTGAGAACACGGAGCCTGTTCTCCTGCATAACAGGACTCAATTAGAGCTAAATAGTGCCATTCCCTTCACATAGTAGCTCACCCCGGTTCCTACCCAGCCCACTTCCCTCACTATGTTACCTGCCTGATTGCTGTGGACATTTCCTTTTGTGACCCTCAACTTTAGCTAAGATATCACCAGAGTTTTTCTTGCTTTATCTTTACAGATTCATGTCTCCTCCTAATTTTGGTTATGTGTCTTTCTGATGACCATGGCTATCATGATAATCTGTAAACAGATTTAGATTCCTTCGGATTCTGTGGACTAGTCCTTACTTAAGTATTGATTTCACCTGTATACAGAGAAGCTGCTGTGCTCAATGGCTGTCCGAAGACCGAGTCCATAGGCTGGTGTCTGCTGCCTTGATATCAGGGACCTACAAAAGCTGCCCATTTCTACTTTTCACCCACTCTTTGACTGGGTGAAGGTAACCCTTTCAGTTGTTATCATTCATTTTAAAACATATTGCGAAAGAGGCAAGCAACAACTTTGTTATGAGGAGCAAGTATAGAGAACTTGATTGCTTAACAGCTATAGTGTGGGAGAAAGATCCTTAGATAGGGAATTAGGGTCCTTGTGTTGCAGTCCTAACTCTGTATTTACTGGAAGTTCTCAGGCATGATGACCAGCTGAGTTGGTGATGCTCAGCTTTCTGTTCTGATTTGAATGTTGTATTACCTGCCTCGACTATGTCACAAGCGTATTGAGAAACTCAAATGTAGCGATGTAAGTGAAATAGGTTAAAGACCATACAATCTAAGATATCTTGTTTATATAGAATTCTAAATCAGTGGGCTATGCCTAGTAATTCTCTTTTCTCTGTGACCACCATAATCCCATACAGTTAAGAGCTTATTATTTATTTATTTTACCAGGTAGTTTCTATTTTTAAAGACTGAAGAGAAAAATCAATTAGAAAAAAATGTGTCTTTATTGGCTGAGTGGGGCCTTAAAATGATAAGAGTATTTTGCTTTCCCTTGTTCAGTGAATACCAGAGTTATCTACCACTAGCCCTAAACAAGAAATAATAGAGTTATATAAAAGTGTGTTTGATTTTTACGACTTAGAGGTCACTGGGACCAGGTTTATATTCATTTTTTTGTTAACACTATTTTTCTTTCATGCACTGTGGATTTGTGAGGGTTTTTTTCCTTTCAGGCAGTCAGGAATATGAATTTGTTTTATATTGATCTGCTTATAGTAGTTGGTGTAACAGTATCTTGTAGCAGACATGCTGCTGGTTGTATCTCATTTTACCTTTTATAAAAATCTTAGTGTTTCTCGTCAGTGGCAGAAAACATCAATGTTTCTCCTTGAACAATGCTGAACAAGTCATTTGATGTTTTCTGGCTTGGCTCTTAAATCTTGTGTGGTGTGGATTACAAAAAAAAAAGAGACATTGGGGATTCTATCATCAATCTCATTCTTCAGAGCTTTCAAAAGAAAACTTTGAAAGGCACTAGATTTTCTGCAGCCATGGAGGTTTCTGGCATTTTACATTCATAGAGATGAGTTGCACAATAATCCTTTTCAAAAAGAAAGCAGAACTCCATTTGTTCTGTTGCTTATGGTGCCCTATGGTCAGAATTTTAAAAACTGTTCTGGAGTTTAAAATATAGAGTTTAGGACTATAGATCGAGTCTACCCTGTAAAAAATCATTTTTTAAAAATTTCATTATTCCTTTGAACAAGCCAAGACATTATTAAGAGACTTGTATTTTAGAGCGATCTATCCTATATAAATATTACACTGTAGGTGATACAGAAATTATCCTATTTCTATTTAGAAATGCCTTACTAACCATCAATACTTCATTCAGCATTCATTTTTCTCTTCATAACATCACTGCCAATTGATCATTAGGTTTTATGTTTCTTGAAGTGTGTTCTGTAGAACACTGGTTCCATGAGATGCCTCCTCAAAGTAGGGTTCAGTGGTGAAGTAAGTGTTAGCATAACTTGGAGTCAGCCTACATCACGATCCCTCTCCTTTGAACATAGTTCCCTTTTCTCTTTGTGATATTAGTGAGTAGTTGGTTTTGGGACCAAGGAGAACTGGTCCTATAAGTATTATATTATTATAATACTAGCTATAAGTATTATATTATTATAATACTAGCTATAAGTATTATATTATTAACAGCCTTTTGTCTCACTGACATTGATTTTGAGCACAGGCTGGCACCCCTTCACCATAACTAGGGCATTCTTTATTGTTAAAATTAGAGAGTGAAGGTGGGGTTAAAATTAGAGAGTGAAGGGGGCTGTTAACAATTATGCTTGACAAAAGGCATAACTGGGACTGTGTAGTGTAAACTGGGACTTATGGTCACTCTGTGTTTAATAAGCTTACCTCACCTTCAAAGCCTAGCTCACATCCTAACCTCTCCATCATGACTTTTCTGGTTTCCCCAGTTGAAAGTCATTTTTCACTACACTGATACATATCCTTCTTTGGTAATTATATCATTTACTACCTTGTCTTATATAGTTACTTAGGTACGTTCCATTTCTCCCCTAATAAGCTATAAATACATGATCTGCATTTATACCATCTTTCTATCTCCAGTGCCTATTCATATTACCCTGTCAGGAGAAATACCAATAAATATTTGTTGAAGGAGTGAGTGAATGAATAGATTAATAAATGAGCTCAACACAAAAAGTCCGATAGGCTTCTCAACTGTTATATCTTTTCCCTCTTAAAGCAAATCATCTACACTCAAGCTACACTCAAGGTCATTTCATGATGACCCATACCTCATAAACCTTACTTCCTCTAGGCATCTTTGATTGTCTTTCTTATTTATTTTCTGTATCAGTTCAATTTAGGTATCTCTTGGATTCATATCTTCAAAATCCAGGTCCAGAGCCTTACTGTATCATTCTTGAATGTACCTTATTTCGAATCTCTTTCCAATTCCCATTTTGGACATATACCTGCCTAATCTACCTAAAATAGAATTTTAATATTTATCCGCTATCTTATAACTCAAAATACTTTTCAACAGTCCGTAGGCTGAAATTCAAACTCTCGAGTTGGCATTTAAAGCCCTTCATTAACAGAATAATTTACAGATTCCACCTTGCCTTGTTAATTTTTTATTCTTCTTTAGAATTAGTCATTATCATCTGACTCTTTTGCCTGAACAAGCAAATTCGAATCTGTTTTTTCCTAATTGTCCAGCCTTGTCCTCTATTGTTTCCCCTCCATATCCTGTACTCCATCTTCCACCAAACCATTTGCAATTCTTAGATTGTTTCTTAAATATCTGTATCTTTGCATGTAGTATTTATTCTATCTGGAAAACGTTTTTTGTTTAGTGTTTGTATGTTTCTACTCATTCTTTTAGACTTAGAATTCTTACCATCTTTGTGATCTATTTTCCTCATCCTTTCCTTCTCCCCAACCACTGTTAGGTGCTTGCTCCCTGTGTTCCTATTTGCAAAGCTCTGGTACAATATGTGTCACAGTGAATTATTGATTTGTCAGTTGGTTTCAGATTGAGAGTTTTTGTGGCCAGCATCTTAGTTTTAATTTATTTGTATTTCTTAACAAGTTCTCTACAAATATTAGTTGATAGTGATATCAATTATGACTAAGCTTATTGAATACTTGCTACGTGGTAGGTATTACCTTGTCTAATTTAATTTAATTAAATCCTCATAACCAATTCCTGAGCTAGCCATTCTAAATATCTCCATTTTATAGGCAAAGAAATTTAAAGGCTCAGAGCGGTCAAGTGGTGACTTACCTAAGGACACACAACTACAAGTGACAGAACCAGGATCAGAAGCCATTCTACCAAATTGCAAAACTCTTTCTTTCAAGCACTGCGTATATTCAGTCATTTCTATCTCTACAAACATTGGCACATTCATGGAATAACTTCCTCCTTGGTTTTTTTTTTCCTTTTATCAAAGTTTTTTTATATTGTAAGGCACACACCAAAATTTACCTTTATAACCATTTCTTCCATGACTATATCAGCCTTACTTTCTTATATGTTCACTCACCTGGCCATATGAAGTTCAGTACTTAGGCATGAATGTTTCACATGCAACAATTTTCTTATCAATTCCTTGACTCTCTCTAGACCTGGATTGTGTTCTAAATGACACACTACTCCACCCCCGATATACACACACACTACAGTTCTGGACACTTAGTAGAACTTAACAAGAATTATTGCTTTTATACTATACGTAGTTGGTCGCTTTCGTTGTTTTTCTTGTATGAGTCTCTAGAAGATTGGAGGCAGGCTAGGAATATGACATGGTTAACCAATCTGAAGATTAATCCTTGTCAAGTTTTTTTCACTTAAGGAAAGGCTTAACTACTTTCAAAAAGAGAGAACGTAAAGCAAAATAAAACTGACACATTAAAATAGTGGTATCACCGAAGGCATAGATGCTCAATGTGGAAAGGATCCTTTGAAGTCATGAAATTCACCACCCTCTGAAAACAGAAAAGGAAACTGGGGGATACTTGTGCTGTTACTTGCCTTGCTCCACATCTCCCACTTTAGATGCAAAGCCTGGAGAGAGAATTGGGATCTCCTGGTGATTTGAAGTCCTGTGCTATCTCTCTTTTGGACAGGGGCTTCTGTGAATTAATGTGCAAAGGGTCAAATGCAAATACTTTGCACTTAAGAGTGTTCCAGACTGGAACCCTGGCCCTGTGTGAGATTGTGCTTTGAACATCACTGTGTGTCAAAGCAGATTATGATAGTGAGCTATAGAACAGGACAAGCAGCCAAGCAGCTCTAAGAGAGGATTAAATAATTGATTGTTGATAGTTGACCTATACAATAATACATCAGGCCAAGTAGATGCAGCTGGCCAGGATACCCAGTGAGGCATTTCCAACCTATTCGTTTACTCCTTGCTGATGTGGCCTTTTGAGAGAAGAGGTGATAACTGGATGACTAAGTGCCTAAATGTATTGCAGCTGTCCTTTGAGGGGGGTCCAAGAATTACTTAATGGTCCCTGGAAGATTTTTTTTTTTTTTTAAATTACACACTCAAAAATACAGTTGAATTGAAATGAGAGCATCCAGAATAATGACTACGCTCTGAACCAGGCTGTGAGCTGTATGTCCTTGTGAGTAAATGATGGTCCCATGCAAGGGCCTCTTACATAACCATTATTACCAGCGAATAGTTACACAAACTGGTCTTGCCATGCTGCCAAGTCTGGCAGAATATTTTTTTTCCTTTTGGTTCTAGTACATACTGGTTAATTTCAATAAAAATGAATTTTTGTTGAAGTCATAAAGGGCTATTATCCTATTTGAGGTTGTCTTAAAGGCTGCAACAGGTTCTTTGTCAACAGCGTGACAACCTTGTAATTGTTTAAATGAATATTAGACTTGTACATAAAAAAGTCTTCTGAAGGAAGACACAGGTAAAAGGCAGAAAGCTGTGAAACATTTTTAAAGGTACATTCAATTCCTTGCCACACAGATGCACATACACCCTCATGCACATATACACAAATACAGCTTTAGAAAACTATATCCAAGTTAATATTTATGGAGCCACTATCATGTTCAAGGCATCAGATTCCCTGTTACGAGAGGTAAAGGAGTTTGCTGTCTTTTGGGAAGATACCACAGTAAGTCTTCACTTAATGTCAATAGGTTCTTAGAAATTGCAACCCTAAGTGAAACAATGTGTAATGAAACTAATTGATATAAATAAAAGTTAAGTTTCTATGGCATTTTTCTGGTCACAAAACATCACCAAACTTCTAAATAAAGACCCAAAACCCCCCCTTTTTTTTTTTTTTTTGACGGAGTCTTGTTCTTTCGCTCAGGGTGGAGTGCAGTGGCACAATCTTGGCTCATTGCAACCTCCGCCACCTGGGTTCAAGTGAGTCTCCTGCCTTAGCCTCCTGAGTAACTGGGACTACAAGCACGCGCCACCACGCCTGACTAGTTTTTTGTATTTTTAGTAGAGACAGGGTTTCATCATGTTAGCCAGGATGGTCTCGATCTCCTGACCTTGTGATCCACCTGCCTTGGCCTCCCATCACACTTCTACTATTAAGCATTGAAATAAATATGAACTATGTATATACTTAAGAAAGAATAACAAACATAAGATAATATTTACCCAATTTTTAATGAATCTGTGAGTGACAGTGGTTGTAGTAGTGGCAGGTTAAATCAAGGAATAAATGCAAAGAGAAAATTGTCAGGAGCCCCTCCGACCACCATGCAGTTCAAAAACAGTAACAAATATGGGGGTTTGCTAGGCGCTTTTATACTGCAGTTTATTGTCAGGCATCTGTGTGTTTACTGTACACTCCACAGATTTTTATTTTACAGTGGTTTATATTTATTCATCCCTTTATTCTTTTTCAACCTGCTGAATTCCAATTCAGGGTCATAGGTGGCTGGAGCCTATCCCAGCAGCTTAGGGTACAAGGTGGGAAATGACCTTGGACAGACCCCATCCCATTACAAGGTGCAGTCACACATAGCTGCCTTTATTCTGAGTGGGACAACTTAGACTCGCCAGTTCACCTGACATGCACAGCTTCGAAATGTGAGAGAAAACCAAAGTACCTAGAGAAAACCCATGCAGACGTGGGGGGAATGTGCCAGCTCCACACAGACAGTGGACCTGGCTAGGAATTGACTTTTTTTTCCTCTCATCAATTCTATAACAAAACAATGTTGAATGAAGCAGCATTATTCGAGGACCTGCTGTACATGCACTCAAATTACATATCATTCATTAATCTATTCATTTACCAAATATTAATGAAGCACCTGCTATGACGAGGTACTGTGCTAGTGCTGGGAATACATGGCCAACAAAATCACATGTGGTCACTAGGGTCATAGAGCTCACAGTTTATCGATTTGTGATAGTCTCAAGCCAAATGAATATAAAGATTATTGTGTAACTATCACTGAAATAAGTGCCCTGAAAGAATGGAACATGGCTCCATGAGTATGTAGATCAAAGGAAACAGTCTGAGATTGCAGTAGTGATCAGCGAATGAAAGAACTCTGAAGCTGAAATTGAAGGACCAGCATGAGAAGAAATGTGATGAGTATCTTAAAGAAGATACTACAAAAATATGATGTGATCAATGTGTAGGAAAAATGAAATTTGGGTTGGGGAAGTCAGAAAGACTTTGCTAGAAGGTGGTAGATGAGTCTCAAAGAATGAGTTAGGAGTTGCATAGGTTTGAGACCTTTAGGATCTCTGGTATATCACTTAATGACTACTACATTATTCTTCCTTTGTTCTACAATTTAGTTTTTTTATCCAGTGCTTTATTTATTTATTCATAATCCCTGGAGTTCCAGGCATATGATAGGCTGTGTGATAGAAAGGCATTGGGAAAATAGACAAAGAATAAGAGCTCACATTCCGGAGAATAAGACCTGAAAACAATGTTCTGTATTTTTTATACCAAGTATTTTCCAAGTGTGTATTACATATTTCTCTAATAGACCAAGTAGCTTTTCTTATTTCTCAAGTGACATTCTTCATTCTGTTTTCTAGGCAAGCAGTTTTACAAAGCAGAGCTGGACATTCTGAAGTGTTGCTAATTGTTGAGAGTTGTTTTATGAGTAACTGATTACTAATCATAGGGAAAGTATTACATTTTAAGAAAATTTATTTTATAAAATGGAACTGATTCAAGGTCAACCCTATGCAAATACCATGTTCAATCTAGATCTTGGATGCTTTGTGAGTAGGAGCAAAAAGGTGGAGTTTCAGAACACATGAGGGAGAATTATACATAATCTGCAGTTCATGTTGTTAGTGCCAGCATCCACAGTGTGGGTGGCAGCCATAGAAATGTGTGACAGGGGTGTATGTCATCTGTCACACATACCTGGTTGAGAGTCATTGGTGTACTGTGGACTCCTTGAGAGGATAGTCCATGACTTAAATTATTCTTTTTTTCCCCACCTAGATTGCTACATTCATTTGTCCATATATTCATTCTAATCACGTTCATTCATTCAACACATTTTTTTTGTGTGTGGTTTTCTCATTCCATTTCTATCTCTCTGGAATTAAAGAGCTCATGCATATTGAGTCAGGTGGGGAAATTGATCCAGATGGCCAATCAGAGACTTGTGCATCTTAAGATCTCTTCAGGAAGGGAGGAACTGTGTGCAATAAAGACAGAAATAATTTTATATATGTCAGGCTCCATCCTAGGTGCTGGGGACTCAACTGTGAGGGAAGCATTAAAAAACACTATTTTTCTTCATGGAAGCTACATTTTAGCTGGGGAGATAGAAAATAAGTAAGTGAAATGAATAAATGAAATTTAAAATGTGCTAGTGATAAATATTGTAGACAAAATAAAAGAGGAAGGGAGGAGAGGGAAGAAGTAGAGACGTGGTGGTATTAGTACTGTTTGTGGTAATGGATGGCTCTTGAAGGCCTTTCTAAGATGATGTTTGCATAAAGACGTGGAAAAGATAAAGGTGCATAATAGTTGTTCACAAAACATTTTTTGGGCAAATATATATTGTCTCAGTGTGAGGTGATGTTTATCTGGTGGACCAAGAAGTGAAAGGAATTCAGAATATGATTTTTGCCTATTTCCTAAGGTTGAATGTCAATATCATGGCATTGTAAAAAGCAGACTGGTCTTACCTGAGTATTTAGAGTGGAAGGAATAGATGGAGGAAGGAATGGTCTGGCACAGGTTTAAGGAAGGAAATCATGGAAGTAAATCAGAGGTGTCCAAAGAGAATACTCACCTTAGTTCAGAGGCTACCTGGATCCCCATCTTCTCAGTGGAGTCAAAGTATATATCTCACTGACTTATTAGCCTACTCAAGTTATCATTTTCTTCCTTAGACCATACTTCTGCTTAGGAAAAATTGTATTACGCCTTCTTAGAATCAAATAGGAGTGTGCATTTTTTTTCAAATCAAGCTCTCAATCATTAATTTCTCTTCATAAACTTTTTCAGGCTGTTAACAAAAATAAATTATCAGTAATTGCTGGGAATGGCTGATTTATCTGGGATTGTCACTGAAGTATAAAATGCAATTTAGAATCTCATGATTATTATTACATTTCATTCACTAAATATGTGACCTTCTAATTTAGAAATTTAAGATGCATATTAGGTAAATATTAAAATTGTACTGTTTTAATTGTAATTTTTTTTCCAGCTTCCTTTTAATTTGATTATATAATATTTTGTTTGATTGGTATTGGGGGCTGCAGTGGGGAAGTAATGGCCATTTCTCCTACTGTCTTCCATGAAGCCTGACATTAAAGAGACTTCTAAAACTGTAAAACAATGTGATTCTTCTTACTATTTTACTTTTTGGAAAAATATAGTTTAATTTTTAAGAATCTTCAGGTCAAAAAGTTTGAGAACTACTGGTTAGAGGTCAAGAATATGGACACTGAAGTTAGACTGACTGCCTGTTACTGAGCTTTAGGTGACCCATAGCGAGTTATGTACCTGTGCAGTGCCAGATACTCCACCTGTAAAATGGGAATGGTCATCTTACCTATGTCATATGGGCTATTTTGAGGTGTAATTGAAAGAAGGCATGCTGCATAGTAACTATTCAGTAGATATTTGATATTATAACTTGCCCAGCTCCATGTCTGTGAGATCAGAAAGCTGAGGCAATCAGATTAAATATCTTGGTTGAAGTCACACAGAGAGTCAGTGTCAGGACTTGTCTTCTGATTCTCACTACCCCACACTGACTTTCCAGAACCTTTATCAGCCATTGGCTCCAAAGTTGCTCAGAACCATAGAATCATTATTTAGTGATTGCTCTTTGGAAACTAAAGGGGGGGAAAAGATCTTTTCTATTCGATGTTTTTTGGGAAATGATGATAGTACTTTGTATTAGTCTGTTTTCACGCTGCTGATAAAGACATACCCAAGACTGGGAAATTTATAGAGAAAAAGAGGTTTAATGCATTCACAGTTCCACATGGCTGAGGAGGCCTTATAATCATGGTTGAAGGCAAAAGGCATGTCTTACATGGCAGCAGACAAGATAGAAATGACAGCCAAGTGAAAGGGGTTTCCCCTTATAAAACCATCAGATTTCGTGAGACTTATTCACTACCATGAGAACAGTATGGGGGAAACCGCCTCCATGATTCAATTATCTTCCACTGGGTCCCTCCCACAACACGAGGGTATTATGGGAGCTAAAATTCAAGATGCGATTTGAGTGGTGACACAGCCAAACTGTATCATAGTTCTAGTTCATTATAACTGTATGACATGTACAGTTCTCTAACCACTTGCAATCTGATTATCTTTATCCCTATAAGATAAGCAGAGCAGGTGATTTTGTCTCCATTTAATAGATGAGGAATTCTGGTACTCAGGGAAGGTTAAATGACTTGCCTAATATTTCATGACAGATCAGGCATGAGATACCAGGTCTTCTAACTCCTTTGTGTTGTATTATGCAACTGTTCAGTATTGTAAATATTATCTAATCCAACCTCTTAATTTCACAGAGGAAAATGAGTCCCAGAGAGGTGAAGTGACTTTCCAAGGGCACAAAAGACCGGAATAAGTTGGAGAAGAAGCTAAAATAATAAATGTGGGGTGGGGATTGTTTCATTTCTTTGTTAGAGGTTTTAGTTTATCCTAGTTTAATGATAATAATTATGGTTTTTTTCTGATTCTAGGTGTATAAACACTGCAGGGCTATAGTTTTAGTGGTTTAATTATCATGATTTGGGTAATGTATATTTTGCCTAATTAGCCAGGTTGTTTAATGGCCCTTGTTCTTGTGTTCTCTGTGTTTAAAACCCCAGCCTTATTGTGTTGTGGATCTTGTTGGAGGCGATTGGCTTTAACTTGCACCAGGGGATGCATAGATTGCTTCTCAGGACTGAGTTTCACTTCAGATATTTGCAAATTTCAGTTTTACACACTTTTCATGCTAGACTCGGTGGTCTGAGTGTTTATTCTTTTTTTTGAGAGAGGGAGGAGGAAAGGAATGATTGATATCAATATCAAATCATGGGAGTATTGTCTATTTTTGTAGGAAAGATGTGTAGTATAATGTAAAGAAGGCAATATTTTTGTCTACTTTTGGGCTTTATATTAAAACAGCTGCATATATCATGTTTGTAGTTCTTTGGTTAAAAGAAAAGGGCAAAGTAGAACAAAAACACTCAGTCTTTGTAGCATTATTGTTTTTTGCCATGCATTGCCATATGACATCAGGCTTGTCCAGGGTGGTCTAGGAGAAGGAGAAGGGATATGGAAATGATTGAATGACGGAGAATGAACTTTTGTTTTACTTATGTTTCTCAAGACTTTAAGACTGTGTGGGACAAAAGGGACTATTCACAATTTAACAAGACATGTGGGTATCTCTTGCAGGCTAGTAATTTGATGCCTCTTTGAACAGATGTACTTAATAGGTTGTTCATTTAGAGGTGAGTTTGAGTACTCTATGGGGTAAGGATGAAGAAAGATCACCACTGGTGGAAACTCTCAACCTCATCTCTATTGTCTAAGCTCTGGTCCCCAAATTTATATTCTCCCCTCAGCAAAACCAAAACTCTAGGCTCTTCACATCCACCCTCCTTAGAAGGCAGTCATCTTGGACTTGCCTTTCTGGGGACTCACACAACACCCAAAGCAGTTTATTAAGTAATTGTTTCCAGCCACATATATTTTAACCCTACTTGAAGTACTGGGAAACACATGTTCTTCATCTCGTTACATTTATAATAACAATTTAGTATCCCAAGACCCATTTTTTTAGCTTTCCCTATTTGATGGGGCCCTGACTACCTAAATGGTTGGCCCACCCTTAATCTGTCTCTGAGTCTGTGATATAGGATGGGTCTTCTATTTTAATATGCATGGAGTAGATAGACATCATTTATTTCTTGAGTAAATGAATCAAGACACATACTATAAAACTTATATTTCATTGACTTGTAGTTGCTGGAAGATTCAAGATGGTCTGTTTGAAACTTGACCCATTATATTGAAAACTGGGAAAGATGTAGAATTGGCACTTCTGAGGGATGATGGTCCTCTCCTCATCTTTAAACAAGATAACCACACAGTGTTTTTTCTAAACTCTAGGAATTGTAACCATACCCTTTTGCAAGATACAAAGAACACTATCACGAATTATTTACCAATCTTTGAAATAACCTTTTTTTAATATTAAGGATAAGGTAATCATCTTCCCAATTTACAGAGTAATATTGCTAATAAACTCAAGAGCAGTTCCATGTACCAAAGATCACATTGTGCTAAGTGTGAAAATCAGGAAGAAACTTAAATCTTGAGTTTCTTTGTCTTGTATTCTGTCTACTTCAGTTCCTTGCCTTGGTTTTGGAAATGCTTTAGTTCTTACTAATCAAGTAATTTTAGCATATACTCTTCATGTATCCTGTGTCTGAGAAAGTTTTGTGGTATGTAATTTCTCAAGCAGATTCTCTATAGCAGAGGTGAATTATTTCCACATCATTCCACTGGCTGCTGTGGCTGCTGAGTGGAGGAACACTCATAGGTAGGTCAGAATCATGAGCTGGCACTTGTTACTGACATTTTGGGAAATTACAACATTTCTCAAAACATCTACTCCTGAGTAGCCTCCTCTATAGTCAGTCTGTTGGGTCCGGTGATTGAAAAGACCCTTGGCTTTCATGCCACTTGCATTCTCTTGGACTTTACTGGCAGAATAATTAGAGACAAGAAGCAGGGAGTTGTGAATTTGCTCAGGCTCATGAAAGAGGTGCCTTTCTTCCTTTAATGACTTCCAAAGGAGTTAGAGTAGGGGTCAGATAAACAACAAATTCTGTATTACTCCTCTGAATTATATCCATTTAAAAAGTGCCATTTCCTCCATGAACCCTTTTTTCTTTCTTATTCCATCTTGAAATAAACATCATTGTTTTTGTAAAAACTATTCATACTTACTGTAAAATTGAAACAAATCATAAAGTACAGAGAAAAAGGCAAGAAGCATCCTCAAACCAACCACTCAGAGAAAACACGATAACATTTGGTGAACACCCTAACCCTACAAGGTACATTTCTAAGCTCCTTTTGACATGCCTGTGTGCCAAAGATGATGTCATATTTGTATTTGTATTTGTGTCTGGTTAATATTTATGTTTTATCTCTCCCACAGAATATAAACTCTGAGGATAGGCATGGTGTCACATATATTTTTGTACAGTGTCTAATAAGGCATTACATATTTGGTAGGCCTTCAAATGTATGCTTTAAAATAAAGAAGCCAAATGTATAAGTTCTTCTATAAGACCCTAATTTTGGATGGAATGTGCTTTCCTTGGAACAGATTGCAAATGGGCGATAGTGGTAGCAGAAGATTGGGGGAATTAGATAAAGTAACAAGGCACACCAACTTTTCTTTGCTTCTCCTGGGTGTTTCATAGTCATGCTGGGGTGCAGCCCATAGGTGCCCTGGTGATGAGCTCTAGTTTGCTGATGTATCCTCATCGGCTTAACTAGAGCTTCTCATAATGGGGATTGAAGGGTGGTGATCAAGATTCAGGGTTTGATTGCTGAACTTTTGCTGCATTTAGGTTCCAGTGATTTTTTAGTAATGTGTGTCTTGGAAAAAGGACAGGGTATTAACTCAAATGTCATGTTTAAAGGGTAGGCAGACTGTCCGTGAGGTTCCAATTGTGTAGCTGCCAACAATGTTTGAATTACAACATTAACAAGTCCTTTGCGATCTCTTAATCGAAAGTGAGGTGTTAGAACAAAGCTGCATCCCAGCAGATGGCCCAGGATTTCATCCTTTTCAGTCTGGGCACATTTATCCATGGGGTGCCCTTTGATCGAGCTGGAGGGCCTGCCATTGTCTCTAATATTCTAGACCCAGGAGACATTTAGATACCTTCTAAATAAATTTCTTAGCACTGTGCTTGGAGGAGGAACTTTTATATATGAACCTCTATCAGGCAGTGCAGCAGTCTGGTCGTTTATCTACTGGGCACTTATTACACAGAAAAAGAGTTTAAACAGACATAGATTTCATCATCTAAAATAGATTGACTAAACTTGGCCTGTTCTGATTGGCTGAGAGACCCTCCTTTTCCATCTTTTATTTTTTCCTAGTGAAATCATACCATTCTCTCTATAATCTCCCCCAAACAGGATGTAATCTCTCTTTCTCTATTTTTAAAATGTCTATTCATTAATAGTTCATAGAGGTAATATTGCACAATGAAAATATGGGTAATTGAGTTGTTTATTAAATAGATTAATAATTTTAAAATGTTTGCAATGGCATTTTAACTAATCTCTTTCACTCCACATCAGCAATCCTTGTCTCAGAACTTTGGTTGTTGCCAGAGTAAATCTGTTGGAACATTTTAAATATAATTTAATTCTATTGATTTAAAAAATTTAACTTTTAATTTAATTAATTAATTAATTAATTTTTGAAACAGGGATCTCACTCTGTTGCCCAGGATGAAATGCAGTGGCATGAACATGGCTCATTGTAGCCTCAACCTCCCAGGCTCAAGTGATTCTCCCAATTCAGCCTCTCGTGTAGCTGGGACCACAGGGTACATCACCATGCCGAGCTATTTTTTTGTATTTTTTGTAGAGATGGGGTTTTACCATGTTGCCTAGGCTGGTCTCGAACTCCTGAGCTCAAGCGATCTGCCAACCTTGGCCCCCCAATATGCTGCGATTACAGGAGTGAGCCACCATGCCCAGTCTAACTTTTTAAAAATAATGATTTCAGACATAAAAGTTTTAAAAGTAGTGCAAAGAATTCCCATTATCCTGTCATCAGACTCCCTAAATGTTAATATTTTACCATATATGCTTGATCCATATCTATCTATATACAGTTTCAAACTACTTGTTTGAAAGTAGGTTGCAGGCATAATCCCTTCAGGACAACTGTAGACAAAGACATATACCCTTACACTTAAAGTCATTGTGTTAAGGCTTTTGGTATGTGTTCAACAACAATGGAAATATCACTGACACTATTAGCAGTTAACATTCATAAAGTATGTTGGGCCAGGTATGAGCTTTATATACTTTATCAGTCAGAGTTCCTGATTGTAGATGTTAAACACACCTACAAAATACTTTTGTGGCTGCACCTAGTTGTGTTGGATTGAGTAACCGAAATTATAGGCTAGTCAAATTCACACATACAATTGACCATTGCCTATTATTCCAAGTTATCACTCATAACCCTGTGACAGAGGTGTTACTGTCCCATTTTATAACTGAAGAAGCTGAGGTGAAGTAACTTGGCCATGGTCAAATTAATTAGTAAGTGGCAGAAGTACAATTTGAGCCCACACAGTGCAGCTGTGGAGCCTTTCTTCTAACCCACTCTACTGGACTGTCTCCTTAAGAACTAAGTAACTGGCAATCAGCTTATTTGCAACATCTAAAAGAACTCAGGTGTATAAAGTAAAGAGCTGATGAATGAATTCAACTCCATTAGATAATAAAGTTTACTATATTGTAGGAACGGTGCCAGGCAGTTAGAATATGACACGAATCTTCCTCTCAGGAAACCCATCTGAGTAGAAGCAGGTAGTGAAGCAGGAAGATGGATATATGTATCTACCCTAGGTGAGGCAGAAGGAACACTGATTTGAGGAAAGCACTGCTCTGAGGTTTAGAAAAATTGGGTTCTGGTCCTGGCTTTGCTACTAGGTAGTGTTCTGTCCTGACCTGCTCAGTGAATGTTACTTTAGGCAACAGCTCTTCTCTGAACTTCAGTTTCCTTATCTGCAAAATAGGAGGCAATAAATAAGTTGAGGTCGTTATGTCAAAAGGCTTGAATTCACCTTTATCTTGAAATGTGGGCAGTCACTGGGCTAAACACTTAATGTGTATTGAGTCCTTGAAACAATTCTTTTTTTTTTTTTTTTTTGAGACGGAGTCTTGCTCTGTCGCCCAGGCTGGAGTGCAGTGGTATGATCTTGGCTCACTGCAAGCTCCGCCTCCCGGGTTTACGCCATTCTCCTGCCTCAGCCTCCCGAGTAGCTGGGACTACAGGTGCCCGCCACCACACCTGGCTAATTTTTTTGTATTTTTAGTAGAAACGGGGTTTCACTGTGTTGGCCAGGATGGTCTCGATCTCCTGACCTCATGATCCGCCTGCCTCGGCCTCCCAAAGTCCTTGAAACAATTCTTACCAGGTCATCATTATTCCCATTTTTCAGTTGAGCAAACTGAGGTAAGAGAATTTATTTGATGACTTGCTCATGGTCACCAGCTAGGAAGTGAGAAAGTCAAGATTTGAATTCAGATCATGTGGCTCTTGAGTCTAGATTCTTAATATGTGTGTTATACTTCTCTGAAAGACATCAGGAATGTCTTAGTGAAATTTGAATATGTGACCTGCTCCTTTACAAAATCAGTGCTTTAATCCCTGAGCTAAGAAACCTTTAAAATATTTGTACAAAATTATCTAGTACAAATATGTGTTTTATATTGTATTCTTTTATTTGTTCCCACTATAAAGATAAGGTATATTACATGTATGTCTGTATGATTAATGTTAAGTCCATATTTTATTATTTTTCTTCCTTTTTAGAACATTATTTGGATGCTTAATTAGCAGTAAATGCCTGTCAGAAAATGAATAAAAACCTGGATTTTGACCAGTGTTTTAGATTTGACATCAGATTTTGAAGCAGGATTCCCAGGTACATTGCACTGGATTCAATTTTAAAAAGAAGAGTTGGTTCAAGTATTATCATAGGCGCAGAAAGCCTGAGATTAGGAGGGTTGGAGATAAACTGGGACTTGTACCTCACCACCGCCTTGGCCCCCAGCTCAAGAGGAAGTGGAAGGCTGCTGAGATGACCATGTGGGTCATAGCCCATTAGACCCCCTTAGGCATACTGAAAAATTAATGGGATAATCTTTTGCTGTCCAGCTGTAGGATTCATTCATAAAAAACTTGAGTTTGAGATCAAAGCAGATGGAATGTACATGTGCATTTGTGCAAGGAACACTGGAGTGATTAGTTAGTGCTAAAACTATCAAAACTGGAAGGAAAGAATTGCTGTTTGTAACATCCACTGAACTAAGGGTAAAAGTGTTCCTCGTTCCCTGGAAATACAGGACCTTCTGGGACTGACTACTCTGTGAAGATCAGTTTGGATTCTGATTGATTAATTATACAGATAAGGACACTGAAGTCCAGAGAGCAGTGCTTTGCCTGAGGTTGCACGCAGG
The DNA here is from genome assembly GCF_047675955.1 of Chlorocebus sabaeus. Taxonomy (NCBI): domain Eukaryota; kingdom Metazoa; phylum Chordata; class Mammalia; order Primates; family Cercopithecidae; genus Chlorocebus; species Chlorocebus sabaeus. Next base: position 60,501,812 of record NC_132925.1, read on the forward strand.
CAGAGGCAGAGACTGGGCAAGAAGATTATGTTCCCTGAGTGTCTTTAGTTTTGAAGGAGACAATATATGTGATTTTGGGAAAGCCCCACAGTTGCTGCAGCTTCAGCTTCTCCATCTGTAGGTTTAGAAGATAGGACTAGGTCAGAAATGGCATATATATGGCACTGTTGCTGCCACTGTCACCTCCAGGACCCATGCCAGATACCACAAGTTGCTTATGATCAATATGTGATAACAGCATGTTGAGTACTTAGGGCATACTAGATATTCCAATAAACACTTCCCATATACTATTTCACTAAATTCTCACAACCAACCTATCAGGTAGATTTTATCAGCCTTAGTTCACAAACAAGAGAACTTAGATATATTTAGAAACTTGCTTAAGTTTACACTATCAGCAAACAGTGAAGCAGGACTTTGATCCTAGGAAATCTAACCCCAGAGCCCGTATTCCTAAGAGCTACGCTATACTGCTAGGACAGCATATGAGCTTCTGCTGCTCTCTCCTTGTACCCAAAACTTAGGCATGTACCTTATTCCAGTAAACTCCAAATGGTATCAAAACCCTCCTCATGTAACTCCAGGTATCTACTACCAATCGATCATATCAGAATGGGCATGTGAGGTAAACCTTTTTATTATCCCTTGATTAGATGATTTCCAAAGACCCTTCCAACTCTCAGATTCTACTGTGTGGTTTTAAGGATTGAAGCAAGGTGTTAGCTAATAATATTTACAAAATCTGGAATACAGGGTGTTTTGACTGGCTGAGCTGATGACATGGATGTTGTTACTTCTTGGGCTGATCTTGAATTCATGGTTAGTGTGACAAGGGCTGAAATGAGTGAAATTGCTCATCAGGGACTGTGAGGTAGCTCAGGTAGAACTGCTCTAAAGGTACAGATGACAAAGAATGTCACATAGGAGGAGCAAAAAACCCAGAGAAAACGCTGAGAGCTTCCTGAAACAACATCTTTAGCAAAACATTGTCATGTCTGTGATGGACACCTTCTACAGGGACTCCTTCAAGAGATTTTTAGAGTATAAACTCTAAATCCACACTACTTGACTCTGCTATTGATTAGGTGATGACCTTGAGGCAGTTATTAAACTTCTCTTTGTCCCAGTTTTTTCACCTATAAAAATGGGATAACCACGGTACCTACTTCATGGTTGTTGTATGGATTTTTAAAAAATTTTTTTTGATTCTTTTTCTAGAGATGGTGGTCTCCCTGTGTTGCCCAGGGTGGACTCAAATTCCTGGACTTGAACTCTTGGCTTAAAGTGATTCTCCTGCTGTGGCCTCCCAAAGTGCTGGGATTATAGGTGTGAACTACCACACTGGGCCTGTTATATGGATTAAATGAGTTAATATATGCAAATCACTTAAAAATAGCACCTGGCATATAATTAGCACCATATAAATAATGATCCATTCATTGCGTTATACATTTTTTAGAGGCTTCTACTCTAATATAATGAGAAAGAACTCTAAATTGTGGGCTATTTCTGTAACTAATGAAACACATGATCAAAGTTAAGTCTAATTACCTTGTTTGTCAAGCTGATTTTTGTTATGTTGTTTTACATATGAAACTGGGATGATGGGTTCACAGGTAGGGGATAGTTTGCAGTTTAGCAAGCTTGGCCTACTCATTACTCTGATACACACCAGCCGGTATTTTCTTTGGACAGCCAGCCCCATTTCCATCTGCATAGTTTGATTTTGAGGGATGCCCATAGATTTAGCTTGTATGCCTGCTCAGAGTGCACTTTTGAACCCTGCTTTCAAAAGGATTTTGATGTCATATTTGGGCTCAGTGAGGAACAATACCATATGCAATCAGTAATGTCTGCTATTAGCATAGGAAAGGGGAAGCTGCACTCTTGCGAACAGGGCTGGCTACATAATTTGTGAGTCTCAGTGCAAAATGAAAATATGGGCCCTCTTGTTCAAAAGCAGGAAAAAAGTGCCATGAAAAGGACTAAAATATCAAGCTTTTTTCTTTCTTCCATGGTCTCTTTGTCTTGACTTATCGTGGTCTTTTTACTTACTATTTAGTATTGTTATTAAATAAAAATTTAAATTTAAATTATTAGCATGAATTTTACTATTCATCTTATATAGTTTAATGCCAGTTTTTAAATTATTATACTTTAAGTTCTGGGGTACATGTGCACAATGTGCAGGTTTGTTACATATGTATACATGTGCCATGTTGGTTTGCTGCACCCATCAACTCGTCACTTACATTAGGTATTTCTCCTAATGCTATCCCTCCCCCAGTCCCCAACCCCATGACAGGGCCTGGTGTGTGATGTTCCCCTCCCTATGTCCATGTGTTCTCATTGTTCAACTCCCACTTATGAGTGAGAACATGTGGTGTTTGGTTTTCTGTCCTTTGATAGTTTGCTGAGAATGATGGTTTCCAGCTTCATCCATGTCCCTGCAAGGGACGTGAACTCATCCTTTTTGATGGCTGCATAGTATTCCATGGTGTATATGTGCCACATTGTCTTTATCCAGTCTATTATTGATGGACATTTGGGTTGGTTCCAAGTCTTTGCTATTGTGAATAGTGTGGCAATAAACATACGTGTGTATGTCTTTATAGTAGCATGATGTATAATCCTTTGGGTATATACCTAGTAATGGGATTGCTGGGTCAAATGGTATTTCTAGTTCTAGATCCACAATGGTTGAACTAATTTACACTCCCACCAACAGTGTAAAAGTGTTCCTATTTCTCTACATCCTCTATAGCATCTGTTGTTTCCTGACTTTTTAATGATCTCCATTCTAACTGGTGTGAGATGGTATCTCATTGTGGTTTTGATTTGCATTTATCTAATGACCAGTGATGATAAGCATTTTTTCATATGTCTGTTGGCTGCATAAATGTCTTCTTTTAAGAAGTGTCTGTTCATATCCTTTGCCCACTTTTCAATGGGGTTGTTTTTTTTTTCTTGTAAATTTGTTTAAGTTCTTTGTGGATTCTGGATATTAGTGCTTTGTCAGATGAATAGATTGCAAAAATTTTCTCCCATTCTGTAGGTTGCCTGTTTACTTTAATGATAGTTTCTTTTGCCGTGCAGAAGCTCTTTAGTTTAATTAGATTCCATTTGTCTATTTTGGCTTTTGTTGCCATTGCTTTTGGTGTTGTATTCATGAAGTCTTTGCCCATACCAATGCCCTGAATGGTATTGCCTAGGTTTTCTTCTAGGGGTTTTGTGGTTTTAGGTCTTACATTTAAGTTTTTAATCCATCTTGAGTTAATTTTTGTATAAGGTGTAAGGAAAGGATCCAGTTTCAGCTTTCTACATATGGCTAGCCAGTTTTCCCAGCACCATTTATTAAATAGGGAATCCTTTCCCCATTGCTTGTTTTTGTCAAGTTTGTCAAAGATCAGATGGTTGTAGATGTGTGGCGTTATTTCTGAGGCCCCTGTTCTGTTCCATTGGTCTATATATCTATTTTTGTACCAGTACCATGCTGTTTTGGTTACTGTAGCCTTCTAGTATAGTTTGAAGTCGGGGACTGTGATGCCTCCCACTTTGTTCTTTTGCTTAGGATTGTCTTGGCAATGCAGGCTCTTTTTTGGTTCCACGTGAAATTTAAAGTAGCTTTATTTCCAATTCTGTGAAGAAAGTCAGTGGTAGCTTGATGGAGATAGCACTGAATCTATAAATTACTTTAGGCAGTGTGGCCATTTTCATGATATTGATTATTTCTATCCATGAGCATGGAATGTTCTTCCATTTGTTTGTGTCCTCTTTTATTTCATTGAGCAGTGTTTGTAATTCTCCTTGAAGAGGTCCTTCACATCCCTTGTAAGTTGGATTCCTAGGTAGTTTATTCTCTTAGTAGCAATTGTGAATTGGAGTTCACTCATGATTTGGCTCTCTCTCTGTTATTGGTGTGTAGGAATGCTTGTGATTTTTGCCCATTGATTTTGTATCCTGAGACTTTGCTGAAGTTGCTTATCAGCTTAAGGAGATTTTGGGCTGAGATGATGGGCTTTTCTAAGTATATAATCATATCATCTGCAAACTGAGACAATTTGACTTTGTCTTGTCCTAACTGAATGCCCTTTATTTCTTTCTCTTGCCTAATTGCCCTGACCAGAACTTCTAATACTATGTTGAATAGGAATGGTGAGAGAGGGCATCTTTGTCTTGTGCCGGTTTTCAAAGGGAATGCTTCCAGTTTTTGCCCATTCAGTATGATATTGGCTATGGGTTTGTCATAAGTAGCTCTTATTATTTTGATATACGTTCCATTAATACCTAGTTTATTGAGAGTTTTTAGCATGAAGAGCTGTTGAATTATGTTGAAGGCCTTTTCTGCATCTATTGAGATAATCATGTGGTTTTTGTCATTGGTTCTGTTTATGTGATGAATTACATTTATTGATTTGTGTATGTTGAACCAGCCTTCCATCACAGGGATGAAGCTGACTTGATCGTGCTGGATAAGCTTTTTGATGTGCTGCTGGATTCTGGTATATTGTATCTTTGTTCTCATTGGTTTCAAAGAACATCTTTATTTTTGCCTTCATTTTGTTATGTATTCAGTAGTCATTCAGGAGCAGGTTGTTCAGTTTCCATGTAGTTGTGCAGTTTTGAGTGAATTTCTTAATCCAGAGTTCTAATTTGATTGCACTGTGGTCTGAGAGACTGTTTGTTGTGATTTCTGTTCTTTTACATTTCCTGAGGGGTGTTTTACTTCCAATTATGTGGTCAATTTTAGAGTAAGTGCGATGTGGTGCTGAGAAGAATGTATATTCTGTTGATTTGGGGTGGAGAGTTCTGTAGATATCTATTAGGTCTGCATGGTCCAGAGCTGAGTTCAAGTCCTGGATATCCTTGTTAATTTTCTGTTTCATTGATCTGTCTAATATTGATAGTGGGTTGTTACAGTCTCCCATTATTATTGTGTAGGAGTCTAAGTCTCTTTTTAGGTCTCTAAGACCTTGCTTTATGAATCTGGGTGCTCCTGTATTGGGTGCATATATATTTAGGATAGTTAGCTCTTCTTGTTGAATTGATCCCTTTACCATTATGTAATGGCCTTCTTTATCTCTTTTGATCTTTGTTGGTTTAAAGTCTGTTTTATCAGAGACTAGTATTGCAACCCCTACTTTTTTTGTTGCTGTCCATTTGCTTGGTAAATCTTCCTCCATCCCTTTATTTTGAGCCTATGTGTGTCTTTGCATGTGAGATGGGTCTCCTGAATACTGCACACCAATGGGTGTTGACTCTTTATCCAATTTCCCAGTCTGTATCTTTCATTTGGGGCATTTAGCCCATTTACATTTAAGGTTAATATTGTTATGTGTGAATTTGAACCTGTCATTATGAAGTTCGCTGGTTATTTTGCCCATTAGTTGATGCATTTTCTTCATAGCATCGACAGTCTTTACAGTTTGGCATGTTTTTGCAGTGGCTGATACTGGTTATTCCTTTCCATGTGTAATGCTTCCTTCAGGACCTCTTGTAAGGCAGGCCTGGTGGTGACAAAATATCTCAGCATTTGCTTGTCTGTAAAGGAATTAGTTCTCCTTCACTTATGAAGCTTAGTTTGGTTGGATATGTAATTCTGGGTTGAAAATTCTTTTCTTTAATAATGTTGAATATTGGCCTCCACTCTCTTCTGGCTTATAGGGTTTCTGCAGAGAGATCTGCTGTTAGTCTGATGGGCTGCCCTTTGAGGGTAACCCAGCTTTTCTCTCTGGCTGCCCTTAATATTTTTTCCTTCATTTCAACCTTGGTGAATCTGACGATTATGTGTCTTTGGGTTGCTCTTCTCGAGGAATATCTTTGGGGTGTTCTCTGTATTTCCTGAATTTGAATGTTGGCCTCCCTTGCTGGTTCAGGAAGTTCTCCTGAATAATATCCTGAAGAGTGTTTTCTACCTTGGTTCCATTTTTCCCGTCACTTTCAGGTACACCAATCAAACATGAATTTGGTCTTTTTACATTGTCCCATATTTCTTGGAGACTTTGTTCCTTTCTCTTCACTCTATTTTTTTATAATCTTGTCTTCTCACTTTATTTCATCAATTTGACCTTCAATCACTGATATCCTTTGTTCTGCTTGATCGAATCAGCTATTGAAACTTGTGTATGCTTCATGAAATTCTTGTACTGTGTTTTTCGGCTCCATCAGGTCATTTATTTCCTTCTCCACACTGATTATTCTGGTTAGCCATTCCTCTAACCCTTTTTCAAGGTTTTTAGCTTTTTTTGCGATGGGTTAGAACATGCTCCTTTAGCTTGGAGAAGTTTGTTTTTATCCACCTTCTGAAGCCTACTTCTGTCAGCTTGTCAAACTCATTCTTCATCCAGTTTTGTTCCCTTGCTGGTGAGGAGTTGTGATCCTTAGGAGAAGAAGGGGTGTTTTGGTTTTTGGAATTTTCAGCCTTTCTGCTCTGGTGTCTCCCCATCTTTCTGGTTTTATCTACTTTTGGTCTTTGATGTTGGTGACCTATGGATGGGGTTTTGGTGTGGATGTCCTGTTTGTTGATGTTGATGCTGTTCCTTTCTGTTTGTTAGTTTTCCTTCTAACAGTCAGGCTGCTTAGCTGCAGGTCTGTTGGAGTTTGCTGGAGGTCTACTCCAGACCCTGTTTTCCTGGGTATCACCAGTGGAGGCTGCAGAATAGCAAATATTGCTGCCTGATCCTTACTCTGGAAACTTCGTCACAGAAGGGCACCTGCCAGATGCCAAGCATGTTCTCCTGTATGAGGTGTCTGTTGGCCCCTACTGGGAGTTGTCTCCCAGTCCGGCTACATAGCAGTCAGGGACCCACTTGAGGAGGCAGTCTGTCCCTTATCAGAGCTCCAACACTGTGCTGGGAGAACCACTGCTTTCTTAAGAGCTGTCAGGCAGGGATGTTTCTTCAGAGCTGTCAGGCAAGTCTGCAGAAGCTGTGCCCACAGCTGCCCCTTCCCCCAAGTACTCTGTCCCAGGGAGATGAGGGTTTTTTCTGTAAGTCCCTGACCGAGCCTGCTGCCTTTTGTTCAGATATGCCCTGCCCACAGAGATGGAATCTAGAGAGGCAGTCGGCCTTGCTGAGCTGTGGTGGGCTCCACCCAGTTCCAGCTTCCTGGCAGCTTTGTTTACACTGTGAGCATAAAAATGCCTACTCAAGCCTCAGCAATGGTGGATGCGCCTCCCCCCGCCAAGCTCCAGTGTCCCAGGTCATCTCAGACTCCTACACTAGCAGTGAGAATTTCAAACCAATGGATCTTAGCTTGCTGGGCTCCGTGGGCGTGGGACCTTCTGAGCCAGGCACTGGAGGGAATCTCTTGGTCTGCAGGTTGTGAAGACCATGGGAAAGGCACAGTATTTGGGCAGGAGTGTACTGTTCCTCCTGTTACAGTCTCTCATGGCTTCTCTTGGCTAGGAAAGGGAAATCCCCCAACCCCTGGTGCTTCGGGTGAGGCGATGCCCCACCCTGCTTTGGCTCGCCCTTCGTGGGCTGCACCCACTGTCCAAACAGTCTCAGTGAGATGAACCAGGTTCCTCAGTTGGAAATGCAGAAATCACTTGTCTTCTGTGTTGATCTCACTGGGAGCTGCAGACCAGAGCTGTTCCTATTCAGCCATGGTGGAAGCACCTACTAATGCCAGTTTTAAATGCAAGTAAAAAAGCAATTAACTTGTATGTAGAATCACCAAAATTACTCAACTTGTTTTTCATAGCTTACATATATATACAAATATATATGTATTGTTCTTACCAGAACAGTGAAAATGCTACACAAAACTAAATCAACTTACTATTTTTCTTCTTGATATGCACACAGTCTCCCAACGTCTCTGCCTTAAGGTTACTGATGAGTAAGAAAAGACTGAAAGGAAAATCAATATGAGTTGCCCTATCTTTCCCTTTTCTTTTGTGTCATCGTTTTCAGCATGAGTAGTTAGTTAATAAAGTAGCATAATTAAGAAAGGATATGATGGCTTTCACTGGTTGTTCGTGTTTCTTAGAATGGTGTGTTTCTTAGAAAGAATGACTTCATTCTGTGATTGAAGCCATTTCTGGTTCAAAGGGACATTGTGGCTTCTTGGGGTGCTGTCCTCTTACTCCATTTGTTGATGAAAAGAGTCAAACTTTTTATAATATTTTAAGAGCTTGATTTTGAGCCAAATGTGAGTGACCATGCCTGTGACACAGCCCTCAGAAGATCCTGAGAACATGTGCCCAAGGTGGTCAGGGTACAACTTGGTTTTATATATTTTAGGGAGGCACGAGACATCAATCAAATGCATTTAAGAAATACATTGGTTGGGTTCCGAGAGGTGGGACAACTCAAAGTGGGAGCTCCCAGACTATCAGTAAATTTAAACACTTTCTGGTTCACAATTGGTTGAGTTTTCCTGACGACCTGGGATCAATGGAAAGGAATGTTCAGGTTAAGATAAAGGATTGTGGAGACTAAGTTCTATTGTGCAGTGGAATCTCTCAAATAGCAGACTTCAGAGAGAGCAGGTTGTGTGTTTCTTATCAGACCTAAAAGGGTATCTGGCTCTTAGTTGATTATCTCTTGGATCTGAAAACAAAGGAAGGAAAACAAAAGGGAAAGGGGATTTTCTGTAGAATGTGGATTTTTCCCACAAGAGACTTTCAGGGCAATTTCAAGATATGACAAGAAAATATATTTTGAGGTTATATATTTTTCCTTATCTCATAATGGTATTCCAGAGTGAGATTGAAAAGTAAGTTACGATATATAGGGTCAAATAAAACCCATCTGATCAGAATTTGTGTAGAGCATGATCCCCTAGACCCCTTATGTAGGAATTTGGGCAAGATAAAAAATCAGAGCTTAGTTCTCAAGTTATATTCATAACACACTCACCTTGTACTCCCTTTAAATCTCAGTAAACTCCCACACATGTGCTCATGGGGCATCATGAATGCTGTATGCAAATAGGCAGCAAGAAATGGAAGAAGACACATAGATTGCATGTTACCTGTATCTCCTCTGCTCATGAACATTCTCCATTGTCCCAGCAGACTTCACTTAAAAAATATAAGTTCAGTGATAAAATTATTAATAATTTCAAGACCATGATAGCTGAGTATTTAACCAAGTGTGGGACTCTTCTGAGCACAGGGCCCTAAGTGATTGCACAAGTCACACATGCCCACGAAGTGGGACCTACTTGCATTTGCTGTTGTATTTCATCTCCCCCTTGCAGGGCCCTAAGACTGTACATGGATCACTGCCCCTATGAATGTCTGTAGAGCTCACCATTGTTTGCCTGTTACATGCCATAAACTGCCTACTGTGACTAGTTATCTCATCCCATGTGTTCTTTCTCTCTACAACATTATAAGCTCCTTGAGGGTAGTGTCATAATAATGGCTCCATTTATCATGCAAGTTTGGCCTTGCTGAGGCCTTGCTGTGGCCTTGCTGATTCTGTCAACTTCCTGGGTATTTAAATATATTATTTGTAGCTATTATTGTTGTTATTATTATTATTCTCATAAAAGGGTTCAGGCCCTGTAGTCAGATTGTCAGTGCTCAAATTGTTATCTTAGTTGTGACCTGGGGCAAGATACTTAATCACTTTAAGTGTCGATTTTTTGTTGTATTTTGTTATAAGAATTAAGTGCTATAAGTTCTCTAAAATTTAGCGTGCCTGTCACATGATAAAAAAATATTACCTATTCATGTTATTATTATTTCTTCTTCTTCTTCTTATTATTTGTTTTAGTCCCAAGAGTACTATGATCCCTATTTTCAGGATGCGGCATCTGAGATGTTGAGAAGAAACACAGCCAGCAGGTGGAAGGCCTTCTCATCTCTAGAACCATGCTGCTCAATATGTAGGCATCGGCAACATGCAGGTATTGAACATTTGACATATGACAAGTTTGAACTGAGATGTGCTGGAAGTACAAAATACACACTGAATTTGGAAGACTTAGTATGAAATAAAGAATGTAAAAAACCCCACAAACACTTTTCTATTGATTACATATTGAAATAATATTTTGCACATATTGGGTTAAAGCACATTATTAAAATTAATATCATTGTTTTTTACTTTTTAAAATGAGACTCAAATTTAAAATGTAAATTTTTAAAACTTTGATAATGTGGCTCACATTATATTTCTATTAGACAGATTGCTCTTTCTGGAGGCTGTGATTGTGGGGGCTCAGGACTGGGGGTGAAGCCATCTTTAAGAAGACATTCCACTGAGCAAGCTAATAAAGCTCTTTGAATTCCTTGCTCATCATAATCTTTAAGATTTAATTTTAATGACCACAGGAGGGAACTTTGGATTTCACTTATCAATGTAAGAAAATGTTTTAAGCTGGTAATTGTTTTGCATCTCAGATGAACCTTATTCTCCTTGACAGGAAGCTGAGAGGCTTTCTATTCCTCCATGTGGTACTAATGGCCTAGGGAAGAACACAAGTTTTAGAATGGAAGATTTGAACCTCAGCTTCCTCTTCTAGCTGTGTGACTTTAGGCAAAATATTTTTGCTTTTTGGAATCTTAGTTTCTTTATCTGAATAAAGGGACACTAGTATCTACAGAGCTGAATATCTTTGCCCTCTGGTTACAGTTTTTATCCTCTCTACCTTGTTCTGTGCTCTGGTGGGATGACCTATGAATGACACCAAAGGGCTCTCTTGACCATTGGTTTCAGGTTGAGTTTGGACCTGAAACTCCCTACTCTCTTGAGTAGGGCTGGGCACCTACATGACATCAAAATTCTGGGAGAGAAGTATATGAATGGATTTCTTTGGAGTGAGTACAGATATTTGTGTACTGTGTTAATGTCCATAGAGAGCACCCAGAGTGGATGAGGCTCTCCATAACTAGGTAGATTAGCTGCCCATTCTGGGTATGCCCCAGAGCTTGCTCAATTGTCTCCTGTACAGAATGCCTTATCTGTCCCAATATTACTTATGACTTGGGGTCAGTTTTTCTTGCAAGAGGTATGACATAGTCGACTTAGCCTGATGGAATTCATTGGCCTTATCATGTGCAACATCACCTAGAAGCAGCTGCTTAACAGAATGGTGAGATGGCCTGCCAAAGGCTCAGTTATGAAGATGGTAGGAAGGCAACGTTCTATGAATTTGGAGTGCTGTCCTTCATGATATGGTATACATGCTTCAAAACCAATGGCTAGGATATAGTGTCATCCCTTAGAGCCAGAATGCCCAGGTATGGGAACCAAGGGTGGAGATGGGAGTGGCTTATCTTACCAATACACCAAATAACCCATAGGAAGTACCTCTGCTTAATGTTCTGGAGATCCTAATGCCCAAAGAAAGAATACTTTTAAAAGAGTCATGTTCCTAGTGAATTGGAAGCTGAAGCTGCCACTGGCCATTTTGAGCTCCTGATATAGCTTGACCATTGTATAGAAAAGGGGTCACTGCATTCAGTGAGGTGACTGGTCCTGATTACCAGGGGATAATGAAGTTATCCCCTAATGAATTCAGGCCCTTCATAAATCAAGACTGTGGTCAATTTTTCAGTAAGGAACACCATCCAGTTGAGAAGTGGGCAGAGGATAGGGCAAACATGGAATAATGGTAGAAGAAGGCTGGCTGCTACATTTATCACCTTAGGTCTTATGCTCACATGCGAAGCTACAGGAACTGTTATGGAAATGCCAGGTGTTTGATGTAAGTCCTGTCATTCACTGCTCAGAAAACCAATCACTGAAACAGTGAGTATTGCCAGGGGATAAGGCTTTGTTATATTGCAGGTGATATCAGCTGGGAAGATGGGAGGCAAACCTGTTCTTTCTAACCAGCTAAAATGGGGTTGGGGGTGTATATAGCAGGAAGGAATTTAGAAAACAAATTAAGAAAGAGTAAGGAAACAATCAGGAGGAATAAGGGGTCTGGCATCTCACCAATATGGTGAGTATCAGTTTCCTTAATACTACCTGGGAAGCCTGAGGGTTGGTTTCCTGAGAAAGGAACTCAGATGTTTATTCAAGAACCATAAACATCATTCTATGAGACAATTGGGTTGGTTTCAGAAATATAACAGTTATATTTTATGTTAACTAGTTATTTCCTCACCTTTTATTCTCATATTTTTATGAAAAAAGATAGTTTTATGGAAACCATCTTTTGGTGATTGCTCATGTTTTGGGTTTCTGTTGGGAAGATGACTGAATTGATATCATTTCATCCTGGTTTGGCATTTTTGCAATTGAATTAAAAATACAGTAAATGATGGGGGAGGGTTCCTGGGGGAGGGTTGGACTGTGCTGGATGTCTTCTGTTTCCCTTTCAGATCCACTTTTCACCCTTCCCTACCCTGTTTTATGACCCAGGAGGCTCATTCTATTGGGTTTCATCAGTGGGACCCCTTATCCTCTGATTCCAATTGTGTTTAGACAATGGAGCGGGAAGGGAGGCAGAAGTGGTAGATCAGACAGCAGGTGAGCAGTGAGTTAACAGTATCTATTCCCCTCATTTTTTTCCCTGTTATATCACAAGGGTTGGCCCCTCACTCCATGGAAAGCCATAGTTTGTGTTGCCATTTATTACCCTCTCTGAGTTGTCAGAGCTGTTGCTAGCCTCAGGTTGCTGCAGCAATCCTTGCTGGATGACTTTAAACTCTGCTGGGACCAGGGCTGATGTTCCTGCCTTGCTGGGTTGTTGTAAGAATTGGAGATAATGAATGCAAATCACTCGGTACAATGACTAGCACTCCGTAGGCACTCAAAATGATAATTTTTGTTTCTGCCAAATCCTTTTAAATTCCTAGTTCAAATGATTACTTAAGGAATTAGCACTGCTTTAAGAAACAAATGAGATAATGTATGTGAATGCTTTGTTAAGTGTAAATCACTGTAGAAATGCAAGATAGAGTTATACTAGATTCTCTGAACCTTAAAAGTATTATTTTTAAAAAATACAGTTCTGTTTGTCTTGCCTTAGTCAGATGCAATTAGGTTTTTCTCAGAAATGGAGTGGGATAGAAACTTGAACTGCAGATTTTCATGCAAATCTCATTGAATTAAAAACTTTGTGCATCTTCTTCAGGCTCTAGGCCTTTGGTTTTAGATTTCCCATTCTCATTTCCTCTTCTTTCTAGCCCAGCGAAGCATAGGTATCAAGATGAGCAGATGGAGAGGTAATTGCTTCTCTGTCTCATTGTAGAAAGAAAAGCAAAAAGCAGTGAGAAAGCATCTTGAAATGCGGAAGAAATTATTGAGTCTGTATAGTGGCTTTGCACAGTCCCTTCTGAGATGGGAAGGGAAATGGTGAGGCAAGGTAAACAGGAGTTGATTTTCCTTCTGATGTAGAACTTTACATACCATAAATCAGAGTTATTAGGAGAACTTGCCAGGGAGGAATCAGAGTAATTAGGAGGACTTGCCAGGGAGGGTGGAGAACTGTACCATGGTGCAAACCTTGCTTTTTTATTTACATGTTGCAAGTGACCATTAGAGTGTTTCTTCTCTGTGCTTCCATTTGTTACATCAGTTTAATGAAATTCACCACTTTTTGCTATGTCCCATGCTGTTTTATTTTCCTTCCAAATGACATAGCTTGAAGAAATTATCTGAGCAAAGAAATTTAGCACTTGTTCATTAAAATGTGTCTGAGGCGTATTCCTTCTTAGGAGTGCAGAGACAATGATTAGAGCACAGTGGTTAAGAGCATGCTAGACCTGGGTTCGATAACTGAGTTCCCCACTGATCAGGCTGTTACTGGAAAGGGGTCCTGACCCATACCTCAAGAGAGGGTGCTTGGACCTTGTGTGAGGAAGAATTTGGGGTGAGTCCATAGAGGAGTGAAAGCAAGTTTATTAGAGAAGTAAAGAAACAAAAGAATGCCTACTCCACAGGCAGAGCAGCAGTATGGGTGGCTCAACTGAGTATATTTATAGTCATTTCTTGATTATATGCTAAACAAGGGGTGGCTGATTCATGAGTTTTCCAGGAAAGGGACAGGCAATCCCAGAACTGAGGGTTTCTTCCCCTTTTAGACCATATGTTCCGCATGTTTCTACGGCATTTGTAAGCTGTCATGCACTGGGGAGAGTGATTTTTAGCATGCTAATGCATATAATGAGCAGTGAGGACAACCAGAGGTCACTTCATTGCCCTCTTGGTTTTGGTGAGTTTTGGCCAGCTTTTTTACTGCATCTTCTCTTATCAGCAAGGTCTTTGTGACCTGTATCTTGTGCCGGCCTCCTAGCTCATCCTATGACTAAGAATGCCTGACCTCTGGGGAATGCAGCTCAGTAGGTCTCAGCCTTATTTTACCCAACTCCTATTCAAGATGAAGTCACTCTGGTTCGATCTCCTCTGACAAGGCCATTATCTCAGCCTCAGTTTCCTTCTCTGTCAAGTAGTGCTAATAATTGTATCTTGTTGGGACAATCAAGTTCAGCAATGACTGGCCAAGCCCTTTATAGAATGTCAAGTGCTGGATTTAAGGTATTATTACTAAGCTACCAATCTATGATTAATAAATCTGACTTTCATCAAACTGTATTTGTTTTGAAATAAAGACCAAGAAACATATAATAATTTAATAAGGTATATGATGACATTGTCCACAAAAGTAAGTTTTCTGATTGAATAATATAATACATGTAAAAATATCTAGAATAGTGCCCGGTGTCTTCTTCTGAGATTGCAGAGACAATGATTAGAGCGCAGTGGTTAAGAGCATGCGTTCTGTAGACCTGAGTTCAGTTCCTGAGTTCCCCACTTATCAGGCTGTTACTGAAAAGGGGTCCTGACCTACATCTCAAGAGAGGGTTCTTGGACCTTGTGCAAGAAAGAATTTGAGGTGAGTCCATAGAGAAGAGTGAAATCAAGTTTATTAGAGAAGTAAAGAAACAAAAGAATGCCTACTCCACAGGTAGAGCAGCAGTATGGGTGGCTCAACTGAGTATACTTACAGTTATTTCTTGATTATATGCTAAACAAGGGGTGGCTTATTCATGAGTTTTCCAGGAAAGGGGCAGGAATTTAGAATGTTAGACTTCCCTATTATCTAAAGCAGGCATCTGGTTGCAAGTTTCTTTCCCAAAAATGTATAAGTAACTAGAATTTCTATACATCTCCGGAATTCATGCATGTTGAAACTCATTGTGCAACCCTTGCTGACATCCAAGTACCAAAACACCTATAAATGCAATCATTTATCATGAGCTACATGGCTAATATGGTTCTAATTACCCTAAGTACCTGCTTTAAGATTCATAAATACTCCCAAGGAAAAATCCACCACGTTGCGCTCATTCCTCTCCTGCTGAGGCACCCTACTCATTCTTCTGCAGTGTTCTTTCTATCTAATAAAATTTTCTTCTTCAAACCTATATGTTTGTTGGTAAATTCTTACTATCCTATGACCCATGAACCAACCACTTTCTGATGCTGAGGCTCTGACACCTTGTCTGGCAGCAACAGTTGATAACAACAATAAGCTGCACTTTGTAAGGTAACTTTTACTTGCGTTACACCTGGTGTGATCCTCACAGTAGCAGTATGAAGAAGGTTCTATTGCTATTAATATCATTCTGATGTTGCACATAAGGGAGCTGAGGTTCTGAGCAGTTAAGTTTCTGACTCTTCCAAAGTCATACGGCTAGATTCTTTGATGCCAACTTTGACCATGCTCCCAATACATTTGAAAGCAAGCACCGTGAGAATAGTTGTCAGCTTCCATTTCCCAGGCAAGGGTTGGCTCAGGAGTTTGTTTTTTTCTGGGAGTCTGATGATTTGTATCAGTGATTAGGAGCTTAGGGCATGACTGAATCTGTGGTAAGGGTGCTATGAGGAAGGGGAGGCTGTTCAGGCTGAGGTGTAGGAGAATGAGGGTGAGATGGTATTAGAGGAGAGGTAAATACAGAATCGAGTCTGAGTGTAAATGAACTGACCAGTGGGACAGAAGAGGTGGGAGGACCAGGTATCAAATGGCTATAGCATCATCATTACCGGTTGTTAATTTAAGTGTAGCCTAAAGCGGCCTCCTTACATACTTTAAGTTTGGCCTCAAAGTTTCTCCTTACACAGTGCACTGTAACCTAACTAGATGTGTAAACCGACTATAACCTACTCTTGTACCAATCATAGAGTTTTGGCCTGTCACAGGCTGCCAGCTGTTCAACCCATGTTCTAATAAGGCAAACGCCAAGCTGTACCCAGTCCAACTATTTCTGTATCTCACTTATGTGTCCCCACCACCCCATTATTACCAAAATGCCAGCGGTTTGGTCTAGTTCTTGCTGCTCACTGCATAGAAAGCCAATTGCTGAGACAATGAGTATTGCCAGAGAAGAAGGCTTTAATGGGG
Organism: Chlorocebus sabaeus; assembly: GCF_047675955.1. Lineage (NCBI taxonomy): Eukaryota > Metazoa > Chordata > Mammalia > Primates > Cercopithecidae > Chlorocebus > Chlorocebus sabaeus. The sequence goes on from NC_132925.1 coordinate 60,518,126, forward strand.
TGCTGCAGCTGAGGAGATGGGAGATCAGTCTCAAATTCATCACACTGACCAACCAAAATCAGGGGTTTATATAGCAGGGAAGAAATGTAACTACATGCAGGAAAACATGAGTTAATGAGGGGTAAGGAAGAGGAACTGGTCAACAGGAAGCAGGGAGTCAGTTAGGCAATCATGATGAGTGAGAGATCTGGTGTTTCATTGTCCAGATGTGGTGTCTAGTAAGCTTCAGTTCCTTGATACTATCTGGGAAGCCTGGTGGTTGGTGTTTTGAGAAAGAAACTCAGATAAGACAATTCTAACTCTTTCCACTTTTAAGATTGGGAGCATCAATTTCTATGTTTATTCAAAAGAAACCATAAACATCAGTGCTGTGGGACAATTGGTCTGGTTTCACCATTGCTCTGAAGCTATTCTGGATCAGGGGGCTGCCCAATTCTCAAATTATTTTGTGCTCAATTAAACTCTGGTAAATATAATTTGCCTAAAGTTTTTCTTTTAACAGTGATTAGGAATAGATTCAGGGTCATCACCTGACATCTCCACAAAGTATTGGAAACAGGCATTCCTCAAGATACTCTGAGGTCTTATGGAACTTGAAAACTGGAGGGACCTCAGAGGTCACCTTACCATCCTTCCATTTACAGAGTGGGAACTCCTAAGTTCATGCAGTTAGCTAGTTTGGTACATAAGAGCTTTATTTACTTAACAAATGCTATTTACTATGTGCCAAACACTTTCCCAAGGGTTTACAATGATTCATTTATTCCTCATGATAACCCTAGGAGGAAGGTACTACATATGCATAGTCCCTCATTTGCAGTTCTGAATTTCAAAAGATTCTGAAAAAACGTAATTTTCTTGAAAGTTGGTGCAAACTCATTTGATGGCAAAACTTGATCTGAATTTTCCACAGTGTTAATAATCATACATCTTGCATCAAAATGTGTTTGAATATTAATATGTTTGAATATGGGGTGCTACCTAAGACTCTGCTGGAGGTGTTACAGAATATTTAGTATAAACTCATGCCTTTCAAAAGTCCAAAACATTCTGAATTTCAAAATACATTTGGTCACGAAGATTTTGAAACCTGTATTATTATTCTCATTTTACAGTTGAGAAAACTGATGCAGAGAGATTATATAAATTGTACAAGGGCACACAGTGGCATTCCTGGGATTCCAAACCAGTTCAGCAGTCTGTGTTTTTAACCAATCTGTGCCCTGGCAGGCCAAACATGGATTAAGAGGCTGCTATTCATTGCTCTGCCCAAATACTCTGCATATGATGTCATGTAAGTTCAGAAATCTCTAATCTCCATCACTTTAGTTCTGACATATTGCTTGCTTCCACTAATTTATTTACCACTGGGCAGTTAGAGTGATTTTTCAAAACATAAATCTGGTTCATATCATAACTTCTTTATCAGCCTCTGCTTCAAATGGCTTTCTTCTGCATTTATAATAACCTAAATCATCCACTTGGCATGGTTTGACCATGCCTGTCTCTCCCATCTCAGCTCATCCAGAGCCCCTCAGGCTTCCTGTGTTCTAGGCATCCTCACCTTCTTTCAGTTCCTTTTAACTGTATTGTGATCCCTCTTGTTACAGGACCTATGCATATATGGGTCCCTCTTCTAGGAAGACTCTTCTCATTATCCAGCACATCACCCCTGTCTTGCCCTGGTCACCTCTGATTTACTTTTCAGATCTCAGCTCAAGGGTTTTTTGTTTTTTTTTTTCCCACAGGGATACCTTTTAAATTCATAACAATGATCACAGGTTTTTTTGTTCATTTATTTGTCTGATTATGCATTAATGCCTGTCTTCCCTCTATAATGTGAACTCCATGACAGCAGAAATTGTTTTCATTTTTGCTCACCATTGTGACTTCATATACTCAGTAACATAGTCAAAGATGAATACAAATTTGTTGAATAACATGATAGAATGGATTCTCAGCAGAATGCAAGGTTTATTTCTTTGTTTTGTTGAGCAGCTATAGAGGTTTAAGAGATTTATGTATTCAGTCATAGGCAGAACTATCATCTTCTTGGTTATCACAGAGTTGCACTTTTAGATGTCCTTTAAAAGTTAATGGTTGTCTGGAGGATTTAAGCTTTCAATTACAGAATGGCAATTTCCAAGGGCCTTCTTTTCCTGCTCCTATTGGCTTAGAAGGGACAGTTGAAATGGGCAGTTGTACAGACAAAGTACACTTCTTTCTTGAAAACTCAGCAAACCAGATTGGGTTAGGTGCTCACCTGACTGTAGACCTTGCTTTGAGTAGTCTTGGGACAGATGGTATTTGTCTGTCCATCTATGAGCCTTATGCCTAATTTAGTAAGCTAAGTAGTGCTGCCTTTTAATTTTTTAAACACAAGTATAATGGTGGGATTATTCTATAGGATTCTAGAAATCTGTCCTGTGAATGCTTACTATGTATTTAGAGTGATCACCTTTTCCAATATGTTGTCCCAAATGCCCTCTTTCTCTGCTGCTGCTCATTCTCTCTAATGAAAAGAAAGGCATTTTTTATTTACAGCTTTGTCGAATGCAGTCACCCATTATTTGGGGGTAATTGCTAGAGTAATCTCACCTCATTGGTTTCTAACAAAGCCTCCCAGATTGACATCTCACAAATTGAAAATTAAATGCACTATAAAAGCTATTAACTAAACCTGACTGTTTGGAAATGGGGCATTGGGTTAGCGGTTAGAATTTTGGAGTGTTTTTTTGTTTGTATATTTTTGCATATGCATTGAAAACTTTTCTTCTCCCAGAACGTCTTTTGAGGAACCATTCCTGTCCTACTTTATTTCTAGCAGTGATTTTTTCTTCAGTTTTGTATTTTCTTTTGCATAATTAAAGATATTAAGTCAACATATTGTCTTGAGGAACTCATCTCCTATATGATTACTAATGATTTCCCTATCCTCCCCTTTTCCTTTTACTTCATTTTCCTCTTACTCTCCCAGCCATCTTTCAACAGAGCTCCTGCCCCATTCTGGGTGGATCCAGCTGGTCCCTGGTCCTTAATCTAGGCACCTTCCTTATGTTGTCCCTTTGGTATTCTATATATAGTACATCACCCAGAATGTCTGCTTTTTCCTCCTCATTCCTTATCATGTCCCTGAATATTACTGCATTCCAAGGCCATTTGTGAACTTAACAAGTCTTTTAAGAGCACTTGTTATGTTCATGACCCTTTAGAATGGATGTGGGGGCTTGCAGACAATGCTTAAGGAGTGCAGAGCAGTCTGGCAGAATATATGTGTATACACCTGCTCATGAGCAATGTGGCTTTGTGGTTGTGAATACAGATTGTGGTGCTGTGCTGCCTGGTTTCAAATCTTGATTTGCTCATCTACTATCTGTGTGATCTTGGGTTTTATCAAATCTTTTGATGCATCAGTTTTCTCATCTATAAAAATGGGGACAATTTCCTTCCATGTATACTGGGATGATTTAATAAGTTACCATATACAAAGTGCTTACAACAGTGTCTAGCATAGAGAGGACACTCACTTATACTTGTTGGTAGATCTAGGCTCTAATCCCTGCTCTGCCACTTGCTCAACACCTTGAATCTCTTGTTTCACAATGCATATATTAGAGACAGAAAAAAAAATGCAGACTTTGAAGCCAGAGGGTTCCAACTCTACCATTTATCGTTGTTAACTTGAGACAAGTTAATTAACTTCTTGGAACCTCAGTGTTTATGTTGTTAAAAATAATCTATCCCCATAAACTACTCAAATGCCAGCCTACCTTCCACCTACCTGCAACTTTCCACCTTTATCTGGCTGAGACATTTAGCTGCTGCTTTATGTACCACAGGTTCCTCCTTCCTTCCCTGTGATGATTCTTTATAGTTTGCTAAGTATACCATGTAATTTAATGTTCATAACAACCCCGGGAGGCACAGGACATTATTCTCATTTCTATTTTAAAGTTATGGAAACCAAAGACCAGATAGACAGCTAGACTGGGCCAGGTTGGCACAGTTGTAAATTGTGAAGGTGGGACTTGAACTTGTTTGTCTGTGTTCTATCTTTTATTCAACACAACTCTATGAGTTTGGTTTTTGATTTACCCATGTCCTTCCTTTTTCGTAGATTCCTTTTGTGGTTTTTGCCAAATCTGAGTCCCTTATCATGAGCAAACTGCCCATCTCCGACTCATGCCTGATGCAGTGAGTGATGGTGAGGAGGAGACAAGAGCTACTGGCCTCTAGCCCTTGACTTCATTCTTTGGTTTGGTTTGGCCCATCAGACTCCTTGCCCATTTCTCTATCTGGCATACTCCATCTCAGTGACAGCTTTTAATTCCCTTTCCATCTGCGTGCAGCTGGTGGTGCTACCCTTGCCCCTCTGTCATCTGCACATTCTTTTGTTGGCACTCATTTCAACACATTTTATTTTTTAAAATAACTTTTTCTGATTACAGCAGTTATTCATGCTTGTTGTAAAAATTATGGATCACATAGTAAGAAAGAAACAAAAACCACACATAATTCCATTACCCAGAGTTAAACATTATTTTTGGTTTTTTTTTAGAGAAAATGTCTCACTCTGTCACCCACACTGAGTACAGTGGTGTGATTAAAGCTCACTGTAACTTCGAAGTGTTTAGGCTCAAGTGATCCTCCCACCTCAGCTTCCCAATTAGCATGCTACCACATCTGGCTATTTTTAAATTTTTTGTAGAGATGAAGTCTCGCTATGTTGCCCAGGCTGGCCTTGAACTCCTGGGTTTCAAGTGATCCTCCTGCATAGACCTCCCAAAGCACTGAGGTTTACAGGCATGAACCACCATGTCTGACCAATAAATATTGTTAATATTTTATTATTTAATTTTGGGATTTGTTTCATACTGTATGAACCTTTTTAGCTTCTGTATTTTGATAGCAGGAGATCCAGTAGAGAAAATTCAATGAGAATTACCTGGTGTAATGGCTTGGGACATTTGTGAATCTTTTGGGATCAGAAGACAACTCTGGTAGGCAAAAGAATGGCCCCTAAAGATGTCTACGTCCCAATCCCCCAAACCTATGAATGTGTTAGGTTACAAGGCAAAGAGAATTAAGGTTGCAGCTAGAATTAAGGTTGCTAATCAGCTGACCATAAAATAGGGACAATATACTGGATTATCTGGGTGGATCCAATGTAATCACAAGGATCTTTAAAAGTGGAAGAGGGAATTGGAAGACAGAATCGGAGAGATGGCAGCATGAAGAAGTCTTGGCATGTTATTGCTGGCTTTGAAAATAGAAGAAGATAGTCAAGAGCCAAGGAACGTGGCTAGAAGCTGGAAAGGCCAAAGAAACAGATTGTTCCTTAGAGCCTCTGGAAAGGAATATGGCCTTGCCAACACCTTGATTGTAGCCCAGTGAGCTCCATTTCAGAATTCTGAACTACAGAACTAAGTGTAAGGTACAAATTTTTAGGCCAGGTGTGATGGCTCACATTTGTAATGCTTGCACTTTGGGAGGCCAAGGCAGGAGGATCACTTGAGGCTAGACTGGGCAACATAGCAAGACCCCATCTCTACAAAAAATGTAAAAATTAGTGGAGCATGGTGGTGTGCATCTATAGTCCCAGTTACTCAGGTGGCTGAGGCCAGAGGATCACTTGAGTTCAGGAGTTCAAGGTTACAGTGAGCTATGATCACTGTATTGCACTCCCAGCTGAAGTGACAGAGAGAGACTATCTCTAAAAATAAATAATAAAATAAAATAAATAAGAATTTAAAAGATACTAAATTTGTGTTGTTTAAGCTGCTAAGGTTGTGGGAATTGTTACCGCAGCCCTAGAAAACTAATATACTTGGTATATGTAAATAAATAGAGCTATTATATTATAAAGAGTCAATATATTAATACAGGATAATAACTTGGAAAATATCTAAGATATAGTAAACACTTAATAAAGGCTAGCTAAGATTATTTTGTACTTTTATCTATATTGTTTTACAATATGCTTTTTTCCTTTTCACATTTTTCCATTTCATTATATTTATGCCATATCATCATTTGTGCTATAGTGCTTTTCAACTATTCTCAACCCCTTTTCACTGTATGCATTAATTCAGATGTGTGTCAACAACAACACACTGCATGAAGAAAAGTGTCTTCACTCCACGACAGTATCTATTTCAACAGCATGCACTGAGAAGAGATGAACTAGTGAAGTCATCCGGACTGTTGGTTAAGTGCTGTTTGTAAGGCATCTGAGTCAGGAAGACCCCTGAGTCAGGAAAGACCCTGGGTGTATATTAGTTGTGTGGTCTTGGGGATGTTCCCTAACATTTCTCAGTCTCAATTTTCTTCATTGTAAAATGGGGATACTTAGAACACCTATACTGCACATCTGTTATGCATATGAAATAAGATTATATGTGGAGCCCTTAGCATAGTGCTGGTGCAAAGCAACAAGTCAGTATCTGTTAAAAGGTATTGTTGTTTTTGATATTGTTACTGTAGTTGTTTATTTATCAATCTCTCTGGGATTCTGGGTCAATAAGGTTGAGTATAGAGATAACAGACCTTCAGTTGATATCTGCATTGAGAACACTGCGAGTATCTCATAAATATTACATAGTACTGAGAACAGGCATGCTCTTGATGGTAAAAGACTGTGACAGATAAATGGAGGGTAGTGGGTAAAGATGTCTTTTAAAACAGGCACATAAACATACACCTGAATAAAATATTTAACTGTTTGCTACAGCATTTGGATGAGTTTCAGAGGATGGGAGACTGATGCCAGAGAGTCAATAAAAGAAAGATAATTTGATGAGGTGGTAGACTGTCATAGCTTTTTTGCTATTGTCAGCAAATTTTTCATTTTTATTTTTTATTTTCTTTTCCTTTGATAATTTCTAGACCTAATGCTGACATTTCAATAGATTTTATCATTCCTGTGATAAATTCTTTAAATTGAAGCTGTTTTGTTTCTGGTGAAGGCATGATTGCTTTGAAAACCATACTAGAGCTTTGTGTTGAAATTATGCTCATATACAGTTACTATTGGCCTGTGTTCATTTATTTAAAAGTTATTTATCTTGCAGAGTGTCAGCTCAACAAATGGTATTGCTCAAAAGGTCATGCTTGAGTTTTCTCTGGTGTGATTAGTTTTATTGGTTCTTATTATTTCTCAGACATTCTTTTATGAGTGTGTTACTATTGATTGTTTTAGAAATTGATTTGGTAGAGACTAATTTTGTGAAGGATGGCAGTTTTAAACCCAAAGAATAGGTCATTGTAGGGCTTCCAAATTACTTCAGAGCCAGTAATTATGATAAAACTTTACTTTTTATTGGAAGGACTTCATAGGTGTTATGTTTTTCATTTTCTAAGTTTATCCATATTTCACATTTCTTTTGCTTGGAAAGGTGAAAATATTAACCAACACTGATCACCTGGATGTAGTGACAGTTGTTCATTGTTTTATTATGTGTCTTGGGAATTGTTTGTTCCCTGCCCTCCCTTCTGTACTACTTAATAAGATTAATTTCCTTCCACTTCAGAAACCTTGTGACCCCATTCTCCCTGATTTCAAAGGCCATGTAACAGTTGGGAGAGCAGTGGAGGCTCTTTAGGTGGAGAAGAGATTCTGGGATTTTGGAACACCTTCTAAATTGTTTTGCACATTTGTGAATTTCTCTTAGCTTTTTTGATTCTTATTTTTAAAAGTTGTGCTTTACTTTATTGTTTTTCACAGATTTGCATTTTTTACAAACTGAAGGTTTGTGGCAACCCTACATCAAGCAAGTCTGCTGGTGCCATTTATCCAACAGCACGTGTGCACTTTGTGTCTGTTTCACATGTGAAAAATTTTCACAATATTTAAGACTTTTTCATGATTATTATATCTGTTACAGTGATCTGTGATCATTGATCTTTGATGTTACTATTGTAATTGTTTTGGGGTGCCATGAACCATGTCCATAAAAGACAGCAAACTTAATCAATAAATCTTGTGTGTGTTCTGGCTTCTCCACCGACAAGCTGTTCCTCCATCTCTCTCTCCCTCCTTGATCCTCCCTATTCCCTGAGACACAACAGTGTTGAAATTAGGCCCATTAATAACCCTGCAATGCCCTCTAACTGTTCAAGTGAAAAGAAGAATCACGTGTCTCTCACTTTAAATCAAAAGCTAGAAATGATTAAGCTTAGTGAGGAAGGTATGTAAAAGCTGAGATGGACCAAAAGCTAGAAATCTTTTGCCAAGCAGTTAGCCAAGTTGTGAATGCAAAGGAAAAGCTCTTGAAGGAAATTAAAAGTGCTGCCCTAGTGAATACATGAATGGTAAGGGAGCAGTCTTATTGCTGATATGGGGAATGTCTGAGTGGTCTGGATGGAACATTAAACCAGAAACGACATTTCTTTAAGCCAAAGCCTAATCTAGAGCAAGTGCCTAACTCTGGGAAACCAAAAAATTTGTATGACTTACTTTATTGTGGTCTGGGACCAAACCCACAATATGTCCAAGGTATACCTGTAACAATTGTTCTGCCTATCTCTTGAGGGTATCGTGAGAAACAGATTATGTGGACAAAAGCAGTAGACAAAAAATGCAAAGAAAATAGTGGATGGGTAAGTAGTAGTTTTCTTAAACGTAACTTATTAGCACATAGTCCAGGAATATTGCATTTGAGAGGGCAATATTGCTTCTCCAGTAGCTGTTTGTTGTTAGAATAGTTCCACTGGAAGCATGCCGGAGCTGCAGTTTCTCTGGGAGGCATGAGATGGGAGGGGAAAGCATGTATGTCCAGAGCAGTGGGCTAGCCCCAAGCTCTAGTCTTTGGTCAGTTCTAGGAAGGGGCGGATAAATACATATAAACTTTTTGCTGTGCTTGAATATTTGTGTCCCTGCCAAATTCATATGTTGAGTTCCTAACCCCCAGGGTGATGATATTGGAAGGTCTTTGGAAGGTGACTACGTCATGGCAGTAGAGCCCTTATGAATGGGATTAGTGTTCTTATAAAAGAGACCCAAGAGAACTGCCTTGCCCCTTCCATCATGTGGAGACACAGTGAAAAGGTGCCATCTATGACCCAGATTTTCTGGTGCCTTGATCTTGGACTTGTTAGCCTCCAGAGCTATGAGACAATAAATTTCTGTTGTTTTAAGCCAACCAACTTTGGCATGGTGATATGGCAACCTTAGGAAACAAGTACAGGTTGCTGTGAAGATAGAGTAAGACAGAGAACAAAAACCATTTTGAGAATGAAAGTGCCATATGGTTGTTAGTTGATACTTTCTTGGTTTATGTCACTCATGATCTAAAGTGCAGTACTGACCTTACTCAGACCAGTTTACCACTTAGGCTGCAAGGGTAGAAAAGAAGGAAGAAAAGCAAAGTGATAAGATGGCCAGGTCTTTTCTGATGTGCAAACCAGTCCACATTCTTATGATCCAGTGGCATGAAAAGGAGAGAAGACAGAAGTGAACATGTAAGTGGTGATATTTTATTGCCTAATAGCCCCTCTGCTAGCAGACATGGCTAGTCTCTTGGAATTGAACCTTGTCCTTGAGGACTGTCAAAGAGGGTAGGAGGGAGGAAAAAAGTGGGAGCCTTCTCTCTCTTAGGTATTTACAGGGTACGTCTACTTAGAAACGTTACAACTTTAACTTGTGCTTCTCCCCTTGCCTGAGAACATTTGTATGGAGACATAAGTAGGAGTGGGAATACAATAATAATTAATTTGGGGATATTTTTCCTTTACAGCTCCTTGGATCGCACACTTGAGTGAGTGTGGACAGTAGGGGAGCAGGAGGCTGTGCATCACTGGCCAAAACCACTCGCTTGGGGCTCTTTGTCCTGTGACTTAGTTACAAAGAAAAGAACTGGGGAATGTACAACACTGTGATCCTACACCAAGCCCTGTGCTCAGGAGGGATGTGGAGATAGGAAATAAAGCAGAAGGGTAGAAAAATTGTGGTAACTTGTATAGCCTGTTGGATGGGGTGGTTGGTTCTGCTTGGAGGAACAGGTAGTTTCCAGTTGTTTTAGGAGCTTTCTTCCACTGCTTTCCTTTCCCTAGTTTTTTTTGTTTTTGTTTTTGTTTTTGTTTTTTGCCTTAGAATGTGGTACATTTAGCTCTGTTCAAATTACTTGAGTACTCGCATTGCAGGGTTATGTGGGTAGTTGTGTGCAGCAAGTCATTTTAGCGGGTAGACAATCAACAATATCAGCAAAATAAAACTGTCAAGTTTAGAGGGTGAGTGAATAGTTTTCTCTCACTTATTAATATATCTGGAGGAACTAATTTGTCTTACATTTTTAAAGCCCATACTTGGATATGAAGATTATGTTTCTTAGAAGCATTATGTTTCATGAGCCACTGCACCTGGCCATCATTACAATTCTCAAAGCAGCTCTGAAATTCTATTTTTATTCCCATTTTACAGATAAGGACACTGAGGCCCATAAAGCAACTTCTCAAAAGCCTAGGGAAACACTAGCGATTTTAGTGATTTTATAACAATAGATTGCCTTGGAGATGTATTTTTTCAGACAGTAGGTCAGGTTCTAAATGGATCATTTAGAACGGACAGGAGATAGGGAAACACTGGGTACAAGAGGGTGGTTCCCTGGCAAGGGAACCTTCAAACCAGGATACTCGTGGCCCTAAATGGGGACAGGCATTCCTGTTTTCATGCCCCAAAGCTGCCTTTTGGCTCACCACAGCCCCTATCCTGTACCCATGTAAACCCCAGACTGCAGGCTCCAGAAGCAGATAAGGAGAAGAGTAGACAAGTGGCAGAGCGGCATGGGAGGGAGAAGAGAAGGGCCATCTGAATGCTGAGAGGAGTTTGGCTGGGAATGGTCAGAGAGGAGATTGGCCACCAAATGGCCAAACTCCAGGGGAAGATCATCTTCACACTCCATCCCCCTTCCAGCTCCCCATTTGTCCCATTGAGAGCAATTTCCACCACTCAATAATACCCGTGCATTCATCCTTTGAGTCTGTATGTGACCTGACTCTTCCAGGATGCTGGATGAGAGCTTGGGTACAGAAAGCTGTCACACTGGCTGTCTGCCATTGTGAAAAGGCAGAGAGTCCACTGAGCTGGTTAACACATAAACTGTCCACGAATGGCAAGGCTAAAAGAGTGTACTGTAACACAGCCCATTTGGGCTTTGGGAGTTGCAAGCTCTCAACCCTGGATGCTACCCTGGGGCTAGAGCCCAGGGGTGCTTGGCTCTGGCTCCTGAACCTGCCTGTCTGCATGCTCTCCCTCCCATAAGGGGTTTGAGGAGCAGTGGTGACTAAACAGATGAGCCACACCCCTGCCGCACGTCCAGCAAGGGGGGGTCAGGGAATTCTCCCATTTCAATTTCTCAGTGTTTTCTCCTATGCAGTCTGTTGTGGTGGTGGTCATTAGTGCCATCCAGCAAATGTTTTGGCATGACCTCTCTCCTGTGGAGTAACAGGGCATTTTATCACTTCCTTGAAAGTAGACATAGCCAGTGAAATATGAGAAGAAGTGATACAGCATTACATCCAGGTAAAAGCTCTGAGAGCTATTGAATTATTTGCCTTTGCCCCACTTTCCTTCTGCAACCAGAAATGCTCTGTTAGCTTAGGTCCTGGAGTTAGGATGATGTAGAACAATGACCTCAGACAGCCTGCAGTGTCTGTGTAGTGCGAGTGAGAAACAAACCTTTTCTTTAAGCTGCTGTGTTTATCATAGCAGCATAGCTTAACTTATTTTGACTGATACACTTTTGTGACATGGGTTTCATGCTCTCTATGGCTTTCAAATCTATACCTGTTAGGTTAGAAAACTCTTCTGTGGGCATCTTATTCTATAATTAAATCTAAGGCCTACTTAGAAGCCTTGGATGTTACAGAGTTTCAAATGGTACAGCCAGACTGATAAGCAAAATTTATCCAGTAAATGTTTATTGGGTTCCTATGAAGTGCAGAACATCATGAGGGATCCAGAAATAAATTAGGTTGATAACCTGCTTCAGAGAAATTAGAATCTAGCAGGGAAGGGCTCTTTTTATGTATTAAACGTATGCAATGATATGTACATGGTTTGTGCATTTATTCAAACATACTTGTATAAGGTCTGTGACTACTATATTTGTCAAGTGTTGGGGATTTTGTAGAGCAAAAAGAGATATGTTCATTCATACATGGAGTTAGGGCCTAAAAAAGGAAATTAAAATTAATCACACAAACATAGATAAAATTATAACTGGGGTGGGGGCTATAAAGAAGCACATGGTGCTATGAGGACTTATAACAGGGGGAATTATTTAGTCCAAGGGCATAATGAAGAGCTCATAGTAAGTTTGTGGAAATGCCTTGGGCTCTACAATCAAGCAGACCTGGGTTTAAATTCTGGTTTTGCCACTTTGAGCCATAAGACTCTGCTCAAGGCATTTTACCTTTCAAAACAGATATGAATGTATTTTTCTCAGGGTAGTTGTAAGACTAACATAAGCTTTTGACTGTGACAGTGCCTGCATACTGTATATGCTATTAAATGTTAGTTACTGAGTCTCCTTCCCCTATGTGATTGATTCTATATGACCAATGCAGAGAAAGGTGACGGTGAGTATGGGTCTGTCTGGGGGTTAGAGAAAGCTTTGTGAAAAAAAGTAGCATTTGAGTCCAGACTTGAAGAATGGAAAAGGTTTGCATAAAAAAAATTATAATCATATGATGAGATGATAATTATAGGAAATAGAATATTACTTAGTAGCTAAGGTCATAGGCTTTTGAATAAAACAGACCCCAATCAAAGGATCCATCATTATTAACTCTGTGACCTTGGGCAAGGTGCTTCTTCTCTTTATTTGGAAGTTTCCCCATCCATAAAATAAGGATAATATTGGAACTATGCCATAGGATCAAGGTAAAGATCAAATGATAAAAGCATGTAAGATATTTAATACAGATCCTGGTAACTAAGGAGATGCTCAATATAATTGGCAACCAATATTTACTCTTATAAGCAGAGAAGGGATAGTCTCTGGGTTCTTTTTTTGTAGTGCTTTAGATTCAAACTCCCAATGCATTGTCTGACTGCAAGGGGCTGATGTCATTGAGTACAGCATGAGATTTATTGTCTCCTTTGAGTATTAATCCCCACCAATTAATAGTGACAGTCACTAAACATTTAGTACCTAATGAGGTGCATCTCCTCAGTATGGCTGGAATGGTGTAGCAAAGGAGCTATGTAATCCAACTCACCAGACTTCCTTCTCACTGGCTCTCCATGACCTCCCCACTGGGCTGCCTAAGGGCATTGACTTCATTTGGAAAATGCATTTAGAAATGTCACTGGCTGGAAAGTATTAAGCTCTAAAGCCTCCTTGGAACTGTGGATGCAAAGAATGTCAGAGCCGGTCTCCTGTAAGCACTGAATCCCAAGTTATCATCTTAAAAATGGAGAAAATAAGAGTTAGAAAGGGGAACGAGATGACCAAGATTGTGCCGTTGGGGATACAGCAGAAAAATAAAGAAGTTGGGTAAGGTCCTTGCTCTTATGAAGCTAAAGATTCAGTGAGGGAGACTGACAACATGCAAGAAAACAAATAATTCCAAAAGTAAAACAGAGTACAATGACAAAGAATAATGAGCATGGGAGATACCTGATATATGGTAGTCAGAGGATTTCTCTTGGAAGAGGTGATATTTAAACTGAGACTTGAAATATATAAAGGCACCAGCAAAGATCTGGGGCAGGAGTGTTCCAGGAGTGGAAAGGAATAGCAAGTTCAAAGTTCGTAAGGCAGGAATACGCTTGGTGTGTTTGAAGCTTGGTGTGGCATGAATCCCAGTGAGCTAGGGTGATAGTGGTAAGAGATGCAGTGACAGAGGTCAGTGAGGCAAAATGTGTAGGGTTTAGGTCACGTTCAGGGTTCAAATTTTATTTAATTTCAAAGGAAGAGAAGCCTCCTGGAAAGTTTCAAGCAGTGGAGTGACATGATTTGAAAGATCATTCTGCCATGGTATACAGAATAGGCTGTTGGAGGATAAGAATAGAAACAGAGACAGTTAAGAGTTTAAATTCCAGGTAGGATTTTATTTCAATAGTGTAATTGAGAGATGGTGTTGGAGTAAACCAAGGTAATAGACTGGAGAAGAGGGAGAGAAGTAGACAAACTGGAACGATATTTGGAGCCAGATTTTGCAGGATGCTGGGAAAGGGTAAGGTAAAGGGAATGAGTAGTTGAGGATGGTTTTCTCCATTGTATTTTTCCTTGAATGATTGGATATGTGCTAGTGACATTTACTGAGACGAAGAAGGCTGGGAGAAGAGACGACATGGGGGCATAAGATTAAAAGTGGGAAGAGTTGTGGGGAGGAATTTATGGGTTAGGCCAATGGAAACTTCCATCTTTATCCCACTGGCTGAAACTCAACCTCACAGCCAGATCTAACTGCAAGGGAGACTGGAGCAGGTAATCTAGGTGTGTGACCTGAAAGAGAAGAAAATAGTTTGGTGATTATCTCTCCCACAGTACACCACTGGCCACTTGATTCTTAGGTATGAAAGCTTCTCAACCTAAGAGTCATTCGACTCACAACTTGGGCCGGGGGTCCTTTCTTCTCAGTCATGACCTCACTCAGCCTCTTGGGAGCTGAGCTAGCCCACATTCAGGTAAGACCTGAGCTAGAATTTGGAGTAGGTTCCTCTCCTTTCTCCACCTGAGTTCAGTTAACTTCTTTTTATCCTGGAGCTCTAACACTGGACTCAATCTTTTTTTTTTTTTTCTTTTTTAAGAGACAAGCTCTCGCTCTGTCCCCCAGGCTGGACAGTAGTGGTGCGATCTTAGCTCACTGCAGCCTCAGACTCTTGGCCTCAAGCAATCCTCTTGCCTCAGCCTCCTGAGTCACTGGGATTATAGGCATGGAGTCAGTGTGCCCAGCTCTGGACTCATTCTTTATCTCAGTCATGTCCAGGCTCCTGTTTGAACATAGACTTTATATACTTTAGATTTGTCTTCTGATACCTATCCCTGTAGACTGTGTCTCAAGTTCATTATTAGTTTCTTGTGAGGAGCACCACATTTGGATATTTGTGGCTTTGGGTATGATTCTCTGTCTTCCAAACTGTAAAGCTGGGTTTGGTAGTGTTGTGAGGTGGCCTTAGAATGTAACAGATGTGCAGAATCTGGAAAACAAAATCAAAGGCCAGTTAGGAAAGAGCAGTGATTATATGGAGTTGTTAGCTGGACTTGAGTTAGTCATATCAAGTAGTAATTCTATGTACATATCCTTACATTTATTTTGTGTTAAAATAATTTTTATGTATACAGTCTCATTTTATTCTTATAGCACTGCTGCAGAATAAGCATTATTATCCTCATGTATCGGTCAAGATGTAACCAGAGAAACAGAAGCAGTAAGATGGATGGATGGATGGGGATGGATGGATGGACATAGAATTATTGGAAGGAATTGGTTTACACAACTGGGGTCTGCTGGGTAATTTCAAAATCTGTAAGGCATGCTGTTAGGATGGGGAGGCTGGAGCTCCTTGGCATGATCTGAAGGCACAGGCAGAACTTCTTCCTCAGGGAAGCCTCAGTTCTGCTCTTAAGGACTTTCAGTGGATTGAACTAGACCCACCCAGATTACCTAGGATAATCTCCTGTACTTAAAATTAACTGACTGTGGACTATAATCACATCTACAAAACACCTTTGCAGGAACACCTTGATTAGTGTTTGGCTGAATAAATGAGGACTGCAGCCTCGCTAAACTGACAAATAAAACTAATCATCATAGCCCATTTTATAGGTAAGGAAATAGAAGCAGAGAGTAGGAAGTTGCAGAGCTGGTTGTTAAACTATTTATCATTCTAAAATATCCCTTTAACTATTTTTTCAAGTCCTTAAATTTCATATAATATTCTCAGCAGAATCTAAAGAAAATGTCTGGATTGACTTACCAAGAATGATCTAAATGATGCAATATTCCAAACAGAATAGTGAAGAAAGTTATTACCTGCTAGACAGCCAAAAGAGTGTGAGAATGACTTATTTTTTTCCTGGTCTAAGAGTCTCATCATGAATAATTTCCAATATGGATAAGGCCTTGATTTTAAGTAAGTCAGTGATAGCGGAGTTTGCTTCTTTAATTCTTCGTGCAAGATTACGAGACACAAATCCTTAACATTTATTTCCAGCCCGAGGCTGAACAAGTTATTGGTTTAATTATAGAAAGCTGAACTTTCATCTTTCTTTAATTGAGCATGGATAATTTGTACCTGTGATCAGTAGCCAAAATGCCATAAAATTACTTATGAAGCCTCATACTCATACCCTTTTAATGCAGTAAAAATGCCAATTTTGTAGGCTTGTAGAGTCATCATTTTGGGCAACCGTTTCAATTTGTTAGTAATTATTGTCAGCACTTCATGACTAATGTGGTTTGGAAAGTGTCACAAGAAGTCCTTTTTCCCTTTTGGTGATGGGCAGTACATTTAGAGAACAAGAGGCCAGTGAGGAGAGAGATGCTGGCTTCTTGGGCCCATGGTTTGAATGACAATCAGAGAACAACAGATCATTATTTTTCACAGCAAGGAAAGGAGGAAGGGTCTCAGAAATCCTAAACTAAATGTCAGCTCTTGGGTGCTTTTTGTTACGCATTCTAACATAAGAAGGCAAGGGCATTTTTATTTCTCTTCTTTTCTCCAATCATACCCTGGGAAGACAAAACTATTATTATAGGTTATGTGTAACCACTGAGCTTATCGTCTTTAGTGAGAAGGCACCCTAGAGGCCAAAATGACTATTGTGCCTCTTTCTGCTATAAATTTTGATGATGAAAAAGAGTGTTGGGCCACTGAATTATTGCAACCTTGGAGTCAGTTAGCAGCCCATGTGCTTTGTAACAATTGTGATCTAGTCTGAAAGAAATGCACTTGATTGTATTGCCAGTGTAGAAATAGTTGGTGTAACCTTGAGGGCAAAATTGATAGGGTAGTCAATTTTTTATCCCTTTTAGGCAGAACTACCTTTAAAAAAAGAATAGTTTACAAATTTAGAGTTGAAAGAAACATAGTTTGAATAGAGTATGTTTCCCTGAAGGTATTCAAAGAGTATTTTAATGCTCTGTTTCTCAATCCAAATTATACAGCAGACAGATCGATAGTTCAAATTATTTCCTGTGGAGAAATAAAGTGTGAGACAGACGAAGAAGAGAGGATAGGGAAATAGGAGCTAGGGAGAGGGCTTAGCATCTTTTAAATTAATAGAGAAGAACTGGCAAAGGGCAGGTTCAGACCCATGGTAAATTCATGCCTGCAGAGGAACGGGGGTGGCTTATGGCTTCCTGTGAAGGGAGTCTGGGTAACGTGAGGAGAGGGCTGAGAGAGGAACTGGGGACAGGTGGTAAAAGTTTTCGGCAGCCTGTGAACAAATAGTTTGAAAAGGAGGAGTTTCTCAGTTTTCTTAGCAGAAATAGAAGACATGCTCCATTGGAATTTTACAGATAATTGAATAAAAGTACAATTTAAAGATGTATAATTTAAAGGTACAATTTAGAGATGTGTGGGCAGGGCCGAGGCACCTAGGAAGAGAGGATGAGGTGCCAGGTTTTAGCAATAGCAGGAAGTTGTTGTACTGCCCAGGCCTGAAGAGCACGGGGTGAGCATGGGGACCCAGTGTTCATGGGGTGACATGACCTACCACTGTGGAAGGAAGCACTAGATAAGAGTTGAAGTTGTAGAAGGATCCAGTCATTGTCAGAGCCACAGTGCTGAGGCAAGGGGAGAGCCAGGGAACGAATGCCCACCTCCACTCTCCTGCCACCTTTTGGTCTTTCTATTAGCCAATCCAATCTGAAGGCAGAGGAGACAGGAGCTCTTGTGATGTGGAGAAGGGCAGTGAATGATTTTGGGGAAACAGCAGAGAGAATAACCAGCACTGATGGAGGGTCTAGGAGGTGATGGGATGCAAGGGCACTGAACTTGCCTTGGGAGCCAACTTGCTGAGGGACTTTAATCAAATAGCCTGATCCTTTTCTGTTTCTCCCCCCAGCCCATCAATAAAATAGGGATAATAACTTACCCATTTCCTGGGGTTGTTATTGTCAGCCTAAATAACAAACAGAGAGGCTTTCTAAAAGAAAAAAAAAAAATACTTATTTGGGAATAGTGCATGAGAATGCACTGCAATGAGAATGCTGTGCCCGTGTAAGTACTCAGGGAGGTAAAGGAAAGAAAAGGTTTTTAAAGGAAACAATGAGGAGAATTACAAAATTGTTTTGAAATAATTATCCTTGGTTACAAAGCTAAATAAGAAGAGTGACACCAGTCTGAGTTTGGACAGGCAATTGCTGGGCAGATGTCCTTGCAGAAGTATTCTTTTGTGTAAGTTTGTAAAGGTCTTTGTACAACGTTGTGTTTTTTGCAGTCACTGTGATAGTGTTTCTTATCAGGTCTACAAACATGAGAACCCGATCTTCATGGACTTCTCTGGCTCTATTTGTCAGGTTTTTTAAAAAACAAACAAACAAACAACAACAACAAAAAACTTTAGCGACTCCATTTTGATTTGGACAATTGTCATGTTAGGTGACAGATTACCTAACATGATCAGGTGTTAGGTGTTAGGTGACAGATCACCTAACATGATCAGGTGACAGATGTACCTTATTAATTTGTATTTATGTTGAATTTTATAATTTCTAAATCTTCCTCATGTCTCTTACCTCATTTGCTTCTCAATACTAATTTCTAGAGTAGTCAAGATAGGTTTTATTATTCCCATTGTATAGCGAAGATGACTGAGTTGGAGAAATTAAGTGGTTTCCTAAAAGTTACCAGGTTAAGAGATTTTTTGACTAACTTGACTGTAATTTTCTCCTAGTACACTTTGAATGCTATTGAATTCAGCATTGTAGGTGGGTTTGAGGGACTATTATCATCTTTGTGAAGCATAAAAGTTCCAGATGAGGAGCCTGAGACAGTACCTTTCATGTGGTCTGGAAGAACAGCACCCGGGATTCAGGCCTGCTTTCTTATCTGGGAAGATACCACAGGGAGGGAAGCTGCCAGTTTTCATAACCAGCCACTCCTGTTTCTCTCTGTGAAAAAGGCAAAAAGTGGTATAGCTCATGCAGGTAGCACACAGCCACAGATTGGAGTTACCTTATGTGTATGCCTGTGCCTTGCAAGATGTGTTATTTTTTATTTTTGCCCTCTTGGAACTTACCTGTAGAATGTCACCTATGCATAAAAATGCTACTAATGGGGGCAACTTTTCTTCCCCCTAACTTGTGTCTGGTCTGTAGATATGTCAGCTATCTGGGATAATCAGATACTGCTGTATTAGGGGAATTTTACCATCTGCTGCTTTTATGTGGCACTTCCTTCTTACTCAGTAAGTTTCTACCTGAGCAGGATTGGAGTACTGAAGCTCTCTGAAGGGTATTGTCTACAAAAGTAGTTATTTTGTCAGGTGAACATGAAAGGGAAATAAAAAATAAGTCACCTGATATATCATCATAAAGATTGGTTGACTGGGTGCTGTGGCTCGTGCCTGTAATCTCAGCACTTTGGGAGGCTGAGGCGGGCAGATCACTTGAGGTCAGGAGTTCAAGACCAGCCTGGCCAACATAATGAAAGCCTATCTCTACTAAAAATACAAAAATTAGCTGGGCATGGTGGTGTGTGCCTGTAGTCCCACCTACTCAGAGGCTGAGGCAGGAGAATTGCTTGAACCCAGGAGGTGGAGGTTGCGGTGAGCTAAGATTGGACCACTGCATTCCAGCCTGGGCGACAGAGTGAGACTCTGTCTCAAAAAAACAAAAGCAAAACCAAAAAAGAATGGTTGCAGTGATTGAATCTGAATATCCCAGGAGGGAGGCACTCTTTGGGAACTGCCATAAATTTCAGACCACAAGGCCACCCAACCTGAGGTTACTCCTGAAAAGTCTGAATAAATGAGTCTACTAACATAGTTCTGCCTTTGCTTGAACACTTCTGGTCATGGGGAACTCAGTGCCCTCTGAGTTAGCCCACTCAGTCCATAAAGAGTTCAGTAAAAATGTTTCATATCCCAAACTGAAATTGGAATGGATTGCCTCTCTGGTTCTAGTTACTCCACATCTAGTAATACACAATTAGCCCATTTCAGCAGCAACGTTGCACACTGTTGAACTGTATTAAGCTCACTGTCTACTAAAATCAGATTATAATTTGTCAGTTTTACATGACATACTGCTGCTAAATCAAATCTCAGACATTTTTCACTTTTTTAGGTTTTATACCCAATCTTGTATTTTTATTTATGTTAAACTTCCTTCTATTTAGACTGGCTTGATTGTTATGAGTATTTTGGATGTTGATTTTGTTCACATAGTTGCTATTGTTTCAATTGCATGTTCAATAAATATAGCCCCTGTATCTTCATCGAAATCATTGATTAAAATGCTAAACAGGGCTGGAGGAAGAGTTGTTAGAGGCGTGCTGGGTTCCTGGTGACTATAGTAGGGAGACATGGGGAAAAATAAATTATGAAGAGTGACCATAGTATGTTGTAAAATTAATGAGTTAGTAGCAATAGGCCTAGAAAAGTAGGTTATAAGGAGCCTAGGAAAGAATTTATCCCCATTCTGAGGGACATAATTTGACCTGTTGTTTTTGTTCATTTTCCCCAGGTTTATTGAAGTATAATTGACAAATTAAAATTGTATATATTTAAGGAGTACAAAATGATGTTTTGATATATTTACAGATTGTGAAATGTTACCAAAATTAAGCTAATCAACCTATCAATCACCTTACGTAGTTATCTTTCTTTTGTGTATGTGTTAAAAATACTTAAGATCTACTCTTCTAGCAAATTTTCAAGTATACAAAACATTTCTTTTCTTGAGACAGGGTCTTGCTCTGTTGCCCAGGCTGGAGTGCTATGGTATGATCATGGCTCATTGCAGCCTTAAGTCCTGGGCTCAAGTGATCCTCATATCTCAGGCTCCCGAGTAGCTGAAATTATAGGTACATGCCACCATGTCCAGTGAATTTGAAATTTTTTTTGTAGAAACTAAGTCTCACTATATTGTCCAGGCTGGTCTCAAACTCCTGGCCTCAAGAGGTCCTCCTGCCTCAGCCTCCAAAAGTGCTGCGATTACAGGTGTGAGTCACCATACCTGATCTTGTAAAACATTATAATTAACTATAGTCATCATGACCTATTGTTTTTAGAATATTTAGCTTTCTTCACTTTTTAATCTATGGTTATTTCCATAGATGTTTCATGCATGCTTGCAAGAAATTATAGATCCATTTTTAGGATACGGATTATGATGTATATTAGACTAAATGTATTTTCTGTAATTTTTTTCTACTTGAACTATAAAAAATTAAGGGGAAGTGCTTTAATGTTTTCCATTGCTGTTGCATTTAAATGATTCTCTTTTCAAACAAAATGTAAATATTATGATATGCTTTTTTCTTTATAAATGGTTAAGTTGCTGTCTTAATTGTGAATTAATGAATTAATCTGTTTATGTTCTTTATTGCTTTTTTTCTTGAATTAAGCATTGTCTGGTATTAATATCACAACCCCTGAACTCATTTGATTTACATTTTCTGGTAAAACTTATCTATCCTGGGCATACCCAGTGGTAGTGGTCTGGAGTTTCTCTGGGGAGAGGCTCCAGAGCCATCTGACTGCCTCTGTTCCACTGCCACAGCAGTGGTTCTATTCCTGCTGCCCTCAGTCTGGGGAAGAAACAAAGAGCCTGAGGGCTACACCTGAGCTTACAGCATGCTGCTGTCACCATATGGAGAGGAGACTAGTCTCTCTTCCCAGTGAGCCCTTTGCCTTTTGCTCCCCAACAAGAGGAGCCCCAAGCTCACACCAACAGTGCAGCTGCCCTACCCCAATGACTGAACACTCTGGGTAACAGCTGGGAGTCCACATTTATCAGGGGTAGAGCCCTCGGGAGCAACTGAAAGCCACTCTGCTACTACCTCTGTAGTGGTACTATCCTTGCTAACCTCAGTCTAATGAAGGAGCAAAGACTGTAAATGTCTTATTCACACCTCTAACAAGCTTCAGTTGACCTATGGGGAGGAGGCCAGTCCTTCTCCCACATCTCCACCCCATCACCCATCACCAAGCAGGGAATCGCTGGCTTGGGCCCACAGCACAGACCCCCTATCCTGGGCTGATTGCTCTGAGGGATTGCTGACCTGCATCTCTCTGGGATGGAGCCCCCAGGAGACAAGTGAAAGATCGTCAGCCACATCTATTGATAAGGCCTCTTCCTCTGCTGCCTCCAAGTTGGTGAGGAAATATAAACCTAGAGATTACCCCACAGCAGTGGTGGGCAGCCCAGGAGTGCCAAGTCAAGATCTACAGCCAACACTTAAGTGGGAGAGGAGCCCACACTTTCAGAGCATTGAGAGGGAACGCAGTGACTAAGCAAGAACCTGCCAACTGACCACTCCACCTAAGTGCCACCTATTGGATCACACCCCAAAGCTTCAACACCAAAATACCTCACTAACCCGCCCACTGTGAAACCAAAGGCAAGATGTCAGTTACAAATGAAGACCCTACACAAAGCCTTGGCCCTGTGAACATATCCAGAAAAGAAATCTACTGACCATATTCAATCTATATCCCAGTTAAAGGAACATACACATGTAGAGATGAGAAAGAATCAACGTAAGAACTCTGGCAACCCAAATGGCCAGAGTGTCTTATGTCCTCTAAATGATTGCACCAGTTCTCTAACAAGGGTTCTTAACCAGCTGAGTTGTCTGAGATGGCAGAAATAGAATTGAGAATATGCATAGGAATGAAGATAATCAAGATTCAGGAGAACAGCAAAACCCAATCAAAGGAAACTAAGAATCACAATAAAATGATACAGGAGCTGACAGATGAAAAAGCCAGTATAAAAAAGAATCTGATAGAACTAAAAAACACACTATTCCTCCCTCTACCATTAACTTTTCTTCATCTCTTGTTATATTGGCATATGTGAAATTTTATTCTGATGTATTGGCCATTTATGTTTTTTGGGAAGAATGCTAAAATGGTAGATGTGAAAAGAATGGGTTAAAAGTGGAGGTGGATAAGGAAACCAGTTAGAACTTACTATAGAAGTTCAAGGAAGGAGGCGGCGATGTCAGAATGAGAAGGAAGGGACCAGATAAGAGATTATTTAGAAACCTAGTTTCAATTTTATCTTTGCTATGTTACTTTCTTCACTGAAAATAAATGTGGTCCATCCATATTATTTCCTTATTCTGTGTCACTCATGCCAATAGATCATTCTTCTCTCAATGTATTTGACTAGATCTGAGTCTCAGGATATTTCTGTGGTGTACTCTAGTTTGGGAATACTTGAATTTATTTGTTTCTCCTCCTGTGGTGATGCACCTTTCTGATTTGTGTCTCCTTGAAACTTTTAAGCTGTGTGTATATCTTGGAACTTGGTCATCTTCATATTCGGAAATCCCCAGAGTATTCAGAACAGTGTGTTGGTTCCCTCAGTATCTCCACCTAGTTCTGTATGATTCACCTTGTGATTTCACCATGGTTTGTTTGTTTGTTTGTTTGTTTGTTTATTTATTTATTTATTTATTTTTTGCCTCACTGACCTCAGCAGATCTGCTTTGCCTGGACACTAACAATTAATTTTTTCTCTTGTTTTAAAATTAGAAAAAAACATTTAAAGCAAAGCCCCTCTACTTTGTTGAGGTAGAGACAGAACAGTCAGCACTGGATTATATGTTAGTTTCTCCTCACAGTGGGGCTCTGTGTAGCTTCTCTGGACTGAGCAGGTCTTGGTTGACCAGCTCTGTTTTGTTTTTTTTTTTAATGAATTCATTTCTGAGGGTCATAGCAAAGAAGGAAATGGAAGTGAGGAGTGAGAAAACTCCTCCTGCAGCAGCCTTCACTCAGACCTATGGGAAGAGTTATAGAACCCTCATGCTGGTCTTCTTCCCCCCAGAGCCTTCATTTTTTCTTTGTGCCCTCTGCCCTCCAAAAGTCAACAGAAAATTTTCAGCAGTACTTAATTTGATAAGAAATGTGATCCAGGGAGGTGGTCTCTCCCTGAAACATCTGGAAGGGCAGACTTCTTGCCCAAGGCAGAGCCTCAAAGTAAGATAACAGTTTATAGGAGCTCTAAATGAGCTATTTCACACAAAAGTACTTTGTTTACATTCCAAACACGAGGTCTCCAAGTGTGAGTGACTACTTTCTCATACACATGATCCTTTGTCTCATCCTCATAATCACAGAGTAGCTCAATTACTGTGTGCTAGGCTAGGCACTGGGATAGATGTTTTACATTCATTACTTGGTTTTGTTTTGTTTTCTCATATTCTAGTGGGAGCTAAATACATTCATTACTTTTTTAAAACACTAACAGCAATGTACTGATGTAGTAAATATTATAAATTTCCTTTCACAAATATCAGATTAAAAAAACTCCAGGAGACAAAGTCATTTTCCTCAGGTCACATAGGCCATTGGTCATATAGGCTAAGAATTGCACCAAAAGCATTCATTTCTCAACCCTGTCCACTCACCCCCTAAACTGCACTGCCTCTTTAACATATCGCATAAAGCCCTAGTACTTTCATGTCATTAATATTACTACGGTTTATTGAGACCTCATTATGCACCAGACACCTACTATCCTAGAAAGGTAGAGACATTATTTGAATCCTCACAACAACCCTACAAAATATTTGTTATCACCATTGTGCACATTTTTTCTATGCCCGATAAGTAGCAGAATTGATCTTACAAATCAGGGTAGGTCTGTCTTCAAAAACTGCTCTCTGTCTCTCTATCATACTGCCTAATGGAAGCTTATAGTAGGTTTAATTGTGGCCTCTCTAAAATATATCCTTGTCCTAACCTTCTGTGAATATGACCTTATTTGGAAAAAAGGTTTTTTTCGGGTGTAATTAAATTAAGCATCTAAATATGAGATCATTTTGAGTCATCTGGTTGGGATCTTAATCCTATCACAGATGCTCTCATAAGAGACAAAAGAGGATGACAACAGAGAGAAGATGAGAAACTCACGTCAACGCAGAGGCAGAGATAGAAGTGATAGAGCCACAAGCCACGATAACCTGGAGCTACCAGAAGATGCAAGAGGCAAGGAAGGATTCTCCACTCTAGCTTTTAGGTGGAATCTAGCCCTACCAACACTTGATTTCAGACTTCCGGCCTCCAGATATATGAGACAGTACATTCTTGTTGTTTTAAGCCATTCATTTTGTGATTTCTTACGGGAGTGACAGGAAAATAATGCATAGCCTATTTCATTTTGAAACCATAGACTAACTCATACCATTTCTTTAAAAACTCAAAATGTACCCCACTTTATTATGGCCATGAGTGCCTTTGGTGTCCTTCAGCTGGACTGATTTTCTGACTTCCTTACTCACAGCCTTTGAGGACCTCTCTTCCACCGTAGCATCAGCCCTGGACATGCTTTTGTGCCTTTGCTGACTTTGGTCTGGACTTTCCTTCTGCTTGTGGAACCAACTTACTATTCCCCAATCTTACACTGTAATCTGCTGACCTCATTGTCGAGTTTAGTCTGACTAATACCTTTCCCTAAAATCCTGGAGGGAGAGCCCTGGCTAGAATTAATTGCTCTGTTTCTGTGTGCCCAGAGCGGTCTACTTATACCTACCTCTATGTATTACTTATGTCTGTCTGTCCTGTATTGTAGTTCATCAATTGCCTGTGAAATCCTGGAGCCAGGGCAAGAATTTTTATCTCAGTACTTCTCATGGAGCCTGCCACAGAATATCTGCTGATGCCTCCTGACTTACCTCTAGATACCCATGTAAGTCTCTACAAAGGGTTTCTCAAACTTGAATTTGCAAGAGAATCACTGAAGGAACTTGTTAGAAATGCAGATTCTGGGCTTCTGCAAATTCTTTGCTTTTGGGAGAGGGGCAGGAAGCTATATTTCTTTCAGGCAACACAAGTAATTTTCAGGCAGTGGTTGCCTGACTATACTTGGAGTGGTCTAAAATTTGAACTAGAATCTCCTGTGGTATTCACCTGTTGAGTAATAGTTTCATGGATTTCTCTTGGGATGTAACGAGTGACCTAAAATTGCGTTCTGCTTGGGAAAAGAAGAATCAAATCATCCTTTAAGACTTTGGTCAAAAGAGACTGCACATTTGATTCCATTTCTAAACTGTGTTCTCAGTCCACCTGAAATCCATTTCATATTTCCTGAGCTGCTGAGGATTTGGAGTTGGTTTCCTTATTTAAAGCTCACATGCTCTGGGCTCTCAGCAGGCACATGGCTAGGATTGTCTTGCTCAGAGAGCACAATTCTTTTCTGTCTCTTAAACAGTTGCAAGTTCTAGTGCTTCTGTGCACCTCTCCCTGTTTAACTTGATTTCAAAGAGCTCCAACCATCACTTTAGGCATTGATGGAAAGAATGTGTTGCGTAAGTATCTATACTCATTAAAGGAATAACTCATTGTACTGTATTTTTGTCTTTGGGGACATTATGAACTTTTCCCTCCACTTAGGAATGTCTTATGTCCTTGATAGCTTCTGCATAACACAAAATCACTCAGAGCAAACCTCAGCATAAGATAAATGAACTTTTCTGAGCTCCAGTTCCTCATGAAAATAGGTATAATTGTACCTACTTCATAGAATAGTTTTGAGGCTTAGATAAAATAATTTACTAAATAGAAAACGTTTAATAGGATATCAGATTCACAGGAGGACCTAAAAATCTTAATATTGTGATTATAGGCAGGCTTAATATTCATAATTTCAGATGTAACCTAAAACTTCTTTGTCATTCCCCTCTTCCTCATCAATATTGCCATCATCAAATTGCTGGATTTTAATTAGGTTTTACTCTGTGTGCTGGGGACATTCTAAGTACTTGACATTCTGTACCACAATTCCTTTGCTGCCATAACAAATTACCACAATCTTAGAGCTTAACACAACAAAAATCTACCTCATAGTTCAGTAGGTCAGAAGTCCAACACAGGTCTTATTGGATTGAATCCAGGTGTTACGAGGACTGCATTCCTTTCTGGAGACTCTAGGGGAGAATCTGACTCTTGCTAATTCAAGTTGTTGGCAGAATTCAGTTATTTGCTGTCACAGGCCTGAAGTCCCTGTTTCCTTGCTGACTGTCAACTGAGTACTGTTTCTAGCTTCTAGGGGCCACCCACTTTTCTTGACCTGTGGCCTCCTTCCTCAATCTTCAGAGCCAGCAAGAGTGGGTTGAATCCCTCTCTAGCCATGTTTCTGTCTGACTTTTCTGCCGCTTTGGAACTCTCTAGCCACGTCTCTCTCTGACTTTTCTGCTGCTTCTTCCACTTTTATGGGCCCATGTGGTTAGATTGTCTACTCAGATAATCCAGGACAATCTCCCTATTTAAAAATCTGAAACCTTAATTTCACTTTCAGCATCCCTTTTGCTATGTAATATGATGTGTTTACAGGTTCTGGAAATTAGGACATGGACTTTTTTTGGGGAAGGGGATATTGTTCTGCCTATCACATATTCATTGTCTCACTGAATTTTCTCAGTGTCTCTATTTTGTTATTCCCGTTTTACCAATGATAAAAGAGAAGCCTAGTGAGGTTAAATAACTTGCTAGGGTCCAGTTGATGATAAGCAGTGAAGCCACGATACAAATCTAGGGACTTTGCTTATAGAATATGCTTAGTTTAGAACTATGCTAGGTTGGGCTATAAGATTAGCTCTGGTACCAGGGCCAGGAACCCCTTTTCTGTGTTTTTGACCTGGGACAACACAAAAGGAGAAAAAGACTGGCTTGGATTTAACTACTTGGGAGAATTTAATTTTCCACAGAAGGTCAGAGAGCCAAACAAGAGCTCTCAAGTCTGTCTCAAAGATGTATGTTTCTGACCAAGTCTTTTTGACATAGGGCACGAACACCATCTTATTGCTCATTTCGCAACTTTCTCCCAATTTCATACCTTTTCCATTCTAACTTTCTCACCACTGAAACTTTCACAGGAAGTTGGAGGAAACATTATTAGGAACAAGAATTTATCTCAGCAAATATGTAGAATACCTCATAGGGTCACATCTATTACCTATTTAATACTTACCCTGTGTTAAATGCCTTACTTAGTGACCCTGCAGGTAGATACTATTAACGGGGGGACCTTACAGACAAGGAAGCTGAGACACCGATAAGCAAACTTGTTGGGATTTCACTCTTGGCATCCTGATGCCAAACCACTACACTCTGTGATCACTGTAATCTTCTCTTATCAGATGAAAATATTTGGATCTTTTTTTCCCCTGCTCTTAGCAATTTCCATACTTTGCCGTTAACTGAAGTATCTGATACCAGGCATCTTGGCATTAAGGCTGCTCTCCTATGTCCAGCTGGATGCTATGATAATAGAGCCTCCATACCTCTAGGCCAGGCAAAGGAGAAAATCATTTTAAAACAAGGAGTTTGCAGACTATCACCTGGTGGCTCTGTGATTTGGTTTGTCTGTGTCCCCATCCAAATCTCATCTTGAATTGTGGCTCCTATAATCCCCACATGTCGTGGGAGGGACCTGATGGGAGGTGATTGAATCATGGGGATTGAGTTCCCCCACGCTGTACTTGTGGTAGTGAATAAGTCTCACGAGGTCTGATGGTTTTATAAGGCGAACCCCTTTTTGCTTGGCTTTCATTCTGTCTTTGCTGGCCTCCATGTAAGATGTCCCTTTGTTCTTCCTTGCTCTTCTGCCATGATTGTGAGGCCTCCCAGCCATGTGGAACTATGAGTCTATTAAACCTCTTTTTCTTCATAAATTACCCAGTCTTGGGTATATCTTTATCAGTAGCATGAAAACAGGCTAATATACTCTGTTTTATTCATGTGTAAATGCACGGTATATTCATATATTAGTGCAGAGAACTTTTATATTATTTAACCTGAAGTAGATAAGTCTTCTGACTCCTCAGGTTTAAGTGGGAGCCTAGAACTTTGTCCCAACTGTTATTATTAGTCTCATAGCATGGGCCTTTTTGATAATATTATTTCTTTATGTCTGTATAAGTCTATATTATTCATAATGTAGTTTTAAATGTTTTTTGTTCAATCCTCAAAAACATCTGGTGAAATAAGATAGGAAAAAAAATCACATGATTATAATTAGATGGTGATGATGAAGATGAAGAAGAAGAATGCTTACCATATGCCAATGTCATATACTCTTGTGGTGGTTAATACTGAGTGTCAACTCGACTGGGTCGAAGGATACAAAGTATTGATCCTGGGTGTATCTGTGAGGGTGTTGCCAAAGGAGATAAACATTTGAGTCTTCACTGGGCTGGGAAAGACAAATCTACCCTTAATTTGTCTGGGCACAATCTAATCAGCTGCCAGTACAGCTAGAATACAAACAGGCAGAAAAATGTGAAAAGATAGACTGGCCTAGCCTCCCAGCCTACATCTTTCTCCCCTGCTAGATGCTTCACGCCCTCGAACATTGGACTCCAAATTCTTCAGTTTCGGAGCATGGACTAGCTCTCCTTGCTCCTCATCATGCAGACGGCCTATTGTGGGACCTTGTGATTGTGTCAGTTAATAATAAACTCTATGTGTGTGTGTGTGTGTGTGTGTATGTGTGTATATATATATTTATATATACACACACACATATGTGTATATATACACATATATATATATATATATTCCATTAGATCTGGCCCTCTAGAGAACCCTGACTAATACACTCTATGTGTTTTAACTTGTTTAATCTACTCAATATCTATCAGGGTAGGTATTGCTATTATTTCCATGTTAAAGGTAAAGCTAATTTACTTCTTCAAGTTCATCCATCTAGTAAGCATGGGACTAGGTTTTAACCCAGGCTACTTGACTCTTAGGACCACATCCTTGACTAAGGCTCCATAGCATTATTTTCATTCTGTAGCTGAGCTAATTAAGATCCAGAGTGAAATTAAGGTTTGTTATAGGCCACCCAACTGGCGATTCTAGGACTCTGACCAAGTTTTCTGCCTTCTATTTGGAGGCAGTAACGATACAGCAGAATTATATGGAATCAGAGAGAGAGTTCAATTCACATCCTGGCTCTGTTGGACAATAAACGTGTGACCTTGGGTAAATCATGAATATTCTCTAATCTTTAATTGACTCAGGTAAAAAATGGGGGTAATCATACCTATTTCCTTAGGTTATCAGCAGAATGGAGATAATGCATGTAAAATGTTTTGCATGAAGTGAGTAAACAATAGCTATTATTATTAGTCAATGCTCTTTCCACTACACCAGCTGCCTCTCTAGAAATAATGGAGCAACCCTCAATTATTTTTAGCATGAGCCATAGGCTGTTGACAGGCACTACCTGATAAATCAACATCATCGTAGGGGACAGGCTCAGAGGTATGTTCCAGACCTGGGAAATACAGTGGCTGAGACTAGGATACCTAGTAAGGTTCCAGTGAACTTGGTATGTCTAATGCAATCAAAGCTGAGAATTGGGGCTTATTAATAAGCTTCATCCTTTCTCCTTAGCTGCTTTCCTAGGTGAGTCTATAGTAAATATGATTGCTCATTATCTTTTCTGCTGCATATAAGCTCCCTCCTAAAAGATGAGATTCCAAAGGCAGTTCTGGAAAGCTGAGCAAAATGTGGTGGTGTTGAGGAACTGGTGAAGGCTGAAGATTGTTCTTTGTGTCACATTATAAGTACTGGAGTAGATTACTGAAGTATACATTGGTGGTTAGTTTCTAAAGCATGATCCTTTGAATAAACATTGATGTGCCCCAGAAACAGAGTTCTGTTCAGAATGATTTATGGTCCGTGGTGCTATGGTGTGATCTGAATTACCTTCGAAAGGAAGAGCAGATATCAAATGAATTTAGAGGATAAAAATAGGTGGATGAGCAAAAATGCAGAAATGTCCTAGATTTCTCAGTTCCTTGCAAGGAGACTTTCAGGGGCATACCTGAAGCTGTACTACCTGACACTTACTGACACTGAAGGTTAAACTGTAGAAATGTGTGAATTGTCTTCTCCCTCTGAGGTTTGTGTATTCCTCTTTCCGCCAGTCTTTCCCTCCTAAAAAAGGAAAAAAAGAAAAGGAGTAGAAGGAGGCTCAGAAATAGTGACATCTAGCCTGTCTTGGTGGCTGCTTTTCAATGAACACGAACTAATGTACAGCTCTTTTAGATGTGTTAGGCATCTCAGGCAGAAGAAATGATCAAGTCTGTCATATCCAACTTGATTTTTTTTAATCAAAATGAATTCCAAAAAGCCATCCTGATGGTAAGGGAGGTACCTCTGTAAGCTCTGGAATCAAGTGGATCTACCTATCTCTAAATCCTACCTCTGTCACTTAATAGCTGTGAGTCTATGGGAAAGTTACTTTATTTCTCTAACCTTCAGTTTCCACATCTGTAAAATGGCAATAATCATAGTGCCTATCTATTACATAGGCTTGTTATAAAGATTAAAGATTAAATTAGAAATATACTAATTAACAATATCTGGTTTGTAGTACACATTTGGTGTTATCTCTCATGATTATTTTAGCATTTCCTGTCCCAATTCTATGGATGTATTAATCTTGGCAAATTACAATGGGACTAGTTTATTCTACTTTTCTTGCAGATTAGTATTTAATAAAAGATCAACCTTCACTTCAGAAGACAGACCTTTAGCCAGGCCCAGCGAGACAATACCCAGAACAGTGTTTGGAGCCAAGAAGAAGGAGAGACAGCATTAGGTGTTGACAAGCCCCTTAGGTATCTCCTGGCTCAGTCACCTGGGACAGGAGGCTCAGAGAACATCATAGACAACTGTTCTTACTCCTAGCCTGCTGCCAGTGCAGGCGGGAAACAGAAAGCTCGAGCCAGCCAGATTGCAGGTGCAAAAGCCACTGGAGACAGGAGCCCATTCCAAAGCTGCCTGGCACAGCTGTTTATAATGAAGGTCGGCCAAATTCTGAGGCATGACCTCTATTGCTCTTGAAGAGAAACAAACCAACAGAAAAA
Organism: Chlorocebus sabaeus; assembly: GCF_047675955.1. Lineage (NCBI taxonomy): Eukaryota > Metazoa > Chordata > Mammalia > Primates > Cercopithecidae > Chlorocebus > Chlorocebus sabaeus. The sequence goes on from NC_132925.1 coordinate 60,550,134, forward strand.
GTAGATTTGAGAAACATGAATGTCTGATTTGACCTTTCAAGGTGGTCAACTAGGGTGCTTTGAAATTATAGAATTAGACTAAATGTAAGCACAAACTCTGCTTTTACAGAGGGGGACGCTCAGAACCAGAGAGGGAGATGAATTGTCCTATCCCACACAGACATTGTTGCAGAGTCAGCCTGTGGCCTGAATCTCCGGACTCTGGCTTCTGTTACACAGCACTGCTGGCCAATGCCTCTTGGCAATTTGAGGGATACAAGTCATGCAAGAATCTAATATACTGAGTTTCTTAATAGTAAGTTTCTGAAAAATAAGGAACATAAATGTGTTTCTCTATGATCTTCTAAATCTCCTAGATGGGCAGGATTTTGCTCACCCAAATCTGGACCTTTGTAGCTTGAGAATGGTTTTTCTGCAAGCAAATGAGGGAACAAATACAATACCTTTTATGTTTTTGCCTTTGCTTGGCTTTTGAAACTTGTAACAGATGTAGCCTTAAAAAAACCTTCTTTTTTAACAAAGGAAAATAATATGCTTTCCTTTATATGAAAAGGTGGTACAGGTGATGCTGTTCCCCTAAAGGATGAAACTGAGCTGCTTTTTGTAGTGGTGATGATGGATTTGATAAGCGTACAGCACCATTATTTCACTGGCCCCTATTGTAACCAAGAATGAACATTTGCAAGAAAGCAACCCCAGGTGGGGAGTGCATCCCTGGTCCACAAAAAAAGCTGAGCTAAGTTTGGCTGGCTGGGGATTCAACCCTCAACCTTAGATTCCTTAGCACAAGATTCTAACAGCTGAGCTGTAAGCATTCTTCTCAAGTGTTAGAATTGAACACCCACGTGCCCCATCACACAATGCTGAATCCCTGTAGATCAGTTAAACAGACACTGTTCCTACCGGAGATAATGAAAGATCAAACTGCCCAAAACAACCAGGCAAACAAACACACTGTTTTCATCCTTCTACTTTCAAAGAACCTTAGACAGCAAGTAAGCACTTTCCAACTTACCCAAATTCAGGGTCATTAAAACATTGCATCTATACCTCTTCTATTAAACCTACCTAAATGACTTGATAGAGATCTTGGGGAATAAGGATATGTCCTCCAGAGCATTAAGGCCCTATAAAAATATAATTCACACATATGAACTACGTTTGTAATTTAAAATTTTCTAGTATGTATATTATTTAGGGTAAAAAGAAACAGGTGAGGCCGGGCGCGGTGGCTCACGCCTGTAATTCCAGCACTTTGGGAGGCCGAGGCGGGCAGATCATAAGGTCAGGAGATCAAGACCATCCTGGCTAACATGGTGAAACCCCGTCTCTACTAAAAATACAAAAAATTAGCCAGGTGTGGTGGCGGGCACCTGTAGTCCCAGCTACTTGGGAAACTGAGGCGGGAGAATGGCGTTAACCCGGGAGGCGGAGCTTGCAGTGAGTCAAGATCATGCCACTGCGCTCCAGCCTGGGTGACAGAGCGAGCAGAGTGAGACTCCATCTCAAAAAAAAAAAAAAAAAAAAAAAAAGAAACAGGTGAAATTATTTTTAGCAATATATATTTAGTAATCTATTTTACTAAAACAATCCCTCCAAATTACTATCGTTTTTACATGGAATCAATATAGAAATAACCAATGTTATTATTTTTATTCTAAGTCTTCAAAATCTGATGTGTATTTGACATGTACAGTCTGTCCTGTGAAAAGGCCGCATATGCAAATTGACCACCAAGCACAGAAGGAGCTGAGAAACCAAAGAATGAGGCAGACAAATCCAGTTTGCTAGTAAAGGGTGATTTACTGGGGAACTTGCCACATGGTCTTGGGTTACAGCAAGACAGGTAGATCTCCACACCATTGCTCCTCAGACCGGGAGCTTATATACCACAGAGAAAGGGCATATGTGCTCTATAGCCAATTAAAGCCAACCCTCCAGAAAAGGCAAGAATGTTATGTGTGTCATAGCCAATAATTTGTGCATAACATCAAGGTTGCTTTGATGTAAAGGCGGGATTTATAGCAAGTACATGTTCTCACACTGAGGACAGTAAATAGAGTGGGAATCAGAAAGCATTCCTGGGACTGGGGTTAACAAGTCAACGTAGCTATTAACATGTAATATGGAGTCACTTTGTCTGCACACAGTCCATGCCACTTGGACTGGCCCTATTTCAGTGCTCAATAGCTGTGTGTGACCTGTGGTGACTGTGTTGGTCAGTGTAGCGTTAGAGCCAACATGAATATCCCAGCCAACAGAGATCCCAGGGATTGCTAGCATTCTTCAGGACTGATGTCTGGAAACAACTGGTTCTCTTAGTCAATACAATTAGGAAGAACAAATACTAACTAAGCAGAAACCAGAATAGTTGTTTCAGGGTAGATTTTACTGAGTACTCAGTGGATTTATCCATTCAGCTCTCTGGGGGTTGCACAGGAGGTTAACATACTCTTACAGGCCTGTTGGTGGGTGGGGAGCCAGTCTTGTCTGCCCCAAATCACATTTTCTTGTGGAACCCCTCTTTGGCAGCAGACAACTGCCTGTGTAGACAGGAGTACAAAGGGGCACTGTATGTGTGGCCATGGCTGTTTTTGAGGATATGTTATGATATAGATGTATCCACTTCTCTAAATGCTTGAAATTTAACTAGAGGAGAGTTGTACACTTTTTTTCCTTTCCATTATCAAGTAATCAGAAGTTATTTCTAAGGGTGAAGCTGTTCCTTGTGGTCACTCTTTGAAACTAGGCAAGAGGAAGTGATCTTGTCACTCCAAAAATTGTCTAAGGCTATTGCCTACAGGCCAAGGGAAAAGGATTCCCTTTTCTGCACGAAGGCTAGTTTTGTCAGTAGTTACAATTTTATGGTTGACACTGTACCTCTGTATTAGTGTTAGTGCAAGGCTCATAAACCTTAGCAACTTCGTTACTTACCAATTAGTTTCGAATGAATTTTACTACCTTGAATATAATGGTGCTCTTCGTGGAGTAGGCTCCATGTTCATAAAGGATTTAAGGATTTCACATCTGAGTATCTGGAGGGATAGCACATATTCAGAGACACCAGTTTTTTCATGTGCATGCCTGTGTGTATGTGTGTTTGTTTAGAAATGGGGTCTCACTAGGTTGCCTAGGCTGGCCTTGAACTCCTGGTCTCAAGTGATCCTTCTCCCTCAGCTTCCTAAGTGGCTGGGACTACAGGCTTGTGCCACTATGCCCAGCTCACCACCAGTTTTTCAGTTGGGAATTTTGATTTGATGGAGACACCTCAGGTCTCTGAGTCAGAGGAAAATGGCTTCCAATCACTGCCTTCCAATTCCATTGATGCAACCTTCCCTTTTCTCAGAGGCTGTACACAAGTGTGGAAAATGCCCTGGAGATGGAACCAGAGGACTTGAGTTTCAGTCCAGGCTCCTCTGCATCTTGGTATGGGACCTCAAACTGGTTGCTTAAGCTTCCCAAGTTTCAGTTTGTTCATCTATGTAACGGAGATTAAATGCATAGGGCTGTCCTGAGAGTTAAGTGAGATGATGGACATTAAAGTGCTTTGTGAACTATAAAGTATTCTGCAAGTGTGAGGAAGGAATGCTTGTTGAGCCAAGGAGAAGTATATACTTGTAAAGACCATGCTCATCTTGAGAGCCATTCTTGAGTTCAAGAAACTTGGGGTGCTAGCTTAGATGCTGCTCTTTTTGGAATCCCCCCATTCTGGTTTGGTAAGACAGTGACTTAGGAAAGAGATGAGGCCTTACATGCATTCCAGCCAGTGGAATGATCCCACCGTCACCATATTAATTTTTCTCCTCTCTACTCAAACTCATTTCCCTTCCAGGCTATCATTGATTGTAATTTCATCCTGGTTTCACCTGGATTAAAAGTTTGGGATAGAGCAGCATTGTTATATGTTGCAGGTTCAGGGTGGGTAGATTTGGCCTTATACATTCTTAGCCCCATGGGAGAAATATTCCCTGAGTTCAGTTCACGTTGTAGACTTCTGATTACCCTATAGCAGATGTGAGTTTAAATAGATCTCATTATCTTGTATTTCCGCAAACTCTTGTCTCAGAGATAGCCAGCTTAGTTTCCTCCGTCCCCACCTTCCTCCCCCTCTCTCATCCTATCTGTCTCCTTCCCTGTCTTTGAAATTAGGATAATAACATTTGATATTCAGGTAACTTATTAATTTGAGCCATTTCAAACAGCTAGATTTGTTTATGTATTAATAAGTTTAACCTGTAACACTTTTGTCTGTTGGAACCATATCTTATTTATGTATGTCTTTTTATTCTGTAGAACCTAGTACAGTGCATTATACATAGTAGCTGCCTAGTAAGTGTCTACTGAATGAATAGTGAATAATAACAATCAATACTTTTGAAGATCCAAATGTGTCAGAAATCCTCCAGAGACATTCCTTTACTCTTCACAGTGATGGGTTATATCCTCCCATTTTGTAGAGGAGAAGACTGAATGGCAGTGTGCTTAAGAGATTTACCCAAGGTCATTCAGTGGCAAGATACATGGATTTAAAATTGGTTAGTATTGCTCCAAAGCTCATGCATTTTATGCTATATTTCCACATCTTTTAACACTTGCCTCTCAATCTTAATATAAATAGTTCTTTTTTAGAAAATGAAACTTTAAAAAAGGTAAAATGGTATTAGAATAGGGGCCAGAGGCTATAGAAAATTCATATTTAAGAAAGAGAAAGAGTCTGACATGGAGATACTTCTTTTCTTTAAATCCCATTCTACTATGACATTTCTCTTTAATTTTCACAAAACAACCAACATTTAATGAATGTTTATATGCCAGGTGCTTTAATTAGTGCTTTACATGCATTTACAGCTCACAACAACCCCATGCAGCAGATACTATTATTTTTCTAATCATCAGATGAAGAAATTATGACACAGACAGAATAAGACCCTTGTCCAAGATCACACTGCAAATCCTAGATTAATTTTAAACCTACGTCTCTCTGACTCCAGAGTGGAAACTTTTAACTGCTACATGGTGCTATCTCTCACTTTTTCTGCCTTTATAGTCAGAACTGCCAGTTACGTGTTAGTTTGTTTGTGAATGTTGATAATCCCTGTAAGATTGCAAGCTCCTTGAGAGTTGGGCATCTTGACTTTAACTTATGCATTGCTTCATACTGCTCAGCTAGTGTTCAACAAGTGCTCATTTAATACTTGGGCATTCTCAGACTGAGTCAGCTGATCAGTCAATCTCACTATGACACTAAGAGAAATGAGTGTTTATATCTTCAGTGATATTCTTAACAAGATCATTTTAAACAAAATTTTATTTTTAATTAACAACATAATTTTTATGCTGAAATAGACACTTTTTGTGCCCTGTGCTGCAATCTCTTGATCCACCACTAATTTCCACTATAGCTGTGCTGGACAGTCCCATGCAAAATGACCTCATCCCACTTTAAGCACCTCCCACCCCTCTGCACTTCCACCTCAAGGCTTTTTCCAAAGGCCCAGGAGCTGGCTCGATCTGCCTTTTGGGTAGCACAGAACTTTGGAAAATTAATGCTCCAGGGGCAAACTTCAACCAGTGGAAAGTAGGATAGATGCCTTAACCTCCTGTCCTTCAGAAGGAAATTCTTAGGTACATTCTACCTGCCACTCAAGAATTAGTCACCAGCTGCATTGAGCACCACTTGCTTACAGTGGTTACCAGCACCTCTTATTGTTTCTTCCTACCTCTCTGTTCCAATTCCAAAATAAACTCCTTGCACCTAAGTCCTCGTCTCTGTTTATTTATTTTGGGTGGAGATGTATAAAAAAACAAATTAGATACATGCTTATTTGCTCATGGCTTCATGCCAGAGGCCACATATAATGTCACATAATGTGAATAAACCATGTGGTTGGATTCATTAGCCAAGTCATCTCAGAGGAGGTGGAGCTTTAAAGGTCTTGGATACATAAGGTTAAGGTGAATGGAGAGACAGTTTAATTTTAAGAATTGCTCTTTCCACCTTTAATAGTTTGCAACACATAACCAATTAAACTGATGAAAAGGTGCAATGTTTTAAAAGAATGCAAGAATTAATTTGCTGAAAACTAAGATGGCTACAAATTCAGTTTACCTTCATTCTTAGTTGCATTGTTTTTTGTTTGTTTGTTTGTTTTTTTGTTGTTTTTGTTTTTTCTTGAAAATCTTGACCTTTATTAATCAAAGTGCAGCACACCAACATGGCACAAGTATACATATGCATTGTTGATTTTGGTGTAAAAAAGGCTAACTTGCAGTGCATTCCAAGGTCTGTGGTCCATAGCACTTGCCAGTGGATATTTGTTTGTTCGTTTTTTTGTTTTGTGAGATGGAATCTCGCTTTGTCGCCCAGGCTGGAGTGCAGTCACACAATCTGAGCTCACTGCAACCTCTGCCTCCAGGGTTCAAGCAGTTCTCCTGCTTCAGCCTCCCAAGTAGCTGGGATTACAGGAGCCCACCACCATGCCTGGCGGGTTTTTTTTTTTTTTTTTTTTTGTATCTTTAGTAGAGACATAGTTTAACAGTGATGGCCAGGCTGGTCTTGAACTCCTGATCTCAGGTGATCTGCCCGCCTTGACCTCCCAAAGTGCTGGAATTACAGGAGTGAGCCACTGCTCCTGGCCAGATATGTTTTTATTACTTGTTTTACTCCTTGAGATCTCTGACAGAGTTTTAGTTTTAAAAGATGCCATGACATTATGACATTCATAATCACTGAGTAGTCACCCCACGAAAAAAAGTTGAGAAAAGAACATGGCAGATGGTGTCATGAAAATTATATTGAAGAATATCCCTCATAATGATGAAAGATGAAACAGTGAAGTCCTGGCGTACATATGGATGGCAGGAAGGATTTATGCCTGGTGTGTCTGGGCTCATAATAACTAATGTATCAACTTGTTTGAAAACTTTTTAATTAGGAGGATCAGCAGGCTTTGTGGATGAGTCATGAAGAGAAGACCTTTCCCTTTCAGCAAATGAGGACAAACTAACCATCAGTAGCAATAGCTGCATTTATTTCAGTCCCCAATATAAATGGCACTGTTCAAATGAAGATAAGACCAAGGGCCAAATCAGCTGCTTGGTTCCTTTGCCCTGACTGCCCTTGGTACTCTCTGGCAGCTATCACACAAACCACAGGTCTAATGGAGTATGCCACAAACTACAAATTTAAATCTGACCTTGCCGCTTGCCTGATGAAAAACATTTGCTGGTTCCCTATCACACTCAGCATAAACCCCAGACTCCTTACCATAGGTTTTAAGTCCCTAAACAGTTTGTCTTCTGCCTCTTATTTCTATTACCTCAGTTTGAGGGATGCTCTCCTTGCTTCCTGTTTCAGCCAAACTGTCATCCAACAGATCCAAGTTCTTACCAAGCATTTTTATACTTTGGCACTTATCACTCTGAAATGCTGGACCTGGAGTGCTTTTTTTCTGGCCTTTTAATGACTAGCTCCCTAAGATCTCAGCTTAAAGTGTTATCTCATAAAATCCTCCCAGCCTGCTTCTGCTACTCTTCTCTAAGCATTTGCTATCAAGTCCTCTTCTTATTGGCTTTATGGCATTTATGATGAGCCATATGATTTAGTTTATTTATTCATGTATTTATTTTTGCTTCACTGTCTATTTCTCCCATGAAGACAAAATATGTTTCCCAACAACTAGTCTAGTGCCTAACATCTAACAGGCATTCCATCAAATATGTGTTGTGTAGCAGACAAAGTGAAATGCACACTCTAGGGGTGGTGGGCTAGAAAGATCATCTTTTGCACGTAAAATGAATTTGGAACAATCTAGAAAATGTCTACAGGATTCACATCTGAGCCTTTCAAGCATTGGTTGGTGATTCTTGTGTTGGTCCTAGCTAGAGAGCTGCAATTTCTGTTTGGAAATTTGTGTTGACATGCTTGGGAAAGAGCTGATGTTGAGCTGAGGTATTGCGACATAGATGAACAGTTTTCTGGCCATTAAATGAAGTTATGAACTTCCCATTGGCATAATGATCCACAGGTGTTTCAGAGATGAAGAGTTGAGACTGCAACCTGAATGCCACATTTCTTAGATCTCACTCTTGCTCAGTGTTGAAATATGATGTTATTGCTTGAGGTTTTTGTGACTGTGAAGTTTACCATTTTGAACTGGTTTTTAGCAGGGTAGAACTCCCAATGGTACATTGTAGATATTCGACAAATATTTAGTGAAAAAAGAAAGATTTATGTTTTCTATGATTAATCAGTAGCTCGTCTTTTGACATTCAAGTCCTAGTTTAGTCTCTCCCACGTTGGATGGGGTGGATCTGTATAATCAGTAGGATATTGTGGAAATGGCAGCGTGACTGCTGAGGCTAGGTCACAAAATATAGTGTGACTTTCTCTTGTTCTTTCTCGGATCATTCACTCGGGGAAATCAGCTTCCATGTTGTGAGGATGTTCTGGCAGCCTATGGGGAGGTTTATGTGGTGAGACTGGGGCCTCCTGCCCATATCCATGTATGTGAACCATATGGAAACTGATCTTCAACCCCCAGTCAAGCCTTCAGATGACTGCTGCCCCAGCCAACTAAGCTGCTAAGCTGTAGGATAATAAATATTTAATGTTTAAAGCTACTTAGTTTTAGGTATTTTTATATGAAAATAGGTAACAAATACACAGAGGAATCAAAGCAATGACCCTAAACAAAACTTCATTAGAAACCAGGCCTTAATTCTATTGTCTTTATCATTTTTTACCCGTGTTCTCACTGGTATCTTAGTGACCTTGTTGTATATTTAAGATAGTAATCTGATGTCTACCATATTATTTGCCAATGTTTTCCCCAATCTATAGTTTATCTCTATTTGGGGTTATTCTTTTGATATTCAGAAGTGTGTTCATTTACAGGTGACATAGTATGTCCATCTTTTTCTTTCTGGTTTTTCAAATTGCTTCTAGTTCCTCTTTCCAAAGCTTTGATAAGTATTCAATTAGTTTTTTAATAACTTTGTATATATTTAAAATTGTTAGTATACATTATCCTGTTGTTTAGTTAACCACTCTTTGCATATAACTTTCCAGTCATCTCATTACTATAAAAATCTAGATTTTTATCTTATATGGTACTATGTATTGCATGGCAGAATTGAAAAGTTTGCTAAGGTTACAATAGATTATACACTCTTTTTCCCCTTTGTTTATGTGGTCTTTCGCTTTGTCAAAGAAGAAAATTTACATTGATCTGCTCTGTATTACCATGCTGATTGCTATCTAGTATATTGTTTCTACAAATTCCTTTCCATTTAAGTTGTAGATGGTTATGGTTTAGATTTCTATAAGCATAAAATCCCACAGGTCTGCAATTTCATATGTCTTAGCTTGTCCAGAAACTTTTAACCCACTTTCTGGGTTATACAATATCACCTTGACCTTCTTCCTTCCTTTGGGTTTGTGTTTGATCTGATAGTCTGAACTTGCAGAAATATCAACAGTCAATTTTCTTTTAATTAATATCCTTATCAGAGCTGACATTATATCACCCTCATTTATAAGTCTTAAAAGTAATTTCCCCAGCAGTGTTCTTGAGAAAGACAAATGACCTATCAATTCTATTGATATCTTTTTTTTAGTTTCATGCAAGTTCAAAAGAAAATATCCATTTTGTGGGATAAATTTTAGTTGTGACAAAGTCAGCTTATAATTTCTGTGGTTGAAATTTGACCCAGGAGTTCAGGAAGTCCGTTGTTTGCATTTTGAATTGTTTCTGAGCAGCTGCATTTGATCACAACCTGGGGGCTTCTGTTCTGGCATTTTACCTGTACTGTGTCATACTGGGTTGGTATTCATTGGTGGTTCTGCAGTGGAGATTTCTGACAAATTCTGTCATTTGTTTGCCCTACAGGCAGGTTCTTTTATGCATGGTGAAACTGTATCTTTTGTTTTTTCTGCTGCAAGATTTTCAACTTGAAAAAAGTCACCGTGGTGCTGTTTTATTCCATTCCTGCCTTTATTAGCAGAGTACCCTAGTCACTGAACAACACCAGCTAGTATTTTGACAGTGCCTTTGTGTTGGGGAAGAGTTCTTTTAGATGATTCGTATACTTTTATCCTATCAACACCTAATATATTTTGTGCTTTAATACTTAAAGAAATGTTCTGTGCCCTGTTTCATATTGTCTCACAGCTACCCTGTAACATTCACTCTCATATTTTAAACTTTCCAGTGGCCATTTTTACTGGCCCTCTTTTCATTTCCTCAAACCAGCTATGCTTCCTGCCACCACAGAGCCTTTGAACATGGTGGTACCTTTTCCTCGAATATACTTCCTCTTAACTCCTTCCTCCTTTCAGTGAATTAATGAATACTCATCTGTCAAATCCAAGTTGAAACATCACCTGCTACGAAGGAGGTCAGGTAATTTTGGTATATTCTCTGAAGGGATCATATTAGTTGTCTTCAAATCCTCATTCATTTATTGTATGATTATTTAATATTTAACTCTCCCACTATACCATAAACACCATGAGAATGAGTGAATAGTTCTTAAATTATACATATGGAAATTAGGCTTAGAAATCTCAAATAGCTTGACCAAGGTCCTACCACAACTGAGTAGCAGAGGCAGAACTTGAACCTAGGTCTTTTATTTCCTAGTTTCATGATTTTTCTATTAAACACAGCTGCTCTACACTTCTAAGTCAGCCCTAATTTTAAATATATCTTCCATCTTCAAGTCGTTTTTTGTTTTATTCCTTGCAGGTGACCAGGATAACTGTGATCCACACCTTGAGTGTAGTTGCAGCTTTAAAGTAAATTATACAAAGTAAGTGATAGGTGTATGAGGGCTCTTCACAAGTTCATAGAAAATGTGTGTTATTAAAAAACTATGCATAGATTTAAAAATTTTGCATCAAAGCAAATTTGTACTAACTTATTATAACATGTCTGAACAGAATCTTGTTGAGACACTAAGAAGGATAAGACATCAGTCTGAAAAGAGCCCTATCAGAGCAACATGAACATCAAATTTATAATGAAGCTTGGGTGAAATCATTGATGCTTTACCTAAAGGTTATGGGGACAGTGCCCCAAAGAAATCAGCAGTTCACAAATGGATGACTTGTTTTAAGAAGAGACAAGATGATTTTGAAGATGAAACCTGCAGTGGCAGGCCATCTATATCAACTTGCAAGAAAAAAATTCATCTTGTTCATGCCCTCTTTGAAGAGCACCAAGGATTAACAACACAAACAATAGTATACACCACAGATATCTCAGTTCATTCAGTTTACACAGTTCTGATTGAAAAATTAAAGTTGAACAAGCTTTCTACTGGATGGGTGCTAAAACTTTTGTGCTCAGATCAGCTGCAGACAAGAGCAGAGCTTTCCATGGAAATTTTAAACAAGTGTGATCAAGATCCTGGAGCATTTCTTTGAAGAATTGTAACAGGAAATGGAACATGGTTTTATGGATACAATGCTGAAGATAAAGCACATTCAAAACAATGGCTACAAAGAGGGAGAAGTGGTCCAGTCAAAGCAAAATCACAACTGTCAAGAGCAGAGGTCATGGCAATAGTTTCTTTGTATGTTCAAGGCATTTTGCTTGTTGACTTTCTGGAGGACCAAAGAATGATAACATCTTCTTCTTATGAGTGTTTTGAGAAAGTTAGCCAAAGCTTTAGCACAGCGCCTGGGAAAACGTCACCAGAGAGACTTTCTCCGCCACAACAACGCTCCTGCTCATACTTCTCAACAAACTAGGGCAATTTTGCAAGAGTTTCAATGGGAACTCATTAGGTATCCACCTTACAGTCCTGATTTGGCTTCTTTTGACTTCTTTTTGTTTTCTAATCTTAAGAAACCTTGAAAAGACACTCATTTTTATTTTATTAACAGTGTAAAAAGACTGTGTGGACATGGTTAACTTACCAGCACCCTCAGTCCTTTAGGGATGGCTAAATGACTGTTATCATTACTTATAAAAATGTCATGAATCTGATGGTGATGGTATAGAGAAATAAAGTTTATATTTTTTATTTTTATCTTTTAATTCCGTTTTTCCAGAAAAATGTTTTTAGATTTGTTACCTGGGTTTATTATGTGATGCTGAGGTTTGAGGTCTGAATGATCCCATCACCCAGGTAGTGACCATAGTACCCTGTGATTTTTTGCCCCTTTCCTCACTTTCCTCCTTTCTCCATCTAGTAGTTCCCAGTTTCTATTGTTGCCATTTTATGTCCATGAGTACCCAATGTTTAGCTCCCACTTATAAGTGAGAACATGCAGTATTTGGTTTTATGTTCCTCTGTTAATTCACTTGGGATAATGGCCTCCAGCTGCATCCATGATGCTACAAAGGACATGATTTCATTCTTTGCTATGGCTGTGTAGTATTTTATGGTATATATGTACTACATTTTATGTATCCCAGGGGTCCCCAGCCCCTGGTACCAGTCCATGGGCTGTTAGGAACTGGGCCGCACAGCATGAGGTGAGCAGTGGGCAGGTGAGCATTACCACCTGAGCTCTACCTCCTGTCAGATCAGCTGCAACATTAGATTCTCATAGTAGTGCAGACCCTATTGTGAACTGCACATGAGAGGGACCTAGGTTGCATGTTCCTTATGAGAATCTAATGCCTGATGATCTGAGGTAAAACAGTTTCATCCTGAAACCATTTCACCACCTCCCCTCCCCACCTCCATCTGTGGAAAAATTGTCTTCCACAAAACCAGTCCCTGGTGTCAAACAGGTTGGGGACCATTGCTTTATCTGATCCACTGTTGATGGGAACCTAGGTCGATTCCATGTCTTTGCTCTTGTGAATAGGGCTGTGATGAACATATAAATGCATGTGTCCTTTTGGTAGAACAATTTATTTTCTTTTGGATATGCAGCCAGTGATTGGATTGCTGGTTTGAATGTTTTACATTTTAAGTTCTGTTCTAAGTTCTCTGATAAACCTCCAAACTGCTTTTCACAGTGGCTGAAGTAATTTACATTCCCACCAACAATGTATAAGCATTCGCTTTTCTCCACAGCCTCACCAGCATCTGTTGTTTTATGATTTTTTAATAATAGCCATTCTGACTGGTATAAGATGGTATCTTTTTGTAGTTTTGGTTAGCATTTCTCTGATAATTAGTGATTTTGAGTGTTTTCTCATGTGTTTGTTGGCCACTTGTATGTCTTCTTTTGAGATGTGTCTGTTCATGTCCTTTTCCCACTTTTTAATGATGTTATTATTATTATTTTTTGCTTGTAGAATTGTTTAAGTTCCTTATAGGGTCTGGATATTAGATCTTTGTCAGATACATATTATGGGAATATTTTCTCCCATTCTATAGGTTGTCTGTTTACTCTGTTGATAGTTTCTTTTGCTGTGTAGAAACCCTTTATTTAATTGGGTCCCACTTGTTAATTTTCATTTTTATTACAATTCCTTTGAGGACTTAGTCAAATTCTTTCTCAAAGCTTGATGTCCAAAATTATATTTCCTAGGTTTTCCTCTAGGATTCTCATATTTAAATCTTTAGGTCTTACATTTAAATCTTTAATCCATCTTGACTTAATTTTTATATATGGCGAAAGGTAGGGGTTCAGTTTCATTCTTCTGCATATGGCTAGCCCTTTATTCCAGCACCTTTTGTTGAATAGGGAGTCCTTTCCCCATTGCTTATTTTTGTTGCCTTTGTCGAAGATTAGATGGCTGTAGGTGTGCAGTATTATTTCTGGGTTATCTTATCTGTTCCGTTAGTCTATGTGTCTGTTTTTGTACCAGTAACACGCCATTTTGGTTATTGTAGCCTTATGGTATAGTTTGAAGTTGGGTAATGTGATACCTCTGACTTTGTTCTTTTTGCTTAAGATTCCACAAAATGTTTAAAGTCCCTTTTTATATCAGTGTGCCTGTACATATGTGGGTGGAAAAGGAAATGGCAATTATCCTTCTTCAAAAGTCTTTTCCTTTTAATGTGTTTCAGTTTCAGAGATGTGGATTGGGCTGTGGAGGATATCATAAAGAAATTCTTTGGGTGTAGGGCTGTGGGGGACGGTCAAAGCACTGTTTTGAACTTATCATATGTTTAGCCTAAACTCTGAGATCTAAGAAGCATTACACTCAGCCCAGAAATGATTAAATATTTATAATCCTGAATTTTCTACTCATTAGCTGTGAGATTTTGTACAAGACCCTTTGCCTCTGTGACCTCAGTTTCCTGTCTAATAAATTGTGTGTGTTGGGGCTGGAGATGATTGTAGAATTATTGACAGAACTTCTGACTGTAAGTGTATAAAAAGACTCATTCTGTTTTCCCTCGCATTCTTTGCTTAGTGAACTAGAATGTGCTAGTGACTTGGGGATCTATGATAGAAAGTTATTCTATTATGTAATCCAGCTTTTCCAAGAGTTCAGAGGGACCGGTCCCACTTGTCTTTGGATTATAGCAGTTTTGGGGCCTCATTTTAGGCCATATCTCATAAGACAGGATTGAATGCCTGGTGTATTTATTTCCAGTTAGAATTATGAAATGTGAGTATTAGTAGGGACTTGGTGAGTCAGTAAATATAGCCACTTATTTTATATATGAAGACAGCTGAGGCTCAGATAGGAAAAACAGAGAGCTGGAACTCACAACTGAAGACTGACTTGTAGGTCCAGTATTGCTTCCACTACACTGAGTAGTTTAAAAAGATCTTAAAATAATATCTGATATAAGTAATATTAAAATTTGGAAAACATAATGAAGAATTAGTCTCTTTATCTTCCTTTTCTGATAGAAATATCGTTTTTCTAGTTATAAAAACAGTACATACTCATTGTAACAAAATCCAAGCCATTCAGAAGTGCATAGGGAGAAAATGAAAGATTCACTACAATCCCAGTCTTCCACAGAAAAATCACTGTTAATTTGATTCACCATTTTTATGCTTTTCTCTTTCTCAAACATACATACAAAGTTAAAAATTAGTTCATGTTATACATACTATTTGCATCCTACTTTTTCTTAGCAATATTTAATGGACACATGGGCAACAGATGGACATCGTTTCTTGTTAGTACATCTAACTTACTCTGTTTATTGGCTGGATGATAGTTCAGTGTGTTACTGTAATATACTTAAGCAGTCGTCTCCTGATGGATGTTTATATTGTTTTGAGTCTTTATCTTAGGCATTGCTGCAGTAAACATCTTTCTGCATACATCGTTCCATATTTATCTGTTTCCTCATAAGAAGTTTTTGGAAACCATACTTCAAGTTAGTCATAGTATTTAGGTAAAAAGATGGCATAAATAGAGCAATACAGTTAGCCAATTCCTGTAGAAGAAAAAAAGGATATTTCAGACTAAGGGTGATTTTAGGTACAAGTCCACAGAATGCACGAAGCTTTCTTTGGTCAAGCTTTGTAATTTTATAATCATAGTTTTGCAGGATTAGCTCAGTGCACCAAATTCCAGCTCAGTGGATTCCACAAATCCTATCTAGCTGCTCTCTAAATCATTGCTTCCCTTGGCTAAAGTTGACTGTAAATGGATCTAATGAGGTCAAAGACGCCTAGAGTTTAGTTTATTTCTTCCAGCTCACAATAGTTATTTTCTCTTCAGCTTTGTTCTGAGATATGGGAGGTACTACCAATTATGTGTTAAGGAGTCAGGCAGAGGAAAAATATCACTTTCTTACTGATAAATAGCTTCCCTTGGCTAAAGTTGACTCTAAATGGATCTAATGAGGTCAAAGACACCTAGAGTTTAGTTTATTTCTTCCAGCTCACAATAGTTATTTTCTCTTCAGCTTTGGTCTGAGGTATGGGAGGTACTACCAATTATGTGTTAAGGAGTCAGGCAGAGGAAAAATATCACTTTCTTACTGATAAATTGTTGTTTGTGAGAAAATAAGCTGATGATGTCTCTGAACTGGCTTCTTGCCCAGGGGGCTCATGAGAAAGGGAAGAGCCCCTCACATAGCTTGGATTTTCTATTCCCTTTAGTTGCTTGAACTTTGCATTCTTTGTGATTCCCTAAAATATAGCCCTTCTTTCAGAAGGATTTCATAGCTTCCCCACCCTCCAAGCCCTATCTCAACTGATGTGGTCCTTATCTATGATAAGGGATTGTTGTTTCTTCTTCAGCATGAATCCTTCAGCATGAATCAGTGATCTGAGAGGGAGATTTCGGAAGTCACTTGGTAGGGTAACTTCTTCTTCTTCTTTTTTTTTTTTTTGAGACAGAGTCTTGCTCTGTCACCCGGGCTGGAGTGTAATGGTGCAGTCTGGGCTCACTGCAGCCTCTGCCTCCTGGGTTCAAGCGATTCTCCTGCCTCAGCCTCCTGAGTAGCTGGGACTACAGGCATGCACCACCACGCCCAGCTAATTTTTGTACTTTTAGTAGAGATGGGGTTTCACCATGTTGGCCAGGATGGTCTCAATCTCCTGACCTCATGATCCACTTGCCTTGGCCTCCGAAAGTGTTGGGATTACAGGCATGAGCCACCTTGCCTGGAGGGTAACTTCTTATCTCTGGAATTTCTCTGTCAACATCTCTGTAAGGTCGTCGTCTTTGAGTGGCTCCTATTGGTCGTCAGAATAAAACTTACATTCCTGGTCTAGTGGTTAAAACTGTCTCCAAAGAAGATATAGACGACCTTTCAAATTGTATTTTCTAGCTCCCCAAAACATGCCCTGTACTCCAGTCAGCCTTCAACTTCTCCTCTCTATCTTGGCTGATACCATTTTCTCTATCTGTTAATGTCATTCATATAGCTTAAATGCCGTCACTCTCCCAATATCTTCCTTCCTAAACTACTCTGAACTCCTGTGGCATTTTTAACTGCACTTTTTCTATGACACATAGTTTTATATACTATATTGGAATTTTCTATGTATCTACCTTATTTCTCCTACTAGAACCTAAACTCTTTGAAAGCAAGATTGATGTGACTGGAACTATTCTTTGTATTCCTCCAATATCCAGGACATTGCCTAATACTCAATAAGTATTTATTATGGAGTTGAATGGATAAATGAACCCATTCTTCAGTTGAATTACGCTGTGCCAGGAATGCTAGATGAGGAAAGCCATTCTGTTGTGGAGACAGCTTTAATTATCAGGCCATCTGAATCTCATGAACAGAAAACAGTGCTATATCCAGGGTGTCTAGAGCCACTTACTTCTCACCTTGTTCCTAATTTATCACCTGAAAAACTGATCCTGTCAGATGAATGGGAGAAAAGTGGGAAGTCCAACCCTCCATAGACAATCAAAACATCTGCCCAGCTCATACTCAGATGAGTTTCCTGATAGGTTAACATACACTAGTTCTCCGCTTTTATAATTTTGTGCTAAAAAACAGTCCCATATTCCATGGCCCTTATGTTATCTATTTTTAAATGTACTATAACAAACCCCATAGTATCTCCCTTAACATCCTTCTTTTTTAATCTTTACTTTGAGGGCAATTTAGCTAAATTTATAACAGGTTTAACATATGTAACATGTGTAAAAGGTGTCTCACAGGCGGAGACTCTATCTATGTCAGCTTGGTCAGGGACACTGTGTGAGGCTGTGTGGTGTATGACATCTAAGGCAGGAATGCACCATGATGTGACCCTGGGAATGCTGCCCTCTGGAGCTCTGCACTGTACAGTTGGATGGCTGCAATTTAATGTTCATGGACATGCACTTCCAGTTTGAAACTCTGAATTTCTCCTGTATTAGTTTGTTGGGACTGGCATAACAAAGCACCACTGATTGCATCACAGTCTTGGAGGCTGAATGTCCAAGATCAAG
This sequence comes from Chlorocebus sabaeus, assembly GCF_047675955.1. Taxonomy (NCBI): domain Eukaryota; kingdom Metazoa; phylum Chordata; class Mammalia; order Primates; family Cercopithecidae; genus Chlorocebus; species Chlorocebus sabaeus. Next base: position 60,567,914 of record NC_132925.1, read on the forward strand.
GTGTTGTTGGTAGGCTTGGTTCCTTCTGAGGATTGTGAGGGAATGATCTATTCTAGGCCTTTCTCCTTGGCTCATAGGTGTTTGTCTTTTCTCTGATTCCTCTGTGTCTCTTTCTTGGTATTAATATTCCTCTTTGTATAAGGACACCAGTCATATGGGATTAGAGCTTACACCAAATGACCCTATTTTAACTTTGTTACTTCTATAAAGACCCTATCTCCAAATATGGTCACATTCTGGGGTACTAAGTGGTTAGGGCTATAAAATATGTTTTTCAGGGAGGATGGAGGCAACACAAGTCAACCCCTAACAGCCCCTAACAGATGAAAAAAAAAAAAAAAACAAAACAAACAACTAGACCTCTTCATGGGAAAGAGCATGGGGTTCAGAATCAGAGAGAGCTCAATTTGAATCCCCAGCTCTGCCAGTTCTACTTGTACTCAGAGCAGAAAGGAACATGTGGGCCTGCATGCCAAGCCACTTACATAGTATCTTGGGCTAGACTGAAATTAAGAACAGAGCTATAGACAAGAAGGATAATATGGTTTTAATCAGGACACTGAGCCAGAATTTTTTATTATGGACTAGGCTGGGCATTACTCCAAACTCTCCTGATAATGCGACTATGACAGCAATGCTAATTTTCTGCACAATATATTGCAGGAAGTGTGTGTGTGTGTGTGTGTGTGTGTGTGTGTGTGTGTGTGTGTGTGTTAAGGGGACCTGGCATTGCCTAGATCAGTAAAAAAACTGGGCAGGATGGAACATCTAAATGAAGATCCTTCCCATCTTTGAAGGGTTGGGGAAGATAGGGAACTGCACATTATGAACTCTTTTGCAACAATCCTCTGAGACACAAAGACAACCCCCAGATGCTGCCTCTGCTACAAAAAATTATACTGCCCTGCTTCGTCTCCCAGGCATCCTGCTCCCTGTAGTGTCTACATAGGTGGAGCTTTGCACCTTTGAGGATATCCCATGCTGACTTTTGTGCAGACATGGCCAAGGCCTTTACCACAGAACCTCAAAATGCCTAGAAATATAAATATAAATATAGATAATACACACAGACACAGAAACACACACACACACACACAGACATATATGTATATTTTTACATGTTTACTCCAGAGTCCAGAGGCTCATGTGATCTGAGAAAAAGAACTATCAGAAGTTGTTAATATATATAACTATACATAAAAATGTAGACATTTGAACCTTCTTTTTCTATTTCATCAACTTCGAAAAAGTTATCAAGAAGTATTATTCAGGGGGGCGGAGCAAGATGGCCGAATAGGAACAGCTCCAGTCTCCAACTCCCAGCGCGAGCGACACAGAAGACCGGCGATTTCTGCATTTTCAACTGAGGTACTGGGTTCATCTCACTGGGGAGTGCCAGACGATCCGTGCTGGTCAGCTGCTGCAGCCCGACCAGCGAGAGCTGAAGCAGGGCGAGGCATTGCCTCACCTGGAAAGCGCAAGGGGGAAGGGAATCCCTTTTCCTAGCCAGGGGAACTGAGACACACAACACCTGGAAAATCGGGTAACTCCCACCCCAATACTGCGCTTTAAGCAGACAGGCACACCAGGAGATCATATCCCACACCTGGCCGGGAGTGTCCCACACCCACGGAGCCTCCCTCATTGCTAGCACAGCAGTCTGTGATCTACCGGCAAGGCAGCAGCGAGGCTGGGGGAGGGGCGCCCGCCATTGCTGAGGCGTAAGTAGGTAAACAAAGCTGCTGGGAAGCTCGAACTGGGTGGAGCTCACAGCAGCTCAAGGAAACCTGCCTGTCTCTGTAGACTCCACCTCTGGGGACAGGGCACAGTAAATAATAACAAACGCAGCAGCTCTGCAGACGCAAACGACTCTGTCTGACAGCTTTGAAGAGAGCAGTGGATCTCCCAACACGGAGGTTGAGATCTGAGAAGGGACAGACTCCCTGCTCAAGTGGGTCCCTGACCCCTGAGTAGCCTAACTGGGAGACATCTCCCACTAGGGGCAGTCTGACACCCCACACCTCACAGGGTGGAGTACACCCCTGAGAGGAAGATTCCAAAGCAAGAATCAGACAGGTACACTCGCTGTTCAGAAATATTCTATCTTCTGCAGCCTCTGCTGCTGATACCCAGGCAAACAGGGTCTGGAGTGGACCTCAAGCAATCTCCTACAGCTACAACCTACAGCTGAGGATCCTGACTGTTAGAAGGAAAGCTATCAAACAGGAAGGACACCTACACCAAAACCCCATCAGTACATCACCATCATCAAAGACCAGAGGCAGATAAAACCACAAAGATGGGGAAAAAGCAGGGCAGAAAAGCTGGAAATTCAAAAAATAAGAGCGCATCTCCCCCGGCAAAGGAGCGCAGCTCATCGCCAGCAACGGATCAAAGCTGGACGGAGAATGACTTCGACGAGATGAGAGAAGAAGGCTTCAGTCCATCAAATTTCTCAGAGCTAAAGGAGGAATTACGTACCCAGCGCAAAGAAACTAAAAATCTTGAAAAAAAAGTGGAAGAATTGATGGCTAGAGTAATTAATGCAGAGAAGCTCACAAACGAAATGAAAGAGACGAAAACCATGGCACGAGAAATACGTGACAAATGCACAAGCTTCAGTAACCGTCTCGATCAACTGGAAGAAAGAATGTCAGCGATGGAGGATCAAATGAATGAAATGAAGCGAGAAGAGAAACCAAAAGAAAAAAGAAGAAAAAGAAATGAACAAAGCCTGCAAGAAGTATGGGATTATGTAAAAAGACCAAATCTACGTCTGATTGGGGTGCCTGAAAGTGAGGGGGAAAATGGAACCAAGTTGGAAAACACTCTTCAGGATATCATCCAGGAGAACTTCCCCAACCTAGTAGGGCAGGCCAACATTCAAATCCAGGAAATACAGAGAACGCCACAAAGATACTCCTCGAGAAGAGCAACTCCAAGACACATAATTGCCAGATTCACCAAAGTTGAAATGAAGGAAAAAATCTTAAGGGCAGCCAGAGAGAAAGGTCGGGTTACCCACAAAGGGAAGCCCATCAGACTAACAGCAGATCTCTCGGCAGAAACTCTTCAAGCCAGAAGAGAGTGGGGGCCAATATTCAACATTCTTAAAGAAAAGAATTTTAAACCCAGAATTTTATATCCAGTCAAACTAAGTTTCATAAGTGAAGGAGAAATAAAATCCTTTACAGATAAGCAAATGCTTAGAGATTTTGTCACCACTAGGCCTGCCTTACAAGAGACCCTGAAGGAAGCACTAAACATGGAAAGGAACAACCGGTACCAGCCATTGCAAAAACATGCCAAAATGTAAAGACCATCAAGGCTAGGAAGAAACTGCATCAACTAACGAGCAAAATAACCAGTTAATATCATAATGGCAGGATCAAGTTCACACATAACAATCTTAACCTTAAATGTAAATGGACTAAATGCTCCAATTAAAAGACACAGACTGGCAAACTGGATAAAGAGTCAAGACCCATCAGTCTGCTGTATTCAGGAGACCCATCTCACACGCAGAGACATACATAGGCTCAAAATAAAGGGATGGAGGAAGATTTACCAAGCAAATGGAGAACACAAAAAAGCGGGGGTTGCAATACTAGTCTCTGATAAAACAGACTTTAAACCATCAAAGATCAAAAGAGACAAAGAAGGCCATTACATAATGGTAAAGGGATCAATTCAACAGGAAGAGATAACTATCCTAAATATATATGCACCCAATACAGGAGCACCCAGATTCATAAAGCAAGTCCTTAGAGACTTACAAAGAGACTTAGACTCCCATACAATAATAATGGGAGACTTCAACACTCCACTGTCAACATTAGACAGATCAACGAGACAGAAAGTTAACAAGGATATCCAGGAATTGAACTCATCTCTGCAGCAAGCAGACCTAATAGACATCTATAGAACTCTCCACCCCAAATCAACAGAATATACATTCTTCTCAGCACCACATCGTACTTACTCCAAAATTGACCACGTAATCGGAAGTAAAGCACTCCTCAGCAAATGTACAAGAACAGAAATTATAACAAACTGTCTCTCAGACCACAGTGCAATCAAATTAGAACTCAGGACTAAGAAACTCAATCAAAACCGCTCAACTACATGGAAACTGAACAACCTGCTCCTGAATGACTACTGGGTACATAATGAAATGAAGGCAGAAATAAAGATGTTCTTTGAAACCAATGAGAACAAAGATACAACATACCAGAATCTCTGGGACACATTTAAAGCAGTGTGTAGAGGGAAATTTATAGCACTAAATGCCCACAAGAGAAAGCAGGAAAGATCTAAAATTGACACTCTAACATCGCAATTAAAAGAACTAGAGAAGCAAGAGCAAACACATTCGAAAGCTAGCAGAAGGCAAGAAATAACTAAGATCAGAGCAGAACTGAAGGAGATAGAGACACAAAAAACCCTCCAAAAAATCAATGAATCCAGGAGTTGGTTTTTTGAAAAGATCAACAAAATTGACAGACCACTAGCAAGACTAATAAAGAAGAAAAGAGAGAAGAATCAAATCGACGCAATTAAAAATGATAAAGGGGATATCACCACCAACCCCACAGAAATACAAACTACCATCAGAGAATACTATAAACACCTCTACGCAAATAAACTGGAAAATCTAGAAGAAATGGATAATTTCCTGGACACTTACACTCTTCCAAGACTAAACCAGGAAGAAGTTGAATCCCTGAATAGACCAATAGTAGGCTCTGAAATTGAGGCAATAATTAATAGCCTACCAACCAAAAAAAGTCCAGGACCAGATGGATTCACAGCTGAATTCTACCAGAGGTACAAGGAGGAGCTGGTACCATTCCTTCTGAAACTATTCCAATCAATAGAAAAAGAGGGAATCCTCCCTAACTCATTTTATGAGGCCAACATCATCCTGATACCAAAGCCTGGCAGAGACACAACAAAAAAAGAGAATTTTAGACCAATATCCCTGATGAACATCGATGCAAAAATCCTCAATAAAATACTGGCAAACCGGATTCAGCAGCACATCAAAAAGCTTATCCACCATGATCAAGTGGGCTTCATCCCTGGGATGCAAGGCTGGTTCAACATTCGCAAATCAATAAACATAATCCAGCATATAAACAGAACCAAAGACAAGAACCACATGATTATCTCAATAGATGCAGAAAAGGCTTTTGACAAAATTCAACAGCCCTTCATGCTAAAAACGCTCAATAAATTCGGTATTGATGGAACGTACCTCAAAATCATAAGAGCTATTTATGACAAACCCACAGCCAATATCATACTGAATGGGCAAAAACTGGAAAAATTCCCTTTGAAAACTGGCACAAGACAGGGATGCCCTCTCTCACCACTCCTATTCAACATAGTGTTGGAAGTTCTGGCTAGGGCAATCAGGCAAGAGAAAGAAATCAAGGGGATTCAGTTAGGAAAAGAAGAAGTCAAATTGTCCCTGTTTGCAGATGACATGATTGTATATTTAGAAAACCCCATTGTCTCAGCCCAAAATCTCCTTAAGCTGATCAGCAACTTCAGCAAAGTCTCAGGATACAAAATTAATGTGCAAAAATCACAAGCATTCTTATACACCAGTGACAGTCAAACAGAGAGCCAAATCAGGAATGAACTTCCATTCACAATTGCTTCAAAGAGAATAAAATACCTAGGAATCCAACTTACAAGGGATGTAAAGGACCTCTTCAAGGAGAACTACAAACCACTGCTCAGTGAAATCAAAGAGGACACAAACAAATGGAAGAACATACCATGCTCATGGATAGGAAGAATCAATATCGTGAAAATGGCCATACTGCCCAAGGTAATTTATAGATTCAATGCCATCCCCATCAAGCTACCAATGAGCTTCTTCACAGAATTGGAAAAAACTGCTTTAAAGTTCATATGGAACCAAAAAAGAGCCCGCATCTCCAAGACAATCCTAAGTCAAAAGAACAAAGCTGGAGGCATCACGCTACCTGACTTCAAACTATACTACAAGGCTACAGTAACCAAAACAGCATGGTACTGGTACCAAAACAGAGATATAGACCAATGGAACAGAACAGAGTCCTCAGAAATAATACCACACATCTACAGCCATCTGATCTTTGACAAACCTGAGAGAAACAAGAAATGGGGAAAGGATTCCCTATTTAATAAATGGTGCTGGGAAAACTGGCTAGCCATAAGTAGAAAGCTGAAACTGGATCCTTTCCTTACTCCTTATACGAAAATTAATTCAAGATGGATTAGAGACTTAAATGTTAGACCTAATACCATAAAAATCCTAGAGGAAAACCTAGGTAGTACCATTCAGGACATAGGCATGGGCAAAGACTTCATGTCTAAAACACCAAAAGCAACAGCAGCAAAAGCCAAAATTGACAAATGGGATCTCATCAAACTAAAGAGCTTCTGCACAGCAAAAGAAACTACCATCAGAGTGAGCAGGCAACCTACAGAATGGGAGAAAATTTTTGCAATCTACTCATCTGACAAAGGGCTAATATCCAGAACCTACAAAGAACTCAAACAAATTTACAAGAAAAAAACAAACAACCCCATCCAAAAGTGGGCAAAGGATATGAACAGACATTTCTCAAAAGAAGACATTCATACAGCCAACAGATGCATGAAAAAATGCTCATCATCACTGGCCATCAGAGAAATGCAACTCAAAACCACAATGAGATACCATCTCACACCAGTTAGAATGGCGATCATTAAAAAGTCAGGAAACAACAGGTGCTGGAGAGGATGTGGAGAAATAGGAACACTTTTACACTGTTGGTGGGATTGTAAACTAGTTCAACCATTATGGAAAACAGTATGGCGATTCCTCAAGGATCTAGAACTAGATGTACCATATGACCCAGCCATCCCATTACTGGGTATATACCCAAAGGATTATAAATTATGCTGCTATAAGGACACATGCACACGTATGTTTATTGCAGCACTATTCACAATAGCAAAGACTTGGAATCAACCCAAATGTCCATCAGTGACAGATTGGATTAAGAAAATGTGGCACATATACACCATGGAATACTATGCAGCCATAAAAAAGGATGAGTTTGTGTCCTTTGTGGGGACATGGATGCAGCTGGAAACCATCATTCTTAGCAAACTATCACAAGAACAGAAAACCAAACACCGCATGTTCTCACTCGTAGGTGGGAACTGAACAATGAGATCACTTGGACTCGGGAAGGGGAACATCACACACCGGGGCCTATCATGGGGAGGGGGGGAGGGGGAGGGATTGCATTGGGAGTTATACCTGATGTAAATGACGAGTTGATGGGTGCAGCACACCAACATGGCACAAGTATACATATGTAGCAAACCTGCACGTTGTGCACATGTACCCTACAACTTGAAGTTTAATAATAATAAATAAATTTAAAGAAAAAAAAAAAAAGAAAACTGAAATTTCAGATTGCACCCTTGATCTAATAAATCAGAATGTGCATCTTAAAAAAAAAATAAAAAAAAAAAAAAAAAAGAAGTATTATTCATCACTTCATAAATATTATCAATGAGGTATTGTGGGGACCAGAACAAACAGCCAGAATGTGTACAACTAGAATGTATCTCAGTCCTAGAGGCAAACTTACAGAAGTATGCAGTAGCAGATATATGATTTTCTCATTGTTCATCACATTCTAGGGTAGCACACCGCAATTCGGCATAGCGGCAAGTCAGATTCTGGGAGAGACCCCCATCCTTGGGCTTTGGGGCTTTCAAGTTGAATTTTTAGGGAAGCATCAGCTCCTCCTTGCTATATTCAGGGATCAGCCAGGATACAACAGCAATATGAGTTGGCTCTAGCTCCATGCTGCTAACTCAGCGTTTATGTTTGGGGTAGCACCAGCCTCTCTGCTGGAGTAATTAGCAGGCTGGAGTCCAACTCTTGTGGTTGCAGCTGTGTAGTCTAGCAAGCTATCGGCTGGATTTGCCACATCAGCATTCACTGCTAGAGAAACTGGCAGGGGGACTGGGATCCAAGACTTGCCATTATTGACCAGGATTAATGTCCTTAAATTTAGGCCATTGCCAGTTTTCATTGGCACTTTGCAGAAAACCCATTTGTTTCTTGGGAGGCCTGCTTCAAGGGACAAGTCTTAAATACTAACCCTTACCCCTTAAGGGAAATAGATAAGTGTAGAGCACAAAAATAGATAGGTGCAGTCCCAGCTATTCAGGAGGCTGAGGAAGGAGGACTGATTGATCCCAGGATTTCAAGGCTGTGGTGTGCTATGATTGCATTTGTGAATAGTCACTGCACTCTAGCTTGGGAAACATAGCAAAATCTGTCTCTTAAAAAAAAAAAAAGTAGGCAGCAAGGGAGTTGGTCTTTAAGTAAAGATTCAACATATTTGCCCTCCTGTCTGATCCTCTAGTCTTACCTCCCACAGAGTCAATATTTGAATACAGATGTTTTTATTCCAGATTCACTGATCTTTGCAACATCTTTTAGCTCCTCACCTGTTTTTCTTTGGAATGGTTGTAGAGCCTGTGGGAGGTGGGCATAGTATGGGTTAATCTTTTTTTGGCTGTAGCAGCTATGTCCAAATAATCCCCCAGATAAAAATAAGATTTACTTCAGGGTCCAGAAGTTCCTTTTCTTCTCTGTTGGTTGTGGAGAAATCTTAAAGACATATCAGCACTGTATTCATTTTTCTGCACAGTAAGACTTCAATTAATCACTTATTTCAGTTCTTTGTTTTGGGAGAATCAATCTTTTAAGTAAATTGTGAATTAAAAATTATACATGTTTCAGGCCACACGTCTTGTGGATTTCCAGTTTTGTTGCTCTTATTGATTGGTGTTTTGCTTTCTTCCAGTCCTGGATAGCCACACACTATTCAACAAAACCATGTTGCTGCAAGTGAAAATAACTACATTTGTCAGCTTGGAGAGTTACAAAATGGAGTCCAAATTAAACTGCACATTAGATGCCATTCTTGAAATTGAAATGTTTATATGACTAATAAATATGTGAATTGTACAAGATGTCCAAAGCCATGCTCTTGGTTGAAACACACCATTTTTGATCCGTATGGAGTGAAAGACTCCTCCGGAAGTCTGGTGATTGCACTGAAGCCAATTTGCACTATTTTTGCCCAGGACACAGACTTATGGGTAAAACTACCTTGGCAACATAGTTTAAGAAAAGCTAGTCTTTAATTCACACTATTCCCTTGTTTTGAACTTCTTTTCCTACGATCTTTGCCTATTAAATCTCTACTAGTAAAAAATTAGTAACTAGTAGCTAGTAAGCACTTATCATGGGCCAAGCATGGTACCAAGAGACCTACATACACACGCTCATTCTTTTTTTGGTTTGTTTTTGTATTGCTTGTGCTGCTCTAGGCAGGCCGTGAATGAGAAAGAAGTAATCTCATTGGTCTGATTTCTCTAGTACTTACATTCTAATAGGGGAGATAACAAAATAAGGTAATTTCAGAGAGTAGTAAGTGTCATGGAGAATGTAAAATAGAGTAATGGGAGTGGAAGGGGCAATTTTAAAGCAGGTGACCCCAGAAGGCCCTTCTGAAGCTATGGGAAGGAGCCAGCTCTGTGAAGATCCATCAGCAGACCTACAGGAGGAGAGAGTTTTCAAAACCCAAAACCTGAGGCAGGAATGAGCATAACAATGTCATGAAGTTGGTAGGTCCATTTGTGTGACCTGGCCAAGATGCATAACCAGTTTCATCTCTTGCAAAGGCAGATTCATTAGCTCATTCATAAAATTTCTGTTGAGCACTTACTAGATGTCAGGCACTGTTTAGACCCCTCTGGGGATATATAAAAATAAACAGTCACTGCCCAGTATCCTGAGAGAGAGTAAATGTTTACATTCTAGTGGAGGAATGGGGAGACAAACAACAAACAAATATAAATAAAGAAAGATTGGTAATGACAAGTGCCTTGAAGAAAAATAAACCAGAGTAAGGAGATGAGAGTGGAGCTGAGAGGTAGGTTATTAGGGGGATCAAGGAGAGCCTTTCTGTGGAAGCAATGTTTGAGTAGAAGGAAGAGAGAGAGAGAAGCAGGACATACGGACATCTGGAGGCAGTGGGGGGACATTTGAGCTGGAGAGAACAGCAAGTGCCCTGAGGTTGAAGGGAGACTAATATGTTCAAGGCATAGGAGAGGGGTCAGTGTGGTAGGATGTGTGTCACAGAGGAAGGCAGGAACCATATCATGCAAGACTAGGTCATTCTAAGGGTGATGAAGGTTAGAAGGAGGAATATGATGGGAGTAATGATATCGACAACTGGGTATTGGGAGAATTGAGATAAGGCAATATATAGCTAACACAGTGCCTGACAGACAAAGCCTGCCTCCCTCCCTCCCTCCCTTCCCTTCCCTCACCCCTCCCTTCCTTGCTCCTTCTTTCCTTCTTTCTTTCCTTCCTTCCTTCCTTCCTTCCTTCCTTCCTTCCTTCCTTCCTTCCTTCCTTCCTTCCTTCCGTCCTTCCTTCCTTCCTCCTTCCCTCCCTCCCTCCCTACCTACCTCACTATCTCCCTCAATTCCTCCCTTCCTCGATCCCTCCCTCCCTCCCTCCTTCTCTCCCTCCTACCCCAGCTTTTCCTCAATGTCTCCCTCCCTGTTCATTTTCTTCCCCCTTCTTTGTACACGTGCACTGCTCAAATATATCTCTGAATAAGATGTCTAACTTGCTGTTGTCTGTTTACTTACCACTTTCATGCTAAACTGTAAGTTCTTAGAAGACAGGAAAGTTGTCTTTTATGTCGTGTAGTAGCCACATTTCCCCCAGTACCTTGCAAAATTTGTTGAATTTGCTTTCCAAAATTCTGCTCCATGGGGAATGGAAATGATTCCTGGGAGTTAAGATGTATGAACGGATTAGCACGACCTCCTTGTTTGGACTGGAGAGCCTTGAGTTGGTCATGGCAACTACACTGGGAAAGCTGCAGTAATACGGTTGTTCACATAAGAGCTCTCTAGTTTGCTATTAGTTTGGAGCCTGGTGCTAAATCTAGTGGGATTTGGGCAAGTCCCTTAATTTTTCTGAAGTTCAATTTTCTCATGTGTACAACTGAAATAATAATCTAAAGGATTATTGGGGGATTGAATGAAATAATATACACCAAGCTGTAAGCATGGTGGACAGCTCTGAGTGACTGATAAATACTATCTAGTATTGAAGGTGTTGTCCCAGTTTCCTTCTCCTCCCCCATAATCATCAAACCAACTTTGGAAGCTGTGGAAAAGCACGGGGAGCCTTTCCCCTACTGAAGTGGTAAATTCTCCTCTCTTAGTTATAATTATACTATGATCCTGGTGCTGGGAAGAAAGTTGAGTCACTTAACACCAACTCCTCCTGTTGGACTTTGCCTACCCATCTGTGCCTGATTTACTGTAGTTGTTTGAGATCAAAGAACTTGTTTTATTTATCTGTATAATAAAAAGGATAACTTTCCTAAGGTCACACATAAAAGTGGCAGAGGAGGCTTTGCGTAAAGATGTGGCTCATTCTGAAGCTCATGGGAACAGAAGAAAACATGCTCTCCTAAGAGGCAAGAAACAAAATGTAGGCACTCTACTACTTATCTTGTCACCTTGGGAAAATACATTTATCCTCTTTCAGGGAAAAGACTACCTTTCTGATTCCCAGACCAGTGCGCCTTCTGTTGACCTTCTTGGGTTTCATTTTTCACATGTATGAATTGAAGATGTTGGCATAGCTTGACTCTGTCCTGCATTTTCATACCTACGTGGTGATATACATGCCCCAGGCCCTTTTTAGTGACCTGGTTCTGTAAAGTCACCTTTCTGCTGAGAGATCCATGTGATTATTCCTAGGCACCGATTGCCACCAGTACTTACTAGAGTCATTCAATATTGCAAAGCAGTAAATAGAACCACTTTGTGTGTGTAGTTCAGCAGAGGAAATAACCTTACATTTCAGAATTCTTTGCTTTTGTTCTCCCAGTCTTTCTCTAAACACCCTTCCCCCAGCCTTGCTTTTTTGCTTTCATCAGGTACCTTCTGCTTTTATTCCCATCTGTTCTTCCTTTTCCTCATTTTCTCTCCAATGGGGACCTGGAAGATAAGAAAACATACATCTGAAATACAAGATTTGTTGCCTGGGAGAGATCAGAGGATTGTTTATTTCTTTTCTTTTTCTTTTTTTTTTTCCTTAACAGCATGATCAAATCTTCGTTCTTTGCTGAAAACTTTTCCAGATGGGGTAGTTTCTTTGCTAATTAAAAGGTTGGATAATGAGCATTTAGTGTTCTGGTGATTAAGACCTCCTCAGCCTCACAGGTCAGTGCCACCTGAATTAATTGGCACCTTCTCAGTTGGGGTTCAGTTCTCACATCTTATCCTACCAAGAATGGCATTCAGAGCTTTCTGTAATCCGCCCTCATGCAGTTTTCCCAGCCCTTCCTCCCTTTGCTACATCACTCTCTGTTGATGTAGTGATTTACCCTCTGTCACTCTCTTGCTATGTGATTTGCTTTCTTGCCACTATATTCCCTTTTTCTCTCTGCCTGAAATGGTTTAGTTATGATTATAGACTCAGGAGACAGTATGCATTGGAATAATTGGAACTAGCCCTGTCACACTAGTTGTTTAGCACCTCAGCTTTCTTTTTCTTTTTTTTCCTTTTTTTTTTTTTTTTTTTGAGATAAAGTTTCTCTCTTATTGCCCAGGCTGGAGTGCAATGGTGTGATCTTGGCTCACTGTAATCCTTGCCTCCTGGGTTCAAGCAATTTTCCTGCCTCATTCTATCAAGTAGCTGGGATTACAGGCATGCACCACCGTGCTGGGCTGATTTTGTATTTTTAGTAGAGATGGGGTTTCTCCATGTTGGTCAGGCTGGTCTCGAACTTGCGACCTCAGGTGATCCACCCATCTCGGTCCCCCAAAATGCTGGGATTACAGGCGTGAGCCACCACGCCTGGTCTAACCTCATTGATCTAACCTATAAAAAAGAGAATGATAATAACATACCTCATTGGATAGTTATGAAGATAAAATAAGATAGAGTATAAAGGGTTTGGCAGAGCACCTGTCCTATGGTAAATGCTCACTAACTGTTAGCTACTGTAATTTTCTATTTATATCTATTCAAATCTCACTGCTTCTGCAAGTCTCCTAAAAATATATTTTGCCAAAATTTCTTTTGCCATTGAAAGTAATGGCAAAAGCCACAATTTTGCACAAACTAAGAAGCCTTCTTTGCGCATCTTCCAGCCCAAGATAATCTCTTCTTCCTAGCATTCTTATTTTGTGACTTTTATAGAAACACTTGGTTGGTCTGGATTTATGTTCAAAGTTCCTGACTACAGGTGAAGTACTCTTGGAGGAAGAGACCCAAGCTTCTAGCACAATGCTGAGGCACATCTCCATAGAATAGAATTGTTATTTTATGCCCCAGTTAAAGGAATTTTGTTTTTGTTGATGTTGTCTTGGGCTCTTGAGTGTTCTACTGATTTATTGAATGGTCCACTGATTTCTCATTATGTGAAAACTCTGGAGTCCTAGGTGTGTTTCTTCCGAGGACCTAATTAATTCAGGCTGCTAAAGCTGCCACATGGACTGTGGTTTAAGGACTAGGCTATTTGGTGAGCAATTCTAAGTCCTACTTTGGAACACTAAGGTCATATACCTTTGGAATGCCAAATTACAAGATGCTTTGAAGGAACTTTTAGGGTAAATCACAATCTCATCCATGTGCATCTGCAGTTAAGGTTTATAAAGAGAAGTTTGGTTCCTGATTTTCAGTAGCAGTATCATTAGTTTTTTAAAAACCACTGAAATTTTGCATATATTTTGCCTCATAAATACCTACAATTAGGTCAGCATTCAGAAAAGTGGGCTTCTGTTTGCATAGAATTACATTAATTCTGCATTCTCTCATAGCAAAGTTGAAAGAGAGGATTAATCACTTATTCATGCAAAACCAGTTCGCATGAATCATTTATTTATCTTGTTCTGGTAATTTTGCAGAGCTCATTTTTACGTGCCTCAGGTTGCAGATAAAGTGAAAACTCAGAGGGTGATTTACCCTCCACAATAAAGACCTGATGGCCGTGTAAACAGTATGCTTCCTATAGGAAATCAATAGGTAACCATGGAAATGACTCCACAATGGGAAATTCTATTTTTTTATGAACAAATCATCAAAAAGATCAATTGTAAGACGAAAAGGCTTTGCCTGTGCCCTTACCTTTCACAAAGCCTTTTGGTCTGTGTAAAGAAGAAAACATGTGCTTTGGTGACAGTAATTATCTTAAAGCTGTATTGAGAATGAACACACTTTTTACTTTATAAAGTTTGGTCTGAAATGTCTTGTCCTCCATTCCTGGAGGTCTAGCTAAGAAACTTATATCTAATGACAAGAAGAATGTTCCAGAATACAGGATGTTTGAATTCTTGATCTGGCCTAATTCATTCATTCCTTCCTTCCTTCCTTCCTTCCTTCTTTCCTTCCATCCTCCCTCCTTCCCTCCCTCCCTCCCTCTCTCTCTTTCTTTCTTTCTTTTTTTTTTTTTTAAAAAAACAAGGGTAATAATATCCAATGCCAAAGGAGTCTTTGATAATTAAATGAGGTAATAATTAGTAAAGAATATAGTACAGTGCCCAGCACACAGCAAGTAGAAAATGCTATTAACAGCCACTTTTACAGTGATGACAATTGCCCAAACAATATTAATCCCACTAGTAAAGGGTTTTCACATTACAAGTATTTTTTTAAAACTTTCATCTTAGATTCAGGGTACATGTGAAGGTTTGTTACATAGGTAAACTCATGTCATGGGGGTTTATTGTACAGATTATTTCATCACCCAGGAATTAAGCCCAGTACCCAATAATTATTTTTTCTGCTCCTCTCCCTCCTCCCACCTTTCCCACTCAACTAGACCCCAGTGTCTGATGTTTCCTTCTGTGTTCATAAGTTCTTATCATTTAGCTCCCACTTATAAGTGAGAACATGAAGTATTTGGTTTTTTGTTCCTGTATTCATCTGCTGAGGATAATAACCTCTAGCTCCATCCATGTTCCTGTAAAAGACAAGATTTCATTCTTTTTTATGGCTGTATAGTATTGTGTGGTGTATATGTACCACAATTGCTTTATCCAGTCTGTCACTGATGGGCATTTAGATTGATTCCATGTCTTTGCTATTGTGAACAGTGCTGCAATGAACATTTGTGTGCATGTATCTATATGGTAGAGTGCTTTATATCCCTCTGGGTATATACCCAGTAATAGGGTTGACCCAGCCTAATTTCCAGCAGCAATGAGATCTTTAACAAGCAATTTCATCTCAGTGGGCCTTGATTTCCTCATCTGTAAAGTGATCAGACGAGCCTAGGGATGGCAGTCTGATTTAGCCCAGATACAGATGGATGTTGCACATATAGCATTATCTCACTTTCTCTTACTTGGAAGACATTAGTAATCAATAGTAATCTTCTTTGTCACTGAGCTTGGATAGAGTCTCCAAATCCTTATTTATACATTTCTCCAGGCAGCTGCTGCCTATGGATCAGAGTTGTCATGTGTAAGACATCCGTTTACCTCTATGTGACCGTTAAGGTTTATTTAGCCCTGACATTACAAGAATCTGAAAACTAGCTTTAAGTACTGAATATTCATGTCTATTCAGCTAGTCTTAAGCACACAATCCAAGTAACAAGGATAGCACCAACAATAAACAATTATGATATTGTCTTTGTTAAGCCAAATAAACTGATCTCATTAATGTCAAAATATTTATTTCAATGCTAAAGTTACTATTGAACCACTAATTGATAATAATGAAATAATGTTTGTAGCACTCTGCTGCTGTTCACTTATCAGCTTAGTGACACAACTTAAGTAGCAAATCTGATTGCAATTTTCATGCTTGCTCTTTTTTCAACAGTAGAGGGCAGCACAGCTATTTTTAAATGTCTTCTTTGGGAGCCATTTGTGTGTACACACAGGCATTGTATACAATGGGTGCAAAGATGTGACCTGCGGTGGGTTGTAATAGAAGAGTATATTCAGGTGACAAAATAGCCTGCTTAATTAGATCTCTTGGATTGTGGTGTGGAATTTTCCTCTTTAGGCTTTCAGAAATTACCATTACACTGTTAGTATTTACATGTTTCAGCATCTCATATTTATTCTTTTTATTTTGTTCTTTCTGTTGTTTTTTTCCTCCTGTTGTTATTTGTCTCACTTTAGAGGCAGTGTTATGTAAGCGAAAATATCACAGCTTTTGGCTTCTGAAGGTGTAGACTCCAATCCCAGCTCTCCTGCTAGCTCTGTGACTGAGCTGATCAGAATCTCAGAGCCTCAAGATTCTCCTTTTTGAAACAGATATAGAAATACACAATTGAGAGTTTTTAGCATGAAGTGGTGTTGAATTTTATCGAAGGTCTTTTTTACCTCTATTGAGATAATCATGTGGTTTTTGTCATTGGCTCTGTTTATGTGATGGATTATATTTATTGATTTGCGTATGTTGAACCAGTCTTGCATCCCAGGGATGAAGCTGACTTGATTGTGGTGGATAAGCTTTTCGATGTGCTGCTGGATTTGGTTTGCCCGTATTTTATTGAGGATTTTTGCATCAAGTTCATCAGGGATATTGGCCTAAAATTCTCCTTTTTTGATGTGTCTCTGCCAGGTTTTGGTATCAGGATGATACTGACCTCATAAAATGAGTTGAGGAGGAGTCCCTTTTTTTCTATTCTTTGGAATAGTTTCAGAAGGGATGGTACCAGCTCCTCTTTGTACTTCTAATAGAATTCAGCTGTGAATCTGTCCGGTCCTGGGCTTTTTTTGGTTGGTAGACTATTAATTACTGCCTCAATTTCAGAACTTGTTATTGTTCTATTCAGGGATTTGACTTCTTCCTGGTTTACTATTGGGAGGGTGTATGTGTCCAGGAATTTATCCATTTCTTCTAGATTTTCTAGTTTATTTGTGTAGAGGTATTAATAGTATTCTCTGATGGTAGTTTGCATTTCTGTGGGATCAGTGGTGATATCCCCTTTATCATTTTTTATTATGTCTATTCAATTCTTCTCTCTTTCTTCTTTATTAGTCTGGCTAGCCGTCTATTTTGTTAATCTTTTCAAAAAATCAGCTCCTGGATTCATTGATTTTTTGAAGGTTTTTGATTTTGTGTCTCTATCTCCTTCAGTTCTACTCTGATGTTAGTTATTTCTTGTCTTCTGCTGGTTGTTGAATTTGTTTGCTCTTGCTTCTGTAGTTCTTTTAATTGTAATGTTAGGGTGTCAATTTTAGATCTTTCCTGCTTTCTCCTGTGGGCATTTAATGGTATAAATTTCCCTCTAAACACTGCTTTAGCTGTGTCCCAGAGATTCTGGTACGTTGTATCTTTGTTCTCATTGGTTTCAAAGAACTTATTTATTTCTGCTTTAATTTCGTTATTTATGCAGTAGTCATTCAGGAGCAGATTGTTCAGTTTCCATGTAGTTGTGTGGTTTTGAGTGAGTTTCTTAATCCTGAGTTCTAATTTGATTGCACTGTGGTCTGAGAGACTGTTATGATTTCCTTTCTTTTGCATTTGCTGAGTAGTGTTTTACTTCCAATGATGAGGTCAATTTTAGAATATAAGTGCAAAATGGTGCTGAGAAGAACGTATATTCTGTTGATTTGGGGTGGAGAGTTCTATAGCTGTCTATTAGGTCTGCTTGGTCCAGAACAGAGTTCAAGTCCTGAATATCCTTGTTGATTTTCTGTCTCATTGATCTAATATTGACAGCGAGGGTGTTATAGATATTGATGGAACACATCTCAAAATAATGAGAGCTATTTGTGAAAAACCCAAAGCCAATATCACACTGAATAGGCAAAAGCTGGAAGCATTCCCTTTGAAAACCAGCATGAGACAAGGATGCTGTCTCTCACCAGTCCTATTCAACATAGTATTGGAAGTTCTCGCCGGGGCAATCAGGCAAGAGAAAGAAAGGGCATTCATATAGGAAGACAGGAAGTCAAATTGCCTCTATTTGCAGGTGACATAATTGTATATTTAGAAAACCCTATTATCTCAGCCCCAAATCTCCTTACGCTGATAAGCAACTTCAGCAAAGTCTCAGGATACAAAATCAATGTGCAAAATCACAAGCATTCCTATACACGGTTAATAGACAAAAAGAAAGCCAAATCATGAGTGAACTCCCATTCACAATTGCTACAAAGAGAATAAAATACCTAGGAATACAACTTGCAAGGGATGTGAAGGATCTCTTCAAGGAGAACTACAAACCACTGCTCAAGAAAATAAGAGAGAACACAAACAAATGGAAAAACATTCCATGCTCATGGATAGGAAGAATCAATATTGTGAAAATGGCCATACTGCCCAAAGTAATTTATAGATTCAATGCTATCCCCATCAAGCTACCACTGACTTTACTCACAGAATTATAAAAAACTACTTTAAATTTCATATGGAACAAAAAAAGAACTCATATAGCCAAGACAATCCGAAGCAAAAGGAACAAAACTGCAGGATTCACACATCCTGGCTTCAAATTATACTACAAGGCTACAGTAACCAAAACAGTATGGTACTGGTACCAAAACAGATTTATAGGCTGATGGAACAAAGCAGAGGCCTTAGAAATAACACCACACATCTACAACCATCTGATCTTTGACAAACCTGACAAAAACAAGCAATGGGGAAAATAATCCCTATTTAATAAATGGAGTTGGGAAAACTGGCTAGCCATATGCAGAAAACTTAAACCTTATACGAAAATTAACTCATGATGGGTTAAAGACTTAAATGTAAGACATAAAACCATAAAAACTCTATAAGAAAACCTAGGCAATACCATTCAGGACATAGGCATGGGCAAACACTTCATGACTAAAACACCAAAAGCAATGGCAACAAAAGCCAAAATTGACAAATGGGATCTAATTAAACTAAAGAGATTCTGCACAGCAAAAGAAACTATCATTAGAGTGAACAGAATGAGAAAAGCAATCTATCCATCTAACAAAGGACTAATAACCAGAATATACAAGAACTTAAAGAAATTTACAAGAAAAAAACAACCCCATCAAAAAGTGGGTGAAGGACATGAACAGACACTTCTGGAAAGAAAACATTTATGTGGCCAACAAGTATATGAAAAAAAGCTCATCATCATTGGTCATTAGAGAAATGCAAATCAAAACCACAATGAGATACCATCTCATGCCAGTTACAATGGCAATCATTAAAAAGTCAGGAAACAACAGATATTGGAGAGGTTGTGGAGAAATAGGAATACTTTTACACTGTTGGTGGGAGTGTAAATTAGTTCAACCATTGTGGAAGACAATGTAGCAATTCCTCAAGGATCTAGAACTAGAAATACCATTTGACCCAGCAATCCTATTACTGGGAAATATACCCAAAGGCTTATAAATCATTCTACTGTAAAGACACATGCACACATATGTTTACTGCAGCACTGTTCACAATAGCAAGGACTTGGAACCAACCCAATGCCCATCGATGATAGACTGGATAAAGCAAATGTGGCACATATATACCATGGAATACTATGCAGCCATAAAAAAGGATGAGTTTATGTCCTTTGCAGGGACATGTATGAAGCTAGAAACCATCATTCTCAGCATACTAGCACAGGAACAGAAAACCAAACACTGCATGTTCTCACTCATAAGTGGGAGTTGAACTATGAGAACACACGGATACAGAGAGGAATATTATACACTGGGGCCTGTTGGGGGTGGGGGCTAGAGGAGGGATAGCATTAGGAGAAATACCTAATGTAGATGATGGGTTGATGGGTTCAGCACCACAATGGCACATGTGTACCTATGTAACAAACCTGCACATTCTGCACATGTATCCCAGAACTTAAAGTATAATTTAAAAAAATTCACAATCTTCTCTATCATCTCATCGTGTTGTTGTGAGTATCAAATGAAATCAATATATGTGAAAGCATTATTGAAATATAGGCTTTAAAACTAATAACCAACCTCTTTATGCTATTATTGCTGAGTCAAACTTTTAATTCAAATGAATTACATAAATAATTTTTAGGATTTATTTTTGAATTATAGGATGGCATCTGCCAATGGGTAGATTTGTCTGCAAGGCATCCTGAGACATCCTTGGCCTGCAGGATGCCTTGTTGGGAGCTGAAGTGCAGGAACTGATGCAGCTGTAAGGGCCAAGCCATGAAAGGGTATGGTTGGAATCTACAGGGTTTATTGAGAATATTCACTTTATTCTGAATAAAGACTAATACTGAACTTAAACCTATCAGACCTAATGTCCCCTTTCCAACAGATATTTTGTAGTTCCCTTTTTACTCTCAAAGATAATATAATTTTTAGGTAATACAATATCTCTACATACTTAATTTCACACAGAAAATAAATTAATATCATGCCCTAATTTTTATATAAAGGTTTAAAAGTGTAAAATAATTAAAAGTAACATAATATATATGTTAATACATAAGTGCTTGAGCTTGGTTACTAAAAGACATGATGAGTTAGTCAGATGCTATACCTACATGAAGAATGGAAATTGCAAATGCAGACTGTCACAGGAGCTTTGTACTTGTGACTCAAATAGCAAGAATGTCATTGTAGTATTGGTGAAGTGATTTTCAGGATGGTGAACAATTTTTGGTAAAGTTTCCTCCCCATGATTTACAGAGTAGAAACTGTCCTGGAAAATTAGTTGTATATTAAAACATGCTGCAAAAAGTACTTTGAGATTATGTGTGAAACCGAGTTAGCTTCTAGGCTCAGATACTAACAGAGAGGTTTTTCATCTGTATGAGTGTTCGAGAACACAGTACAACGAATCCTTGGGTGGATTATACAGTGCCTTCATTGTGGGATGTCTATTTTCTCTGGCCTGCACACTCTAAATGCCAGTAAACATGTGGTGATGTTGTAGAAGGAGGCAGATGTTACTGTTATGACAACCAAATATGTCATCAACAGTTTCTGAAACATTCTATTGGGGGTAGAACCATCCCATCTGAGAATCAATTGATCTAAGCCAGGAGTCCATATAGCAGCTCAGGCATGTCAATAATAAGGAAATATCACCCAGCCACTGACTAGATGTATAGGGAATGGAACCCAGCCCTGAAGTGTGCAGGTGGCAATGACTGGACAGAGTATCAGACTAACCAAACAGGCTGGGGTTCCTGTGAGAGCTCTAGTGGAGAACAGGAACCCCAGACAGAAGTCAGTTGAATGGATTAGACTGAGGGCCGGCAGCAGGTGGGATGAAAAGGAACACTGCAGTGTAACAGATATTCAGCTGCCCTGGGCTTATAACCCACTGAAGCCTGGGATAATGGCCACAAAATTAATTCCAGACTCCCAAATACTTCTGTTGCTAAGCCTAGTGATCTTGATCAGCCTTGGTCCAGATTTGCTCAGGAGCTTCAGAGGGCTATGTTCTAGACATAAGGCATTGTGGAACCTCACCCTGAAGACTTCTGGAGAAGGCATGCACTGAAAAGTACAGACCTAGACACATTGGAAGAAAGTTACAAAAAAGAACCATGTGTTGGCTCAGTATTTGGAAGCTCTTAAAATGAAATGATCTGCCTTGTAAAATGGTGACCTACTGAGTAATAATAATCTTTTACGTTTAGAAAGGGATTTCATGTCTTCTATCAAGTTTAATGTGCATTATCTGAAATCGATCATGCCTTCTCTTGCCCAGTAGTCCCATATTGTTCTGGATCATTTATTGCTAGCCATCTAGAGAGTTTATTTACACTGAGGTAGTAGGTTCTTCACATATTATCTTCTAGAGTCATTAGTGTTTAGAAGAAAAGGCCAATGCTTATCTCAGGTCTGGACGGGATTTTCATATTGCTGTGCTTCAGAATCCCCTAGAGAGATGTTTTATACATATATATATATATATCTCAATGCCCAAGGCCTCCCTCAGGCTGTTTAGATTCAGAAGATATGATTATGGAATATGTATTTTTTTAAAGTCTCACAAGTGATCCTTTGTGTAATTCAGGTTAAGAACAACTTTCTTATACATAGATTTTTTTCATCCATATTAGAATGTGAATGTCTTAGCGAGGATTTCGGTTAACATACTCTGTAATACTAGTTCAGTGCCAGATACAAAGTTCTTCCTTGATAAATGTTTGTTGAATCTTTGATTAATATGAAATTTTAGGCACTGTGGCCCATGTGTGCTTATGTGCAGCATGTTGGAGCATGTGAGGCTTTTCTAACACTTTTCAATTTTTTACCTCACAGGCAATAGTTTGCTTCCAGCAGATTTAAGTCTGACTGTAGTCCTACCTCCTTCGTGGCCCCACCCTTATAAGCTCATTTAACCTTAATTATCTCCTTAAAGGCCCTATATCCAAATACAATCACCTTCGGGTTAAGGCCTCCTTCATGAGTTAATCATATCCCTCCCTCCCTTCCTCCCTCCCTCCCTTCCTCCCTGCCTTCTTCTTCCTCCCTCCCTTCCTCCCTCCCTCCCTCCCTCCCTACCTCCCTCCCTCCCTCCCTCCCTTCCTTCCTTCCTTCCTTCCTTCCTTCCTTCCTTCTTTCCTTCCTTCTCTTCTTCCCTCTCTCCCTCCCTCCCTCCTGTCCATGCATCCATCCATACATCCATCCACGCATCTGTCCATCCATCCACATCCATCCATCCGTCTATCTGTTATGGACTGAATTGTGTCTCTCATCAAATTCATATTTTGAAGCCTTAACCCGAAGGTGATTGTATTTGGAGATAGGGCCTTTAAGGAGATAATTAAGGTTAAATGAGCTTATAAGGGTGGGGCCATAATCCAATACCTTATACAAAGAGGAAGAGATACCAGAGAGCTCATTTCATTCTTTCTCTGTGAGTGCACAGAGAAAAAGTCATGTGAGCATTCCACAAGAAGGCAGTGACCCGCAAGCCAGGAAGAGAGGCCTTGCTAGATACTAACCCTGATGACACCTTCATCTTGGACTTTCAGCTAGCAAAAGTTTGAAAAAATAAATTTCTATCATTTAAGCCACCCAGTTTGTGGTTTTTAAGGTAGTCTGCTATGGTCTGAATGTTTGTGTAACCCCCAGATTCATATGTCGAACCCTAATCCTCAATGTGGTGGTATTGGGAGGTGGGGAAAGTAGTTAGGTCATGAAGGGCAGGTCCCTCAGAAATAGGATTCCTGCCCGTATAAAAGCGGCCCCAGAGAACTCTCTTGCCCCTTTTGCCATGTGAGGACATAGCAAGAAGTTGCCATCTGTGAACCAGAAAGTGGGCCTTCACCAAACAACAGATCTGCCAGTGCCTTGATCTTGGACTTCCCAGAATCCAGAGCTGTGAGAAATATGTTTCTGTTGTTTATAAGCTACCTGGTTTATGGTGTTTTGTTATAGCCAGCTGAATGGATTATGACATAGCCCAGGGAGGCTAATACACTATCTATCCTCTATCAATCATCTTTTACTGGTGGGTAGCAATTTGTCGGGCAGATAGTAGCCTCTTTCCCATTAATTCAGAGGCATCCCAGAAATGATTGAGTTTTGGGAATTACTATTAATAACAATTCCAGGCACTAAAGTTCCTGTTATTATATGTGAAAAGATGTGGGTGGCATAAAGGATTAGGTGACCTAGGTATTTTTCAGAATTGAGGCCTGAGTGACAGACAGTTTAATAACATATCGGCTGATATCTCGTACTGCTAATGAGATATATTTTTTGAACCCTGGGATTGAGTATCTTGAGTAACTTATGAGGTCAAAGGAGAGCCAATGTCTTCAGGCAGTTTTATGCATAATAAGTTTAATAAGATTTTTATTTTTAGAAGCTGTGGCTGTGCTTTACTTTCTGATAATTTATGAGAACAACAAATTGAGACAATAAGGCAGAGAAGCTGAGAATTTGTGAAGCATTAATTTTAGTTTATTGTCTATTGCATTTTTTGTCAGTTGACTCATTTCCTCTCATTTTTACACTTACCAATGAGCTTAACACCTTTATAATGGATTACATGCCCAGTGATGAAGGACTAGACAGTCATTTTCTCTCCCTTACAATTCTGTTTAATATGACTAAATTATACCCAAAGAACTGTCTTTTCAGACCACCTTTTATGAGCTCTAAGAATGTAACAAGAAAAGGATCTGAGTTTATGAACCTATCTAGGTGGAGTTTTAAGTCAATGCCAAGTGGTTGTATGTGAAAATCTGTAGATTGCAGTTAGATTTTCAGTTGAGTGAAAATGTTTCCCTGGGAGTTTCTATTCTAAGAATTATTCCTCTACTTATAAATTATCTATGTGTCTGTCTATTTCCCTTGAGAGTGCGTATGTGCATATTATCTCTCTATCACTCTTAGCACTGAGCTTTCCATAGAAAACGTCATTCATTCATATTTATCAAACATATAATTATTTAGAATCCTACCGTTTTTAGACTTGTTTGGGAGATAGACATGTACGTAAGCAAATAATTCAAGTAATCTCTTACAAGAGATGTAAAAGTTGTTATAGGAGCACAAACGAAGAGGTAATTAACTCTCCCAGGGAGGTTGGAGAAGAGGTAATATTGTAGATGTATCAGGAGGGACAGTGGGGAGTTGGCATAGAGGAAAAGGGTAAGGCCTTTCTTGACAGAGGGCACAGCATGGATACAGGCAAGGAGAACACAATGATGCTCTTTAGAAGGGCTGGGGAACATAGAGATTACCTAAATGTGTACAGCTGTGAGGATGATTTACCATGATAGGTCTGTGTAAAAGCAAAGGCTGTTTTGCTTTAGATGTGCAGTATCTTTCATGCTGTATGCTTGCTGCTCCTCAAACATGTTGTTCACATCCATGCCTTTGTTCTCATCATTCCTTCTGCCTAAATACCTCTTACTCATCCTTTGGGGCCTAGCTCTTCTGTGAAACTTTTTAACACTTTCCTGGCAGAATTTATTGCTCCATCTTCTATGTTCCCACAGCACTGTGCTCATATTGCTATGCAAGTATCATATGGGTATTGTTCATGTTGACATTTTCCTTACTGGATTGTGAGGTCTTCAAGTGCTGATACTACATATAGTTTTCTTTTTGTATTCTTATTAGCATAATGACTGGCAAATAATATGTATTTAAAACATGAAGAATCAGTACGGATGACCCCCTTAATGCTCCAGACAGAATTATTTTTAAAAGAGAAGTAGCTTGGCTCATTGGGAAGAGGCCAGTATGAGGATACTAGAAACTGAAATCTAACTTCACTTTGCTTCTTGGTGCTAACCAGCTGTATGGCAACAGGCTTGCCCCTTAACCTGGGGCTTCATCTTCGCTCATATGGATAGCGTAGTACCTTATCAGCATAAAGCCAGGAGGTGGAGTGAAATGATCTTCTGTGATTCTTTCTGACTCTAACAGCTGGAATTTAAAAATGTCTCTGATGAATTGATTTTATATTTACTCATATTTTCTTCATTTTCCTTTGAAGTGTCAGGAGACTTTATTATTTATCTGCTTAACTGTTCTCATAAATAATACATGGAGGTTTTTTATTACAAGGTAGTAGTGAAGGAAACTAAAATCCTGAGTTTGTGCTCAGAATAGTCATAGAGTCAGAATGGATACTCGGAGCATCTTGAGAATATCTTGCTGTCTCTAGACAGTTCTCAAACTATTCTCCAACTGACCTCGTGCAAAAGTAATTGTATGTTGTTTTCTCTAAACTGGTATATTAACATACTATCTCCAAAAACTTTCTTTTTGAGTTGAATTTCTAATGAATTGATTAGCAGACAGATGGTCAGAATCTAGGAAAATAATAATAAATTATTTTGTCAGTATTCACAGTGAACATCCTTTGAGATACTGAAGGAAAAAGGAAATAACTCAAATTCTTTTTCATCTGTTTGTTGTAATCAGCAAAACATGGCCAACTAAATTTATCAGGTAAAAATATGATTTTATAAACTATTATGTGATTCATCAATGAAGTATTAAAACAAAACCAACATTTATAATACTGTTCCAATAAGCAATAAATCACTTTCACTGTTCTGATAACTGAGAAGATTGTGAATCTATTCTTGAAAATTATTACTTTTTATTAAGTGATATTGTGAACTGAGCACTGTAGTAATTAACACAAACACAACCTGTGGCTCTTGGGCATTGAGGGACTTTTCAGAGCTTTGTCTGAAAATGGTGGTCTGCAGTGAGAATAGCAGTTGAGAGCACTGAGAGGGCTGACTGGGTAGGATAGGGCTGCAGAAACAGCCCTCTGCTTCTATGTGTTGGAAGGTAATAGCAGGTTAACCTGAGAAGGGAATGGTGTCTTGTTATGAGAGAGACCTATTTTTTTCCCTCTATGTCTCAGAAGAGAGTAGCTACATCACAGATATTAGTCTTCCTTGTCCTTAAGGGAGTATTTAGAAGGCTTTGTTTTGATGTTGCAATGTCCTGTAGGGAGGAAGAGGCTAGGCTCCTTTGCCAGCTTGCTAACCTGTTTGGCAGGAAAGGTGGGGCATAGATATTAAGCTCTCAAGACCCAGACCAGAGTCTAGCTAGATTTAACACCTTCAGCTGCGTGTAATGACCACCTGGACCAGGTAATCTTTTCACATGCATAATTTAAAGTAATATTTCAATAGTTTTTTGATTATAAAAGAAAAACATTACTATTGCAGGAAACTTGAAAAATATAAAATAGAAAGTTCAAACAAGAAAATTAGAAACACCCCAAATCAGAAATGCCCACTGTCAATATTCTACACACTTGAACATAATTGAGATCCTAGTTTGTATACAATTGTTTGTTGCTGAACATTATAAGCACTTGTTAAACCTTTGAAAATGCTTCTTAAGCATTATTTTTAATAGCAGGTTTACATGGAAGAAGATTCATAGTTTATATAACATATCCTCTATTTTTGATATTTAGATTGTTTCAAAATTTTTCTACTTATATATTCTGTTCAAAGAATGGCTTTCTTCATAAAGTTTCTTCTACTGTTTAGATATTTCAGTAGGATGATTTCCTAGAAATAGAATTATGTCAAGAGATATGAGTATTTTTTAGACTCCCAGTATGTACTATCTTTATATAACTGTTATGTTGCTGCATCCTCTGTTTAATTTTCATGTTTCCTCTTATGCTTTTCTGATGGGCTGCAAGATTTTCTGAAACTGAGAATGACTATGTCCACCCACTCTAGGCCAACCACTCTAGTGCCAATCAACGGATCAATGATGGTCCTTTGACTTTGACTTAGACCCTGTGAGAGATTTAATAAGAAGTGAAACATATAGTTGTGTTATAGAAGTCTATAATCCAGCAAAACTAATGCATGTGGAAAAATTCACAAACAATTCAAGATAGAATCTCTGTAACCTTTCTTTGTAGGACACATATGCAATAGGAATCTGAGGTTTCTACAACATAGATTTTCAATGATCAGTTTGAGTCCCCAGTCAATCCTGGGCCACCATCTGCTCTAGGTTTCAGGGAGGAGTTTCTTATTCTGTCTTTTCAATGAAGGTGTCTCAACATACCAACAAGTGTGCCTTCTAATCCCCACAGTCTTCCCCTGGATAATGACAATAATGATGACGATGCCTAACACTTACTGAGCCATTTACCTTGTGCCAGGCATGGAGTAAAACCATTTATATGTATTATCTCATGTTATCTGTCTAACATCCCTATGAGGTGGTAGTATTATCCTTATTTTATGAATGATAAAACTGTTGCTTAGAGTGATGTTAAGAGATTTCCCCAAGGTCATACAGTAGTCAGGGGAAGAGAATTATTCCAGCCAGGTCTGTCAGTTCAGAGTCTGTGATCTTGAACACAAAACCACACAGCCTCTCATGCTGGAAAGGCAAGAAGCTGAGCCTCTGCTAGGGAGTGTTTCTCTGTCAGACTCTCCAGCTAGAGTCTAACTGCTCTTTGCAGAGGTAACTCCAGGCAAAGGATTTTCTTGTTGTTTGTGGCCACAAGTCCAGCAGCTACTCTCCATGATGTCTCTCATCAGGGATGTTACTATTCAGCATTGCTCTTGCAGATCCTCCCATCAGAGTAGTTCAATAGATTCTTTGGTTTTTGCTGAAGTCTGACTTTCTAGACTCCCTCTCAACAATGGCATATTTAGCCTTACTCTTGGCATCACCTCTGCAGGGTGTCTGACAGCACTGCACCCACAGCTCTGCATAAATTCTCAACCCTTTGGAGGAATGATGGAAGCTGCAGTTGCCCCCACTCAAGGCTAAGTGCCTAGACTCACTCATGGTGAGTACGTGTTCTTCCCCTACGTATACCCTCTGTAGAACTGCAAAATCATAGAATATTATCATTCTCTCCCTGCAATATTAAAATCCATACCTGTAGTGGACTTGGCAGTAACCTAAAATTCCTCTTTTTGTGTTCTCCCCATGGACCTTTGACACAAATGAATATCCCTCCAGGAATATCTTCCCAACCAAATATGCAAACTCAAGTCTTTTGCCTGGATCCCATTAGGTGGTATTAAGGTTAAGCATTATAGGAACTCAAAGAAGATGCCAATAAAGGGCTGCAATGACCAGGAAAGATTCCTTGGAGGAGGTGAAACTAGAGGTGAGTCTTTAAATGCCTAGGATTTAAACACCTGGGCTTGATGAGGGAGGACATTTTGAGAGGGACGACTTACATGTGTGATGTCAGGATACAAGAAATTGTATTTACCAGAATGTGAGAAAGTTGGGCTGACAGGAGTCACGCTATGGGCACAGAGATTATTTAACCTTCTCTCTGGTTGCTTAGTCCCCACAGCTCCTCTATGTAATGTACTATTTAAAGGCCAATGTTGAGCATTTCCTGGTGTGACAGCTCTTACATTAGCTGCTTCTCCTAGGTAGATCTTCCTGGTAAATGCCTTGAAAGTAGCGGCCCCCTCTAAATGTTTCTTTTGCAAGCAAGCTAGCTAGCTACCCACTCAGAACTTTCTAGTTGTTCTTGAGACAAGTTTTTTCGGTTTTTCTTTATTCTGATTAATTTTTTTTTTGTTTTTGGTTGTCAGATATTCAAAATAGCTTAAACATTGAGGGAAATGTACTGGCTTGTGTAGCCAACAGAAAAGTTCTTCTTAGGTTTCAGGAGCAGCTTGATTCAGGAGCTCAACATTTCCAGTTTCCGTATTTTGGTTCTTTATCCCTCTGTTTTGGCTACCTGCTCAGAGAGAGTCTTGCCCTGTTGATGTCCCTGGATTCTTCTTTATATGTCTAAACATATGAAATAGAGGGCTTTTTTCTTACTGGTCAATTTGAAAAAGTGTCCTGGACTTCACTCTTAGTGGAATGAATTGCATCATATGCCCAACCCTGAGCCAGTTACTAGGGAAAAGGAGATAAGACGCTCTGATTGGTCAGGCCTGAATCATGCACTCACCCATGAAGGCAGACATGAAGTGCATTCAGCCCAACTACATGGACCAAACCTAGACCACATATAGTCTTCCATATAAAAGTAAGGGATGATGTTAACCAAAAAGGAGTAAATATATGCTAGGTAGTAAAAAACAACCTACATTTCCCATAGTGGGTCTCTGAATCTCCAAATATTAGGTTGAATAATCTCATTGGCCTAAAAGAATGGCTGGAATACCTTCATTATTGCCTGGATTCCCTGGAAGGCTAGAGAGCTGTGCTGCTCACTGATGGATGCACCTGCCTCACGGGGCCATTGCTGACATCCTGAAAGTCACTGAGAAGATTGAAGAGTCACTTTGATCTCAACTGGGAGAAAGTGATGAATGCTCTGGATGTGCATTGGATCAGCAGAGAGAGAAAGGAGGATGAGTTTATTATCTGGCTTGACTATGTTGGAAGTAAATAAGTGAAGCTGCTTAACTTAATCTCTCAGAGGCATCTTGTCTGAGGCAGGAGAGCACAGAAGTTTATAACATTGGCCTCTAAAGTCAGGCTGCCTGGGTTTGAACTTAGTTTTTTAGTATCAGTAAGCCTTAGTTTTCTATCTCTACAAAACAGTGTCCTGAGGATGCAATAAAATTATGCATATAAAGCACTTGATACAGTGCATAGTACATACTCTATTATCGGCTTAATACTAATGTTAACAAATAATCCTTTGCACCAGCACATAATGTCACAAGAGCTTGAGAGAGTCTGTCTATCCAGAGGCATGTGAAGTGTAGGACATATTTTCTCCTATTGGACATGAAACTCTTTCTTTCAGCTCCATTTTATTTCCTGAGGGGCAAACAAGTCTAACTATAATCTTCCCATATGTGCTCTGACAACTAATGGCTTCTGGGAGTCACTACCACATCCCCTTCTCCCTCCCACAGAGTCCTGCCTATTCTATGAAAGATTTCATGAATCTGATCTCCCACTTCATTGTCACTGCCTGCCCCTATTCTTGTTCACAAGCTCATCTCTCCTGCCTGGTTGATTCAGGAATCTCTAACTGAGTTCCCTGTATCTAGTCTTTTTCCATCTGGTCTAGTCGATATAATAACGACCTTACTCCTTAGCAAGGTATTACTTAAGGCTCTTTTTAGTCTGATTCCAGTCAACCCTTTCATCTGCAAGAATCTCCCCAACAACACTTTTTTTTTTTTGAGATGGAGTTTCACTCTGTCGCCCAGGCCGGAGTGCAGTGGCGCGATCTCAGCTCACTGAAAGCTCTGCCTCCCAGGTTCACAGCATTCTCCTGCCTCAGGCTCCCGATTAACTGGGACTACAGGCACCCGCCACCGTCCCCAGCTAATTTTGTTTTTTTTGCATTTTTAGTAGAGACACGGTTTCACCATGTTAGCCAGGATGGTCTCGATCTCCTAACCTCATGATCCACCCGCCTCGGCCTCCCAAAGTGCTGGGATTACAGGCATGAGCCACCATGCCCAGCCCACAAGACATTTTTTTAGGATCACAGCCACTGATGTTCGCTGTTCTTAGAGAACTCCATGCACCAGCATACTGGCAGGCCTTTCCTGCATTGTTCTCACTGCCTATCTGCCTTAGCTGTTCTCTGCTTGGTTAACTTCTGCTTATCTTTTAAAGTTCAGCTCCTCTTCCCTGGGTCCCTTGTCCCTGTGCTTCCAGAGCTAGAGACAGATGTTAGTAGCATAGCATTTATCACACTATTTAACAATTGGCTGTGTACATGCCTCTACTCTGATATGCACCATAAAGTCTTAGAAGAAAAGGAATATGGCTTATGCATTTTTATATACCAAGGGCCTAGAAAAGTGCCCTCGAATGCGTATTTTCTACAATAAATATTTATTCATAGGTTGTAAATTAAAAAGAGTAAAACACGCTGCTATACCTTTCTCATAATACACCACCATTTCAAGTGGTGCTTAGGACTTTTCTTTCTTTTCAAATGTATTTTTAATTATGTAAGTAAAAAGAAATATATGAATGTTGATATGGTTTGGTTCTGGGTCCCCACTGAAATCTCATCTCGAATTGTAATCCCCATAATCCCCATGTGTCAAGGGCCGCACCAGGTGGACGTAATTGGATCATGGGGGCGGTTCCTCCCATGCTGTTCTGGTGATAGTGAGTTCTCATAAGATTATGGTTTTACAGGTGTCTGGCATTTTCCCTGCTTGCATTCACTTTGTCCTTCCACCTAGTGAATAAGGTGCCTACTTCTCCTCTGCTTTCTGCCATGATCCTAAGTTTCCTGAGGCCTCGGCAGCAATACGTAACTGTGAGCAAATTAAAGCCCTTTCCTTCATAAGTTACCCAGTCTTGGGTATTTCTTCGTAACAGTGTGAGAATGGACTAATATACATGTATTCTTTTTCTTTTTTTTCTTTTCCCGGAGACAGGATCTTGCTCTCTCACTCGGGTTGGAGTGCAGTGGTGCAATCATGGCTCACTGCAGCCTCGAACTCCTCCCACCTCAGCCTCCTGAGTAGCTAGGACTATAGGTGTGCTCCACTATACCTGGTTAACTTTTAACTTACGTTTTGTAGAGACGGGGGTCTCATCATATTGCCCAGGGTTTGTGAATCTATTCTTACTCTTAAAAATATATTAATTCCCTTTCCCCACATGACCACTGTTACTGGCTTGGTAGGTACTTTTCAAGACCTTTTACAATTTTTATTTATTTTAAAATAACAGCTCTATTGAGATATAATCCACATGCCATAAAATTCACTCTTTAAAAATGTACAGTTCAGTGGTTCTTAGTGTTTTCACACAGTTGTGCAACTATCTGATTTTAGAACATTTTCATCATTCCTTTAGTAGTCACTTCCCATTCCTCCCACTCCTCAGCCCCTGGCAACCACTAATTTACTCTCTGTCCCTATGGATTTGCCTCTTATGGACACTTCATATAAATGGAATCATATGAAAAGCATTTTGTGTTTGACTTGTGTCATTTTAGCATAATGTCTTCAGGGATCATCCATTTTGTAGATATGTTAGTATTTCATCCCTTTTTATGGCAGAATAATATTTTATGTATGCCATATTTTGTTTATCTGTTTATCAGTTGATGGACATTTGGGTTGTTTTCAATTTTTGGCTATTACGAATGATGCTTTATGAATATTATTGTATAAGTATTTATGTAAATGCCTGTTTTTAATTCTCTTTGGTATATATCTAGGAATGAAATTGATGGATGATATGGTAACTATCTTTAACTTTTTGTTGGACTGCCAAACTGTTTTCTGCAGCAGCTGCACCATTTTGCATTCCCATCAGTAAAGTTTGGGGATTCCAACTTTTCCACATCCTTGTCGCCATTTGTTATATTGTCAGTCTTTTTGACCATAAGCATCTTAATGGGCATGAAGTATTCTCTGATTGTGATTTTGACTTTGATTTTCCCAGTGACTAATGATCTTGAGCATTTTTTAATGTGCCTATTGGCAATTCGTATATCTTCTTTGGAGAAATGTCTATTTAAACCTTTTGTTATTTTTTAACTGGGTTATTTGCCCTTTTTTTGAGTTGTAAGCATTCTTTATATATTGTGATATGCAACTTACAAATATATATATAGATATTTGTATATGTTATTAGATATATATCAGGTATATGATTATTAGATATATATAACTTACAAATAAATACATCATATATGTAATCAGCTATTTGTGAATAATATATATTCACAAATCACGTATCAGATAATTATTTACAAATATTTTCTTCCCAACTTTATCAGATATATAATTTGCAAATATTTTCTTCACAACCTTTTTATATACATTTAAATAAATATATATTTATTTTGTGCATATATTTTTATATATAAAGATTTAACTTGTTTTTTTTGAGACAGAGTCTTGCTCTGTCACCCAGGCTGGAGTGCAGTGGCACGACCTCGGCTCACTGCAACCTCTGCCTCCCGGGTTCAAGTGATTCTTCTGCCTCAGCTTCCTGAGTAGCTGGAACTACAGGTGCATGCCACCACTCCCGGCTAATTTTTGTATTTTTTTTTAGTAGAGACGGAGTTTCTACTACATTGGCCAGGCTGGTCTCGAACTCCTCAGGTGATCCACCCACCGTGGCCTCCCAAAGTGCTGGGATTACAGGCATGAGCCACCGTGTCTGGCCTTGGTTTCTCTTTTTAATACACGTGGGATTATGCTATTTGTATTGTTGTGTAGATATCTTCCTAGGTCATTGTAGTGTAAGTCTTCCTCATTATTTTAAATTGCTGCATATATGTGCATAGATCATTCCCCTGATGATAGGCATTTTGATGAGTCTCATTATTTTTACTATAATGAACAATGCTGTAATGAGCATCATGTAGAGGCTGCTTTCTATACATGTGCAAGTATGTAGCATACCTTGAAGAGGAATCACTGAATTGAAGGACATCTGCACTTCACACTTTAATATACACTATCAAAATTCCCATTAGAAAGGCGGTACAAATGTACTACTCTTCTAGCAACATATGTGGGAATAACATTTCCTTGAATTCTGACCAACATTCAAATTTAACTATTCTTGCTTATCTGATAAGCAAAAATGTACCTGATTGTTTTAACTTGGAAGACATTATTTCAATATCATGATTTCCATAATTTCTATCATTTGGTGTTCTTATAAAAGCTATCTCTCATCTTATTCTGGAGATCTTTCCTTCACATGGGAACCTCTACATGACACAGAAAAGAAAAGATGGATGGGCGGGGAGAGTCTAGATTTTTATTCTAGCTGTTATGCATGGTGAGGCCAGCTTAAGAAACACATGGCTTTTAAAAGACTTTCCACTGTATTTGGAGCAGACCAGACTTTTAACCACAATCCAGAGACTTTTAACTTCACAAAGATGTGGCATTTTATTTTAATAAAGCTATCGACAGAGCTCCCTTTTCGAGTGACTTTTCAAAAGCATCTTTTGTCAGCAGAGGGCTTTTATTAGCTAATGTAACTTTTCTGTACTCCACGTTAGCAGAGAGAGAAAGGAAATGTCCTTGGGTTCCAAATATGGAAAGTTGTGCAAAGACTCTCAAGGAGAAAAAAGTTGTTCCGCTTTCCGAAGCTGCATTTGTCACTCAATGTTGTATCGTAACTGAAAGTAATGAACTTTCCAATGCTACTGTCCAGAAGGTAAAAGGTTCACAAGATTATACCTCTAAACTGGCAATTGCATAAAAAGAGATCACAAAGGATTAAAATGTGGAGAACAAGTAAAAGTGTGAATTTAGCTGTGAGTGACAACTTGGATAGACTCAGCTATAAAATATCTGAAATGGGGGGAGTTAGGCAAGACCTAGGAGGGAGGAGTGAGAGTAACAGTCTTGGCTGTGGAACAGGGTAGCTAAATGTTTAGGGCTTAATCTGAGCCACTACTGATAATTCAGCAGCATCGATAAACTGAAGGAGCATGGGGAAAGAGTACAGATTGTGGACTCTGGGTGCAATTCATGTGGGGTGTTGGTGTTGTGGTTCCATTAATTAGTCCTTCGATGTAAGAGCTCAGTCAGTAGCGGAAGAGGCTGGTGACAGGGGCTTTGACAGGTCTTAGGACACTGGGAAAATAGATTGAGATTCTGGAGCAGGGCTAGTGCAGTGTGGGATCTGAACGTGTTGTCAGGACCGAGCCCAGCGCTTTGATTAAGGTCAACATAGTAGGAATGGAGAAAGTCACTTAAACGGGAACCTGAACCGGGGCTTCATTTCAAAGCCCATGGAACAGATAGGGAAGGGTGACTAATGACTTTTCTGCTGTTGCAGTCTGGCTCACAAACTGAGTAAGGCACAAAAGGCAGAACTGGTGTTGATAGCAAAGGGTCATCAGAGAAGGCAGGAAGGACACCCTGTCACACTGCCCCTTGGCTCCCCTGATATCACTATGTCTTTCTTTTTTTTTTTTCCCTCATCCTTGTTAGGAACTGGCAGGTAGCTGTGCTTGATGTCTAATAGACTCCAATTCAATTTTGAGGTCCATAATTCAATGGGGATAGATATAAAAAGGGTTCCTTTTTCATTAAAAGGGTAATTACCTCGTTATCAGAGTGCTGGAAAGATGAGAGCTTATGGATTTTTCATAAAATTGTAAGTTTATAAGGGGCCGGGTGAAGTCATCTTATTCTGTCCTCAAGCCAGGGACAAATTTAGTTCACCCTTGATGGATGGGACATTGTTTAACAAGGATCTCTAGAGAACAAGCGTTGATAACTTTCAGTGTTTTGCAGCCCTCAGTTGTGATATTTCTTCTATCCTGTTGAATATATTGACACAGAATGGAAGTCCATAATCTTTTGTGTTCTCTTTGGGTAGAAAGAACAGTGTTATAAATGTACTTCATTTTCATTATGTTAAAGAATACTTATCAAATGCCTTGTATGTGCTTGGTGCCAGATGCAACTGTGACACAGGGAGGAAGACAGACTTGATCCCTGCTGTCATTTAGCTGTGAGACTCATGAGGGATAATAACCGATAATCACATCAGTAAATGACTACAAATTGTAATAAGTGCTGTGAAGGAAACACTAAGGCATAGCTACAGAGGATAGCAGGAGGAAGCTAAGACCTCACTGAGCCTCCAGCTCTGGCCGCTGAGCGATGGTCCCTTCTGTCTGCCAGGGTGGGATCGGGCACTCATCCAGTTGCAGGTGTGAGCACTATTGAGTAGCGCAGGGTCTTGAGCTGTGGCCGTGGACTTGGGCAACAGGAAATTAGAAATATCCTCTGGAAAGCTGGCCAGATTTGCAGATGGCTCTGCTATAGTACAGTCAGGTGACACTGCAGTAATGGTCACAGCGGTCAGTAAAACAAAACCTTCACCTTCCCAGTTTATGCCTTTGGTGGTTGACTACAGACGAAAGGTTGCTGCAGCAGGTAGAATTCCCACAAACCCTCTGAGAAGAGAGATTGGTACTTCTGATAAAAACAATTCTTGCAAGTTGGATAATAGATTGTTCAATTAGACCTATCTTTCCAGCTGGATACTTCTATGATATACAGGTTCTGTGTAATCTGTTAGCCGTAGATGGTATTAATGAGCTTGATGTCTTAGCAATTAATGGCGTCTCTGTAGCCCTCTCATGATCAGATATTCTTTGGAATGGACCTGTTGGGGCAGTATGAACAGGAATGACTGATGGAGAATGTGTTGTTAACCCAACAAGAAAAGAAATGTCTTCTAGTACTTTAAATGTAGTGGTTGCTGGAGCACCTAAAAGTCAGATTGTCATGTTGGAAGCCTCTGCAGAGAACATTTTACAGCAGGACTTTTGCCATGCTATCAAAGTGGGAGTGAAATATACCCAACAAATAATTCAGGGCATCCAGCAGTTGGTAAAGAAATTGGTGTTACCAAGAGGACACCTCAGAAATTACTTACCCCTTCACCAGAGATTGTGAAACATGCTCATAAACTTGCTATGGAGAGACTCTATGCAGTTTTTACAGATTGTGAACATGATAAAATTTCCAGAGATGAAGCTGTTAACAAAATAAGATTAGATACAGAGGAACAACTAAAAGAAATATTTCCAGAGGTTGATCTATATGAAATAATAGAATTATTCAATGTTGTTGCAAAGGAAGTTTTTAGAAGTATTATTTTGAATGAATACAAAAGATGCCATGGTCGGGATTTGACTTTACTTAGGAATATAGCTTGTGAGGTAGATATGTTTAAAACCCTTCATGGATCAGAATTATTTCAAAGAGGACAACACAGGTGCTTTGTACTGTTACATTTGATTCATTAGAATCCAGTATTAAGTTGGATCAAGTTATAATAGCTATAAATGGGATATATGGGATACTATGAGTTTCCTTCTTATGCAACTAATGAAATTGTCAAAGTCACTGGTTTAAATAGAAGAGAACTTGGGCATGGTGCTCTTGCTGAGAAAGCTTTGTAAAATGTTATTCCCAAATATTTTCCTATCACTGTAAGAGTTACATCTCAAGTCCTAGAGTCAAATGGGCCATGTTCTATGGCATCTGCATGGGGTGGAAGTTTAGCGTTAATGGATTCAGGGGGTCCAATTTCACCTACTGTCACAGGCGTAGCAATGGGATTGGCCACCAAAACCGATCTTGAGAAGGGTGAAATAGAAGATTATCATTTGCTAACAGATTTTCTGGGAATTGAAGATTACAGTGGTGACATGGACTTCAAAATAGCTGGCACTAATAAAGGGATAACTGTATTACATGCTGATATTAAATTACCTGGAATACCAATGAAAATTGTAATGGAGGCTATTCAACAAGCTTCAGTGGCAAAAAAGGAGATATTACAGATCATGAACAAAACTATTTCAAAACCTCAAACATCTAGAAAAGAAAATGGACCTGTTGTAGAAACTGTTCAGGTTCCATTATTAAAACTAGAAAAACTTGTTGGATCGGGTGGATATAACTTAAAAAACATCAGGTTGAAACAGTTGTAACTATTAGTCAGGTGGATGAAGAAACGTTTTCTATATTTGCATCAACACCCAGTGCTATGCATGAGGCAAGAGACTTCATTGCCGAAATCGGCAAGGAAGATCAGGAGCAGCAATTAGAATTTGGAGCAGGGTATACCGCCACAATAACTGAAAGCAGAGATACTGGTGTAATGGTAAAATTATATCCAAATATGACTGCGTTACTGCTTTATAACACACAACTTGATCAATGAAAGATTAAACATCCTACTGCCCTAGGATTAGAAGTTGGCCAAGAAATTCAGGTGAAATACTTTGGATGTGACCCAGCTGATGGAAGAATGAGGCTTTCTCATAAAGTGCTTCAGTCTCCAGCTACAACTGTTGTCAGAAATTTGAATGACAGAAGCAGTATTGTAATGGGAAAACCTATTTTACAGTCATCATCTAATTATTCTCGGTGATTTTTTTAAAGAGAAATCCAGAATTCTATTTTTTCTAGGGTAAGGTGCTATAGAACAAAATTTTAGTGGTATCTTCCGTTGTGTAGATTTATATACGGTATAAATATATTCTAATTATTTGTATTAAAATGCTCATTTACATGTGCCAATTTTGAAATTCAAGAGTAACCCATATTCGTTTAATCTTATTTACATTATAAATCAAGAAATATTATTAAAAGTAAGTCATCTATACATCTTAGAAAAGATTACATACCTTTGTTTCTCTAATTCTGAAATATATGAAAAACATAGATATGTCATATATAATATTATAACAGATCTCTTCCTACATCTCATTTGTCTTCTTTATATACAGTAGTGACAATTTACCCTCAGTCATCCTACAGCTCACCTCTTTGCCCAACAACTTTACTTGCCTACAACTGTCCATAAACTGGAACAGGCCATATTCAAAGCCAGTGCCTATTTCATCAGAATGATTACTAGACGTAGTGAGTTGAGGGAGCTAATCTTATACACTTTTAATAATACGATGTCTTTTAAATTTGTCACAAAATCATGAACATAGTGGAATAAATATAAATGAGATTCTAACTAGGATGAGGTAGTAATTATGTATATTTTTCAAATTTACCTAAACATAGGAAAATTATTTACTTGTGAAACTGAACTAGGTCACTTTTGGAATATGTATATTGCTCTAATGTCTGGAAGTTCTTAGTATAAGAGCTGGAGGAATCATGACTTTCAGTTAATAGATGTTTGAAATAGATGTTTAGAGGTTACTGATATACATGTCAAGTTGTTCATTCCCATCATTTAAAATATCACCTTATAATTCCACACAAAAGTAAATGGTATGTGGATGTCATAATTTAGAATGTGTAATCTTTATAAAAATCTTATAAAAATACACTGGACTCAGTGGTACGTGCCTGTAGTCCCAGCTACTTGGGAGGCTGAGGTGGGAAGATCACTTGAACCCAGAAGTTCAACACTGTAGTGTGCAACAATCATGCCTATGAATAGCTACTTCACTCCAGCCTGGGCAACATAGCAGGACTCTATCTCTAAAAAATGTTTTAAATCTCATAAAAAATAAGTAAATCTGGCCGGGCATACTGACTTGCACCTGTAATCCCTTTGGGAGGGTGAGGCGGGTGGATCACCTGAGGTCAGGAGTTCGAGACCACCCTGGCCAACATGGCAAAACCCTGTCTCTACTAAAAATACAAAAATTAGCTGGGCATGGTGGCAAGAGCCTGTAATCCCAGCTACTCAAGAGGCTGAGGCAGGAGAATCTCTTGAACCTGGGAGTCAGAGTTTGCAGTGAGCCGAGATCGCACCAGTGCTCTCCAGCATGGCCAACAAGAGTGAAACTCTGTCTCAAAAAAAAAAAAAAAAAAAAAAAAAAAAAGCAGGTAAATTCATGACTTAGGGCTAACTAGTTCATAAAATATTAAAAATTTAGCTGGTTAAACCAAATATTTTAAAGATATGTATATTTATATCAAACATTGATCATATATCTATTGTGTGTAAAACAGCATGTTAGGCAATGTTGATATACTTTCTGAAATATTAATGATTAATTGAAAATGAAAGATTAAATTAAAAAGAAAACCTCGTTGAGATGAGTGATCAGGAAAGGCCTCTTTTTTATAAGTGACACATAACATGAGCCC
This sequence comes from Chlorocebus sabaeus, assembly GCF_047675955.1. NCBI lineage: Eukaryota > Metazoa > Chordata > Mammalia > Primates > Cercopithecidae > Chlorocebus > Chlorocebus sabaeus. The sequence continues at coordinate 60,607,954 of NC_132925.1, forward strand.
CAAATTATAAAAGGAACTAGCCTTTCACAATGAAAAGAAGAACACTTCTGACAGTGGGAGCAGCATGTGCAAAGGCCCTTCACTAGAAAAAGCACAGTGCATTTTGGGAATTTAGAGAGTTCACTATGCCAGGAGCGGAGGGGTCAAGGAAGAAGGTGGCATGCTATGAGATTAGAGAAGTAAGGGGCCAAATAATGCTTGATCTTATAGGCAATGGTGAAGAGTTTAGATTTTATTGTAAATGGAATGTATTTAAAAGATCACTCTGGCTGCTGTGTGGCAAATGAACTGGAAGTGGAAAAATCAGAACAGAGAGAGAGAGAGGTTAGGAGGCAGTCCAGGAGGAAGATATTGGTGGGTTGGACTAAGCTGGAGTTAGAGAAAGTGGATAGATATTTTCGAGATACACTTAGGAGGTCTTACTGATGGTTGGATGTAGGGAAAGGGTAAAGAAAAGATACAAATTCAAGACTGACACTGGTAAGATGATAGTTCCATCTGGTAGATAGAGAACAAGCAGGGAGGAACAAGCCTGTAGTGGGAAGGATGGGGGGGCAGATGTTTACATTAGCACATGTTAAGTTTGAGCTGCTTGGGAGACCCAGAAATAGAACTGTTGATTCTAAGTCTAGAGTTCAGAGATGTCAAAACTGGAGAAATACATTTGGATGACTAAGTCTGTCAATGAGAATAAAAGCTTGGGAAAATAATGAGATAAGGAAGAGGAGGAGAGAGAAAGAAAGGAGGCCCAGTTGTGAACTTCAAGAAACTCTGAACATCCCCCCACAGCCTTGAGAACAATTGATTGCAGAGTAGAGAGAGCACCAGACTCAAAAGGATGTGGGTTCTAATCCCATTTTAGTTTTAGACACTATGACCTTGGCCAAGTAACTGCTTCTTTCTGAACTCAGGATCTATACTTTAAGGTAAAAATTATTCTCTAATTCTCTTCCATCACCAATATTCTGTAATTCTCTTGGTATCAGGCTCATTTTCCAATTACTTTGGGCATATTTGTAACTCTCTTTACCTACCTTAAATTGTCATATCCAGAATACTCTTTTCTAATCATGATTTGAATTTTAGGTGCATTAAGTTAACATTCCTCTGAATCTTTCCCTTCTGCCAAATTGTGATTTCTTGGTGGGTAGAGGGGCAGTTGTGCTTGTGCTTTTTGGCTTGTGCATTCCAATCCAATTTGGGCACAGTGAGGCATCTGTGGCACAATGGAGATTGGTATTGGTAGGCTTCCTTGTTTGTTAAAAATGAACTTCCTTATTTTTGCCATTTCTGTTGAGCTCAATTTCCCAGTCTCTTTTAAATCAGCTTTAGAGATTTGAGGATTGCCAGTGGGGTGTGTTATTTGACCTCACTTAATGTTTGTGTTTGGTTCAGATCATAAAGCAAACCAAATTGACTGCCTCTGCTCAGTACCCAATAGGACTTATAACCCAGGCAAAATGTGGGTTGAAAGATGTATTCCCAATTGCAATGTAGTGGAAGTGTTTGTATTAACAAAGTTTCAGAGAACTGCTTAAGGATCTCAGGGTGGTATCTGTTCTAGAGATTTTTTTCTTAACAAATTAACACTGTCAAATTACTCCGATGGAAATAAATTTTTAACAAAGTGTCTTTGCTGTCCCGTCACAGTGCTTTATTGCTAATTTTTCTCATGAGATGATTCTCCCTGTTGCTTTTGCCTTTGTCTCACAATGCACCATCTGAACCTACTAAGAAAGTTGGAAATTTTTTTTTAAAAAGACTTTATGCTAAAAAACAAAAACCACAGTTCAGTGGTTAGTAAAAAATGATAGCTAAGATAGCAATTAGATGTCCTTTCCTTTTGACCTAATAAAGACTCTGAAACTGGCACTGGGTCATCTCAGCAAACACAATTGTTATAGTGATGACTTTCCTCCTATAATAGGTAAGGGCTTTTCAGTAATTTATCTTTACTACATATCCCTGTTTTCAGGATTCAAGCCTCTAGTCATGACTGATATGGTTATTAGAGACAGAAGAGGTTAGATTAAAGAAAGCAATAATTCCTTGTTGCATCTTGGGTTATTTGGCCAAATTAACAGTGATGTTAAATGCGTGATGCACGTAATGAATGTAGTGAGGTATAAGCTAGTACCATGATTGTGCCCAGGTGAAATACAACATTATCAACCTGCTTTTGCATATTTTTTCCTTCATTGGTCCTAGATGGAAACCCTTTCAAATTCTCCAAAATAGATTCAGCTAGGGGAAACCTCAATATCTGCTTTTATATGAGGCAAATATTCCCAAATTGTGACTTTGACTGCATTATTTACCCTTCCCCTTTTCTACCTTTTGAAAGTTGAATTGTGCCCCCTCCCAAAAAGAATATGTCCACGTCCTAACCCCCAGTACCTGTGAATGTACCCCGATTTGGAGAAAAGGTATGTGTGGATGTAATTCAGTGAAGGATCTCTAGATAAAATCAACCTGAGTTTACTGGGTGAACCCTAAATCCAATGACAAGTGTCCTTATAAGAAGAAGAGAAGACATAAACAGAGGATAGGATAAGGCCATGTGAAAACAAGGCAAAAATTGGAGTGATTTGTCTGCAAGTGAACTAACATCAAGGATTTCAAACAATCACCAAAACTAGGAGAGAGTTGTAGAATGGATTCTCCTTCAGAACCTTCAGAAGGAACTAGCCCTACCAACACTTTGGTTTTGGATTTCTGGTCTGTAGAATTGGGAAAGAATAAATTTTCTTTCTTTCTTTCTTTCTTTCTTTCTTTCTTTCTTTCTTTCTTTCTTTCTTTCTTTCTTTCTTTCTTTCTTTCTTTCTTCTTCTTTTCTTTTCTTTTCTTTTCTTTTCTTTTCTTTTCTTTTCTTTTCTTTCTTTCTTTCTTTCTCTCTCTCCCTCTCTTTCTTCCTCCCTCCCTCCCTCCCTCACCTCTCTCTCCTTCCTTCCTTCCTTCCTTCCTTCCTTCCTTCCTTCCTTCCTTCCTTCCTTCCTCCCTTCCTCCCTTCCTCCCTTCCTCCCTTCCTCCCTTCCTCCTTTCCTTTTCCTTCTTTCCTTCTTTCCTTCTTTCTTTCTTTTTTTTATGGAGTCTCACTCTGTCACCCAAGCTGGAGTGCAGTGGTGTGATCTTGGCTCACTGCAGCTTCGACCTCCTGGGTTCAAGTGATTCTCCTGCCTCAGCCTCTCAAATAGCTAGGAATATAGGCAAGTGCCACCACGCCTGGCTGATTTTTATAGTGTTAGTAGAGACAGGGTTTTACCATGTTGGCCAGGCTGGCCTCAAACTTCTGACCTCAAGTGATCTGCCCGCCTTGGCCTCCCAAAGTGCTGGGATTACAGGCATGATCCACCACTCCTGGCCAGGGAGAAAAAATTTCTATTGTGTTAAGTTTCCTAGTTTGTAATAATTTGTTACAACAGCCCTAGGAAACTAATATACTATACTTTACCAATCATTCTGCAAGAGGCAGCATGCTGGAGTGAGAAAGACATTGCACTTCGAAAATAGCTTCTGCGCTTGATGCTTTCACCAGTAGCTGTGTGACCTTGAGCATACTGCAACTCCACCCTGAGTCTCTGTTGCTTCATCTACAAAAGGGAAGGATGTGGACTTTCCTTTCAAGTTCTTTCTAGCTCTATCCTTGCTTTCCCACCATAAAGAAACCCAGAAAATTGAAAAAAATTTAAAATAATGATTTTTGGTTGTTGGACAACTGGTATTGTAGGACTGTGGCTCCTGAGAGAAGGACAACAGACAAGATAATTCCTAAGCTCACTCCAAGTTTAGCCTGAAGGTACTTTCTGGACTATGCCACAGAGAGATGAAACATAATCAAAGCCCAGCAGGACTTCTGAGTTGAAGGGATAAATATTGGAATTTGCGGAGAACAGTTACTGACATTTGTGGTACAGAGCACCAGGAGGAGAGAATCATGTATAAAAAATAGTTCCAGAAATATGCATGGGATTCTTCTTGAATTTTTGCTGAATGCTAAGATGTTCATGCAAATGGTGAAGCTTCACAAGGCTGGGCAATGGAAGTGACTGGATAACTGTGAGCTAAACCTTTCCCGGATCTCACACAGGGTTGGGAGATGTTTAAGTTCCAACCATATTGGGAGACTGCATTAAACACCTCGTGCATTCATTAGAGATACCCAAAAGGGTTATGTCTCAGTAGGATGACTAAATTAGCTCTAAGGTAAAGGCTACATTCGACTTATCTTAACAGATCATAAAAATAAGCCTTAAAATCTCATTTGCAAGAAATGTTTACTGCTTGCCAAAATAACCTTCAGCAGTCTTTAGAAGAAGACAGCAAAATCCAGATACTCAGCAACATAATGTTCATAATGCCTTTCATCTAATTAAAAAGTACTAGACACTCTGAGTAGCAGGAATGTGACCCATAACCAGGAGACAAATTAGTCAATAGAATCAGACCCAGGTATAATAGAAATAATGGAATTACCAGACAAAGATTTTAAAACATCTGTAAATATGTATGAGATTTCAATTAAAATATGGACACAATGAAGTGATAAATGAAAAATACAGAAAAAGTCAAATGGAACTTCTAAACTGAGAAACACAATATCAGGAATAAAAAAACTAACTAGGTGAGGATAACAGTTGATTGGACCCTCCAGAAAAAAAAGATCAATCATATAACTTAAAGACATAGTAGAAATGATCTGAACTAAAGCTCAGAGGAAAAATAAAGCTCAAAAATAATGAACAGGGCCTCAGTGACCCATGGGAACACAGGGTTCTATCGTATGTAACTGGAATCCCAGAAACAAAAGATGGGACAGGAAATACAAAATTAATGACCGAAAAATCCCCAAATTTGATGGAATCTGTAAACCAAGAAGCTCAATGAGTCCAAAGTAGAATAAGCATAAAAAAAACTATAACAATGTATATCACAATTACAATCAGAGATTCTTTAAGAGTCTTAAAAGCAGCCAAAGAAAAAGACATCTTACAAAGAAACAAAGTAAGATGTACCACTGACTTTTTGCAAGAAACAATGCAGTCCAGAAGATAATGAAATGGCATCTTTAATATCATGCACAGAAAGAAACAAAATAGTAACTTAGAATTCTATATCCCCAGTGAAAATATCCTTCAAAAGTGAAGGTAAAATGACGCTGTCAGACAAACAAAAGCTGAGATAACTCATTCCCAGCCTTTCTGCACTAGAAGAAATCATAAAGAAAATTTCAAGATGAAGGAAAATGCCAGAGGGAACTTTGAACCTCCACAAACGAATGAAGAGTGCAAGACATAGTAAATATGTAGGAAAACACACAAAGACTTTGTTTCCTCAGTTTATGTTTCTTTGAAAAACTAATTTTATTTTTAGCAAAAATAATAATGCATTGTGGGGTGTATAACATTAGAGTAAAATATGATAATAGTGCAAAGGAATGAGGGAGGAATGGAAGTATTCTGTTGTAGTGATTTGGTTATTACATTATGTATGATGTAGTATAGTATTATTTGAAGGTAGACTGTGAAAAAATTAAGATGCCTATTGAAATCGCCAGAGTACTAGTTGTATTATTGTAATGACCTAACTAATCTCCTTGCTTCTGTCCTTCTCAATTCAGCAGCTAAGTTATATTGTATCATACCTCTGCTCAAAACTTTCTGAGGACTGCCCACATCAGAGCAAAAACTGTTGTTTTATCAATCCATATATAATTTGGTCCAAAACTACTTCTCTGACCTCATCTCTAATCTCTGCCCCTATCACTGTCTCTACTGCAGACATGAATCCTGCTTACTGTTCTTTGAACCTGGCTGGCAAGGTCCTTCCTCTCAGTCTTTGCTCTTGCTCTCTCCTTTTCCACTACCACTCTTCTTCCCAAATACCTGGTTTACTTCCTTCCCTCCTTCAAATCTTTCAAACTTTGGCTTTGCCTGTAATCTTCTCTGAACACCAATTTTAAATGGCAAGCTACCATTTGCCCTTCTGGCAATTCCTGTATCTCTTCCTGGCTTTATTTTATTTATAGTGCTTTTTTATTTTCTAAGGTATTATAAACTTTACTTATTTGTTTAATTTATTGTCTGTCTTTGTCCCCAAAGTCTATTGCAACATAACCTTCGCGTGAGTAGATGATTTTTTTTTCCTGCTTGGTTCACTAATACATCCACAGGACCTAGAATAGTGGCCAATATGTAGTAGGCACACAATAAATATTTGATTGAATAATAGTATCCATGGTCAATAAAGCCTGGGAACTCCAATAAGAGCACTAAGACTCCTCTTTGCTGTTGCTGCCCCTCCGAGTTTGTCTCTGAATGCCAGCATGTAGAGTATAGCCCTTTCCCTGCCCCATCGGCAATTTCCCAGTCATCTCCCAGTTCTCAAGGCTGCAAAAAATTGGGAAGGCATTCCTTAGCACAGAGAGTCTTGACAGTCCTGCTCTAGGCTTTTTATTCACCCTGACAAATGTAACAACCTGTTTTTGTCTTTAAAGCATTTGTGTGTCTGGTGTCTGGAAAGTAGCCACTCTGAGAAGGCCTTTTTCTTTTTTTTTTTTTTTTAAATTTCAAAGTGAACTTGTGGTCTTTTTTGGGTTTTGATTTTTATCTTTTGGAAAAGTCGGCGCCTGCAGCTGTGTTGCACTTGAGACTTGGAATCTTTCATCCCTGACAGCAGGAGGATAAAAGGGGGCTTACCATGGTCTGCTAAGGAGCCTTTCTTTAGCTTCAGGCAGCAATGGATGTAAGCAAAGCAAAATGACCACAAGACTCTTGCTTTTTCCTGGGGCTGGGGTTGAGGAAAGGATAGAGCCCATTTTGCCCTACACTAATTAATTTATTTTGCAGACACAGCATTTGTCTGTTTCCAAGTCTGCCTCTATGCCCCATGGATGGAGTTCTGGTGGGAAAGCCCAGAGCACTTTGATTCCAGCCTCAGTCTTTGGCAGCCAAGTTCCCTTGACATCCAGGGCACTGAAAGGAAAAGTCAGTACACGACAAATGGGCAGACGTTGAATGGTCTAAGGTAAAGTTTGAAACTAAAGCCTGCTTCACTAGTAATGAAAAAGTACCTTTTAGGTAATGCTTTTGCACCATATTTGAAGGTTAAAAGATTAGGTGGTTATTTGTTGTTTTAAGCTGGCTTTATCTTTACATATGCCCAGGAAATGAATAGTGGTAGTTTCCATTAGTGAATTTAATTTTCTTTTGAATTGATAATCAAAATAGCAGTGCTTCTCCATTTCCCTAACATATTCAGCATAGCTAACCTTCTAGATTTATTTCTGTAACAGTAGTGAATAAGGCTTTTCTGAGCTCAGGATTTTTGAGCATTTGCTGATGGTTAGACATGTTAGCTATTGTGCCACTAGGCTACAAACTAAGTTTTATCTTCTTTTCTTGACTCTTTCTTCTGTCCCCCAGTTCATTTCCTGGCATCCTGGAGGATAGCACTTTGTGAACTGGAAATTAAAAAGACAAGTTAAGCTGGGTGTGGTGGCTCATGCTTGTAATTCTAACACTTTGGGAGGCCGAGGAGGGCAGATCACTTGAGGTCAGGAGTTTGAGACCAGCCTGGCAACCTGTCTATACTAAAAATACAAAAATTAGCTGGGTATGGTGGTGTGTACCTGTCCAAGTAGTCCCAACTACTTGAGAGGCTGAGGCAGGAGAATCACTTGAACCTGGGAGGTGGAGTTTGCAGTGAGCCGTGATCACACCACTACACTCCAGCCTGGGCAACAGAGCAAGACTCTGTCTCAAAAAAAAAAAAAAAAAAAAAGATGAGAAAAAATCTGTGTTGATCTGTAGTTAGACAAGGGAAGAAGGGGCTTGACTAGAAAGTAAAGAATGCAATCAGGTTGGTGGCTAGGATAAGAGTGTTACATTGTGTCCCTTACTTTTTTACTACGGTCTTTCTTAGTTTACTATTAGAGATACTTTTATCCTCATAAGAGATTAATTGCCCAAACAAATTATGAAAGGTCTCAGATGATTTCAATATTCCTCTGATGCTTTCATTTTATTTTCAGTCAAGATTCTTTTGGAACCAGTGGAAAGAAATCCAACTTACGTTAACTTGAATGGTAAAAGAGAATTTTTGGTTCACACAACTTTGAAGTAAAGGTTTATCACAGTTTTAGGCACAGCCTGATCCAGGAGACCAAGCGAAGTTATCAAGACTTGGTGTATCTCTCACCTCTGTTTGTCTCTATGGATCTCATATTTTGTTATAGAATATAGGCTTTCTCTGTGTAACAGGGAAGATAATGGGATAGTGTTTGATTCACATCCTTCTGACCAGTGACTCAAAATTCAAGCCCTTCCTCCGTTAGCTCCAAATCTAACAATTCTTGAGTGAGGAATATGATGGAACCAATTGCATCCCACACCCAGCTCTGAGGACAGGAGGACAGAGTATTACGATCCTCAGCCCTATTAGAATTGCCTGTTTGAATGTGGGGAGACATTGTTTAATTAAGTTTGGGTAGAGATTTTAGAGTTAATTTTTATTTTCTTCTGCTGCTTATAAGTGCATAAAAGATCACTTTTGCATTGCTGTGGTCTGAATAAGATAGTATGTAAGTAAGTTCTAACCCCAATATCAAGATCTAATAGTTATATCTCATAATTATCATTTTTGCATGGCATAATACACTTTGGGGCAGGTAGGGGTAGAATCATCTTAATTTTTCATTTAAAGAAACTAATCCTCTGACAGGTTAGGAACTCAGAAGCCTTAAGAAGAGCCAAGCAAAAGAGCAAAAGCAATTGAATACACACTCTCTTTTATGTTCATTTTTGGGAGGCTTAACATTCTATGGGTAGAAATGAAATATTAAAATCTAAGTACAGTACATATTTCATAATTTACTTTGTGTATTATCAACAGCAAAAATTAAAATATAGACTGGGCTTCTCCAATTTTCCTCTTTGCTTTCCTTAGTTTTTCTAACTTCCACTTTACTCTTTTGGGAATGCATAAGAGTCAATCAACCAAAAAGTATTTACCTTCTGTAGACCTAAAAGTTCTTAAAGGCAGTAGGCTTATCTTGATTTACAGTATGACCCATAGTAGTTAACAAAGACACTCACATGTAACAAGAAATAGGGGCTTAATGAATATATAAATGAATAAGTTTAAATTAATGAGTACATGAATAAATAAGTGAAGAAAAAGAGCTATAGTCTCTTCTGATTTTCCTACTTTACCAGGCTTTCAGTAAAATAATCATACCCAGCCACAAGAGAAAAGCAATTGCTTCATCACTTTTTCTTACTTTTAGAGTTGCATTTTTCTATATTATGCCAAAAATATTGTTATAGTTATTTATTTTATTTCTAGAGTTGTGTTTTGCTATATTATACTCAATGCTCTCAAGAAAAATACTGCAGCTCTTTATCTATTGCTGCATAACTAGTCACCCCAAAATTTAGTTGTTTAAAGCAACCATTTATTATCTCTTGCTATTCTGTGACTTGACTGTATACTGCTGGGTGGTTCTTCCACTACATGTAGTGTTAGTTGGGGCTGCAATGATCTCAGTGTTTAACAGGCCTGAGATGCTAAGATTGCTTACACACATGACTAGCTTTGGTGCTGGTTACTGAGGCTGCTGACTGGCACATCCTGGTTCTGCTCCCTGTGACCTGCTGCATGGCTTGGACTTCTCACTCCACAGTGGTATGGTTCCCAGAATGTTCCAAGAAGGTGATAGCAAAAGCAGCAGATCTCCTTTGTGCTAATTTGGAAGTATCTTAGTCACTTCTACCACATTCCATTGGTCAAACCAAGTCACAGGGCAAGTCTATACTTAAGGGGAGAACAATAGGTTTTGCATTTCAATGAGCACAGTGACAAAGAATTTGCAGCCATCTTTCTGCTACAGTGGCATTTCTTTAGGACAAAGATATTTGTTGAATAAATTAATATACTCATGAATGAATGAAAGATATAGGACATGTCTGAATTCAATCCTAGCTCCATCATTTATTTAAAGTGTGGTCTGATCAAGTTATTTAAACTTGCTGAGACTCAATTTTCTCAACTGTAAGTAGAATTGTTTTAAGGATTAAATGAGGTCACTATGTATTTAAGTCTGATTCAGTTCTGTTGTATATACTTAAGAAATTGTTAACGATTATTGTTTTTGTAATTATTATTAGTTGAATAGTTACAGATCTATAAAGGGCAGAAATAATCAACTGCACTCAGATATTCATTTTAAATGAAGTGTTATGCCTTTTTAAAAGTAATCAGTACTGAGATTATATGAAAGCATCTTGGTATTCCCAGGTACTTGAATTAAACTCAAATTCCTATTTTTACTGATTGATCTTTTTTCCTGCTGAGTTTAGTGATTGTTCTGTGGATAGGGTAGGCAATGCATCAGAACAATATAAAGGCTGGCATATTCAGGTCCAGGGCTGTCATATTTTATTGATGTTAGATTTGTGGAAGATACTTAGTAGAAAATGAAAAGCCTTATAGGTTTTTCACTTTTCAAAATTTGCTTTCAGTCAGTCAGAGTAAAAGATCAGAGAGATTTTTAAATAAACCTATTGAACTAATAATATGAGAACTGAAAAGTGAGCCAATCTACTTTTCCTCCTGACTTTGAAATGGTGTTTCATTATTCACAAATAATCTCTCTGAACATTTTGATGCACTTTTATAAAAATAGGTTTTGAAATAGTACTTAAATATTCAGTTCGGGGGTCTTTCAGAAGTGAATAACAATTTTTGTCTCATCACTAACGTGTGCTCATTACAACAATTTAAAACACATTTCTCAATGTGGTTGTAATTCTTGATAGTTCAATCTGAGGTACACTTCAGATGTTTAATAGTCTTATCTTGCCACAGTTTGGTACAGGTTGAGTATCTGTTATCTTAAAAGCTTGGGACCAGAGTGTTTTGGATTTCATTTTATTCAGAATTTGGAATATTTGCATATACATAATAAGATATCTCAGGGAAGGGACCCAAGTCTAAACACGAGATTCGTTTTTGTTTTATATACATCTTATGCACATAGCCTGAAGATAATTTTGTACAATATTTTAAATAGTTTTGTGCATGGAAAGGTTTTGACAACATTTTGACTGCAACTTGTCACTTGAGGCATGGTGTGGCATTTTCCACTTGTGTCATCATATTGTTGGCTCAAAAAGTTTTGGGTTTTGCAGCATTTGGATTTTAGATTTTCAGACTAAGGATGCTCAACCTGAAGCAAAGTTAGAACCATCGTTTTGATAACTTGTTGTTATTTTATTTTTGGCTTTTTAAATTAGACAAGATTTTTGGGGTAAAATTTCTTTAAGATACTTGCCATGTTCTTCAATCAAAAATGTGTTAAGCATATCTAGAAGGATTTAAAGCTGAATTTTAATGATTCTTTCAGGGCACAAAATAATATAAATTGAATGCCTACTGGAAGCCAGGAGAATTCAAGTTCTCAGAAACTAATACTTTAAGGTAGGTATTACTCATTAGCCTCATTTTGTAAAATAGAAACAAAGGCTCAGGGAGCTGAAAACACTTTTTCAAGGTCATATAACCAATATGGCAGAGTCAGGATTTAATGTAAGGTCTGCCTTGTTTCAAAAGGTTTTGGTCATCCACAATACAAAATACTATTTTTTAGGGTTGGTATCATCTTAACCTGTTCTTCACGATCATTTGAAATATTAATGATGAAAATTAGAAGGCACAGGAAGGGAGTTCAGTGTAAGACTAGTAAGCCCCAAGGGAAATTAATTGGAAAATTTCTAATTTATAATACTTGTACAGCCACAGAATTTTATAGAGGGGAAGCATACCTTAGAGATGATCTGTCACATCTAATTCAACCTCATTGTGCATATGGTGAGGGTGAGATGCTGATTGTTTGGGTTCCCACAGTGAAAAGGAGGTTGACTGGATTAGAAACAGGCTTTCATCTCTAGAAAAAATATTTTCCAATCACTGGAAGACCATACCCCTCTGTAATACCAATGCTTTTGAACTTCTCTCCTATGCCTATAATATCTACCATTTTATGATGGTCAGGGATATAACTAGGTACTTTGCAACAGTATCTCATTTGGCTTCCATAGCAGCTTGCTGAGATAAATAGTATAATCCCCCAAATAGTAGTGAGTGTTGGAACTGGGAAAAACTAAATAAATATTCTTTGTCAATAGGTGAATTGGGGAGTCAAGCCCGAGTCTATTTGACCAAGCTGTGATGGCCCCCACGAGAAGGTTAAGTGTGGCAATCTGATTAGAAAAGAGGTTTAGGGGAGGGCACTTGAAGCTACTTGGATTGAGGAAGATCACAAGAATCCTACCAAGGTCTTAACTTAGAATTGCCAATGACTCTTTCCCAAGCACCTGCTGCTTGGAGTCTACCTCATTACATGCTGTGCTGAAACCAGACAGTCAGGATTATATCCTGTGCCTGATTTTAAGGTCTTGTTCCTTTGGATGTTGTTGATTATGATAACTCTGTTGTAAAAAAATAATGAATACATTTTAAGCTATTTGCAGAAAGGCGAGTGAATTAATTTTGAATCTGTGAGTGATAACAGTGGGTTACCAAGAAAAAAACTGGAGCAAGTCCTACTAGGCTTCTAAGAAGTAATTCACTGATATGCTATGTTAAAATTTTTCTATTCTTATCTTTATTTCTTTACATTTCCTTTGTTCTTTACCTTGTGCTCCTGATTCTCTGTTCTCTCTCTTAACAGTAACGTTATGCAACTGCCATTTTTTTTGTACCCATTGCTTCTTTGTACTCTCCATCCATCAATCAATAAGCCTTGGGCTTCCAGGACTCTGCTTCTTTGGATCCAAGCCTGGCCTGCCCTCTCTGTTATTTCTGGTGCATTCAACCTCTAATTTTAACTTTGCTTGACCCTATCATGTAAAAATGACTATTTAGAACAAATCATTTTAACCTACTCAAACTATAGCATTAGCACATATTGAAAATAAGTCTGTATTAAGACAATATAAAATCATTCTGGCTTGAGTATATTAGAATCAATAAATTAGTAAACTCAGGACAAATGCAAGCTTTAGGAATTTTGCATCTCTCTGTATATGCATATCTGTGTATATGTATACATATTATGCTCGGCTTGCTAGGTTCTAATGTTTACAGACATACTTCAGACACAATGTAGGATTCTCTTTTGCTATTCAGTATTTTATTTTGTATTGGAATAACCTATATTGTTCACTTTGGAGACTTTGAAACTGAAGTACCTAGGTTAACATCCACTATTAGCAAGTGGACTTCATGGAATGCATATTGAGTACAAACTTCATTCTTGGTTTTAGCTTGCTTTTATACTCTATTTGCCTTTTGCTTCATCTTGTTTATTTTACTTTGACATCTTTGAAATTGCTTTACATTCCTTTTAGAATTTGCTTTAAATTCCTTTTAGAATTAAATACTATATATATATATAAACAATAAAACATATATACATTAGAGTTAAGTATTTACACTTAACATTATTATTTATGAGCTATTTAGAGATATATTTAATTTACTTAGCTTGAAAATAGTCACTTATTAGGCTGGGCACAGTGGCTCACACCTGTAATCCCAGCACTTAGGGAGGCCGAGGTGGTTGGATCACTTGAGGTCAGGAGTTTGAGACCGGCCTCTGCCTGGCCAACATGGTGAAATTCCGTCTCTACTAAAAATCCAAAAATTAGTGTGGTGGTGCATGCCTGTAATCTCAGCTACTAGGGAGGCTGAGGCAGGAGAATCGCTTGAACCCAGGAGGTGGAGGTTGCAGTGAGCCAAGGTTATGCCACTGCACTCCAGCCTGGGTGATAGAACAAGACTCCATCTCAAAAAAAAAAAAAAAAAAAAAAAAAAAAAGTCACTTGTCCCTAGTAAGCAGAATGTTCATTGTACTTAATCTGTTGTCTGTTTCTAGCCACAGGGGATTGTGAAATGGGAGAAAAAAGAACAGAAAACAAGGAACAGAAAATAATCACTTTAAAATAATTTGCAAGGCTATAGACTCCATAGTATATTAATTTTTCTAAACCTGTTAACAGTTAAGATAATTTTTTAATCTTTATCTTGAAGAGGTGGATACAATGTCTGAAAGTATTTCTAAGAAAAAATTTTAGTTTTATTTTACAAATGTAGTGGGCAGCAATGTATAAGTAATAAATGTATCATTATTTAGGAAGAACTAAAGGCTATTTTTTGTTTCAACTAGAAGTTATGAAGAGTTGGATTTTCCCTGAGGAGCTAATTATTTGCTGAGATTACTATAGTAACAGATTTTACAAGGGGATCAAGATTCTGGTAAATAGCAATTAAAAATAACTATAGATGTCATTTAAAAGGAGCACTGAAACCATATAAGCCTGTTCATTTTTTTTTAAAAGAATGGCCAAATATATAAATAATTATATTAATTTTGAAGGATTTTTTTAATTAAAAATTTTATAATTATGAAGTAACATTTGAATTTTTTCTGATTGCCTAGTTTCTTGGCCTACCATTATAAAGGCAATAACATTTTATAATTTTCAAGTTGGCATACAAAGTTCATACTCTTTCAGAAGATGTCTTTGTAAAGCACAAAAAGTTGTATTATATGGTTCATCCATAATGATCATCCATATGTTGACATCGTTGTAAAATACTATCTTTGGGAATATTCCATGGCAACATATGCTTTCATGAGGTACTTTCATATTTTCTAGAGTATGTGTTCTGGTAGTGAACCTTCTGTTTCTTGTCCTTGTGACCAGAATCCATTCTCTCTTTTTCTGGTAAGAGAACCAGGTTTTTGTGCAAGAGGAAACTATGCCTCCCTTCCAATTAGTATATATCATTCGGATGGCCTTGAGTCCACCTTCTAATCACAGGGTCTGAAACCCAAGCTTGCCCAAAGAGAATACTCACATGCTTTGTCAGGGATGGGTGTATGACCCAAACCATGTTATGGTCAGTGAGCTAAGTCCTTCCATATTTTGCTGGAGCTTCGGAAAGAGGTTCTTTGTCTTTGTTAGGGTTGCTAAGCTGGGAGAATTTAAGTGGGGAGTTTCTGTTGCTCATATTTGCCACACTAGAGATAGAGCCATCCCAATGATTACCGTGGTGGCAGAGCCATACAATGGAAAAATGCTGTGTCCTGATAATCTTGCTGGTGCCCTGGATGTGTCTGTGGCTATAACCAGACATACCCAAGGATGTTCTAGCTACTTGCTTATTTTGCTTACACTAGTTTGAATTGTGATGATATCATTTGCCAAAAAGGTTGGAAGATTCAGATTGAATTTTAGATAGTCCACTGTACTCTGGGTTACAATATGTGATTTAATAACAAGATATAGTTTTACTAGGATGAAGCCCATGTTTTTTGTGAAGGAAATTATTGAAGCAATTATCAGGAAAATTCAATGAAAAGTATTCTTAATTACATATTTTCCACCTAATTATTTGCATTTTAAAAATTTTTAGTAGAATAGTATAACTTTGACTAATATTAATCTTGAAAGGATGAAAGGAAAGGAGCAAAAGTAAAATGTCAGGAACACTAGATTAAGAGTGAGAAAATGAATTCTGCTGGGTGGATGTAAAAGGGAATATTCGAAAAACATGGAGTTGAGCTCTACTGGGCAACTAGCTTAAGATCCAGTAGTCTGGCTGGGCAGACATTCCAAGCCTGCTTTGGTAGGCTTCTGTTTCCTCTTCGTTCCCCTCAATATGTTCTTGTGTCTTGGTGACATCTTAATATTTTTTAAATCAGTAGCATAGTTTCCTACAGACCTTTCTGTTATGAAACAGTCTTTATAGTCTCCTTTTGTGATTAGGATTTAATAATTCAGTTACAGCTGGGATTCTTCATCTCCCCTCTCTTTGCTATGTAGGATTTATGTAATTTGGAGGTTATCTGTAATGACGTCTTTGGGCATTGTGAAAACAGTGTAATGAGTCTCAGTGATAAATCTGACCTAGAGAAGTTAGAATTACCTAGGATTCTTCTGGGAATATTTTTCAGTCCTAACTGGATAGTGTGCTATAGCAAACAAAGTCAATCCTCTACAAGTCAAGATGCTTAGATCTTGAAAAGAGATATCAAATCTCATCTCTTTTGCCTCTCTTGATAATGGCCCCTACTCAGCTTTTTATGGATTGTGGTTTGCTAAGGTTATAGTTGGAGGAAGAGCACAGACTGGGAGTGAATTGGGAAACATGTTACTATGTATAATGGTGTATGTGTGCACGTGTGTATATATATATTTGTTAACATATACATATTTGTTAACATATGTATATACACACACATATTTATATGTCAATCTCTTGTTTATTATGAAGGGTTGTGATGTGACCTTGCTAACCCATATATAATAATATGAAGAAAGTCTCTTGAATACCTGAAAACTAGATGTATCTCTTTTGTCTATTTGTCTATGCCCACTGACTACTTGGAGGTCAAAACTACTAAGCAGTGCCTGTTATTAGTAACAGGTTCTATTCCTGTTATTAAGTAGCCTTGACCTTGAGCAAGGCACTTTCCTTATCTGGATATTTGCCACAGATATTTTAAGTTATAAATTTTTTATTCTATGGGAATCTTTTGTAGGTCATTCTAATCTTAACACCAGAAATATTTTGAGCTGAAAAGTGTGGGTAGTCATATTATTTCAGTTTCTTTAGCATTTCGTTCTTGCTTAATTATCTAATGTTGTTCTCTGTATCCTTGGGGGAGCACAGTATACTACATTAACATAAATATTCTAACTAGAGAGAAAACTGAGTGATGAATCCATTATTCTATATGCTTATCAAGAAAGATTACAGTGAGTCAGAGCATCCTTCTGAGAAATTTTGTTTATTTTTGATACAGGTTGTCCTTCATGTAACCTCAACCTTGAATTCTCTCACCTTGGTGATCTTCAAACTAGAACACTAACAGGTTCCTTTTATGTTGCCACTTATTATAAAGATAGACGGTTTCTGACAATAACTTGCACAGATTTGGTGACATGTTTGAAAATAACATAGCATTTCCTAGAAAAGTACCGTCTTCTGGATGCATCATTGATTTTTTTCCTTCTACTATTCTGTTTCTTACCAAGTGTACTACCAGATTTCTTATCAATCTTATCAGAGATATGAGAAACGCAGTATTCCTCTGGGAATATTATTTATGTTGTGTCTTTCCAAAAATGCAATGGACATAGAGACTCTATAACTTCATACAATCTTTCAGCCAGAGTTGGAATACTAAAATTGTAGAACAATTGTATATTCTAGCTATAAAACAATCACTTGTTAATTTTAACATTAATTATCCTAATTATTAAAATAAAAGAGATACTTTCAAAATTTATATCAGTAAATTGGCATCATAAAGTAGTGATTATAATGACTTCAAGGTTATGAATGATAGATATTTAAGGACAATTAACAAACAGAACGCTTCTGTGTATTTTATGCAAGAGTTAATATTAGCTAGGATAATCTACTATCTTAGAAAGTTTAGCTTCATCTACGTTTGCTTTATACATAGAATGCTAAGGCCGAATGGGAACTTATCCAACTCTTACATTTTATAGATGATGAAACTGACCAAAAAAAGGTAAATGATTTGCCTAAAGTGCATCATTTACCTTTTTTCATCAGTTTCATCATCTATAAATGTGTATAGTGATAGAGATGAGAAAAGATCACAGATCTCCTAATAGTCACTTATTTTTTTATTTTAAAAGATTCTTTTATAAATAAAGACAAATTATTTTCATTCTTGGGACATTTTAGAGTAGGTATCTTTGGGAGCCTCCCTTATTTAATAATACATGTTTTAGTAAAAAATTGAAAACAATAGCATTTAATTAAAAACAACAAAAGATCAGTTTGTAATTAAGTTAACATAGATACCAATCTAAGCCAAGTATTACTTTTGTTTTTTATACCCAAAGTCTATGTTTTCAAAATGTAAAGAGCCTTTGGCTCTTTTCATTTCTCTTTCCTATGCCTTCAGAAAGTTGGTCACATTTCTTCAGGTCTGTAAGAGCTGACAACTATTTTAATGATTTTATTCAAGAAACCAGGGATGAATCCTAAGATGGACAGTTTATAATACACAGACATAAAAGGAATCTTCTAAAGGCATCTTTTATAGTGTTGTTCTCTTATTTATATTGTGGATATGGCTAATTTAACAAGTTTTTTTTTTTTTTTAATTTTAGCTGTGGATTCAGTATAGTGTTTAGAATTATTTTCTGTCTTTATGCAAATATTTGTGCAGATATGTATTTGTGTAGAATCTTTATTTGTGGTAATCACAGGTAACATATGCACAAAAGTAATGTACGTATTTTAAAAAGCGCAAGCATATAGCCAGTGAATTTTCACAAAGTGAGCATGCCTATTTCAGCACTATGCAGATCAGAATAAAATGGTATAAACTCTTGAAAACCTCCTAATGTGCCCTACCAGTCTTCAGCCATGCCTCTCACTTACCATGCCCAGAATCAGCTGTTCTCCTGACTGCTATAATCACTAATTAGTTTTTCCTGATTTTGACCAGTACATTAATGGAACCATATATTAGGTACGCTTTTATGAATGATTTTCTTCATTTAATGTTGTATTTGTGAGATCTATCCATATTGTTGCAAGTGACTGTAGCTTGTTCATTCTCATTGCTGTGTGGTATTCCATGGTATGAACACATCATAATTTATTCTATTATTGATGGGCATTATGTCATTTGGCTATATAGATAGTGCTACTCTGAACATCCTGCACTTGCATCCTGCACAAATATATATATATATATATTTCTGTTTGATAAATACCTAGAAGTAAAATTATTGGGTCATAAAGTATATATGTCCAGTGTTTGTAAATACTGCTGAACAGTTTTCCACATTTTTATTCCTAGCAGCAATATGAAAATTGTAGTTTTTCCCCAATTTCATCAACATTTTGAATTGTTAATCCTTTAAATATTGCCATTCTGAAGGTCTGGAGAAAAGGGAACGCTTGCATACTGTTGGTGGGAATGTAGATGGGTACAGCCATTGTGGAAACTGTATGGAGGTTCTTAAAGGAATTAATAACAGAACTACCTTATGATCCAGCAATCCTCTTCGAGGTATTTACCCAAAGGAAATGAAATCACCATCTTGTAAAGATATGTGCACTCCGAAGTTCACTGTAGCACTATTCACAATAGCCAAGATATAGAAACAACCTAAGTATCCATCAATGGATGAATGGATAGAATTCCATTTTAAAAGAGGATAAGTTTCTGCTATTTCCCACAACATGGACTGACCTGGAGGATGTTATGCTAAGTGAAATAAGCCAGACATGGAAAGAAAAATATGTCATACTCTCACTTATATGTGGAATCTGCTAGGTGGGTTGGGCGGCAGAAGAAGGTCAAACATATAGAGATAGAAAATAAAACAGTAGTTACAAGGTTTGGGGTTGGGAGGAGAAATGGGGAGATGTAGGTCAAAGGATGCAAAATAATAAATATGATGGATTAACAAGTCAAAAGATCCAGTGTAAAACATGAGGAATATGGCTGATAATAGTGTATTGTATTCAAGACTTTTGCTAAATGAGATTATAGCAGAGTAACTATGTGAGATGATAGATTTTTTTTTTTTTCGTAGTTTTGCTCTTGTCACCCAGGCTGAAGTGTGTGGTGCAGTCTCAGCTCACTGCAACCTCTGCTTCCCGGGTTAAAGTAATTCTGCTGCCTCAGCTCAGCCTCCCAAGTAGCTGGGACTACAAACACCTGACACCACGCCCGGCGAATTATTGTTATTACTGTTATTTTTAAGACAGAGTCTTGCTCTGTCGCCTAGGCAGGAATGTAATGGTGCAATCTCAACTCACTGCAACTTTCGCCTCCTGGGTTCAAGTGATTCTCCTGCCTCAGGCTCCCGAGTAGCTGAGACTACAGGCGCCTGCCACCACACTTGGCTAATTTTTTATATTTTTAGTAGAGACGGGGTTTTACCATGTTGATCAGGCTGGTCTTGAACTCCTGACCTCAGGTGATCCACCCAGCTCAGCCTTCCAGAGTGCTGGGATTACAGGCATGAGCCACCGTACCTAGCCGATGATGGATATGTTAATTTGTTCCACTATAGAAACCATTTTACTGTGTATCTTATAGCATCATGTTATGTACCTTAAATATATACAATAGTATTTATTTTATAAATATTGCCATTCTGGTAGTTACACAGCAGTGTTTTATGGTGGTATTAATTTGCATTTCCTTGAAAATTAATAAAGTCGAGCACCTTTTCAAACATTTATCAACCATTCAGAATATCCTCTTTTGGAAAGTGCTTGTTCAAGTTTTGTACCCATATTTTTTTCTATTGAGTTACCTTCTTCTTATTATTATTTTGTAGGATTTTAAAATATATCTATACAAAGTATACATATACTGCAAATAACATTTTCTACTCTGTGGCTTGCTTTTTAAATATCTCTTTTGGTGAACAGAAGTGCTTAATTTTAATGTACAATTGACCCTTGAACAACATGGGGGTTTTTACCTCCATGAGGTGAAAAATACATGTTTGGCCCAGCGCAGTGGCTCACGCCTGTAATCCCAACACTTTGGGAGGCTGAGGTGGGTGGATCACCTGAGGTCAGGAGTTCAAGACCAGACTGGCTAACATGGTGAAACCCCGTTTCTACTAAAAATACAAACAATTAACCAGGCATGGTGGCATGCACCTGTAATCCCAGCTACTTGGGAGGCTGAGGCAGGAGAATCACTTACACCCAGGAGGCAGAGGTTGCGGTGAGCCGAGATTGCGCCATTGCACTCCAGCCTGGGCAACGAGAGCGAAACTCCATCTCAAAAAAAAAAAAAAAAAAAGTGTTTAACTTTTGACAACCCAAAACCTCAACTACGAATAGCCAACTGTTGACTGGAAACCTTACTGATAAACAGTCGATTAACACACATTTTTTATGTTATGTATATTACACAATGTATTCTTATGATAAAGTAAGCTAGAGAAAAATGTTATTTAAAAACTCATGAGGAAGAGAGAATGCATTTTTAGTATTGTATAATATTGCTCAATATCATGAGTTTACATTGTCTGTTTACAAGATGAATTGTTTATCTGACATGGTGGGCAACTACAGCTGCAGACTTCGTTCTGTGGTACATATCAAACAATTCAACATTTTATTGGAATGTCGTGACTTTTTCTCTGCTTTTTGGGAGCACTTCTAGCATCACTAGTGGTATTTCATATGGGTCCTTTTGGTGTTATTCTAGGTTTATGGTATGGCGCTAAACACAGTGAAAAATCCCTAGGAACTTTTTATTGCAATAAACAATTTACTGGAGAGAGGAGCTGCTCATGCAGAGATGATTAGCATCACATTGTGTTTTAAGTAGATACGTGCAACACTTGAGCTCAGCAGAAGAGCAACAGGAGGTAGCTACAAAATTATTACAGAAGTACAATATGTACTACAGTTAATTTTATGCATTTATGATTTAATACTGTATCTTTATGTTTGTTTACATTTCTCTCAACTGTGAATATTGCCATGTAAAGTCTTGTGTTTGTATGCCTAAGTTTTGATAATTTTAACTTTTTGTAATAGATTTGCATATATTTTATGATATTAAATTATAAAACAGATTAGAATCTACATATATTTTGTGCATTCATGACATACATAACCGTTTCTTTGTTTCTCTTGATATTTTTGGACTATGCTACGTGGTTCATCTGTGAGTTTTTTCAAATTGTGGCAAATCTCCAAAAAATTTTCCAATACATTCATTGAAAAACTCTGCATATAAATGTGCCTGCAAAGTTCGAACCCTTGTTAGTCAAAGGTCAACTGTAGTCCAGTTCATCAATCCTTCTCATTATGGTTAGTGTCTACTGTTCTGCTTAAGAAATCTTTGTCTACTCAAGTCATAAAAATATTTTCCTATGATATCTCCTAGAAATTTGTGGTATTACTTTAATATTTAGATTACAGTTAAATTAAGTGGCCATATCGGTGTAAGACGGTTTTGATTTTATTCCATTTATATATTTGTCTATCCTTAGGCAAAACATTCTATCTTAATTATTATAGTTTTGAATAGGTCTTCTTATCTGGTAGCATAAGTCCTCTAGCTTTGTTCTTTTTCAGGTTATTCCTGGATGATCATGGCCTTTTGCATTTGTACATACATTTTACAAGTAGCCTATCAATTTATATTTTTAAAATACTAGCTAGAATTTTGATTGTGATGATGCTGATCATCACTGCAATCAGCATATTGCATGATGCTGATGCAATAGGGATAATTGTCATTTTTACAATATTGAGTTTTCTATTAATAGTTCACAAACATTGTATAGCCTTCTATTTAATTACTTTTTCTTTAATATGTCTCAATTAGTTTTTTAAATAAGGTTTAGTTTTTAGCTCAATTCTAGTTTCACCACCAAATTGAGAGGAAGGTTATAGATTTTCCATCTACTTTTCTACTACTCTCACATACATAGCCTTCCCCATTATCAATATCCTGTACCAGAGTGGTACATTTGTTGCAATTGATGAACCTACATTGACATATTATCACCCAAAGTTTATAGTATACATTAGGGTTCACTTTTAGTGTTGTACATTCTATCATTTTGCATAAATATCTGATGACATGTATCCACCATTATTCTATCATACAGAGTATTTTCAGTGCCCTATAAATTATCTGTGCTCAAGTGGGCATGGTGGCTCATACCTATAATCCCAGCACTTTGGGAGGCAAAGGCTGGTGGATCACTTGAGGTCAGGAGTTTGAGACCAGCCTGGCCAACATGGTGAAATCCCATCTGTACTATAAAAATACAAAGAGTAGCTGGGTGTGGTGGCAGACACCTGTATTCTCAGCTATTCAGGAGGCTGAGCCAGGAGAATCTCTTGAACTTGAAAGGTGGAGGTTGCAGTGAGCCCAGATTGCACCACTGCACTCCAGCGTGGGTGACAGAGCAAGACCCTGTCTCAAAAAAAAAAAAAAAAAAAGAGAAAAAAAAAGAAAAAAAGTTTTCCATGCTCCATCTATCACCTATTCATTCCTCCCTCCTTCCCTCCTAAATCCTGGCAACCAGTGATCTTTTTACTGTCTCCATAGTTTTGCTTTTTCCAGAATGTCATATAGTTGGAATCATACAGTATGTATCCCTTTCAGCCTGGCATCTTTCACTTAGTAATATGCATTTAAGTTTCCTCAATATCTTTTCATTAGCCTGATAGCTTATTGTTTTTTATTACTGAGTAACATCTCATTGTCTGTATCTGCTACAATTTATGCATTTACCCATTGAAGGACGTTTTGGTTGCTGGCGATTATGAATAAAGCTGCTGTAAATAGCCATGTTCAGGTTTTTGTGTGCACATAAGTTTTCAACTTATTTGGATAAATACTAAGGATTATGATTGCTGGATTGTATCATAAAAGTGTATTTAGTTTTTAAACATTTTAATAGTATTACTTTTAATTGACAAATTGTAATTATATACATTTGTGGATTCCAATGTGATTTTTTGATAGATTTATATAGTGTAAAAAGATTACATCAAACTAATCAGCATAGCAGTCATGTCACTTACCTACCATTTTTTATGTTGAAGCATTTGAAATTTACTTTTAGTTATTTAGAAATATACAGTACATTATTATTGATTATAGTCACCCTGCCATGCAATAGATCTCAAAACCTATTGCTCCTGTCTGTCTGAAACTTTGTACTCTTTGATCACCATCTCCCATTTCCTCCCTCCTAAGCCTCCTAGCCTCTGGTAATCATCGTTTGACTCTCTACTTCTATGAGTTCAACCTTTTTAGATTTCAAATGTAAGTGAGTTAATGCAGTATTTGTCTTCCTGTACACAGTTTATTTCACTTAGCAAAATGTCCTTCAGGTTCATCCATATTGTTACATTTGAGAGTGTGTTTAGTTTTGAAAGACACTGACAGATTGTATTCCAAAGTGGGTGTACCATTTTGTGTTCCTACAAGCAACGAATGAGAGTTCTTGTTGTTCCACATGCTCATGAGTATTTAGCAATGTCAGTGTTTTGGATTTTGGCCATTCTATTAGATATGTGGTAGTATCTCATTGTCATTTTAGTTTGCAATAACCTAATAATGTATGATGTTGAGCATCCTCTCATATGCTTATTTGCCGTCTGTATATCTTCTCTTGTGAGGTCTCTGTTCAGGTCTTTTGCACATTTTAAGGTAGGGTTTTTGTGTGTATGTTTCTTATTAAGTTTTAAGATATCTTTTAAGAACCACAGTGTTACTAGACTTAGGGTGCCCTTGAAAGCAGAAACAACTTAGATCACAACATCCACGTTCTTTCAAATATCTGGAAAGGACAGCTACAAATAAGCCCAGATAGTGCATACTACAATAAATACTGAGCTCTTCAATGCCCAGACAATGAAGAACATCTACTAGCATCAACACCATTTAGGAAAATTTGACCACACCAAATGAACTCAATAAGGCACCAGGGACCAATCCTGGAGAAACAGAGATATGTGACCTTTCAGGTAGATAATTCAAAATACCCCTGTTAAAGAAACTCAGAGAAATTCGAGATAACACAGGGAATGAATTCAGAATTCTATCAGATAAATTTAACAAAGATATTGAAATAATTTAAAAGAATCAAGCAGAAATTCTGGAGTTGAAAAATGCTATTGGCATACTGAAGAATGCATCAGAGTCCTTTAATAGTGGAGTTAATCAAGCAGAAGAAAATTAGTGAGCTTGAAGACAGCCTAATTGAAATACACAGTCAAAAGAGACAAAAGAAAAAAGAATAGAAAACAATGAAGCACACCTACAGGATCTAGAAAATAGCCTCGAAAGGGAAAATCTAAGAGTTATTGGCCTTAAAGAGGAGTTAGAAAAACAGGGGTAGAAAGTTTATTCAAAGGGATAATAATGAGAACTTTCCAAACTTAGAGGAAAATATCAATATCCTGGTACAAGAAGGTTAAACACCAAGTAGATTTAACCCAAAGAAGAGTACCTCGAGGCATTTTATAATCAAACTCCCAAAGGTCAAGGATAAAGGAAGAATCCTAAAAGCAGCAAGAGAAAGAAACAACATACTATGGAGCTCCAATATGTCTGGCAGCAAACTTTTCAGTGGAAACCTTATAGGTTAGGAGACAGTGGCATGACATATTCAAAATGTTGAAGGGGAAAAACCTTTAACCCGAGAATAGTATATCTGGCAAAAATGTCCTTTAAACATGAAGGAGAAAGAAAAGTTTTTCCCTGACAAACAAAATTGAGTGAGTTCCTTAATACCACAACCACCCTACAAGGAATGCTAAAGGGAGTACTTCAATCAAATAGAAAAGGATATTAATGAGTAATAGATAATCACCTGAAGGTATAAAACTTACTGGTAATAGTGAGTACACAGAAAAACACAGAATATTATAATTCTGTAACTGTGGTATGTAAACTATACTTGTACCAAGTAGAAAGACTAAACAATGAACCAAGCAAAAATAACAACTACAACAACTTTTTAAGACATAGTCAGTGTAACAAGATATAAATAGAAATAATAGAAAGTTAAAACGTGGGAGGATAAAGTTAAAGCAAGTTTTATTAGTTTTCTTTTTCTTGTGTGTTTATGCAAATACTGTTAAATTGTTATCAGGTTAAAAAAATGGATTATAAAATAGTATTTGCAAACCTCATGGCAGCCCAAACCAAAAAACATACAACGAATACACAAAAAAATAAAAGGCAAGGAACTAAATCATATTGTTAGAGAAAATCATCTTCACAAAATCAAGAATGAAAGAAAGAAGAGAACAGCACAGAACAAACAGAAGACAAATTAACAAAATGGCAGGAGTAAGTTCTTATTTGTCAATAATAACATTGAAGGTTAATGGACTAAACTTTCCAATCAAAAGTCATAGACTGGCTGAATGGGTGAAAAAAACAATACCTATTTGTCTGTTGCCTACAAGAAACACACTTCACCTATAACGACACACAGATTAAAAACAAAGGGATGGGAAATGATATTCCATGCCAATGGAAATCGAATGAGTAGGAGTTGCTATACTTATATCAGACAAAATAGATTTCAAGATAAGAACTGTAAGATGATACAAGGAAGGTCACTGTATAATGACAAAGGGGTCAATTCAGCAAGAGGATTCTATTAGTCAGGGTTCTCTGAGGAACAGAACTAAAGAATATATGTATAAATGAAAGGGAGTTTATTAAGGGGAATTGACTCACACAATAACAAGATGAAGTCCCATGACAGGCTGTCTGCAAGTTGAGGAGTAAGAAAGTCAGTAGTGGCTCAGTCTGAGTCCCAAAATCTCAAAAGTAGAGAAGCTGACAGTGTAGCTTTCAGTCTATGGCCAAAGTCCTGAGAGCCGCTGGCAAACTACTGGTGTAAGTCCAAGAATCCAAAAGCCAAAGAACTTGGAGTCTGATGTTTGAGAGCAGCAAGCATCCAGAATGAGAGAAAGATGAAGGATGAAAGACTCAGCAAGTCAGCTAATTCCACTTTCTTCTGCCTGCTTTTTCTACCCATGCTGGCAGCTGATTGGATGGTGCCCACCCATATTGTGGATGGGTCTTCTTGAGGGTGGGTGTTTGTCTCCCAGTCCCCTGACTCAAATGTTAATCTCTTCAGGCAACACCTACAAACACCCAGATACATCCAGAAACAATACTTTGCCGCCTTCAATCCAATCAAGTTGACAATATTAACCATCACAGGGATATAACAATTTTAAATATATATGCACCCAACACTGATGCACCCAAATATATGAAGGAAATATTATTAGAGCTAAAGAGACCGATAGGCCCCAATA
Organism: Chlorocebus sabaeus; assembly: GCF_047675955.1. Lineage (NCBI taxonomy): Eukaryota > Metazoa > Chordata > Mammalia > Primates > Cercopithecidae > Chlorocebus > Chlorocebus sabaeus. The sequence goes on from NC_132925.1 coordinate 60,634,855, forward strand.
CAATAATAACTAGAGACTTCAACACCCCACTTGCAGCATTAGACCAGTGTTCTAGACAGGAAAACAACAAAGAAACAGCAGATTCAGTCTGCACCATATACCAAATGGATCTAATAGATATTTACAGAACATTTCATCCAACAGCTGCAGAATGCACATTCTTTTCCTCAGCACATGGGTTATTCTCAAGGATAGACCATATGTTACATCACAAAACAAGTTTTAAAACATTCAAAAAATTGAAATAATATAAAGTATCTTCTCTGACCACAATGGAATAAAACTAGAAATCAATAACAAGAGGAGTTTTGGAAAATATAGAAATACATGGAAGTTAAAATATGTGCTCCTGAATGACCAGTGGGTCAATGAAGAAATTAATAAGGAAATTAAAACTCTTCTTGAAACAAATGATAATGAAACACAACATAGCAAAACCTATGGACTATAGCAAAAGCAATAGTAAGATAGAATTTTACAGCTATAAGTGCCTATATCAAAAAAGAGGGAAAATTTCAAATAGGCAACCTAACAACGCATCTTAAAGAATCAGAAAAGCCAGAGTAAACCTGACCCAAAATTAGTAGAAGAAAGGAAATAATAAAGATCAGAGCAGAAATAAATGAAATTGAATTGAGGAAAACAATACAAAAGATCAATGGAACAAAAAGTTGTTTTTTTGAAAAGTTAAACAAAATTGATACACCTTTAGCTAGACTAAGAGAAAAAAGAGAAGATCCAATTAAATAAAATCAGAAATGAAGGAGACATTCTAGCTGATACTGCAGAAATTCAAAGGATTATTGTAGCTACTATGTGCAACTATATGCCAATAAATTGGAAAATCTAGAAGAAATGCACAAATTCCTAGCCACATACAGCCTACCAAAATTGAGTCAAGAAGAAATCCAAAACCAGAACAGACCAAGTAACAAGTAATGAGGTCAAAGCCATAATATTAATAAAAAGTCCCCTAGTAAAGAAAAGTCCAGGACATCAGGGCTTCAAGGCTGAATTTTACCAAGCAAGAACTAATACCAGTTCTACTCAAACTATTCGGAAAAATAGAGGAGGAAAGAATACTTCCAGACTCATCCTGTGAGGCCAGTATTACCCTGATACCAAAACCAGATAAAGACAAATCAAAAAAAGAAAACTACAGGCCAATATCTCTGGTGAATATTGATGCAAACATCCTCAATAAAATACTAGCAAACTGAATTTAACAGTACATCAGAATGCTCATTCACCATGACCAAGTGGGATTTATCCCTGGGATGAAAGGATATGCAAATCAATTGATGTGATATATCATATCATCAGAATGACGGATAAAAACCATATGGTCATTTCAATTGATGATGAAAAAGCATTTGATAAAATTCAACATTGCTTTATGATAAAAACCCTAAAATAACAGGGTATAGAAGGAATATACCTCACTATAATAAAAACCATATATGACAGACCCATAGCTGGTATCATACTGAATGGGGAAAAAATGAAAGCCTTTCCTCTAACATCTGGAACATGACAAGGATGCCCACTGTCACCAGTATTATTCAACATAATACTGGAAGTCCTAGCTAGAGCAATGAGATGAGAAAAATGTGAAGGGCATCCAAACTGGAAAGTAAGAATTCAGGCTGGGTGCAGTGGCTCACACCTATAATTCCAGAATTTTGTGAGGCCAAGAAGGGTGGATTGCTTGAGCTCAGGCATTCAAGACCAGCCTGGGCAACATGACAAAACCCTGTCTCTACTAATAATACAAAGCATTAGCCAGGTATGGTGGTGCACTCCTGTAGTTCCAGCTACTTGGTAGGCTGAGACACAATAATTGCTTGAACCTAGGAGGTGGAGGTTGCAGTTAGTCGAGATCATGCCACTGCACTCCAGCCTGGGTGACACAGTGAGACTCTGTCTCAAAAAGAAGAAAAAAAAAGGGAAAGGAAGAATTCAAATTATACTTGTTTGCAGATGATATGATCTTATATTTGGAAAAACCTAAAGACTCCACAAGGAAACAATTAGAACTGATAAATTCAGTAAAGCTGCAGGATACAAAATCAACATACAAAAATCAGTAGCATTTCTGTATTTCAACAGTGAACAATATGAAAAAGAAATAAAAAAGCAATCATTTACAATAGCCATACGTAAAATTAAATACATAGGAATTAACCCAAAAAGTGAAAGACCTCTATAACAAAAACTATAAATCACTAATGAAAGAAATTGAAGAGGAGATCAAAAAATGAAAAAATTTTCCATGTTCACAGATTGGAAGAATCAATATTGTTAAAATGTCTATATAACCCAAAGTAATATATAGATTCAATGGAATCCCTTTCAAATACCAATAACATTCTTCACAGAAATAGAAAAAACAATTAACACACATAAAAAGGTGCACAGCATCACTAATCATCAGAGAAATGCAAATCAAAACTATAATGAGATATCACCTCATTCCAGTTAAAATGACTTACATCCAAAAGACAGGCAATAACAAATGCTGGTGAGGATGTGGAGAAAAGGAAACACTTGTACACTGTTGGTGGGAATGTAAATTAGTATAACCACTATGGAGAACAGTTTGGAGGTTCCTCGAGAAACAAAAATTGAGCTCCCATATGATCTAGCAATCTAACTGTTGTATATATACCTAAAGGAAAGAAAATCAGTGTATGGAAGAGACGTCTACACTCCTATGTTTGTTACAACACTGTCTACAATAAGATTTGGAAGAAACCTAGTTTCTATCAACAGATGAATGAATAAAATAAATGTGGTACATATATACAAAGGAGTACCTTTCAGCCATAAAAAGAATGAGATTCATCATTTGTAACAACATGGATGGAACTGGAGATCATTTTGTTAAGTGAAATAAGCCAAGCACAGAATGACAAACATCAGATGTTCTCACTTACTTGTGGCATCTAAAAGTCAAAACAATTTAGCTCATGGATATAGAAAGTAGAAGGATGCCTGTAGTCCCAGCTACTTGGGAGGCTGAGGCAGGAGAATGGCGTAAACCCGGGAGGCGGAGCTTGCAGTGAGCTGAGATCCGGCCACTGCACTCCAGCCTGGGCGAAAGAGCGAGACTCCGTCTCAAAAAAAAAAAAAAAAAAAAAAAAAGAAAGTAGAAGGATGGTCAGGAAGGGTAGACCATCTGGTAGACCAGAGTCAGGAAGGGTAGTCAGGGGCTCATGGGAGAGAAGGTTGGGATGATTAATGGATACAAAAAAAAGCTAGAAATAATGAATAATATTTACTATTTGATAACATAACAGGATGACTATAGTCAATTATAACTGTATTTCATAATAACTTAAAAGTGCGTAATTGGATTGTTTGCAACTCAATGAATAAATGCTTGAGAGGATGGATATACTATTCATGATGTGCTGATTTCATATTGCTTGCCTCTATCCAAACATAGCACGTACCCCATAAATACATATAACTACTATGCATCCACAAAAATTAAAAATCCAAAAAAAATTGGTATAAACTGTGATGCACAAGGGTAATTTTGTTTCATGCATAGATTGCATAATGGTGTAGTCAAGGCTTTTAGGTTAGTCATCACAATTTTAAAAAAATATATAGGTCTATTCAAGGCAGGGGTGGAAGGAAGAAGATGGCTGAATAGGAACAGCTCTGGTCTGCAGCTCCCAGCACGATCAATGCAGAAGACGGGTGATTTCTGCATTTCCAACTGAGGTACCTGGTTCATCTCACTGGGACTGGTTGGACAGTGGGTGCAGTCCACAGAGGGTGAGCCAAAGCAGGGTGGGGTGTCATCTCACCTGGGAAGTGCAAGCGGTCAGGGGATTTCTTTTTCCTAGCCAAGGGAAGCCGTGACTGACTACCTGGAAAAACGGGACACTCCCGCCCAAATACTGTGCTTTTCCCAAGGTTTTAGCAACCAGCAGACAAGGAGATTCTCTCCTGCGCCTGGCTCGGTGGGTCCCATGCCCACAGAGCCTTGGTCACTGCCAGCATAGCAGTCTGAGATTGAACTGCAAAGTGGCAGCCTGGCTGGGGAGGGGTGTACCCATTGCTGAGGCTTGAGTAGGTAAAAAAAGCAGCCAGGAAGCTTGAACTGGGTGGAGCCCACCGCAACTCAAGAAGGCCTACTGCCTCTAGACTCCACATCTGTGGGCAGGGCATAGCTGAAAAAAAGGCAGCAGACAACTTCTGCAGACTTAAACGTCCCTGTCTGACAGCTCTGAAGAGAGCAGTGGTTCTCCCGGCATGGCATTTGAGCTCTGAGAATGGACATACTGCTTCCACAAGTGGGTCCCTGACCCCCATGTAGCCTAACAGGAGACATCTCCCAGTAGGGGCCAACAGACACCTCATATGGGTGGGCACCCCTCTGGGACGAAGCTTCCAGAGGAAGAATCAGGCAGCAATATTTGCTGTTCTGCAATATTTGCTGTTCTGCAGCTTCCGCTGGTGATACACAAGCAAACAGGGTCAGGAATGGACCTCTGGCAAATTTCAACAGACCTGTAGCTGAGGGACCTGACTGTTAGAAGGAAAACTAACAAACAGAAAGGAATAGCATCGACATCAATAAAATAGTGATCTACACCAAAACCCCATCTGTAGGTTACCAACATCAAAGACCAAAGGTAGATAAAACCACAAAGATGGGGAGAAACCAAAGCAGAAAAGCTGAAAATTCTAAAAATCAGAACACCTCTTCTCCTCCAAAGGATCACAGCTCCTTGCTGGCAACGGAACAAAGCTGGATGGAGAATGACTTTGGTGAGTTGACAGAAGTAGGCTTCAGAAGGTTGGTAGTAACAAACTTCTCCGAGCTAAGGGAGGAAGTTTGAAACCATCGCAAGGAAGCTAAAAACCTTGAAAAAAGATTAGACGAATGGCTAACTAGAACAAACAGTGTAGATACGACCTTAAATGACCTGATAGAGCTGAAAACCATGGCATGAGAACCTTGTGACGCATGCACAAACTTCAATAGCTGATTCAATCAAATGGAAGAAAGGGTATCAGTGATTGAAGATCAAATTAATGAAATAAAGCAAGAAGAAAAGGTTAGAGAAAGAAACAGTAAAAAGAAATGAACAAAGCCTCTAAGAAACAGGGAATATGTGAAAAGAACAAATCTGCATTTGATTGGTGTACCTGAAAGTGATGGGGAGAATGGAACCAAGTTAGAAAACACTCTTCAGGATATTATCCATGAGAACTTCCCCAACCTGGCAAGGCGGGCCAACATTCAAATTCAGGAAATACAGAGAACACCACAAAGATGCTCCTCAAGAAGAGCAACCCCAATACACATAACTGTCAGATTCAACAAGGTTGAAATGAAGGAAAATGTGTTAAGGGCAGCCAGAGAGAAAGGTCAAGTTACCCACAATGGGAAGCCCACCAGACTAACAGCAGATGTCTCGGCAGAAACACTGCGAGCCAGAAGAGAGTGGAGGCCAATATTCAACATTCTTAAAGAAAAGAATTTTCAACCCAGAATTTCATATCCAGGCAAACTAAGCTTCATAAGTGAAGGAGAAATAAAATCCTTTACAGACAAGCAAATGATGGGAGATTTTGTCACCACTAGGCCTGCCTTACAAGCACTCCTGAAGGAAGCACTAAACATGGAAAGAAACAACCGGTACCAGCCACTGCAAAAACATGCCAAATTATAAAGATGCTAGAAAGAAACTGCATCAATTAACAGGCAAAATAACCAGTGAACATCATAATGACAGGATCAAATTCACACATAACAATATTAACCTTAAATGTAAATGGGCTAATTGCCCCAACTAAAATACACAGACTGGCAAGTTGGATAAAGAGTCAAGACCCGTCAGTGTGCTGTACTCAGGAGACCTATCTCGAGTGCAAAGACACACATAGGCTCAAAATAAAGGGATGGAGGAAGATCTACCAACCAAATGGAATGCAAAAAAAAAAAAAAAAAAAAAAAAAAGCAGGGGTTGCAATCCTAGTCTCTGATGAAACAGACTTTAAACCAACAAAGATCAAAAGAGACAAAGAAGGCCATTTCATAATGGTAAAGGGATCAATTCAACAAGAAGAGCTAATTATCCTAAATATGTATGCACTGAATACAGGAACACCCAGATTCATAAAGCAAGTTTTAGAGACCTACAAAGAGACTTAGACTCCCACACAATAATAATTGGAGAATTTAACACCCCACTGTCAATATTAGACAGATCAATGAGATAGAAGGCTAACAAGGGTATCCAGGACTTGAACTCAGCTCTGCAACAGGCAAACCTAATAGATATCTACAGAACTCTCCACCCCAAATCAACAGAATATACATTCTTCTCAGCACAACATTGCACTTATTCTAAAACTGACCACATAATTGGAATTAAAGCACTCCTCAGCAAATGTAAAAGAACAGAAATCACAATAAACTGTCTCTCAGACCACAGTGCAATCAAACTAGAACTCAGGATTTAGAAACTCACTCAAAACCATACAACTATATGGAAACTGAACAACTTGCTCCTGAATGACTGCTAGGTAAATAATGAAATGAAGGCAGAAATAAATATTTTTTTGAAACCAATGAGAACAATAACACAATGTACCAGAATCTCTGGGACATGTTTAAAGCAGTGTGTAGAGGAAAATTTATAGCACTAAGTGCCCACAAGAGAAAGCAGGAAAGACCTAAAATAGACACTATCACATCACAATTCAAAGAACTAGAAAAGCAAGAGCAAACAAATTCAAAAGCTAGGAGAAGGCAAGAAATAACTAAGATCAGAACAGAACTGAGAGAGATAAAGACACAAAAACCCCTTCAAAAAATCAGTGAATCCAGGAGCTGGTTTTTTAAAAGATCAACAAAATTGATAGGCTGCTAGCAAGACTAATGAAGAAGAAAAGAGAGAAGAATGAAATAGACACAATAAAAAATTCCTGTGGGATCAGAGGTGATATCCTCTCATCCCACAGGAATACAAACTACCATCAGAGAATACTATAAACACCTCTACAAAATAAACTAGAAAATCTAGAAGAAATGGATAAATTCCTGCACACATCCACCCTCTCAAGACTAAACCAGGAAGAAGTTGAATCTCTGAATAGACCAATAACAGGCTCTGAAATTGAGGCAATAATTAATAGCCTACCAACCTAAAAAAGTCCAGGACCAGACAGATTCACAGCTGAATTCTACCAGAGGTACAAAGAGGAGCTAGTACCATTCCTTCTGAATCTATTCCAATCAATAGAAAAAGAAGGAATCCTCCCTAACGCATTTTATGAAGCCAACATCATCCTGATATCAAAGCTTGGCAGAGACACAACAACAAAAAAAGAGAATTTTAGAACAATAACCCTGACGAACATTGATGCAAAAATCCTCAATAAAATACTGGCAAACCAAATCCAGCAGCACATCAAAAAGCTTATCCACCACGATCAAGTTGGCTTCATCTCTGGGATGCAAGGCTGGTTCAACATACAGAAATCAATAAACGTAATTCTTGACATAAACAGAACCAACGACAAAAACTACGTGATTATCTCAATTGATGCAGAAAAGGCCTTTGACAAAATTCAACAGCCCTTCATGCTAGAAACTCTCAATAAACTAAGTATTGGTGGAATGTATTTCAAAATAATAAGAGCTATTTATGACAAACCCACAGCCAATATCATACTGAATGGGCAAAAACTGGAAGCATTCCCTTTGAAAACTGGCACAAGACAGGGATGCCCTCTCTCACCACTCCTATTCAGCATAGTGTTGGAAGTTCTGGCCGGGGCACTCAGGCAGGAGAAAGAAATAAAGGGTATTCAAATAGGAAAAGAGGAAGTCAAATTGTCCCTGTTTGCAGATGACATGATTGTATATTTAGAAAACCCCATTGTCTCAGCCCAAAATCTCCTTAAGCTGATAAGCAACTTCAGCGAAGTCTCAGGATACAAAATCAATGTGCAAACGTCACAAGCATTACTGTACACCATTAACAAACGGAGAGCTAAATGATGAGTGAACTCTCATTCAAAATTGCTACAAAGGAATAAAATACCTAGGAATCCACTTACAAGGGATATGAAGGACCTCTTCAAGAAGAACTACAAACCACTGCTCAAGGAAATAAAAGAGGACAGAAAAAAATGGGAGAATATTCCATGTTCATGGATAGGAAGAACCAATATCGTGAAAATGGCCATACTGCCCAAGGTAATTTATAGATTCAATCCCATCCCCATCAAGCTATCAATGACTTTCTTCAAATAATTGGGAAAGAAACACTACTTTAAAGTTCATATGGAACCAAAAAAGAGCCTTCATTGCCAAGACAATCCTAAGCACAAGGAACAAAGCTAGAGGCATCACACTACCTGACTTCAAACTATACTACAAAGCTACAGTAATCAAAACAGTATGGTACTGGTTCCAAAACAGAGATATAGACCAATGGGACAGAACAGAGGCCTTAGAAATAACACCACACATCTACAACTATCTGATCTTTGACAAACCTGACAAAAACAAGAAATAGGAAAAGGATTCCCTATTAATAAATGGTGTGGGGAAAACTGGGTAGCCATATGTAGAAAGCTGAAACTGGATCCTATCCTTATATCTTATACAAAAATTAATTCAAGATGGATTAAAGACTTATATGTTAGACCTAAAACCATAAAAACCCTAGAAGAAAACCTAGGCAATTCCATTCAGGACATAGGCATGGGCAAACACTTCATGACTAAAACACTAAAAGCAATGGCAACAAAAGGCAAAATTGACAAATGGGATCTAATTAAACTAAAGAGCTTCTGCATGGCAAAAGAAATTAACATCAGAGTGAACAGGCAACCTACAGAATCGGAGAAAATTTTTGCAATCTACCCATCTGATAAAGGGGTAATATCCAGAATCTACAAAGACCTCAAACAAATTTACAAGAAAAAAACAACCCCATCAAAAAGTGGACAAAGGATATGAACAGACACTTCTCAAGAGAGGACATTTATGCAGCCAACAGACACACGAAAAAATGCTCAACAACACTGGTCATCAGAGAAATGCAAATCAAAACCACAATGAGATACCATCTCACGCCAGTTAGAATGGCAGTCATTAAAAAGTCAGGAAACACCAGATGCTGGAGTGGATGTGGAGAAATAGGAATGCTTTTACACTGTTGGTGTGAGTGTAAATTAGTTCAACCATTGTGGAAGACAGAGTAGTGATTCCTCAAGGATCTAGAACTAGAATTACCATTTGACCCAGCAATCCCATTACTGGGTATATACCCAAAGGATTATAAATCATGCTAGTATAAAGACACATGCACACATATGTTTATTACGGCACTATTCACAATAGCAAAGACTTGGAACCAACCCAAATGTCCATCAGTGATAGACTGCAATGAGAAAATGTGGCACATATACACCATGGAATACTATGCAGCCATAAGAAGGATGAGTTCATGTCATTTGCAGGGACATGGATGAGGCTGGAAACCATCATTCTCAGCAACCTATCACAAGGACAGAAAAGCAAATACTGCTTGTTCTCACTCTTAGGTAGGAATTGAACAATGAGATCACTTGGACACAGCTCAGGGAACATCACGCACTGCGGCCTGTTGTGGGGTGGGGAGCTGCAGGAGGGATAGCATTAGGATAAATACCTAATGTAAATGATGAGTTGATGGATGCAGCAAACCAACATGGCACATGTATAGCTATGTATCAAATCTGCACGTTGTTCACATGTACCCTAGAACTTAAAGTATAATTAATATATATTATATATAATTATATATGATTATATATTTTATATATATATATAGGTCTATTCATATTATCTACTTATTGTGTGAGTTTTGGCAGATTGTGCCTTCCAATAATTGGTCCATTTTATCTATGTTATCAAATTTGTGGGCATAGAATTCATGCTATTCCATTATTATCCTTTGAATGCCCATGGGATCTGTAGCAATATCCCCTTTTTGATTTCTGATATTAGTAATTTGTGTCTTCTCTCTCTCTTTCTTATCCTGGCTAGAGTCTTATCAATTGTATTGGTCTTTTCAAAGAGCCAGCATTTGGTTTAATACATTATCTGTATTAGTTTCCTGTTTTCAGTTTCATGGATTTCTGCTCTAATTTTTATTATTTGTTTACATCTGCTCACTTTGGATTGAATTTACTCTTCTTTTTTCTAGTTTTCTAAGGTAAACACTTAGAGAATTGATTTTAGATCTTTTATTTTTTTCTAGTACCAAAATTAATATAGCTACCCCAGCTTTCATTTGATTAGTATTAGCAAAGTATTTCTTTCTGTATCCCTTTACTTTCATATTTAAAGTGAGTTTCTTGTAGGCGACATATAGTTGGGCCTTATTTTTTTTTTAATCTACTATCTCTGTCTTTTAATTAGTAAATTTAGCCCATTGTCATTTAAAGTGATTATTGATTTAGGTGGGTTAATGTGTAGCAAATTTGTTAATGATTTTTATTTATTGCCCTTCTTCCTATTTTGTATCTCATTCTTTTCCTATCTTTTGTGGTCTTAGTTGAGCATTTTCTATGATTTCATTTTCTCTCCTTTCTTAGCATATCAATTATACTTCTTTTTGAAACTTTTTTAGTGGTTGCCCTAGAATTTGTGATACACATTTACAATGATTCTATGTCTATTTTCATATAACAGTATATCACTTCATGGGTAGGACAAGTACCTTAAAATATCAAAATATTCCCAATTCTTCTCTCCCATCTCTTGTATCATTGATGTAATTCATTTCACTTATTCATAAGCTATAATCATTGAATATATTTTTACTATTATTATTTTGAGCAAACTGTTACCTGTTAGCTCATTGGAAAATATGAAAAATAAAAGTTTTTATTTTACCTTCACTTATTCTTTCTCTGGCATTTTTCCTTTTTTAATGTAAATTCAAGTTTCCAAACTATACCATTTTTCTTATTTCTGAAGAATTTGTTTTAATATTTTTTGTCAGGCAGGTATACTGGTAATAACTTCCCTTAATTTTTGTCTGAGAAAGTCTTTAGTTCTCTTTTGTTGTTGAAGGATAATTTTGCAGCATATGTAACTCTAGATTGGTGATTTTTATTTTCTCTCATCACTTAAAATATTTCACTCCAGTCTCTTCTTGCTTACATGGTTTCCGAGGATAAGTTGTTTGTGATTCTTATCTTTGCTCCTCTATAGGTAAGGTATTTTTACCTCTGGCTTCTTTCAAGGTTTTTTTTTTTTTTTTTTTTTTTTTTTTTTTTTTTTTTAATTTATTTTCTGCAGTTTGAATATCATATACCTGAGTGTACATTTTTAATGAATTTATCCTGCTTGATGTTCTCTGAGCTTTCTGGATGTGTGTTTTCATGTCTGATAGTAATTTGAAAAAATTCTCTGTCATTATCGCTTAAAATATTTCTTCTGTTTCTTTCTTTTGTATCCTTCTGGTATTCCTATTACTCAACTACCTTTTGTGGTTGTTGCGCTGTTCTTGGATATTCTATTTTCTATTTTCCAGTCTTTTTCCCTTTGTTTTTCAGTTTTGGAATTTCCATTGATATATCCTCAAGCTCAGAGAATCTTTCCTTAGCCATGTCCAGTCTACTAATGAGCTCGTGAAAGGCATTCTTCATTTCTATTACAATGTTTTTGATATCTAGCATTTTATTTTTATTTTTTTCCTAGAATTCCATCTTTGTGTACATTAGTCATCTATCCTTGCATGTCGTCTATTTTTCCACTAGAGCTCTTAGCATATTAATCACAATTCTTTTAAATTTTTAATTCAATGTATCTGCCATATCTGAGTTTGGATCTGATGTTTCCTCTGTCTCTTCAGACTTTACTTTTTAATATATCTTGTAATGTTTTTTGTTGAAAATTGGAGCTGGTGCACTGGAGAAAAGAAACTCTGGTGAATAGGCCTTTAGTGATACGGTAGTAAGGTGTAGGCATAGAGGAAGTATTATTCTGTAGTTCTATAATTAAGTTGCAAACATTTAGTGAGCCTGTTCCCTTGCACTGTAATCTTCGCAAGTGCTACTCAGTCCCTTTTCCTCCCCTTAGGTAGGGTAGATCGGATGCCTAGAGGGAGTTGGGGTTAGATATCCCTTTGCCGTATAAATGTTTTGTAGTTTTGGGTTTGGCATTTTTTGCTTATCTTTTAATAGATGTCTTTCTAAATACTTCATTTTTTAAGCCACTATGTAAATGGTCTTTTTAAAACAATTCTTTCTCTAATAATATTTTTTCTCATATATGAAAGTGCAATAGATTTTTTAATACCAATCTTGTTTCCAGTAACTTTCTGAATTCACGTATTAGTATTAAAAATTTACAGATACATTTGGACTTCCTACATACATGATCATGTCATCTGCATGTAACAGTTTTATTTCTTCCTTTTTAATGACTATACCTTCTTTTCCCTGTCTTATTGCACTGGCTAACATGTGCAGTTTAATGGTGGTAGAAAGGGTAATAGTAGAGGTCTTTATCTCATTGCTGATTTTAGAGAAAAAGCTTTTAATATTTCATGAGCATAATGTTTATTATAGTCCCTTCTATTTTTGTAGATAAGATTTGTCAGATTAAGGATGTTCCCTTTTGTTCTTAGCATATGAGGTTCTTCTTAAATAGATATTACATTTTATGAAATGCTTTTACTGCATTTATTGAGATGCTTATACATTTTTGTTGTTGTTGTTTTGTTAATTGGAGAAATTTATGGATTTTTTTTAAAGAGACAGGATCTCACTCTGTTGCCCAGACTGGAGTGCAGTGTCATGACCATAGCTCACTGCGGTCTCAAACTCCTGGACTCAAGCTATCCTCCTGCCTCAGCTTTCTGAATAGCTGGGACTATGGGCATGTACCACCACACATGGTTGATCTTTTAAAAAATTTTTGTAGAGATGAGGTCTTGCTGTGTTGCCGAGGCTGATCTCAAACTCCTGACCTTAAGTGATCATCCCTTGGCCTCTCAAAGTTCTGGGATTATACACATGAAGCATCATGACTGGCCCTGGATTAATATCTTGATAGTTAAACCAATCTTGCATTTCTAGAAGAAACTCAATTGGGTCATGATGCATTAGCCTTTTTGTGAATTGCTGGATTCAATTTCTTAATATTTTCCTAATATACATACATCTATGTTCTTGACAGAGATTGACTAGTAATTTCCCTTTCTTGTAATTTTTTTGGTCAGATTTTGGGACAATGTTATGTTGTTCTGATAAAATAAGTTTGTATTTTTTCTCTCTTTTTCTAAAATCTACAAAGATTTGTGTAAAGTTAGCATAGTTTCATCATTAAATGTTTATAAAATTTCAACAGAAAGGCCAACATGAGCCTGGATATTTTCTTGTGGGAAGCTTTATAAACTATGGATTCAATTATTGGACAAATAGGGAATAATCTAGACTTTTTGTTTCTTTTTGTGTTGGTTTTTGTAGGTTTCATCATTCTAGAAATTAGTCTACTTTATTTAAACTTTCAAATTTATTGTCATAGAGTTGTTCCTAATATGTTCCTGTTATCTTTTTAACATCTATAATATCTTTACTGATGTTCCCTTTTTAATTATTGAGGTTTAAAATTCATGCCATCACTTTTTTCTTAATCAGCCTTGTTAGGTGCTTATCAAAGTTATTCATTGTTATAAAGAACCATTATTTGGTGCTATTGATTTTTCTATTGAATTATTTTATTCCATTAATATTTGCTCTTACCTTTATTGTTGCCTTCCTCATACGTTCTTTGGGTTTTATTGGCTGTTTTTCTAATTTCTTGAGATAAATCTTAAATCATTAATGTTCAGACATTCTTCTTTTCAAATAAATGAATTGTAAGGCTAAATATTTTCTTCTGAACACACATTTATCTCCATCCTCCATATTTTTTCGTTATCTAAAATGTTTTAAAGTTTAATATTTTTTAATATTTGAAGAATAATTTTCTCTGAATGAAATTCTATGTTGTAAGTTTCTTTGTTGTAGCATGTCAAATATGTCATCCCAGTTTTTCTTGGATCCTATTACTTATTTTGAGAAGTAATCTGTTAATGTTATTGTTGTTTCTCTGAAAATAATATCATCTTTCTTTAGCATGGCTTAAGATTTTTCCCTTGCTTTTTAAAAATTAGTTTTGCCAAGATGTGCATAGATGAGTTTTTCATGTATTGATTGTTCTGGGAATCTGTAGTACTTCTTGAATATATGGGTTAAGGTGTTCTATAGTTTCTGAAAAATTTTCAGCCATCATCTCTTCACATATTGAAGGATGATGAGAACTTTGTTCTCTTTTCCCTTCCCTTCTAGGAGGCAATTACACTTATGTTGGTCCTTTTCACCATGTCTCCTGTAGTAGATTAAAGATGGCCACAGATTATTTGCCAATTTTCCCATTAGGAAATGGAATCTGTTCCCCCAAAACACACTCCACCCCCTTAGAGTCTGTCCTGGCCCTGTGACTTGATTTGATTATGAGTACTTCATCCCTATAGCCAGTGGTACACAACGTGTGGTCACTGGAGCAGCAGTTTGAATATCACCAGAAAAGCACATATTTTGAGGAGCTATCCCAGACCTACCAAATAAGAAACTCTGGGAGTAGGGCACAATGAGCATTTTTTAACAAGTCTTTGAGGTGATACTGATGCATGCTAAAGTTTTAGAATAGCTGTCTAAGCTAATGGCAGTTGGTTCAAGGGGGTGGTTAGATAAACTAAGCAGGATATTTGAGTCATTTGCTATGATTATGTAAACCCTAGAAGGAAGACGCTCTCATTTTCTGATGGCATTGCTAAGCTAGTGTGATATAACCTGGAGCTATTGACAGCCACTTTCTGTCTCTTTGCAGAAAAAATGCCCCTGGAGTAGGACAGAATAAGACTGACACATAGATAAGAGAAAGCCCAGACAACTTTGTGTGAACCCTTAATCCCATTGTACCTGAAGTCCCCGATTAGCTCTTGATTTCTCAGTGATGTGAACTTTTTTCTTTGCTCAAAGTAGTTCAATTTGGTTTGTGCACTTAAAACTAAAGAATCATGACTAATACACAAGTAAGCCCCTATCCCCTTACAAATGATATCTGAAAGAGCACCTCTAACATATAAAACAGATAAATGTAGGTCTACCCTGAATGAGGAAGAAGTAGAAGTTCTAAAATCCTACCATGTGGCTCTTCTGGGGTGTGATGGTTAATTTTATATGACAATGTTACTAGGTTAAAAGATACCCAGATAGCTGATGAAATATTATTTTTGGGTGTGTCTACGAGGATGATTGATCCAGGATATCAAAGGGAAATTGGATAACCGCTCCATAATGGAGGTAAAGAAGCATATGTCTAGAATACAGGATATCCCATAGGGCATATCTTAATATTACCATACCCTTTAATTAAGGTCAATGAAAAAGTACAACTCAATCCAGACAGGACTACAAATGGCCTAGACCCTTCAGGAATGATGGTTTGGGTCACCTTGCTAGGTAAAGAGCCAAGACTGGATGAGGTGTTTACTGAAGGCAAAGGAAACACAGAATTGGTAGTAGAAGAAGGTAGTTATAAATACCAGCTACAACCACATGACCAGTTAGAAAAACAAGGACTATAATCATCGTGAATATTTTTGTTATAAGAGAATTTGTGTGTATATATACACATATGAAGGAAATACCTTTGTTTTCTTCCCTTTACTGACTTATGTAAGTATGTATAACTATAACAATACCTAATACTAAACTGTATTAGGTATTGTTAATTTTCTTCATAGTATTTAAGTTATGGGATATAAGGAGAAGAGTAAACATCACTCATGGACTTTATATCCTCTGGGAAGGGATTTGTTCATTTTTGTTTGTTTGCAGGATAGTTGCATCCTGCTAGGTGGAATTAGGATCTTGTTATTATCTTTAACTGGAGAATAAGTATGGTGTAAGGAGATACATATGAGTACCAGCTTGACAAGGGAGGGACTTGTGATTGTTAATTTTATCCATCAAGTTGACTGGGCCATATGATGCCTAGATATCTGATTAAGCATTATTTCTGGATGTGTGTGTTACCAGAAAATATTACTATTTGAACAGGTAGATTGAGTAAAGATGATCCCTCTCATTAATGTGAGTAGGCATTATCCAATCAAGGGCCAAGATAGAACAAAAAGGTAGAGGAAAGGCACTATCTTTTCTGGAGCTGGGATATCCATATTTCTCCTGCCCTTGGACTTCAGAACTCCAGATTCTTGGGCCTTCAGACTCCAACACCAGCAGCCCCTGTCCCCGCCCCAGGTTCTCACACTGTTCTTGGTTCTCCAGGTTGCAGACAACTTATCGCGGGACTTCTCAACCTCCATAGTTGCATGAGACAATTCCCGTAATAATCCTCTCATATATATATAAGTATCTTATTGGTTTTGTTTCTCTTGAGAACCCTAATACACTAGGTCCTTTCTCAGCCCACCTGGAGCCTCTTTGCAGAACAACCCCAAAGTTGTAGGCAACATAGTTTAAAAACCACTTGTAGTGGATTCTTTGTGGCCTATGACACAACCTCTTGTTCCACCTGTTTTCAGCTGCAGCTGTGATGGAGAGTTGCTTAAAGTTCCCTAACTCAAGTACTCAACTGTGTCTCTCTGCTTTTCTGTCCTTAGGCTTTTTCTAAAGTCACTAGGCTTGCTTAGTCATAGCCTGAAAACTCGGGGAAGTTAAGGCCTGTGGGAACAACCCTCTACTGGAATGAGTGGTTAAGTGTTGTGGGCTTCTATCCTGTGAAGGCACATTGCTGATGTATGTGGTGTATGGTTCTAATGGGTCTATAGTGGGATTGGTGATAACCCATAGTGATAACCAAATCAATGTTGCATTTACTTTTCTCTTCTTTCTGGCCTCATCGTCCTGCTTTATTGCTCCCATTTCTTATGATTACTTCTAAAATAAACCACCTGCACCCAACCCCTTTTCTCAGACTCTGCTTTTGGGGAAATCCAAACTAAAATATCCGTGTTAAAAAGTCTTATAGTTCTGAGTCTCAGCTCTGCAAATTAGGTTATGATATAGGCCAAATTGCTTCCTTTCTGTCGGCCTTAGAGGTGTCATTTGTAAAATGAGGAGGTTGAATTAGCTGTTTACTTGGTTCCTTCTAGCTCTGACTTTCATATAACACTATATATTGTTTCAGAAACTGAACACTTACAACATAAAACTAAAGTGATGAGGCTGGTCAATCTGAATAGTCAGGCCCTTGAAACTTCCCTGTTTTCTAGCCATCTTTTTCCATAAGTGTCCAGATGATCTGCCTCATCCTCCACCTTGATTGGTGCTTATAGATACAGACACAGAAAAACACCAAAAATACCCAGCCCAAGCAAACTATACACAGCTATTTTGACAGGGAAGAAGCTCTCAAAAACCACTGACATTCAAAGCCTCAGGTTTATGCAGGACAGAAAGATTGAGAGTGAAAACAAGTATAGGCTGAATATGATCAACTATCTGGATGACTAAATGCATCATAATAGCCTTAGTACTTTAGAGCTGGAGCCAAAAATACTTACTGCAAAATGGCTTCCATTTCATATTGATTTTAAAAAATGAAATGTTACACCTGGGGATCCAGCTATAGATTTCAATCTACTTTTCCTTGTAACTTGAGACAAATTGAAATCTATGGTAATGAACATAATCAGGAAGGGAAAGTCTATTATTTTCTTCTTTTAGTAACTAGAAATGATCAATTTGAAATTTTATTGTTTTTTATTTTTATTTTTAACACAGTGGTGGCTTCCCATGGGGCCTTAACACAATGATTGCATTGATTCCTGTGGGGGAGAAGGACAGAGAGAAGCAGTGCTTGCTGTTTTAAATGGAAGCAAGTCTGGAAGGGAGGATATTCTGCATACTACTGTCAGGTGAGAGAGGTACTCACTATGCTCACCAATGGCTTCCTTTAGCAGAACTGGTCTTACATAAGAAGAGAGTAGGCAGCCACCAACAAATATGGTTTAAGGGGTTCAGGCAGGGCTCCTGTTTTTCAGTATGTTTTCTCTTTACTCTTTGATGTGTAAAATTTCTTTGAGGTCAGAACATTCCTCTGAAATTAAAAAAAAAAAGAAAAAAACCTTTGTGAGGGTATAATGAATAGAACTGTGAGTTGGGAGTCAGGAAACAGAATTCTTTCTTCTGTTTTGTAAGTACATCATTGGCTCTGTGAACTCAGATAAGTCCCTTAACCTTTCTGTGGCTTGGTCTCCACATCTGTAAAATGATTGAGTTCAGAAATCGTTTCTATCATCCTTTGCAGCTCAAAAATCTGGACTATTGATGGAAATTCATGCTAATTCATAAATGACAGGTGTCATATTGTTTCTTAGAATTCATTGGATGGGAAGAGAGAAGTAGACAAAAAGGAAGGTAAGTATCAAGGCTAGGAGAATCTGAAAGTGGCCTGGGGACACAGAAAGGATGAATATGCTTCTTTACAATTTTACCTCTCATGTGTATTACCACTGCATCTGCAGCATTGCATAAAATGACATGAAATACAGGAGGAGGCTTGCAGTAGTCTAATAGCAATAGTTTAATACTTTCACTGAAAGATAAACCTCAATTCTGATCCTGGTTCTGCCACTTATTAGTGACTACAGGAAATGACTTAATAGTTTTGAGCCTCAATTTACACATCTGTAGAATGGGGAAGGAAGGAAGGATTTATAAGGATTTATAAGCTGGTTTTTGCCCTCTGGATGACATTGTGTCTCTCTAGTACAGAAGATCATGAGCTCTGCTCTCTGCAGGATATTAACTTGAGAGATAGAGGGAATCATCAGACATGCTAATACTTTGGCAATTTCACCAACAGTTAAGCTACATTAGTACTGCTCAGTGCTGCATCATTTCAAAGATAGCATGCAGTGCTAATATCTTTAGAATCAGCAACATTTTCCAAGGTAGTGATGCGTCATAGATCTTATCAATATCACTGAAAATGGACTCATATCTAGGTATATGAAAAGTTAAAGCTTAATTATGGATAATTGCTGTGCAGTAAACATAGTCTGTGTTCATGTAGCAAACAGTTTCAAATAACTGAAACCATTATTTTGAAGAGAATAGTCTGAAGTGAAATCCACATTTATTATTAATGTTCCTGATGTTGTCAGAAAAGCTCAATATTTTCTTGTATTCTAATTGGTTTGTTAAGTGTAAAGCTTCAACCATAGAGAAGAAAACATCTCAGAATATATCTTTAGTTGACTATGAAAATTCATCATTCCATAATGTATTTTTTATACCTTGGAGAGGACTTGATGATTAAAAACTCCTTTTATAATTATTGATATTTTAATTTAAAAGCTCTTTAGAGCCTTTAATACTTCTTTAGAAATCATGAATCCCAATTTTTCCAGTGATATATTACCTTAACGGACTACCTCCAAACCAAGAGAAGTTGAATTTCATCTTAACTCTGAGGATGACAGATTTTGAAAACCTTAAAACTTCTTGAGCAGTTTGGATCTAATATGTGGACCTCTTAAGTGGAAAATGCTGTGACTTTTCAGCTCCAGCTATTATAGAATCATCAGAATTTATTCCTCCTTTTATTTCTACACAGTAGGGATAGTATTCAAATTTCCTGCAGCTCATTGCTGCAAGATGAGGCAGATTATATATACCTACTATAAAAAGTTTGTGTGGGAAAATATGCAAGTTTCCAGTAATTTTCATTACCCAGTTTATCCATTCATAAATACCTTCCAGTGAAACAATGCAATATATACTTTGTAAGTATTACATGTTTCCTTATTAGGATTGGAAAGGAGGACCATAAAATATAACTGGCCACCTCCTTCTTGGTCATTATAGTGCATTTACTGGTGATACTACCAAGAAACATACATTAAGTTCCCGTCCAATAGATTTTTTTTCTTTATGAGAAGAACAATGTATACATCTTCCCTTTCTTTGTAACCTCTAATGCCATGTACCTGTGTGAAGAGGGGAAATCTAGACTCATTCAGGAGCTCACTGATGAGCACAACAAGTACCCAACTTGCAGCATCCCTACAACATCATTTTATTGAGACAATTGTTATTTATCAGCAGAAGCAGCAGTAGGCTGTTTGTTTCATAAGAAAACTCCCCAGCTCTTATTTAATTACCTTGGAGAACCTTATTCTCAGAAACAACACTATAATGAGTGTACCATCAGACACCAGATTTATTTCCTGAAACAGAGGGGATTTGAAATGTACAGTAAATAGGGAGTTCCTGTGAGCAGAGAATCCAAACAGTGGAGAGAGCTTACTAATGTAGGGCATGGTATTTGACCTCTTTTAATTGGTTAAAATTTCAAAATTGGCTACAATTTCAAAAACAAAGTTGTGAGGAAGAAGAAACAGCATGGGTGGTGATGGAAGAAGTGACTGGATCTCTAGAAACAACTTGAACTCTTTCTGCTCTGCAGCTCGTTGAATCCTTTGAAGATTTTTCTGCATTGTGGCTAGGTTGTTATGCTGATTATGAGACAGATCCTGGTTATGAGCACGTCACAGGGTGACGGTCTTGGTACATGATTGCATTATTGTTTTCAAGTATTCACTGTGTATCATGAAGTTGTTATCAGGTAAGTCTTACCTAGATAGACATCCTTGCTTTGACAAAATAAGTTCTTAAGAGATTCGTTTGTTTTATTTTGGTTGATGTGAAATAATCAGAATGACAGAAAGAATGAGAAAGAAAAGAATCAGACAGGAAGAATGAGAATCACTGTATATGTGATATTCACGAATCTTGGCCTCTTTTTTCCCGAAGGTAGCCAGATCTTTTGTGTTCTTTGTGTCAAGGGCATTTATCAAACTTAAAGTAGAAGCTGCTTGAAAATAAATTTTCTAGTTGCCTTTTGTGACTGTTATTGAGGAAGGGGAGGCAGAAGAGGGAGAGAGATGAGAAATTCCCTAAAGTAGAAGTGGGGCAGAGAATGACATGATAGGTGCCAAGTGTATTGGAGACCAGCACCATAAAGCTTGGCAGCATGCCAGGTAGCAGGCTCTGGAAAGAGAATGGTGGTGTGTCCAGACTGGGATCCCTAGGTAAGCTGGTCAAAGGTGACCCTTTTTTCTAGGCTCACTTCCCTAGGGTCAGCCCCCTGGCTTGGCCTGGTTTTTACACTGAAGTCTAAAGACATCTCCAGAGCATGATGAGGGAAGGGTGGAAATACCCCTAAGGGTTGAAATTCAACCTCCTATCAAGTTGGCAGAACAGGGGCTTGTATTAGATTTCCAGGGCTGCCAAAACAAAGTACCACAAACTAGGTGGTTTAAACAACAGAAATTTGTTCTTCCATAGTTCTGGAGGCCAGAAGATAAAGGTATCAATAGGGTTGCTTACTTCTGAAGGCTGTGGGGAAGAACTTGTTCCATGCCTCTTCCCTAGTTTTTGGTGATTGGTTGTTAATCTTTGATAATTTTTGGCTTGTAACCCCATCACCCTGATTTCAGTCCTTGGCTTAATCAACTATGTACATAGTGATGCCACTTGCTGAGATGGGGAAGATTGTGGGAGGGACAGATCTACACAGGAAAAATCAACAATCATATTTTGGCCAAGTTCAGACTGAAGTGCCTATAGACACATAGATAAGGATGTCAAGCAGTTAGCTGAACAGATAAGTTTCGGGCTGAATTAAGAGGTCAGGGCTAGAGAGTCCTTGTTGTACATATTATATTTAAAACAGAGGTCTAGATGAGGATGAATGTAGAGCTTGAAGAATGTAGGCACAGAAAAGAAGACTAAAGGAAAGCTTGGTATAGTCACACTTCAATGACTGAAACAGGAGAGAGAACTAGCGAAAGTGACTGAGAAGTAATGGTCAGTGAGATGGAAGGCAAATCGTGAGAAATCAAGAGAAGGGAATATTTTAAGAAGGAGGGAGTGGACAACAGTGATAAATACTGCTGAGAGGTCAAAAGAGATGAAGAGAGAGATGATCATTTGAGTTGGAAATATGGAAGACACCCTGTTAAGACTGGTTTCAGTGGAAAGGGAAAGAGTGGTGTGTTGGGAAAGAAGCCTGGTTTTAGAGGATTGAGGGAGAATAGGAGAAGAAGTAGAGACAGCAGCTTAGAGCAGAGAAACATGGATATATAGAGCTAGATGGAATTATACTGCAGTGACAAAAACCAACTAAAAGCTTCAAACAAAATTGGTTTGTTTCTTGATCACATTCCATGACAGTAGCTAGAGGTCAGCTATGCCCTGTACCATGTGTCTTATGTCTGGACACAAGCTGACAGAGTTCCCCCAGTCTGGGGCACATCCTTTTGATAGAAGAGAGAAGAAGCAAGAGACAGAACCATGCCATACAATGTCTCAAATCTTCAGGTTGAATTTGCCGTGCTACACATTTACACACATTCCATTGACCAAATCAAGTTACATGGCCAAGCCCAATGTCAATGGGTAGAGAAGTACACTCCTTCTGTAAGGCACTTCACTGCCTATGGTAATGTGCACAAATGAAGAAATAGTGAATACTTGAAAACAATAATGCAATCTATCCCCCCACCTCTGCAACCACCACATACACACACCTTTTTTTTTTTTTTTTTTTTTTTTTTTTTTTTGGTGGGTGATATAGACCATGTTTGCATGCTGTTGGAAATAATGCAGTAGATCGACTAATTGAAGAAAAAATCCTGTGAGGAGGTGAGGTTGCTTTCTTAGGGGTAAGAATACTATATTATTAACAGGAAGAAAGGTATAGAGAGAGTACAGAAACTGAAAGGTTGGTATGCTTGCCATGTTTTTTATATGATGACTTCTTGATTCTAAATTTTGGTTCTGTTTTTGCTCCGAATAATGTGTAAGATCAAGGTACTTGGGGAGTATGTTTTCTGAAATTTGAATGTTTAGACATCTTTTGTTGCCTGTTGCCTTCAACAAAACAATTTGATGGGTCTGGAATTATTTTTTTAATCTCCAAATGTCTAGCCATGTTGCTACATTGTTGTATAGTAGTATTTCGGTTATAGAGGTGTTTAATACCATGATCTCGTTATCTCTAGGACATGCCCCCCACGGGTTATAGCAGCTCAATGCCTACTTATTGAACGAGTGCATGCATGAACTGCATGTATTACATTTTTTCAGACAACTCTTTAATGGCTCATTCTTTAATATTTTTAATTAGATCATCTTTTTTAGCTCTGGCAGAGTAAAATGCAATTCTCTTTGATGAATACTAAGTATGAAAGGAAAAAATAAGTGTTATAAGCATGTATTTTGAGAATGAAGTCCTGTAAAATGTAGATAGATCAGGTACAATTAAAAAGTAACATGTAGGTTGTAGTCTCCTTTCTTGCCTGAGACAGTATGAAGAAAATCATGTGTCTATTAAGGTGGTAAAGCAGCAAGGCTTTCAGGGTGAAAACTGGATCTTCCTTACAGTCTGTATATTAAGATCATCAATCTTAGTAATAACTTCTACTGGATGAACAAATATAAGAGATTTCACCTACGTAGAGTTAAGAAATGAACTCACTTCCTTCTCATAAAATATCCTTTCCTTCATAGCAATGGTAAAAGGTGGTAACTCAAGTAATTATCATTGAAGAATGAGAACACCTACTTAAAGCGTCCTTGCATAGATGGCTTCCTTGCCCTCTTCACTGAGCAAAGCTGTTGGGATTGGAGAGATGGGTGTGAATGCTCAAGTGTGTGGCACTTCAATATGCCATGACATTTTCCAGTAAGTTTTGGGCTATTGAGTTGCCACTTGTCTTCTTTGAAAACCATGATTCTTAATTATAAGAAACCCATTTTGACAAAGATTGAGAGCGGCAGAGACTTAAGTGGAAAGTTAACTGTCAGAATATCATCTGGCCCGGCCCCCCCCCTTTTTCTGTGTTCTGGAGAGTATTTGGGAACAAAGATCCAATTTCATAGCTATTGCTCTTTAGTATATTAATTGGCAGTGATGGGAGGGGGAAGTTCATGACATTTCTGCCCAATAACTTTTAAATTATTCGTAAAACAAAAAAATCGCTTGGTTCATTTTTGAAATTTAGGTGTTGTCTAACCAATAGGAAGCGCAGGGACCTCTGGGAGACAGCAAACCTTCTTCTGTAGTTTGGCCGTAGGGAGACCCAGGTTTGAAAAATGATTCTGTCACCTACTACTTGACTGAAATTGGGAACGATTTTTGTTTTCTTTTTGGAGGCTGGTTTTACTCATGTATAAATATGAATACTAGTGTTTGTCTTATTAACTCATCTATTTACTCTTTTCATAATCACTGATTAGTTACCATATACTCATCCCTGGTTTGTGGATACTAAAAATGCAAATAACAATAGCTAACATTTGATGAGTACTAACAAAATATAAGCCACTCTGAATACATCTCTTTTATTGTTCCCATCAGATTTGTGAGAAAAATGGATTACCATTATGTTCATTTTACAGATAAGAAAGCTGCACTTAGAGTTCAAGTACCTTGTCCAAGTTACATAAATTAGGAAGCATGGAGCCGAAATTCAAACCAACACAGTCTTCAGTTGAGAGTTTATTTTCTTAACCACTGTGTTATACTGCAAAGATGTAATGATACACTCTCTGCTTGCTAGTATGGACACAGACAAGAAAGTAAGCAATTATAATAAATGGATGTGCGAAGTATCCAGGCATTGTAGAAGAACAAGCATTTACTTCCTTAGAATCAACTTTGTTTTGAGATCCAAGATCCTGATGAATCTACAGAAGTCTTATCTGATGTGTTGGATTTTGTGCTGATATCAAAGCTGTTGGCATCAGAAACACGCATACATACTATAATTTTGGAAATGTCAATATTTAACATCAGTCACTCTCTATAAAAATTCGTGATGTTATAGTGATAGAGTACCAGAAATCTTACCAAATTTCTGCTCCTAGGAAATACTTAGCACAGGCTGCCATTTACATTAAGAAGATGATTAGACTATTTTAAAGATTCTGATTTTGTTAATGACTGATGCTATTAAGAATACAATTCACAGAAAATATGCTAATAATATTTTCATTAATCAAGTGCATATTTTAATAAAAACCAAAACATAATTTTTATAAGCACATTATAGGAGGATGTGATGTGTGAACTGTACTATAAAGGCACCGATAAATCAGAGTGAAACAAATGAAAATAATTTTTAATGACTTGAAGTTTGGGTCAGAAAAAAAGTGAAATTAGAACGTTTTGAATTAGTAGCAGACTGCGGCTTGAAGACCTCGATAACAATCCACCCTTTGTATGTACGGTGTGCTATTAACTTGAAAGCAAAAATGACCTCTGTAAAACATTGCCTTTTGTTAATTAGACAACTTTGAGCCTTTGAACATGAATCATTAACTACTGATATTGCCCTAAGGCCAAATATTTGTGATCTCCTGGGGCTGTGAGAGATAAAGAAGAAAAAACAATGAGGAAAGGAAAGTGCTTATTTCTCAGTTTTAGATTATCCAATTATTTCAAGTAGAGAAATATCATTAATAGGGTCACTTAAAATAGAGTAAGTGGGAAAATAGGAAGACAGCATCCCTGTTTCAGGCATGGAATTTTATGACAATTACAAAAGCCTAGCAATCTATCATTTTAGTGGTGGCAGGAGAATAGTGGGTTGCAAGCTCCTCTGTGTGAGGAAGATGTGACATGTACCAGTAACATCTCTATTACTACAAAGTAGGGGACCCAGCTTTCAAACAAAGCCTGGCTACTATTATTAAGGACTTCTGTGATGTTCTTGGCCATGTGAGACTATGTAGATTGAAAGGGAAATTTCATTATATCTTTAAACATTTAAATACTTGGCTTCATAGTTCACTGATCTTGAGCAGCCTGACTCTCATTTTGATTCAGGTTTCCTTTGTTCCTTGGTTATTTATTGATGGTGCCTTTCTCATTTATTGTGTCACATTGAGAGGCGCTCCCTCCCTAAATGTAGAATTACTCTGGTGTGCTGATTTTGCCAGTGATGTGACATTTCCTGGGATCATTTGTAGGATTATCTCTTTGAAGCTCTGGTGTCAGGATCCACTGCACACGTGGTGAGGAGAGTATTCTTTATCTGCAAAACTACAGATTACTAGGAAGAGCCTGCTTTACTCTGCTCTTACAGCTCTTTTGTGGCCTCTGTTCCTAGGAAGCAAAAGAAGTAGAGGTGATAGGTAAGGACCAAAGTGTTCTCCACTCTGTTCACATCAAGAGACTTCAGCACCCAGAGACTATAAGCAGTGGCTGAGGAGAAATGGAGTGAGGAGGTAGTGTCAAGGAGAAAATGACTCTGAAATACTTCACAATATGGAAAGTGCTGTATTTAAGGATTGTAGGTATTAGTATTATTTTTATTTCTTGCTTTGACAATTTAAATTTCCTGTGCTCCCTCTGAAATGAAGCAAGGGACCAGGCTGTATTTTTCCTTCTAACACTTTTCTCTTCCCTGCCACTTTCTTTCCTCTTTGGTACTTTTCATGCTATGCCCCTTACCCCTCCTCTAATAATGAGGTCCAGTAAGCGGCAAATAGAAGGTCTGGGCAGACCCACTCCCTGTCTCTGTTCCATGACCCCTGCCCCTGCAAACCATGAGAAAACTAATGGTGATCTTGTCGACTATTCCTATGTTCAGAACCTTCCACATGAGTCACAGCTAGTTTCTACTCCAGCATCCCGGCCCTCTAAGTGCCTCTTCCAATGTCCTCTCCCTCATACCTAGCTTTTTCTGTGGCCTATTCTTTGTTTCCATTGGCAGGTACTTTCTTTTTTTTCTTTTTGGTCTCTTTATGTGCTCAATTTTAATAAAAATCATGGCCCTTTTGCACTGTTACAGGCATTTTGTCATAATCTTCAGGCAATAAAAGAGAGAAACATTTCAAATGAAAGCAACAGGGACTGTGCCCATATCATCTTTGTTGGATACATGCCAGTTTGCACAGCTAATGGTCTTCTTTGTGCATGGGTGGTTATTAGATGTTTAATGACCATTGCTCTGTTAGAACTCTAGATGTTCTTAGCTCTGGGTGAACAGTTTAAAATCTGGCTGCATTAGCAAATACCTCATTGTAAGAAGACATATTTCTTCCTATTTCTAAGTGAGGACACAAGGAAGACTTAGTTTTTTATTTTTATGGGGGATGAGATTCGGTGGGACAGTGGATCTGTTCCATCAATAATTCTTATTGAAAGACTGCTAGGTAAGGATATCATAAGCACCTGGGTATTTAGAATGAAGGGTGATATAAATAGAAATAAATCTTGTTTATAATTTTATTTATGGAGGAAACACATGATTTCTTGATCAGAGATTTTGGGATTCTGTTTCCTTCTGTTTCCCTGGACCTAGGAAAAGACTTGGTCCATAATGGATACTCAGTAAGTGTCCTAGCCAACTACATAGTGAATGAATGAATGCAAAATGTAAACACAGGAAGAGAAATACATGGCAAGCAGAAGGTAAATACTCAGACATTGCTAATGAAACCATCAGTCAAGGAAAGCCAACAGTTCAGTGGCAGTATCTCTGGTAGAAAAGGTGAATATACATGGAAAGCAAGTAGTTTTGTTTTTGTGACCTCTCTGTGCCTCCGTTTCTTCATCTGTAAAAATAAACAGTCTGAATTAGATCAATATTTTTAAAACTTTAGCTTTGTGCATGATAATCACCTTGTTGAAAAGTAAGTTTGGGAATCCACTCCCAGATAATCTGAGCTGGTGGTTCTGGGGTAGAGGTTAGGAGTCTATGTTTTTCAAAAGCCATGTTCAGTTACCTCCATGGATTGATGGCCAGTCTTTGAGTTGGCTGACCTTGGGTCAAGCGTACAGAGTTCTGGCTGGAGTGAAGCTATTCAAGTGTACAGAAGATAGCCTTCCCAACTCAAAGAACTGCTTTTGTCAAAACAGGCTGTGAGTGTAGCAAGCACTATGACTGACCTACCCACTTCAGTATTAACCAACTTGGCTGTCACATGCTCATGTGATAGAAATGGCCTTGCTCAAAGCACCAAGATTCTTCTGATGGAGCTGAAGTCACAATGGGTTTGGTTGCTTCCTGTTCTGGCGAGGCACTTCTGCCTTCCAAATGCCATGCTTTATGCTAACAAAACTGACAAGACTCTGTGTCAGCCTTTGCTGATGTTATTGCTGAAAAACTGGTACCTGTTTTTACTTCACCTTGTACCTTCCTAAGTTCTTTTCAGTTGAGTTGATGGACTGTGGCACTCCTGACTTGAGCTCAAGTACATATGCCTTAAGGAAAATGGCATTTATTTTCCTTATCTTTCATTTTTTATGTTATTTTTACAGGAATACACTTTGTAGTTTTATAGCTAGGACAAAAGTGAATGAGCCCAGGTAGTCTTGTTAAATACCTCTCTTCTCTGGGTGTAATGGAATTTTTTTAAAAAATTCTTATAAATCTCTCCAATCAGCTTGACATTCCTCCCATCTCTTCTTTAGGTGACTCTTATTTCCTGGTTGGTGAAGAATATCTATGGCATTCCATAAGTGCTTCTGTCTTAACAGGGTCTTGTGAAACATTTATTATTGTTCATTGGCTCCAGTTGCAAATATTGTAGTAAGAGTTCATTTCCATGATATGTTTTGGGAACTGGGGTGATGCTGACAAAAGAGCACAGTGCCTGGCACATAGTAGATACCCATAAATGCTGTTGGATGAACAGATTAATGCCTAAGTTGGGGATGTCAAGTCCTGACTCTGCTATTTATGAGTTCTGCCTTCTGAGGCAACTCATTCAGCCTTTCTGAACTTCAGTTTCCTAATCCGTAAATGAGTTCAGATTAGGTGGCCTCTTTCTGCTAAAAAAAAAAAAAAAAAAAAAAGTTACAATTCTGATATGACTCTAAGCATAAAAGGTACCCTGGATAGTTGTGATTGTATATTGAATATTTGCCTTACCTCTCAGGATGCTTTCTGCTGCAAATTCAAAGTAATAGAAATCCTAGACTGAAATGGCCTAAAGGACATTTATTCTCTTACATAACAGGAAGATGAGAGGTAGTGCAGGCTTTATATTTCAGTGATTCAGCAGCTCAGCAATGTCACAGGAACCCAGGAGCTTTTGTATCTCTGCTCTGTGATCTTCTGCATCAGCTTCATCCTTTTACTGGTTCTCCTGGAGACTTTATGTAAATTGAAGTGTCATGCTTTTCACATCCAATGTGAGAGAGAAGAAAAATCTCCTAGCCAACTACATAATATACTTCCTCTTCTTCAGTCTGTTTGGGCCAAACAAAGACCTGTGCTCCTTGCTGGACCAACTGAGCCCCCACAGGATTAAATAGGGTGATTAAATTTGACTGATCATGTGGGATGGAATAGACATGAGTCTACTCATGCAATGTCTACTTAGGTTTCTTAATCATTTCTGCAATTGCTCTTCAGGTGCCAGTCATATATCTGTTGTCCATTATTGACTATTATATATCTGGTCTTGCAGTGGTGAATAGAAGGCAAAATCTACTTTGATGCCTTTATGCATGTACTAGTAGGTATTAGGCTTGCTATTGTAACTATGACAGACCAAGAACCCAGTTTCAACTTGGTTACTATATTGAAGACACCTTTGATATATTTCAAGTTATTCCTTCTTTTCTCAGTATTTTTTAATTGACAAAAATTTTATATCATGTACAGCATCAATCCTTTTTGGCATCTGTATTTGTCAGGGTTCTCTTAGAGGGACAGAAGTAATAGGATATATATAAAGGGGAGTTTAT
Source organism: Chlorocebus sabaeus (assembly GCF_047675955.1). Lineage (NCBI taxonomy): Eukaryota > Metazoa > Chordata > Mammalia > Primates > Cercopithecidae > Chlorocebus > Chlorocebus sabaeus. The sequence goes on from NC_132925.1 coordinate 60,664,670, forward strand.
TAAGTATTAACTCATACAATCACAGTGTCCCATAACAGGCGTCTGCAAGTTGAGGAGCAAGGAGAGTCAGTCTGAGGCCCAAAACTGAAGAACTTGGAGGCCAATGTTCAAAGGCAGGAAGCATCAAGCATGGGAGAAAGATGTAGGCTGGGAGGCTAGGCCCATCATTGTTTCATGCTTTTCTGCCTGCTTTATATTCGTTGGTGGCTGATTAGATGGTGCCCACCTGATTAAGGGTGAGTTTGCCTTCTCCAGCCCACTGACTCAAATGTTAATCTCCTTTGGCAACACCCTCACAGACAAACCCAGGATCAACATTGCATCCTTCAATCCAATCAATTTGACACTCAGTATTTTTTTTTTTTTTTGGCTTTTTTTTTTTTTTTTTAAATTTATTTATTATTATTAAACTTCAAGTTGTAGGGTACATGTGCACAACGTGCAGGTTTGCTACATATGTATACTTGTGCCATGTTGGTGTGCTGCACCCATCAACTCATCATTTACATCAGGTATAACTCCCAATGCAATCCCTCCCCCCTCCCCCCTCCCCATGATAGGCCCCGGTGTGTGATGTTCCCCTTCCCGAGTCCAAGTGATCTCATTGTTCAGTTCCCACCTACAAGTGAGAACATGCGGTGTTTGGTTTTCTGTTCTTGTGATAGTTTGCTAAGAATGATGGTTTCCAGCTGCATCCATGTCCCTACAAAGGACACAAACTCATCCTTTTTTATGGCTGCATAGTATTCCATGGTGTATATGTGCCACATTTTCTTAATCCAATCTGTCACTGATGGACATTTGGGTTGATTCCAAGTCTTTGCTATTGTGAATAGTGCTGCAATAAACATACGTGTGCATGTGTCCTTATAGCAGCATAATTTATAATCCTTTGGGTATATACCCAGTAATGGGATGGCTGGGTCATATGGTACATCTAGTTCTAGATCCTTGAGGAATCGCCATACTGTTTTCCATAATGGTTGAACTAGTTTACAATCCCACCAACAGTGTAAAAGTGTTCCTATTTCTCCACATCCTCTCCAGCACCTGTTGTTTCCTGACTTTTGAATGATCGCCATTCTAACTGGTGTGAGATGGTATCTCATTGTGGTTTTGATTTGCATTTCTCTGATGGCCAGTGATGATGAGCATTTTTTCATGTGTCTGTTGGCTGTATGAATGTCTTCTTTTGAGAAATGTCTGTTCATATCCTTTGCCCACTTTTGGATGGGGTTGTTTGTTTTTTTCTTGTAAATTTGTTTGAGTTCTTTGTAGGTTCTGGATATTAGCCCTTTGTCAGATGAGTAGATTGCAAAAATTTTCTCCCATTCTGTAGGTTGCCTGCTCACTCTGATGGTAGTTTCTTTTGCTGTGCAGAAGCTCTTTAGTTTAATGAGATCCCATTTGTCAATTTTGGCTTTTGCTGCCGTTGCTTTTGGTGTTTTAGACATGAAGTCTTTGCCCATGCCTATGTCCTGAATGGTACTACCTAGGTTTTCCTCTAGGATTTTTATGGTATTAGGTCTAACATTTAAGTCTCTAATCCATCTTGAATTAATTTTCATATAAGGAGTAAGGAAAGGATCCAGTTTCAGCTTTCTACTTATGGCTAGCCAGTTTTCCCAGCACCATTTATTAAATAGGGAATCCTTTCCCCATTTCTTGTTTCTCTCAGGTTTGTCAAAGATCAGATGGCTGTAGATGTGTGGTATTATTTCTGAGGACTCTGTTCTGTTCCATTGGTCTATACCTCTGTTTTGGTACCAGTACCATGCTGTTTTGGTTACTGTAGCCTTGTAGTATAGTTTGAAGTCAGGTAGCGTGATGCCTCCAGCTTTGTTCTTTTGACTTAGGATTGTCTTGGAGATGCGGGCTCTTTTTTGGTTCCATATGAACTTTAAAGCAGTTTTTTCCAATTCTGTGAAGAAGCTCATTGGTAGCTTGATGGGGATGGCATTGAATCTATAAATTACCTTGGGCAGTATGGCCATTTTCACGATATTGATTCTTCCTATCCATGAGCATGGTATGTTCTTCCATTTGTTTGTGTCCTCTTTTATTTCACTGAGCAGTGGTTTGTAGTTCTCCTTGAAGAGGTCCTTTACATCCCTTGTGAGTTGGATTCCTAGGTATTTTATTCTCTTTGAAGCAATTGTAAATGGAAGTTCATTCCTGATTTGGCTCTCTGTTTGACTGTTACTGGTGTATAAGAATGCTTGTGATTTTTGCACATTAATTTTGTATCCTGAGACTTTGCTGAAGTTGCTGATCAGCTTAAGGAGATTTTGGGCTGAGACAATGGGGTTTTCTAAATATACAATCATGTCGTCTGCAAACAGGGACAATTTGACTTCTTCTTTTCCTAACTGAATCCCCTTGATTTCTTTCTCTTGCCTGATTGCCCTAGCCAGAACTTCCAACACTATGTTGAATAGGAGTGGTGAGAGAGGGCATCCCTGTCTTGTGCCAGTTTTCAAAGGGAATTTTTCCAGTTTTTGCCCATTCAGTATGATATTGGCTGTGGGTTTGTCATAAATAGCTCTTATGATTTTGAGGTACGTTCCATCAATACCGAATTTATTGAGCGTTTTTAGCATGAAGGGCTGTTGAATTTTGTCAAAAGCCTTTTCTGCATCTATTGAGATAATGATGTGGTTCTTGTCTTTGGTTCTGTTTATATGCTGGATTATGTTTATTGATTTGCGAATGTTGAACCAGCCTTGCATCCCAGGGATGAAGCCCACTTGATCATGGTGGATAAGCTTTTTGATGTGCTGCTGAATCCGGTTTGCCAGTATTTTATTGAGGATTTTTGCATCGATGTTCATCAGGGATATTGGTCTAAAATTCTCTTTTTTTGTTGTGTCTCTGCCAGGCTTTGGTATCAGGATGATGTTGGCCTCATAAAATGAGTTAGGGAGGATTCCCTCTTTTTCTATTGATTGGAATAGTTTCAGAAGGAATGGTACCAGCTCCTCCTTGTACCTCTGGTAGAATTCAGCTGTGAATCCAGCTGGTCCTGGACTTTTTTTGGTTGGTAGGCTATTAATTATTGCCTCAATTTCAGAGCCTACTATTGGTCTATTCAGGGATTCAACTTCTTCCTGGTTTAGTCTTGGAAGAGTGTAAGTGTCCAGGAAATTATCCATTTCTTCTAGATTTTCCAGTTTATTTGCGTAGAGGTGTTTATAGTATTCTCTGATGGTAGTTTGTATTTCTGTGGGGTCGGTGGTGATATCCCCTTTATCATTTTTAATTGCGTCGATTTGATTCTTCTGTCTTTTCTTCTTTATTAGTCTTGCTAGTGGTCTGTCAATTTTGTTGATCTTTTCAAAAAACCAACTCCTGGATTCATTGATTTTTTGGAGGGTTTTTTGTGTCTCTATCTCCTTCAGTTCTGCTCTGATCTTAGTTATTTCTTGCCTTCTGCTAGCTTTCGAATGTGTTTGCTCTTGCTTCTCTAGTTCTTTTAATTGCGATGTTAGAGTTGACACTCAGTATTAACCATCAGAGCATTATATAGAAAATCCAGATTAAGTAAATAGCACATTTCTTGCTCTCCAGGAATTCAGAGTTTCATAGAAGAAGCAAGAAAGAAATACTCAAAAAGTTAAATTAGAATACAAGGAGAGTACATGTGAAGTGCCAAAGGACCCATAACAATATATAACCAACTACTAGACACCTACTGTGTACGAGGCGTTGTTTAGGTGTGTTGTATATGTGGCTATATTTAATTCTTGCAACAAACCTACTAAGTAGATGGTGATATCTCCACTTGATGGAGGAGAAAACTTAGGCTCACAGGGATTAAGTACAAGACCCAGATAACACAGAGCTGGGATTTGAACCCAGAGCTCTCTTTCCAAAGCCTGTGTTAATTTTACTACATCATGCTTTGAACAATATGTAAAAGTAAGACCAGAAACTTCCAAACAATTAAGTATTTTTTATCAACTTATTTTGGGGTGTTGGGCTAAAGGGGATGCAATTAAGAGGAGTTAAGGTCACAGAACAGGAAAGGGTGATTGTCACAGATTGAGTTCTCAAGAAGCAGATGCTAAAATGGAGTTTGAGATGCAAGACATTTATTGGGTTTCAACACATGCAAAGGGGAACAGCAAGCAAAATTGGACAGAGAAAGAAGTTAAACTGTGATGCAGGCCCAAGAAACTCATGGCCAGGTTGGCAGGGAGTGCTGCAGTGAGCATTGCCCTGCATAGTGTCCTGCTACAGGCTGAATGGCAAGACCTGTCTAGCCCCACTTTGCCCAACCACTGGATAAAGCTATCCTGGGAAGGGCATGACCTCTGTGAGCCAGCTCTCTGCAGCTAAGGTGGTCCTGCAGAGGTTGACAGCTGGAGGCTGCCTGCTGGCAATACTCCCTGCGGCAGGGAAGCAAGGCCTTCCTTGAAGGGGACCTGGACCATGCCTTTCTATGTCTGCCACAGTGATGCCAAGGGCAAATTCTGCCTGTATCCCAGTTCTACCCATATCCTAGTTTGTGTCCAGTGGGTGTTACTAAAAGTGGTGAGTGGGGACTTATTTGAGTGAAATGGATAGGGGCCTGGGAGTGATGAGCCCACAGATGTCATTTCCATGCTTGCCAAAATGCTTAGGGAAGGATATCTTTCAGTCTGGCCTCATTTCTTTCAAACTAGGGTCTCATTTACTTTCTCAGAAGCAATTTTGAAAATGGGCCATGGTGTATCAAAAGACAGGAGTCATGCTTTTTATCATAGCAGTGAGGTTGGGCCAAACCAGGTCACCAGAGTTTATTGTTTTTTCAAAGCTGATGGATTTCTAGGATTGGGCTCTGCTGTGGTAATCACCAGATCACAGAAAGCTTCTTGAGGTCAAAAGTTTATTCCCATCATTCAGGGATCCTGGCTGACTCACTGACTCATCTGCTGAGGCCTAGGTTACTAAAGTGACCTGGAGATCTTTTCTTTCCCACACTGCTTGCTTGAGTTTGCATGTAATAATTGAGAGATATTACAAAATCTAAACCACACTAATGAGCCCATGAAATAAGGCTGGAGGAGAAGTGTAGATTCTCCTTTCTCACTCAGATATCACACATAACATTCCACCTTATCTTGCAACAGTCAGACAGGTCTGGAGTAGTCTTTCCTGGCTCTCTGAGATGCTAGGACAACTGAGTGCCCAGCATACCCAGTGCAGGTTAGTGGGGATATTTGCAAGCAGGCAGCGTGCATCTATGAAAGAATCCTCCGAAAGATGTGTTGGAGTTGCTAATGGAAGCTATTTTTCCTTCTCTCCTTTCCTGTCCAGAATGTGCTGCCCATCTCCTTCTTAGGCTCTGTATTAGTCCATTTTCATGCTGTTGATCAAGACATACCCAAGACTGGGAAGAAAAAGAGGTTTAATTGGGCTTACAGTTCCACATGGCTGGGGAGGCCTCAGAATCATGGTGGGAGGCAAAAGGCACTTTTTACATGGTAGCAGCTGGAGAAAATGAGAGAGAAACAAAAGCAGAAACCCCTGATAAACCCATTGGATCTCATGAGACTTATTCACTATCAGGAGAATAGCATGGGAAAGACCAGCCCCCCATGATTCAGTTACCTCTCCCTGAGTCCCTCCCACAACACGTGGGAATTCTGGGACATACAATTCAAGTTGAGATTTGGGCTACAGCCAAATGATGTCAGGCCCCATCAGGTTCCTAGGCTTGCTAGGTGGATGTGAAAGGCCTTGATACACTGAAGCTGAGCTCTCAAGCTTCAAGCCACACACAACCTCAGCCAGGAGAACAAGGGAGCTAGCTTTTGGCAGGGTTCCACACGGACTCTATTGGAGAGACAATTGGTGGTACTGTCATTAGGTACCTCTTAATGGCTTTCTTAAATGTGCTGACTTAAATTTATTTAGTTCTAGGGGTTCTCTGAGCCATCATAACTATATTTCAAATTGTGATATCTATAAATTAGAAATGCCACTTTTCTTCAGCTCAAGAATTTCAATGAACCAATTATTCAAAACCAAATTTAATCAAGTGCATTTTTTTTCCTTTGCAAGCGTATGTTCCCTGGGCCTGCAAAGAAACACAATGTTGCCATCGGATTGGCTGAACAGAGCTGATAGATGGGGCTGTCAGAATTTATTGCTAATTTGGCTGTTAAGCCTTGCAAAGACTTGACACAGAACTGGTGCCTTACATAATAATATTTAGTGTCTGGCCTTGGGTTTAAACTTCAGTTTTCCCAAGTGTTGGTAAACACATGGCTTTGCTGTGCTTTTGCAAATACCCTCGACTTGGTTGATTTCCTTTGACAGAAGATAATGTACAGTTGTGGCAATTGTTTTAGTGCATTCTCTCTTTGTTCTCATTGTGCCCCATGTGCTATAACTTGTGCGTGTGTGTGTGTGTGTGCACTCATGCACACAGGTGTTTCAAGTACCTCTGACTGTGGCATCCACAACCTATTTTATTGGATAAGGGTATAAATTATGGCCATGGAAAAAGGACTGCAGAAGGTTACCAGAGTAAGAGAGTATGGGAAATATTATAAATTCTTTTGTCATATTTAGAGACCAAAAATGTACTAAGAGCACAAAATCAGCCCAAGATTCCCTAGGCTGAATCCTGGCATCACTATTTACTAGTTGTATTACCTTGGTGAGTGATTTGTTATGGGAATATGATCCATGTAAAGTGGTTACTCATTGCCTGGTTAGAAACTGCCCACTTAATCCAGCATATAAACAGAACCAAAGACAAAAACCACATGATTATCTCAATAGATGCAGAAAAGGCTTTTGACAAAATTCAACAGCCCTTCATGCTAAAAACGCTCAATAAATTCAGTATTGATGGAACGTACCTCAAAATAATAAGAGCTATTTATGACAAACCCATAGCCAATATCATACTGAATGGGCAAAAACTGGAAGAATTCCCTTTGAAAACTGGCACAAGACAGGGATGCCCTCTCTCACCACTCCTATTCAACATAGTGTTGGAAGTTCTGGCTAGGGCAATCAGGCAAGAGAAAGAAATAAAGGATATTCAGTTAGGAAAAGAAGAAGTCAAATTGTCCCTCTTTGCAGATGACATGATTGTATATTTAGAAAACCCCATTGTCCCAGCCCAAAATCTCCTTAAACTGATAAGCAACTTCAGCAAAGTCTCAGGATACAAAATTAATGTGCAAAAATCACAAGCATTCTTATACACCAGTAACAGACAAACAGAGAGCCAAATCATGAATGAACTTCCATTCACAATTGCTTCAAAGAGAATGAAATACCTAGGAATCCAACTTACAAGGGATGTGAAGGACCTCTTCAAGGAGAACTACAAACCGCTGCTCAGTGAAATAAAAGAGGACACAAACAAATGGAAGAATATACCATGCTCATGGATAGGAAGAATCAATATCGTGAAAATGGCCATACTCCCCAAGGTTATTTATAGATTCAATGCCATCCCCATCAAGCTACCAATGAGTTTCTTCACAGAATTGGAAAAAACTGCTTTAAAGTTCATATGGAACCAAAAAAGAGCCCGCATCTCCAAGACAATCCTAAGTCAAAAGAACAAAGCTGGAGGCATCACGCTACCTGACTTCAAACTATACTACAAGGCTACAGTAACCAAAACAGCATGGTACTGGTACCAAAACAGAGATATAGACCAATGGAACAGAACAGAGTCCTCAGAAATAATACCACACATCTACAGCCATCTGATCTTTGACAAACCTGAGAGAAACAAGAAATGGGGAAAGGATTCCCTATTTAATAAATGGTGCTGGGAAAATTGGCTAGCCATAAGTAAAAAGCTGAAACTGGATCCTTTCCTTACTCCTTATACGAAAATTAATTCAAGATGGATTAGAGACTTAAATGTTAGACCTAATACCATAAAAACCCTAGAAGAAAACCTAGGTAGTACCATTCAGGACATAGGCATGGGCAAGGACTTCATGTCTAAAACACCAAAAGCAATGGCAGCAAAAGCCAAAATTGACAAATGGGATCTCATTAAACTAAAGAGCTTCTGCACAGCAAAAGAAACTACCATCAGAGTGAACAGGCAACCTACAGAATGGGAGAAAAGTTTTGCAATCTACTCATCTGACAAAGGGCTAATATCCAGAACCTACAAAGAACTCAAACAAATTTACAAGAAAAAAACAAACAACCCCATCCAAAAGTGGGCAAAGGATATGAACAGACATTTCTCAAAAGAAGACATTCATACAGCCAACAGACACATGAAAAAATGCTCATCATCACTGGCCATCAGAGAAATGCAAATCAAAACCACAATGAGATACCATCTCACACCAGTTAGAATGGCAATCATTAAAAAGTCAGGAAACAACAGGTGCTGGCGAGGATGTGGAGAAATAGGAACACTTTTACACTGTTGGTGGGATTGTAAACTAGTTCAACCATTATGGAAAACAGTATGGCGATTCCTCAAGGATCTAGAACTAGATGTACCATATGACCCAGCCATCCCATTACTGGGTATATACCCAAAGGATTATAAATCATGGTGCTGTAAAGACACATGCACACGTATGTTTATTGTGGCACTATTCACAATAGCAAAGACTTGGAATCAACCCAAATGTCCATCAGTGACAGACTGGATTAAGAAAATGTGGCACATATACACCATGGAATACTATACAGCCATAAAAAAGGACGAGTTTGTGTCCTTTGTAGGGACATGGATGCAGCTGGAAACCATCATTCTTAGCAAACTATCACAAGAACAGAAAACCAAACACCGCATGTTCTCACTCATAGGTGGGAACTGAACAATGATATCACCTGGACTCGGGAAGGGGAACATCACACACCGGGGCCTATCATGGGGATGAGGGAGGGGGGACGGATTGCATTGGGAGTTATACCTGATGTAAATGACGAGTTGATGGGTGCTGACGAGTTGATGGGTGCAGCAGAGCAACATGGCACAAGTATACATATGTAACAAACCTGCATGTTATGCACATGTACCCTAGAACTTAAAGCATAATAATAAAAAAATAATAGTAATAATAATAAAAAATAAAAGAAACTGCCCACTTTATGCTGGCTATTGTTACCATCAATACAAGGTTAGAATGTGCTGTTGAATGATTGCTTCACAGAATTCATGGACAAAGGTAACCCCACATAACAGAGACAAGGCTTATAGACCAATAAATGATGATCTTCCCACCTTGCACAAGTGTTCATTGAGTTTGACATATGTATAACCTTGTGATGGGATCTCTGCCTCTCCAAAAACTAAATAATAATAAAGGAACAAGGTCTTGCTCTTGAGGATTCCAAAATCAAGATATGTTAGACTACAAGATATCTGAGATATTTTTCAGCATATTTTACAGTCTCTTTACCCACAAATTTGGTGATTGTTATCTTCTAATACTCCCAGGGAACTCTGGGATGAATTTAATAGTGTAGCATTCGGTTACAGCTTTCAGATCTATATATGGGAGATTTTGGAAATACAACCAGAGCACATTCCCCATCTTCACCTCATGCCTTCAGGACCTATTCTGGCCCAGTGTCTAGGAACTGAACTGAAGGGGAGGATTTCCCCACGTATTATGGCTGGCTCCAATTTGTGTTCTAGGATGGGTCTCTATCATGGATAATAATTTTAATAGTTAACATTTATTGAGCACTTACTATGTGCCAAGCATTTTGATGATTATGTGCATGTCATATTTAATTGTTACACTCACCTTGTGATCTAGGCATGATTAGGATCTTTATTTTACCTGGGACGAAATTGAAGCTAAGCAGGATAAAATAAGTGGCAGAGTTGGAACCTCACCCCAGATTGCCAAGCCCCAAAGCTTTTCCTGGTACAAGCATAGTGGCATGGACAGTTCTTTCCTGGCTCTTTTTCACCTTTCTCATCTATAAAGTGAGGGTGCTAGGCTCTGTCTCTAAGACTCTCCCAGTTATAACGTTCTATGACTTTAGATGTGTTGAATGCTTTATATCAAATAAAATTTTTGTAGAAGCCACAGTCATATACATCATCTCCCTAACTCTTTCTTTTCTTCTTTGGCTTGCTTTCAAATGAACTGAGAGTGGATTGCAGAGTGGTATACAAGCATTTTATTTTCTTCTCTTTATGTGAGAACTCACCCCAGTGGATCATTATACACTTTGGGCTTTGCTGGTTTCTGTGTCTGATTCTGGTCCTGATGGGGACCCTTTCTTGCCTACATTGATGTCTGAGAGCAGCTCTCTGGGGACATTTGGCAAGTCATGGCTTAAACAAGGTAATAGTTGTGTTCAGTAGAATGTTTTCAGCCAAGTTAGCACTGAGGCTTGAGGAAAATAGGTGATAGTTGGCCCTCTATTAAACAGAAGCATTTGAAAATATGTGAGTTCTTTGGAATGCCTGAGAGTAAATATGTGGTATAATTGTTTTCAGGTTTAGCCTATCACCCCTTCAGGTTTGATTATTAATGAGGAGGCTATGAACTTTGGAGAGTGATAAAGCACTCCCTGCTCTCTGATAAATGACATGTGAAATCAAATGACATGTAAAGACACAGCAAAGAGAAAAGGAAGGTGAACTAGAAAAATTTCAAATCCTGTTCAAGGAAATGTTTAGGATAAGCCTTTTTAGGCCAGGTGTGGTGGCTCACGCCTGTAATCCTAGCACTTTGGAAGGCCAAGGCAGGTGGATCACTCGAGATCAGGAGTTTAAGACCAGCCTGGCCAACATGGCAAAACCCTGTCTCTGCTAAAAATACAGAAATTGACTGGGCATGGTTGTACATGCCTTTAATCCCAGCTACTCAGGAGGCTGAGGCATGAGAATCACTTGAACCAGGGAGGCAGAGCTTGCAGTGAGCTAAGATTGCACCACTGCACTCAAGCCTAGGCAACAGCATGAGACTCTGTCAGAAAGAGAGAGAGAGAGAGAGAGAGAGAGAGAGAGAGAAAGGAAGGAAGGAAGGAAGGAAGGAAGGAAGGAAAGAAAGAAAGAAAGAAAGAAAGAAAGAAAGAAAGAAAGAAAGAAAGAAAGAGAAAATAAAAGCCTTATTAATTTCTCAGAGATTTTACTCCCTTCCTTAGAACAATGCATAATATAAATGTAAACTTATTCAATACCTGATGACTATGATATTTATAACTAAAACAGCATTACAGAGGGCTTTTGATTTCAACTCAACAAGTAATAGCTAAGGATGGGATGATAAGCAAGTATCCATCTTTTATTCTTATATTTTTTCATCACCCATCAGTGTCTAGAATCAGAATTATTCATGTAGGATTGTGTCTGAACTTTAGAAAGATGTTTGTTACTTTTACTTCAGTTTCTTTCTTTGTGAGATAAATTAGAAATTGCTAAAACCCAAAGACCTTGACATTTGAAGGCCAACATAAATTTTTAGGAGCTTCCTCTAAAGGCTGGATATCTTGGTTTCTTAGCTACCTGACCCTCCAAAGACTGAGAAACTAGTTTTTGGAGCCTTCTGGTGTCTAAAGCACACATGCACACACACAAAGTTTATATATAGGGAGTATAAAAATGAGGACCAAGGGATGGAAGAGCAGCAAAACTATGATCATTGGATTTTATATAGTTGCTAAATATAAGTTTGGCTAAGAGCTTCCTGGTTGCCAAGACAAAAATGGCAACACTAAAAATTATGAGATTCCCCAGTTTCCTTCTGGTGGCAAGAAGGAAAAATATTTATTTTACTTCCGGTGATATTTTACTGTTAGAATATTCCAGAAGGCAAGAAAACAGTAGAAACCCTGTCAGTAACTGTAGAGGCATGCCTCGTTCGTAGCTCAAATATATACAGTGGTTTTATAACCAAGAATAACCCTTAAGTGAGCTGCCTTCATGGTTCAGATTTTTTCTCTCTCAGTTTACTTCTACTCCCTTACTGAGTTGATTGACAATTCTCTATGTATATCTTACATTCCTCTTCCCCAAGAGAGGAGAACTGGTTGGAATTGTTGGTCACTATTCAATATGGAGCATTCCTGTTGGGCACACTTCTCAAGTTAAGTAACCCTAGAAGTTATTTCCCAGCATATAGAACACCAGTTCAGCCATGTATGGCTAATTCGACCTGGTCCAGTGGAAAGAGCATGCCAAACCTCTGAGTAACCATCGTGTTGTAATAGTTTCCTGAAAAGAGAGGAGTGTAACATGTAAGAACTTTAGGTTTTGTGACCATTTGATACACTTTCCTTGCCAGAAAGGAAGAAGCCAGTGTTGACTCTATCCCTTATTCCCCACCTTTGAGCAGACACACCATTCCTGGGAAATGGTAATGGCACGGTGTGCAATTGTTCCATTTTACCCAACTTATTCAGGGCACCAGATGAGTGAGTATTCACCCTTTTCTAGTCCTAGGCTACTGGGATTTCTTTTCAAGTAGCAATGCTAAAAAGTGAAATAGATGGAAGGATCTGAGTTACAATGACTTTATTTTTTGCCTAAAATGACCTAATCAGCATCAGTGAGAGAAACAACAGGTCTACAGAATCTAGAAATCCACTTAATAGTGTAATATCAAGTTAACTTTTTTGTATATAACAAATTCTTCTCCTTCCTGACTTTTTAAATCTCCCCAAATCCTCCCTAGACTTTTTCTCAAGATGGAGACACTAGATCACTGTGGCACCAGTTCTAATTACTGTTTGTTTTATTCACATGTGATTTTTCTTATTTTAATGCCAGGACAAGCAGGAATGAAGTATCCAGAGGGAAGCATTTAGCAAACACCACATTTTCATTTATTCAGCTTCATACTGTGTTCTTAGTCAAAAGAATGGAAACCATCCCAAAGTTACTTTGATTTCTCCCACTGTATTATTTCCCTATTTAACCACAATTCCTGACCTGAATTTATTTATCTGAATTTATTTACTCTTTTTATTTCTGCTACCCAACTTTGGTATTCCCTCTTTGTATACAGTTATTTCCCCTTCTATTTATAATACTGCCCATTTGATATGTAACACTTTTACAAAAGAAACAAAACTTTTCCTGGAATTGACTTCAAAAATAAGGTTCCAATATGGACTCTTAACTGGGGATTTAGTAGTATAATTGAGGAACAACTAATGATGAGTTTTATAGCAAAACAAACACAGTTTAAGTTTGATCAACACCCAATATTCCTGGGCAGGGAGTTGAGGAGTCATGTGTTAGACTCCCATGAGTGGAAGTATGAGAATTCCACTTTTTGCCTTGCTTTTCTTTGTCTTGCATTTCCTGCCTGTGATAAATGTGTCCCAATATTTGTCCTTTGGATGTTGTTGTTGAGAATCATTTCTCATGATGGGAAATGTCAAGTCAAATAGTGTGACAGAACTTGTTAAATGATTGAGTCAACTCAACCACCAGTGGTATTGTCAACCATGGCTGTTGAATTAATGAGAACAATTAAAACTCATTTTTCAGAGGTCAAGAGAGGCTCACTTTTGTGACTTCATGTCAGATGATTGATGACTTTTTTTTTGAGATGGAGTCTCACTCTATCACCCAGGCTGGAGTGCAGTGGCATGATCTCGGTTCAGTGTAACCTCTGCCACTCAGATTCAAGCAATTCTCCTGCCTCAGCCTCCCAAGTAGGTGGGATTACAGGCATCAGCCACTGTGCCTGGCTAATTTTTGTAGTTTTTAGGAGAGATGGGGTTTCGCCGTCTTGGCCAGGCCAGTCTTGAACTCCTGACCTTGTGATCCACCTGCCTTGGCCTCCCAAAGTGCTGGGATTACAGGCATGAGCCACTGTAATGAGCCACCCAGCCTGATGACCATTTTTCCACCCTTTATTTTCACATTTTTGATATTGAAAACCACTTGCAACAGAACACCATTTAAGATCAATGACTAGTGTCAGAATGAAAGAGACACTGTTCAAATTTGAGAGGCAGAACCTTAGAAGAAACTGGGTGTTAGACGATTTGTGTTAGAATTCTAGCTGTGTGATTAGCTGTGTGACCTTGGAAATATCATCAAACCTCTAAAAACCTACCTTCTATTGTTTTTTTAACTTGTAAAAGCTAGGTAATATTCTTGCTTTATTTTAATAATCAAATAACATGATAAATGTGAAAGTTTGCAATCTGTAAGTCACACTGCAGATCTATAATATATTATAATTTTCTTATTTTTTTACTTAAAATTTGTTCTGAAAACCTATTATTTATCAAACATTCCTTAAATTAACTTAGTAAGTGCTATATTGGGTCTTCCTTTGGCAGGGCTGTGTATTAGTCCCTTTTCACACTGCTATAAAGACATACCTGAGAATGGGTAATTTATAAAGGAAGGAGGTTTAATTGACTCACAGTTCTGCATGGCTGGGGAGGCCTCGGGAAACTTACAATCATGGTGCAAGGCGAGAGAGAAGCAAAGGCATGTTTTACACGGCAGCAGGTGAGAGAGAGAGAGGGTGTGTGTGTGAAGCAAAGGAGGAAGAGCCCCTTATAAAACCACCATATCTCATGAGAACTCACTCATTATCATGAGAACACCATGAAGGAAACCACCCCCATGATGCTGTCAGCCTTAAACTGGGTCCCTCCCTAGACACATTGGGGATTATGGAGATTACATTTTACGATGAGATTCAGGTGGGGGCACAGCCAAACCACATCAGGCTGTTAAGGGCTATTTCACAGGAGATGTGATAGTTTCAAACAAAAGGCAAGAAAACTTTTCTTTGAACAAAAAGCTTAATTGTATGCCAGGAAGATTGACTAGAATGCTGAATAAATGTACATCTACTTAAGTAATATGGCTGTATTAGTTTTCTCTTGCTACATAACAAATATCCCCAAATTTAGCAGCTTAAATGATACATATTTAGTATCTCACAGTTTCTCTGAGTCTGGAATTCTGCTTAGTTAGATGTTTCTGGTTCAATGTCTCTCATGAAGTTATAGTCAGAATATCAGCTTGTGTTACAGTCATCAAAAGACTTGAGTGTGGCTGTTAATAGGAGGCCTCAGTTCCTCGCTAGCTGTTATCCAGAGGGCTCAGTTTTTTACCATATGGGCCTCACCATAGGGTTGCTTGAATGTCTTCACGAAATGGCAGCTGGCTTCTGCCAGAGTGAGTGATCCAAGAGAGAAGGAGGAAGCCACAGTGCATTTTATGACCCAGGCTCTGAAATCACACACTACCACTTCTACTAGGGTTGCCAGATATGACACAAAATACTCAGTTAAATTTGAATTTCAGATAATAAATAATAATTTTTAGTATGAGTATGTCCCATGCCTGGCTCACCTGCAGTATTGTTGATTCCCAACTACATCTTTTCTCTCTTTGTAGCTATCAGTGGTGCTAAAATCTGAGTTCAAAATGCAAAGAATTTCATATATTTAAAATTAAATAAAATGCAGAGAAACTTAGAGGCAGAGAAAACGCCATGTCAACCACAAGTGTAATTAATATTTTCCAAGTAAGTATAATTCTTGAACGACTGTGGTATTATCAGATACTCTCCATCCTGAGCCCTGAATTCTATGTATAGTGTAACTGCCCCCCAACAGGGGAAAATACAGGGTGCCTCTAAGTTCAGAAGCACAGGAGAATGAATATAATGTTGTTCATGACCACTTCTCTCTCTCTCTCTCTCTCTCTCTCTGTGTGTGTGTGTGTGTGTGTGTGTGTGTGCATATAAGCATATATAAAATTTACATTTTCAGACTTTGTAGACATCCGATAGTTAAACGTCAGACAATGTAAAGAGAGAGTAGGAACAGTTAAGGTGTAGAGATAATGCCTGAAGAAAAAAGCAATTCTTTTTGAACAGCATTCTGGGATGATATACATTTATTCCAAATTATCCAATATATGTAGTCTGCATTGATCACAGAAATGAAGTCAATGTGGAGGCAGTATGACATAGTGGCTAGGAATATAGCCTCTATGGGTCCCATTATGGCTCTGGGACTTTAGGCAAGTTTCTTATCTCAGAGGGGCTTGATTTCTTTATCTGTAAAATGGGACAAATAATAGTACCTCGCAAAAAAATTCTTAGAATCAAATACATTAAATTTTCTACATAGTAAGAGCTCAAAAACTGTTGGTAATAATTATTTAGGAGTGATTGAAATATAGAAATGAATAAGAATTGTTCCTAAGGAAGAAAAAGTCTGGCTTTGAATAGCTAATCAGAAAGAACTGGTGGCTTCTACATGTTTAGGTTTTATGTGCTTGGTTATCATGACTTGTATAAGACTGATGTGCTGATTGGTAGGGTAAAAATGCTTGCGTCCTTCAGTTGCTGAGTTTCCCCCCAAATAGCAGCGACTGCTTTGTTTTCCCTCAGTTCCTTTGCTCAAAGCCTCAATTCCTGTTTTTTCCACACATCTTCTTCCTCCTCTTCTCTGCTACCTATTGCAGTTAGTGGGAAAGTTTTCTGAAATAAATGAGAACTCTTTCTCCTCTTCTGTCATTTATTTTCCAGATCTTTTCTAAATTGTACTTCAAATGCTACTTCCCCATTTGTCACCCACTTTCCTGTCAAGGTTGACAGTGATGATTAGCATACCCTTACATCCTGCCACTCATTCCCCGCCTACCCTAGCGTCATCCTGTGGAAAGGAGTCTGCGTTTCCACAAGAGCAACGCCAAGTATCCTTGAAAGGGGCCATGAAATGAAATGCAAAATAAATATCATTGGTGCGCTTCAGAGATGCTGTAGAAGAGATACTTGCTGTGGGTAAGAAAGGGGACTAATGACTGATAAGTTATCATTCTCTGCAAGGACTCCATGAATGTTATGGGAGATTTATCATAATTCACTATGATCTTATTTTATGATTCTTTATTGGCTCCCTGTGGCAAGTTTCTTAATTTTTCTTTCTCACTAACAAGAATGATAATTTGGGGTATGTGAATGAGATAAAAATTCACAAATAGCTCCAAGACCACGGAGAAATTAGTTTGATGAGAATTTTTTATTTTGCCTTTTCCTTCTCTCCTTCATCTTTTATCATTGTACTACTTATTTAAAGCTGTTACAGTTCATTGATTCTAAGGTGCTTTTTCTCCCGTACAATTTTACTTCTCTGCAATAGGGCTATGTCTCATGTTTGATGGTGTTTTACAATTAATTGACAGAATTTTTTTCTTTTGCAGAATCACATGCCACAATGGTGCATCTTATAATGGATGATTTCTTAGAAGCAATGAAATAGGGCATTGTCCAGGCTTTGTGCTATGTCTGTTGCATATATTTTCTAATTTAGTCCTCACAATAATCCAGTGATTAATTAACCAGTACGTTTACTCTTAACAAACATTTAGAGTAATTGTATTTGAGCTAATACAATTAATAATAATATTTAACATATATTGAGCAGGCACTATGTAAATCCTTTACATATACTTTCTCCATTTAGCACTTAGATGACCCTGGGAGATAGATATTGATATTTTCATGTTTGCATGTCATAGGCCAGCAAAGAAAATACTCAGGCATTGAAAAACTTGCCAAAGTTAGAGAGCTAGTAGCAGGCAAGGCAAGATTCAAGACTGGGTTGTTCTGACTTCAAAACCTATGCTATTAACCACTATCCTACATTGTGTCAAATTATTATAATTAACATTGGTGAAGTACTTTACCATTTACAATAGCTTTCACAAACATCTAATTTAATCCTAGCCTAATAACAAGTCAATGCAATTCCTTTTATATATTTTACTTTTAAAGCTATAAAACACTGTTAAAAACATTATTAAAAGCCTTCTTAAAAAGGTATTAGCAAACCAAAGAAACATTAAGGAAAACTGAAAAGCTGGGACTGTTTCACTTTATTAGGACAAAGTAGAGAAAAGCTGAATCAGAGTTCATGCTAAATAGTATCCAAAGGATAATTGTCTACTTTATTATAGAAAATCAAGCTATTGCACCATATGAGCTTTTGCTCTGAGATCTAAGTTTGCATTTCCAACTAACCAAGGAAAATCAATTAGAGTATTAAAACAATGGGTAATAATAATGTGTAAAATGGATCACTGGAGTTGATAAATATGATAAATGAACTTAGGTCAATGACTCTTTTGTATAGCTTCAACTTTACAGGGAATGACTTGAAAATTCACACTATTAATGTATTTGGGTTAAATCCATTGTCTTGTTATTCTAGTGATTTATGGCCAACAAAAAAATACCCTAAAAGAGGCATATGTCTGGATGAACAAGGGAGCTATAGTTAGATTCACATTGTCCCCAAAGAATTCTAACCATTTAGAATTCTTGGTGGCTGGCAAGGTGGCTGAATAGGAACAGCTCCAGTCTGCAGCTCCCAGCAAGATCAACGCAGAAGGCGGGTGATTTCTGCATTTCCAACTGAGGTACCCAGCTCATCCCATTGGGACTGGTTAGACAGTGGGTGCAGCACACAGAGGAGGAGCTGAAGCAGGGTGAGGCGTTGCCTCACCCGGGAAGCACAAGGGGTCAGGGAACTCCTTCCCCTAGCCAAGAGATGCCTTGAGGGACTGTGCCTTAAGGAACAGTGCATTCTGGCCCAGATAATATGCTTTTCCCAGAGTCTTTGCAACCTGCAGACTAGGTGATTCCCTTGGGTGCCTACGCCACCAGGGCCCTGAGTTTCAAGCACAAAACTGGGCACCCATTTGGGCAGACACCGAGCTAGCTGCAGGAGTTTTTTTTCATACTCCAGTGGTGCCTGGAACACCAGTGAAACAGAACCGTTCACTCCTCTGGAAAGGGTGCTGAAGTCAGGGAGCCAAGTGGTCTAGCTCAGTGGATCCCACCCCCACGGAGCCCAGCAAGCCAAGAACCACTGGTTTGAAATTCTCCCTGCCAGCACAGCAGTCTGAAGTCGACCTGGGATGCTCGAGCTTGGTGTGGGGAGGGGCGTCCACCATTACTGAGGCTTGAGTAGGCAGTTTTCCCCTCACAGTGTAAACAAAGCCACCTGGAAGTCTGAACTGGCTGGAGCCCAACATAGGTTGGCAAAACCACTGTAGTCACACTGCCTCTCTAGATTCCTCCTGTCTGGAAAGGGCATCTCTGAAAGAAAACCAGCAGCCCAAGTCAGGGGCTTACATTACAGATAAAACTACCATCTCCTGGAACAGAACACCTGGGGGGAGGGGCAGCTGTGAGCACAGCTTCAGCAGACTTAAATGTTCCTGCCTGCTGGCTCTGAAGAGAGCAGTGGCTCTCCCAGCAGAACACTTGAGCTCTGCTAAGGGTCAGATTGCCTCCTCAAGTGGGTCACTGATCCCTGTGCATCCTGACTAGGAGACACCTCCCAGCGGGTTGACAGACACCTCATACAGGAGAGCTCCAGCTGGCATCTGGCAGATGACCCTCTGGGATGAAGCTTCCAGAGGAAGTAACAGGCAGCAGTCTTTGCTGTTCTGCAGCCTCCGCCGGTGATACCCAGGCAAACAGGGTCTGGAGTGGACCTCCAGCAAACTCCAGTAGACCTGCAGCAGAGGGGCCTTACTTTTAGAAGGAAAACTAACAAACAGAAAGGAATACCATCAACATCAACAAAAAGGACGTCCACACAGAAACCACATCCAAAGGTCACCAATATCAAAGACCAAAGGTAGATAAATCCACGAAGATGATGAAAAACCAGCACAAAAAGTCTGAAAATTCCCAAACCAGAAGGCCTCTTCTCCTCCAAAGGATGACAATTCCTTGCCAGCAAGGGAACAAAACTGGATGGAAAATGAGTTTGGCAAATTGACAGAGGTAGGCTTCAGAAGGTGGGTAATAACAAACTCCTCTCAGCTAAAGAAGCACGTTCTAACCCAATGCAAGGAAACTAAGAACCTTGAAAAAACGTTAGAGGAATTGCTAACTAGGATAACCAGTTTAGAGAAGAATATAAATGACCTCATGGAACTGAAAAACACCGCACAAGAACTTCCTGAAGCATGCACAAGAACTTTGTGAAGCATACACAAGTATCGATAGCTGAATAAATCAAGCGGAAGAAAGGATATCAGATATTGAAGATCAACTAAATGAAATAAAGCATGAGGACAACATTAGAGGAAAAAAATGAAAGGGAAGGAACAAAGCCTCCAAGAAATATGGGACTATGTGAAAAGACCAAACCTACATTTGATTGGTGTATCTGAAAGTGATGGGGAGAATGGAACCAAGTTGGAAAACTCTTCAGGATATTATCCAGGAGAATTCCCCAACCTAGCAAGACAGGCCAACATTCAAATTCAGGAAATACAGAGAACACTGTATTTCCTGAATATATAAGCACCTTATATATTCACCTTCAAGGAAGCACCTCAAGGAGTGCAACCCCAAGACACAAAATCATCAGATTCACCAAGATTGAAATGAAGGAAAAATGTTAATGGCAGCCAGAGAGAAAAGTCGGGTTACCCACAAAGGGAAGCCCATCAGACTAACAGTGGATCTTGCTGCAGAAACCCTGCAAGCCAGAAGAGAGTGGGGGCCAATATTCAACATTCTTAAAGAAAAGAATTTTCAACCCAGAATTTCGTATCCAGCCAAGCTAAGATTCATAAGCAAAGAAGAAACAAAATCCTTTATAGACAAGCAAATCCTGAGAGATTTTGTCACCACCAGGTCTGCCTTACAAGAGCTCCTGAAGGAAGCACTAAATATGGAAAGGAAAAACTGTTACCAGCCACTGTAAAACATTCCAAATTGTAACGACCATTGACACTATGAAGAAACTGCATCAACCAACGGGCAAAATAACCAGCTAGCATCATAATGACAGAATCAAATTCACACATAACAATATTAATCTTAAATGTAAATGGGCTAAATGCCCCAATGAAAAGACACAGACTGGAAAATTGGATAAAGAGTCACGACGTATCAATGTGCTGTATTCAGGAGACCTATCTCATGTGGAAAGACACACATAGGCTCAAAATAAAGGGATGGAGGAATATTTACCAAGCAAATGGAAAGCAAAAAAAAGCAGGGATTGCAATCCTAGTCTCTGATAAAACCGACTTTAAACCAACAAAGATCAAAAAAGACAAAGAAGGGCATTACATAATGGTAAAGGGATCAAGGCAACAAGAAGAGCGTACTATGCTCAATATATATGCACCCAATACAGGAGCATCCAGATTCATAAAGCAAGTTCTTAGAGACCTACAAAGAGACTTAGACTCCTACTCAATAATAATGGGAGACTTTAACACCCCACTGTCAATATTAGACAGATTAATGAGACAGAAAATTAACAAGGATATTCAGGACTTGAATTCAGCTCTGGACCAAGCGGACCTAACAGACATCTACAGAACTCTCCACCCCAAATCAACAGAATATACATTCTTCTCAGCACCACATCACACCTATTCTAAAATTGACCACATAATTGGAAGGAAAACACTTCTCAGCAAATGCAAAAGAATGGAAATCATAATACACAATCTCTCAGACCACAGTGAAATCAAATTAGAACTCAGGATTAAGAAACTCACTCAAAACCACACTTGGAAACTTAACAATCTGCTTCTGAATGACTGCTGGGTAAATAATGAATTTAAGGCAGAAATAAATGTCTTTGAAATCAATGAGAATGAAGACACAACCTACCAGAATCTCTGGGACACAGCTAAAGCAGGGTTTAGAGGGAAATGTATAGCACTAAATGCCTACAGGAGAAAGCAGGAAAGATCTAAAAATCGACACCCTAATATCACAATTAAAAGAACTACAGAAGCAAGAGCAAACTAATTCAAAAGCTAGCAAAAGACAAGAAATAACTAAGATCAGAGCAGAACTGAATGAGAGAGACATGAAAAACCCTTCAAAAAAATCAGTGAATCCAGGAGCTGGTTTATTGAAAAGATTATCAAAATAGATAGACCACTAGCCAGACTAATTAAGAAGAAAAGAGAGAAGAATCAAATAGACACAATAAAAAATGATAAAGGAGGTATCACCATTGATCCCACAGACATACAAATTCCCATCAGAGAATCCTATAAACACCTCTACACAAATAAACTAGAAATTCTAGAAGAAATGCATAAATTCCTGGACACATTAACCCTCCCAAGACTAAACCAGGAAGAAACTGAATCCCTGACTAGACCAATAACAAGTTCTGAAATTGAGGCAGTAATTAATAGCCTATCAACCAACAAAAAGCTTGGGATCACATGGATTCACAGCGAAATTCTACCAGAGGTACAAAGAGGAGCTGGTACCATTCCTTCTGAAACTATTCCGAACAATAGAAAAAGAGGGACTCCTCTTTAACTCATTTTCTGGGACCTGCACCATCCTGATACCAAAGCGTGGCAGAGAAATAAAAAAAAAGAAAATTTAAGGCCAATATTTCTGATGAAAATTGATGCAAAAATCCTCAATAAAATAGTGGCAAACCAAATCCAGCAGCACATCAAAAAGCTTATCCAACATGATCAAGTCAACTTCATCCCTGGGATGCAAGGCTGGTTCAACTTATGCAAATCAATAAACATAATCCATGACATAAACAGAATCAATGACAAAAACCACATGATTAACTCAATAGATGCAGAAAAAGCCTTTGATAAAATTCAACACCCTTCATGCTAAAAACTCTCAGTAAAATAGGTATTCATGGAACTTATCTCAAAATAATAAGAGCTATTTATGACAAATCCACAGCCAATATCACACTAAACGGGTAAAAGCTGGAAGCATTCCCTTTGAAAACTGACATAAGACAAGGTTACCCTCTCTCACCACTCCTATTCAACATGTTATTGGAAGTTCTGGCCAGGGTAATCAGGCAAGACAAAGAAATAAAGGGTATTCAATTAGGAAAAGAGGAAGTCAGATTGTCTCTGTTTGTAGATGACATGATTGTGTATTTAGAAAACCCTATTGTCTTAGCTTAAAATCTCCTTAAGCTTATAAGCAACTTCAGCAAAGTCTCAGGATACAAAATCAATGTGCAAGCAATATGAAAAATCACAAGTATTCCTCTACAACAATAATAGACAAACAGAGAGGCAAATCATGAGTGAACTCCCGTTCACACTTGCTACAAAGAGAATAAAATACCTAGGAATGCAACTTACAAGGGATATGAAGGACCTCTTCAAGGAGAACTACAAACCACTGCTCAAGGAAATAAGAGAGGACACAAACATGGAAAAACATTCCATGTTCATGGATAGGAAGAATCAATATCACAAAAATGGCCATATAGTCCAAAGTAATTTATAGATTCAATGCTACCCCTTTCAGGCTACTATTGACTTTCTTCACAAAATTGGAAAAAACTACTTTAAATCTCATGTGGAACCAAAAAAGAGCCCATATAGCCAAGACAATCCTAAGCAAAAAGAACAAAGCTGGAGGCATCTTGCTACCTGACTTCAAACTATACTACAAGGCTACAGTAACCAAAACAGCATGGTACTGGTACCAAAACAGATATATAGACCAATGGGACAGAACAGAGCCCTCAGTAATAACATCACATGTCTACAATTATCTGATCTTTGACAAACATGACAAAAACAAGAAATGGAAAAGGATTCCCTATTTAATAAATGGTGTTGGGAAAATTGGCTAGCCATATCCAGAAAACCTAAACTGGACACCTTCCTTACACCTTATACAAAAATTAACTCAAGTTGGATAAAAGGCTTGAATGTAAGACCTAAAACCATGAAAACACTAGAAGAAAACCTAGGCAATACCATTCAGGACATAGGCATGGGCAAACACTTCATGACTAAAACACCAAAAGCAATGGCAACAAAAGCCAAAATTGACAAATGGGATATAATTAAACTAAACAATTTCTGCATGGTAAAAGAAACTATCATCAGAGTGAACAGGCAACCTATAGAATGAGAGAAAATGTTTGCAATCTGTCCATGTGACAAAGGGCTAATATCCAGAATCTACAAGGAACTTAAAGAAATTTACTAGAAAAAACAGACAACCCCATCAAAAAGTGGGCAAAAGATATGAACAGGCACTTCTCAAAAGAAGACATTTATGCAACCAACAGACAAATGAAAAAAGGCTCATCATCACTGGTCATTAGAGAAATGCAAATCAAAACCACAATGAGATACCATCTCATGCCAGTTACAACGGCAATCATTAAAAAGTCAGGAAACAACAGATGCTGGAGAGGATATGGAGAAACAGGAATGCCTTTACACTGTTGGTGGGAGTGTAAATTAGTTTAATCATTGTGGAAGACAGTGTGGCGATTCCTCAAGGATCTAGAACCAGAAATATCATTTGACCCAGCAATCCCATTACTGGGTGTATACCCAAAGGATTATAAATCATTCTACTATAAAGACACATGCACACATATTTATTGTCGCACTACTCACAATAGCAAAGACTTAGAACCAACCCAAATGCCCGTCGATGATAGACTGGATAAAGAAAATGTGTCACGTATATACCATGGAATTTTATGCAGCCATGAAAAAGGATGAGTTCATGTCCTTTGCAGCAACATGGATGAAGCTGGAAACCATCATTCTTAGCAAACTAACACAGCAACAAAAAACCAAACACCGCATGTTCTCACTCATAAATGGGAGTTGAACAATGAGAACACATGGACACAGGGAGGGGAACATCTTACACTGGGGTCTGTCAGGGGCTGGGGAGTTATGGGAGGGATAGCATTAGGAGAAATACCTAATGTAGATGACAGGTTGATGGGTGCAGCAAAACACCGTGGCATGTGTATACAAACCTGCACGTTCTGCACATGCATCCCAGAACTTACATATAATAAAAAAATGAAAATTTTTAAAAAATCTAGAATTATCATAAAAGCACAGAGTTGTAGAATTTTAGAGATAGGAGGAGTCTCAGGAGGTTGAGCATTTCCCACTTACACAGATAGAACATGAGCTGTCTTAAACAGCCATCAATATTTCATTTCTTCTTTCTTGGGCATCTTCTTTAATTGCAATTTGTCCTTGTCTTATAAGTCTTTATAGGTACCTGACCTGGGTTTGTGGTTTTGATACTTTTATTTTCTGGAACAATACCCTTTCTAATCCCTTTCTGACAGGGGGAGGGGGGGCAGTGATATGGAATGTAATGTCACTTTTGACAAAGGGGTAGAAATATTACCATTTTGAACACCAGGCATCCTTCTCCAACGTGTCCCATGTTTTATGCAAGAGATGGATTATGCTTGGCCCTGAATGCCTGCCTTTTAGTCAAAGATCTCTAGGGTGAATGAAGCACCTACCAACTAGGTAAAGGATTAGTAACCAAGGTGAGGAAAAGAAATCTTTCTTTTATCCAATTCCAAACTTTCCCTTCTTCCTGTTCTTCTGTCTATGGAGCAAAACCCTCACAATAAAAAAGCCTGTATAGCCCAAGAGACAGGCAATAATTTTTTATCTCAATATTTAAATAAAATTTCTTATATTTTTCTTTAAAAATATTACCCAACATTATTTGCCATGGAATTACAATGGATTTAGAACTGGAATATACCTCAGAGATTATCCATTCCAAATTCTCTTATTTTGCAAATGAAAGATTTTGTAACTGGAGTGATTAAACGCCTTACCCAACAACATATAGCTATTTGTGGCAGCTGTAGATCTAGAACCTTTGTGTTACAGTCTGTTTGTGCTGTTGTAACAAAATACCACAGATTAGTTAATTGATAAAGAACAGAAATTTATTTTTCACAGCTGTAGAGGCCAGGAAGTCCAAGATCAAGACTCTGGCAGATGATAAAGGCTGCTGTCTGCTTCCAAGATGGCACTTTGAATGCTGCATCCTTTGGAGGGGTACAGCACTGCACCTTCACATGGCACAAGGTGAAAAAGCAAAAAGGAACAAAACTCCATCCATCAAGCCCTTTTATAACAGCATTAATGTATTCATGAAGGCAGAGCCTTCATGATCTAAACACCTTCCAAAAGACCCCACCTTCCAACACTATTGTAATGGGGATTAAATTTCCAACACATGAATTTTGAGGGACACATTCAGACCATAGCACCTCATTTGCTGACTCCCAACTTGACTCTCCCCCTACAAAAAATTTTTCAGTTTTCAATTAATATTGTAAACTTCTTACAAGAACAATTCCCATAAAACTTTTTTCTTTGGAAAACTGGCAGAAGATCCTGACTAGGTTGCGAAAGAGATTGCTCTTTAAGACAAAGTTTCAGAAATGACCTTTGAGGGCATTTTCCATATTTCTGATTAGTGGGTGCAATAACCTTTAGCTGAAGAAAAGGGCACCCAAAAGAGCAGAGCAATAATAGAGGAATTACTTTGGCAATTACTATTACAAGTCCACCTTTGAAAGCAGGTGGAGAAGTCAGTGATGGAAAAAGCCAGCATCACAACCTATGATAAGAACAGAAATGTCAATATCAACCATCTAGGGCATTTCTTTGCCTGCTTTGATTGGTAGCAAAAAACAAAACGAAACAAAACAAGCAAAAAAACCCCCAAAAAACCAGTATGGTTTTTTCCAGTTTAATGAAAGGTATTTTCTATGCAGCTAGGTGTAATTAAATCTAAGAAATTACTTGGTATCTTTTAATTAATATAAGCCATAGCCTTGTCACCTCTAAAATGAAAGTAGTGTAACCGAACCAGCTTACCTCATATGATAAACATAAATTTAATAAATGATAAGACTGAGAAAACCATTCTGGTTTTGAGTGAAATGTTTGAACTCTGTTAGAGCTTCCTCTTAATGAGAGTAGCCTTTAGATGCATTTCTTTAGATTATTTTATTTAAGTGCTGACTCCTGCTTCCCAGTTCTCTATAAGATATGGAAGAAGACAGAGCATATCTTACTTAAGATGAGAAAAGCTTCAGGTCATTTTTATTTAACCTATTCAGCTGAGGACAATTGAGTGAGGGAATGCTAGATTTACCCAAGTGTATGCCTTCAACATTTCCCACAACACAGGCTTGGCTTTGCCCATGGTGGGCATACCGATCATAAACAAAGCTCATCCTAGCATGGCAGAACACAGATTAGACCAATAAACCCTTTATTTGAGCAAGTTACATTTGCTTTAGTTTCTTTTATCTCTCCAAAGAATGAAATGAGAAAAAATTACCTTTTCTCTGACATTAGTTTTTCTAGATTCCCAAATCCTTCTTTTTCTGTTTTTTTTTTCCCCCCCAGAATTAAGAATGTTTGGCTTGTGGTGACATGGAGTGTCAGCAGTTAAAAAAAAAAAAAAAAAAGACCTTCATGACTCTGCCATCCATCAGTTCACACTCCCACTTGGGACCATGACAGTTTTCTTGCAATTTCTCTTCCCTGTTGCCTCCTTGGAGGAGAAAAATACTGTCTTTTATCCATAGTTTACCCATTAGGGATATCCTGAGAATAAATGAAACCATCACATGTTGAGATAATCCTCTGAATAAAGATCTCTTAGAATCTGATACCATTCAGAGTTTTAATAGAGTTACAGAGTCCAAAATCTCTCACTCTTTGCCAGGCTATCCCAGCTGTAGTGCCAGAAGAACACCACCTGTCAGCTCCGTGCCAAGCCTTCCCTTCTCCAAAGCAGCCACCATCATCTTTTGACATCTTTTTTTTTTTTTTTTTTTTTTTTTAATTGAGACAAAGTCTCACTGTGTTGCCAGGCTGAAGTGCAGTGGCATGATCTTGGCTCACTGCAACCTCCACCTCCTGGGTTCAAGCGATTCTCTTGCCTCAGCCTCCCAAGTAGCTGGGACTACAGACGTGCGCCACCATGCCCAACTAATTTTGTATGTTTAGTAGAAACATGATTTCACCATGTTGGTCAGGATGGTCTTGATATTTTGACCTCCTGATCTACCTGCCTTGGCCTCTCAAAGTGCTGGGATTACAGGCATGCACCACCTTGCCTGGCCCATCTTTGACATCTTAACCAGTGCTCCTAACCGGTTCCTGACCTCCAATTTAGAATAGGACTCTACCTGGACAGATGATTTAACAAACCATATAAAACAAAAATATTTATAGCTATATAGCACCTTTTTAGATATAAAAGTACTTCCTCATTCATTAACAGAAAATTAGGCCAAGATTCTGAGGAATATGCTTTCTCAAAACCTGAAGTAATCTTCACAAACCAGCTATCTTAAGGCATCAGCCTAGCTTTGCCACTGGACTTAAAATTTCTGTGTTAACAGCTTTCCCCTCTGGGGAGAGGCCAGAAATGTTATGAGAATAATGAAGCCACCACTGGATTCAGACAATTTCCTGGACAAAAAATGAAAATGTCCTGTGAACTCAAAATAATGTTAGTTATTCTATGGACTTCGTGGGTTGCTGTGCATGCATTTATGCATATGCATTTTTATCTCTGTTTCCCTGGACACTCCTTCATCAAATTTAATTGTTCTCATTTTTTTCTGTTAATACCCCTTGACCACATCCAAATCCTTGATTTCATGCTAAGGCTTTGAGACACTAAGAAGGAGCTGTGCTACTTGGTATAAGTGTAGGTTCCACTTCAATTTAAGAATTTCTGAAATTGCCTTAAGCTGTAATCAGAGCAAAGGAGCAAGTGTCAGAATATTTCTGTCTGTAATGGAAATAACCAGAGAAATGCAAAATATTTTTCTCTAGTCCATTCTCACCAATTCTATTTTAGATTCCAAGGCAACTGTCAGTTTGATACCTGGGTCCCTTTAAGCAGAAGTTTTGACTTGCAATAAATTTAACAGGCTGCAGGTTATTAAATGACTGTTCTCTTTATAACAACTCCCTCTCCCTTTTGTTTGAAAAATTAAAAATGGAAATCACATAGTCAAAAAATCCTGATTTATTTAGGCTCCTCCTTAACCTCACTCGTCCAACCAATTGGGAGAAACAGTGCTTTTAGAAGAATGTCTTAATTTTGGTTTCTCTGGAAGCAAACTCTGAGAAAAGAAATTGAGTACAAGTAGTTGATTTGGAAGGTGATCCCAGGAAACAGCAGTCTAGATGTGGGGAAGAGAAAAACAGAAGGAATCAATAAAGCCTTTCTGATTAAACAAATTACCACTGTGGATAACTGAAGCTCATTCCTGCTGGAGAACTCTGGGAACTAGTGTAGAACACACAGCTCCATGCTCTCTCCCTGGAGGAGTGAGAGAGCTGGGGCATTTATAAAGCAACTCCAAAACCATCAGATTTTGTTTGAGAAATGCTGGTGGGGATATTTTGCAACTTACCAGCAATAGGTCCTTGATTATATCACTTAAGTCCTTGAATTTCATTTTCTTAAGAACAAAGTGAAAACAAGAATATTGCTTCACAAGATTGTGGTAAGAATTCCATGCACTAGTGTGTTACAGGGGTTTGTAAATTACTAATTTGCTAGACAAATGTTATTTGTTATTAATATAGGTGAATAACACATGCTCTACACCACCAAGGAGCTTGAAGTCTTATGGAATTAAGACATAAACATAAATAAATACAGCAGTTCTCCCTTATCCTTGGTTTCACCTTCCACACTTTTCGTTACCAAAGGTCAATCACAGTTCAAAAATCTTAAATGGAGAATTTCAGAAATAAACAATTCATAAGCTTTAAATTGTGCACTGTTCTGAGTAGCATGATGAAGTTTCACACTGTCCAGCTCCATCTTGCCTAGGTCATGAATCCTCCGTTTGCGCAGCGTATTCATGCTGTAGCTGCCACACATCCACTAGTCACTTAGTGGCCATCTCAGTGGTCAGATTGACTATCACAGTATCGCAGTGCTTGTGTTCAAGTAGCCTTTATTGTCCCTAATTGTTCTATTTTATTATGAGTTATTATGGTCAATCTTGTACTGTGCCTAATTTATAAATTAAACTTTATCATATGTATGTATGTACAGGGGAAAAAATGCATAGTATATATAGGTTTTTGTCCTATCCGTAGTTTCAGGCATCCACTGGGGGTCTTGGAATATATTCCCCATGAATAAATGGTGACTACTGCAACTATCAAAGACAATATATAATCCGTGCCATTAGAGAGGAACAAATTTGTCTGATAGTACAATGGATTAGGAACCTAGGCGTTGGAGTTCCAACCTTTGCTCTGCCACTTATTAGTTTTGTGATCTTGGGCAATTTACTTGCTCCCTATGAGTCTCAGTTTTCTTATCTACACAATGGGAATGCCAGAAATGTTCATGAAGTTGGTATAAATATTAAATTAGACAATACAGGTAAAGTGCTTAGTACTTATTAAATGGTGGTATTATCACTATTATTATTATTTCTGCTGCTACTCCTACATGGGACTCAGAGGAGGGAGAGATTACTAGTTTGGAATGTGAAAGGCTCTGGGAAGTCTCCTGACATGAGGTAGTGAATATGGAAGTCCTTCATTAACTGTACTTTCTATCATCAATTTCAAGGTATGATTAATCATACATAAGGTTACATGACTTGGGCATTATAGTCTGTAGAACTATGGAGGCAGACGTAAGAGAGGAAAGGCATTTTAAATATGAGAAATGGAACATGGAAATGAGAAAAGACTGCAGTGTCTCAGGCATGTTTTGCAAAGAGTGAGCAGAGTGGTGGGCATGAGGAGGAGGAAGAACGAAGTGGGAGATGGTGTCAGTACAGGGAAGGTCTCAGGGACCAAGGTAAAGAGCTGGAGACCCAATTAACATTTTGAAGAGATGAGTGACTTGGAGTCATTGCTCTCACAGCCTTGCAAGCCTGAGCCTTCAGATCCACTCATGTGTGGCCTCTTCAGTCCTGAATCCAGAGCCACCATTGTACTGCCCGGCTTGATTTCCTTCTCCTTCCTCTGTCCTAGGTGCTTCTCTTCTGACTCTCCCACTTGTCTTCTTGCTAGTCTTTGCTAATGCTGCACTCCTCACCTGGAGTCCCCTTTCCCAATTGCATCGTCCTTAATCACAGCCAGCCATGCATTTCCCACAGCGATCCCTTCTGCCTTAGCACTTTCAACACTTTTAGTCCCTACCTTCCACTTGACCCATTTCCCAACAAGAGTAAGGCCTTTCAATGCAGAGAATGTATTTTCTATTTTCATATTCCACATAATTTTGGATTCACAGAGAGTTCTTAGCAAATTCTTGGCTGCTGAGACCAGTGACCATACCTTCCCAAAAGGGCCTCAGCTTGTGTTTGTTAGGTCAATTGTGTCTTTCTTGAATGCACCTGGTCATAGTCAGTGTAGTAAAATGACAGGCCTGTCTTGACTTCTTTAAAGAAGGTCTGGTGATGTTACCATTATATGGCAATGTGAAATGGGATCCATGAAGCTCCAGGTAGCAATCTGGGAAAAAAGAGTGATGTTTTCTGTGATATTTTGGATATAACTGTCTTGTGTGCTATTAAATTTCACCTCTATTCACTACTAGCTTTGAACCAGAAGTCAAGAGATCCCATTTTAGTTCCAGATTTTCCATGAACTAGCTGTGTGCATTTGGGCCAGTGTTTTCCTCTCTTTACCAGTAATGGCTGTCATAAGTGCTATACATTCATTATCCCAATCTTCCCATCACCCCTGTGAGGTGGGTACCACGACTCATCCTATTTTCGGATGAGTAGAATCAGGTTCCAGTCAGTAAAGTAACTGGCTCAGAGACACAGAACTAGTTAAGTGGCAGAATCAGAACTTAAAGCCCGGGATGTCTGATTCCAAAGTCTATGAGTTTAACCACTATGCTTCACTGCCTCAGTTTCTTCAATACTCTGCATTTTCAGCCTTACATAAAGAGATGGGACTCAGATCTTTAGGATAATTTCTAAGTTTATGACTGTAGTCTAGGATCTCATGTTATTTCAGGCATGAAACAGAGATCTGTAACTTGTAACTCTGCCATCATCCAGCTTCTAGCTAAGGCTATTCCCTGAGGAAAGTCTCTCACTCTCACTTTGCAGGGTGTGTGTGGTGGGGTGGCTGACCTCTGCTCCTCCCACCACCTCCGGGGCTGGCATGGGACCAAGGACCAGGCTGATCAGCTTGTTGTATCCTTGGGCCACAGTGCTTGGTTCAGATTTGACCATGTGATTTAATTCAGGCCAGTAGTAATGAGGCTCAGGAATTTTGTTCTGACTTTGGAGGGAAACAAGTACTCATTTGCACTGAAATTGAACCTGGGAAGATATAGACTCAGAGCTTGTAGCAGTCAGCCACATTGCTGCTTGTGGAATCTGGGAATAAAACTACACAGAACAGAGGAGAGTCAAAAGAGGGAAGGACTGAATCTTAGTGACATTGTGATATCCCCTGAATCCAGCCCTGTCTGAGGTCAAGGTCTAAGGCTGAGCTCTGCAGATAATTGAACCAATGTGTTCCTTTTGCAAGGTTCAGTTTTCTGTTTCTGAGCACCAAAAGATAAGAGGAGATCATGATTCTTTTCTTTTTGGCACAAACCTACCAAAATCTGATTGAACAAGCAATTTCTTCAGGATCACACCCAGTCAGAGTGCATCAGGCCTGGAATCACCTCTAATTATTGTAGGACATATATTATTACAGTGGATGGAAAAGTACCTAATTTATCATGTGATAAAATATCTGTTAAGTGGCACGATGAAACTTTATGATTCCCTTCTGCCAAGAGGCTTCCTGATCATTTGCTTGTCTCCAGAAGACGTTAATTGCTAATTGTCAATGTGCATTTCAGGAAAGTGAGCTGCTGACCGTGATGCCTGTTAGCTTCCAGTGGCAACTCATGTCTGTCCTCTTCATTTCTTTGTAATTACATTTGAACTTTGAAACTGAAAATCATTTAGATTGAGGCAATATAACTTGATTGATTGAATTATCTCTGTATTTTTACATTAGTCATTATATTTCACTGAATCGTGGAATGTTAGGGTCAAAAGAGACCTTTAGAGAATAGATTTTCCAACCTCTCTAATTTAGTAGATGAGGGAAATGGCAGCCAGATGTTGACACTGAGTCACAGGGTAGTGAGAGGCTGTTGGGGACTAGAATCAAGGTCTTCTGATGAAACCAGGATAATTTTCACTATACTATACCATCTCTCTTGACCCTGTCCTGATGTGTTACATGAATATAAACTAAGAAAAGCCCAAGAGACATGCTGAATAAGTGTAGTCTGCCAGATATGAATTTACATCATTGATAGTTCCCCCTCCCCAGTTCTTTTTCCCCACCTTCTTCTGTTCTTTCCCTGTGTCAGGCTAAGGGGGTTGAAATGTCTCCTGGGTAGCTGATTCAGTCAGGAAACCTACCAAGAAGTTAATGCAAAGTAAGGTAAAACCTTAGACATTTGTCCCCACAATTTGTGATGAGTTTTAAGGAATTTGTGATGAGTTGTGGTGCCTGGAAAAGAACAAATTTTTCTATGTGATGTAAGAAAATTCATTTTCTAATTACAGTTGGTTTTTGAGTTTTCATTACAGTAGGTTTGATCCATTCTCTGCCTGGCAATACTGTTAGAACTTCAATTTATATTATTATCCTTGAAAATAAGAAGATCCTAATTATTAGTTACATTCTGTAATTTATCTATTTTTCTTTCTTTCTGTGTGTGTTTGTTTTTGTTTTTGTTTTTTTGAGACAGGGTCTCACTCTATCACCCAGGCCGGAGGGCAGTGGCATGATCATAGCTCACTGCAGCCTTGACTTTCTGGGTTTAAGCAATCCTCCAACTTCAGCCTCCCAAGTAGCTGGAACCACAGGTGTTTTTCTTTTTTCCAGATTTACTTTGTGCACCAAGATTTCAACTGTTTCAATGAGACAGAAGATTAAATTTGTTTTGGGATCACCGAGTCCATTGTAGACTAAAGCCACTTAGCAACACTGCAAAAATGCTATCTTAATTCATCATTAAGCATCTCCCTCCTAAAACCTTAATTAGTACACTGCTGTCAGTAGTTTTTCAGAATAAGAAATCAGAGAAGAATCAGAAGGAGGACCAATAGGAAACTTGGATTTCCTGTTGGATTTATAAGGACACATTTTAAAAGATGGCTTTCACTTTAGTGACAGTAAATAACTGGAAGTGCTAACAACCATCCCTGAGGTTGGTTAACCAAGGGCATAGACTGTCACTCAGACTCTCAGAGTGAAGAGGGACAGCTGCAGAAATTACCCTTTGAAAATGGATGTGTATAAGTGATGGCCCTTTTCTGTTGTCTCTGAAAATTTACATTGCAATTAATCAGTACAGCGTCAAAGACAAAATTTAGGCTCCCTGAATTTTTGAGCTTTTGATAGACAGGCTTAATAATAAAAAGTGACAGCCTCAGTTCAGAATTAGAAACATAACTTAGCAATTTATAAAGTAAAGTTAAAATTTGACACTAAAAAAATCACATCACAAATATCTGTTTAATTATTGATTCTTGCTAGAAGTATTAAGGTCATAAGAAGAAGAAAGGTAACTTTGGAAGATATAAGAATGAAGCCCAGTGTAACCTTTGCTAAAGTAAAATGATTGGGAGGTGATTGTATATTTTTTTAAACAATTAAGCAAGTGATAATATTGATCCTGATAAACTGGGTTTCTAACCAAAGGTGATAATCTTAGGACCCAGTTCTATTTTATGGAAGATGTATTGAGAGCTTAGTGGATGTCTTTTAGAAAGTGTTAAATCCCTGTGAAAAATTCTGTCAAGCCAATAGGAAAACTCCCCACTCTCTGCTAGCAGTAAAGCATATTTTATGGACTTGAAATGTTAAAGGTAAATGGACAAGTTTACTGCCGATTTAGTGTCCTGTCTCTGCCGAGTTCTAAAGCTTCATGTAGTAAAGAAAGGAAGGGCCTTTTAATAGGAACTGCCCCATTGGACCCCTGGAAGGGGACTGAAGGAAGGCAAGGGACTGAGCAAGGGTGGCCGTTTAACACAGGTGGCAGGTGTTACAAAGATGGCTGTGTTAACAGTGCAGAAATGCCCTTCGGAGCCTTTTCACAAAACCACTACCACAAAACAAACACCACCACAACAAAAACCAGCCAGGACGGTGAAAAAATGGAAAAGTGCCAGATTGTAGGCCCCCAATCACATCTGACAGGTGGGCACAATGCCAGCCCTTCCTGAGGACCCTCCCAGCCTCCAGGGCTCCTCAGGGTCCACAGTCCTACAAGCATATGGCACTCTAGAGTTCACCTTTTTCTGCTGTCTGTGCCATTATGTTGACCCATGTTTGAAGATGAAATAATTAATGCAATCTTCAACAAATCCTTATTGGACACCTATTCAGTGGCATCCTATGATTCTTATAAAAGTATCCAAATATGGATTAACATAACTACATTTTTCACTGATACAGTAGTAAAGTGTAGACCTCTAATCCAACCAGTTAATTACATTCCAACTAGTTAGAACTCTTCACTTGAATGTTAAATAATTAATGCAAATCTTAAATACTGAGTGAACACCTATTGGGTGGCAGATTTTATTGCCTCACACCCCAGAAAGACTCTTTATTTATTGAACAACAATGACATTAAATTAATAAGAAGAACATAGTCCCTGCCATTTGGGTTTAGTGAGGAGACAGGCAATAAGCAAGTAAACAAACAAACAGAGAATTTATAAATTGTTGTAAGTACTAAGAAGGAAACAAACAGGGCTCAATAATAGAGGAAATTAGGAGAAAGAAGAAAGCTGAGACCAATAGATGGACCATTACTTGTGCAAGAGCAGCCAAGAAGTTATTGGTGGAAAGGAGATTTTAGAATCTATAAGCAATTCCTGAGCTCTATGTCCCAGGTATTGTTCTAGGCACTGGTAGAATAGCAGCAAAAGCAACACCGACTAAAATGTTTGCCTCTATGGACCTTTAATTTTAGTTTGGAGATATAGACCACAAATAAATGAGCAAATAAAAACATATAGTATGCTTATATTTCTAATTACTATGGAGAAATAAAGCAAACCAGGGAAGGTGGAAGAAGAGTGCCAGGTGGCAGTGACTTACTCTATTAAGTACTTTGATCGGGAAAGCCTCAGTATTAAAGGGGCACTTAAGCAGATACATGAAAGAAGTGAGGGAATGAGTCATGCAGGTATCTCAAGAAAGAGCACACCAGACCTGCTTTGTCTAATATGGTATGCACTGGCAACATGTGGCTGTTTACATTTAAAGTAAATAAAACACGTACAATTAAAAACTCAATTCCTCAGTTGCATTGGCCATATTTCAAGTGCCCAATAACCGCAAGTGCCTGGTAGCTACTGTACCTAAAACAGATCTAGAGCAGATCTAGAACAGCACAAATCTAGAACATTTCCATCATGACAGAGAGCTCTATTGAATAGACAGAGCGACTAGCCAGTGCACAAAGACTTTCAGAGGAAAGAGGGTATGGAGTGTTTGAACAATGGCAAGAAGACAGGCGCAGTAGTAGAGGACTGACTGACAGAATTGGAGGGTGCGAGGTCTCAGAGGTAGCTGGCAATGATAGGAGCACAACTGGGCCTCGAAGGCAGTTGTAAGAATATGGGCTTTCACTCAGAGTGAGTTGGGAAATCACTGGAGGGTTTTGAGCTAGGGAATTCCATGCTTAGTCTTACATTTAAGGGGATCATTCTAGCCTAGGGTCAAGGGCAGGAGCAAGGGGACCATTTAGGAGTCTCTTGTAGTCAACCAGGCAAGAGATGATAGTGAATTGATCCAAACCAATCATAGTCTGGATATTTTTAAGGCAGAGCCAAGAGAATTCGCCAATATTTCAAGTGAGAAGTGATGGTGGCATGGATTGGGTTTGTGTCATTGGAAGTAGTGAAACGGTTGGATTCTGATTTTGCACCAAAGGTAGAGCCAACAGGATTTACCAGTAGAGCAAATGAATGGTATGAGGGGAACAGAAGAAGCCAGGATGTGTCCAAGATTTGAGACTTAGATAAAATGCAGGTGGAGTTGCCCTTAGCAGATATGGGGAAATTTGGGGGTAGAGTATGTTTGGGGGGAAAATTAGGAGTTAAGTTTCAAACATGTTAACCTTAAGAGGCTTAGTAGAAATCAGGGTAGAGATGCATATTAAAGACTAGAACTCAGGAGAGAGATGTGACCTGGAGGTAGAAATTTCAACTATGAATGTGCAGGTGACAATCAAAGCCCTGAGACTGGAGTGTGTGCAGATGGAGGTGTAAGGACTGAGTCTTGGGGTACTCCACAGCGAAGAGTTTGGGGAGATAAGGAGAACCAGCAAAAGGGCTGAGAAAGACTGGTCTGTAAGGTAGGAGGAAAATCAAGAGGGCGTGGAGTTCCCAGATGCCATGGGAAGAAACTGTTTCCGGGAGGAGGGAATGATCAACTGTGTTAAATGCTCCTCACACTTCAAGTAGGATGAGGACTTTAAAGCAGTCATTCAATTTAGCAGCATGGAAACCACTGGTGTCTTTTTCAAGATCAGTTTCAGGGAAGTGGATTCAAAAGAGTATGGGAGGGGATGAACTAGAGAGTTTTGCTTTAAAGGGCAGCTGAGAAATGAGGTGATAGCTAGAGAGAAAAGTGAGTAAAGATTGTTTTGTTTTGTTGAGATGTACGAAATTACAGCACACTTGAATGCTGATGAGGATAATTCAGTAGAGAGGGAAAATTTAATTATGCATGAAAGACAGGGAACAACTGCTAGGGAAATATCCTAAAGTAGGCAAGAGGGGATGGCACCTACTGCGCAATTGTGGGGAATGAATTTAGGTAGAAGCAAGGACAGTGAGTCCAGGAAGCAAACAGGAGTGACAGGAGGGAAGGCAGGGCATATGGACACAAATGCAGGTGGGAGGGTAGATGTGGTTATGAGAGCATTCAGAATTTCTCTTCTTATTGCGTCTGTTTTCTCCATGAAATAAGGAGCAAGGGCATTCATTAGCTGGGAGTGAGGGAATGGGAGGAGTTGGGATCCTAGGGGAAACACAAAGCATGAAATACTTCTCTTAGGAAAGAGGGAGAGGGAATGGATTGGGGGATGCAGTAGGATTACTGGGTACTGCTATAACCCTTTGAGGTTCAAGGTCTTTAACTTAAAGGCAGAGCATTTTTAATGGTTGTAGTTTTCTTCCCCTAGCCATTTCAGCTACGCAGGTATAAATTCAGGGTTGGTAAAGAGTTGGATTTACCTAGAGTAGGGTTTGGTTGGAGAATACAAAAACAATAAGGGGCATAAAAGTGGGGGTTGTATACACATCAAGGAATGACACACGTGGCATAGAAGCTGGGTAATAAGGAAGTGAGGACATATGAGGTTTAAAGGACAGGAAAATGGCTCTAGAACTAGCGGACTGCTTGTCCTAGTTGGGAATGAAGAATCACAGGAGGCGATGGATCTGCTTTCCAGAGTGGACTATTTGGAATTGAGAGTATGGAGCGTTGTTAGGAATGATGAGGTCCAGAGAATGACTGTGGGGTAAGTGGCTGAGACTGTGTATGGGACAAGGTCATTGGAAGACAGGAAGGAAGTCAAGGAATTAAGATGCCATGCAACTGGAAGGATTCTCTACATCAATATTAAAGTCATCAGGAATGATGACAGGAGCAGTATTGGAGAAAGCAGCAGTAAGTCAGGACCTAAGAAAGATCTCCAAGAATAATGGGGAGTGACAGGGATCTGTAGAAGCCTGTAACAAGAACTAGTAGTAAGGGGTAAAGCCAGATCTTGTGGTGTTTATAGAGGAGGGGAGGAGAAAGGTCTTTAAGTAGAATGAAGCATAGGATGCCTTAGAACCCTATTCTTTCCTTAAATGCCTTTATCTTCACCTAACTACCATAAATACCTTTTCCCTGCTGGGTCAAGGGAAAGAGCTGGGTTGGACCAGACAGAGTTAGCACTGCTCATGATTTTTGTCAGTTGAGGACAAATTGTGTTCTTATAATATTCCTGGGTCTCAAGGTTGTGAAGACACATAATTGCAGAGATGCCAGAGGGAACATGGCCCGTTGGTGAAAGTTTTCAGTTCTAGAATCAGAAAACCTATATCCAACCTACCTTTCTCTACTTACTGTGTGACATTGGGCAAATCACTAAATCTATTTTTGTTCTCCATGTTCTCATCTGTGTGACAGAGTTAATAGTAGCAATCCTTACAATTGCATGGCATCTTAATCTATTTTATCAAATTGTGGTGAGGATTAAAGGAAATAATTTACATTAAGGGCCTTGAATGTAGGATGTAACTGGTAAGTTTCAGCTATTGTCAGTGATATTCAGATTGTGATGTTCATCTTTACTCAGCAAAATGTACTTTGCAAAGTACATTCATTCCTAGATTGGGAACTGGTTGGTTCCTTACAGATACTGGATTTGTAATTCAGGTAGGTCTCACCAGAAGTAAAGGCCTCTTAGATTTCCCAAACAGGACTTCTCCCCAGGCTGACCTAGTGGATTATCTGTCCTCTATTCAACAGTTGAGAAATCTCCAAACTGCTTTCCAGTTGTTGAACTAATTTACATATACACCATCAGTCTGTGAGTGTTACCTTTTCTCTGCAGCCTCACCAACATCTGTTATTTTTCGACTTTTTCATAGTAGCCATTCTGACTGGTGTGAGATGCTATCCCATTGTGGTTTTGATTTTCATTTCTCTATGATTAGTGATGTTGATCATTTTTTCATGTTTAAAGAAACATAAATTATTCTACCAAAAGGTACATGCACTCATATGTTCATTGTAGCACTGTTCACAATGGCAAAAACAGGGAATCAATCTAGATGCCTACAAATGGCAAATGGGATAAAGAAAATGTGATACATGTACACCATGGAATACCATGCAGTCATAAAAAAGAACAAAATCATTTTCCTTGCAGCAACATGTATACAGCTGGAGACCATCATCCTAAGCAAATTAACACTGAACAGAAAACCAAATACCATATGTTCTCATTTATAAGTGGGAACTAAACAATGAATAGACATGGATATAAATATGGGAACAAAATACACCAGAGGCTGCTATAAGAGGGGGTGAGGAAGGATGACAATGGTGGAAAAACTAATTATTGGGTACTGTGCTCACTACCTGGGTGATGGGATCAATCGTACCCCAAACCTCAGCATCACACAATATACCCTGCACATGTACCCCTTGAATCTAAAATAAAAATTGAAATAAAAAAAGCTGGTTGAAAGGAGAATTTGCTTGTGACCTTGAGCAAACTATTTAATCTTTTGAACATTAGTTTTGGTATCTGTAAATTGAGATAATAATACTTCTCTGATCTTACTCAGGTACTCAATAAATATTTGCTGAATCAGTCAGTCAATTCGCTACTACTTGGAGGAAGCCTATCTTTACAGCCTTATTTCTAACACTCCCCACCTTGAAATCCATGCTGTAGTCATGCCAGATTATCTGCATGTCCAAGAGCACACCAATTACTTACACATCTCTGTCCTTTGGCTGTACTGTTCTGTCAACTGGAATTTCATCCTTGCATTTCCAAACAGCTACATTCTGCTTTTCTTAAAGGATCAATCATAAAATAATCTCTTTTTTGAACCTTCTCATTGTCTTCACTGAATTATTCAGTCTCTGTTTTCCCTCTCCAAGGCATTCTGCATGTAGAGTTATGTTTGTATTGACCATAACATTGTATTATAGTAGGGGATATAGGTGTTTTCATTATTAAAGGATGGGTTCTTTATGGGGAAAGGTAAGTCTTCCTTATAATTACAACT
Organism: Chlorocebus sabaeus; assembly: GCF_047675955.1. Taxonomy (NCBI): domain Eukaryota; kingdom Metazoa; phylum Chordata; class Mammalia; order Primates; family Cercopithecidae; genus Chlorocebus; species Chlorocebus sabaeus. The sequence goes on from NC_132925.1 coordinate 60,705,245, forward strand.
CCAAAGGCTAGCTCAGTACCTCAAAATTAGAACATGCCTGATAAATGTTGGCTAGGTATATAGGTTATAAGCAGGCTCTGTGTTGGTTATTTTACATCCATTTTCTTTCAGATTTTTATAGTAGTATCCCATAGGGATAATTACTATTATTATCTCAACTTTGAAGATGAGGTTAAATTCTTGTCCAAGGTCTGAGTAACTGGCAGAACCTGTATTTAACCCTAGACAGTTTGACTCCAGAGCCCGTAATCCTTAGAATGTAGCTACTAAAATGGGGGTCTCAAATACAGAACTCTCATTTTGGGCATCTCTCATGTTTCAAGATGCCAACTTTGCAAATCATTTTTGTGAAAAATAGGATTTGCTGAAAATGTGCAGTGCAGAAGTCTGCCATCTATTCTTACATCAGTACAGTTATTGCTGTCTCTCAATTTTGTTTCTTTAGGAACAAAGTTACTTATTTTAATCTCTTCATTAAAACTTAATTTTCAACTCCGAGAGCTACTATGTTTCGAGCGAGAGGGGGCCAAAAAAAAAAAAAAAAATGCATAAAAGCAGAATTGGAAGAACAGGATAATTAGAAAGAGTCGTGTGCAGCTGGGCCTATTTCTATATCCATAATTTGGTAAGAAGCAGATCCTAGCATGTCATAAAAGAGCCTCACTTTATGTTTTCTTGGTATTTCTGCAAAATTCCCCATCCATTCTCTCTTCCTCTGAACTACTGACATAGGAATCTAGATTACACAATTTATTATTTGATTTCGTGGTGTCTAGATGTTTTTGGGGTGCAAGATTTCCTAAAATTCTAAGATTTTAGAAAGTTGGAGCTAAGAGACAGCTAAGACATCATCTGTCCAAGTCTATCATTTTATTTATCTATTTATTTTTATTATAATTTAAGTTCTAGGGTACATGGGCACAATGTGCCGGTTTGTTACATATGTATACATGTGCCATGTTGCTGTGCTGCACCCATTAACTCATTATTTACATTAGGTAAATAATGTAATTACATTCCTCCTAATGCTATCCGTCCCCCTCCCCCCACCACATGACAGGCCCCGGTGTGTGATGTTCCCTTCCTGTGTCCAAGTTTTCTCATTGTTCAATTCCCACCTATGAGTGAGAACATGCAGTGTATGGTTTTATGTCCTTGTGATAGTTTGCTCAGAATGATGGTTTCCAGCTTCATCCATGTCCCTACAAAGGATATGAACTCATCCGTTTTTATGGCTGCATAGTATTCCATAGGGTATATGTGCCACATTTTCTTAATGCAGTCTATCATTGATAGACATTTGGGTTGTTTCCAAGTCTTTGCTATTGTGAATAGTGCTGTAATAAACATATGTGTGCATGTGTCTTTGTAGTAGCATGATTTATAATCTTTTGGGTATATACCCAGTAATGGGATGGCTGGGTCAAATTGTATTTCTAGTTCTAGATCCTTGAGGAATTGCCACACTGTCTTCCACAATGGTTGAACTAGTTTACACTCCCACCAACAGTGTAGAAGTGTTCCTATTTCTTCACATGCTCTCCAGCACCTGTTGTTTCCTGACTTTTTAATGATCACCATTCTAACTGCTGTGAGATGGTATCTCATTGTGGTTTTGATTTGCATTTCTCTGATGGCCAGTGATGATGAGCTTTTTTTCATATGTCTGTTGGCTGCATAAATATCTTCTTTTGAGAAGTGTCTGTTCATATCCTTCGCCCACTTTTTGATGGGGTTGTTTGATTTTTTTTCTTGTAAATTTGTTTGAGTTCTTTGTAGATTCTGAATATTAGCCCTTTGTCAGATGGGTAAATTGCAAAAATTTTCTCCCATTCTGTAGGTTGCCCATTCACTCTGATGGTATTTTCTTTTGCTGTGCAGAAGATCTTTCATTTAATTAGATCCCATTTGTCTATTCTGGCTTCTGTTGCCATTGCTTTTGGTGGTTTAGTCATGAAGTCCTTGCCCACGCCTATGTCCTGAATGGTATTACCTAGGTTTTCTTCTAGGGTTTTTATGGCTTTAGGTTTAAGTCTCTAATCCATCTTGAATTAATTTTTGTATAAGGTGTAAGGAAGGGATCCAGTTTCAGCTTCTACATATGGCTAGCCAGTTTTCCCAGCACCATTTATTAAATAGGGAATCCTTTCCCCATTTCTTGTTTTTGTGAGATTTGTCAAAGATCAGATGGTTGTAGATGTGTGTTATTATTTCTGAGGGCTCTGTTCGTTTCTATTGGTCTATATGTCTGTTTTGGTACCAGTACCATGCTGTTTTGGTTACTGTAACCTTGTAGTATAGTTTGAAGTCAGGTAGCGTGACACCTCCAGCTTTGTTCTTTTTGCTTAGGATTGTCTTGGCTATATGGGCTCTTTTTTGGTTCCATATGAACTTTAAAATAGTTTTTTCCAATTCTGTGAAGAAAGTCATTGGTAGCTTGATGGGGATGGCATTGAATCTATAAATTACCTTGGGCAGTATGGCCATTTTCACAGTATTGATTCTCCTATCTATGAGCATGGAATGTTCTTCCATTTGTTTGTGTCCTCTTTTATTTCACTGAGCAGTGGTGTGTAGTTCTCCTTGAAGAGGTCCTTCACATCCCTTGTAAGTTGGATTCCTAGATAGTTTATTCTCTTTGAAGCAATTGTGAATGGGAGTTCACTCATGATTTGGCTCTCTGTTTGTCGGTTAATGGTGTATAGGAATGCTTGTGATTTTTGCACATTGATTTTGTATCCTGAGACTTTGCTGAAGTTGCTTATCAGCTTAAGGATATTTTGGGCTGAGACGATGGGATTTTCTAAATATACAATCTTGTCATCTGCAAACAGGGACAATTTGACTTCCTCTTTTCCTAATTGAATACCCTTGATTTCTTTCTCTTGCCTGATTGCCCTGGCCAGAACTTCCAACACTATGTTGAATAGGAGTGGTGAGAGAGGGCATCCCTGTCTTGTGCCAGTTTTCAAAGGGAATTCTTCCAGTTTCTGCCCATTGAGTGTGATATTGGCTGTGGGTTTGTCATAAATAGCTCTTATTATTTTGAGATACGTTTCATCAATACCTAGTTTATTGAGAGTTTCTAGCATGAAGGGCTGTTGAATTTTGTCAAAGGCCTTTTCTGCATCTATTGAGATAATCATGTGGTTTTTGTCTTTGGTTCTGTTTATATGATGTATTGTGTGTATTGATTTGTATATGTTAAACCAGCCTTGCATCCCACGGATGAAGCCAACTTGATCGTGGTGGAGAAGCTTTTTGATGTGCTGCTGGATTCAGTTTGCCAGTATTTTATTGAGGATTTTTACATCAATGTTCATCAGGGATATTGGTCTGAAATTCTCCTTTTTTATTGTGTCTCTGCCAGGCTTTGGTATCAGAATGATGCTGGCCTCATAAAATGAGTTAGGGAGGATTCCCTCTTTTTCTTTTGATTGGAATAGTTTCAGAAGGAATGATACGAGCTCCTCTTTGTACCCCTGGTAGAACTGGGCTGTGAATCCGTCTGGTCCTGGACTTTTGTTGGTTGGTAGGCTATTAATTATTGCCTCAATTTCAGAGCCTGTTTGTGGTCTATTCAGGATTCAACTTCTTCCTGGTTTAGTCTTTGGAGGGTATATGTGTCCAGGGATTTATCCATTTATTCTAGATTTTCTAGTTTATTTGCATAGAGGTGTTTATAGTATTCTCTGGTGGTAGTTTGTATTTCCATGGGATCAGTGGTGATATCCCCTTTATCATTTTTTATTGTGTCTATTTGATTCTTCTCTCTTTTCTTCTTTATTAGTCTTGCTAGCAGTCTATCAATTTTGTTGATCTTTTCAAAACACAAGCTCCTGGATTCATTGATTTTTTTGAAAGGTTTTTTGGAAGATTTTTTGAAAGATCAGTTCTGCTCTGATCTTAGTTATTTCTTGCCTTCTGCTAACTTTTGAATGTGTTTGCTCTTGCTTCTCTAGTTCTTTTAATTATGATGTTAGGGTGTTGATTTTAGATCTTTCCTGCTTTCTCTTATGGGCATTTAGAGCTATAAATTTCCTTCTGCACACTGCCTTAAATGTGTCCCAGAGATTCTGGTATGTTGTGTCTTTGTTCTCATTGGTTTCAAAGAATATCTTTATTTCTGCCTTCGTTTAGTTATTTACCCAGTAGTTATTCAGGAGCAGGTTGTTCAGTTTCCATGTAGTTGTGTGGTTTTGAGTGAATTTCTTAATCCTGAGTTCTAATTTGATTGCACTATGGTCTGAGAGGCAGCTTGTTATAATTTCTGTTCTTTTACATTTGCTAAGGAGTGCTTTACTTCCATTTATGTGGTCAGTTTTGGAATACGTGTGATGAGGCCCGGAACATGTGAATGACTTGCCTAAAGTTACATAGCAGGAAAGTGGCAGCACCAGAATTGGAGGGCAGATCTGCTCACACTCAAACTAAGACTTTGGACACTAGATCAAGGTGTCTCTTGCCTTCCAAATTAGATGTTGAACATCACTTCAAATATTTACTCTTGCCTTCATATAACAGACATTGACAGAACGTTTTCTATGTGCCACACATGTACTAGGTACTGAAGTATGAAGAGGAATATGTTCCCATCTCGAGAGCTCAGGCATGGGGCATCCTTACCTCAGTCCCTTGAAAACTCATTCTTACAGGCATGAGCATTAACGAAGGTGTATACAGAATCCTCCCAGACCTCTGTGTGTACAAATAAGTTTCCAAGCAGGAGCTGGGAGGCAAAAGTCATCCCAGCAGAGGGATGGGCATTTGCAGTCACGTGGTGCATGAAGGAGGATGGTTTGGCCGAGAGCAGAGTGTACAACATAAGAAGGTATGAGAATGAGACGGGAGGAAGAATAAGGGAGCCACTTGGGGAGTTGTGAGCAATGAGGCTGATGACTGTGGACAAGGGTCAAATTTTGAAGGGCATAATATGGTATCCCTAGAATGATAGACTATATTCTATAAAGAGTAGGAAATTACCACAAGTTATTAAGCAGGAGAATAATATGATCTGACAATATTCTCTTTACTTTCCTTAAACCCCCATGTAGAGTCAGGGTTGTGTTGGGTAGATAATAACTGATATGGTTTGGCTGTGTCCCCACCCAAATCTCATCTTGAATTGTAGTTCCCATAATCCCCGTGTGTTGTTGGAGGGACCTGATGAGGGGTAATTGAATCATAGGGGAGTTTCCCTCATGCTATTCCATAATAGTGAGTGAGTTCTCACGAGATTTGATGGTTTTATAAGGGGTTTCACTCTTTGCTTGGCTCTCTTCTTCTTCCTGCCGCCACGTGAAGAAGGATGTGTTTGCTTCCCCTTCCATCATGATTGTAAGTTTCATGAGGCCTCCCCAGCCTTGCTGAACTGTGAGACAATTAAACCTCTTTACTTTATAAATTACCCAGTGTCTGGTATGTCTTCATTAGCAGTGGGAGAATGGACTAATACAATAACATGAACTTAATTGACTTAGAAACTAGACTCAGTGGTAAGTTATCAATCAAATATGCACTTTCTCTTTCAGGAATTTCTGGAAATGATCATGCTTTATTAAAATTTATTGGCTTTTTTGGACAAGTACAATGGTTTATACGTATATTGGTTGCTGTAAAAATTATAGCCTTTAGAATAAAGGAGTAGCCCGCCTATTCTGTCTGTCTCACTATTATACTTCCCTACTGCCATGCATGTAAAATGAAGGCAAAATGTAGAAGGAGGCACAATGGATAAGCCAAGGATGCTCAAGAGGAACTTCAGGGATTCACACTGGGCAACTAACTTTGTGATCAAAGGTTGAGAGTTAGTGGATATTTCAAACCCATCTTGGCCTTCATTTCTCCTTGAGTTGTTTCCTTACATACTGCTTGCATCCTGTATTTCCTTCTATAGAGAGTTCCATAAAATAACATTCTCCAAGTTTTTTAAAGAACATTTTTACAGTCTTCCATTATTCTAGTATAGATCCACTTTCCCTTGGGTTTGCCATATAGATGTTTGTAAACTGACCTTTGGTCTTACCTGTGATACTTGTTAAGTATCGCAGAGTATATGGTGAAGCTAAGTTTTACCAATGATACCAAAATTTTATAAGCCTCTGTCTTTCTCTGGGGCCTTTTTCAGTCATAATAGACAAGGTCCTCTATCTCAAATTGCCAAGAACCCACAGCAAGAAAGTAACACATTGAGATGAGATCCACAGAGAGACATATCAAAGTGTGCTGCTTTGGCCTCTTTCAGTAATGCCCCTCACTGCTTATTTAATGACTGAATTGTTGTAACAGAAGAGAGTGTTGGAGGGGATTAGGAAGTCTGGTAGTATGGGCAGTCAGTACCCTGACCTTATGTTGTTGAATTTACACCAGTCTGAGTATAGGTGTCTACATCTGTGTCTCGTTACCTGAGGCTTCCTCCAATCACAGCATGCAGAGTGGAAGTGCTGGTGAATAAACACCCCCACAACAGTCCTTTAAAAATGACTGATGAGCGTTGGTATATATATTAGTTTCCTACTGCTGCTGTAACAAATTACCACACACTTGGTGGCTTCAAACAATACCAATTTATTATCTTACAGTTCTGAGGTCAGAAGTCTGACACAGGTCCCACCAGGCTATCTCAACAGGCTGTCAGGGGTGTGTTCCTTCGGGAGGGTCTGGGGAAGAATCTGACTTCTTGCCTTTTCCAGCTTCTAGAATTCCACGGTCTGTGGCTCCATATTGCCCTGACCTCTGCTTCCTTGGTCACATTTCCTTTCCTGACTCTGACTCTTCTGCCTCCCTGCTGTAAGGACCCTTGTGATTACATTGGGACCACCCAGTTAATCCAATCTAATCTCCCCATCTCAGTATCAATGTCCTTAACTTAATCATGTCAACAAAGTTCCTTTGGCCTTGTAAGGTGATATATCCACAGGATCTGGAGATTAGGGCATGGACATCTTTTGGTGGGTGGTGGACATGATTCTGCTTACCACAGTGTATGAATATTCTAGTTTCCTCATTCTTTAAGTGGGGTAACTGAAGCACATGTTCTGCTGTTTTCAAGGTCTCCAAGTGAGATTTAGCCCTAGCTGTTCATATTGGTTACTTGCGCAATAAATACCCTTTCCTGGTTTCCTTCCCTTTCCCATTTCACTGCCTCATTTCCTTCCCAATGGCTCCCAGAATTACCTCCCAAATTCAAATACTTGTATTTAAATCCTTTTCTCAGGGTCTGCTTCCTATAGCTTAGTTGTTTAACTTCTGTCATTTCTTATGAGTAAATTTCTTTGAGTGCTCAAATAATGATGGACAAAGGGACAGGTCAAAAGGACACAGGTGCCAGCTTCAAGGAACTCCCACTGGCCGAATCTGGGACAACTGGAAAACCAAAATAAATAATCATAATAAAGGATTACAATGTATTGAATAAAGTATTATAAGAATCCATGAGTCCATAGATAAACAAAAAACAAACGAAAATGGAAAATTCTTTCTTATAGTCAAAATCCAACTAATAAATGTAGAAAGGAAGATGAAATTATCAAATCATTATTTGGCAAACATCATAATAATAACTAATCCAGACAAGAATATTCAATGACTCTTAAAACTAGTAGGTGAAAGTTTGAGGAGTAACAGGATATTTACATAGTCTCAAAGCATTTCCCTCATGAGACAATTACGAAGGGTAAAAGAATAACTTTATAGTGGAGAAACCTGATACACCACCTTAACCAAATGACCTAATTGACTTATGGAATGTGGGATATATGTGTAGCATGTGCCTTCTGATATGACGCACCGAGAAGAACTCAGCATCACTTCTGTGATGTTTCTGCCAAAAGTGTGTAACTTGAATCTAATCTTGAGAAACGATCTGACAAAACCAAATTGAGGGACATTCTATAATCTTGGCCTGCCCTCTTCAAAAATGTCAATGCCATAAAATACAAAGAAAGACTCAAGAACTATTCCAGATTGAAAGAAACTAAAAAGACATGAACACTAAGTGAAACACTTAATCTTAGATTTTTTTCTTTTGCTATAAAGAACATTGTTAGGCAATGTGATAAATCCAAATAAGGACTCTAGATTAGATAATAGTATTATATTCATATTAATTGTCCTGATTTTATAAATTGTACTATGGTCATGTAAGAGAACATTCTTTGTTTTAGGAATTACACACTGAGGTATTTAAGGATAAATGGACATCGTGTTTGTAACTTGCTCTTAAAGAGTTCAGAAGAGAGAAATGAAACACATGTAGTAAAATGTTAACATTTGGAGGATCTGGGTAAAAAGTACATGAGAATTCTTTGTATTATTCTTGTAATTTTCCTGAATGTCTTTAAAATTATGATAAAATTTTAAATGCACAAAAATTGTATGGTGTTTTGAGTCATTGGGTCTTTGTGCTTGCTTACCTCCATGATGGATCTTGTCATTATGAGATAAGTGAAGTGTCCTCAGAATTCTTGAGCCACGATATCTCTGTCTATATATGTCCATTGGGAAACCCAAGGATGTACCGACTATTAAGGAGACTTTCTAATACCTGTACCAGAGCACAGGATTTGGATTAAAGAAAACAGAATTTGAGTCTTGCTCAAAAGTTGTAAGACCTTTGATAAGTGATTTCACTTTTGTTGGCTTTAAACCGTGTCTGGAATGTGAAGGGCTTGATATCAGTGATTCTTCTTTAACCCTTCCAGAACATTAATTTATTATTCTCATATGTCCTTTGAGTATTTAAATAACTGAGTCTGTTCTTCTGAATGTGGCTCATGATGGCTGCCTTATAATAAATTCCACTTGATGTGGTCATGAATTCATGTGAAAGAAACTTCTGTTGTAAGGTTACTTGTTTGTTGTTTTAAAGGAAGAAAAAGCCAGATGAAGCAGTCAACAAAATTATTCAGTTTGTGATTCTGTTGACTAGATTTTCTCACATAGGAAATTTTATGAGTTTAGGCAAACAAACTTCCTAATAATAATTATTGAAAACAATTTACTTAGTGTAACAAATATGCCCCATTTGTTGAGCTGGGATTGAGTTGGTTTATTTCTAAAACCTTCGGGCATATGTTAGTTCCCAACTTACATTGAAGGATAGAATTAAATGGTCTAATGTAAAAAGCTAGGAACAGGGGGATCTGAGCTGAGCCACAACATCAACCCCACAGCTGCTTTGCTCCTTAATATTTGGCAGAGGGTAGTTCTCCAGTCATTGCCCTTCCTCTTTCTTAAATAGAAGTAATGAGGCTTCAACCTCTCTTGCCTCTCAGGAGTGCTGCAGTGATGAGTGGAAGTGCCATTTGAAAACTGCTGTGAGTTCTCTGCTAGGAAGATATTTAAGTAACAAAGCATCCTCATCAGAGTACAGTCAGCTATTGCTACAAAGCCAGCACCAGGGGACTGAATCTTTTCATAAGAGCGTGATCTAGAATGTGCTGTAGACAGTCATTGGCCGGGGAGAGGGGGGCGGGGCGAGGAACGGAGGGAGAAGCCGGGGAAGGAATAGGCTACCTTTCCTCTCTCACACCAAGTATTCTTATCTCAGTACTCTTATTTTTTTATGGCACTTATCATAAACCGAAATTAACTAATTATTTAACTTATTATCTAGTTGCCCTTCAAAAACATAAATTCAAAGACAGTAAGAAACAAGCATGCTTTGTTTTCTTGTATCCCTTGACAAATGGTAGCTCAATAAAGACTTATATAGAGATTAATGAATGAATTAGAAAATCCATGATACAATTTTGCTATTCTTTTTTGACAGAATTTGAGCAAATTTGCTAATATGCTTATAATTGCTCTTAAACATTTGAATTTCCATAGCCAAATAGGCAATTTCCCATGCATGTGATTTTTAAGATACCAATTGTAGACAACAAATAAATAAGTTGGCATGAGATGCTTAAAAGTGAGTACTTCATCAGCACAATCTTCTTAAGGAGCTTCAGCATGTATACCTAGTATGAGTGAAATGGATAATTGAGAATGTAGATTTTTTTTTTTTTTGGAAAGTAGAGTGTGTGTGTGTGTGTGTGTGTGTGTGTGTGTGACAAAGTCTGGCTCTGTCACTTAGGCTGGAGTGCAGTGGTGTGATCATAGCTCACTGCAGCCTTGAACTCCTGGGTTCAAGGGATCCTCCTGTCTCAGCCTTCTGGGTGGCTGGGACTACAGGCACATGCAATCACACCCAGCTAAGTTAAAAATAATTTTTTTTAGAGATGGGAGCTCGCTATGTTGCCCAGGCTGGTATCAAACTCCTGACCTTAAGTATTCCTCTGCCTCTGTCTCCCAAGTAGCTGAGATTACAAAAGTGAGCACTGCATCCTTGAAGTAATTTTTATATCTGTTTTTTCTGCTCCATATCTTGTCACATTTTGTTGCGTTACATTGCTATAAAAAGCGCATCATCCACTTTATATCCATCTCTTTATATCCATCTCTTTATATCCAAAGAGCTAAGGGGCTCATACGACTGCAGGCAGAAAGGGAGCAAGGTGGCAGTAGGGCCACCCACTGGGATTAATCATTTGTCACAGGTAGTCCCCATACTTCTATGGGTAATTGATCTTTACTTCCATGCTGGTTTTAAAGATGAAGAAACTTGTGTGTTGCACCTTCCAACAGCCACCAGTGAACATTTGCTTCGTTTGTCCCTCTGTACTGGTGCCCCATAGTCTGATGTCCTTAAGCAATTCATGAAATACAGGTGGGGAAGGATGAGGACTGTCTGTCTTTTATTAACTGCCTCAGTTCTTTAGTGGTAGCTGAAGCAGGGAAATGACCTTGGTGCTTGAAAGCTGCACTTTTATTTATTTATTTTTTAAACTTTTTGTAAGAAGCCTTGGTGGGGGTCTTTTTTGCATGTATTTTGGACACTTGATCCTTGATCATTGTATTATTACCTTGACCCTCCTAAAGAATGACATTGATTATGTCATTCTCATTGTTCAAAGTCCTTTAGTGGCTCCCCTCTACTTAGAGAAGATAGTCTCAGGCCTTCACTCCAGCATACAGGTTTCCTCATAATATAATTCTAGGATAGTGTCGTGGTGATGAGCATTGATTCTGGGTTAAATACCTGATTCTGCCTCTTGTGACTTTGAACAAATTGCTTAACCTTTCTGAGCTTCCTGTTTACTCATGTATAAAATGGAGGAAACAAGAGAACCTGTCTCATAGGATTGTTTTGAAGATTAATGCAATCATTCATATAAAGTGCTCACCATTGTCCCTGGAACATTGTAAAGGCTCAAAAAAGTTTGTTATTTTTACCACCTCTCCCTCTTGAACCAGTCCAGCAACTGAACTAATTATTGTTGCAAGTACCCCATAATTTACATTTTCCTTCAGACTTCCTTTGGTTCATGCTTTTCTTTACTCCTTTCCAGACTTTCCCAAGTTCAAATGCTCCCCATTCTCTGAGGCCCTGCCACAGTGTTACCTCATCTCTAAATCCTTCCACAAAAAAATACTTGCCCCTGTTTTTCCCTCTACAGTTCTAAGAGATCTCTCCTTTCCCTGAATTCTCTTAACACTTTTTGAAAGCCACAGCCACTTAAATCAAGGAGGCTCTCTGGACTTCCACTTAGGTGAGGTCTGAGGGATGTGTCTTCTGTGATGAGGTAATGTCAGTCCTCTCTACCATGCTGACTCTAACCAGTAAAGAGGACCACCCATAATTATGCCCAACACATAATAGTTGCTCAAAAAGTATTTATTCAGTGAAAGGACCTTCCCGTGACTACTGTACAGATCACTCCACCAGAATCCCTAGTTTCATCCCAAACTGAAACTCCTCAGAAAGCGTGTGTTGAGATTTTAAAAACTGTTGAGCCTTGGGTGTGGGGAGGATTTGGTGACATGTCAGATATATTGTATGACTCATGAATTTAAACTGGTTTGGGGGATTCTATATACTAGAACTCGATCTTTTCAAACTAAGAGTTCTTTTCTCCATGACAGCTATCATTTTTGCTCATGTTAGAGCTTCAAAATGATTGCATGGGAAGTGGAATGCTTTGGTATTTGAAAAGATTAGCAGGAGTTATTTCTGTCTTGCTATCTTCTTCCCTTACAAGATGGCAGGGAAAAAGATGACATCCCTATATTTTGAAAAAAAAATGTATTTTTTATCCAGAAGAATAGAAATGGGCTTGAGGGTTGCTGCCTGTGGTTTTGCTCAGCACAGTTGATCTAGGCAGGGTGTTGGGGTAAAAACAGAATAGAACTTCTACACGTTATAAGAAATAATAGCAAGACTGTCACTCACTGGTGACTGCTGGAAGGTGCAATATATATATAGCCAGAAATATATATGACCGTAGATTATTCCTCCTCAACAGCCTTAATGAAATTAGCCTCAGGCAATTTTCCTCATAATGCAAGGTGAGAAAATTGGGGGGAAAAGCTTAAGTTTTCCTATTTCTAAATAGGAAAGGCTTTAGTTCTAGTTTCAGCTTCTCCATTCACAGGTTGAGAGTGCTCGGCTAAATTATTCTCTTTCCCTGGGCCTCTGTTTCTCCATCTGCAAAACAAGGGTATTGAACTAAATGGTCTATAAAGGTTCCTCAAATTTTTATCAATATGCCTTGATAAGACATATCAGGTTGGGAGCACCCATTTGGTGAGTGAGAAAAGCAGAACTTGTTTAGTATGTCATTGTAAAGGGTATGCCCTACCCAGGATTCACAATGACAGTCAACTACCTAGACATAGTCATCCAAGCAGGACCCCCAACTGTCGTGGTTGAATTGTCTCCCCAAAGTTCCTAACTGCCAGTACCTCAGAATGTTACTATATTTAGAGACGGTCTGTTTCAAGAAAATCAAGTTAAAATGAGGTCATTAGGGTGGACCCTAATATAATATGACTAGTGTCCTTATAAAAAGAGAAAATAGGGCCAGAAGCAGTGCCTCATACCTGTAATCCCAGCACTTTGGGAGGCCAAGGCGGGTGGATCACCTGAGGTCAGGAGTTCGAGACCAGCCTGGCCAGCGTGGTGAAACCCTGTCTCTACTAAAAATACAAAAATTAGCCAGGCACGGTGGCGGGCACTTGTAATCCCAGCTACTCGGGAGGCTGAGGCAGGAGAATCATTTGAACCTAGAAGGCGGAGGTTGCAGTAAGGTGAGATCATGCCATTGCACTCCAGCCTGGGCAACGAGAGTGAAACTCCATCTCCAAAAAAAAAAAAAGAAGAGGAAATAGGACACAGAGACACACAGAAAGAAGATCATATGAAGACATAAGGGGAAGACAGCCATCTACAAGCCAAGGAGAACAGCCTCAGAGGAGACCAACCCTGCCAACATTTTGCCTTGGACTTCTAGCCTTGAGGACTATGAGAAAATAGATTCCTGTTGTTTAAGCCACTCTGTCTATGGTACTTTGTTATGGCAGCCCCAGCAAATAAATACAAGGACTGTGCTCTCTAAGGAAAAGTAGAAATGCTGTTGTGGTTGGGGAGAATAGCAGGAAAAAATTGGGGTGACAGAAAAGAGTTTGCAGGGCTGCTCCTAAAATTGTGTTTCCTAAGTGCCCAGTCCTTGGGTCAGAAGTTGGGCATACATTTACTCATTATTTAGAAACGGGGGAGAAGACAATTGAGAAGTTACCTGGGGCCATGTGTCAAAGGCCCTGGGCATGCAGAAGTGAATAAGGCAAATATCTTCCAGTGGTGAATAAAGTCAGCAGCCATGACAGTTGCTAAGATGGAGAGAACAGCCTAATATAAGAAGGTATGACAGGCAAAACTAACTTAATCTGAGCTCTTTGAAGGCTTTGTCTAAAAAGCTCCAAGGAAAGAGTGAGGATTAAGGAGGAGAAAAAGGAGGAGACATTTCAGTGAGAGGATCTATGTGAATGTGAGAAGGTATGACCAAGATTCTGAAAAGCAGTCTAGTGGAACTGCAATACAGCGAACAAGAAGTAGGGATGTGGAAGTATAAGCCAGTAAATTAGAAAAGATAAGTAGCTTAATTAGCTTAATACTTTTCATGGAGGAAGAGAAAAGACTAGGGTTAGAATTTAATTGACCAAGCCATTTGGCTCTGACTGCTAGCCATTCTAAACTTTATACATCATTCTTTCACCTTCAAGATGACTAACCAAGGGATGGTCAAGCCTATCATATGCATTTTTTTTTTTAAATGCATGGAAAGAGCTTTTATTCTGGATGCCTCTTTCCATATTCCCTGGGGAACTGGCCAGGACAACTTAAAAAGAAAATTTTAGGATCCTTAGAGTCCAGACCTCTGCCTCCACTATTCTACATCCAACTTTGAGTTTTCCTCACTCCCCAGAATGGATGTTGCCTACAGAGAAGAAGAGAACCCAAATGAGAGAGGTGTTACGAGTAATTGTAGAAATTCTGAACAGCTTTGCTTAGAGAAAGTGAAAAAGAAGAGGGAAAAAGATAGACTGTTTCCTAAGAGGCCAGTTTAAAAGGCTCTTCTTTCAGCAAACTTTTGGTTATAATTTGTCCACTCCCACAAGGATCTCATGTTACATACAGAGCTTTGAGGGAGAGAGAAAGAGATGTCCACCACTCTGCCCCTAAGCAGTATTTTCTGACTACACTGTCTCCACTGTTTGACATTTCCACAGTGGCTGTGTGGTTTTCTTTCCCTTCCTCCTCTGGTGTCATTACTCCTTCCCAAACTTCTCCCTAACCTGACCTTTGGTAGTTGTGATACAAGAGGAAGATTGTGTGTTAATTTCTGGTATTCATCTCCTAAGTATTCATCCCCAGCAAGATTTGCTGGGGTAAAAAAAAGATGGCTGTACTCTTTTGAATAAGGCTTCCAGAGTTTGAGGAACTGTGAAAGTGTACCCCACTGAACTATGAAGAATAGGTACTCATCTGCATGGTCACCAAATCTACTGAAAGTTGCTGTGTGCCCAGAAACTGTAAGCTGTTAAGTTGTATGTTCAGAGTAGCACCTTGGGGAGCTGAACACAAATCCAAACAATCCCAGATCATTACAAGTGGCTCAGCCCAAGCAAGATGTCCTGGGTTGTATGATTTTCACAAACTTGGAATGAAGTTAAGGGAAATTTTCCCAGGTCTCAATATGGAAGAAAAGAAAGAAAGAAAATTTAAGAAATGCAATCTGTTTCCCCAAATCAACCAAATGCCAGCTTGCTCTCTGCAACAGTCCAAAAATCTATTACAAGACAAAACAAAGTATAACCAGGGAGATGAATGCATTTGCTTCTAGCAAAAACTTATTATTCACTCCAAAGTCAAAGCTGTGAATGAGTTCATTCATTCAACAAACCTCTATTGGCTTTTGGATGGTCCAGTGTTTTTCATTGTTTACAAATTGCTCCTCTCAATTTATGTAGTTAATGGGAAGCTAACTATAACTTGTACGTCTGGGGAAATGAACTGAAATTAAGCTTTTTATAAGATGGCCAGATAAGTATTTCTCCAGAGAGAGACCAATAATTCAGAGGAGGTGGTGATGGAATCTGCCTCGGACAAATCTCCTAATGATCAAAACAACAAGAAGTATAACGTCCACCCATATACTTGTTAAGAGCAGAATTGGGGAAAATAACCTTTTCTATCAATCTCTTCTTGCCATCAGGAATTTCTATGATCAGAAGTCAATCCAATTAAAAACGCAAGGAAAATCCCATAGGAGTAGAATCTAGATTCAGAAGTATTTTGTATTAAGTTATACTACAATGTCTTTGACCTGTTTTACTTTTGGAAACGGAGGGGTGCAATATGGAGTTTGGAGGTACATGTATCCAAGTATGAATTGTTCTTTATTACTATTCCAAGTATAAGGCCTTGTTTGTTACACTAAGAAAAGGATCAGAATTTTGTCTAAGCAAGTGAACTGGAAATATTTGTATTTAGTGGGCAAAGGACAAGCTGAAGAGGATTCATTTGTGCTTTTAAACACCACAAAATCAGTTTCAATTTTCCAAACATGCACTTCCTATTTTCTTGACACCACAGACACCAAAGAAAACCTGTACTAAGTGGAAGCCACTGACTGGGATAGTCTTAAGCAATTAGGGCAATCTTGCATCTGTTTAATGCTTGTGTCTTACATATTACCACAGCTGAGGTTCCACACTGAGGCCCCAGGGCTTGGAAGGTTTATCAAATTGCTCTTGCGAGCTTCTCTTATCTCACCAGGAAGGCACCCCCCCCCCCCCCAGTGATTATGTGGAATGGCTTAAAAAATTAAACTGGGAATAAAGCTTCATCTGGGGACCATAGGCTCCTCATACAACCCAGCCTCTCCCTCTCCCCTCTGCACAAAACCTTGCTGTAGTTTCTCTCCTACTTCAGCTTCCAATGTAGTTACCCTGTATTTTTAGGAGCCCCTTCCCCTTTATCAGAAGGCCTCCAGAGTCGCCAAGTCCTCCAGGAAGACTTCTTCCACATCCTTGGAAAGTCTGTGATCACGGCAACTTGTTTGCTGCCTAGGATGCCCTCCCTCTGGACGCTTGCTTGTGAAGCCCTCAGCTCATCTTTTCATTCTGAGCTTAAGTAGTGAAATCTGAAATTTGAGCTCCCCAATCTGACCAGGGTTCTTCTTCCCTGTGCTGTCGTGCCGTTTCATCTCTGTGTAGTCATCATACTGGATGGTCCTTTACGTGGATGTCTATCTTCCTCTGTGACTACACCCTGGAGAGCACGGGCAGGGTGGGCTCATCTTCATGTCCCTGGTGCTTGACATGGAAGAGGCAAAATGCTTCCAAAAGGACTTATTCCATTACTGAATATCCGTATGATAGATGGTTATGCAGCCTTTAATACCATGGTTTCCAAGATAGTTTAATAATATAAAAAGATGCTTACATTTTGCATAATAGAAAAAAGTATACAAAGCTATATATACTATGATTCTAATTCTATACTCATAAAGATATATATTTTTTATAATTATATGGATATCTACATATATAAATATATACACAGAGAAAAAAAGAGACTAGAAGGAAGTGTACCAAAATCTCATCTGGTTTTGATTGTGGAATTACATGCTATTTGTAATAAATATTTTTCTCTAGATTCTCTATAGTAAACATATACTACTGTTACAATCAGAATAAAAAAATGCGATTTTTAAATGAGTTGCAAACACGAACCATCTTATAGTGGTGGGAGCACCCCTAAGCCAGTTAGAATAAAATTTGGTAAAATCAAGTACTGTTAATAAGTGTGTGGTGCCCTGATAAGTGGGAAAATAATATAAGAGCATATATTTTGGTTAATATTCACAGTTGCCTTCTTTTCATAGTTTCCTCAGTAGCACAGGAGATACTTAAACGAGTCTGCCTCTTACAAGATTGAAAGTAATACATTTTTAAACTAAGGGCTACTGAGATCACAAAGACACAGAATTAGGCATAAAACTCTTTACTAACAGTTCTCCAGGGAATTTATCCTCCTAGCACCCCCAGCCCCCAGAATGATCTACAGGAAAGTTAAGATGCAATTACTTACAGCATCAGAACACGTCTTTGCTCTGGATGATGTGGTATATGATTAAAATGGGAGACTAATTTTAATGGTTAAAAAATAAAAAGAGCAAGGTAGCATTTTCTTTTTAATCTATGGCTATGGCATTAAATGCCACATTAACAAGCCTTCTGCAGGGAGGTTCCTTGCAAGATTATGACACCTACTCTTTTCTTTGTTCCTCATTCTCAGGAAAGAACTGAATTCGCCAGGCCAATGAGACAGCCAGTCCAGTACTCTGAGTGCCTTTTCAGCTAGAACATAGTTTCATGGTTAGTCTTGGGCCTGGGAGTCTGACAGCCAGGGCTGCTTGGCTTCATCACTTATAAGTGACGAACTGAGGCTCAGTTTCTCTATGTGAAAAATGGGGACATGAATACCTACTTTACAAAGTTATTGAGGATTCCACAAGATAATACAGGCCAGGTGCTCACACAGCATCTGAAGCATAACAAGTGCTCAAAATGTGGCCATATTTGGGACCTAGTTTTACTCCCACTCACTTTCATTTTGACTGATTGCTTGACTAGTTTTTTTTTTTCTTTTGCAGCTTCAGTTTCTTCCAGTTCATTGTATGGATTTGTTGTCACAGCCATGGAAGACCTGTCCTTTACTTTTTCCTCTTTGGCTTGTGGTTTCTGCATATTGATCTCAGGTTTGAGTCTTAAATTAGACCTTGCCTTTGCTCCATTGTTCCTGACTCAAATGCTGAATATTTGGGGGTTATATGTTCTCTATTCCTGACTTAGATTTAGTTTGTGGACCATTATACAGGTGGAAAACTACTGGTTTTAGTCATACAGTCCTGAGTTAAGTCTCAGTTGTTTCTTACCAGTTGTGAGATTTCAGGCAAGTTGCCTGGCTCTGTGAGGCTGAGTAAACACTATTCTCTTAACATAGGGATGACATGGGCAACTGAAAGGATTCAAAGTAATCTATGTGAAGCTCCTAGCAGAGGGCTAGATGCACAATAAATGCTTCTCCTCACTTTTCCTTAAGTCACAGCTGTAAAAATGTAGTCCTGTCTGCCCAAATTATATGGTTTGTTATCCTTCTCCTCATGAACACTGTCTTCTGTTTATAGGAATGAGGCATGCTAATATACAGACTGATGCATTAAAATGCTACCTCATTAATTCAGTATACCCCCTTATTAGGAATTCATGATCATTCTGTCAGGGCCCAGGCTGAAATTTACCTTGTCAATCTAATCTTATGGGAGGGAGACAGGGAGGCCTAGGTGGAAAGGAGAGGCATGATCTGACCTACTTTGTGACCAGAACTACTTTCATGAGGTGCATGATACTGGATTTGCTTCATATTTAATATATAACTGATGTAATGGGCTGTCAGGAGGGCAATTACATAATGCCACTTTCATGTCTTACGGCATCCATATAAACTTGGGAGGGGCCTAGATGATTTCCTAAATATAAACATATCCACAGACTCCACAATTTGGTAATTATGCAAGAGCCATTGTGTCTGGCTCTTCCCTGTGTTTTCAGGCATGTCAGATACCCTTGCAAACTGCTCAATTTATATGAACTTCACATTTCCCCATTTAAGCTTTGGAGCTAAACACTTGAGTTTTTCATTAATTTTATAAAAGCTTTCCATGGTTGAGTGCTAAAGAAAGAGTGAGTTTGGTGTCTTCTCCACAAAAATCTATACATTTCAAAATTTTAGGAGTATGTAACAGAAAATAGCATGGGGAAGTTCAAGATTAGAATTAAAATTTAGCCTGATATAAGTATAGTTTTGGAATATACTTCAGATTCCCAGCATATAAGGTTTCTTAAAGAAGAAAAGATAAATAAATTTGAAGACATAAAGAAAGCCTGCATTGTCATCTCCCGCCGTCAAGTCTTCTAGGAATTCTTTAATATGAGAAACCCATTGAGTTCTGTTTACCTGTTCTGGGCAATGTTGAACAAGCAGATGTAAAAATCATTAGTTCCCTCAGCATCTCCTTTTTACTAAAGAAGTTGGTATCAGTGCATATGGGGGAAGCGGGGGTAGGGACAGGGGGACTGTCCACACCAGATTAGATCAAGTCCTGCAGAGATTCCAGGCCAAAATTATTCTAGACCTCCCGATAATGATTCTGAATCACCAATTTTTAAAGAAACATTTTTTTTTTCCTCCAAGCTAATCCCTTTTGAATGATTAAAAAAAAAAGTCTATTTGCAAGCAAGGCGAGAGTGAAAGAACTGAGGTGAAGAAAGCATTTGCAATTGTACTTAGAATGCATCAGAAGTAGTTACACTTCCCTTTTCAGTGAATAGAAAGGGAAAAAGTATGGTTTTTCCCAGCAAAGTGTTGGAGATCTAAAATGTTTCCCCCTACCCCAACAATGGTGAAAACAGTAATAAAGAAAATGCCTTGGAAAATGAATACAGAAATAGAAAGCAAACACCAAGTAAAGGGTTGACTATGGTGTCCTTAGCAAACGAATGATTGAATAAATAGAAACCACATGAGAGAAAATATGCACTTTGATATTGTTTGCAAAAAAAAAAAAAAAAAAAAAAAAAAATGGAGATGATTCCTTTTTGCCAAATCAGAAACACTGACAATCAAACATTGCATTTGTTTTTATATCCATGGCATCAGTTCAATTTTTCATTAATTAAATGAGCAAGTTAGGGAATGCCTGTTTTAAGAAACTGCTCCAAAAATAACCTTGTAAAATCAGGTTAGAGATACACTATATACCCTGAGGGCAGCAGAAGGCAAAAGGGAAAATATGAAATTAGAAAGTGACCTGTAATAACCACTTCACTGTTAAATGTGACAGAACATTCATTATCAATCAGGACCTAGTTTGATGTCTAATTTCACTGGCTGTCTAATTTATCAAATTAAACACAAATGAGAAAATACTTGGCCACGGAAAAAAGTACTCTATCATTTTGTTTTCTATCAGCTGAAAATCAACTGATTAGCACAGACAGGGAAAAGTAAGCTCCAGTACTTTACTGAAGAAAAATGTAAAAGGGATTTTTTTCCCCTAAACTGGGCTGGCAGAAGATATTGTTGATGAAAAATCTCGGATTTCCCAGTGCTTGCTATATCTTTTTTTTTTTTTAATTTATTTATTATTATTATACTTTAAGTTGTAGGGTACATGTGCACAACGTGCAGGTTTGTTACATATGTATACTTGTGCCATGTTGGTGTGCTGCACCCATCAACTCGTCATTTACATCAGGTATAACTCCCAATAATGGAGAAATGGCTGGGGTTTTCCCCTTCATTTATTGCACCAGTATTTAAGTGCTCATTCTGTCTAAGTTCAAGTATTTGCTTTATGGGCTGAATGAAGCCTCGCAGATTTGCAAGTGCGGGCTGCTGAGGGTCTAATGCATCAGTGGCACCCCTTTTCATAGTTCACGGATGGAAAGCAAAGTTGTAATATGGTCCACTACTCTCTGCAGACGTTTGAAGACAAGAACTCCTCAAGGGAAACACCTCAAATTTGCATTCAACGCAGCTCCAATTCTGTGTGTTTGCCATACATACTTTGCAGTACTAACGATAGAGATACCATCTGATCTGCCCTGTGCTAAACTGTATCCTGAGTAAATGGGAACTTGAGGATGTACTGCATTTTTGAAGCAGGCGCACCAGAGGTTATTCAGAACTGTAAAAGAGGGGCCCCGCACAAGAACCTAAAAGGCTGCTGGGCCTAGAACAATCCATGGAGTGCAGAGCACTGAACCAGCAGGAGTCCGACCTGGGTAAGCTGCAAGCCCTCCCTGGGCCCAGGTTTTTCTCACCAATAAATGAAGGCTTTGGGAAGGGATGCTTTTAGCTCGGGTACTTCTTATTTTTCTGTTGCAGCTCATTTGTTTCAAGATCTGAAATTCTGTTTGCCAAAACCCCTTAAGAATGGGAAGAAAGTGATTTTTTTTAAGTGATTCACAAAACCAGGATATTGCCAAAGAAAAATACCTCAGCCTACATCACCTGGACTTTCTGTCAACTTTTCCTTGCTTTTGCTTGTCTGGCACCTGTCTGATGGAATGGTGTGTGCCTGGCGGCAGCTGCCTTTTGAAACAACCTTTATTTTCAAATGGGTTCTTCTTTACCTATTAAATCCCATCCCTCTGCCCTTTGTGGAACTGGCCTTCTACCTAAACCTAGTTCCATCTGCTCTAAATGTTACACACGTTTGCTTTGTAATCTTGAAACAATTCTCCAAAACTGTCTAGGTATATTTGGATGAAAAACGTCAATTGTATGGAAGTTGTTTTGTTTTCTGTTAATCATTTACTTGTCTCAGCAGATATCGCCACACAGATAGAGAGACTAATTAGGGTCTAAGCATATAGACAACTATTAAAAAGAAATAACATGTCATACATTTTGGGACACTTCATAGATGTTTTTGTACTTTGATGAAGAATGTGGATACTACAAAAGAAAATCAGGTTTTAACAAAACTCTTACAGAAATGACATATCCAATATATTCATATATATACACAAGAATTATGTGTGACAGGTTGGGATGTGTGCATATATGAATATATTGGTGTGGGGTGTGTGTGTGTGTGTGTATATATTTACCTTTATGCAAGGGATACAACAATACACCTTTTTTTCTTCATATGAACCATCCTCCCACTGCCCATTATGTGCTAGTCAGTACTATTTAAAATACAGAAATCCTGTTCATTAAAATATCTTAATTAAAATAGACATTTCTTCCCTTAGAAAAAGAATTAAAACCTTTTAGGGCCTATCTTTTAAAAGCAACATGCTACAGTTGATTTATTTTGGTGGTTGTTTTTATGGATGTGAAAAATATTACCACTGCAACTAGCAAGAACTATAAATGATACATTATTGCAATTGTTCTAAAAAATCAGAACAAAACTAATTTATTATAGTTCTGTCTTCATTATACACCACGTGTTGGTGAGTTAAACACAACAAAATTGTCTTTTAAAAGTGTCTACTAAAGATAAAAAGAATAAGATAACAATTAATTAACATGTAGTTTGTTACATTAAAAAATTTGATATACATATTTCTATTGCCTGTTAGCTTGTTCTAAGCCTCTTTATTACAAAAAAAAGGAAAGAAAAAGAAAATTCATTGTTTAAAGGCAAACATTCAATTCAGTTGATACAACATTACAGTACAGTCAACTAACATCATTCAACGAAGGTAACAAGTCTAGCCTTAGCTTCTTGAGTTAAAAGTCTGTAGACCAGATTGCTACAAAAGTTTCAATGCTGCTTCAAAACTGTATGTTAGCTTTTTGGAGGACAAGGTACTTTCTACCAATGGCTTCAGAAGGGGTCATGCTACTGGTAAAAGCACAGGGGAACCCCCACCTGTCATTAATCATTTTATTGAGCACTGTAGTTAGAAGAGCATTACTGAGCTTAGCACAACAACTAAAATAAAATAATATAATAATAATCATAATAATAAGAATAAAAACCAAACACAAACTGGAAGCCTAGAGTCGCTGCCAGCCGTGTCAAACCCTTGCGATACGCTATACTAAAAAAATTTGAAATATCCACCCGTCCTCTCCACTCTGCCACAAACTAGCAAAGTCAAAAATACAAAAGTCTTCAACTGGTTTACTTTTGCAGAATAAAGCAAAAACGTCTTTGTGCTCCTTACTACCAGAAGCAAAATATCCTCTGAGTTACCACATGTAATAGCTTCTGGATGTGTCAACCTGGGTTGGCTTGGTGTCTGCAGAACCATCTTTGTCTTTCTCACTGTCGCCTTCCCAGAGGTTAATGAGTGGTGGGTACAGCTCATTTAGTGGGATTGAAGAGGTTTTTTGCATATACTTTTTTAGTGAGTGGTGGTAGTTTTTTCTCTTAAATCTTTTGGCAAAGTACACAGCAATGGACGCAAGGCTAATGACGGCAAACATAGACCCCATTACTGCAGCAAGCGCTGTACTGGTTTCTTGATCAGAGATGTCCAGTGCGAAGGCGGCATTTTTGGTTGTGACATTTACGCATGACTTTTGAGTCTGCTGATGAATATTGGACACCGTGAGACACACTTCATAATCTGTGGAAGGCTGCAGATGTGTTAGGTTGTATTCATGGACATCTACTGGGACCCTGGCAGTATATGTTATGTGGGGGTTATCAATCTTCATGGTGGCAGACGACCATTTTAAGTTTGACGTCATGACGTTGGAATTAACTTTCCAGGACACTAAGATGGAATGGGATTCTGTCTGCTTGACGTATATTTTTAGCACCTGGGTACCATCCAGAAGGGTCCCATTAACCTTAATTGTTGCTACCCGAGTGTCTGCCCCTTGGACATTCTGGGCAACACACGTGTATCTTCCTGAGTCTTCAATTTGTATGTTAGATATTTCCAAGGTGCCTTCGCTACTTAGCTTGTATTTATCTGAAAGGGTTTCCACAGTTATCTTATTTCCAATGGGTGTGACCCAGTAAATTTCAGGTTCTGGCTCAGCCATGGCTCGACAGTCTAGGAAAACCGTCATGCCGATATCCATGTTTAAACGATTTGGGAAGGTGTCGTGAGATATCATTGGGAGGCACTGTTCACTCGAATCCTGGATTAAAACTTCCTTCACCTGGTGCCCTTTATATTCGGGCGGCATGGCACAGAACATGGATAGGGGCTCCATGAAGCGGATGTTGGTTTTGTTGGAGTTAATCCAGTGGATCACACAGTCACACCTCAGGGGATTGCTATGGATACTGATCTCACGCAGATTGGGGAGGGATTCGACTGTCTTTTGGTAAATGGCATTCAAGGCATTGTTGTTCAACATCAAGCTTTCCAGAGCAGGGACACTTCGGAAAGCCAAGCGGTGGATATAAGAGAGTTTAGGGTTATTGGTGGCTTCCAGCTTTGTGAGTTCAGGCAAGTTATCCAGGGCATAGCGGTCAACAGAAACGAGTTCTCCCATGTTGTTGATTCCCAGTTCTTTTAACCGAAGCATATTTTTGAAGTCCCCTTCTTGGATTTTGTGAATAGGGTTTTTGTTGAGGTCTAAGAATTTCAAATTTGGAACTTTTTGCAGGGCAAGTTGAGGGACTTTCACCAGTTTGTTATCATAAAAAGACAGGCTCTCAAGGCTATCTAGACCCACCAAAGCATTTCCAGGAATATCAGTGAGATACATTCCTGCCAAAACTAAGCTTCTCAAATTTACGAGGGGTTTGAAGTTCATATCCAGAATTCCAATCACAGGGTTTTCTCCAATCATGAGAATTTCCAGGTTGGGTGTAGAATCAAACCAGTGACTATCAATAACTTTCAATTTGTTGGAGTTCAGGTGGAGCCTTAATAGATTTTTTAAGCCTGCAAAAGCATTAGCAGAAATAGTGCTAATTTGGTTGTGGTTGATGTAGAGTTCTTGAAGGTTGCTGAGGTCTTGTAGACAGTAGTCAGTCATCTCCGTAATCTGATTTTCCTCCAAATGCAGTGTCGTGAGCTGGGTTAGGTTTGCCAGCCCAACCTCCTTAATGTTAGTAAAGTTGTTTTGGGAGAAATCTAGTTCAGTCAAGTTGAAAAGCTGCTGCAGCTCATCCACAGTCTTTGCGATGTTATTGCTCTGTAAGAGAAGCACTTGTGTGTCACTAGAGAGGTTACTGGGAATCCTCGTTAAGCGGAGGTCATTGCAATCAACAGTCGTGGCTTCTCTGTAAGTTGACTGTGGGGTAAACCAGGGACGAATTTCACATACGCAAAGTTGTGGACACTCACTATTCTGTATGGAAGACTCAGTTAATGAAGTCATTAGTAGGCCCAGCACCAATTGACAAGCTGCTACAACAAAGCTCATTCTAGCCATGCTGGCTTGCTGAGCAAGCTCAACTCCTGACACCCTTAAGTTTTAACAAAACGTGAACACGATATTGTGATATGTAGGAGAGCGAGCAGAAAATGTAAACATTCAAGCAAAGTCTTGGTTGAGCTGTGTAGAATTCCAGAGTCCAAAAGGATGGTTTTCAGGAGTTTTCAAAAGGCAGAAAGCAAACTGAAGTCTTTTAAACTGTGTCTCTCAATTCCAGGCATGTGCACAGGTCTGTGGCATGAGTTACTTCAGCCAAATTGAAGTCTGGAGATGTGCCTGAAAATTAGATTAGGACAGATGTTATGCTTATTCCATATACTTTCTACATTACAGCCTTTCTTTTGTTTACTAAAAAGGCATAGTCACTCACAAATCTAGTATTGAATACATTCAAAATCCATTCAGGATAACCAAATAGGCTTTTAAATTGTAGGACATTCTTACTATATCCCACTTACTATACTAAAACTAATTTTAGAACTCCTTCAATTTTACAATTAAATTTAGACTCCATGTACCACCAGAGTCATATATGACTGTGTACAGTTGTATGTATACACATGTAAAGTCATTAAACATGCGCACACACACACATACAAGTGCACACACTCATACACACTTACTAGAAACACTAAGAAAAAGCCTGCAGATGTCATTTCTTTAAAAACAAAGATGTCTTTAGAAACTACATTTATAGCTCCAAAACATTAAAAGTTCATTCCTAGTAAAAGCAAAACATGAATGGTAGCTTATTAAAGACTCAAAGCTAATTTTTAGTTCTTTACATTTTAGTTAATACCTCATTTGTCTCCAGGAATTGTTTCTTTTCTAAATGGTACATTCTGTAGACATATTCAGCCAATGCTTTTCTAGCTCAATTATTCTTATGCAAAAAGTTAATTTAATATTCTACAACATGGATGAAAACATCAAAAACATGCTTGAAAGATGCCAGTCATAAAAGATCACATATTGTATGATTCCACATATACAAAGTATCCAGAATAGGACAACCTGCAGAGACAGAAAGTAATTTAGTAGTTGCCTATGGCCAGGGGTATGGGGGGGGCACAGTGGGAGGGGTGCTAAAGGCTACAAAGTATTTTTTGAGATGATGAAAATATTCTAAAGATTGTGGCGATGGTTGCACAATTCTGTGAATCTTCTAAAAACTCTTGACTCAAACATTTTAATGAGCAAATTACGTTATGTGAATCATATCTTGATAAAGTTATTATTTTTAAAGTTAATTTAATATAACTAAAAAAGGAAAACATCAGTTTTTCCTATATTCGAATAGCCACATCAGATCTTGACTGAATAATAAAAGGACTTCATTCTGTCATACCACTGGTCTCCATTTAATAACACAAACATACACAATAGATGTATTTGTATCTCACACAGATGATTTCATTAATCTCATGAGAATGTCACTCACCGCTTAATAACTGTTGACCACAAACATGTTTACATAACCTCTTGAAGCCTCAAGTATCTTCAGTTATAAAATGGGGTTGCTCATACAAGTACAGTTCTCATAGGATTATTGAGAAAATTAAGGGAATCTATGTAAAGTTCTTAGTGTAGTAGCCGACTCACATTATATGCTCACAAAAGTTAATAATAGCTGTTATTCATCATCTTGTATCTCTAATCCATTTAGTTTTAGCTAAATAGTGGTTGTCAGAGGACAAGTGAAAGAAGGAAAGCTGAGAATATTTGTTTTTATTAACCATCATCTATTGATTTCAATAAAATCTTCTGAAGTCAGATAGGTACTGCTCACCTGCTTGCAAAGATAATATTAGTAGTTAATGGCTCTATTTTTTCTGCATTCCTGTCAGCTGTAAAAAGCCATTATGGATCCAGTGTTTGTCTTGCTTTCCCAAACTGGGCCATTCACTTGCTAAAGTATTCAAAGCAGAGTTACATGTTTTCCTGGTGTTTGTCTTGCTATAGTGCACTTGAGTCTTGAGCACTGAAGGAACTTCAGTGACTAGTGTATTCTTTACCTTCCTACTATAAGGATCTAATAAAATCGAGCATATGTGTTTAAACCCAGTGCTCAATACATAGCAAGCTCTGAATTCATGCTAGCTGCTATTAACAACCTTTTGACTTTGTAAAACATAGTAATCTTTGTGACTAAGAGTATAAGAATACAAATAGCCAGTACTAAAAGTTATGTATTTAATGAGTCATATTTTCATAGTAAGAAGAAAAAGTCCTACAACTTTTTTGTTATACAAAATATGAAAACTGCATTACTGGTCTGACAATAAAGAAAAAAAAAATCCAGATTCTGGCAAGTATGAGACAGGAGTAGGAAATGATTGTGTAGGAGTAGGAAATAAGTGTGTTGCCTGATACTAGATGCCTTCTAGTCTTGGTGGGAGGAAACATACATTTGGCATTCTTCTCCCTCCTCCCCATCTCCAAGTCTAGTTACTTCACCCTTTACTATGTAGTCTTGTGCCACCATAAGGAAAGTCTGGCCAATGATGGACCGCATATACAATGGTAGTCCCATAAAATTGTATTCATAGTACCGTATTTTTATTATACCTTTATGTTTCAATACACAAATACTTGCCATTGTGTTACAATTGCCTATTGCCTTCAGGATAGTAACATGCTATATAGGTTTGCAGCCTAGGAGCAATAGGGTATATCATATAGGCTACATACCACCTAGGTTTATGTAAGTATACTCTATGACATTTGCACAATGATAGAATCACCTAATGACACATTTCTCAGAACATATCCCCATCAAGTGACATGCCTGTATTTGCAAAACTTTTCAGTATTATAAAACTAGTTTGACTCTGACTTTTATCCGGAAATTCTATGAAATGAAAAAATATGGACTGGGCACGGTGGATCACGCCTGTAATCCCAGCACTTTGGGAGGCTGAAGGGGCGCAGATCACGAGGTCGGGGGTTTGAGACCAGCTTGACCAACATGGTGAAACTGTGTCTCTACTAAAAATACAAAAATTAGCCAGGCGTGGTGATACATGCCTGTATTCCCAGCTACTCAGGGGCCTGAGGCAGGAGAATCGCTTGAACCCGGGAGGCGCAGGTTTCAATGAGCCAAGATGGCGCCACTGCACTCCAGCCTGGGCGACATGTCGAGTAAGACTCTGTCTTTAAAAAAAAAAAAAAATACCGCAGAGAATAACATTTTTATTATTAACTCCACAAATTTATTTCACTTTTGTTTCTGTTTAGAGGAATCTTGAAACAGGTGCAATGGCCACAATAAATTGCTAAGAAAACTTCTGCCACAGGTTATTTCTCAATCATAACTCAAAATAGAAAACCAAAAGAATAAATCTACCTTTCATAACTGAGATAGAATTTCAACTAATTTTTATTTGTTTATTTATTTATCTTTGAGACAAAGTCTTGCTCTGTCGCCCAGGCTGGAGTGCAGTGGCGCGATCTCGGCTCACTGCAACCTCTGCCTCCCGGGTTTAAGCAATTATCCTACCTCAGCCTTCCACGTAGCTGGAACTACAGGCACGTGCCACCACGCCTGACTAATTGTATTTTTAGTAGGGACAAGGTTTCACTGCATTAGCCGGGATGGTCTTGATCTCCTCACGTCGTGATCCGCCCACTTCGGACTCCCAAAGTGCTTAGGATTACAGGTGTGAGACACCGCACCCGGCCTCAACTAATTTTTATGTTTCAAATGAATATAAGGAAATGTATCAAGAAGTAAAATATGTATTAAAGTTGTGTGAGAGACTTCCAAATCAGTCTATTAGTATTGAGAAATAGCCTTTATGGGGCTATAGTTTGAACATTATTACAGCTAATACCCCCATTTTAGTTTAAATTATATGATTTGAGATAATTGTGTTGAAATCTTCAAAATTTTCTTTGACATACACACATACCTTTTTCAACCAACCAACCAACCAACCAACCAACCAACCATGGAAACCCAGAATGTTAGAAATCAGATCAAGCACAGAGGAAGACATTTTTTTCTTCTACATTCTATAAGAATGTATGTATAAGAATTTCCTCTCCACATCCTACAAGACATTCCTTTGGCAGCAAGGAGTTAAACATCCTTAATACAAAAGAAGGTGTTAAGATATTTCTATTTCTATTTAATTCTGAATTCTCTTTAGTAAATTTCACCAAACGTTTTTAACATGACATTATACATAGAAAAACTTTTATAGCGCCCTTAAGTCAGTTTAGATGTTTGCAATGTAGGGCATTTCTCAGGAGCTACTCACTAATAGTGTTTAAATGTAAATCCATTATCACAAGAAAACTACAGACCAATATTCCTAATGCATACTGATGCAAATCTTCTCAACAAAATGTAGCAAACCAAATTCAAAAGCATATTAAAAAGATTGTATACTATGAACAATTTGGATTTATACCGGGAATGCAAGGAAGGGAATGTGAAAAACAATTAGTATAATATATCACATTAACATAATGAAGAAGTGAAAACACATGATCATCTCAATTGATGCACAAAACCATTTGACAAAATTCAACACTTTTTCATGATAAAAACACTCAACAAACGAGGAATGAAAGGAAAGTACCTACACATAATAAAAGTCACATATGAAAAGTCCACAGTTAAAATCATACTCAATCGCGAAAAACGGAAAGTTTCTCTTCTAAGAATGGGAACAAGGAAAGGATGCCTATTCTTGCCATTTCTATTCAACATAGTACTGGAAACTCTAGTCACAGCAATTAGACAAGAAAAATAAATAAAAGGCATTTAAATGGAAAAGAAGTAAAATTATCTGTTTCCAGATTACATAATCTTATATATAGAAAATCCTAAAGATTCCACAAAAAACCCACTAAAACTAATAAATGATGTTAGCAAATTTGCAGGACACAAATCAACACACAAATGAGTTGTATTTCCATAAACGGACAATGACTAATCTGAAAAGGAAATTAAGAAAACAACCCCGTTTACAAAAGTCTCAGAAAGAATACAATGCTTAGGAATGAACTGAGATGGCAAAAGACTTGTACAATGAAAATTATAAGAGATAACCAAAATAAATCAAAGATGACATAAACACAATGGTGAAACATCCCATGTTTATAGACTGGAAAATTTAATATTGTTATACTGTCTATAACACCAAAACAATCTACAGAGTCAATGCCATCTCTATCAAAATCTCAATGGTAACTTCCACAGGAAAAATTTCTAAAATTCATATAAAATCAAGAGATTTTAAATTGCCAAAGTAATCCTGAGAAAGAACAATGTTGGAGACCTCACACTTCCTGATTTCAAAACATACTGTAAGGCAACAGTAATCAAGATGGTGTAGTACTGACATACAGACAGACATACAGACCAATGGAACAGAGTCCAGAAATAAACCCTTCTATACATGCTCTTTATGATCTTTGACAAGGGTGCCAAGACTATACAATGAAGGACAGTTTCTTCAACAAATTGTGTTGGGAAAACTGGATATCTACATGAAAAGAATGAGGTTGTACTCTTCCCTTATGCCATATACAAAAATTAACTCAAAATGCATTAAAGACCTAACCATAAGACCTAAACCTTTAAAACTCCTAGAAGAAAACATAAGGGAAAAGCTTTTGGGTATTTGGCAATGGTTTCTTAGATATGACACCGAAAACATGGGCAACAACAACAAAACACAAATGAGATGACTTCAAACTTACAGCCTGTGCATCAAAGGAGACAATCAACAGAGAAAAAAGATGACCTACAGAATGGGAGACAGTATTTTTAAATTATATATATGATAAAGGATTAATATCCAGAATATATTGTAAACTCCTACAACAAAATAACCTTATTAAAAAATGGGCAAAGGACTTAAGACAGTTATCCAAAGACATACAAATCACCCACAAGCATATGAAAAAATGCTCCATATCACTAATCATAAGAGAAATGCAAATAAAAAGCACAATGACGTATCACCTCATACTCATTATGATGGACACTATCACCACAGAAAATAACACGCACTGGAAAAGATGCAGAGAAATTGTAACCCTTGTTCACTGTGATTTCTCAAAAAATCAAAAATATAATCACCATATGATTATATCCCAGTTCAGGGTACATATCCAAAAGAATTAAAGCAGAATCTGAAAGAGATATGTACACCCACGTTCATTGCAACTATTATTCACAATAGTCAAGAGGTGGAGGCAGCCCAAATGCCCAATGACAAATGAATGGATAAAGAAAATGTGGTTTAATTAGATCCCGTTTGTCAATTTTTGCTTTTGCTGCAATTGTTTTTGGTGATTTTGTCACCAAATGGTGATTTTCCCTGTGCTTATGTTTTGAATGGTATTGCCTAGATTTTCTTCTAGAGTTTTTATAGTTTTGTGTTTTACATTTAAGTCTTTAATCCATCTTAATTTTTGTATAAGGTATCCAGTTTCATTTTTCTGCATATGGGTAGCCAGTTCTCCCAGGACTATTTATCAAATAGGGAATCGTTTCCCCATTGCTTGTTTTTGTCAGGTTTGTGAAAGATCATATGGTTGTAGATGGGTGGTCTTATTTCTGAGTTATAAAAATTCCCTTTGCAGGGACATGGATGGAGCTGGAAGCCATTATCCTGAGCAAACTAATGCAGGAACAGAAAACCAAACACCACCTGTTCTCACTTATAAGTGGGAGCTGAACAATGAGAACACATGGACACACAGGGAGGGGAAGGACACAAACAGGGCCTGGTGGGTGGTAGGGTGAGGGGAGGGAGAGCATTAGGAAATACAGCTAATGCATCCTGGGCTTAATGCGTAGATGATGGGTTGACAGGTGCTGCAAACCACCATGGCACACGTTTGCCCATGTAACAAACCTGCACATCCTACACATGTACCCCGGAACTTAAAACAAATTAAAATTAATTTTAAAAAATGAAAAAATGTGTGGTGGCTCAAACTAGACTGCTCTGATCCCACAAGAACCCTGCTGCTGTCCATTCACATCAGGACCACCCAGGAAAGCAAACAATTTAGCCTTCCCGGCATGGTATCACCTAGTCCCTTGGATTATAGAGCGAGGGCTTATGTGTCTCCTATTTAGAGAGTGTGTTTCATAATTGTAGAAAGGGTAGAAAATGGACCAACCAACAGGCTGAGTCATTTTTTAAGAGGGTGGCAGTAATAACCCCAAATGAGCTAAACAAAACTGGGGAATCCAAGGAATGGTGCTTGAAGGGAAGTGGGGTTGGTTGTGGTCCTTAAACCTCTTGGCATTTTTATAAAATGGGGCGGGGTGGGGATGGAGTAATACAGCCCTTGCCTCCAATCCAAATGCACTCAAGGACTTAGTATTTAGTCTTATTTTCCAGTTTTGTTTGTTTACAAAGCAACTTTGCTTGATACTGCAGGGAAAGTCAAGTTTTTCATTTTGCCCACTCAGGGCTACCCGCCTGGGTCAGCATCTTCCCTAGTGTCTTCACAGCACTCCTAAGGAACACTTTTGCAGTGCTCTTCAGAGCTGAGGGGGGTGGAATTCAGTCGAGAGAAAGTGAAAGGAAACTGAGGTTTCCCGTTTCCTCTTCTCAAGGCAGATGTTCTCAGCTTCCTTCACGCCTCCTTCCCATGGGTGCAAGAGACAGTACAGCTGGGTTGTGTAGGAGGGCCGAGAAGAAAGGGGCACTTAGTCTAGCCCCACGTTTGGCCCAAGACAGGTACATAGCAGATACCATCCTATCTTCCCCTCTTAATAGCAGGCCAACCACATGTAACCCTTCCCCTTCTTTACTAATGCACCCTCTTATGTGGTACCAGCAACAAGGGACAGATAGGCCCACCCACTCTAGTCTAGGGAGAGTTTTGCTACTATCCCTAAAATTGTACCACCCCCGTATCCCACTCCTTTTTGTAAAAACAAAAGGAGTTTAAACCTGTAAGCATGCTATTACTTTCTATGTGTTAATCAGTTTCCTTCCATTTGAGCTGCGTAAGAGGGAAGGGTATCGGAAGCATAGGCCGTAATCTTGTGCCAATCAGTAAAAACCACTACTACACACACACACACGAAAATGTGGTGTGTACATACAATGGAATATTATGCAGCTTTAAAAAGGAATTCCTGTCATATGCTATAACATGGATGAATCTTGAGGACATTATGAAATAAGCCATTCACAATAGCGTGAATACTACATGATTTCATTCATATAAAGTAGTCAAAATCATAGAAACAGAAAGTAGAAAGGTGGTTGCCAAGGGCTTGGAGGTAGAGGAAACTGGTGTTTCATGGGAATAAAGTTTTAGTTTTGCAAGATGAGAAAGTTCTAGAGATCTGTCACACAATAATGTGAATATACTTAACACAACTGAACTGTACACTTAAAATTGAGAGATGATAAATTTAATGTTAAGTGCTTTTACCACAAAAAAAAGTGAAGCCATTATAATTCAGGCCAACTTTTATAACATATATAAATTAATTATCTTAAATTCTGCAACAAATAAAAAACGGCTGGAATAGATTTTTTTTTTTTTTTTAATGAAATTGCTTTCTTCTAGGGCTGATTGACTAGATCTATCAAATGTACGAAGAAAATGTCCTGCTAATTACCAGGGTGATGTTCCACAAACAAGTCTGGCAGTTTAAAGAAACAATCCCTTAAGTAACAAAACATGGCTTTAAGGCCCAGAATTGGCAAGGGATGCATTTCGAGAGTCCCACAAACAATTATACAATTACATTTGATGCTTCTTTTTTTTTCCAACAAGATATATTTGGGACACTCTGCTCTGAGTATAAAATTCTGAAGGCAATGAACTGCATGATCATCACCGTCACTGCACTTGGCAAGCGCTCTCATTTTCCCCATAGAACTGTGTTAGATAGGATGTTAGTTCAACAGAATAAAAATATTTGGTGAGACTTAGCACTATGATTTATATGCATTAACTTCTTATGAAGTTAGGCAAAAAAGAAATATGTACTCACAATAACAAGTTGGTTATTTGTATTTCTGTTACTGACAAAAAAAAAAAAAAAAAATCTGGCAGCTCTGGGGTTGGAGAAAGAATTCTACCCTGGAGGAATCAAGTGTTCTGTATTTGAATTATGCTTCTCTACTTACTAGATGTGTCACCTTGTGCAAGCTGTAGACCTTCCCCAACTTACGATAGTTCAACTTACAATTTTTTGACTTTATGAAGGTGTGAAAGCAGTACACACTTAGTAGAAATCTGAGTACCTATATGATAGCATTCTATTTTTCACTGTCACTGCAGTATTCAATTACACGAGAAATTCAACAGTTTATTAGAAAACAGACTTTATGGTAGATGATTTTGCCCAATAAAACTAATGTAAATGTTCTGACAATATTCAAGGTAGGCTATGATGTTTTGGTAGGTTAGGTGTATTAAATGCATTTTCAACATAATGATATTTTCAACTTAAGATGGGTGTATCAGGACATAACCCTATCATAAGCTGAGAAGCATCTGTACTTAAATTCTCTGTGATTCAGTTTCCATAGCTAAACTTAAGGCTAAGTATATATGGTTCATATATGTACATTATAACAAAAAAGTACCTATGTAAAAATATTCAGCCTAGGGCCTGGGTATGATGGTTAATACCCAGTGTCAACTTGATTGGATTGAGATACAAAGTATTAACCTTGGGTGTGTCTGTGAGGGTGTTGTCAAAAGAAATTAACATTTTTCAGTAGGCTGGACAAGGCAGATCCACCCTTAATCTGGTGGGGACAATTTAATCAGCTTCCAGCGAATATAAAGCAGGCAGAAAAACATGAAAAGGAGAGACGGACCTAGCCTCCCAGCCTACATCTTTCTCCTGTGCTGGATGCTTCTTGCCCTTGAACATCAGACTCCAAGTTCTTCAGTTTTAGGACTCGGACTGGTTCTCCTTGCTCCACAACTGGCAGATAGTCTAGCCTATTGTGGGACTTTGTGATCATGTAAGCTAATACTTAATAAACTCTCCTTTACACACACACACACACACACACACACACACACACACACACACACACACGTATATATATATCTCCTGTTCTGTCTCTCTACGAGAACTCTAATACAGATTTTGGTACCAGGAGTGGTTCTAAAGGAACAGAATATTAAAGGATGGAGTTCTTTCATTGATTTTGGGGTTTCTGGAGTTGGCTGCTTAATATGATTAGACCCCAAAATGCTAAGGACTCTACTTCTAATAGTATGGAGAACACTGATAGTCGTTGGTGTTAACTATTTAGAGACTTATGCAAAATAAATGCATTTGACACTGCTGATTCACCGCTTGTCAGAAGCATGGAGTTTAGTGACCCTATACATATAATACCTTTGACCATATGTGGAGAACCAAGAAACATAATGAAGCTGGTTGGTTGCTCCTAAGTTCAGTGGACAAAGTGATGAAAGAAAATGATGAACTCAGGGATTCTACCTCCCAGCTTCAGAAGCAGATACTGAGCCTCAAATCTGCTAAGACTGCCCTGAGTCTTATCTCCTGAAGAGAAAGAGCTGAAATTGTGGAAAAACAAACACAAGTTCTTATGCTAGTGGCTGACATGCAATGAAAGGTGCATGCACAGCCTTGCCAGGTATCTATAGTTAAAGTGAGGGCATTGATTGGAAAAGAATGGGATCCTGAACTTGGAATGGGGATGTGTGGGAAGACTCTGATGAAGCTGGGGACACTAAGTTTGTAAACTCTGAGGAACCTTTTTAGCCAGAAGAAACAGCTTCCCCATCCCCAGTAGTGGCAACATCCCCTCCCCAACACATGCTGCCATAGGCCTTTCCACCTTTGTCTGAGGAGACAAACCCTGCACTGCCTGAGGCAACAGTGGTGGCCTCTCCCCTGAGGCAGCTGCCAGGCAAAATAATGTTGATTCTCATCAGGAGCCACTCTCAATACCGCTGTTTGCTTCTAGACCTATAACTAAAGTCCCCTGGAGGTGAGGTTGAGAGTGTGACCCATGAGGAGCTGCACTACACTCGAAAAGAACTGTTTGAATTCTCTAATTATATAAAGAGCAATCTGGAGAACAGGCTTGGGAATGGAAATTAAGGGTATGGGATAATGGTGGAAGGAATATAGAACTGGATCAGGCTGAATTTATTGATTTGGGCCCACTAAGTAGGGACTCTGCATTTAATGTTGCAGCTCAGGGAGTTAAAAATATTCTAATAGTTTATTTGCTTGGTTAGCTGAAACATGGATTAAAAGATGGCCCACTGTGAGTGAGCTGGAAATGCCTGATCTCCCTTGGTTTAATGTAGAGGAAGTGATCCAAAGGCTTAGGGAGATTGAGATGGTGGAGTGGATTAGTCACTCTAGACCCACTCATCCCACCTGGGAAAGCCCAGAAGATATAGCCTTGACCAATGTCTTGCAAAATAGATTTGTGAGGGCAGCACCTGCATCTCTGAAGAGCCCTGTAATTGCTTTTCTCTGTATGTTGGATCTAACAGTGGGAACCACAGTCACTCAACTATAAAATTTAAATACAGTGGGAAGAATTGGATCCCAAAGTGGCAGGGGCCAAGTGGCAGCACTCAACTATCAAAGGCAAAGTGGGCGTAGCTACTGTAATGGACAGCAGAGACAAAGCAGCAATCAGAATAATCTGACTCATGGAGAGCTCTGGCATTGGCTAATTAATCACAGTGTTCCTAGAAGTGAAATTAATAGGAAGCTTACTGCATTCCTACTTAAATTATACAAACAGAAAACCTCTAGGCCGCATGGACAAAAGACTAATTTGAATTATAAAAACAGAGAATCATGACCTCTCAATCAATTTCCAAACTGGAGCCAGTGTATGGAACCAGAACCACTTGAATGAAGGGGAGCCTGGGTCCCTTTAAGGAAAAACCCCACTACATTACCAACAATTTATGCAGTGAATCTTTCTCCTATCCTTCCCCTAGGAGACCTCCAGCCTTTTACCAGGGTAACTGCACTGGGGAAAGGGAAATGATCAGACATTTTGGGGACTACTAGACACTGGCTCTGAGCTGATATGGATTCTAGGAGACCCAAAACATCATTGTGGTCCTCCAGTTAAAGTAGGGGCTTATGCAGGTCAGGTAATTCATGAAGTTTTAGCTCAGGTCCAACTTGCAGTGGGTTCCCTGACTCATTCTGTGGTCATTTCATTTCCCCAATGCCAGAATGCATAATTGGCATAGACATACTTGGCAGCTGGCAGAACCCCCACATTGGCTCCCTGAACTGGAAGGCTATTATGGTGAGAAAGGCCAGATGGAAGGCATTAGAGCTGCCTCTACCTAGAAAAATAGTAAATCAAAAACAGTATCGCATCCTGGAGCAATTGCAGAGATTGCTTGCCACCACCAAGGACTTGAAAGACGGAGGGTTAGTGATTCCCACCACGACCCCATTCTACTCTCCCATTTGGCCTGTGCAGAAGAGAGATGGATCTTGGAGAATGACAGTAGATTATCATGAGCTTAACCAAGTCGTGACTCCAATTGCAGCAGATGTGGTTTCATTGCTTGAGCAAATTAACACATCTCCTGGTATCTGGTATGCAGGCACTGCCATGGCAAATGCCTTTTTCTCCATTTCTGTCCATAATGCCCACCAGAAGTAATTTGCCATCAGCTGGCAAGGACAGCAATATACCTTTACTGTCCTACCCCTGGGGTATATCAACTCTCCAGCTTTTGTGTCATAATCTTATTCAGAGAGACCTTAATCACTTTTCACTTCCATAACATATCACAATGATCCATTACATTGATGACAGTATGCTGACTGGATCCACAGAGCAAGAAGTAGCAAACACACTGGACTTATTGGTGAGACATTTACGTGCCAGAGGATGGGAAATAAATCTGACTAAAATTCAGTGATCTTCCACCTCAGTAAAATTTTTAGGGGTCCAGCAATGTGGGGCCTGGTGAGATATTCCTTCTAAGGTGAAGGATAAGTTGCTGTATTTGGCTCCTCCTACAACAAAGAAAGAGGCAGAATGCCAAGTGGGCCTATTTGGATCTTGGAGACAACACGTATTCCTCGTTTGAGTGTGTTACTCTGGCCCATTTATCAAGTGACCTGAAAGGCTGCCAATTTTGAGTGGGGTCCAGAACAGGAGCAGGCTCTGCAACAGACCCAGGCTGCTGTGCAAGCTGTCTGCCACTTGGGCCACGTGACCCAGCAGACCCAATGGTGCTTGAGGTGTCAGTGGCAGATAGGGATGCTGTTTGGAGCCTCTGGCAGGTCCCCATAAGTGAATCACAAAAGAGGCCTCTAGGATTTTGGAGCAAGGCCCTGCCATCTTCTGCAGATAACTACTCTTGGAGAGACAGCTCTTGGCCTGTTACTGGGCTTTGGTGTAAACTGAACGTTTGACCATAGGTCACCAAGTTACCATGCGACCTGAACTGCCTATCATGAACTGGGTGCTTTCTGACCCATCTAGCCATAAAGTGGGTCATGCACAGCAGCATTTCATCATCAAATGGAAGTGGCATATACATGATCGCGCTCAAGCAGGTCCTGAAGGCACAAGTAAGTTACATAAGGAAGTGGCTCAAATGCCCATGGTCTCCACTTAGGCCACCCTGCCTTCTCTCCCCCAGCCTGCCCTGATGGCCTCATGGGGAGTTCCCTATGACCAGCTGACAGAGGAAGAGAAGACTAGGGCCTGGTTCACAGATGGTTCTGCATGATATGCAGACACTACTCGAAAGTGGACAGCTGCAGCACTACAGACCCTTTCTAGGATATCCCTGAAGGACAGCACTGAAAGGTAATCTTCCCAGTGGGCAGAACTTCAAGCAGTGCACCTGGTTGTGCACTTTGGATGGAAGGAGAAATGGCCAGATGGGTGATTATATACCGATTCATAGGCTGTAGCCAATGGTCTGGCTGGATGATCAGGGACTTGGAAGAAGTATGATTGGAAAATTGGTGACAAAGAAATTTGGGGAAGAGGTAGGTGGATTGACCTGAGTGGTCAAAAACTGTGAAGATGTTTGTATCCCATGTGAGTGTTCACCAATGGGTGACTTCAGCAGAGGAGGCTTTTAATAATCAAGTGGATAGGATGACCCGTTCCATGGACACCACTCAGCCTCTTTCCCCAGTCACCCCCGTCATTGCCCAAAGGGCCCATGAACGAAGTGGCCATGGTGGCAGGGATGTAGGTTATGCATGGGCTCAGCAACATGGACTTCTGCTCACCAAGGCTGACCTGGCTCCAGCCACTGCTGAGTGCCCAATTTGCCAGCAGCAGAGACCAACACTGAGCCCTCGATAAGGCACCATTCCTTGGGATGATCAGCCAGCTACCTGGTGGCAGATTAATTATATTGGACCTTTTCCATCATGAAAATGACAGAGGTTTGTCCTCACTGGAATAGACACTTACTCCAGATATGAGTTTGCCTATCCTGCATGCAATGCTTTTGCCAAGACTACCACCCATGGACTCATGGAATGCCTTATTCACCATCATGGTATTCCATACAGCATTGCCTCTGACCAAGGCACTCACTTTACAGCTAAAGAAGTGTGGCAGTGGGCTCATGCTCATGAAATTTACTACTCTTACCATGTTCCCCATCATCCTAAAGCAGCTGGATTGACAAAACAGTGAAATGGCCTTTTGAAGTCACAATTAAAATGCCAACTAGGTAACAATATTTGCAGGGCTGCAGCAAAGTTCTCCAGAAGGCCATGCATGCTCTGAATCAGCATCCACTATATGGTACTGTTTGTTCCATAGCTAGCATTCATGGGTCTAGGAATCAATGGGTGGAAGTGGCGCCACTCACCATCACCCCTAGTGATCCACTACCAAAATTTTTCTTTCCTGTTCCCACAACATTTCGTTCTGCTAGCCTAGACATCTTAGTTCCAGAGGGAGGAACGCTGCCACCTGGAGACACAATGATTCCGTGAAACTAGAACTTAAGATTGCCACCTGAACACTTTGGGCTCCCCCTATATTTAAGTCAAGAGGCTAAGAAGGGAGTTGCAGTTTTGGCTGGTGTGACTGACCAAGATTATCAAGATGAAATCAGTCTGCTACTCTACAACGGAGGTAAGGGAGAGTATGCATGGAATACAGGAAATCCGTTAGGATGTCTCTTAGTATTACAATGTCCTGTGATTAAGGTCAATGGAAAACTACAACAACCCAATCCAGGCAGGACTACAAATGGCCCAGAGCTTTCAGGAATGAAGGTTTGGGTCACTGCACCAGGAGAGAAAAAAAAAAAAAAAACTCTGATGAGGTGCTTGCTGAAGGCAAAGGGAATATAGAATGGGTAGTACAAGAAGGTAGTCATCAATACCAGCTTACAACCACATGACCAGCTGCAGAAACAAGCACTGTTAACTGTCATGAGTGTTTCCTCCTTGTTAAAAACATGTTTGTGCATGTATATACCTGTACTAAGAAAATATCTTTTTTCCCTTTATCATGTGACATAAGAGTTACTGACTTCATATCAGCATGTAAGTATTGTTAACTTTATGTAATAGTATTTGGGTTGGGGATTAGTGTGTTTCTGGTTGTAGGAAGGATAGTTGTATTATGTTAGGTGTAATTATGACCTCATTATTGTCTTTATTTATATGTATGGTCTCAGGAGATGTGTTCAAGTTGACAAGGGATGGACTGGTGATGGTTAATACTGAGTGTCAACTTGATTGGATTGAGTGATACAAAGTATTAATCCTGGGTGTGTCTGTGTGGGTGTTGCCAAAAGAGATTATCATTCGAGTCAGTGGGAAGGCAGACCCACCTTTAATCTGGTGGGCACGATCTAATCAGCTTCCAGCAAATACAAAGCAGGCAGAGAAACATAAAAAAGAGAGACGGGTCTAGTCTCCTAGCCTATATCTTTCTCCCGTACTGTATGCTTCCTGCCCTGGAACATCGGACCCCAAGTTTCAGTTTTGGGACTCAGACTGGCTCTCATTGCTCCTCAGCTTGCAGACAGCCTATTGTGGGACCTTGTGATTGGTTTAATAAACTCCCTTTATATATATAATAGTCACATATACTAATAGTCACATATACTAATATATATACATAGTTTATATATATATCTCCCATTAGTATATGTGCCTTATATATAAGATATATATATGTATATATATCTCCCATTAGTTCTGTCCTCTAAGAGAACCCTAATACACTGGGAAAACATCCAGCACATCGTGAGCCCTCAAATACTCATTTTTGAACCTCTGGAACCCTATCAGGTTTGCCTTTGAATTTCATTTTCATCTTGTTATTGGGAGTAATGAATAATCTCTTTAAGGTCCTTGGGCATGGTAGATGCTTAGTAAAGAGTTATTATCATTATTATTTGTCATTTCCATTATATTTTCAACCATTATCATTGGAATTAATAAAATTCAGAGACCCAATATTGTATTAGAGCTAAACTGAAACCCTATCCAGGCAAATTATAAAACACAAACCTCCAACCTGGAAATTATCACCATCTCATAGATAATATAATCACAGCAAAGAACTAAAACTTTGATCCCCAAATGAAGAAAAATGCCTTCTGAGGGCATGAACTTTATTTATCCTTTCTGGATAGGCCAAATTCATATCATGTAGATAATGTTAAAATAAAAACATTCTTTTAGCTCTTTCTCAGGCTCCAAATAGATTCAGGGCTAATGCAGCATTCAAATTTGCTTCCCTACTTTTAGGAATGGCTTGAATAATGGAGAAATGGGATTTTTGTTCAACCAAGATTTCCTTCTGGCCCCACAGAGTTTAAAAAAAATAGATTGCCTCAACATCAACATTCCTTGTAGTTACTCCATGAGGCAAGGTGGACCCAGACTCCACTGTGTGGACGGACCTCCCAGAAGAATCCTCCTGTCCCTGAAGGCCACTCTGCCTTCTGCTACAGGTCCCAGTGCTGATTGTGATACTTAACAAGGGCTTTCAGATGTCTGAAACACGAGTATAGCATAGAGTTAAGAATGTGGCTTCTGGAGAGACAAATTCGGTTTCAAATTCAGTTCTGTGACCTTGGGTATGTTACTGAAACTTTCTAAGTCTCAGTTTCCTCTTTAAGAAAATGGAGATTATAAAACCTGCTTTATAAGGATTGTGAGAGAATCAGAATGGACTGTTAAATGTAAAGCTTTTGGCAGAGGGCCTGGCACATGGCAAGCCCCCAGTAGATGTTAGCTACTATTATGTACCGGATTGATGTCTCATATTCAATCTGAGTCTTTTTCATGGGTGTTGAAGATGAAAGTAAGGCACAGATATTTGAAATCAGTAGAGAATGCCTTTTGTGATATGATCCAGTACAAGTTCTGTACCTTAAATAATGTTGCTAGCCAGTACAGGGTGGTCAAAGAGAGAAATTACAGTAAATTTTGTGTTGAGGATGTATTTGATTCCTCTTGGGAAGGAAAGAGGGCCTTGCACATACATTCTGAACACTGAATATGCACAGACTATTTTTAAAAACATTACTTTCTTAGACATTTTTCTGGCACCTGACCCTTTGTGACTTTTAGATTTCTTTCCTCAACAATTTTCCAAAATTATGTTCCCGGTTCACACATTATCCAAAGCCAAACACTCCGTAGTGTGTGTTAGTGATCACAGACGGAGGGTCGTATGGGAGGAAGAGCTATAATAGTCTCCATAATGCATTAAGGAAACAATAAAGTATATCCCCTTGCAAGGACATAATGGAGCTTCCTGAGGCTCTTTTGCATAAGGAACTGTTCCTAAAAGCCCACATTATTCATCAGCAAGCAGTGCGGCCACACATCTCAGTAGGCCGGGTAACAGAACAAGGATGTTCGCCAGGAAAGAAATTCTTAATTTTGGCTTCACCACAAACTTTCTGGACGACCTTGAACAAGTCATGTAACTTTGTATCCTATTTTATTTGTCTTACCTTAAGTAGTCATAGCTTCCCAGACCTAAAGGAACCTCAGGAAGTCATCAACCCATTCCTCTGGTGTCATGGAAAACTTTACTTCCAACCATTTTCAGAGAGGCAATGCTTCCTCCCTCTCATTCTCTTCCTTTCTTCCCTTCTTTTTTCTTCCTCTTGTGTTATTAGATTGTTTTGGAGGGATGGAGTTTGATTGTGACAAGGATCTCAAACTTAATTCTTTCTAGGGCCAGGTAGGTGTAGGGAGTTGAGTCTAACACAGTAAGAAGCAATAGTCATGTAGAAGGCCAGAGAGTGCATGAATTCCAAAAGGTATCCCAAAACGTTTTAGCTGTGCAGGCCAAACAGAACCTATCTGCATTCAGAGTCCCTTTATGGCCCATGGCCAGTTTGCAACCTCTGAATATAAGTATAAAAACAGCACCTATAATGCTGGGCTAAAGGGAATATATGGTAACTAGATAGTTAGATATACATTTTCAAATAGTATTGGCAAATACTCCATATGTGAAAAATCTATAAATTCAGTTTATTATGGTGTGAATCTCTGCTCAGAAGAAAACTTCTTTAGTGCTTTAAGAAGAATTACAT
The DNA here is from genome assembly GCF_047675955.1 of Chlorocebus sabaeus. Classification (NCBI taxonomy): domain Eukaryota; kingdom Metazoa; phylum Chordata; class Mammalia; order Primates; family Cercopithecidae; genus Chlorocebus; species Chlorocebus sabaeus. Next base: position 60,749,094 of record NC_132925.1, read on the forward strand.
TTCCAAAAATTCATTTTGCACCCCTTTCTTTCAGAAGACCTACTTTAAAAGATAGTCAGCACCTTAGAGATCCCCTAGGTGATCCAAATTGACCCAGATAATTGCCAGGGGAACAAAATAAAACCAGAGTGCCTTGCTCCCAAATTCAGTGTATCCTAATCTGGCCATGTTAAATTTCTGGGGTGGTTTTACTGGCTCCCAGAGAAAATTAGATTGTCCTCCTCCTAATTTTCTTTTCCTTTTTTCCTTTTTCTTGTATGTTATTACTATTAATTAATACAGACAAAAATTATCTGGTGTACTTGGGTGATATAAATGTACTAGTGTACAAAGAAGGGGATGGATACAAGTGATCTTTTGATTCTCCCTTATTTTCCTTCCTCTTTCAGGCGAGGGCAAATCCATCACACTGCAGGTGCAGTCTCATCCAACATCTCTGGGAAAAGCCCAAAGGCGCAGCTGGTCTCCAAGTCGAGCATAAAAGCTGGGGTCACAATTCATTCAGCTCCTAAGAGGAACTGGGCATGGATGGCACTTTAGCCCTTTCAGGAGGGTTGGCCAGGCATGGGAAGCAGGGTAGGCTGGACTGGATGGACTTAAGAGTTACAACAGAAAATGTAAAAAGCAAAAGAAAAATGAAAAGCCAAAAGTCCAGTGCCAGCTGGCACAAATCCAAACCCAGGAAGGTGGTCTTGGGACGGACGGGAAGGGTGTCTATGAAAGAGCCCTAGGGAATAACGTCGACCTCAGAGTCTAACTTGACTTCAACCGATCAAAAGCAAGCAGGCTAGCCTCCCTGTGAAATACACAGAAGCACAAACTGTGAAAGGTAGAGACGGCCTTACAGATCACCTGACACATCTACAATAACCTCTCATTTTGCAGAGGACACCTCAGAGAGGTGAGGTCACATATTTGGAGGCCAAGCTCCACTCTCCAAGCACCCTGTCCTGCACTCTAGATAAGAGAATCCCACACTGCTTTACTTTGTCTAGGGTTAAATTCATCATCTTTACCATGAGGGCAGGGCCTACAATTCTTTGAATGACATTAGTCTTTAGTGCTCCATTAATCAATCATTTATCAGTAGCACAGGCAAACATCACTCAATTTAGGGATAGTTCAGTGGCTGGTTTTCTTTAATAACCTCCATTTTGACCTTTGCTTAGGTAGATTGGGGGTTGTGTAGCAACTCAATCAGTTACACTGATGGCCAACTTATTCCAAAAAATTAGTCAGGTCAGCTGAACAATGTTCATTGATTTTTTTTTTAACATGGCAATAAATTGATTGTAATGTTGATCTGTGCTATATAAGCAGAGCCGAATTGCATGTATAATTTGTAAAATGCCTAGGTTAAACTTCTCTTAATTGGTGATAGAACATGTGCCTTTAAAGTCTATGAGGGCATAGAAATTCAAATGAAAGAAATGTATAGATTTTTTAAATAATTAGGAGTTGGAGTTAGACATTCAAGATAGGAAAGCCCTCATGAATAATATGAATGTAACTAACTCTGCTAGTAAACTTACTTTAATAAAAGACTATGTACGAATCACTACACTGAGTGATTTATGTATATATGGTATGATCATCCCTATTCTTTACAATGAACTCAACTCATTTGTCTCAAGTAAGCTAGTAAGTCATGGACATAGATGCTGTCTGGTTCTGAGTCCTATATGATTCTCAGGTAGTTTGAGAAGCAGCATGGTACAGGGGCTGGAGCACTAGACCAAGAGTTAAGGGACCTTATCTCTGGTCTTGACTCCAGCTCAGTGCATGTTAGCCATCTTTCCTGCCTCTAAATGATGAGGCTGGGCTGAAACTAGGGCTCCAGCTCCAAGGTATTGTGTATTTGATGCTTTGTTCAGGTTTCTACTCTTAAAAGATAGATACCCATGTAAGCAGCACTTCTTGATTGGGAGCAAAACACTTGCTCCTAGATTTTTAAGAGAAACTGTGTTTAGCTTTAAAAAAGAAATTGAAAAGAAAGGCACAGTCTCAAGGGGCAGACAGAGCTGGGTTCATATCCTGGCACTACCTATGCCACCTGGCACAAATGACTCCACCTCTGTAGGCCCTGGCTTCCCCCTCTTTTTGATGGGCATAGTTATACCTACCTCATTTGGATGTTCTGAAGATTAAATGAGATAACATGTCTTGAGCAGTGGATCATAGCAGGATTTCAACAAATTTCCTTTGGCGTCAACTTAGACAATTAGAGTCAGGTGCTGAAAACCTAAGTTAATATCTACTCTTCTGATAAGAAAATTAATTTATTTCCTGAAAACAATCTCCTGAAAATTATCTGGAACTTTTCTTCTTTTTAAACTAGGCCTTCTTTGGTGTTTTGCTAGGTACGTTTTGCATCCCTAGGAGCTAGGTACTATGATTGTCCCCTTTTTACACTGAGGAAATAGATGCATAGAGATATTAAGTAACGTGCTCAAGATAAACATCTAGAAAGTGGTGAAGGAAGGAATCAAATGGAATTGTCTTGGTTTCAAAGCCCATGCTCTAAGTGCCACCTCCCATATGACACAAAATCATCCCAAAGAATCCCCAATTTTGAATCAAATGAATGAAGTATCAACAGTGTAGTCTAGCTGCCTGGCAGCATTTATAGCTCCTAAAGCCAACACCAATTTTTCCCAAATGATTTGAGCCCAGCCAATCACAGTGAAGACCCTGGGATATTTCCTCTGTTCATTGAACAGCTTGGGTGCCACAGAAATATCCTCTATCCCTTGGGTAACAATAGAGCAGATTTCTAGAATATTAGAAAAAGTTTAAAGCAAAGGCAGTTTTCATGGAATCTGAAGTAAGAATAAAGCAGGTCCTGAATTTGAAATTAATTTCACTATTATATACAGGTGCACAAGAAAGTATTCTTCTCCCCCAGACAAAAGAGTGGGAAGGACTCAGGAAGGCTCAACTTGCAAACTCCCCGTATCAAGTGACTGCCTTCAAAATCCAACCCTTCTCTTCCCAGCTCATTTCCAGTATGTATTTGCAAAGGCCATGCCATTTTTGAAGGTAAGAAAAAAAGTCACACATTTATTTTAATAAGACAAAAGTTAATTAAATATTTGCATTCTAGTTATTAGGATTTCAGTTTTGCAGGTTAATGGTGAGCCTCTTTAAAGAATTCTCCTTTGTGATCTCTCTACACCAAGATAGGTTGAATGACACCTGAAGCATTTCCATATTCTTAATTGTCCGGAAAGAAGTGTTTCAAACAAGTTCAATCCTTCACCAAAGAAACACAAAAAATAAAACACGAGATAGGCATCTACCAAAACATTTATATATCCATCTCAGTCATTCAGGATGCAAAGATGTAAATAACAGTAAACTAAAGGAATTAAACTGCGAGCTCAAGACAGACAGAAAACACCCTTTCCAAATAATGAATTATTTTCTAACCTTGCAGACACCTCATTTTTTACATCTTAATGTTAATTGCAGGGTAGTTTTGGCTGAGTAGTAGTTGTAAGAGTAACAGTAGTTAGTACTTATTAAGCTCTTATTATGCAACATGCACTGCACTGAATCATTTACATAAATTATTTCATGGAATGCTCACAACCCTATGAGGTGAATGCCATCATGTTCCTATTTTTATGAGTGATGGAATGGAGACTCAGAAAAATAAAATGAACTACCCAAGGTCTTGGAACTAGTACAGCAGAGTGGTTGAGGTTCTTTGTGAATCCAGGCATCTGATGCCAGAACCCAAATCACATCGCTTTTCTATCCCAATCCGTCTAGGCAGGGAGAGTCCTTGCCAATATTTCAATACGCCAGCATGAGAGTGTGCGTCTCACGGAGTGAGGAACCCGTTTCCGTCTTGTTCACTGTGAGTCATTCCAGGGTCAGGCAATGAGTCTGACATCTACATAGTGGGCACTCAATACATAAATCAAACAGCTAGCTGAATCAAATCGAATGTGCTTTCTAGGTACCCAAATATGACAACAGGTTTAGGCTTGCAAATACTCACAGCTCTGGTGGGTCTCTCCTACATTTTGTGCTTAAGAAAACCTTGCAATTTAGCACAAATCCATCCTACGGTTTGTGATTGAGACAAACCTGCTCTGTGATCCATCCTTTTCTCTAGACTCTGATGAAATCTAGTGTCAATCAAAATGCAGAAGAAATCCAATAAAGTGGTGCCAATTGAATCACACTGATTTAACTAAAAATACATTGAGTGTTTACTGTGTCACAGGGCCAGGAAGACCAGACCCTGCCCTGAAACAGGTTCTAATCTTAAGGGGAGTGAATAAGACAAGTACACAAGTTACTCTAAAAAAAAAAAAAAAAAAAAAAAAAAAAAAAGGAAGGAAGGAAAAGAAAAGGTACATGTCGAAAGGGAGGAATAAAGAGACAGGTGGATCTTTGAGAGGGAGGAATGAGAGTTGCTAACTTGTGTTTGCTCTATCAGCACTATCTAATGCAACTTCCTGCAATGACAGAAATATTCTGTCTGCACCGCCTAGCATGGTAGCTTCTGAGTGGCTACTGAGCAAGTGAAATGTAGCTGGTGGGAATGAGACATGGAGGTTTTGTATTTTATTTCAATTGACTGGAATTACATTTAAATAGCCAGATGTAACCAGTGGCTACCAGACTAGGCAGCACAGCCCTAGATCTCCAAACTTAGTTTTCATGAATCTGGAGATTGTTTTAAGGAAATGCACACTGTCATGCCTCATGGAGATTTTGATTTATTAAGTCTGGGATGGGGTCTGGGAATATCTGTGTATTTTTAAAAGCACCAGAGTCCCGTCATGCAGACCACATTTAAAAAGACTCCAGCCTTAGTCTAGCGCTGACCTACCACCACTCACAGGCTCAGAGGATCCAGCAGGCATGTCAGCAAAGACACAGGTAGCCATGGCTTTGCTCTAAGTCACACTGTTTCATTCTTCCAGTCACTCTTCGGAGTGTTCTCAGAGGTGACTCAAACTCTTTAAGTCCAAGGTTATGTTTTATTCATCCTGGTAGGTACTGCACTTAACACAGTGACTAGCCTGCAAGTGTTCAATGAAACAACCAGATTATGTCACAAAGTATATTCGTATATTTAGACCTTTCTTCATTTATTGCACTTCTCTTGCTATACCTGAGAGAACAAAGGCTCTCTGAAACAGGTGTATGGACTCTTATAAAGTTCACGTAATTTGAATCCAGAAGGAAATACATAAGAATTCTTTTACCTAAACCCTTAGGATGGAAGCAAGCAAAGGTTTTCATCAGAATAGAGCTCCTCTTTTCAAGCATCAGAGTACACTATTGCTCTCCTTATTTACTGTATTCGAATATAGTAACTGAAGAGCAGTTTACATAGAAAATAACTTAAACAAAAAATGTTTAGCCCTGTATGAAATGTCATGACTCCCACCATATTCCCTAAAGAAAAGGCTGAATGAAACTTTTTAGAAATTAAGAGCTTTTGATGGCAAATTTGCTACACAGGGCCTAGTAGAATGCTAGCCTTAGAGGGGGTACTCGAAAATGACTGTTGAATGAACAAATACGCCTTTTTAGGTGATGCCTATTTGTTTTGTACTTTAGGCATTTTTAGTTACTTCCTATTAAAAATATGTGTCATTTCTAGATCACATTCTTAGACAACGTAATTACAGAAGATATGAAGTAAAAGTAATTCTAAAAACTAGCAGGGCAAATTAATATTATTGTGAGAAAGGTAGAGATGGTTTTTGAGAACTCAGGAAATTATTTCTAGATTTTTCCAACAACAACAGCAACAACAACAAAAAAACGAGAATTGGAAAACAGGATCCCTGAGAAGGCAGCTCTTTAGAATATGAGAATGAGCATAGGCTTTGGAGTCAACAGATTTGAGGTTAAAATCTAGCTCCACACATGATACTTTTCTAGTTTCCACATCTTCCTTTGAGAGTAGTGTCAGCATCCTTTCCTCATGTGGTTGTTAAAAAGATGAAATGAGTTAATATGTACAAAATGCCTACATCATTTACCATGAGTCCATCCCATGATCTGGGTCAAAGTGCTTGTTAGTTACAGATTGTGGATTCAAAAAAGATGTTGAAGTCCCAATCCCAAGGACCACAGAATGTGGCCCTTTTTTGGAAATAGGTTCATTGCAGATACAATTCGTTTAGATGAGGAGTACACTACTGGAGTAGGCTATAGGCTAGGCCCCTAATCCAATGTGACTGGTGTCCTTTAAAGAAGAGGGAAAATGATGTGAAGACAGGGACACACAGCAAAAACACCATGTGACAATGAAGGCAGAGACTGGAATTCCACAGCTGTAAACCAAGAAATGCCAAAATTTGCCAGCAAAGCCCCAGAAGCTAAGAGGCAAGGACTTATTCTCTTACAGGTTTCAGAGGGAGCACGGCCCTGTTGACACCCTGATGCTTTCATCTTGGACTTCTAGCTTACAGAACTGTGAAATAATAAATTTCTATTTTTTTAAGCCACTCAGTTTGTGGTGCATGACCATGGCAGCCCTAGTAAACCAAATAAGTGTAAGATTTTAAAGTAGTTAACATTGGGCTGAGCACAGTGGCTCGCACCTGTAATCCCAGTGCTTTGGGAAGCTGAGGCAGAAGGACTGCTTGAGCCCAGGAGTTCAAGACCAGCCTACCAACATAGTGAGATCCCATCCCTACAAAAAGTATAAAAATTAGCCAGGCGTGGTGGCGTGTGCCTGTAGTCCTAGCTACTTAGGAGGCCGAAGCAGGAGGGTTGCCAGGAGTTTAAGGCTGCAAGGGAGCTGTGATCACGCCACTGCACTCCAGCCTGGGTGAAAGAGTGGGACTCTTGTCTCAAAAAAAAAAAAAAAAAAAAAAAAAAGTAAAGTAGTTAATTGAAATGTGTATTAACTACCATCATTTTTATATGAATGCTTATTTTATCAAATAGTTAGGGTCCTGACTTTCCTCACCCTACTTCTCCCTGTTGTACTCTTACTACACATAATTGATTATGAAAAGAGTTTGCTTTCTACTGTTGCCTGTATATCCTACAGACAGGGAGACAGAGGTACCTGTTCCTTAACTTTAAAAGCTGTGGTAAGCTCCATGATCTCTGTAACTTCTTCTAGGATCCAGCAGGCTAGACTTCTTATTATTCATGAACTACCTTAGCTCTGTGCCAAAATCATTTTCCTCCCATGTTCTGAAAGTCACACACCAGATACAGTTTGAAGAATCTTGAGCCTTTAGTCTTTCACAGCCCTTTTAAACCCAAGATTCTATCATAGGCAAAGAAAGTAGGATGAGGGAAAAATTTTTTTTCTGTTTAAATCACTTGTAAGATCAAGAAAGTTTTGTTTTTCTTTTTAAGAAATGGACTATTTGCACAGCTGGAATCATAAAAGTGGCAATTTAACATAATTGAATTGAGAAACTGACAGAAGGCCCGGCACAGAACAAAACATCAACCAACAACTGGGCTGTTTTTATTGTTCCTTTTTAGTACCAGCAAGTGAAGTTATTAAAAACTACCATGAAATCAATTAATTTTAGTCTTTTACAGATTATTTTAATTCTCTTCCTGTAATATGTCTATATGAAATAATTGCTTTGTAATTAGCTGCATGATTAAATGTTAAATGCTAAATCTTTACTTTGGCAGGCTTAATATGCCTGGAAGGCCCAGTTGCACGACTTCTGTTTAAGTATTTCACAGTACAACACTAGGTATCCTCACTTCAAACAGATTTCACCATGCCCTGTTAATCAATGTTGCATAAGGAACTGGTTGCTACAGTGGTTCCGGATTGTACATTCAACACTACACATACACCAGTGGAAAAAATAGACCCGTCACTGTGGGTACTGAAAGTGCCAACATGTAGGCGGCTAATACCGAGCCATAGATTTTTGGATGCTGATCAAGTCAAGCAATTCCATTAGACTATATCAGATTTGCTTTTGCTCCCAGACTGAATTAAAGTTTAGTTTGTAATGGAGAGGATAATTCTCCTCATCAAGGAAATGGCTAACATTTTCACATTCATTTCAGAACATTTATTGCATTTTTCTCTGCTCATCTAGACCTCTGTATTGTCTTTTGTTATATTTTTTAAACCAGTAGTAATCTGTACTAATTATCTGACATTTTAACAACATTTTTATTAAAAAAACAAAAAACAAAAAACAAAAAAACCCACTAATATCCAATGTCCTTAAGATGGGAGCCTTTAGTTCTGATCTAGTGATATTTCTCTAAAGAGCCTGACTGCTTAGGATTCGCTCATTAGAAGACGAAGTGCTGTTTAAACTTTAGAAAATGTCAAGAACATATCCCTTCCACATTAAAATGTTCCTTTAAAATTTGAAGACAGATATACAGAAGTGTGCATACATTTAACATAAAAGTTCCTGCTAGTCAAGGTTAAAGACAGCAGTGCTTGGGTGAATGACACAGTACTTGTCCTTTGACTTGATAGAACCCAACCACATTGAATGCCATCTTTTTTTAAAGAAGCAAAGTAAAGCCATCTGTCCCTGAACTCTTAAAATAAACTTTGTTTCAAATTCCTTTTCTAAACTAATTTTTATGACTATTTCTAATAAAGACTTAAAGAACTAGACATTTTTAATCACTGCAAGAAAATGAAGTAGAGGTGTGCCTGCTTGTTGAAACCTTCCCTCTGAAGGCTTGGGGGTCCCAGTGGGTCTCTAAGTAAGTGGCCAAAGACAGGGGTGGGGAACAGAACACAAAACAGAAACTGTGGAAGGTGCTTTACCGACATTCTTACAACACTGGGACAGAACATCAGTTTTCCAGCTTATAGATGGCAGGTGGTGGGGCTTCTCAGTCTCCACAATCAGGTAGGCCAATTCCTGTAATAAATCTATCATATCTTATCTATCCTATCAATTAATCAATCAATCAATCACCCATCCTATTCATTCTCTTTCTCTGGCGAATCATGACTAATTCAAGTAATGTCACAATTCCCACAGCTATAGGTGAACCAGCTGAGGTTAAAGCCAAGTTCATTGCACAGGACCTTTCTGTGATACCACCTGCCTTAATTGTCTTATTGGACCCCAAGAGTACATTGCGGCCTTCTTTTAGACACGTAGAAGAAAACTAACTTGTAGAGTGAAACCTTCTAATGCTCAGGGAATTTGCAAATTTAATTTTCTGTTTGACTGAAGGTTTCCTAGAAAGCTTTTGTAGTTTCAAATTGTAATACCTATATTTTTGCCTTTAATAAGGGTGGTTATATATTTTTTATTAAGACATAGTTTTCTTCAAGGCCCTAATAATGAACTCATATTGGAATTTTTTTTCTTAATCAAAAGCCCTGGTTAAATTATTTTCTTCCAGTCTTCTCTTTTCTTCTAAAAGTGGACTGAGGTTGGAGGGGATCTAGTTAATTAGGATTTCTGTTAATCAGGTTTTTTAATTGTTTTGGTAAATTAAAATCAGGTGAAAGTTATGTCCCTGAATTTGAAAGAGTTTCTTATTATAGCTTTTCCTTGATGCCAATGTGTTTCCCTATCTTAGTATGCATTTGAAACTAATGGTCCGATACTCAACGTGCTCAGATCATCGATGACCTGGACACCATAAATCCACCAGTGCACATTAGTGGATGGTCCTTAATTACACAGCCTAGGCCTGTGTAATCATATGGTGCAAAGGAACAGCTGAGAACATTAAAATGCATTACAAATAATAGTGCATTCTATAATCTCTCTTCAACTAATATGTTTATTATTAAAAGTAAAAAGAAAAATTTTAGTTGAATATCCACATTGTCCTTCATAACCATTAAAATATAAAAGAATCCAGTGCTATTATAAGATCATCTTTATTCGTTTACCTCCTAGTTTTCTAATAGAAATTGTAGTTGGATTTTGAACTTTTAATATAGAAATGTTTTAAATGAAGCAAAATTAAAGTTGTCTCTTAGAAAGACTAAAGAAGGGTTATTTCTTAATAAAATAAATTTTAGAGTAAATTGCAGTGCAATCTTATATGTCTAGGATGAACACGTACCTTAAAAATTTCTGTAGAGTTTTTGATTTAAGGGGACATAATTTAAACTATAGAACATTCAAATGGTTATAATAGTGAGGAAATATATTTTAATGGTGGTTTATTATTACTTCAAATTACATTTAATTGAGGATAATGAAGACATAATTTGAAAACAAGACCAGAAAATGAGAATTATTTTATTGGAGAATTAAGCAACATTAAGTAGTATGCTTCAGCAACTTAGCATAAAATGTGAGCAAGTAGTTTATTTTCACTTCAGGGTTTTCAAGTCTCAAAAATCCAACTAGTACCTATGTTGGCACTCACCAAAAAATTCTGGGTACACAAATATTACCATCAACATGTGGCTAGGAAGTAGGTTTTTATACCATTCCAAATGCCCACAGGAGTGATAGAAATGAATTAAAATAGTTTATTGAGCAACTCTTCTGTGTAAGGCACTGAGGGCAGGGGAGGTGGGGAGAGCTGTGGAGCATCCCAGATGGAGGGGGAATTGTACACAAAGCGGTGGTATTCTGAGCCAGTTGTGAGCATTTCTTTCCAAATCTGAGTTCAGAGACATCACACTAGGAGCTTAAAATTGGTCATAAAAAGGAGGGCTTACCTTTTTGGAGAGCCAGTTGTTAAACGTTTACAGGCATGCCACTAGTGTAAAGGTGCCAAGGCAGCAGACACCAATAGGGGACAAAATAGGAATGCTTTCATTTTGAATGGGATTTTGGTTATGCCACAGTAGCAATGGAAATCAAGACAGGAAGGTAGGATTGTTCCTAGATATGGAGGGCCTTTATGCTTCACTAAGGAGTTTTCTCTGATTTCTCATCCTTATCAGAGACTTAGAAGAAAACAGATGGTACATTAAAGAGGGAATGAATAAAGAAAGGTTTTAAAAAGGGAACATTTATAAGATGTCTTACTCCATTCCTGTCACTACAATAAAATACTTGAGACTGGGTAATTTATAAAGAATATAAATTTATTTTCTCACAGTTCTGGAGGCTGGGAAGTCCAAAATCAATGTACCAGGAGATGTGGTGTCTGGTGAGGCCTGTTCTCTACTTTGAAGATGCTGCCTTCTTTCTGTGTCTTCACATGGCAGAAGGGGGCAAAGACAAAACTGAAGCCGTGTCCTCACATCCTCACATGGCAGAGGAGATGGAAGGACAAAAGGAGACTAAAGAACTCCCTTCAATCTCTTTTATAAGAGCATTAGTCCACTCATGAGGGCAGAGCCCTCATTACTTCATCACTTCCCCAAAGGCCCCACCTCTTAATACCATCACGTTGGGGTTTAAGTTCCAATATACAAATTTTAGAGGGATGCATACATTCAAACAATAGCATAAGGGATGGGCAAGGTTAAAGTCAACCCAAAAAGGATGGGCAAGCAACCCTGAGTGAGCTACCACAGGATGCAGAACTCAACAAGAAGCAAGGGACCCATTTATGGGTCTAGTCCATAAACATCTGATTCCTGGGGTACAAAGCAAAGTGGAAAGGGGTACCGGGTGGAACTGGAGGGACATCAAGAATATCCAGCACAATACTATAGCCAGGGGGGACCATTTAATGCCTCTTTACAGGGGAACCATGGGATCCCGTCTATAATTCTGAAAGATGAATCCACCAGCTGCATGTTAGACTAGAGAGGAGGCACACTACATAGGGGGAAACTGGTTAAGAAGTACTTTCAATAAGCTAAAGGAGAGGTGATAAGGGCTGGAATTGGGGTGGTGTTCACAGGAACAACGAAGAAGCGCCATATTGAAAAGACACTAGGGAACTATAACTAGAGAGGCATTTATTGGATACTAGTTGACCAGATGTGCAGACAGGGGAGGGAAGAGTTAAAAATAATTTCAAGGTTGAGCCTGAGTGATGTGATAACAGCAGTTCTCAAAACAAGATAAGGGCCAGCAATGGCAGGAGCTCATTTTGGAAGTGGGGTGAGTTTCCATTTGAATGATTAGAAGAGGGTAGGAAAAGACAGGCTGGAGTACTTCTCCTCCTGCTTCCCTCCCTGCTGAGTCAATAGGCAGGGGTTTCGTTTCTCTACAAAAGGAACATTCGCTCTCCTCTTGTATAGCCACAGTTCACTCTGCATCCCGGAAACCACTTATTCCTCTTGCTGCTTCAGTGATGTTGTGATTTTCAGGGTGAAAATATGCAGCAGGCATTTGGAAACATAGGACTGGAGTTTGGAAGTGACATTATGGTTGGAGAGAAATTTGGGACTTTTTCTCATAATCTAGTAAGTAGAAGACTTAAGATCTCAAGGGACACAGAGAGAAAAGCAGGTTAGGAATAAAAGGGAGCAGGGGAGTCCAAGATTTACTGCCATAAAGCATGCAATAAAGGATAACTCAGCATCTTGCTGAAAAATAACCAACTCTATCCCCACTATCTTTTTTTGATAAGTATTTGGTAATAGTGTCTAAATTTACTTATAAATCAATACAAAGATGGAACTAAAACAAATTGTTACAAGGGCAAAATGCTAACTCAGTGTTGAAATGGTCTAATATTACGACCCATAATTAAGATCAGGCAGAAAAGTACATCTCTCCACTGAGGACAAATCAATAACAACTAAGTGTTATGGTCATTAGAGCCCCAATGAAATTGCCATCTAAAGCTTGTGGAAGATCTTGTCCACTCACCATCAGTCACCTTTGTTCATGCGAACAGCAGCCAGATGTGGCTAAGTGCATTTTACACACACCAGCAGTCACCTCTGTTCATGCGAACAGCAGCCAGATGTGGCTAAGTGCATTTTACACAATGAGTTCATGAATGACAATAATAGTGCATGCATGAAGCATTTGCATGCCAAGCAAGAGAAATGTTTCAGCTATCACCAAACTACTATAAAAAATCTACATCTGTGGGCAACACAGGTGATGTGTTGTCAATTAGCAAGTGTCTTAATCAGAGGTTCACTACAATGAAAGGAAAATGTAGAACAGGGAAGAAAAAGGCAATGAAGAGCAGAAAATAAAACAAAGTAAGCTAATTTACTAGACACTATGTGCCATGTTCACATGCATTATATCTTCCCATTCTCACAAACTTGTGGTGCTACATCTTTCTTTTTTTTTTTTTTTTTAAACCAAGATTCAGAGAAGTTAATCAGCATGCTTAGAGCCACACAGAAATGGAAAAGGAACTTTCTTCCTGGTGTGCCCGACTTGGCATATGCCAGTCCACACATGTAAGACACTGGCACGCCACCCAACCTGCCAAGACTCACTAGAATTGCTCACACAATTTCCCTCTCCACCAATTCAACCCTTCTGTTATGGTGACATATCTCTTCGGTATAGGATGCAGTCTCTTGGTTTGCTGAACTTTGTACAAGTTCTGCCTTCTCTGTACTCCAAGTGCACTTTGGAAGCAGGCAGAAAAGAAGGTCCCCTTTTATTCTATTCTAAGCCTCACTGGACTTCTCCCTGTTGATCAAGCATACCAAAGTCCTTCTCACCTCTGGGCTCTGGCTTACAAAGCTCTTCCCTCTCCATACCCTTTGCCTGGCTAACTCTCCCATGACCTTCAGATTTTGGCTTAAATAAACATTACTTCTTTAGGGAGGTCTTCTCTTCAAAGGCTTTATGTTACATTCTCCTGGCCTCATGTACTTCTTCACTGGACTTAACACAGCCATCATTTTACACTTACTTGTGTGATAATTGGAATATTGCTTTTATCTCACATCAGACAGCAAGCTCCACATGGGAAAGGAGCACACATCATCTGTTTTGCTCACCACTGTACTCCCAGCTCACAGAAAAAGATCTGCACACAAGTGGGGCTGTCGATATCCGCCAAATGATTGCAGTGAATGTCATGTTCTAAGAACTGTACCAAGTGCTTTCCCATACATTCTCATAGCAGCCCTATGGGTAGACATTATTTCTCCTTTCTACAGATGAGTTTGGGGGCAATAAATTGAGTCTTTTAACCAATACTGAGCATAGCTATTACATGACAGAGTTGAGATTCAAACCTGTCTGGTCTGAGCCCCTGTTTTTCTGCTTTGCTGCAGAATTCCTACAGATGATCACTTAATTATTTTGATTTGCTTCTATTCACTCTATCACCCCAATGAGTCTTGAAACTCATCTGGACAGAAATAACACCATGTACATTTTCTTCAACCCTAATATCACCTTTCTAATAGCACTTGATACTCGACATGCATTTAATGAATACTTTTTGATTAATAACACTTCCTTGGCAATAGTATCACAAAAAGCATTCCCAAATGAGCTCAACCTTCTATAATAACCTCTCTAAAGCAGTAACATAGTAATATCTCTGAGTATAATACAGGTTTATGAACTACTCATTTTCTACCAAAATACAGATGAAATAACTTTGTAAAAATTATTTTAAAGAAGCAATATGGTAAAATGAAATAGACATATGATATGGAAATCCCTTTCCTCTTTCAATGACTGAATATTTGCTAAGTACATTTTCCACATGCCAAATGCTTTCATAGGTGCCAGGGACCTAAGACTCAGTCACAGTCTTTTCCCTTAAGGAGCTGCTTGGTGGTGGTGGTATTACAGGATGTAAATAAAGATAACACATGCTAGACTTGAGTGAGGACAAGGAGATGTGGGAAAATCAAGGACAGTGTGACTAACTCCGTCTGGAGGAAAACCAGAGTTAAGAGTATTGTTCCTACGCATACTTCTTACTAGCTGTAAGATACTGGGAAGATCCTTGTTTCGGGGTTTTTTTCCCACATCTTTAAAATGGGGATAATACATAACTCCCAGAGTTGGTATGTGTTCCTCTCAGCACACTTAGAAAACTCTATTTATTGACTTGCAAGGGTAGCCAGGTGGCCAGCTGTGCGGTACTGGCTTTCCCCCAGAGCTAAGAGTCTGGATATCTACAATTACCTGTAAATGTGATCACAGCAATTGGGAAGCACTGATGATGAGGATTAAATAAGACAATGAATATGAAGTTCTCTACAAATAATTACTATTTCCATCTCACAAAGAATTCAAAGAAAATCAAGTTAATGGTATCCTCAACTCTTCCCTTCATGTGCAAGTGAAAATCAGCTAGCTGAAACATGGGAGGTGCTAGGGAGGCCAACTCATAGCAACCAGCCTCTGTGGATTCACCAGGGATCTCCCTAAGGGTCACACCTGATTTGGCTTGCCTGGTGACTCTCTCTTTTTCTTTCTTTCTTTCCTTTTTTTTAAGAGACAACATCTTGCTTTGTCACTCTGGCTAGAGTGCAGTGGTGTGATCAGGAATCACTGCAGCCTGGACCTCCTGGGTTCAGGTGATCCTCCCGCCTCAGCCTCCCAAGTAACTGGGACTATAGGTGTGCACCACCATGCCCAGCATGCCTGGTGACTTTCTCTTGCTTCCAGAAAGATTTGTGGCTAAATTGCACTGTTCTAATCTGGTCCTAACCAGGAGCCTTGTGGTTTGGTCAAGATACAAGGTAATGATGATACTAAGAATTAACAATAACAATGGTAGCTGCATTGTCTATGGACCATTTACAAGATGCTCAGCATTGTTCTCAGAGTTTTACATGGCCCAACAACCTTAATGTCACAATGGATACAGAGAGATGAAGCTTTTGGGTTTGTTACAATGTCTTAAATTCAGCTCTTCTTGATGGAATGATAGCTCTGAATCTAACCCATTCTCTTTATTTGGAAAATGTGATTCCATGAATTACCAGTTAGGGACATTATAATATTTTCAGACAGAAAAGAGAGAGTGGGATACAGAAGAGGATCTAGAAACAAACAATAAAAGGCTCTAATGTATTCACCTGTTTGCCAGTTCTTTCAAGGCACATCAGCAGAATCCAGATTTCTCATGTCTGGACAAATATAAAGCAATCTAGGGGTCTACCACGAAAGGTGACAGCCATGTGAACTACTGGCTTCATAAAATACCTAGTCTGAGTCTTCTTGTCCCTTAAAATCTCTCCGCTTGCCTCAGAATTAGCATCCTCAGAATGCAGACCTTGTAGCAGCAGAAATATCAGATGTGAACATAAATACTTCTACTCATTGCTACTATATGCTAAGTATGTACCTTGGAACAGGAACTGTTCTAAAGACTTTATATGCATGTTCTCACTGAATGATTCCAACGATTCTAAAAGGCAGGCTCTATTATTATCCCATTTTGCAGATTTAGATACTGAGGTTCCATGAAATCACTCTAGATCACACAGCTGAGAAGCAGTTCTGAAACTAATTCTTCCCAAATCTAGGACATGCCTTGTTACCCACTCCTTCCCCTGCCTTGGGCTGCACGTCCTGTAATACGATGGCAATGACTGACACATTGCTCTGATGCTTCACTTGCCTGTCAGAAGGACACCTTAAAGCAAAACAATCTTTAGAAGTGAATCTCAAGTACTAGTTTTTAATACTGCTAGCAGTTTGAAGCTCATAAAAATCATTCAGTACTTTTCATGGCCGGGCGTGGTGGCTCACACCTGTAATCCCAGCACTTTGGGAGGCCGAGGCAGGTGGATATCTTGAGGTCAGGAGTTCGAGACCAGTCTGGCTAACATGGTGAAACCCTGTCTCTACTAAAAATACAAAAATTAGCTGGCATGGTGGCAGGCATCTGTGATCCCAGCTATTCAGGACACTGAGGCACAAGAATTGCTTGAACCCCGGAGGCAGAGGCTGCAGTGAGCCAATATCGTGCCACTGCACTCCAGCCTGGGCGACAGAAACAAGGCTCCATCTTAAAGAAAAAAAAAAAATCATTCAATACTATTCATTAGATTCAGCAACCTACTTATTTCTGCAAATATCGGCAGTAATTTTTTCAAAATTAATCACTTTACCTGTCTTTTCCCTGTGTAACAAAAGATGCTTTTCAATTTTTAGACACCTTCTAAATTTAGACAATGATGATATAACTTAATAGGCAGTGAGATGGTAATGGTTAGGAGAATGCAATCTGTATGTATTCTCATCCCTTTAAAATGATTTAAAGAGGGTTTATAAATATGTTGTTAATAATAATTTTAAAAGATAATTCAATGATTGGTTAAATAAAAATACCAAACTAGATTTCAAAATTAAAAGTAGTAAAAAAAAAAAAAAAAAAAAAAAAAAAGGTGATTGATTTTACATAGACTTTAATATGGAATTATGTAATTTTTTGAGCGGAATGGGCTGAGAGCTAACGTAGTCCAGTCCTCTTGTTTTATCGCTGCAATTAAAGAGGAAGAAACATAGCCAAGCACTTTAATAGTACAGGTTTCGAGTCAGACAGACCTAAGTTCAACTCCTGCTTCTCCACTGACCAGCTCTTCCCCTATCATTCACAAGTCACAGAGGCAGTTCTTGAAAATGCCCTGCCTGGGAAGCAGGAATGCCATAAACTGAGAATTCAAATAAAGGACTCTCTCCTCTAAAACAGATGTGTATCCATTCATTCATTCATCCACTTGACAAATATTTATTACATACACACTAGTTGTTTGACCTTGGGCAAGTTACATAGTTGCAGTCTGCCTTGGTTTCCTGAGCTATAAAGTGGGTGTCTGTCTACATTACAGAGTTGTTGCAAGGATTAAAGGAGTTAATGCACATAAGGTGTTGGTGGTGGGTCCTAACACGTTGAAAAGGCACAGTGTAGGATATCATTATTCTACTGCTACCACTGTATGCTACGTTAGGAAAAATGGTAGTCACTAAAGCATCTCATTTGCATAGAACTAACCTCTCGCTCCAGAGATCAATCCTGGTAGTGAAGCCATTTGGGAACTTGTTCGCCGGGACTCCAATTTGACAGTGTGAATGAATGCATGAAGAGAAAAATATCCCACCAGCATTTGCCCACTGTTTTGTGTTTTGCCTTCAGATGGCTTTGAAGTGACCTACGTTTTTCACATGGCCTTCCCGTGAGAAAGGATGAGTTTCTGAGTATGTGAGGAAGCTGGCTATGTCCCTGTAGAACACAGCAAAGCTAACTGGTCCTTTGGGGGTTAGGCCTTACATGTAGTCCTCACTGCATGGAACCACAGTCAGTTGGAATAACAACCTGGAGAAAGCCAGTCATTGCTAGTGCACTGCCCTTACGGTTCTCTGACGGTCCGAAGAGTTCATGTAGATTCCACATGTGTCCTGGAAACGCTCAGGATATGGCTGAAGTCCTACCTAACTCTCACTCCTGATCCTGGAAACCACAGAGAATGAAAAGAACCTTGAGTAGTCATGCGGCTTCTCAGTCTTACTTCTCATAGGAAGCCTTACACTCATCAACCCAGAGAAACCAGAAGTAAGACCTTGAGGGAAAGTTCTCCCAAAACTCGTTCTGATGTGCAAGTCTTATTAAACAAACAACAAACATAAACTTGTATGAAATCTGTCTCCCCTGCTCTATATGTGTGATATGTGTGCATATCTGTATACACTGGTCATTATTCTCTGAAAGTTAAAATGTTCCTATCAAAGAAAAAACAAAAATCAACAAAAAATCATCACAAAATGTCCATTCTTCCCACGTGTTCTGGGTTGTCCTATTTTCTATCTCGTTTTCTAACTCTAGCTGCACTCTCCTATGAACCTTTCTTTCCAGATTGTCACAAGTATTTTTTAAGTGGCTAAGGTCAGCTTAAGATAAGCCATTAGGGAGGGGGTGTGGTTAATCCTTAGGTGGAGGGGAAACCCAGTTGAAGTTTCCCTGCATGATACTTTTTAATTGATGTGTCGCAGGTCCTTGCTTTTTTCGGTAACCCAAGAGCTAGCATGCTGAGTCACCGTCATCTTGTTACCGGTTAGGACTCCACAGTTTAGGAAGCAGCTACCATCTGAGTGGAAGACACTAGGTCTGAGAGAGGCAGGAGTCTCATGTCTTATCCCACCTCCAGTCTTCTCCTAGATGCGTGACCCCAGACAAATCCAACTTGTGCTAGGAAGAGGAGCCTC
This sequence comes from Chlorocebus sabaeus, assembly GCF_047675955.1. Lineage (NCBI taxonomy): Eukaryota > Metazoa > Chordata > Mammalia > Primates > Cercopithecidae > Chlorocebus > Chlorocebus sabaeus. The sequence continues at coordinate 60,768,056 of NC_132925.1, forward strand.
ACAAGACCACTTCTTTTACAGATGAACTTCATTGAGTGACTTGTCCACAGTCACAATGAACCTTTCCATGACTGTGATCTCTCAGTTATTGGGGAAAAGAAGAAAGAACAATCGCATTTGGTATCTCAGGATGTTACAGGTCAAATGAGATACATATTTAAGGATCTGGCAAAGTTTAAAGCTCTAAAATATGAGGCAGTGACAGCTTTGTCAACTCAGCTGCATCTTCTCTTCATGCAGCGTGTGCTGTCCTATGTTTATTGCTATCGACTTTCTGTTTTCAGCCTCCTCTCCTGTTTACTCAAGACACACTGAATTCTGACCAAGTCCTACAAGGAATTAACTCCATCTTCAGTTTAAAGTTCTCGACAAACTTAAGGAGTCTACCCTCTCTCAAGCAACCATCCAACATACTTATGTTCAACGAGGCTAGATCGAAAATCGTCTCCCGCTGAGCACTTGTGTGGCAGGTAAAAGCCCGTTCTGTGAATTAACCAGTATGTTTCATAAAGCCTCTGCTGGCAGCCGACATCTGAATTAAGGCTGCTGCTTTTGTACTTCTGTAGCCTGCACTCTCACCATCATAGCACACTATGCTGCACTTGTCTCCTTTCTGTAACCCCGACTAGACTGAAGCTCACTGAGGGCAGAGGCAGGATCCTTGGCACTGCTGACATTTGGACCAGATAATTCTTCGTTGTGGGGCTGTCCTGTGCTGTGCATTTTGTTGAGCAGCATCCCTGGCTTCTACCCATTAGATGCCAGTATACCACCCTCATTTCTACCCTCACTTGTGACAGCAGCTGACAAAAAAAGGTCTCCAAATATTGCCAAATATCCCCTCAGAGGCAAAAATCACCCTTGGTTGAAATCCTCTGTGCAGAATGCCTTTTTCACGCAGAGCACTCAAGAAATACTTGTAGGAGAATGCATAGGTTGATGGAAACAAAATGCTCCAATGTACAAGCTGCAGAAAAATCAAGCTAACTTATTTTAGTTTTATTGCTTTCTGTAACGCCTGGCATACAGCAGGTGCTCAACGTATACTTGTGGGGTGAACAAATGTTTAATGACTGTAAATGGCTTCCTGTACCCCTGGTAAAATTTTTCCCCTCAGGTGGGCCCAGGTGAGGTGGTGAGCAACTGTCAGTGCTAGGGAGAGAACAACAAAATCTCTTAGCTATGGAATTAGGGACTAGAAACATCTTACCTTGCAGAAAGGTAGGGGCTGTGCCCAGACCATTAGCTCTCCATATAATTCTAGCTCTTGGGACAGAAATCAAATTATTTGCACTGGTAATATTTAAATCATCTACCAGTGTTCCTGGATCCTTTAATGCACAACTCTGATAGGGCCGTGAAGCACCAGGAGGGTTGCAGGACATCCAGAAGGTCAGACATTGAGTCATTAGTGTCACTGCTGGGAATTGAGCCTGCGCCTTCCTGATTCTCTGTACAGTACTTGATTACACTGATTATTATGGATGCAAATTAAGACTTATCACTATTGTGAAATAACAATGCAGGTTAATGATATTCTTTATTGCCATGCTAACATTTTTTTTCTAGAGGGGAAAATTATAGGCATGAAACCAATTAAGCCACCTTTCTTTCTTTTAAAGCTTTTTTAGTTTTTCTAAAGGATGATTCTTTCTGTGGCTCACTGCTTAATAGTGCAAACTCACTTTTTGTTTCCTAGGTCTTACTGAGATAGATGCTAATATTGGTACTGCCCACTGTCCCCCTACAAATTGAAAATGACTAGGCTAATACATTATCGCACAAAGGGCAGTCATAAATAGGAAGAGCAAATATTTTGAAATGAATATTCAACGGACATTCTCCTGAAGAGGTTAGGCATTGCTGGAAATGCCTCCCTTGAAAATCTTTGTTTACAAGATTGCCCTTTCCTGGACACCACTGTAGGATGGCTCTCTTCCCTGGATTGAAATGGTGGCTCCAGAATACAATGGCAGACTAATTTATGTGTTCCCCAAACTTAAATAGTTTTCCTTTACTCCCAGGTCTACAAAATATCTGCCACAGAAACCTTTCACATAGAGGGATGTCATGTCATATGTATATTGTTAATGTAACCATGGTAACCAAAAATGCCACCAGTGTGTCTGTTTCATACACAAATGAGGGGACAGCTGTGGAGTCCACATGTCTGCCAGTGGTATAATAGATGTGAGCTAGGACAGCCTGGGTTGGAAAATTACAACTCATTTATATTAATCAGAGCTTTCAAATAACACTCCAACCTCTGAGCAATAAAGAGTATAAATGGAAGGCAATAAGCCACTCTAAAAGCAGTTTTCACTCCACAGATTTTAAAACTAAGTGTCTTAAGCTGATACAGCAGCATCTTTAGAGGGTACTCTGAAGTAAGAGTGGACAGAACCTTGGGAATGTATTATTCCAAGTTCATCCTTAGCTTCTTCGCATCTCAGTTCATTAGGTAAAATGGTTCCATATAAGTTAAATGTTTATGTTAATTGTGGTACTGGAGGTATGGCTTACATAAACCTTTTAGTAATCTCACTGATTATGGCAGTTAGTCCTTCCAGCCTTATTCTCCCAACTTGATTATGTTATACATGACAAAATTGAAGGTTGGTATGGAGTTAAGCAACTGATCCAAGATCATCCAGCTATGACTGGATAATAGCTTGCTAACCAATCAATCAACTGATAAAATTGTTAATAACTCCCAACATTTGCCTAGAGCTTTGAAAACATTCAAAAAGTAAAACACACAATAGTAGTAAAGCTTGCATATTGTTTCTTTTAAAAAACTGTAACATAAAATGGTATGTATTTCAATTATTGGATAATACGCTTAACAGTTCTACAGGGTGCCCATAAAGTCTGGAAACATTTATCATTTTATCATGGATTATAATGCAATGTCAATAAACCATTTATCATGCATTTATCTATATTTGAAAACTTGGGAGGCTACATTCTGTAATAGATCTGTAAAGCAGGTGAATGCTAATATGCTAAAACAAGAAATTAAAAAGCAAACTTCACCTAAAAAGACTTGAGAACAAATGGATCCCTTGGTCACTAAAGTATTGAATTTTACAGATAGGGTTTAACTTTTATCTCTATTCTATACTTTGAGCCAAAACAAGAGAGAATAAATGTTTTTCTGACTTCATCTATATAATTTCATCCTGAATTAAATATTAATCAAAGCTCTATTCATGAGTTAAAGATACTTTCATTGTTCCCAGAAACATACGACTCTAAATGATCATATGATTCTAAAATGGAATTTGCTTTATCTCTAGATTGGCTTAACCCAAAATAGATGTTCAGCATAATTTTTAAAAATTAAATACAATATTTGAATAACCTGACATTAGTGCTGAAATGAATCATTCAGAGAACTATTATTTTGTAACTTAAAAATAAATTTTAAGTAAGCATTATGCAAGTCTTGTAAAAATGGCATCTGCATCCTATAATTTACCATATTTTATTTATGACTTATGGCCTACTTATGGTGGTATAAAAAGCCCACCATTCTGATTATTTATCATCATTATTTATATTTCACTGGCTTGGGAAGTAGCAATATAACTCTGTAGAGACCGATTTTCTTTAGTACCTAGTATATTCCCGTGAGTGTCACTGCTTTAGAATATGTGGTAATGGCTCTAGCAGTTTAGGTCAAGAAGGTGGCCTTAGCACAGACTAACTAGTGAGAGATCAGTGGTTGAGTTTTTCCTTGCTTTCCCAGAATTTCAGACATTAACCAGAGCAAGCTGAGGTTATTTTTTTAGAACCACAGTCTGCAGTTGGATCTGGTCTTGAGATCTTTTATTTAGCAGAATGATCCTTTTCTAATAATTAAACACTTTATTACTTTTATTTACCAAAGAATGAGTTCTAATCTTTCCTTTCATTAGACTTGCAGAATAAAGATTACACAGGCAGGTTAACTGCCAAAGATAAGGTTTCACAAATGTGAGCGTTTTTAAGTTACCAGGTTTCAAAAATACCTTGATAACTTTACAACAAAATGGTTTATAGTCTAGAAATGTCAAGTTTATTTTAAGTTACCCTTCAACTCTATCAGGAGGACAGAATCCCAGGCGTGAAGAGCCAAATTAAGAGTTTATTATGATGATTTGTTACTTTCTGACTTCTATATAGCTCTAAGACAGAAAATGCAAACTTGGCTATAACATTTTCTTACTGAAAATGGATTCAATTCATTTTTTCCCTCCTGGGAAAATATTGCCTTATGTATAAAAGGCACTGAACCTGCAAAAGTAACTTAAGGGAACATGTAAAATAGCAGACTAACATCTGTTGTCCACCCCTCCCCCCAAACACTGGGCCCTCCAAAACAATGTTGTCTTTTTTTTCTGGTGGGGAGTGGGGGGTGCTGTATTTTAATGTCCCTTTCAGTGAATATATAGGATACAGGGGCAAATGCTATTCCGTGAATAGGTTCTTTTTCCCTTCAACAGTGTTTGAGGTTGACAAAAGAAGAGGCCACTGGGGCTGGTTAGTCGTAGGTATTAATGAAATCGCCTGCCTCACGTGCGGCCCACACTGCCTGCCTTTTGTTCAGCTGTCGCACAATGCCAAGAGGTGAACAGTGCAGTGTGGTCACTCAGCTAATGTTAGACACAGCAGAAAGGCCCTTGCTCCACAGTGTATTGCACGACTGCCTCCCCGTTCACTGTTCTGTGACCTGAAAACCATTAGGGTAACTAGGGATGGGACAGTTGCATCACCTCCAGTTCTACAAGTTTGGTGCCTTAAGAACAGAAACGACTTTGACCAGACAGTGGACATTCTCAGGAGATCTTCATGTCGGTCAACGACAACGATCTTCTACTATAATGAATAGCTCTGAAGATGAGTACCAAATTTGAGCAAGAGTCAAATTATTAAAAGAAAACTCGAAAAGTTGAGGGGTCAATTCAGAAATCACTTCAAGCCGCCGGAAGTGGGTTAAAGTTACTGTCTGCTTCACACAAACCTTTTCCTAACTAGCACAGAATATCCAGCTTGAATACTGCACGAATATATACAGCCAGGTAAAGAGCAAGCAGCACTTTGAGCTTTCAATACAATAGCACTTAAAGAATTTGTCTTTTGAATAAAGGTGTCAGCAAGCCATGGAATTTCCAAACAGAAAAACTCACACTGCGTCTTTATTCTATTTTCTTAAGGTCTATTGTTAACTGAAGACTCCTTGTCTTTTCAAATTCCTTCATGTGAATGGATGAGGCCAGACATCTGCCAGGATCCGCTCACATTTGCATGCAAATCAGAGACTTCGGGACACATATGGCCCTGGAGCCAATAACACTTTTACTCTAGATTTATACTGATTAAAGTGCCTTCCTGAACTTTCCACTCCTCCAGCCCTAGCTTTTAAAAATGAAATAATGAGCCTATTCCACTAATATTATTTAGACTGTCATGGCAAAACAAAACAAAACATGTTGTCTTTTATCCTCCACGCAAAAGCCCAAGTCGGCAGTACCTGTTCCCTCAGCCAATTAGAATTCCACTTTTCCTTTACTAATTTAGGTTTGGGAATGAAAATACTTACGGTGGGATGGGATTTATACTCTTAGCCTTTGCCTGTGAGGTTCAAGTGCTTCAAAACCATTTGTACCGCGGCCAGTCATTCCCTCACGGCCAGGCTCAGTTCTTGGCGTTGGGGCTACAGCGGTGAACACGGCAAGCAAGGTCCCTTCTGGATCTGGCATCCGGGCCGAATCGCCTGGTCCGCGTTTCCGCGCGGGCTCCCCTGGAACCGTCCCGGGACGAGCGGCCCTCCCGCTGCTGGACTTTTCCCCCCAACCCCAGCCTCCCAGGCAGGGACTCCCTGGGCAGGAGGCGGGCGCCGCGGGAGGCGGGGAAGCGCCGAGTCGGCGGCTGCCCACACCCCTCTCCACGCAGCACAAAGGACACTCGCTGGCAAACTTTCCTCGCTTCTGACCCCGGCCGAGCCGGGAACTCAGCGCCGGCTCTGTTCCTGGCGGGGATGAGGCTCCCCTAACATTTTAGGCTCTCTGGCAAGCGTCCTTAGGGTGCCACTCCTTCTGGGCTCAAGGCTCACAGGCTGAGGTCTGTCCCTGCGTGGACCGCCGAGAGTTGGGTAGATTCTTCCCAAGGCTCTGACTTCAATACTTTCAATGCCTTGTCAATTATGCCTCTTGCCCCTTTCTCTCACCAAGGCCACCGCCAAGACACCCTTTTTCTTTTCTCTCCCCATAACCCGTCACTTTCTCTCCTCTTGGCCCTCTTTCCAACTCCCTGGGCACCCTTTCCGCGCTGTTCTCCAGCCCCAGCTGCCTTCCCCAGTTCACATCCCGGCAGCCCTCCTCCCTCCCAGTCACCGGGCACCACCCTCCCCTGGTCGGCCCCTGAAATCCATTGGGCTCGGCTCCAGTCACTGCCTTTTGCCTATTTCTATCTGGCCTGCCTTCCCAACTAGCGCTCTCCCACACCTTTGTTTTTTGGTAAGGGGGACAGAGGGAAACGGGGCACTATATTCCCGTTTCCCGACTTCGTCATTTTCCCCAGCTCCATGAGCCGCGCCCCCTCGTCCCCCTTAGGCCCGCGATCTTATCCCGAGGTTCCCCAGACCCTGCAGAGTCTCCCACGCCACCAAGTTTGCCTCTACTTCCCCACAGTGCCTCCCCCGCGGCGTGGCCGGCCAAGGCACTTACCCCAAGGCCCAGCTAGTGGGGGTGTTGGGGTGCGCACGGACCCGGCATCCGCGGCAGCAGCAGCAGGAGGAGGAGAAAGACGAGGAGGAGGACCGGCTGAGCGGCGCCTCCTTCCCAGTCCGCAGCGCGCACTGGCTCCTTGGGGGACCCCCGGCAGAGCACCAAGACTGGAGACGAGGCGGCGACACAAGCAACAGCTGCTGCACGGGGCTGGGCTCAATCGGCTCTTCGAGGCCAGGGCAGGGGGAGGCAGGATTGGGAAGGAGGGTCGGAGAAGTGGGGTGCAGAGGGCGGGGCAGCGAGCTGCCAGGTCCTGAGGAAGGCGCCCCAGGCGCCTAGGGATGCCGCCGCGCCGTGGCCGCCGCCCGAGCTGACGCCGCCGGCCCCTCTCCCTGCCCGGCGGGCACTTGCAGCCGCGGGCGCACGGGCCTCGCCTAGTTCCGCCGCTCGCTGCCTGCGCCTTCGGTGCGCCCCGCTTTGTGCTCCCCGCAGCCGGCGTGCACCTGGTGTAAGCAAAGGCGGTCAGCTGATGGGCCGTGCGCGGATTGGCTGCTCCGCCGTCTCCTCCCCTCCCGCCCGACCCCCTTCCCGGCCTCCCCCTCCCGCCCCCGCCTCCGCCCTCGGCTCAGCCCCGTGCTGGGCACCATCTGTAGACCGCCCAACAAAGGCGCAGCGCGGCGGGCCTCGGGTGGCCGGGCCGCGCTGCGCCGCCGCGGTCGTCGCTGCAGGGAACAGCCGGCCGCCGCTTTTTGTCTAGGGGACAGCAGGCTGCGGCTGGGTAGAGAGGCGAGGCGCACTGCCGTTTCTTAGCAAAAGACAGACCAAAAGAAAAAAAGCGTCCGTGCTAGGAGGCCAGCTAGGCACAATGGGGCCACATCTCTTTGCAAGGTAGAACTCGGGCTCGGGAGCTGAGAATCAGACACAGTTCGGCCTGGGGTTGTGAGAGCGAAGTTTCCGGGTGAAATCCGACCCTGCGTCTTAAAATACAGGGCGCGTCCTCGGGCTGTGTGTGCGCGCCCGGGGGCGTCCTCCGCGGAGCTGGCCCGGGCCAGTGTCCTTGCCGCGGGAAGGAGGATTCGGACGCTTAACTCAGTGGAGAAGCCGCTTCCCATTTGAGGAGGCTTTCCGAAAACGTTTCTGAAACTTTGAAATTACAGCTTTCTGATTTGTTAGGTGTGGAAGTTGTGTTTAAATAGGCGGTGGAGGACTGACTGAGAACGCAGTCTTATGTGGAGGGTGTCTCAGAGAAAGGGGAGGAGAGTGGGGAGGGAATGGGTCTTCGGAAACTGCACGTGAACCTGCGTCTCAACTTCAAAGTCGCCAGCCCCGGAACAGGGCTCCAGAGAAGCCTTGGCACCCTTTATTGGGGGAATCGGCTTTAAGCGAAAGCATCATTAGCCCGTCAGTACTGAACAACTTCTGGCAAAGGAACGTGGTGACATTTCGTCATGATGTCTAAGCTTAGAACTTCTGGAGAATTTAGAAGGATACATTAAAGAATCATCTTTTGGATTCTTCAAAGCCACAGGATAAATTCAATGTCAGTAATCATGTTCTTGATCCCTATAAAATTTCTTGGTGTCTGGCGTAGTCTCTGATAAATGTTTGATGTCTTTGTGTGTCTTAATACTTTGTTATCCTGAAACTGTGTCATGTAGACATAAATGGTCACAATTTGTCTTAAAAGGCTTTAGGAAAAGATGATATTGGGCTGGATAAAAAGATACTTGGGCTGGAAGGTCGTGCAGAGAAGAGGAAGAAAAAGGCCCACTGCTGTCTACAAATGAATAGGAAGATTTAAGATCTTTCAAAGCAAGTTGAGTCTAGACCCTTACCCAAATTTTGTAACATGATTTGGTCTCTTCCCCCCTCTTCATGCAGATTATCCATGGAGTTAGCATACAGATAGCATGGAGTTATCTGATAGAAGGTGGCCTCTGGTGGAAGCACAGAAATCGAATGGTCAGGGAAAGATAGAATGCAGGTTTCTTAGGTAGTCTGTATTAGGTTTCCAGCCTGACTTCCCGGGAGTGGAAGAGAGATGAAGTTGTGCCCTTCGAGGAGGAGCTTTATAGAGGTAGGTCTTGGAGGAGCAGGTGGAGCAATTGATTAATGATGGTGAGAGTTGCTCCTAGGAGGCGAGATCTAGAACAGCCTCCAGGTTTTGGAAGCGGCTTCATGAGAATGGTATGAGTCAGGGACCAAGGTTTGAATTTTGAAACCAGGCCAACACTGCTTAGATCCCAGCCCTGCAATTTATAAGCTGTATCCCTAAGGGCAAGTCACTTTCTCTCTTTAAGCCTTGGTTTCCTTGGCTGTAAAGTAGGGTTAATAACAGTACTTATCCCAAAGGATTGTGATGATTAAGTGGGAGTAAACACATAAAATGCTTAGGACAGTGTTTAGTATATAGTAAGCATTCAACGACAGGTGTAAACTCTAGGCATTATTAGGCAGATATTGAAGACTAAAACAAGACATCACTTCAGACAGGTGGGATAATGATTCCACATGTGACAGAATATCTCAAAGGCACTAGCTGCTCCAGTGGAGGAAATGGACTCTGTCTCCCCGCTGTTCAATTCGTTTCTTTTCAAATTAGCATATCATTTATTTAAACTAATTTCCCTCTTCCCCAAAGCAAGAGTGAGAAAGGCAGCTTTTCCCATTTCTACTTGACCACGCATGCATTTGGTTCCAGACAGAGAGAAGAGCATTATCATTAGGAAGACGTGTGTCAGGGATGGGGGACGGAATTTGGGTGAGAGGATGGGGCTTGCTGTGGACAGAAGAGGACACATGAGCATGACAATTATAAAAGAGTCCGAAATGTGGTGCAATTATTACAAATTTGCTGAATTGCCTGAATTGGTAATTGGTCCACATTTTAGAAATTGCCATTTTTTAACTCTGCAAAGGGGTTTTGGGACTGTCTTGTTAACTGACACTTAAAAGCTCCTTGTCATTGGGATGGATGAAGAGGAAACATACAGTCAATGAACCAGCATAACCGAGTCTCTTACTTCTTGCTTAAAGAGCTCAAATCTATCTGAATTACTCCTAGTGAGCTCACCCGGTCCTGGGATCCTGAATTTATTAGTTAGTAAAAAAGCACTTAGTAGTTATTTATTAAGGTGTGGTAGAAGACCTTGGAATCTTTGAAGGAGAACAGAATTGGAGACAAGAGCCCAAGAGTTCCCCAGAGAGCAAGGTCTTACTGTTGATGTAAAGAGTTCTTGCCCCTGGATTGGCTGTGTTGAGACACTACAAACCCCTCTGGATTCCTGCACCCAGCCCCTGGAGGTTCTTTAGCTTTGGTTTGAAGGAACATTATAATTGGTATTAGCCTAATTGTACTGATCTATGTGGTAAATGAAGAAAAAAAAAGATGAAACTTCAGAAGATAATCATATTTGAATAATCTTTAAAAGAACATCTGTTTTTTGAAAAGAAAATTATCATATGCCACTTAAAACTGCAATTTTTCAAAGTTGAAAATATATCTCTCTCTAATTGAAATATTAATAGAGTACTGGTAGTCAGAGTTCTTTCCAATTTCTGAACTAAAATTGTAGTTTTAAAACAACCACCAGCAAGCTCTTAGAGGGTGATGACTGCAGCTTAAAATTATGTGACTATTGTGATCATGGTTAACTTTCATACCAAATATATTGTTTCCCTAAGAATTTTTGACAATGAGTGAGTTTACTACATATACATTGTTCCTGTTCTTCTAGGTTTTTTGTTGTGTTTTTTTTTTTTAACTGCTGTGAAACATCCCAACAAAAAAAAAGGGATTCGTTGAGATTTCTGTAATTAAAACTAGTTTTTGCATTTTTGCATTTAAGCTTAAAAATTTGACATAGAACTAAAGTGACCAACCATCTTAGTTTGCCTGGGAATCTCTAGGTTTTAGTCCTAAAATTCTCAACATCTCAGGTAACCCCTTAGTCTTGGATAAACCAAGATGGTGGGTGGTTCTAAATGGAACTAACATTAATAGGTTTATGGTGCTGTTGCAATTTTAGTTGAGTTGTAGCTTTGCAGATATACCAAATAACATTTTATTCCTGACTGAATAAAGGGTTCTGTTTCCACTTGTAGAACTTGGTTGTTGCAGAGAAGTTGACAATCATTGTATTGGTCCATTCTCATACTGCTATGAAGAAATACCCAAGACTGGATAATTTATAAAGAAAAAGAGGTTTAATGGTCTCATAGTTCCCATGGCTAGGGAGGCCTCACAATCATGGCAGAAGGCAAAGGACGAACAAAGGGATGTCTTACATGGCAGCAGGCAACAGACTATGTGCAGGAGAACTGCCCCTTATAAAATCATCAGATCTTGAGACTTATTCACTATCATGAGAACAGCACGGGAAAAACTTGCCCTCATGATTCAATCACCTCCCACCAGGCCCCTCCCATGATATGTGGGGATTATAGGAGCTACAATTCAAGATGAGATTTGGGTGGGGACACAGCCAAACCATATCAGTCATCAAATCCAACTTCTTTATTTTTGTAGATTAAGAAACTAAGCCCTAGAAGAGGAACACGGCCAGTTTATTTACAAATCCTACTCTGAAGGCTAGACCGTATACTCTTTGGAGAGGGATGATGTGACCAGCTCCCAGCCCAGGGCCTATACCATGCAATGGGTACTCAGTAAACTTCTTTAAAATAAATGAAACCATAAATGTCTTTATGGAATCGGGTCACATTATTTCATGAGTATTTTCTTCATATCATTAAAAAGTCTTTGAAGCTATAACGCTTAATGGCTGCATAATTCTACCAACTTTTTGTTGGTGAGAAATAAGGATTTTCTCAATTATTTGTTATCACATATAATAAACATACTTGTTTAAAAATACCATTTTGGTTATTGATCTATAGATACAAACTACACTTTATTATCAGTTTAACATATTCAACTTTTTCTATTTCCTTACTGTTCGCTTTTAGCCAGCCAAACCTTACTAAAAAATAAAAGAATATTTGTTTGCTTTTGTAAAGATTTCAGTTGATAGAATTTTAGAATTTTCTTTGTTTTTAATTGTTTGCTCTCCATTCTAATTTCTCTTTTGTTTGTATAACAATGGTTAACGTAAACTAAGAATTAACTCTCTGTCATTACATTACACTTAGTAATTTTTTTTTGCATTGAGAGAGGCAGTCTAGTGTAACGATTAAGAGCCAGAGCTCTTGATTTGGGGTCCCTAGATTTACATTACAGCTCAACACACTGTGTGAATTTGAACAAGTTACTAAGTTCTCTGTGCCTGTAATAGTACCTGTATCATGGAGTTTTGTGAGGATAAAGAGGTGCATATGCAGCATACCTATGTAACAAACCTGCATATATACTCCCGGAGTCTAAAATGAAAGTTTAAAGAATAATAATAAAAAAGATGCTCAGCATCACTCATCATTAGGGAAATGCAAATCAAAACGACAATGAAATACTACCTCATGCCCATTGGGATGGCTATTCCACAAAACAAACAAACAACAACAACAACCACAAAAAACCACCAGTGTTGGCGAGAATGTGGAGAAATTGGAACCTGATATGGTTTGGATTGGTGTACCCACCCAAATCTCATGTCGAATTGTAATCCCTAATGTTGGAGGTGGGGCCTGGTGGGAGGTGATTGGATCATGGTAGTGAATCCTTTATGAATGGTTTAGCACCATCTCCCTAGAGCTGTTCTTGTGATAGAGTTCTCATGAGGTCTGGTTGTTTAAAAGTGTGTAGCACTTCCCCCATCTCTCTCTTCCTCCTTCTGTGGCCATGCAAGACATGTCTGATCCCTCTTCGCCTTCTGTCATGATTGAAAGTTTCTTGAGGCCTCCACAGCCATGCTTCCTGTACAACCTGCAGAATTCAATTCAATTGAATTGTGAGCCAATTCAACCTCTTTTCTTTATAAATTTCTCATTCTCAGGTATTTCTTTGCAACAGTGTGAGAACAGACTAATACACAATGCTTGTGCGCTGTGAGTGGGACTATAAAATGATCCAGCCACAGTAGAAAACAGTATGGGAGTTCCTCAGAAAATTAAAATTAAAATTACCATATGACCAAGCAATTTTAATTCTGACTATGTGCCCCAAAGAACTGAAAGCAGGGTCTCAAAGAATTATTTGTACACACACATGCATAGCAGCATTATTCACAATAACTAAAACATGGATGCAACCCAAATACCTATTGAGGGATGACTATATAAACAAAATGTGGTATATACATATGTATTAGTCTGTTTTCATGCTGCCAGTGAAGACATAGCTGAGACTGGGTAATTTGTAAAGAAAAAGAAGTTTAATAGACTCTCAGTTCCACGTGGCTGGGGAGACCTCATAATCATGGCGGAAGGTGAAAGGCACGTCTTACATGGCAACAGACGAGAGAATTGAGAGCAAAGTGAAAGGAGTTTCCCCTTATAAAGCCGTTAGATCTCGTGAGACTTACTACCACAAGAACAGTGTGGGGGAACTGCCCCCATGATTCAGTTACCCCCACTTGGTCCCTCCCACAACATGGGAATTATGGGACCTACAATTCAAGATGAGATTTGAGTGGGAACACAACCACACCATATCAACATACAATGGAATATTATTCAACTTTAAAAAATTAAATTCTGACATACCCTACAACATGAATATGAAATGAGGACATTGTATTAAATGGAATAAGTCAGTTACAAAAAGACAAATACTGTATGATTGCACTTATATGAGATACTGAAAGTAGTCAAAATCATACAGAAAGTAGAATAGTGGTTGCCAGGGCATGCAGAGAGCAGGGAATGTGGAGTTATTATTTAATAGGTGTAGAGTTTCCGTTTTATAAGATGAAAAGAGTTATGGAGATGGCTGGTAGTGATGGTTGCATAACATTAGGAGAGTGCTTAGTAACACTGAACTGTACACTTAAAATGGTTAAGATGGTAAATTTTATGTTTGTATATTCTATCACAAGGAAAAAAGAAGTGTGTATGTGCCTAGCATATAGCAAGCACTCACTAATATTAATGTATTAATATAATGGTCACTGAGAACAAATAAACCAAAGACCATCAGTGGCTTAAATAAGGCAAGTTTATTTCATATTCAAGTAACAGAGTATGTTTCTGGCCGGGTGCCCTCTACCTAGTCGTTCCAGGCCCAGGTGACTTCCATTTTTTGCTTCTTGCTCCTCTATGGCTATAGACATTTTTTCATTTGCACAGAGTGTAGAGAAAGAAAGAGAATAAAGGATTACATGGGAACATTCTATGGGCCAGCCTAAGAAATGGCTCATATTATTATTGGTGAGAACCCAGTTACATATCTATGTCTAACAACAAGGGAAGCAGAGGAATATAGGCTAAGTATGTGCCTAGAAAGTAGACAGAGAAATTGTGCAACATATTGCAATCTGTATTAGCAATATGGCAACGTACATTAGAAACACAGTCATCTCTCCTACCATTGGCTGTTACCTTACTTAGTCCTCATAACGAGTCTGGTAAGGTAAGAGAGAAAATGACTAGTTCAGGGACATCCTGCAAGTAAGAGGGTTTCATTATAGCAAACAAAATGTGTATACAACAGCTACTAGAGCAGTGCTTTTCAGTTCTCTGTTCAGCTTAAAACTTTTCTTGGTTGATTGCTAACCTAATTACCATCAACACAGTGCCTTCTTGAAGCTCCCAGAGACTTCAAGCAGGGAGAAGAAGACTGTCAGCTGCCCCGCCGGCTGCTTGTACTTCTTATTCTTTCAGTAACGTCTTTCTTCTTTCAGTAACCATAAAACTTTAAGGAAGTTCAGAATTGTTCCTCATAAGAAAGTGCTTAGAGACTGCTGCACTGGAATTCAATGCCCCTATTATCATAAATTTAATATCCACACTTACTTTTAGTCCTAGGGGCCTATGAGGCTATAAAAGAAAGATTGGCAGATAGAGTAGACACAATCGGCTTATACACATTTTGCAGAAACACTGAAGCCCACAGAATTTCCTCTACATTTCATTTAGTACCTTCTTCTGTCAAGTTTGTCTCCATTTTGCCTGTACTTCATTTTATTTTTATAATAGAGAGCTCTCATACTTGTTATCTCTGAGTATGTTAACAGTCTCTTTTGAGTAAAACATTGCCCATATTGCATTTTCGTGGATAACTAAGTATTCACCTACTGGACCAATCATCTGTTGAAATCTGTATTTTCTTGAATTCAGTTCATATCGTACTCTTGAGTCTGTGTCACTTTGCTCAAACTTTGCATCACATCCAAGCTATCTTTTGGAAAGGAGACTGAATTTTTGAGTTTGGTAGCCTTAGAGAAAGAAGGCTGCAGATGGATGTGTGAGGTATGAATGGTGACTTATCTAGTTACTAGAAGCAAGGTCATATTGTAATTCAATTCAGTAAGGACCCGCTGGAGCTATAAAGAGCCTTAGAGATGATCTGGCTCAACCCTTTCATTTTATAGATGAGCAAACTGAAATCTCAAGAAGGCCAACACGTCCACGTACTTCAGAGCATCTTGGAAATTTGACTGTATTTAAATCCTTATCCAAGGTCCCACTGCTGGTTAATAGGAGAGCTGGGCTAAAATCTCGTTTTCTTGATTTTTCTCTTATCTTAGTGTAACTTTAATTAGGATCCTCAGGCCTTCCGGAAGTTCATGGGATATACTTTTAAGAGTCTGCGACTTTGCTATATATGAACCTCAAAGCACGGATAACAAAAGCAAAAGTATATGAATAGGATTACATCAAACTAAAAAGCTTTTTCACAGCCAAGGAAATAACCAACAGAGTGAATAAACAGCCTACAGAATGGGAGAACATATATGTCTCATACATACCATACATCTGATAATGGGTTAATATCAAAAATATATAAATAAACAGTTCAATAGTAAGAAAATAACCTGATTACAAAATGAGCAAAATATCTGAATAGACATTTCTCAAAAGAATATGTACAAGTGACCAACAAGTGTATGTCGATTTTTAAAAAATTCTCAAAATCACAAATTATCAGAGAAATGCAAATCAAAACCACAATGAGCTATCACTTCACACCTGTTGCAGTAGCTATTATCAAAAGATGAAAGAAAACTTTGGCAAGGATGTGTAGAAAAGAGAATATATATATATGTTTGGGGAGAGAGAGCTCTGAACCGAAGTCAGAAGATTTGAGTGTGTCACTTGCCAGCCGTGTACCTCTCAATGTGCCATTGACAGTCTCTCAGCTTTCACATGCTCCCTGAGAAGTCAGAGTGAAAACATCCATCTGGCCTGCCTCGTCAGTTTCCAGATCAAATCAAACTGTTCAGGGAAGTACTTTGCAAATGGTGGAATGTGTAGACCATTTTATCATGATGCTGGGATAGTGGAAGGCTCTGTGAGTGGTGGGCTTCCAGAATGGGGTTCCCACAGACTGTGGCAGCCTGTGCCATGTGGATGATGTCTAGTGTAGAATATACCAGCCAACTGCACCTGCTCCCTTTCACTTCAGTGCCTGAGAAGAAAACAGAACTGCCAGCAGTCCATGGGACAAATGACTAAATGCCCTCCAGACAGTTCAGAGTCCTCTGCCTTTCAGACTTCGGTTCTTCCTGAAGGAATCTCAGTCTGGAAAGCAGGAAGAAATTTGTTATGGAATTTTTCCATCACAGGTAAGTTTTGGTTTTCTTAATAACAGTAATAATAATGGCTAATTAAGTATGAACTGTGTGCTAGGCATGGTGCAATTTCTGCTTGAATTCTATGTAATTCTTAGAATAATCCCATGATACAATTAGATGTTATTTATTACTCTCAATTTTTTTTCAGATGAGGCTACTGAGACCTTAATGAAGTTAGATTATATGCCCTGGATCACCAATCTGATACCAGAGCTCAAGCTCTCAACTCTGATGTGATATATAGTCCCAGATTCTATCTATGCCATAATACTAGAGTCTGAAAGGCTTGCACTGTTTTGACCATATCAACACTGATACTATGCCTACTGGGGAAAAGATTCTAAATTCAAAAAACATAATGGATTGAAGTCGTGTCCAACGAGCTGTCCCCAGATATATTCTTTCTAAAATGAGGAACAATGAGGAACATGAGGACTACTGCTCACATTTTATTAGAATAACAGTCACATTCACAAAATAATATTTGAAAGTAGGGTATTTAAAATTTTTTGATGTGTAAAAGGTAATGAAATTTCTGTTTATGACACTGGAGCTTTCTGACTGGGGCGCATGGAGGGCCAGCCATGGGCCACGTGGTTGATTCTTAAGGGTGGGGCAGTTATACGGGATATGGTTTGCCAAATCACTTCCTGGAATTCTTCCTGGTGAGCCTCTGGTGAGAACTGAATTCTAGACTCAATCTCACCACTCATCACTTTCCATCTCTGACCCTCTATGTTCTGTATGTGTAGAATGAGATCACTGAAAGTATCTGTGGTATTCATGCTTTCTTTCCTCCCGGAACTTTTAGGTTAAATAGAAAACACCATATTAGGCCAGTTGTGGTGGTTCATGCCTGTAATCCCAGCACTTTGGGAGGCCAAGGCAGGTGGATCACTTGAGGTCAGGAGTTCAAGACTGGCCTGGCCAACATGGTGAAACCTTGTCTCTACTTAAAAATGCAAAAAGTAGTTGAGCATGGTGGTATGTGCCTATAATCCCAGCTACTGGGGTGACTGAGGCAGGAGAATCGCTTGAATCTGAGAGGCAGAGATTGCAGTGAGCCGAGATTGTGCCACTGCACTCCAGCTTGGGCAAGAGAATGAGACGTCATCTCAAAAAAAAAAAAAAAAGGTAAGGAAAAAGAAAAAAACCATTTCAAGGCGTAACAGCTAATTTATCCAGGCTCTTGGTCACAACAACCAAATCTACTCTAGCTAATTGGGCAGGAAGATATTTACTAAAAGGTTCCAGTTAGCCTACAGGATCTCTGGAAGGGCTGGAGAACCTGGATGTTGCCCAGCCAGGAATAAGCCCCCAGAGAAAACCCCCTGACATCCCATGTGCCTCTTCTGCTGGAATCAATGTTGCCATTCTTGCCCATCACTCGATACCTATCACACTACGGTCTGGTCTGGTTAGAAACTCTGCACACCTCTCCCAAATGATACTGCCATTGTCCTTGTCAGAAGATCTAAGCCCCTAGCCATAACTGTCTTTTTATGTAGCTCACTGTGCCGCTGTGCTGCTTGACCAAACCTAGGCCCAGTGCAGAACAGGAAGCCAGCTAGAAGCCAGGACTCGGTGCTGGTTGGGCCAACTCACTGTTCCTGCCATCTGCACTCATTGAAGATGGCCAGAGCTGGAGCTCCTATTTGGCTTTCTCTTGTCACTGTTACTTGGGGATGATAGTGCCTTGTTGGCTGGTCAAGCACTGAACAGGTCCCCAAAGCTCTGCAGATCAAAGTCAGATAATGACCAGACTAGATTATTTTTAAGATTCTCTCTACTGCTAAAATTCCTTGATTCTGTTTTCCAAGGTTAAACTAAAGTAGAGGTGTTTAAACAAGTACTTTCCTGTAGGTCTTGGCTAATTCCAATAAATTCTCTGTAATTATCAGTAGTTAATATTATACCCAAGGAGTATGACTTTGTCTACATTTACATTGTAGTTGATTTATTCAATTAGGCATATCAATACAAGATTACCCAATTCACATAAAATGAAACGGGGGGTAAGGGAGAAAAAAGGGGAACATTTGACGAAGGTCTTCTATGGGATTTCTTTTCAGAAGAGTAGATTTGGGGTCTTTCAAGAGAAGCATTTTTGAGTTGAGAGTACTTGCAGATAGGAAAACTGCCTACAGTGTGTGGTGCAAGTTCAAATTTACAAGCCCCTAGCACAAAGCTCCAAAAGTCAAAAGAAGGAGTGGGCAAACTTAAGCTACCTTAAATTATACAGAGCTCTGTTTATATAATCTTTTGGCTCTCTAAAGTCTCTCAATTATCAGAAAATAACTGTTATAAAGGTACCCCAAAGACATCAGATATGAATGAGGTGCCATCTTATTAGGCATAATATGTCCATCACTGTATGATAACTTGGGATATACCATGTCATTTTGCCCAAGAGCTTGGGTTCTGGATTTATTCCCTTGACTTTTGGAAGCATTAGTTAACTTATCCATTAGATGGGAATAATAAAAGTAACTGCATCACGTTGCAAGGATTAAATAGGACAATATATGTTAAATTATTAGCACATTGCTTGAGACAATAGATGTTTTGTCTAATGCAGTCATTGGAGCACCTACCCTAGCCTTTGGACCTTTGGGGGCCCAAATGGGGCCTAAATGGTGTTAGCAGCTGAGCAGTGATTTGGGGAGGCTGCTGCTGGGGAGAGAAAAAGCCAGAGATGTGATATTCATAAATGTACCATCAACCCACAAGTCCTCCATCATCACCAAGACATAGGGACAGAGTCTCCCTCTGAGTCTCCCTCTTAGTCTCCCTTAACTCTTTAAGATTGCCCTTGATGTTTATTATTGTATTAGTCTGTTTTCAGGCTGCTGACAAAGACATACCTGAGACTGGGCAATTTACAAGAGTTTCGACTGGACTCACAGTTCCATGTGACTGGGGAGGCCTCACAATCATGGTGGAAGGCAACGAGGAGCAAGTCACATCTAACATGGATGCTGGCAGGCAAAAAGAGAGCTTGTGCAGGGAAACTCGTTTCTAAAACCATCAGATCTTGTGAGACTCATTCACTATCACGAGAAAAGTACAGGAAAGACCCGCCCCCAGAATTCGATCACCTCCCACCGGGTTCCTCTCACAACATGTGAGAATTGTGGGAGTTATAATTCAAATTGAGATTTGAGTAGGGGCACAGCGAAACCATATCAATTATGGACTGATTTCATCTATATTTGACTCAGTAGACATCGACAAACATCAGCTACATGTAAAACATGATGGCCTATGAATTGGGAGACTAGACAAACATGGACACTAATTCAGCAAATATTTGTTGAGTTTCTACTGTGTTCTAAGAACTGTTTTTTGGCTCTCAGCTTTAGCAAGGTCTGAGAGGATCATGTTGGGGCGGAGGTGGGGACATGAGGGATGAAGTTAAAGAAGAGACATTAGGGTTGACTCTTCCCCATAT
This sequence comes from Chlorocebus sabaeus, assembly GCF_047675955.1. Classification (NCBI taxonomy): domain Eukaryota; kingdom Metazoa; phylum Chordata; class Mammalia; order Primates; family Cercopithecidae; genus Chlorocebus; species Chlorocebus sabaeus. Next base: position 60,787,906 of record NC_132925.1, read on the forward strand.
ACGCTGGGAAACCACAGATAGCATGAGTTACCATCCCAGTTTGCCTGGGACTGAGGGATTGTCTCAGATGTAAAACAGTTCTTTTTAAAACCAGGATTGAGTGCTTTCCCAGGATATGGCATTTCCACGCTAAAGCCAGGGAGGTTCTGCTAAATTGGGATAAATTGGTCATGTTAACGTGTTTTTACATCCCCGGTTGGACAGCCTCTCTACCTTTGAGGAATTTAATTCCCTGCATTCAAAATGAAAATCTTTGAACTGAAATGCAGTGGTGATGTAGTACAGAGAGGTCTGGAGTGAGATTTAAGACAGCAGCTCAGACCCTGGCTCTAGTTCTTGCTATTGTGATGACTCTTGGCAAATTGATTACCTCTCTGAAACTCAGCTCTCTCATCTACACCAACAGAAATACCCACCTTCTGGGAGTTTGAACAGGTTACATGAGATAATATGTGCACAAGTGCCTAGCACAGAGAGGGACTGCATTTACATTTTAATTTTCTTTTGAATAAGAAAACATGTCACATTGGCTTAGAGATAAGAAGTTCCACGCACACACTTGTCTGCATTAGCCTTTCTTCATTTATGCTTCATGTACAGACCTGGTAATGCTTTTTAAATGTTTCAATTGGGTGTGTTCCAAGTTACTAACAAAATTGTAAACTCCCCAAATGCAAGCGTTAATCTTTTCATGTCTTGGCTATCTCCTAAAAGCTTCTAGAAATTAGTGTAGTCAAATTTGGGAACACAAATTGCCGAGATTGGTTCGTAATGCCCTTAGAATAAAATATGCAGCAAATATTTAGTTTTTGATCTGCATTTTATACTGCAAGCCTACCACCGTGAATGTTAATGTTATATATATATAAGAGGAGCCAACTCAGAACATATCCACTTGAAGCCTTTATCTTACCTAAATTATTGCATTTTAATCCCTTTATCCATGTGATTTCCTTGCCATGTGCAAATGCAAGGGCAGTGAAAGGTGGTAGAGACAGGACAGATGTATACCTTGCCATGCTAAGTAAGCAGAAATCCTTCTGTGCCCATGAGCCTGAGAAAACATGGTTGAAATGTCAAAGCTAACTGTGGGGCCTGGAGTTTATAAGCAGCAACAAGCAGCACATGCAACCCCACATTAGCCAAAAGGAGATAAACTTCTTTGTAATTTCTAATTTTCTGTTAACATAATAGGTTAGTCGGTCTGCTCATTTGGGAAACTCTTAAGGGCTTTCTTTAAAAGTACCTAGGGGAGAAAATGTCACCCATTACCATTGAGCTTGACTCTTCCCATATTAATTCCCTTTCTCTCCTTTTCCTCCCTCCCTCCATCTCTTCTACACCAAGCAGTTTCTGTGATTGACTCTATGCCAAATGTTCATTCAGCGTCCTTGGCGTATGTTGTTGTTCGATGGCTGTGCTGGTCTGCACGTTAGGTCTGTCCTCCAGATGATTGAATCAGGAGAGCCAGAAGCTCTGATGGCAAAAGGCATTGCAGATTCTGAGACATGGTTCAGCCCTGGTCATTGGGATCATCCCCTAAACCAGGCTGGAGAAATCTGCTAAAATCACTTAACTAGAAACATTCCCTTCTGCTGCTTGAAAGATGTTCCTGGGTTTGTGCCCATAGATTGAAAGAGGTGATTTTCAGCATTTTATTTTTAGGGTGGCAGAAGGGAGGTGGGCTTCAGCTGAATATTGCCAAAAGAGCTAATATGACCTTGGACTTCGTTAAAAGAAGTATTGTGCTTAAAACAAGGGAGGAGAGGTGTTGCTGAACATGAGCAGTGGTCTTTAATTTATTCATTTATTTGACAAAATATATGACACCTATTCTGTGAAAGGCACTGTGCTGTGAGAGATACAAAAATAATAAGTAGCACAGCAAGACAGATGTAAATTGTATTAAATGAGAGTTCTTTGAGGGGCTACTGCTTTCTAGTTTGGCTCATGAAACTGCTAGATTCTTTTTTTTTTTTTTAGACGGAGTCTCGCTCTGTTGTCCAGGCTGGAGTGCAGTGGCGTGATCTCGGCTTACTGCAAGCTCCGCCTCCCAGGTTCATGCCATTCTCCTGCCTTAGCCTCCTGAGTAGCTGGGACTACAGGTGGCTGCCACCACGTCTGGCTAATTTTTTTGTATTTTTAGTAGAGATGGAGTTTCACTGTGTTAGCCAGGATGGTCTCGATCTCCTGACCTTGTGATCCATCTGCCTTGGGCTTCCAAAGTGCTGGGATTACAGGCGTGAGCCACTGCGCCCGGCCGGAACTGCTAGATTCTATACTCCAGCAGTTACAAACCCAGATGTCTGCAGGGGGCTGGCAGATAAGTGAGCTAAGTGGCCTGTTAGGGACTGTGCCAAATTGCAGAGGATGTGCCCTGTCTAAAGTGGGCAGCTGCTATTCAGTCCTATTTGATTGCCATCTTCTGAGACTGTGGGTCTGGCTTTGCCAAGAGAAACTGGGAATCCAAAATTTGGGTGAAATATTCTATTTAAAAATGTCAAGATAGCAGCTAAGTCAAATTTTTAAAAGCTCTGTAGAATGACTCAATGTCTTTGGGCTACATCCTGCTCATGGGCTTCTCATTTGTAAATTCTTCTAATAAGTAGTGTTCACCCAATCCAGGTGTATTTGCCAATAGTTACAGGAGTCCTTTATATTGAGATTTCACATAAATAACCAATTGGTGTATGCGATAGGTAATATTGAATGTCAACTTTTTTGAATTGAAGGATGCAAAGTATTGTTCCTGGTGTGTCTGTGAGGGTGTTGCTGAAGGAGATTAACATTTTAGTCAGTGGACTTGGAGAGGCAGACCCACCCTTAGTCTGGGTGGGCACCATCTAATCAGCTGCCAGCACAGCTAGAATAAAGCAGGCAGAAGATGCAAGAGCAGACTTGCTGACTCTTTGCCTTCATCTCTTGCCTTCATCTTTCTTGCCTTCTTGTCTCTCTTCCCTTCATCTTTCTCCCGTGCTGGATGCTGCCTGTACTGGAACATCAGACTCCAAGTTTTTCAGCCTTTGGACTCTTGAACTTACACCAGTGTTTTGCCAGGAGCTCTCAGGCCTTTGGCCACAGACTGAAGGCTGCATTGTCAGCTTCCCTACTTTTGAGGTTTTGGGACTCATACTGATCCACCCCTGGCTTCCTTGCTCTTCAACTTGAAGATGGCCTATTGTGGGACTTTACCTTGTGATTGTGTGAGTCAATTCAACTAATAAACTCCCCTTCATATATACATATACCCTATTACTTCTTTCCCTTTAGAGAACCCTGACTAATATAGTATAGATTGCCTGGACTTATTAATAATAATGACTCTGTTTACTTAACGTAACAGATAGGTAAAGACAAATGAGTGACACCCATGCAATTAATATAATTTTGGTGGGGAGTAAGAGGAGTTTGTTCTCCATTTACAGTGGAAAGTTTTAGTGTATTCTGCTGCACATGATATGGGAGTATTTTGCACCTCCTCTGGAAAGAAGTAAGGGGAATAAAACCCCCTGGATTCTACTTGCTAACTTGGGGGTGACTAAAGCGATTTATCTGGAGGTTCCCCAGGGTGGATTCGTAGTGGACTAGGGCCAGATTCTCTGCTGATGCTTTGAACTTATGTCCAGAGCATCATCTGCAACACAAAAGAACTTGCCTGCTCTGTGTCCTGGCCAAAGAAATGCACATGCTCAATCGCTGGGTTGTGGCTCTTGAGTAACTCCTGGAATTACCCGGCTGGAACTCCTATTCCTTTTGGACCACAAATTTCATATCTTTACCTGCTGCCTATATCATGCTAAAAGTTAAAAATGTTATTTTTAACATTTTTTACATAAATGTCTCAGCTAAACCATGTAGGTGGACTAGCCACATTAACAAGAGAAGCAATGGGCCATTTTCTCACTGGTTATTAACTATGTACATTATCTACGAAATAACAAATCTCGCCATGGTTACCATTGTATTCTGTAGGGTGGAATAGAAAAGGTAGAGGGTATATATTTCAGTTGCATTTTTAAAATTGTTTATTTTATTTTGTTTTTTAATTGACAAATAATATTAGGTTGGTGCAAAAGTAATTGCGGTTTTTGTCATTAAAGGTAGACAAAAACCATAACTACCTTTGCACCAACCTAATAATTGTACATATTCATGGGGTACATAGTAATATTTTGGTACTTAAAGTGATCAGATCAGGGTAATTAGCATATCCATCATCTCAAACATTTATCATTTCTTTGTTACTGTATTAGTCCTTTCTCACACTGCTATGAGGAAATACCTGAGACTGGGTAATTTATAAAGGAAAGAAGTTTAATTGACTTACAGTTCTGTATGACTGGGGAGGCCTCAGGAAGCTTACAATCATGACAAAGGCAAAGGAGAAGCAGGCATCTTCTTCACAGGGCAGCAGGACGAAGTGAGTGCAAGCAGGGGAAATGCCAGATGGTTATAAAACCATCAGATCTTGTGAGACTCACTCACTATCACAAGAGCAGCATGGAGGAAACCACCCCCATGATCCAATGACCTCCACATGGTCCTGCCCTTGACACATGGGGATTGTGGGTATTACAATCCAAGATGAGATTTTGGATGGGAACACAGCTAACCCGCATCATTTGTGTTGGGAACAGTTGCATTTCATGTTTTAAAGTAAAATGAATGGCATAACGGTTGACATTAACAGTGTGAGGTGATCACTGACTAGTTCTGAAGAACTAAAGATGTGACTGGTAAATTTGTTCAGATTTGCCTTTATTAGACCAGGGAAGCTAGAATTCAAGCAGAAACTGTGACCTACACAGAAACTGAAATTAACATATTTTCTCCAGATTCACCTGGATTAGCCTGTCTCACACTGTCATAGATAAAACATGATTAATACGCTTTGGGAGGGGCTGGGAGATTGAAGAACACATTTTACACTTGGCCATAAGAGGAACAGGTGAAGCACCATTAGCTATTGAATTTTTGATTTTTATTTTTTTCATGAAAAATTTGTTATTTTTAACATTTTTTACATAATAGAAGAATAAATTATGTATCACATAAAAATTTGTGTTTCATAAATTTATGTTGATTGATGTGCTTTTGATACATCACATTTTCAACATTTATAATTTTCTTCCAATGGGGAGTTGAAGTTTTTGTGCATTCTTTCTGTATGTTTATGCAAAGTGTGTTTTTCAGACTCTTTGTTTGCATGGTTTCTGTGCACTAAGGACTTTATAAAAATCAAATCATTCTTCATCCCAACAATCTCATGAGGTAGATATTGTTATCTGGCTTCACTTTGCAAGAGCTGAAGCTTAGGGCAAATAAGAAATGCTTAAAATCTTGCAGTTAACAACTTATAGAGCCAGGATTTGAACCCAGTTCTGTCTTATTCTCATAGACTTCATTGCCAGCTGTGAAATATCCATGACACCTGTTTACACCTCAGAGCAGTCACTTTGATATATTTATATTAACTTCTACTGAGAACATAGTTAAACTGAGGCCAGATATTTTTAGCAAATGCCTTTAAACTGGGGAGGTGATTAACACTTAAGAGGCAAAGAGATGGCACAAGACCCAGGTTTCTATTAAATTTGAAATTAAACGGAAATATAGTTGACACCTGTGTCTTTAGGCAAAGTAACTGCTATAACTAAGTAGAAATTACCCTCTTCCTTGTGGAAATATGCCAGTTGGAGCTGTGTAGGTTATGAACATCTAGCTTACGATTTGAAAAAAGAACCCATTCCATAAGCCTGGGCTCATGGGACTTTTAGGCAAGTCATTTAGATCTGATCTCATCAAACTGGCTGTGTCAAAATGCATGTAACCGAAATAGAATTTGGTGCTGGACATACGCTAGTACTTGTTCAGTGTTGCCTTTGAAAAAAATACAAGGTATCAATCAAAAGTAATGTAGACAATTCAAATCTTTATTGGAATCTCTTGAATAATGTCAAGGCAGATAAAAATCTGAAAATCCCATCCACCTTTATTAAAATAATATTTCTTTAATTCTCTCAAACCCAATATCTCTCAGACCAGGAGCCGACCTTAAAATTAAGGTCTTTATTTATTTATTTATTTATTTTTAAATATTGCCTCTCTTAAGCCTTGCCTGAATTCTTCACCTCCTCAATCCCAGGAACCAATAAGCTAACAAAGACAGACTTTGCACAAGAGGACAAAGGAAGGTAAGGCTGGGAATACTGATACTTTATTTTTGCTCTGTCAGACATGAAAATACTATATGTAACTCCTAAGGATTGTGTATAACAGAGATACCAGGACACTCTGCATCCCTAAGTCTCCCTTGTGCCGTTGCTGCAGGCAAGACTCAGGAGCCACAGGAGGTTCAGGGAGAGCACGAGAGTCGAGAATGGTGAGAGATTCATGTATGTGGTGGGAGGGGAGGTAAGATTCATAGGTGGATTGAGTTGAGTAGGGGCATGAGTTGAAGCTTAGCATTGGGGTGAATATGACAGACTTTTTTGGTGTGTAATTTTTAGATAACATGTGATGCCTTCTGTTTTAGGCAGCATCAAAATGATCCCCTGCCACAGTGACTATGTCAGAATGTCATTGACCTTGCCTTTGATGCACTCTGATGAGTTTGCCTCTCTCTTTTTCCATTTATATCCATCTTTCCCACTTATATCTGTCTTTCCCACTTCTGGATACCGATCAAATGTCAGGTTAGGTTGGAATCATAGAAAGTCATGCTTGGAAAGAACCTTAAAGGTCATGCACTTCAGCAGTTCCCAAATCTCATACCTGGGCTGCATTTCAAACATGCATATTCTTGTATTGCACTTCTCAGAGTTTTTTCATTTATTTGTTTGCTATGGAACCCCAAAAATTGCAATTAAAAAATATTCCCAAGTGTTTTTTTAACCACTCTGCTTTGAGAAATCTGGATTAAATTCACCTGCTTCCATCCCACTTGATCGTATGCCTGCTACTCAATTCAGTCCACCTGTGAACCTTACCGCCCCTCTCATCACATACTTAAATCTCTCACCACTCCCTCCACCAGCAGGGCTCTTGGTCAGCCTAGGGATGGTGTTGGTGATGGCAACAGAAGCTCACATGTACTGAGTGCTTACTAATTGTCAGTCACTGAGCTAAGGGCTTTACCTAATTTATCACTCTTAATATATATAGCAATCTCAAGAGACAAACAAGATTATTATCCTCGTTTTCCCTTAAGTCATTGAATTTGCTGCAAACACACTCTTTTCCAGGTTTCTGCTCAGGTATTTCTCCCCCTGTGAGGCACTCCTGCCTACTCTATGGTCTTGGTGATGTGCCTCACCTTTGTGCTTCTGCAACATCTGTGCTAACTTCTGTTTTTCCACATATTATTGGGACGACAACATATTTAACAGCTAAGGGTGTGGAGTTACTCTGCCACTTCCTGGCAATGTGGCTCCAGGTAAGATAAACTTGCTCTCCACCTTTTTTTTAAATCTGTAAAATGAAGAATAAAGTAGCACCTCCTCTTAGGTCTGATATGGGGACCAAGGCACAAATGTATGTTAAACACTTAGAATAGAGCCAGGAAGAGAATAAATGTCCCGCAAATGTTACCTATAATCTTATTATACCAAATTTTAACTGTCCATTTACCTGGCTTTCCCCTTTCATAGGCTATAAGCATCTTGAAGGCAGAGATTATATCTCATTCAATCTTCTATCTCAAGTACCTACTGCAAGACCAAGCAAATGGTAAGTGCTCAATAACTGGTGATTCTTCAGGTCATCCTTGTCTATGAAAGGGTTCAGAATAAAACATCATAAAGACCTCCAGCCCACATACTTATTTATTTCTCTGAACACTTACAACATTACTAAATGATACCACTCTAGTGTCAATTAATAAGAATAATTTATTTTATTGTGATTTAGTCACAGGGCCCTATACATTTACCCACTGCTTTGCCTACCAGACAAACCTAGATTTGAATTTTGCTTGCTTGCTTGTCTTGCTTTCTGTGTGTCATTGAGCCAATCATTGCACCTCTTGGATCCTCATTTTTCTCATCTATAAAACAGAGATGATATAATACATGAGAACAGTAAAAGATTTTACTTGCAGAACAGTAAAAGGATTAGCAGTGTTGTATGAAGGACATGTTGTGTGGTGGCTGGAATGGAAAAGATGCCCAGGAAGAGGTATCTATGCTTTCTATTTCATGGAAGGAGTTCACCACAAATATTTGTTAATTTAGTCTTGGCCTCTGTTTAGTATAGCCATACACCTCAAAGATGTTGAGGGTCTGGTTTCAGATGACTACAATAAAGAGAATGTTACAATAAAGCAAGTCACACACACTTTTTGATTTCCCAGTGAATATAAAAATTAATAGACTACACTACGCTGTAGTCTATTAAGTGTGCAATAACATTATGTCTAAAATGTACATACCTTAATTTAAAAATACTTTATTGCTAAAATATGCTAACAATCATCTGAGCCCTCCTCGAGTCGTCATCTTTTTGCTGGTGGAGGATCTTGCCTCAGTGTTGATGGCTGCTGACTGATCAAGGTAATGGCTGCTGAAGGTTTATGATGGTTGAGGCAGTTTCTTAAAATAAGGCAACAATGAAGTTTGCTGCATTGATAAACTCTTCCTTTCATGAAATATTCCTCTATATCACATGATGCTGTTTGATAGGATTTAACTCATAGTAGAATTTCTTTCAAAACTGGAGTCAATCCTCTTCAACTCTGCTGTTTGTATGGTAAATGCACCTGATAGCATTAACTTAAACACACCCTGAGAATGACCCTATATGGTAGATGCACCTGAATATTTGTTCTGAGACAGGGATTCTGGGAGTTGCCAACCTGGAGATTAATTCCTTGCCTATGAGGAACATCTGAGTCCTTGTCCCATCCCATGGAACATGGGCCATACAGGGGATTGAGACCCTGAGTTTGGGGTTAAATAGAGGTTGCCAGGTGGAGGTCGTTAAGGGGAGCGTATTAAGTGAAAATGCAGTGTAAACTGCATGCTGTTTGCAAATTGTCACGGCCTTCCTGTCCAGCCCACCACCACGGGACCATTTATGTATGTAAGGCGGTTCTCCTGTCCAGCCCTCTGCTACTGAATTCCCTCCACTGTATGTAATCCCCTAATAAACCCCATGTCTCATTTGCTGACTCTGGGTGTCATCTTCAGGTTCTTGAACATGGTGCCTTCACTATTGAGGTTAATAGGGGTTTGGCACAACACTATTGCTTTATCAACTAAGTTTATGCAATATTCTGAATTCTTTGTTGTCATTTCAGCAATGTGCACAGCACTTTCATTAGGATCACCAGGAGTAGATTCCATCTCAAGAAAATACTTTCTTGGCTCCTCCGTAAGAAGCAACATGTCACCTGTTTCATTTTTATGAGATTGTAGTAATTCAGTCACATCTTCAGGCTCCACTTCTAATCGTAGTTAGCTTGCTATTTCTACCACATCAGCCGTTACTTCCTCTACTGACATCTTGAACTCCTCAAAGTCATCCATAAGGGTTGGAATAAACTTCTTCCAAACCCCTATTAATCTTTTATTTTGACCTCTTCTCATGAATCACAGATGTTCTTAATGGCATGTAGAATGATAAATCCTTTCCAGACAGTATTCAATTTACTTTGCCCAGATCCATCAGAGGAATCACAATCTATAGGCTTATGAAACATATTTCTTAAATATTAAGACTTGAAAGTTGAAATTACTCCTTGACCCATGAGCTGCAGAATGAATGCTGTTAGCAGGCATGAAAACAACATTCACCTTGTACATGTCTGTCAGAGCTCTTGGGTGACCAGTTTCATTGTCAATGAGCAGTAGTATTTTGAAAGGAATCTTTTTTTTCTGAGCAGTAGGTCTCAACAATGGGCTTAAAATATTTAGTACACTATGCTTTAAAGAGATGTGCTGTCATTCAGGTGCTGTTGTTCCATTTTGAGAGCACAGGCAGATTAAGCTTAGCATAATTCTTAAGGGCTCTAGGATTTTCAGAACAGCCAATGAGCATTGGCTTCCACTTAAAATCACCAGCTGCATTTTAGCCTCTAATAAGTGAGTCAGCCTGACTTTTGTAGCTTTGAAGCCAGACATGGACTTCTTTCTAGCTATGAGAGTCTTAGATGGCATCTTCTTCCAGCATAAAGTTCTTTGATCTACACTGAAAATCTGTTATTTAGTGTAGCCACCTTCTTCAGTCTTAGCTAGATCTCCTGGATAGCTTGCTGCAGCTTCTCCATCAGCACCTGCTGCTTCACCTTGCACTTTCATGTTATGGAGATGGCTTCATTGCTTAAACCTTATGAACCAACCTCTGCTAGCTCTAACCATTTCTTCTGCAGTTTTCTCGCCTCTCTCAGCCTTCATAAAATTGAAGAATTAGAGCCTTGCTCTGGATTAGGGTTTGGCTTAAGGGAATGTTGTGGCCAGCATGGTTTTCTTATCTTTTCTTTCTCTCCTTCCTTCCTTCCTTCCTTCCTTCCTTCCTTCCTTCCTTCCTTCCTTCCTTCCTTCCTTCTTTTTTCTTTCTTTCTTTCTTTCTTTCTTTCTTTCTTTCTTTCTTTCTTTCTTTCCTCCCTCCCTCCCTCGCTCCCTCCCTCGCTCCCTTTCTTCCTTCCTTCCTTCCTTCCTTCCTTCCTTCCTTCCTTCCTTCCTTCCTTCCTTCCTTCCTTCTTCTCTCTCTCTCTCTTTTTTGCTCTCGTTGTCCAAGCTGGAGTGCAATGGTGTGATTTGGCTCACTGCAACCTCTGCCTCCTGGGTTCAAGTGATTCTCCCGCCTCAGCCTCCCAAGTAGCTGGGATTACAGGCACCTGCCACCATGACTGGCTAATTTTTTATATTTTTAGTACAGATGAGGTTTTACCATGTTAGCCAGGCTGGTCTCAAACTCCTGACCTCAGGTGATGCACCTGCCCCAGCCTCCCAAAGTGCTGGGATTACAGGCATGAGCCACCGTACCTGGCCACCAGTGTGGTCTTCTATCCAGATCAGTAAAACTCTTTATATTAGAAATAAGCCTGTTTTGGTGTCTTAGCATTTGTGTCTTCACTGAAAAAGCACTTTTAATTGCCTTCCAGAAATTTTCCTTGCAATTTATAACTTGGCTTTTAGCACAAGAAGTTTAACTTTTGGCCCAATTCAGCTTTTGACATATCTTCCTCACTAAGCTTAATCATTTCTAGTTTTTGATTGAAAGTTGGAGATGAGTAACTCTTCCTTTCACTTGAACACTTAGAGGGCATCATAGGGTTTTTAGCCTAATTTCAGAATTGTTGTATCGCAGAAAATATGGAGGTCCAAGGAGAGGAAGAGAGACAGGTGAATGGGTGGTTGGTGGAGCAGTCAGAATACACACATTTATTAAGTTTGCCATCTTATATGGGCACGGTTCATGGTGTCACAAAACCATTACAAAAGTTGTATCAAAGATCACTGATAACAGATCACTGTAATAGGTTAAATAATAATGAAAGAGTTTGCAATATTGTGAAAAGTACCAAAATGTGACATAGAGACATGAAGTGAGCATGTGCTGTTAGATAAATGACACCTACACTGGGGACTAAGAAGAGGGGAGGGGTGAGGGATAAACAACTAAATATTGGATACAACGTACACTATTTGGGTGATGGGTGCACTAAAATCTTAGACTTCACCATTATACCATTCATCCATGCAACCAAAGACCACTTGTACCCCTAAAGCCATTGAAATAAAAAATATGTATAAAATAAATTGAAGAAAATGGCACCTATAGACTTGTTCTATGCAGGGTTGCCACAGATATTCAATTTGTAAAAAAAAAAAAGCAGTATCTGAAAACTACAATAAGGAGAAGCACAATAAAACAGGGTGTGCTTGTCCTTTTCATTGACATGAAAACTCTTTTGGGGCTGAAATCTTTTGAGTCAAATTTCCTGAAGTGCTAGTATGGTTGAATTGTGTGCCCCTAAAATATGTGTTGAAATCCTAACTCCCGAAACCTCAGAATGCGACCTTTTGGGAAATAGCGTTGTTGCAGATGTCATTAGTTAAGATGAGGTCATTCTGGGGTAAGGTGGCCCCTAATTTGATGTGACTGGTGCCTATAAGAAGAGGAGAGAGAGATGCAGGGAGAAGAACGCCATGTGACAACACAGGCAGATTGGCGTGACCTGGCTGCAAGCCAAGGAACCCCAGGGACTGCTGTCACCAGCAGATGCTCGCGAGAGGCAAGGAAGGATTTTACCCAGAATCTCACAGGGAGCATGGCCCTGCTAACACCTCGGTTTTGGACTTCTTGCCTCAAGAACTGTGAGAGGATACATTTTAAATTGCTTCAGGCCAACTAGTTTGTGGTATTTTGTCATGGCAGCCCTAGGAAATTAACACAAGTACTATGCTAAACTTAATGAGCATGTTTAGCTACTCTAGAAAAGTAGCTTTCTTAGAGTTACTCTAGAAAAAAAGAAATATTTGTATTACTTATGAAAATGAGCACATTGAGGTTTTCCACAGGTGATGGATTTTTCTATCCTAGAAGTGATTATAGCTATAGAATGGCTGATTTCCAGGGGAAAGAGAAAAGAACCTCTTGCTTTACCACACTATTCAGAGGCTTTTTTTTTTTCCTTCCCCTGAACTTCCAAACTTTTTGCAAAGAAGTTTGGGTCCCAGGAGGACCAAAGAGCTTTCAGTCGTAAGATAAGACAATTCTGCTTGCATTTACTATTTATGACTTGTGGCTTCATATTGTCATGTGACCACATGATGCTCTGCTTTTAAGAACCTGCAAATGACATTCATTATTTTTTCATGTAAAGAGGATGATGGCAAGCTCTGCTGTGTAACACACAACCAGGCTGTCACTCTTGCTCTGGAATTGGTATTAACTTTGTCCATTTAGAAATTAGTGGACTACACGCCATATTCATGAACATAATATTTGACACACAGGCAGTATTTGATGGATAGAGCATTCAAGTGTTTAATTGCAGTACATGATTCATGGGAAAGTCTTCAACTGTGAGCAATTTATTCCCTGGTGCTAAACTCAGGAGCATATTTTTCCAAGGAAAACACACATCTAATAAGGAAACCCATTAGCTTTGTTCTCATATTTCTCCTCCAACAAGGGGGCTGCTGCTGTTTGTACTGCTAAGTTTGATTCAGTTTCTCAGTGCAAGCAGAATGAAATTGAAATAGTCAAATAAGTTGGAGTAAATACTAAAAATTCACCTTATAGTAATCCAAAGTGTCCTAGAAAAGAATTTAATTTTTTTGTTTGTTTGTTTTTGTTTTGAGACGGAGTCTTGCTCTGTTGCCCAGGCTGGAGTGCAGTGGCAAATTTGTATGTATTTTTAAAAAGCCTTTCTTCTGGGGGAAAGAAAGTTTTGTGTTTCGGTCTGAAATACTGCTAATTGGAAACCCAGTCCTATCATGGAAATGCTGCTCTGTTCTGTTCTTTGCACATGTTCAATGCTAATGTATCCCTCCTGGCCTCAGCTTCAAGGAATGTCTTAGGCTATGGAATGATGAACTTCCTCTCTTTTTGTTGGAAGAAATTCCACATTTCCTTGAGTCAGTTTTTGGCCCAGGATACTACTGCACAGTTATGACTATTTTTAGTGGTTTTCTTTTATACTTTAACATGTTCCCCAGAATTGTTCTAAAATAGCTGAATGATCATATAATTATTTTCTCTTCTTTTGAAATTCATCTTCCATTGCTTTTGGTGTTATCTGTGTTCTCTAAAACATTGAATAAAGGACATTCATTCATTCATTTGTTCAACTATTGTCTACCACTGGAGTTGGTGAACAGAGGCTCTCTGCCTGTATCTGTACCATTTGCAGGCTAAGAATGCTTTTTACACTTTTAAATGGTAGGGAAAAAATTGAAAGAAGGGTAGTATTTTGCGACACATGAAAATTATATGACATTCACATTTCAGTGTTCATAAATGAGGTTTTATTGGAACAGGGCCACACTCATCTGTTTACTATTGCTTATGGCTGCTCATGGCCTGGAAAAGCCTCATGGCCAGTCTAGTAACTCAGGACTTCTGCCTCCTTCTCATGGCTCCAAATTCACCAGCACTGCCCTAAGGGCTCTTGTTCCTAGGATGTGCCACTGCCTTGCATCTATTTCTCTGTGGTCTACCCAGTCCCTTTTGTGTGACACCCCAGTAGGGCTCTGCATGGCTTGAACCCAGATGTTTTCCTTTCAGGGTAGATCAGCAGCTCATGATCTAGCTGTATCCACATCCCCATCCAACCTCATCTGCTAGTTTGGCATCCCACGTACTCTCTGTCTGGAAGGGGAACTTGGACAATGATGAAATAAAAGTTACTATTAAAAAAAAAAAAAAGAAATGGCTCTGTAGTTGAGTTTCTCTCATCTTCCTTTTGTTTAACTGATTTTTTTTTTTTTAAGCTTAGAGGTAGGAACCTACTTTCACAATTGTTAAATTTCTTCTGATTAGTTTTGGCCCAGTATCACTGCCTGTGGAGATGTTTTTGAAACTTTATTTTCTTGGCCATTATACTGCTATCTTTCTTAGAGTTGTCTGTTCTAAAGATTTTGTTTGTTTGTTTGTTTTGCAGACATATGTTCTGCATTTTAATCTGATGTATTGATCAAATGTTCAAGAGCACTGATCCCCAAACAGAACTTCGTGTCACTATCCTAAAGACGTCTCCCCAATTCAATATTAATCTATTATGTAGCATTCATTAGGAATGATTTTTAAAAATAAATGCTAATATCTATAACAATACATGATTACGGAAGATTGTCATATGTTTTATAAAATTAAGAAAAACTCTGTCTAAGCCCTTCCCTTGCTCCCAAAGCTTAGACGTTCTCTTCAGGCTCTCTGTGAATATAGCAGAACCAAAAGAGAAATTTTTGGAGTCAGACAGACCTGGATTCAGACTCTGTGTCTTCCACTTCATCTAGGGAAGTGCTTCTCTACACTTCAGTGTGGTGGTAAGAGTTCTGTGGAATGAGGGGTGTGCTAATAAAGCAATTACATACACACATGGCATTACTAATAGATTCCCCTATAAATGGTAGATTTAATTATTACCAGTAATGAAATTATCAGGAAAGAAATGAGGTTAGCTTAGGGCGACTTATTCTCAGTAAATTCACACTGGCATCCAGTGGAGAAGAAATTTGTTTCTAAATATCCATGTATCATTTTTTTATCATTGGTCCTTGTGGTTTGCATGGGTTCAATATCATGTATACTGTCCTGGGGTTTCTGCAGTCTATTCTTGGCTAAATTTTGTTATCCCACATTTCTGACTCCAGTCCTTGTCAAATCTCCTATATACTGAAATTCTTAAATATTACTGATGGTCTTTTTATTTTCACACCCCCTAGTCCTGTATATAATTATCTTGAGCATGTGAATATGAACACATGAAAGCAGCCAGGTATTTCTGTATAATCTCCTGTGAGGCTTCTCTTCAGCTGAAAAATTGGATATGGGGTGAAGAGCTCTGGATCAGGAGCAGAAACCTCTAAATACTGGTGTTAATCTGCTTTTTAACTAGCTGTGTGACCTGAGATGTGCTGTTTAACCTCTCTTAACACTAGTTTATTCCTTGGTAAAAATAATTGGTTTCTGCCAGATGCTGTCCACGAGTTCCTTCTTGTTCTAGAATCTCATAGTCATAAGCAATCTATTAAGAATATAAGAGAAACCCTTTGAAACGTTTATAGGGAGGGAACATGCACGCACTATTCAGTAAACACACAAGTTTCCTGTAATGACTGAGAAAATCCTGGTGGCAGGTAGATTCTGTAGGAATTCAGAGAAGAGAGGGATTTATGGGTGTCATATTGTTGAGAATGGATTATCTGGAAGAAGTATAACCAAAAGAGAGAATTGAGATGGAAAAGGGTTGATATCAGAGATTATTTTTAATTCTTGCAAAAGTAAGATAAAGTGCATCTAAGCCCTTCCCTTGCTCCAGAAACTTAGAGGTTCTTTTCAGGCTCTCTGTGAGTATAGCAGTTAAAAGAGAAATTTTTGGAGTCAGATAGACCTTGATTCAAACTGTGTCTTCCATTTCATCTAGGGAAGTGCTTCTCCACACCTCCGTGTGGTGGTGAGGATTCCATGGAATGAGGGGTGCGTCAATAAAGCAATTACATCTTGTTGATGTTTTAATCCTCTCCAGGATGAATGTTAGTGTAAGATGGCTGCTGACCACTCTTTGGAATACTGCCTTGACCTGATCTCAGAAATGGGCAAGATGGTACCAATTATTTCCAAGCATACCATTTTGAGACCATATATAATTTTAGTTGGAGTGAAATAACATTCAACAAGTAGAGTTATTTTGAAATGGTCCTCTGGCCTCAGAAAATTGCTGAGTATTTCTTCTTAGCAACTTTTGAAGGCAAACAACTCATATAATTGCTACTAAGCTTTTGCTTCTTAATGTTCAATCAAGGTCGAGAGAAAAAACTGTGGAGTAATAGACGGTATCAACTTAGGGTGCTCTTTTGAGGGATGCAGTGAAATATGGTGGCTGGGCATATAGGTTCTGGACACAATGGTTTTAACTGAATGAAGTTAGAGAAGTAACTTAACTTTTTACCTCAGCTTCTTCATTTTTAAAATGGCTTTAATATAAAACCTGTAACTATTTTGTTAGGGTGAAATGTGTTATTAGCTACAGAGCTTACTCTAGTTGTTGGATTAAAGTAAATGCCTCCTAAATCTCATTTATTATTATTCTTAGCATTTTTGTAGGCTCCCACAAATGCATACATATGTTGTTAAAAGAAAACAGTACTTTATGAAAACTTATGAAACATACTTATGAAATAGTATGAAATGGAGAGGAGAAATGTGAAATATTCTGGGCATTTCTCCAGGCATAAATTGTAATACATGGGACCATTATATATCTTCCTTTATGTATAAGAGGAATGACTGGCCTCTCTGACAGTCAGTCCCATCACATCTTCTTAGTTTTTGAATTGAAAATTGTTACACAATTTTTTAAAAAGATCTTAGAATTTTGAGTGACCTCTCTGTACCTTAGAAATCATTCTATCATATGACTCTAATCAGTGATTTGATCATTTAAGATTAATTTGTTTATTATCATTGAAATGTCAAAATCTAAACATCGTTTTACCTAACTTGTGAATTTATTTTAATGGATCAACTGTGTAAAGGATTTCGTTATACAATAAAATAATAGTAAATCTGTTTTAAAATCATTAAAAGGAATAGCTAAAGATAAATGTATTCCTCTAGGAGTTTCTGGCAGAAAAAAAAAAAAAAACATTATTCCCATGAAATGGGTGTAATAGATCTTCCTCTTTCAGAATTTCTGTGACTCTTTCATCTTGCATTCACTCAGCTTGGATATCAACACCCAAAGGATGTAGTAGGGTGAGACATAACATGTGGGAGTGAAGAAAGCATAAAAGACATTTAAAAAACAGGGGGCACTGAGTAGAAAATTCATCTGCTACTGCGGGAAATCAACTAACTCATAAAGTACTTCGTGCATTCTTAATTCTGTCGCAGAATTAAAAGCTAGTTCTTCAACTCTGTTTTCTTTTTGAAGCCTTCTGACAATCAATTCTCTGCTCTTTTTTTCCTCTCTCTCCATAACAATTGTTACTGGGGACAAAATAGGGTGCTGGTGGGGAACAGTAAAAAGAAATAATGGTTTGAACTTAATTCAGTGTATGTTTAGTATAAGGAAGGAAAGCTCTTGGACAGTGAAGAGCACTTCTGCAGTGAAAGGCTCTTTGCTTGGTGTATTTAAAATGGGATTAAGTAAAGTACTAGAAAATACATACTATGCAAAAATGCCACTTTCGCAGGAAGATGGGTTAGAGGCCTCCATAGAGGTTTTCCGTCTTAAATTTCTCTATTTTGATAGCACATTAGTTCATCAAATGGTGTAGTGGAAATATTGTTTGCTTATGCAAACTGGGTAGATTTGAAGAATTGAAAACACAGCCAATAAGGAGCTACAAGACAATGGTTTGTGCACAAAACTAAAAGACCTTGGTTTCACAGTGAGCCTCTTGCTGGCTGCCAGGCTTAGTTCTCTTCCAGGTAGGAAGTCACCTGTGAATCGATTAAATGTGGATAGACTCAACTTTGTTTATAGAGTTGGATTACACTGTAGAGAAGACACATGCAAGTATTTGTCACCAAAGTATTTATTTGTCAGTCATTTTCTACTATCTTTATTTTTTCCCTCTTGAAATACAACTTGGCCTTCTCTGCAAAACCCATTTTTTTCTATTTGAAGGACAGATCATAGTTGAAATGACACAACAATTTCCACATACTCTCCTTCCAAAAAAGGATTCAAAACTGCTGAGTATCATGGAAAACAAATTTTTATAACCTTTTCAAATGTTTTGATTTGTAACATCCTTATGTTGGACTTAATTTTCACCTCCTGCCTGATTATCCTTCATCACCTTGACGGGAAAAACGTGTTCTCCTCTGTGATCTTCTCTCTTAAAATGAGTGTGAAAAGTAAAGGCCACCTGTTACCATTTAGACGTGCAGTTTTTCTCTAAATCCACTTGACATTTCAAGTCTTCACATTTGCTACTTTGCAATAACATTTTCCTTTATGGACTATGTGATTTCTAGAATGGTGCCGTGTAGGTCAAAATCTAGCCTGGAATGAATGGTGTTAAAATCTCTAAGCTTAAGGTTATTTTAGGTATTCATCTCCTACAGGGGAAAGATTATACTATGTCCTTATGCAAAAATACGTGAAGCAGATTTCTCCTTGTATGCCAGGTCTGATGAGTTGGAAATGACTGCCTGGATGGCTGCATTGAGATTGGCTATTTATGGACAACCAAGAAAAAGTCTGCACCAATTTGGGATGTCGGTCCTGGGTTAGGGGTTGGGCAGTGTCCTGTATTAGCCTTTCCTTCTTTAGAAACCTCTTCCAGGATGTCATTGCTGTACTATACACCCCCACATTTTTAGCTGAGAAAGTAGCATGGCCACAGGTGTGTGGCAACAACTTCTGCCCTGTTCCTTCCTCCTCTTTCCCCTATCTACTGCCTTAACCTGATGGATATTCAATCCCTGTGCATTTTCCAAACAAAGAGGGACAATTACTGCCTGGATTGAAAAGCCCAGGCAACGTGATGTGTGTTCATCAAGATATATCTGCAACCCTTCCCTCTGAGCCTCAGGGGGGTCTTAGTCACTAAAGAGGTGCAGGTTGCAGCAATATTTGCTCTTGGTGAATTTTCAGATGCTAGGGTAATTCCACAGCCTGTAAATGGAGACAAGATGCAGGCTGCAGACTGGGCAGCAGTTGTGGGCAGATAAGAGCGTGTCTTCCATGCCAGAGGTTAATGGGAATTGTCAGTGTGTTGGTGATTTTTCCAATCGTTTGTTCTCATTTTGACAGAGGTTGTGGTCTGAGCCAAACCTAGGATCCTATTTCCAAGAACACCTGTTGCTTCATGGATCAAATGTAAGAGATCCTTCTTGGGAACTCCTTCTATTCCAAATAGCACCATGTCTGTCCGCTGCATACCGTCTACATTCCTGACATACGCTTTCCCCTGGCTGAGCCTGTGGTCACCAGATGGCTAATCTCCTCTTTGCTGCACGTTGTTTTCTTGCAAAGCTTTAAAAATATTTCTTTCCTTTTTGTTTCTGAGTAGGGTATATAAATATACCCAGAAATATATTTCAAGTCAGCACTTAAATCTCTCTGCCGGCTTTAGCAGAGAGTTCGGTGTAATAATAATCCATGAAGTAGTTAAAATTAAAGTTTATTTTAATATTTATATTTAGAATACAGTCAATCAAATGCACATAAACACACCCACTCAGTACCCATGGCTCCTCTCTCTCTCTGACCGGTGTCTTCATGTGAGTCCAAACCTGGGAAAACCTGGCCCCTGCAATTATAAATCATTTGTACCCAGTCATTGAATGACTTGCATTAGTTTTCAGTAGATTTTTTTTTCCTTCAGCTTATTTGAATAGCTGCAAATTACTTCTATTATTTTAAAAATGAAAATATTTAGTGGACCAATCTATAATGTGACAGGTACCATTTAGCCAAAAGAGAGTAATTTACAATAATCAGGTTCTTTCACCTGGAAAGAGAAAAGGCATCTTGAGAAAGTAAAAGGCTTGTTGACTTTGTTTTAAAGGTATTAGCATTGTGTTATTTGTTATCTCCTATAATAATGCCATATCCCATTTATTGTTTACCATGTGCCAAGCATTGAGCTAATTTTGCATGCATGATCAAACTTAATCTTCATGGAAATTTCTGAGGCAGTTATAGATTTCTAGTTGATGGATGAATATAATGACTTGAAGTGAGAAAGGTAATAAAGCACCTTACCAGAGGTCACACAGACAAGAGGTTGAACTAGAATTTGAACTTAAGTCTTTCTGCTTCCAATGCCCTTGTTCTTTCCTGCTTCACAATAAAGCAAAAGACAGGGCCTTCAACCAAACAGTATTGAGAGATCTCTTTCCAATTTTTTAATATCTCAAGTCTTCTTGCTTTTCTGGGCTTGCCTATGATCTTGAATATAAGTGTCCCCAACAAAAATGAGCCCTTGGTGAGAAGGGTGTAGTGAGGGCTCATATCTCCTGGCCTTCTAACTCAAGACACTTTCTGGATTTCATCACCCTCTTGATAGGAGGTATGACATTGGCAAACCATTTCATATGACCTTCCTTCAATTATCCTTCCCAGCCACCTTCCATCCTATCCTCTTTTGCTGCAAAACTCATCTGCAGAGACCATTATCCCTCCTTGACATTTTATTGCACATTGATTTGCTTTTTATCATGTTTCCCCAAATAGAACCTCTGTCCCTGGAGAAGGAGACTTTATTTTATTCACTGTTGTATCCTCAGTACCTACAATAGTGTTGTCCATAGTAAGCCCTTGCTAAGTATTTGCGGGATGAGTGAATGAAAACACAAGGCTTAGTTAGATGGTTGCATTTTCTTGTGCTCACAGGCATTTGAAATTTAGCCAAGAACCTCTCTCTTTCACATAGCATATATGATGAGCTGTGGATACTTTTTTATTTACTCTAGAAGAAGGGTTTTCGTTTCATAAAACAATTTAATATATCATTAGTACAGCAATGTTTTATATTCAGGACATATCTATATATAAGCCCTGTCCTTTTGAAAACTCAAGTCAATTTGTAATTACATACACTTCAGAGACATTGCTGTAATTTATCATGCAACATCACAGAATTTGAAAAACATTTCTTCCTCCCCTACCCTCTCAATATGCAAAAACAAAAACAAAAACAAAAAACAAAACAAAAAAAACCATAAAAGATCCATTCTATTGCATTGCTTGAGCTTTCTGTGAAACCTTTGAAACGTTCATTATATTTAGGCAGAATGTGTACATGTTATCTCATGTCAATAGGTCCAGATTTCCCAAGTCCAAAAGGTAGAGGAGAAGAAACTCATGCTTCTACCACGTTTTGGTGGCTTTGAAGGAGAGAGGAAAAATAGTTCTAGGGTTTTCTGGCTTTGGTTATTCCCTCTGCACAGCAGGGTGTTTAAGGATTGGGATTCAGGCTGCGTTACAAACCTTCCCAGGAAGCACTATTTACAATGGTGTGAGTGTCGAAGGGTTAAGAAAGCATGAGATCTTGATGCTGCAGAGCAAGCTAGGAAGAAAATCTTTTTATGTTCCTAATGTTAATGGAAATGATTTTTCTTGCACTTGGATAAGGGGGGGAAATATTTCCTCTTATTTTACTTGCATAAAGGGGGAAAATTCCTGTATTTCACAAAGCCAATGCATATCAAGTGATCTTCCCTGCTTGTGTAGATGACTTATTCCTTTTTTTTTTTTTTTTTTTTTTTTTGAAACAGAGTCTTGCTCTGTCGCCCAGACTGGAGTGCGGTGGCACAATCTCGGCTCACTGCAGGCTTCACCGCTCGGGTTCATGCCATTCTCCTGCCTCAGCCTCCTGAGTAGCTGGGAGTAGATGACTTATTCCGAAAGGATTTTCTCAGCCTTTCAGCAAGACTAGACATTCTACTGCCTTTTCTCATCTCCCCATTGTAAGCTTTTGCTGTGTGACTCCTTGAGAAATATCCAAATTCTCAATGACTCCTTTTAAGTTAAAGTGTTTACTTAACAGCGAATGATCAATGTTGAGCTAAACAGGGAAGAAATCATCTGTATAGTTACATTTCTTTATATCTCCCAGCACATGTTTGCCTATTTTAAATGCTAACGTGGCAAGCTATGTTGGATAAGCATTCTGGGGTGTCCATGTGTTCATTATTTTGCAGCATAAAATGGAGATACTCAATCTTTGAAAATTGCTTTCTGAGTTTGGATACTGTATCGTGTCTTGTAACTCATATTTGTTCTCAATAAAAAGGCATTACCTGAGGAATATTCTTGTTATTGCTGGATCAACTCGTTACGAGAAAAGTGGGTTAAGATATATTGACATTTATTCTTTTGGGAAAAGCTGCTCTGGTGTGTGTGTGTGTGTGTGTGTGTGTGTGTGTGTGTGTGTTTACTATGCAGCTATTTACCAGTTAGATTGACGTCTTTAGAAAAGGAATGGCTTAGGCCGGGCGCGGTGGCTCAAACCTGTAATCCCAGCACTCTGGGAGGCCGAGGCGGGCGGATCATGAGGTCAGGAGATCGAGACCATCCTGGCTAACACAGTGAAACCCCGTCTCTACTAAAAAATACAAAAAATTAGCTGGGCGGGGTGGCGGGTGCCTGTAGTCCCAGCTAATCGGGAGTCTGAGGCAGGAGAATGGCATGAACCCAGGAGGCGGAGGTTGTAGTGAGCCGAGATCGCGCCACTGCACTCCAGCCTGGGCGACAGAGCGAGACTCCGCCTCAAAAAAAAAAAAAGAAAAGAAAAGAAAAGAAAAGGAATGGCTCTTTTACAAGAAAGTCAAGTGTTAAGGGCATGGCATGTCAAGGAGGGCAGATCTGGATTTGATTTTTGACTTTAGTTTTCCAGCTTTGGGCAAGTACTTAATCCTGCTATGCCTCCACTTACTTCCTCATCTACAAAACTGGAAAAATAATAACACTGGTCTTAACATAGATTTAGTATGAAGTTTAAATAACTGATTTGTGTAAAGCACTTACCACAAAGCTGAGCACATACTAAGTCCTCAGTTTATGTTAACTGTTGTTATTAGTTCAGTTGGCAAGTGAACAGACAATGATGCAGACCAGGATTTGGAAAGGGATGGTCAGTGCCCTGTGGGTCCTAATTAATTAATGTCACGTCCCCACGGAAAACTGCTTTGAGTCCCTAAGTTAAGGTAAGCAGCCTGTGGTATACACTTTCATGGCATCTTGTACTTTTTTTCTTTATCACAGTTTTAAGACATTATTGGTATGATTATCCCCTTAGGGGCTGATAGGAGATGAAAGGTACCCTATCTATTTGGTGTACTGCTGTGTATCCAGTGTGTATTCCACAGTGCCTGAAACAGAGTGGATGCTCAAACCCATTTGGTGAGTGGATGGATGTATTCAACAAACAGGTATGAGGAGACCTTGTGTCTGCCAGGACCTTCGGGAAGGAAGGTTACATGACCATTCTAGAGACTCTAGAGTCTGCACATTTTAAATCTGCCTCCTTACATTGTTTAAGTTCAGCCTAAAGGTTTCTCTGTACATTGTGAACTATAACCTAATGGAATTGTAAACAAACTGTAGTCTACTGTTGTACCAATCACCGAATTTTGGCCAATCAAAGGTGACCAACAGTTCAAACTGTGTTTAAATAAGGGAAACACTGAGCTGTAACCAATGTGGCTATTTCTGTGCCTCGCTTCCATTTTCTGTACATCACTTTCCCTTTTCGTCCATAATCTTCTTCCACCACACAGATGCACTGGAGTCTGAGCCTACTCTGACTCCGGAGGCTTCCCAATTGATGGATCGTTCTTTACTCAACTGAACTCCTTTAAATTTAAGTTGGCTGAAGTTTTTCTTTTAACAGCAGCTTAGAACTCAAGAAACATGGTTCTCAAGGACTTGAAATAGATTCTGTCTCTTCATTGCGCCTTGTAACATCTAAACTCCCCTTTGACGATGGTTTCTACAAGCATGCAGTAACTTGAGGATCTTTGAGCAATTGGTTTCAGTATATCAGTTTACAATAGAAACAGCATGTTTCATGCACATAGGGGCCAGACATAAACTAGTGAACTGGCTGGATGGGGACAGTGGCAAACTGGAGACAAGTGTCCTATTCCAGGGGCAGCCCCCACTCAGTTCTATTGATTTTTGCCAATGAGAGCCCAATATTACCAAATCTTCCAGTTTTTCAAGAGAAGTTAGACATCTACCTTTCTATGGGCAATCCTCCAACTTAAAAATGTTATCAATTAGTTAATTCTTTTTAATAAAAAATTACCTGGTCCAAACCAACAGTTCTAATGGCTGAATGCAACCTATGGGAACCTGTACAGACAGCTACGTCTGTACAATCCTAAATCACGTACCACTAAACGAAAAAAGAAAACAGTGTCCTAAGTAATGTGAAATAGCTACTTCAAAAAAGGTCTGCAAAGAGTTGGGGTGCAGAAGATAGAAACACAGGTTTTAAGTTCATGGATCTGGGCGTGAGTCCTAGATCTGCCACTCACTAACAGTATGACCTAGGGTAAATTATTTACCCCTCTGGGATTGCTTCTGCTGAGATGCCTTAATTTCCTGGGGGTTTATTTAATAGAGAGGAATAAAAATGTTTATCTATATTTTATAAGATGCTCAATTTATTACATGAAAACGTACAGCTCTAATAAACAGAATTTGAAATGTCAAATGGAACATTTAAAAGTTACTACAAATGGAATTCATTACATTCTCCTAGAATATATAAATTAAAATTAGAATTTTAATGTGACTAAAATTTTGAACACTATAAATACCTTAAAGTAGACAAAATAACTATAATGTTTACTAAACTTATTCCTATAATTATACTTACACTATTCAAAATTATCTGTGCTCTGATTTATTTCTTGATTATTCCTATATATGTTTTTAAATACCTTTATAGGGTTATAAAAATATTTGTTTTAATTTAACTTGAAAATTATACTAGAATTTATGTTGATGCCATCCCAGGATTACAAAGGTTTTCACTGATTCATAAAACAAACACCCAATACTTTCTCACGTTAACCAACATAAGATCTGGATTAACAGCCAGCTGATTTCTGATCTATGTAGAATTGCTCATCCCAAAGTGATTCAAAAAAACTGAAAAAAAAAACAAAAACTGATCGTTTGAATAAGTTCCTTATAAAACTCTACTCTGTTTGTTATACATGTGAAATAGTTTAATCTTATGTCTTCCCACAGGTTTATATACTTGCAAGTTGTGTTTCTTTTATCTCCAGAATGAAGCACTCTTAAAAAGTTTTGCAAAGCCAGAACCGTATTTTCACTGCCTTGTCAATGACTATTAATTGCCCTGTCCTAAATGCATTGTTTAAAACTTATCTATTTATTAGTATTAATAAATACTACTTAGTATTTTATTATACTCAGTAGGGCATCTAGCTCTCCGAGGACATTTGGTTCACCAATCATTTCCAAATGTATTGTTGAACCCTCTTTCTGTTTGGTCATTGAGTGTGACCACACACTGCATCTTCATGCTACCTGATTACTACTACCCGTAGTGAATCCTTCCAACTTGGAGTTTCATTCCGAAGTTCCTTGGAACTACTTGCGTGACTCATAATTCCTTTATACCGTTCTCTACTTAGACAGAAGGTATATATCTACAACGTATGAACAGATGTACAGAAGAATAAATAGAAGAAACAATACACTTACATGTAATCTCTCTTCTAATTATTATAACCAATTGAAAATAATACATACATATTTATAGTCACTCTTCTTTTTGCAATAGAATGACTGCGTAGATCACTTTGTGTTAACTTTCTCCATTTGTTTTCAGAATAGAATCATGGTCTTTTACAGACTCAAATCGGTTTCATTTAGCCATAGTTATTTTTCTCTTTTTGATCCTTAAATTACCTGAAGTTGGTCAGTATAAGCTTCTTTAAGCTGACTGTTTTTCCCTATGTTCTCAAGAGCACCATGTTTTTTTTTTTTTTTTTTTTTTTTTTTTTTTTTTTTTTTTTTTTAAAGCAAATTTTGTTGTTCCAGGATGTCCTGATATTACTCAGTTTCAAGGCAGGGGATCAGTCACCCTCTAAGAATCCTAGGTTTCTTTATAGGAGAAACTTATTGGAAACTGATATCTGGACCCTAGAGAGCCACATAAAGAGTTGATGAGGTAAAAGTGCTGCTGACATTGTTGGGTCAATTTTAGAGAAAAAAAAAAAAACTGAAAAAAAATTTCCTTTTAGGTAAATTGAGTTCATTTTGATTTTTCCAACTTAACTATAATATTACTCAATTCTCCTTTAAATGTGATTTTCTAATTAATTTTCTCCATACTAAAAAATATCTTCCCGCAACCAAGCTGTAATAGTATAATCTCTGTTACAATTCTTATATAGTCTCATATTCCACCAATCTGTAGTCACTTTGGGGGTTTCTTCTTCCTCGGTGGAATGATTCTAATAACACACAGCTTGCAGGGTTGTTGGGAGGAGCAGAAAAGAACTCTCACAATGCGTAGTAGAGGACACATTTGGCAAATGGAAGCTAATATGATTAAGCATACAAAACCCAGCAGCACACTTACCTACCATGCAAAATACCTCTTTCTCAGAAAGTAGAATTTGTGTGTAAGCTGTAGAAGCTCTATTTAGAATGTACTAGTGATACACAGAAAAAAAATTACTTTTCCAAAAATAAATGCCTTCTATCTCTTTTATATTGCTAATCCTCTATGTGACATTCTGTAGCTCTTTTAAATATTTTTGTATTAACATTGAAATTATACATCTGGGTGGTTTCTGCATCTGCTTGGGTATTAATAGTCTATTCTGATCTGTCTCCATTTATGGAGGAACTGTTATACCATTAAGGGTTGGATTGTGTGGCTGGAAACCAGTAGTTAAAAAACCAGACCCATAGGTTAGGAAACTCAGATGTGTCTTGAGCAATCTTGGCCACAAGCACAGACAATTTTTTTTGTAGCTGTTTTTTAAATCCAAAAATTACTGTCCATGGCACTATAAAAGATGAATCCTCATCCTCAGTTCTTTTGCATTACCGATAAAGCTGATTTTGAAGGAGGCCTCATTTTAATCATTAACCAGCAGTCACTTCGTCTTTCAATACTACCCGCTAAATACCTACGATGTGGTTAAAACTGTGATGTAGTTAGAGGTGTTTGTATCAAGGGTCCTGTATTTGAAGACTCTTTACTGTTATGGTGAAAGAGCACTAGTTTTGGAGTCAAAAGTCCTCATTTAAAACTCAGCTCTGTCTGATTAGCTGTGCAATCCCAAGTTAATTGGTTCCCTTTTCTGAGCCTGTCTTTTGTCCCCTCTGTCCACAGGTAAAGAAAATACCTACCTAAGTAATAGGGATCAAATTTAATGAGATAAGATTTGTCAAAATGCTTTATATACTGTATATGTATATACAAATGTTTTACTAGTAAAGAGTATAAGATACGTTGCTCTTGTGACTTAGACAGACATACCTATTATATGCTAACTCCTAAATGATAAATTGTCATTGCAAAAAAAAAAAAAAAAAAAAAAGAAGAATCATTTTCAAGAGGGGCCTTATAAGTTCAGAGGAGAAAAAGAGCATGCCCTAGAAGTTAGGGAATTGGCTGTGTGGTGGCTCATGCATGTAATACCAACACTTTGGGAGGCCAAGGTGGACGGATCACGAGGTCAGGAGATCAAGACCATCCTGACCAACATGGTGAAACCCTGTCTCTACTAAAAATACAAAAAATAGTTGGGTGTGGTGGCAGGTACCTGTAATCTCAGCTACTTGGGAGGCTGAGGCAAGAGAATCGCTTGAACCCAGGAGGCGAAAGTTGCAGTAGGCCAAGATGGCACTACTGCACTCCAGCCTGGTGACAGAGCTAGACTTCATCTCAAAAACACACACAACAGGCCGGGCGCGGCAGCTCACTCCTGTAATCCCAGCACTTTGGGAGGCCGAGATGGGCAGATCATGAGATCAGGAGATCGAGACCATCCTGGCTAGCACGGTGAAACCCAGTCTCTATTAAAAATACAAAAAATTAGCTGGGCGTGGTGGCGGGCGCCTGTAGTCCCAGCTACTTGGGAGGCTGAGGCAGGAGAATGGCGTGAACCCGGGAGGCAGAGCTTGCAGTGAGCCGAGATAGCCCCACTGCACTCCAACCTGGGTGACAGAGCGAGACTCTGTCTCAAACCAAACAAACAAACCAACCAACAAACAAAAGAGTTAGGGAGTTTAGGCAAAGATATACATTAGAGCTCAGATTTAACTTAGGCTTTAAGGAATTGTTAAGAATTTGAAAAGAAAATAAATGAACAGAGGCAAAGAACACCCTAACATCTAGGACATAGTCAATAGACCCACCTGACTGTAACAGAAGGTTCCTGAGAGGGGCAGAAAGATGTGAAATTGTATGAGTGAGATGGAGATTAATGTTGGAGAGCTTTAAATGCCTGGCTAAGGATTTCAGACTATCTGGTCGGCAATATGGGGAAACTTTAATGGCCTACAAATCAATTTTAAACAATCAGCTTCCTGAAACACAGAGATTTTTATTTATTCTATTCAGAGAGAGGCAACTTCCTTATTCAATGATGGGCTGAGATTTGCTTTGATTTTCAATAATTTTCAAATAATCTTTTCAGTGGTTCTTGAAGATGATTCTGGGAAACATTTTCCTTTTCCTTTACAAAGGCAAAATTTCTGGATGAAATTCAAGCCCAGTGTGTTTGTTCTCTAAGCCCATCTCTTAATTTCCTCTTTCTTCTTGGAGACAAATACTTTGATCTGTTTCCCAAACATTTCTGTTTATAGACCTTCTCGGGCTGCCTAGCAGGCTGTCGTGTGTCTGGTAGCATTCCGTTGCTCTATGAGTGTGGAGACCCCTCTGCCATAGTACCAGACACATAGTAAGCACTCAGGAAAAATTTCCTGGACAGATGAGGAAA
The DNA here is from genome assembly GCF_047675955.1 of Chlorocebus sabaeus. Classification (NCBI taxonomy): domain Eukaryota; kingdom Metazoa; phylum Chordata; class Mammalia; order Primates; family Cercopithecidae; genus Chlorocebus; species Chlorocebus sabaeus. The sequence goes on from NC_132925.1 coordinate 60,817,033, forward strand.
GGAAGGAAACAGGAAAGGTTAAAAATAAAGGACTGAAGAGAGAAATGCAAGCCTACCTGGAAAACGATGGGACAGCGTCATCTGAACCCAGCAAATTGCAACCCTATGCCTTGGGCCATTTACAAGCTCGCTTCTTCATGATTATAGTGTTAAAGACTGAAATCAATAAGAAAGATTTATCTTGTAAAATAGCAGAATAGTTTGAGAAACACCTTGCAATAGAAGGTCAGTAGGGAATTTCTAATGGACCATATATTCCTAACCATTTTCCCCATCCCTCCACTTGGTATGATGTAATTTAACAGGGCCTGGGGAGTTCAAAGCAAATTTAAAGGAACTCTGAGTGGTGACATGAGAAATAGGAGGGTTGGGCAATAGTTGCTGTGTCAGTTGATTGCAGCTACATATTGACAAAACAAACTTGTGTACAAAGTCACAGGACTATTTTGTTTTCTGTGGCCTTCTAACTTTTTTCTTCCATAAAAGAGGAAGACTTTATGTCTAAAATGTGGTGATATTTTTAGGAGAAAATGTGTATAGAAGCATGAGTAATAAATAATGCTAATCTATTCTTTATAGACATTAACAAGCTCTTCTGTGTATATACGGCTTTGAATGGGGGGTGGGAGGGTGGCTGGGAATGGGCAGAAAATAGCATCAGGAGACTAAATTGCTGAGTGATCTTTAAAATGCTTTCAATGTATTACCTCTCTCCTATAGGACTAGGTTTATTTGGGAGCAGGGGTTTCATTCAGATATAAAAAGAGGGAAGTCACCACTTTTTGTTTTGTCATTAATATCCTCTAGAACTGTGACACCCATTATGGCAGGTCAAGTCATATGTGGCTCTTTAAATTTAATTTAAATGAATTCAAGTTGCATAAAATGTAAATTCAATGCCTCAGTCCCATTACCACATTTCAAGTGGTCAGTTGTCACATGTGGCCAATGGCAACCATATTGGGTAGGGCAGATACAGAAAGTAGAAAGTTCTACGATGATGGAAAGTTCTGTTGTGCAGTGCTGTTCTTGAAACCAGCCAGGTTTGGGGCCTAATTATCAATAGCCAGTGTCACCTGACTTGGATTTCACAGTGCCTTTAGGTCTTTCACTGGATTTTTTAAAAAGCGATTTCACTTTTATCACTTGAATGAATGGCATCGATTTTACTAAGCCTGTTAGGAAAGCCTAGGTTGGTTTGGTAGGAAACAGCAAAGAAAAAAACCCATATGAATCACACTTAAGTGTTTGTTTCTTACTATGTGAGAGATTGAGAAATAATATTAGGTTGGTGCAAAGGTAATTGTGGCTTTTGTCATTACTTTTAATGGCAAAAACTTCATTTACTTTTGTACCAACCTATACATTAACTCGTTACAAGCCTCTTTGTAACTCCGGATTTAACATTTTCCAAAATGCACTGTGAGGGACACTCTGGAGAAAGATCCTTGGAGAAAGCAGGGATTACAGTCAAAACACAGTAGAAAATGCCCCAGGCCGTCCTCCACACCCAGTCAGAGTGAACTTGTAAAACTGCGAAGGAGAGTTCACTTCCTTCTAAAACTAAGCCAAAATGACCTTCAAGTGCTCGCTTTTGCATTTGAAAATCCAAACTCCCTACTAGGAGCTCCAAGACCATACGTGTAGCTTGTGCCTGCCTTTCCAAATTCATCTCTTATTCTCTCCCGCTACCCACTCCAGTCCAGGCAAAATGGCCTTTTTAGTCCTTTAATGAGTCCTTAAATGAGCCTTTTCAGGCTCAAGGTTTTGCCTGTGCTGTTCTTTTCACCTAAAATGCTTTTCTCTTCCTTGCTCCCCTGACAGGTTCCTTCTGATAATTTAGTTCTCAGTTTTTTGTGGGAGGACTCTCATGACCATCTCCCTAGTTTCCAGTGGTTGGCTGTCTCAGAGGGCCCAGTAATTTTCCCCTTGGCCATCCTCTGCGTAATTCAGCCTCATTGTACATTAACTCATGAGGTTTATTCACTTATTTATTTATTTTTGCTCCCTCACTAGACTGGATGTTTACAAAGCCAGAGAGCATAGCTGTTTTGCTCATTATTGATTCATTAGTGGTTATCACCTATGTTGTGCTGGAACCAGCTTGTACTGGCTGGTGAGTGCTGGTTGTGTGCATTTCTTCCCTACTCAGGGTTCAGTGATGTCATATTGATAGCTTGTAATCAGCCATGTGGGAATAGTTACACCACAGAAATTGGCAAATACTACAAATTAGTTTTTTTAGTTAGTTTATTTTTCTAAGAGAGCTGGTTTTAAAACATTTACCAATATACCTTTGTTAACACCTCACACATTACCTGGCATATGGTAGATTCTTCATGTTTGTCGAATGAATGAATGAATGAATAAACATAGTGTTTCTCTCTTGGGCAACCAAAATACTCACCAATAGGTGAATGCTCTGAGTTCTGTAGATTGAATTCATACATAACTTGATACTCCCAAACATATGTGGCCTAGGCACTCCTTTTCAGGTAGCTTCTGTTTCTATCACTCAGAACTAGTGAGAAGCACATTTTGAAAACTACCACCTAAACATTAGGCAAGAGGAAGTATCCATGCCCTAATTTGTGTCCTCTGTTGTGCAAAGGCTCCTAATGCAGAAGTTCCCACAGCATCTATTCCAGGGAAATTACAAAAAATTTTTAAAATTTGTTTAAAATCATCATAATCATAATCATTGGGCATTACTGCTATGCCTACTACATAGGACATGCTGCTGTGCAAAAGCAGTAATCTTAATCAGTAGGGAGCTATTAGTGGGGGGCGGGGCTACTTATACAATCTATGAACAGGAATCAGCTATGTATTGGGCGTAAAAGTCACAGAAGCCAGGTAGCATCCAAAAGAAGTAACAAAAATGTGACCTGCCCCCTGGGAAGTTACAGTCTCACTCTGAGAAGACAGGGCCCTTATTAGAGGAGATGCTACGTGGTCTTGCATCTGACCATGTATTCAATTTATGGACCATAGTTGAGGCTGGAGCAGAGCAGTAGCACATTCCAGGTGAAGACAGGCAGGTGGGAAAATACCCCACTTGATTGGTCCCTTCTGTGGGAACAAGGGGCTCACATCATACTTGAAAAGGCAAATCAAAGTTTGAGGGCGTTGTGTGGCAAGCTAGAGGATTTGGACTTGACTGATAAAGGCGGGGAGGGCTCTGAAAATGTGGGGAAATGAATATTCAATTTATAATAAAGGATTCTGCTTCAGAGAGATTCTTCATGGGGTGAGTGCAGCCAAATCATTAATCCATTAATCCTCCCTACAAAGCCCTTACATGGTCTGGCCTTGTCTGTGTCTATGGCATCACCTTGTGGGATTCCTTCCGTGACCACTGCTCTGCATTCCAGACACCCTGGGCTTGCTTCAGGTCCCTGAACTATGCTCTGCTCCTTCTCCTCCAGGGCCCTTTCTCCAGGGCTTTTCCTCTGGCTGGACTGCTCCCCTCCACTCCCCAATTCTCCCCTCAAGCTAGTTAACTTCTCTGTCTTTGAGGTCTCTGCTCAATCATTATTTCTGTAGGGAAGCCTTTCCTTACCACTCTCCTGCCTCTATCTACCTTAGAGTACTTGGCTATAATCACTAATAAAATTGTACTTTTCATTTCAGAGAGTTTATAGCTACACATTCATTATTCTGATCAATTATAACCTGCAATTTTGACTAGACTGTATATTTCCTAAGAGCAGGGACCAATGCTCACTATTTATCCCCAGAGCCTTGCCCAGAGTCTGATACCATAATTGACAATATATGTTAGTTGAATGAATGAATTAGTGAATTAAATACAATTGATCAAAACCGTAAATGCAGAGTAGGTTGAGGGATCTAGCATTTTAGATCACAGATATACCCTCCAAAATTACTTTGACAGATTAATTACAATGGGCCAAATGCAATAGGATGAAATTTAAGGGGGAAAATGTGATGAAGTGTGGGGGCAGAGGAGAGCAGATGGGGAAGGAGCGAGTTTGAATGAACTGCAGGTTTCATGTGGTCTCAGAGTGGCGAGGCAGGAAAGCTGATGCAGTCTCCAACTGCAGTCGTGGAAACGTGTATACTCACTCCACGTGAAAGATCACTGTTTCCTTCTACTCTGCATTCAGCTGACTACTCATGGAAGCTTGTTCCCAATTCTGGAGGAAGAATGTAGAGAAAAAGAACTGTGTTTAAAGGAGGATGCCCAGAATGATGTGGGAGACCCAAAAAGATGTTTTGAGAGCAAACTTCAAGGAATTAGCAATGCTAATCCCAGAGGAAAGAAAGCTTGGTCAGATGGGATGGTGGTTCTGGGCAGGGTCGCGCTGGGCATCTGAAAGTCTCTGCTTATTGTAAATATTTTAAGAGAATAAATTTTAAAAGTGCTTGAAAAACCAATAAAGCAATAATTGTTACTTTTTTTTCTTTCAACAATAGAAAAATACTAAGATTTTTCTCATGGATGGAGCTCGAAGTCATTATCCTTAGCAAACTAATGCAGGAAAAGACAACCAAATACCACATGTTTTCACTTATATGTGGCAGCTAAATGATGAGAATTGTTAAAATGAACTAAATATGGCCTGAGAAGGACTCTATATTTCTGTATTTGAGTCCTTGTGAACAAACTGTAACCTAACGTAATAGGTAGCCAAGACTGAAAATCTAACTTAGGAGCTTAGGAGTATGCACCTATAACAATAGCTGAGTCTCGGACAATCCCAGCAGCCATACTTCAACCACTCATACACTGCTGAGTGTCAAACTGTGTTCAAATAAAGCTAACGCCAACCTGTAACCAATCCAGCTGCTTCTGTACCTCACTTCCGATTTCTGTATGTCATTGCCCCCTTTTTTTTTTTGGTCCATAAATTTGTTCTGACCATGAGGCATCCCTGGAGTCTCTCTGAATCTGCTATGATTCTGGGGGCTGCCCTATTTGTGAATCGTTTGTTGCTCAGTTAAACTCCTTTCAATTTAATTCGGCTGAAGTTTTTCTTTTAACAGAATGCTTGGACACACAGAGGAAAACAACACACACTGGGGCCTATGGAGGGTAGAAGGTGGGAGGAGGGAGAGGATCAGTAAAAATAACTAATGGATACTAGGTTTAACACCTGGGTGATGAAATAATCTGTACAACACACCCCCATGACACAAGTTTACCAAGTAATAAACCTGCACATCCTGCACATAAGCCTCTGAAACTAAAAGTTAAAAACAAAGAAAAATACTGAGATTTTCATGTAAAAAGATACATTTGTAAACACATAGAAAAGAACTAGATTTATCTTGAAAGGTGTAGGAAAAAACCCCACCATTAGGATGAATTGTTTAATAATAAATAGAAATGTCTTGTAATGAAATGGGTTGCCTTATGAAAATAATGAGTTATCATTAGAGGAAGAAGCAAGCAAAGTCAATCTGACAGTCTGTTGGGGTTGTTGCTAAGGGGAATTCATGCATTCCTTAAGAGTTGTCTTGGTCACCTTTGAAATTAAGTAAGAAAATAAAGACAGCAATTATTCTGAGGTAGCCACTCTTTAAATAATTAAGTTTAAAAGCGAATTGTTGAACTTGAAGGCAACCAAGCTCTTCTTTAGTAGGTGAATGGATAAATAAACTGTGGTATATCTAGACAGTGAAAAATTATGGAAGAATATTAAATGCATATTATTAAGTGAAAGAAGCCCATCTCAGAAGGCTATATACTGCGTGATTCCAACTGTATGACATTCTGTAAAAGTCAGAATTATGGAGACAGGAGAAAGATCAGTGGTTGTCCAGAACTGGGGAGAAGGAAGGACTAACAAGTTGAGCACAGGAGATTTTTAGCACAATGACACTATTCTGTATGATATTATAATGGTGGCTACATGGCATTACACATCTGTCAAGACCCATAGGCTGTAGTGAACTCTAATTCATCTATACACTGTGCGTGCTAAGGATGTATCAGTGTAGGTTGATGGGTTGTAACAAATGTGCCATCTGGTGAGGGATCTTGATCAGGGAAGCTTTGCATGGGGTGGGATGGTTATATGGAAATTCTGTATTTTCTGCTTAATTTCATAGTGAACCCAAAACTGCTCTAAAAACAGTGTATGTATATTTTTAAAAATAATTGTTGTAGTAGTTCATGGGTGTGTGGATCCATCAGCTTATCTTTTTTAATTTAAGACTTTTTGATTTTCAAATTTTGACCATGTCTCCCTGTTTTTACCAAATATTAAACACATTTGTTGTAGTTTTACTGTAAGTGTAAAAACATGTTTTTTGAGTATTGGTGCCAAAATCACTTAAGTGATTTCCCCCCAGTATGTTATACAAACATCTAAATTTAGCCACAAAAATGTTTCAGATTTATCTGATAGCATATGCAAAATCATGTTCTGAGTAATACAGTACTTTGCTATTCAGGACAATGGAAAAGGAAAAAAAATAGGAGAATGTAAGACTTCAACATGTTTTTCTTCCTTTTGTAATAAATAGAAATTGAGAATCAGTTTCTACAAGGGAAATGTTAGTATTTTGGGCAATGAAGAAAAATGCTTGATTCTCTCTGGTTGCCAATATAATTCAGATTCTAAAACAGTGATTTTGTAAGCTTCAAAAGAATATTTGCTTTTGATTTTTGCTGTTTCTGAAATCCATCTTCTCCCAGGAACCTGTGGTCTGAATCTACTCAATGGGGCTGTTGGGTTTCTGAGGTTGCCTTAGATGAGAACAGTGGTCTGGACCACATGGAATCAGCCACTGCTTTGATTTTTATCAACTAAAAGATTTAAAAACTTAAAATTTGGGATGTTTATCTGTATCTCTATCTGCTTAGAAACAGTATAGGAAACAGTATAGACCTCAAATAATTCTGAGGTCTTTGCTAACAGATTTTCATTCCCGTTTCCCCCATGTCAGCATTTTCATATCTATGTTTGTTTGATGTTTATCTAGTGGATGCTCATATACGATAGAGAATTCTCTCCATTATGGTCAGCATTTTGATTCAAACTCCAAAGAGACTCCCAGTAGGGGAATGATTCAGGTGTAAATCAGAATGTGTAAAGAGAAATGAAATCTGGATTTTCTAATGCTATTGAATCAGAAGTGAATGTTTTCATTAAATAAAGCTGGAAAGTAGAGTGTCCTAAGGAGGGGAAGTCTTGAGCTCAAAGTATCTGAGGGCCTTGAACTGAGGCTGAGGGACCAGGCCTGCCTGATGCTGGGCAAGTCAGTCATGAACACCCAGCACCTGTAGATAGCTTGGTCCCAGGGAGTTGGTGGAGCGGGAGTTATCAGTGGGCCCTTTCCACACAGCACCTTCAGGTCAAATGTTTCTCTCTCTCAGAAATCCATCAAGGACTCATAAAGCAATATTGTTGTTTTCTTTTATGGGTAAATGTTGTGATCTGACTTTTTTTTTTTTTTTTTTTTTGAGATGGAGTTTCACTCTGTTGCCCAGGCTGGAGTGCAGTGGCATTATCTTGGCTCACTGCAACCTCTGCCTCCCGGGTTCAAGCAATTCTCCTGCTTCAGCCTCCATAGTAGCTGGGATTATAGGCACACAGCAACACACCTGTCTAATTTTTGTATGTTTACTAGAGACAGGGTCTCACCATGTTGCCCAGGTTGGGCTTGAACTCCTGACCTCAGGTGATCTGCCTTCCTCAGCCTCCCAAAGAGTTGGGATTATAGGCGTGAGCTACCATGCCCAGCCTGATCTGACTTTTTATGGTAGCTTCCATTAAGGAGGTGAAATGCCCCTTCCTTCTTCTTCTTAGCGTTCTTTCCTCTTTCTCCATGGAGTGGGAGTAAACTACTGATTATAGAACTCAGAGCTCTGTCGGAGTGTCAGGTGGAGGTTCCCTAGGATGGGATGAAAGGAGCCAGGCAAACCAAGGGAGAAAAATACAGACAGGCCCTACTCACATGCAAAACTCTCCATAGCCCTGCCTGTGGCTTCACGTCTCCCATTCCCTCTCTGTGTTGTGTGCTTCCCAGCACACCAAGCCGCTTCCCACACATGCTCATTATTTTGTCTACACCTTCCATGACCTTCCCCCATCACTGGGCAGCTAACTCTTGATCCCTCCTTTGAGAAGTCTTCCCTGGCTCCCTCACAGCTGGTTTGGTACTTCCATAGCCTTCTGTGCATAATTCTTGCCTTTCCCACATTCCTTTACAATGACCTGTTGAAGCATGTCTCTTGCACCAGAGAGTGAGTTCCTGAAGAGTAGAGACTGTATCTGATGTATGCTTTTATCCCCTGGGCTTAACAATAATCTGGAATATAATTGATGATAAAGAAAAGTTTTTGAATGAATAAATGAGTGAATGGATAGATGAATAAAATACTTCTCCTGCTATAGCTTTCCTGGAGCTTGGGTGCCTTCATGAATTCAGTCATTTATACACATTTTTATTGAGCATGTGCTAAACTCGGGGGTTGTTGAAGGCATCTTTTAACCTCTAGTACATCCATAATGTCTCTTCCTGAAAGCAGACAGAAATACCCCCTCCAAGGTCCACTTTTACAGTATTTACAGTAAATGGTTAGATGGATTGTAGGGCTCAGATGAATAAAGCTCTACCACTATTAATTCCCAATTGAATGCACTGTGAGTGGCCATTTGCATTTCTTTTCTTTCTTTCTTTCTTTCTTTCTTTCTTTCTTTCTTTCTTTCTTTCTTTCTTTCTTTCTTTCTTTCTTCCTTTCTTCCTTTCTTTCCTTTCTTTCTTTTCTTTCTTTTCTTTCCTTCTTTCCTTCTTTCCTTCTTTCTTTATAGAGTCTTGCTCTGTGACCCAGGCTGGAGTGCAGTGGTGCTATCTTGGCTCAATGCCGCCTTGACTTCCTGGGCTCAAGCGATCTTCCCACCTCAGCCTCCTGAGTAGCTGGTGCTACAGGCATGTGCCACCACACCTGGCTAATTTTTGTGTTTTTTGTACAGACAGGGTTTCGCCATGTTGGCCAGACTGGTCTTGAACTTCTGACCTCATGATCTGCCCACCGTGGCCTCCCAAAATGCTGGAATTACAGGTGTGAGCCACTGTGCCTGGCCTACATTTCTTTATAGAGTATAAAGCATTGATTTTCAAACTCGCCTCCTGGAGCACTAGGGAGTCTTTGCACAACTCAGGAATAGGCCCAGGGAACAAGGGAGAGAGGCTCAGACTGGGAATATTTGTTACCTCCATCTCTTGCCTCACTTTCAACTCCATTTTTTTTTTTTCACTTTTATTTTTCTCATGAAACTTTGTTAGAAGAACGGATTTGCTGTTTAAAAAAAAGTTTGAAAACCACTGGTATTGTTTTTGAAAAATGAGGATGTTAAAGAAAGAAAATAGGTACCCATGTTACTTTTTTTAAGTTGTGGCAAAAAAACCCATAATAAAAAATTTACCATCTTTACCATTTTAAATGTACAGTACAGAGTTGTTAACTACATCATTGTGCAATACATTTCTAGAACTTTTTCATCTTGCAAAACTGACGTATTATTTTAAATACATAACATTTGATATAGAATAGTGTGACATTTTGCTATTAATTGCTCCTTTCAGCCTTATAATCTATTCCCTCCCTCCGTAGCAAATATATCATGCTATCGTAAGAGATATTTATTTCCCCCTCCTATTTTTTTTTGCATGAAGAAGAACTATTAGCATGCTAAACTATGACCCTTCATTCTTAAATACCATGTCTTGACTTGATTTATGTAAATAAAAGCCTCTAAGGACTTGGATTTCATGTAGATTATCTAGTTCAACCCCCTTATTTGGCAGATGAGAAAACAGGTCCAAAGAAGCTAAGTGACTTGTTCCCAATCACAGAACAAGTTAATTCCAACATATGGACTGGTTTTCTTATCTCCTGATCCAATGTGGTTCACCTTCTTATAAGCTTCACTTCAAAATCAAGGGTGAGTGAATTATCGGGCATTTGTTTGGCTATGTGGCATTAAATCCTTGGCTATGTGGCATTAAATCCTTGGCTATGTGCACACTCCAATTATTTTTGCAACTATTTGTGGTGGGGAGGAGGGAGAATATTAAAGTTGGAATGTGTCTAATAGCTACCTGCTTCTATTCTAGGGGATTTCCTTAAGCTGTTTCACATTTTAAAAATTATTTTAGGATTTATTTTTTAAATTTATTATATAAGTGGAATAATACAGTATCTGTCTATTGATGACTGGTTTATTTCACTTAGCATAATGTTCCCAAGGTTAATCCATGTTATAGCATGTGTCAGATTTCCTTCCTTTTTAAGGTTGAATAATATTCCATTATATGTACATAGCACATTTTGTTTATCCATTCATCCACTGCTGGTTAGACTGTCTCACTTTTGAAGGAGTATTATTTTCCTAATACTAAGGAAATAAAATACTATTATTTTCCTAATACTGATACTAAGGAGTATTATTTTCCTAATTTCACAGATGAAGAAACCAAGGCTGAACAAAGTCACATAACTTCCCACTGGTCACAGAGCTGTAGGGGTAAAGGTAGAAGTTGAATCCATATGTACTTGAATCTAAAAGCCATGCTCTTCTCAGTGTATGAGGCTATTTCCCAGTGTCTGAAATACAGTTTACGTACATCAGCATGGTTGGGGGAATTCAATATTGCATTTTGGAGTCTTTATTTCTTTTATTTTAGGAATAATGTAGAAGGAGCCTTTTCTAACCTTGTTTAAATTGTTCAGATTTTTAACATTTAGGGTTTATTTACTTGCTGGGAGTAAAGTATTTATTCAAGGCAATTGTATCATAGTATGAATACGTGGCAATATTCAAATAAGAAGTAAATTTTATTGAAATATATAGTTCCTTTGTAAAGTACAAGATGTAAAAATCAACTTACACTGCTATGAAAAATCATTATGCCCTTTAGAGTTGGAGGAAAATGTTATCTTTATGGGCTTCTCTATGAGCAAATCAAAATAAATTGAGCTCTAAGACTCTATATCCCCATTTCATAATAATACTAGCTAACATTTGATGCCTTCCAGCCATGTGCCAGGCACTGTGCTAATCCTTCTACATGCATAGCCCCAGCTTCTCCACAGCCCTGTGAGGTCAGCAGTTATATCCTCATTTTATAAATGAGAAGTGGTGTTAGAAGGAAGGTTAGGTAACTCTAATGGGTTGAAATGTGTGTCACATAAAAGATACATTGATGTTCTAATTCCTAGTATCTCGAAATGTGGCCTTATTTGGAAATAGGATATTTATGGGGGTAATCAAGTTAATATCAGGTCATTTGTTGGGGTCTAATTCATTAGGACTGCAGTCCCTATAGAAAGGGGAAATTGGGACACAGAGAGCAATACACACAAAGAGAAGATGGCAATGGACAGGAGTGGCATATCTACAAACCAAGGAATGCCAAGGACCGCAGCAAATACCAGAAGCCAGAAAAGGAGAGGAGAGATTATCCCCTAGACTCCCCAGAGTCAGCATGGCCCTGTGACACCTTAATTTCAGACTTCCAGCCCCCACAGCTGTGAGACAATACATTTCTGTTGTTTAAGTACTCAGTGTTAGGTACTTTGTTACGGCAGCCCTACAAGACTAATACAGTCACTTTCCAAAGTCAAATCCACAGCAAGTGGTAGAGCTGATTTTTGGATGGAGGCATCTATTAAGTGCTCAATAAATATTATCTGCTATTATTATTTATAACATTATCAGCAATGATATTTAATGTTATTATTAATAATAAAACCTGGGGTGCTTATGGTTTCCTTTCTCTTAATCCTGTGCTATTATATCTGTCTACTTTTGCTACAATTGTGTTTTGCTTGTCATAGATTCAAAAGCCCATCAATGTCACTCAAAACTGAATGTGAAATCCATTATCTGTGCATGAGCGGCTTGGCAAATTCAGACAACAGATAGTCTCCACTAAAAGGAAATGTACCCCCAACTGCCTGCATGAGGCATCTGTGAAACTTTTGAGAGAACATATGCAAAATAATCACTAAATATAGGCCCTGCACACAGTCCATACCCAAACCTGAAGCCTGAATCCTGAGCAAGTGAAAAGAGCAGATTGCTGAAGTCCTGTGTTTTGATGAGGATTTATCTGGAGAGGATTGTTAGAACTCTCTTCCCTGCACTAGTGCCTAGCATCTGAATATGCATCCACAAGAACATAATTCAACTTTTTAATTTTCCAGGTCTGCCGATAATTGGTTCCACAGAGACACAAAGACTCACGCTCTCAACACACGTCAGAAACGCTGCTTACCAGTAATCAGAGGATCAGTTCCCTTTGAAGTTAGAAAAATGAGTGTAGCGGGGGTAGTGGGTTGGGCAGAGCATCAGTTCTGGGTTCCTTATCATAATTATAGTAGATTATGATTTTTTAAGATAAATCAAATTTAGGAGCTTTAAAGCCAAATTCTTCACCCTCTCCCTGCCCCATACCTTAGCCAAATTCTCATGTGATTTGCATACTGAAGAGTACATTGAATTGAAAACAACGTGAGCAACTTTTCTATTTTCATGAATTATCCTTGTTCTTATCTTTGGGGAAATTATAAGCAGTTAAGCGAGGACAGAGCTGAGAATGTGGATAGGACATTTGGAGGTGTGGTTTCTAACTCAGGTTATGTTGCTGACTTGCTCTGGCCCTCTAGTAAGTCACATGTCGTGACCTTGGTTGGGTTATTTGTAAAATGCCACACACACAGCCCAGAGCTGCAGTATGAAGTTGCTGAAAGGGTTACAGTGATGAACTTTGTAAACACGGAATCTTCAAAAGTGAAGGGCACTGTTACGGAACACTGTCTCTACCTTGAATTTGTTTGCATGGCATAATGTATCCAATTCTTAGAATAGTTGGGGAGAAGAGCAGCATGGCTAAAATCAGGCCATGATTTACACCTCCTTTCTTACCTAGCCTTTTTATCATGGCTTTGGAATCAAAATAATTCCACAAATCTTCATTACCTTTCAGTTCTGCTAAGTGACTCTGGCTGTATGCAAGGGCAAAAGAGTCAGGGCCAAGAGGTTATAAACATCAGCTATAATGAACTCCAACATGAGCTCTGTCTCAGAGTTGTGAAAGCCGTTCCTTTAACCTGACCTGAACTCCAGCTGTGAACTATTTTTCTCTATAGTTCAGTTGCCCTGAATTTTAGATTATTTTGTTGGTATCCCTCTTGCATTGGCACGTGGTAATAGTTCAATTGCCTTATTATCTTGGAATCCCACCCCTGGCTTTTGCCCTGCACTTGAGAAATTTAGATCCAAAAGAGCAAGTCTCACGTCTTCTCTAGAACAAGTAGCTCTAGGTGGTAAATCCATAATATAATGAAGGGTTCCTGTGTGTGTCCTGTCTCAGTCTTAGTGCTAGACAAATTCAGGGAAGGGGAGAGTATAGGATTGGTTTACCTATTCCAGTGAGAAACAGCTAGAACAACTGCTCCCTAAATCCCGCAAATATTTTCAGATTAATCTTAAAGCCTCAGTACGTATCCTTCCCTCCTCTAAGACCCTTCAATAACTCCCCAGTTGTATCACTAGTTTTCACCGCATACTAAACCACTCTAAAACTTAGTGGACTAAAACAGTGAATTATTATTTCTCATAATTCTGAGAGCTGCTTAGATCCTTCTGGCGTGGGTCACCTCTGCTGGGGCTGGTGTGTCTAGGGTGGCCTCACTCATAGGTGTGAAGGTGGGTAGGCTGGTTGGCATGGGAGCCTTTTGGGGAAAGCTTGTCTTTGGTGTACCTGGTCTCTCATCCTCTAGGCTAAGCCTTGGCTTCTTCACATGTGATCTTAGGGTTCCTAAGTGCAGCAAGAGAAGGAAAGCCCCAGTATGCAAGTGCTTCTCAGGCTTTGCTTGTATCACATTTGCTAATGTACCATTAGTCAAGCCCAGAATCACAACAGGGATATAGGGAGCTCTGATTCTTGCAGGGGCTCATCAGTACCACACCATGTAATAAGGTCCAAGATTCTCAATGAGATATTAATTTATTCCAACTACAATCTACCATCCCAACGTACCAGACACTGCTTGCACTTGCACTCCAGTCAAACTGAACTTCTTGCTTTTTCTAGTTGGTAGCATACATTCTGGTCTTCATTATTCATGCACATCTCTCTGCTGGGATACATTTCTTCTGCTTGCCACTTGGCCAGATTTACCAGAGAACAAAAATGTATTAAGCCCCTGCAATGTGCTAAGTATGCTAGGTTCCAGAGAAACAATGAATATAGCCTATGGTTCCCAGAAACTCAGAGGCTACCTATCCTCAAAGAGCCGGTTCAACTGTTGCCTCTTTAAAACCTTCATGATACCCCCTCAATAAAAGTAAACTTTATTCCTTTTTAATCTCTTTTGGTAATTTAATGGTCTTTTCATTGTTCTGATCAGTTACTATATTATATTACAGTTAACAATATCTGTGTATATTTCCTCTATTCATTCATTCAATATTTATTGTGACCAGCCATGTGTCAGGCATTGTGCTAGGAGCCAGGGATCTAGGGAAATAGAAGATACTGCTGGTGTCCTGCCCATTTTCCTGAGGGCATTGGCTGTGTCAGTGCCTGCTGCTGATGTTCTATGCAAGCTCCTGCAACTCTTTGCCTGGGGGCTTTCTATCAGGTACCCAGGGCAGGTGGAAGTGCCAAAGAATCAATGTGCCAAGAGCAGCCCTCATCCAAGAGTGAATGGGAATTAGTAGATTAACAGCCCTGCTTCCTCGCTCGCTCAACTCTTACCTTCGTGCAAACACGGACATGCTGGGGTAGATAAGTACCCCGCTCGCTCACCATTCCAGTGGGAAATCCCTGAAGCATGCTGTCCTAGAGGATCCTAATGGGACTGGGCCTCAGCCACCCACAGCAGTAGCAGGCTAGACACTGCATTCACCACTTCCTCCCCCTTTCCTGCTGTGTTTCCCTAGTCCCCTACTCCTGCCTCCTGGGACCACCGCCAAATGAACTCATTGCTCTCAAATCCTTGTCTCGTGATGCTTCTGGAGCAATCCAGCCTAAGCCAAGAGATGAGCACGGAAGTCAGTTTCTATTCTTACGTAATTTATTGTTTATTAGGCGATTCAAACAAGAGAATGGGTAATTACAATACAGTATGATAAGAGCTAACATTTATTGTGTAGTCTAAAAGCAATTCTAATAAAAATAAGAAACATTATTCCTACTTTATTCCCACTTTACATATAAGTCAAGGCTTAGAGAGGTTAAGCAGTCGCCCAGGAGCAACACAGACTGATAGCTTTTGGGGATTTCATTTCAGGTTTATAAGATTTCAGAGCCAGAACGCTGCCATTTAGTTACCTGCCTCTCACTTAGTTCTTCCTCCTCCATTGGCAGATGGCTTCAGAAGAGTTTAATTTATTAAAAAATGTTAACAGAGATTGAACTCATGGGCCATAAACATCACCCAGGTGTCTAATTAATGGTTACAATCCATCACGTGGAAACTTGGCACAGAATAGTGAGGCTCTGGGGCCCAGAGCTGCTCAGGCCCTGAGATACACGCCTCCCTCTAAGCCAATTGGTGGCTTACAGCTAACCCCCTTTCTCCAAATGCCAGCTAGGTCCCGGGAATGCACAGGTCACTTCCTGTAGCAGAGCCAGAGGGCTCTGACATCTTGGATAACAGCAGCTCCTAGAATTGTCTGCTCCCAAGTGGTCAAGGCCCCCAGACTCTCAGCTCACTGTAATATTGTGATGAGGGCAGGCTCTTTCACCTCTACTTCCCAGGTCACTGATGACAGCTCAGCGTGGACAGCTAATTGCTCCATTCTCCAAATGACGCTTTTGTCTGTTTCAGGTCACCAGGGCACCCTTTCCCATGGGAAGTCAGAGAGGCTGCTTATTGCTGAGAGCTGGCCTTGTGGGGAGCACAGCACTGGGCACCTGGGGAGAACCAGGTAAGCAGCTTCAGGCTAATAGCCCTGGACTGGTGTTTAGCAGAGATGTTACTCACAGTTAGGATGCAGCACCTGGAAGGCCAGCAACCTGTCTCAATTTCCCCCTTTCTCCTCAGATTAAAAGCAAACATGTAAGCAACAAAACTCCAAAACAACAAACACCAAAATCATGATAAATTATTCCATTCTGTCTTTACCAATTGCTATGGATGATAAAACCTAGATTCGAGCTTCTGTTCTACCAATCCCTGGCTGTGTGATTTTGAACAAATGGCCTTGCCTCTCTCACTCTCTGCTTCTTCAGAGGTCAAGTGGAGAAAGTACTTTAAGGCCGTGCAGTGAATGTGGCACAGCTGAGCCTTTATCTTCATTGGTATCAAAACACACATTGCTCCCTCTTAGAAAGGGGTTTGGCGCATAGTAAGGGCTCAATAAGTTGAGCTCTAGCTCATTGCACTGCCACTGCGGGGAATCTGTGAAAGAGGTATGAAATATGTGCTCATTGCGCTCAGCAGCTTTCTTTCTGTCTTAAACTTCACACACCCAGAATCCTTTACATCTTTCCCCTTTACCCCATCACACCTGCTCCTTCAAAAGAGCCTGGAATTTGGACTCCAAAATTCAGAAATTCTTGGATGTGGGTTCCTGCTCTGCCACTTCCTGGCTGCATGATGGTGGTTGCATCCTTTACTGTCTGCTTCTCAATTTCTCATTCTTTAAAAAGAAAGCATTGGTCTAAATGATCTATACATTCCTTTCTTGGTTTAAAAGATAAATCTGATGTCAGGTGATCAGGATGATAGTTTCCAGGTGTGTGCACTGGGGCAAGCCTTTGTCTTGCCTAAGTCTGCAGTCACTTGTAAAATGGGAATCATGAAAGCCCTTGCCTCAAAGGTAGTTGTGAGAATGAATTAGTGCAAGTGAAGCATTTCTTAGGACAGCACCTGGACCGTACTGTTGTCAGGAGCACCAGTAGCTGTAATATTCTCAATCTAAGATTCTATAATCTAGGATCAAGTGGATCATTTCCACCCTCAACCTGAATTTCAGTCATGGTGTTTTCTTTCCCTGGAGGCAGTTGCTTTATAGAGACATAGTTAGCTGTTAAAAGGATTTCAGTCAAAAGGAAGTATTTTCAGAGGTTTTCCAAGCTCCCTGGAAATCATGCCTCTTGGGCATCTGCCTGCCTCAACAATCTGTAAAACCTGTTTTGTGTGGAGCAACCAGGTAGTTAGACCAGGAGGTCAGATTTTTTCTTAGAGGATCTCTGTGGAATCCCAAGAACTGTAGACCAAAGTATTCAGTGTGTGTGTGCGTGTGTGTGTGCTTGTGTGTGTGTGTGTGTGTGTGTATGTGTGTGTGTATATGTGTGTGCATGCTGGGGGAAGAAAGTGGAGGAGCTTGACTGAAGATGCAACTCAGCCCTGGTCTGACATTTTCTTTTTAGAATTTAGAAAGGCTTCGGATGCCTTTGCTTTCTCTGGGCTAGGCCTGCTTGGCATTCTTATTCAAATCAGACCCCAATCAGAGGGGAGTATACATCAGTCTGTCAGACACGCTTGCGTGTGTGGGCTTTAATTACCCTGTGCCTTCCAACCATTCACACCCAAAGGAAATCACTGCAGTGCAGGATCTGGACTATATTCTCAAAGGAAGCACTCAATGAATAGAAAGTGCAAAACCTGTGAAATGTGATGGAAATTGGCATGCAGTCATAGATGGAGGCAGGCCATGGAAACTCAGTCAGGGTGACTTTCGGGACCCAGGAGAGAAACTTACTGGACAGCACATTTTCCCAGGAGTCACTTATTTGATATTTTCACTTGTGATCTGTAAGCTTCTACAACTGAAGTCCTTCTAATGATAGGAGCATAGTCTCATGTGGTTCAAAGGAACCTTCATGGGCACATGGCCTAATCATCCATCTGAAGTCCGAATCCCCAATGCCTTAGTCAGGGTTCTCCAGAGAAACAGAATCAATAGAATATATATAAATGCATCAAATGGAAGATTTGTTCAGGAATTCGCTCACTTGGTTATGAATTCCACGACCTGCTGCTAACTGGGAAACCAGGAAAGCCAGTGGTGTAATTCAGTTTGTGTTTGAAGACCATGACTCGGTGGGTTTGGGTGATGGTATAAATTCTAGTTTGAGTCCCAAAGCCTGAGAACCAGGAGCTTCCATGTCTATAGGTGGGAAAAGATGGACATCTCAGCTCAAACAGAGAAAGTGAGTTTTCCCGTCCCTTGCCTTTTTGTTCTGTCTGAGCCCTTAGTGAATTGGATGATGCCAGCCTATGTTGCTGAAGATTGATCTTTCTTACTCAGTTTACTGATTCAAATGCTAATTAATCTCCTTCAGAAACACCCTCACAGTCACACTCAGAAATAATGTTTTACCAACTCTATGGACATTCCTTAGCCTTCTCAAGTTGACACCTAAAATTAACCATCATATAATGTTTGCTTGAATGTCTCCAGCAGCAAAATAGTTACCTGGTCCATTCCATCTTTGTTCAGCTATCTTAAAAAGTTCTTCCATCACAAAGTACTATTCCTGAAGCTTCCATCTTTTACTTCTGGAACCTTTTTGGACCACCCAGAACATCTATATGAATGCTTCCCAAAGTTTAGTCATGCATGTATCCCCCTTTACGATTGTTTTATATCTGAGTACTACCTGTAATGCTATTCACTTAATACTTTTTAATTGACTTACTTTTTTTAACTTAAATACTTTAGTTTTATCATAAGAAAAATTACCTATGAAACTATGGCTTCAAAAGGGGAGTACATACATATGCCATGTAAAATCATCTTGCAAACCATGAGGGGCGGCACATCATTTGTCTATACTTCACGTAACACAGTCTTATTGTACTTAATTAAATGAAATAAATGGGGGGGCATTAATATCGAGCAATTTTGCTGTGCCAGATACACAGTAGGTGCTTCATATGTTATCTCAATGAATACTTTGATACTCAGGGTAACCCTCTGAGCTGTGTTATCTCTATACTTGTTTTACACATGAAAGAGTGGAAATTCAGAAAGGGGAAATCCTTGTCTGAAGTTACACAGTTAGTGACTGTAAAGGTTAGGACTTGAATTCATGTCTTCTAGTTTCAAATGCCGCACTTTGCTCACAGGGCTGCAGAATGACTGGGAGTTCTATTTGTCCCAGAAAGAAGGAACTTCCAGTGGCTTCGTGCCTTTCTTTATTGTCTGAGCCAGGGTGGAAGAAGATATATTTTTCTCCAAACAGCTGACTACTGATTAGAACAGTTGTTCATTCTTCAGTGAGTGCTCTTAAACATTCTAAATAGATAGCTCAACTGACAGACATATATGTGGCAGGTGTATTTTAGCCACAAATCCTTTCTCTTGAGAAATGTCTTAGTCTCTAATGGAGCCCAAGGCATGCCAGACACAAATAACAGATATAGATATAGAATTGGGATAGGGTGGGGGAAGAGACAAGAATCGTTAGTTTTCTAATCCTTTCAGTCCCTTTATAAAATGTGTTCGTGTATCATGTAGTGGGTTAGGGGAGGGGAATGAGAGACAAGATGAGGACAAGTTGCAGGAGATCTGTAGGACCAGTTTGCTTACTCAGGACTGATGAAAAATTGTTAAGCCACCACAACCCTCAGGAAAGAGCATCCTTTCTTCTGTTATCTCTAGGAGGTATTAATATTCAGGGTTTCCCAAACAGAGCTCTGCTGAATACTGAGGTTTTATAATATCTTAAAAAGAATTCCATGAAAAAGAATCTCACAGCCACATAAATTTGGAAAATAGTCCATACTAAATGGATCTTAACCATTAACAGCTTTGAGACCAGCTAACTGATAACTTTGTTTAACTCAATGTTTATCAAAATTATTTGATCACTGTCAGGAAAAGATGAAAGACTGAAATGGCCAGAAGAGATTTCTGGGTGTCCCTTTAATTGAATATGAGGCATTAACTACTGCCTTGCTCTTTTGGGTTATCCGATTTTATGAGTCTTGGTTTTTTATTGCCTTTTTTTTCTTTTGAGACAGAGTCTCACTGAGTTGTGCAGGCTGGAGTGCGGTGGTGCCATCATGGCTCACCGCAGCCTCTAACGCTTGGGCTCAACTGATCCTCTCACCTCAGCCTCCTCAGTAGCTGGGACTAGAGACGTGTGCCACCACATCTGGCTAATTTTTAAAATTTTTTGGGGAGACGGGGGTTTCGCTTTGTTGCCCAGGTTGGTCCCAAACTTCTGGCCTCAAGCAGTCCTCTCCTCTCACTGCAGCCTCCCAAAGTGATCCACTCTGCCTGGCCAAAATAGTGCCTACCTCATGGGGTGGTTTGAGACTTCTGTAAGATTTTTATTTTGTTTATAGAGAAACAGTCTGGCTCTGTCACCCAGGTTGGAGGGCAGTGGCACAATCATAGGTCACTGCAGTCTCAAACTCCTAGCCTCAAGTAGTCATCCCATCTCAGTCTCCCAAAGTGCGGAGGTTACAGGCATGAGCCATCATCGCACCTGCCTTTTGTTGTCTTTGACCAAGCTATTTTACAAATCTGTAAATTGTAGGAAACTAATAGTAATGCAAATGATTCTTGTACTTGGAAGTACAATTGCATGTTTTTATTTGGTGGAGTTGCCAGGTTACACCTGCTGGCAGGTTGATTTCAGCACTCCTGGTTGCCTCTGTGTTCTTTGGATTTCCCTTTGTTCTCAGTTTTTACATCTTACTTATTCCCTCATTATTTGATGAGCTAAATAAAATCTTTGACACATTTTAATTTTACATTTGCAGGAGAGGCATGATTTTTCCTTTTTTCTAAAAATTACCTTTTCATACACAGAACTTCCTTTTGTTTCTTGCCTGTTATTAGTTTTGTCTCTTCACATACCTACGTGTCTAGCCCTGTGCCCTACCAATTCTGGCTCCTGGTTTCTCTTTCTCCTCTAGTTTGTTATCTCTAAGTCTGACTCCTGCAGTAACTGACTTCCTTCGGGTTCTCAGGACTCCCTCCTTGTAATGCCTGTGGGTCAGGTAGCCTAAGAAAGCGCACCATCTGACATGGTTTCCTTGCTCATCCTTTCCAGAATACACTTTCCTTTTCTTCTTTTCTTTTCTTTTCCTTTTTTTTTTTTTTTTTTTTTTTTTTTTGAGAAAGAGTCTAGCTCTGTTACCCAGGCTGGAGTGCAGTGGTGTGATCTCTGCTCACTGCAACCTGCACCTCCCAGGTTCAAGTGATTCTCATGCCTCAGCCTCCCCAGAACCTGGATTTACAGGTGCGTGCCACCACATCCGGCTAATTTTTGTATTTTTTTTTAGTAGAGATTGGGTTTTACCGTGTTGCCCAGGCTGGTCTTGAACTCCTGACCTCAAGTGATCCACCTGTCTCGGCCTCCCAAAGTGCTGGGATTATAGGCGTGACCCACCACACCTGGTCCCACTATTCTTTCTTCCACATTCACTTCTGGCATAATTTTCTCCTTGTCCTGAGTTACCATCACCTAATCTTTGTGTATCCAAATCCTTCCTATCCTTCCAGACCCAGTCCCTCTCTCCATGCAGCTGTCCATGGCTATCCCAGCCTGAATTACTTTATTCCTGTGCTGCTGAAATGCCTTGACATTTCATATCCCCCATGTGGCCTTCTTCATATACTTCCCGATATCATGTCATTTAAAAATCTCAACCAATTCCAGAAAGGGGAACACAATTTATATTTTTTGATGGAAGAACTATAAAGCTGGTTCTAGTCCATGAATTTGCTCTCATCGAACCAAAATGGGGTATGTGTGGGGGTGCAAGTAATATCTTTAGAAAGGGCTCCCAAGGGAGACTGTTGTGCATGACAGGGAACCAAGGAATGGGAGGAAGCCAAGCGA
Source organism: Chlorocebus sabaeus (assembly GCF_047675955.1). Classification (NCBI taxonomy): domain Eukaryota; kingdom Metazoa; phylum Chordata; class Mammalia; order Primates; family Cercopithecidae; genus Chlorocebus; species Chlorocebus sabaeus. Next base: position 60,838,828 of record NC_132925.1, read on the forward strand.
AGGTGAAGTCTCATGCAGAACCTTTCAGAGGCTGTGTTCAGCCTGATCCCACGGGAGCTCGGCAGCATAAGCTATGTGCAGAGTTGTCCTGACTGGGGAGCACCCCTGAGTTGTTGGCTGGAGGCCATCCAGGCACTTCCTGGGCATTGGTGAGTGCAAAGTGGCTCAAGTTACCTAAGGGAAGTCCTCAAAAGATCATCTGTGGGTGCTGGTTGCTGGAATCAAGATTATACAAGAACGAGATGCACAGAAATGTTAAACAGAAACCCGGAGCACCAACAGTGTCTACGATACTCTGCTTCCTAAGAAATTTTTAAAAATTGGTGTACAGTACACATAACATAAAATTCACCATCTTAGCCACTTTTAAGTGTACATTTCAGTGGCATTAAATGCATTCACATTGTCATGCTGCCGTCACCATTATCCAACCACAGAACTCTTTATCTTGCAAAACTGAAGCTACACATTAAACAACAACTCTCCATTCCCCCTCCCTCCAGGCCCTGACAACTACTTCTGTTTTGTATCTCTATGAATTTGACTACTCTAGGTACTTCCTATAAGTGGAATCATACAGAATTTATCCTTTTGAGAAACTGTAATATTTTTAGCAAATGCGAATGGTACTTTAAAAAGTAATGCCCTGAAATATTTACATCACAGAAATGGCCTCTCCAGGCTTTTCTTATTCTTATTGGGCACTAGAGACGCTTCTCCCTCCTGCCAACAATTTCAAATAACAGATTAAAAAATGGACCCAAGAGGACCCTGATTTATGTGGAACTCTATGACACCTCATCCTACAGGTGAGATCAAGCTGCCATAAAGTGCCAATTCCAAGGTTCCTCCCAGGCCTGGGACTCAGAATCTCCCATGCTGGGAGTATATGTTCTCTTTAAGAAGATTCTTTCCATGTGGATTTTATGAAGACAGAAAAGCATTTTCAGAATCACTAACCTTAAAAGGGTAGTTTTCAGCCTTGGGTTTAAACCACTGAATGCTACCTTGAAATGATGTTTCTCCCAGGACGCCATTTCCCAAAACAGGAAAGCAGAGCTGATTTTAATGATGGGGAAGTGAGGAAGAGGCCTGAGGACTCAGTCACATCTCACCTTTCTCTGCGATTCCTTCTCTGGCCCCTCAGAGCCCCAAGGCTTTTTGGAAACAGCTTGAAAACTAATGATCTAAAACATAGATATGGAAGTCTTCTTTCTCTACTCATGTGTGGTAGGTTGAAAAATAGCCCCTTAGAAGATATCCACATCAAGTCCCTGGAACTGTGAATGTGACCTCGTTTGGAAAAATGGTCTTTGCAGATGTGATGAAGTTAAGGATTTTGAGATGGGCAGATTGCCTGGATTACTCTGGTTGTCCCTAGATGCTATCATACATATCCTTACAAGAGCGAGGGAGAGGGAGATTCAGACAGAAGAGAAGACACAGACACACGGAGGAGAAGGCGATGTGAAGACAGGCAGAGATTGGAGTGACGCCACCAGAAACCTAGGAAGGCTGGGGCAGCCGCAGGAACTAGAGGAGGCAGGGAACGGACTCTTCCCTAGAGCCCTGGGAGACAGCACAGACCTGCCAGAATTTGGACTTGTAGCCTCTGGAACTGAAAGAGAATACATTTCTATCTTTTTAATCCATCAAGCTATTGGTAATTTGTTATAGCAGCCATTGGGAATTAATACACCATGTAATGAAAAATAATTTTCAGATGTGTTATAAAATGTCCATAGCCATTCTCTATGAAAACGATTGTTGAGTCTTGTCATCAGCCTCCCCTAGGAAGAAGATGGGCCCAGAATTAACATTTTGGATAAGCAGGAAAATGGAATCAGAAACCTTCCTTTCTTTTTCTTCCTTAAGGGAAATAATAACTATCTTTTCAGCTAATTTGATTTTCAAGTGTCCCCCTATCAACATAGGCTTTAGAGGAACTCTTATGTTAGGAGAGATTCAGATAGTTACAGAGTACAAGCCCTTTCTCCAGTCAAATTTCTCCGTGCAAGGACTATATTTTGTTTCTATGCCACGAATCCATTTACATAAGTTCTGTCTTGGGGAGATGGAAATATAAATGACTTGGAAAAAGAGGACTCTGTCTGCAGTAAGAGATAATGTACCTTTTTATTTTGTTGGAATTAAGCTATTACTGAGTCCACATAATATAAATATTTAAGCATTAAGTGGCATTTTATGCAAATCAATAAATGAGAAGGAAACAGCACTTGCAGAAAGATAAAATCCACTTTTGTGGAAGTAGCAAGGCCACTTCCAGTCAGTTCTTTTGTGCAGCATAATCAATAGGATGGCCATGTGCTGTAAAGCTCAAAAACTAAACTGACAAGTAAGTATGCTTGGTTCCTAATCATTCCTAATGCTGGTGTAGTACTTTTACAGCTTGCAAGATGCTTTTGTAGCCATTTGTTATGGGCTGAATTGTGAGCCCCTCCAAATTTCATATTCTGAAGTCCTAACCCCCAGTATCATAGAATATGATCTTATTTGTAAATAGACTCATTTCAGATGTTAATTAGATAAGATGAGATGAAGCTGAAATAGGGTGGTCCCCTAATCCAATATGACTGGTGTCCTTATACAAAGGGAAAATTTGGAGATAGACACACGTGGAGGAAAGATGATATAAAATAAAACAGGGAGAAGATGCCTGAGGCTTACAGAAGCTGCAAGAGAGATCTGGAACAGATGTCTCCTTCACAGCCCTCAGAAGGAACCAACTCTGTCAACATCTTGACCTTGCACTTCTAACCTCCCGACTATGAGACAATCAATTCGTGTTGTTTGAGCCATCCAGGTTGTGAGATTTTGTCATGGCAGCCCTAGCAAACTAATACATCAGTAGAGTTTAGGAAGTGATTTCATATCTAGAGACTATTTGCCAAGATCATCTAGAATGAATGCAGGATGAAAACCTGGATCTTCTGATTCCAGTAAAGTGATGTGAAAATTTCAGGTTCTATTGGGTTGAGGTACCAGAGCTGGGTCAGATGAGAGGAACCACTATTGCAGCTGAGGAATATAGTGGGATGACTTAAGTGGAATATCATCCTCTTCTAGCATTGAGACTAGAGAGGTTGAGAACCCTGGGCAGTTAGCATGGACCAAACACAGTCATGAACTTTGAGTCATCTTAAGCAGGTAGGTTATGGGGGTTTGCAGGGATGTGCAAAGTCTAACAAATAGCAATTGGTTTATAGGTCAGAAAGTGGCTAATGGCTGAAGAGGTCAAAGAGTTGATGAGTTAAAGCCAAGTCCAGCTTTCCGGCAGCCCAAGAATATACCCAGAATAGGGCAGGAGCCCTGTCAACCAAGCGTGGGAATCTCTGTGGGACTCAAGGGAGCATATTCCCAGAAGCAGGGGGTTCCCCCAAAGAGCATATCAGTTGTCCTTGCTCATGACTATTATCCACTTGGTGATTGCTTTTGTATGGAGACATGTTAGGGAAATAGTGTGTTGCAAAGAGGGCTGGATGTCAATTGACGTTCTCTCCTTGCCTTTGATAGGAGCCCAGGAGTGAGCCAACAACTGAGGACGACTGCATGGTCCCATGCTACCTTGTGAGGAAGATGTATATCTGATAGATAGAGGAGATCGGTCATGGACTGCTGCTCCCTGAAAGTCAGTTGTGTGTGTGATAATGAAATGTGCAGTCCAATGGGAAGCGTGGAAGGTAGATTCTTTGGGTTATGGGAATGGGAGACTCAGTCAGGGTACCTTAAGGATCCAAGGGTTTATCATATATTGATTCATGGATGAATAAAGAAGATGAGAATATTGGCCATGCAGTTCCTCCTCTCAGAAACTTGGTTATTGTTTGGATAGTGGAGGGATCTGCACCTCTCAATGACCTGGGTATCACACTGCCCATGAGCAGAGCAAGTACCCCAATTCCTACTCCTGTCCTCTGCTTCTCCTTCCCTCTCCTTCTGTGATTTCTGCCAAAGGAGGCTGCAGGAAACAAAAAGCCCAAAATGTGACACAGATACTATGGCCAGTGAAAGTTCTGGGGCAAGATAAAGAGTGTTTCCCAGGGAAGGCATGGAGAGGTAGATGCCTAGCCAATTTACTCTTTGAATAACAGCAGAAATATTTTGTTCTGAGAATTTGAGGTAACAAAAGTGAGCAAGCTACTGATTCAAATTTAGTTCATTTTTTTTTTAAAGAATTGGCTATGCACTATACTTGATGCTTTCACCTAACTTATTTAATTTTAAAGCTGAAAGTAGAATTCCTGTTCAAAAGAGAATTTAGGGAATGCTTGGATTGATGGCTTCTCTGGAACTCCTCCCCACACCCCACGTTTTGTGGGCAAAAGGCAGACATGGAAAGATCTGAAGCTCTGTGTAATGAAGCTGGTGAATGTCGAATTTCCAAAGACAGACTGAGAAGGAGGAGTTTTAGCATCCTGCAATTTAATCCTTGCAGTGACTCTGTGAGAGGGATACCCTTGCTATCTTTATATCACCAAATAGAAGACTGTGTGCAATAAGTTTTAGAAATCTGCACAGAGCCGTACAGCTAACTAGTGGCAGATGAGATTTAAAAACATTTCATTTGACAATAAAATTTGCACCCTGAATCATTAGGCTGTACTACTTAGAAATATTTGCCTGTTGATATATTTCTCATGCAATAACAACAAATAAATCCCAAATATCTCCAGGTAAATTTCCACTTGACTTGAAGAATCTAGCTTCCCTTTCCAGTGTTCAAGAAGTGAGTCTGGTTCGCAGAGATGCAACCTACATGGTGTTCTCGAAGCTGGTGATTGTGAGGCAGATGAGAGCCTCTGCTTTCTTTCCAAAGAGTGGGTATAACAGCAACAGGAAAAAATGGCATCACAACAGAGCTGCTTCTTATATTCTTGGCTTAGATTGACTTTGTAATATGTTATGAGCAAGAGAGGGAGGCTGAAAGTTATGTTGTTTTTGAGATAATGCAGTAAACTGGAATGCTTAAGCAATTTTCAGGGAAATTATTTACCAACAAAAAACAGAAAACAGATTCTGTTTAGTGAATTTAAGCAAATGTGTCTTTAATGTGGACTGGACAGCCTATTAGTAGAGTGGACTTAGCTAATTGTAAGCTTCTGGACAGACTTATATCCCTCAGGTCATTGGTAGGGAGAGATGGAGTGTCAAATTCCATTTGTGGTAGAGACCATGTGTTGAGCTCAAAAACTTACAAAAATCACTTTTAATTTGCTTCTGCTGTAAGCGGATTATATAGAATGTGATTTTCACGTTCTGAGGATCTTGCTTCTAACCCAGGCACTATTACTAGAGCTGTCACAGGGAAGGGAGATGCTCATGTTCTGCAAAGCCAAATCACAGTGTTTCCATTGAATTTAACAGCAGCAGAAGACAGGAGTGTTTTCTCTGGTTATACTTTGCTTTAAATCCTGAAGAACCTGGAGATATTACACACCTACCTGACTTTGAAAACGGAGGATTCCTGTGGGGTGTTTATTTCTTTCATAACTGCAAGATGAATTGATAGTGTGTGTGCTGGGAGAGAGGAAACAAATAGACCATTTCCAAATGCTTTTGCAATGAATATAACTAAACTGTCTTAAAAAACCAGCCTAGTCAAAATAAGTGCAATTATTTAAAAAAATAAGTCATCTTTATAGGAGAAGCAGTCTGAAAGTATAAGCTGGGAAAAGCTCTGTGTGTGTGTGTGTGTGTGTGTGTGTGTGTGTGTGTGTGTGTGTTCCTGTGTGCATTTGGGTGTCAGTCTTCAAAGGCTGCAGTTATGTGACAATGCTTCCTTAAATTCTTCAGAGAATTTTTCACTGTAATGTATATCAAATAAAGAAGGATAAGAAAATCTAGCAAACCGTTGTGTAGTTCAGGATGCAGCCTATACATTGTGCACAGGGTTCTTATGATGAAAAACATTAATTTCCCTTAGTTCCTAGGAGGGTTTTTGAACATAGGTGTCTATTCCCAGCTCTGTGGGGATGCATTTTTATGTATTTATTATATTCATAAAACCACAAAAACCTGGTCCCATTTAGCCTCAGGATGTGCTAATGTCACTTTAAAAATGCAGAATTAATAACCATTTAAAAATTTCTGGTGTTTTTGTATCTTAAAAAAAAAAGAAATTCAGGAAGGCAGGATAGAAGAAAAGAAAAATAGGAAACTAAAAACGTATCAAACTCACTGGCCAGTGGGGTAGCTTGAGAGCTGAGTCCCTCTCCGCTCGCTTCATAATGACCTTGTGTTGCACAGTAACATCCTTGGAACACAGTGGCTGCTCATTAAATATTTGTCTTTCTTTGGAACTGTTGGAAGAAGAAACCTACAAATTGAGTAGTAATGGCCATAACATTAACTATTATTTGTATATAGTCCTTTAGAGATTACAAGGCAAATGCCACACCATTAGACCCTGGTGACTGTTGGGGATTTGTCAGATAAAATGTGACCAGGGGTTGAGGTTGGATGGAGAGTCCAGGGAAGGGAAGACATTGGCCCTTCCTGGGTAATAACTGCTTGTTTATTCCCTGATTTCAATCATGGTTCTTTTACTATCAGTTGTTAAATTTTAAAGGTAAGAAATTAAGAAATGGGTCAGGTATGGTGGCTCATGCCTGTAATCCTAGCACTTTGGGAGGCCAAGGTGGGTGGATCACCTGAGGTCAGGAGTTCAAGACCAGCCTGGCCAACATGGTGAAATGCTGTGTCTACTAAAAATACAAAAATTAGCTGACTGTGGTGGCACGAGCATATACTGCCAGCTACTCTGGAGGCTGAGGCAGGAGAATCACTTGAACATGGGGGGCAGAGGTTGCAGTGAGCTGAGATTGTGCCACTTCATTCCTGCCTGGGCAAAAGACTGAAACTTGGCCTCAAAAAGAAAAAAAAAAGAAAAGAGAAGAAATTGAGAAATGAGTAAAAGTTAAGAACTTATTCCTTAGACAAATAAACACAACCAAAACTGTCTTTATTTTCAGGAGGTTAGTAGATGCCTTTCTGGCTAATTGTGGACCTGGCTTAGAGAATTCTGCCTCTTAGTTCTTAGTACAAGATGGACAATAAAGAACAGATAGCTAAGAGAGTGTGGGCAGTGATTTTGTACATCTACTTGTAGCTGTATGCCTAATACTTAGCATTTCACGTGGTGGGTAGAATGTATTCAGTAGATATCCATTGGATGAATGAATTAATGAAAATGTGACTGTATTTCTATAATTTGCCTTTCAACCAAGCATCTTAAAGTGTTATTATGGTCATCCCTTGATTGCTTAAGGATAGTTGTGGTTTTCAGGAATATCAGCAGAAAATATTCAATTCAGGTCAGTTTTTTGTTTGTTTGTTTTTGTTTTTGTTTTTCCTGTTGTATCCTCTTGTCTGACTTCTAACCAAGTGAGTACTGGCTCTAATGTCTCATAAGCAGCTTTGTGACTTTGAACAAATCTTGTCTTTGCTGAAGTTGAGATGCTAATTTAATAGCTTTTCTCCTGATCCCACTGGGATGTTGGAGAAAGGAAGTAAAATATGTGTGAATTTTACTTTAAAAGGGCCAAATATTTCTCAAAGTATTCTAACTTACCATTGGTGTGGTGCCAGTGATAAGACTTCACCCTGTTGATCATTGTAGGAGAGATATACCATAAGCTATTAAACATCAAGTGGCCAAGGTTTTGTCGGCCACATAGGGCATCATGTTTAAGTGATGTTTTGTAATGGTATTTTCTCAGGTAGATAATAAATTATAAAACAATACATTGGAAGGGTTGCTTATCTGCCCAGTACTGAGCCAGGGACCTCCTACTTCCTTCTCTTCTGATGTCTTCCTTTCCCACCATGCCACCATCATCATCCTAACAGGTTAGTTCAGAGTTTCTCACCAGAGTGATGATCTTGATAGTTGTCTTGCCCAAGACACTCCAAATGAAGTCTTTTTGTTTTATCCGTGTTGCTGGTTTGGAAGTTTAAGCTCCTCTCTATTTTCAAGGATGCCACTTAAGTAACAACTGTTGTTAAAATCACCGCATGTTCCTGTACATCACCACACCCATGAAGAGTCTCCTTCTCCCTTTTTTGTTTTGTCCTGTGATTAAAGACCCTTGCTGGCTCCATTATAAGACAGACTTGGGTTTAAATCCAAGGTCTGCTACTTACCAGCTGTATGTTCATGAGTAAGTTTTTAACCTCCTAAGACTCAGTGTTCTTGTTTGTGATGTAGGAATAATATGATAACCTCATAGGGTTATTGTAAGGCTTAAATCTAAAAAAAAAAAAAAAACAATAGCTTACATAGACAAGATAATGCTTATGCAGCACTTAGTACAGTGTCTGACTACGAGAAAGAGTTTTGTAGCTCTTTGTTGCCGTGATCTTGTCATTGATGCTGGAGACATTTGTTTGTTGAAGAAGCTGTCCTGAGAACAGTAGTCTAGCTGTGACTTTAGAGTGAGCACTGTGGCCTCACACAAAAGGCTTCCCCCAGGGCACTCCTGCTGGGCCTTCAGTCAAGCTTCAACTCAGCTTTCTGCCAACGCTTATAATCTGACACTCTGAGACTTTTTCCAGGAGACCTTGAGAATTTTTCTTCCTGGGTCAGGATGTACAGAAGCTTCATCAGGAGATGAACCTCTTAATATTCAAGGAGCTGATGAAATAAACTTTTTCTTAGAGTAAAAACTCAGCAAGAACCCCAGAACTCTCTACCTACCCACAAATAGCAGTTTCTAGAAACAGCTCTACACAAAAGGCTCCGTTTGGTCCATACTAACTTTGTTAGCCCCTGCTAGTGTCTCTCTTTGCTAATAGTTTAGTGCTTCTGTATTCGACAAATTGCCACATCAGAAACTCTTTTTTTTTTTTTTTTTTTGAGATGGAGTTTCACACTGTTGCCTAGGCTGGAATGCAGTGGTGTGATCTCGGTTCACTACAACCTCTGCCTCCCAGGTTCAAGTGATTCTCCTGCCTCAGCTTCCCGAGTAGCTGGGATTACAGGCGCCCACCACCACGCCCAGCTAATTTTTTGTGTTTTTAGTAGAGATGGGGTTTCACTATGTTGGTCAGGCTGGTCTTGAACTCCTGACCTCGTGATTTGCCCGGCTCAGCTTGGGATTATCCCAAAGGGCTGGGATTACAGGTGTGAGTCACCACACCTGGCCCCGAAACTCTTAATCAATCTCCTCTTTACCACTAGGCAAACCAGTTCTTTCTATCCCCTGTGTAAAGCACACTGCCTAATGGCCAGCTAATGCAGATTGTCCCCAGCTAATGGCCAGTTCTCTGTTTCGTCTTGGTACTTCTGTTCCCACCAGTGCAGTTGATTACTTGCCAAGAGTCAGTTGTGCTGCTGCCCATATCTATTTACGCCAGTTTTATTTGTTATGTAATTACATGCTTCGATTAAATGTTTCATAAACTGATTTAATATAAGCACAAAAAGAGAGTTGTTGATTCCATGAATGTTTTGGAAACAGTAGGGTTGAGTTGCTAATAAATGATGCTGAATTAGATGTGGGTGAGATAACACTAAAAGCTTTGGGGGTAGAAGGAATCATAAAAACTCCAGAGTCTGCACTCAGATTGTTCCACAAAGGTCTTTACATTCTCACTTTGCTTTAAAGAAATAAACTTGTAAATCCCAGGAGATGGTGCATGTAAGTTGTTCCTGCAGCAAAGACAATGTGAACTCTGTTGAACCTATGTAAAGTCAATCACACCACAAAACCTTGGCATCAAGAGCTTAGGATTGGATCCAGTTTATTCATTGTAAGTGACAATCAAAATTTAAGTTATGTATACATCATTTTAAAGGATTTTCCAATTTACCAATAGTCTCTGTTAACTGACCTACTACTCATTTTGTCACACTGCATAACAACCGAGCATTTCCGCTGCTCAAGGTGTCCCCTCCAAGTTACCTGATGCACCCACTGTCCACAGCACAAGCTCTGCGGAGACGGGCCAATGGTGGCAGTGGTTTGTATAGGCGGGTTCACCATCTCTGACCTGGTCTCCTTTGAGCTTACCTGTAGGGCCAAGGGTGCAGACTGTGACTAAAGAATATACATGTGGATGCCTTTTTATATTAACTAATATTTTATGGATAATATTTTACATACTGTTTTGTTGTATCTCCAAATAGCCCCCTGGGAGGTAGGAATTATTGTCACTGTTTTATAGATGGAGCTGCTGAGGTTCAGAGAAGGTAAATAACTTGGGCCCAGTCACACAGCAATTAGAGACATGGCTAAGGTGAGTCCTAGACTCTAAGCCCTATTATTTATCCATCAAGACTGATGTGCCTGATGATTTTGGTGGTAATGTTCAGTAATCCACTTGGTGCTGAGATCCACGCCCTGATGCCTTTAGCACTGAGCTCTAACCCAGTTTTATCTTCAGGTTCTCAACGATTGGACTAGATGTAGGTGGAGAACTTGATGCAGATCATTCTGAGTTTCCAAGTCAGGAATTTGTCACAGGAGCACAGCTCCTGACGAACCTCAGTTCCCCTCCATTCTCCAGCTGGCTGTGCTGCAGGGAAGCTGTGAGTGAGTGGACACACTAAAACATTCAAAGGGAGTCACCAGAAAAGAGGGAAATGCTGTTGGCAGCATGTGTCATTTGCAGTGTTGCAACACCTGCTCATTTTGATAAGCGTCTGTCAGAATTTCCATACTCCCCCTATTCATTGGGAAAGTCATTTGGCGAACTCTGGTCCCTCTGGTCTACAATTTGAGATATGGTATGTCAGTTTAGTTAGCATTGCTTTATCATGAAAATTATTGTTGATCATTTTGGGTTAGTATTGAACCAAATACACCTGCTTGTTTTTTGTTCCCTGGTCTACTTGGGAAAAAGCACAAGAGAAAGAACCTGACTTTTGATTAAAATCAGGGAAGAACCAAAGCCCTTGACAGTTTAAATTAACATTTTGTAAAATTTTGGCTGCAATCCACCACTATTGGAATCACCTGAGTGTCTTATTAACCACACACATTTAGGCTTTACCCTGGATATACTCAGTCAGACTTGGTAGAAGTGGAACCTGAGGTCACAAGTCTGAGAGTCACTAGTTTAAATGGGTTAGATGGAGCAATAAACACCTGTATCAATTTCCAACAACGGCTGTAACAAAATACCACAAACCTGGTGACTGAAAACCACAGAAATTAGGCTGGGTGCAGTGGCTCATACCTGTAATCCCAGCATTTTGGGAGGCCAAGGCAGGTGGATCACCCAAGGTCAGGAGTTTGAGACCAGCCTGGCCAACATGGCAAAACTCTGTCTCTACTAAAAATACAAATACAAAAATTAGCTGGGTGTGGTGGCAGGTGCCTGTAATCCCAGCTACTCTGGAGGCCAAGGTGGGAGAGTCACTGGAACCTGGGAAGTGGAGGTTGCAGTGAGCCCAGATCATGCTACTGCACTCCAGCCTGGGCAATAGAGCAAGACTGTATCCAAAAAAAAAAAAAAAAAAAAAGGAAAAAAAGGAAACACACACACACACACACACAGAGAAATTAATTTTCTTACAGTTCTGGAGGCCAGAAGTTTGAAATCAAGGTGTTGGCAGGGCCATCCTCTTTCTGAGGACTCCAGGGGCTGTTGTGTGCCTTTCTCTTAGTTTCTGATGTTGCTAATAACCCTTGATGTTCTTTGACTTGAGATGAGTAACTTCAATCACTACCTCAATATTTGCGCAGTGTTCTCCCTGTATGCCTGTGTGTCTTTTCTCCTCTTCGTATAAGGATACCAGTTATGTTTAATGGGATCCCACTCTGATCAAACTCACCCTCATCTTACTTTGATTACATTTGCACAGACCCTCTTTCCAAATAAGGTCACATTCACAGGTGCTGAGGGGTGGGCTTAAACCTGTCTTTTCTGGGGACACATTTCAACCCATAACAACGTTTTCTGAGAGGACCTTTATATCAATGAAAATTATACCTATTTACATCCTAATGTGAAAATTTAGCAGGATTTACGAGAAATAAGCATTCAACTCAAACTGGAGATATTACTTTTTATTTCACGATAGCCACTTGAAATTCTGAAACCTTATTTACAGTGTGCATTTAATCGTGAAACCTCCTTCACATAAAGAACTCTTAAATTTCTTATTTTAAAAAGTAATTTTTCTACTAATCAGAAAATAGTGGTGAATTTCTCTACTTTGCAACTTATCCTAAACACATGATTTAATTGCCACACTCACCCATTTATTCATTCAGAAATATGTATTACACCATCCCTTATATTCCAGGCACTGTTTTAGGTTTTGAAGATACAAAAGCAAATAAGTCACAAGTCCTTAGCATTGAGGGATTTGCATTCCAGTGGTGGGGACCAAGAAATACATTAGTATTACACACACTGTTGTGGCGAGTATTATGATCAAAGTAAAGAAAATTTGGCAGGTGGGGGAGGGAAGAGGATGGGCAAGGAAGGCTTCCTGGAGGGGCTAAATTTTAGTAGAGGTTTGAAGGAAAAGTAGGGATTTTCCAAGCAAAGAGGATAGGAAGGGTGGAACAAAAGACAGCTAGTCTATCTGTAAAGCCTGCAGGAGTTCGTCACGGTGGAGCAAAAGGGATGGTGAGCTGGCGATGGAAGATGGAAAGGTTGATGGGTCTACTATGGACTGAATGTGTCCCCCCAAAATTCATTTGTGGAAGTCCTAACTCCCATGAGATGGTATTGGAGGTGGGGCCTGTGGGAGATCCTTAGAACTAGATAGGTCTTGAAGGTGGTGCCTTTATGATAGAATTAATATTCTTCTAAAAAGAGGAAGAAACATAAGAGCTTGCTCTCTCTCTCTTTCTTCAAGAATATACACCGAGGAAAGGGCCCTGTGAGCACACAGTGAAAAGGTGACTGTTTACAAGTGCTAGGACCTGAATGTTTATATCCCTCCCCAATTCAAATAATGAAATCCTAAACCCCAAGGTGATGGTATTAGGAGGTGGGGCATTTTGGAGGTGGTTAGATAATGAGGGTGGAGCTCTTATGAATGGGATAAGTGCCCGTATAAAAGAATTGGAGGGAGGGGGCATTCCCTTTGCTGTTTCTACCATGGGAGGACACAGAAGATGGCCATTTGCAGAAAAAGGCCATCACCAGAACTCAATCATGCTGGCACCCTAATCGTGTACCTCACACCCTCTAGAACTGTGAGAAAGAAATTTCTGTTGTTTATAAGCTGGTCAGTCAATGATGTTTTGTTTCAACAGCACAAATGGACTAAGACAAAAGCTAGGAAGTGGGTCCTCACCAGAAACCAAATCTGCACCTTAATCTTGGACTTCCAGACCTCTGGAACTATGAGAAATAAATATCTGTTGTGTAAGCTCCTAAGTCTATAATTTGTTTATTGTTGTTGTTTTTGTTGCTAGAGCTGACTAAGATAGTAATGGACAATTCAGAGCCTGTGTCTACTGGATGATTTGCCCAAGTTTTTCTCTGGAACAGAGTTTGCTAAAGGTTGAACGGTATTCAATGCAAAAACCTATTAGAGAAAGTAAGTAACACCAGTACTTTCTGGTAAAGTAGTTTCTAAGCAATGCATATTACTGCACATTTCTTTCGTACAGATTCACAGGTCTTTCCCTATTGAAGACTCTAAAATATCCTGCAGAAAAGAAACCCATTTTAATGCAGCTTAGCATTTTCCAAACTTCTTTGATAGTGGAACTCCATTATGTAACCGTGACTCTAAGAGTTTTCTTGTCCTGCATTGGAATAGGCTAAGGGGATAGGGCTAGAACTGGATAAGGGAAACTGGGTAGAAACTCCTCCAAAGTGGCTCAAAAACAATGTCTTCATAGTCTCAAGTGTGAAGTTTTATAATGTTGCTGCTCTGAGTTACCAAATAAGACAGGAATAAAAGGATCATCAAAGAAAATTGTATTAAGGGATGTTAAAGATCCTACTAAGGTTAGGGATGCTTTTTTTTATATAAATAAAAACATATCGTTGTAAAGGAAATATATATGCATAGGTTTAAAAAAATTTTAAATAATATGTAAGTATATAAAGTAAAATAGAAACAATTTTTTTCATATTTATTTATTTATAAATTAGGTCATGCTCTAATCCCCGTTTTCCAAGTTGTTGTTTCACTTAACTATATATTTTAACTCGGTTTTTACATAGAATATCATCACATTTTGTTGGCATACTCTGAGTATTTCATCCACATCCTTAAAGATTTTAGAATTACTTATGTTTGGTTGTTTCCAATAGTGCTGCAGTAACTATCTTTAGGCATATATCTTTGATACCTGTGTAACTAGTTGCTGGAAGTAGAAATCCTGTGTTAGATGCATAGCAAACATTACTAGTTGCCCCTTAATATTCATTCTTTCCTTCTTCTTTAAAAATATAACCTCACATTTATTTCAGGGAGCAGAGCAGTCAGCCAAAAGACTACATTTCCCAGATTCCCTTGTAGCTAGGTATGGCCATGTGACTTACTTTTAACCAATGAAATTTGAGCTCAAGTATTATTTAATTTTTTTGAGCAGTTTCCTTACTAGTTAACTTTTCTTCATTCCTTCATTTTTCATGCTAACTGGACTTAGGAAGCTGTGGTGAATCATGGGGTGACATGCTAAGGTCACAGGGGAACAGCAAGACTAACAGAGCCTGGGCTTCTGAAAACTTTGAGCCACCATAGTATCTCTGAAACATTTGACTCTGGATTTCTTTTACACAAAGAGAACTAAGTTTCTATATTGTTTCAGCTACTATAAAAAGTTTTCCCTATTACACACTGTCACATTAAATCCTAACTTTTTCAAAGGAAATATGTATTGAAATATTTGAAAATAATATCTAAATGTCCTGAAAGGGGGCTGTACCTGTAGAAACGCTCATCTGCGATGAATGACATTGCCTGAAAGAAAGTAAAATTCATTACAAATAATGCAGTCTTTATCATGTTTATTCAAAAGAGTTTTAAGGGTTTTCAGGACCACCATTTTAAGCTTTCAAATATCCATAAATCAACACCATTCAGTAGAGAGGAAGTAGAGTCATACAAACATGTGTTCAAATCTTGACTTGGCCACTGAACAGCTGTGTGGCTGTTACCCTGAGCTAGTTTGTAATCTTTCAGAGCCTCAATTTCCTAATTTGTAAAATGGGGTTAATAACAGTAACTCCTTGGGTAATTATGAGGCATGAATAAGATAATGCATCTAACATGCTTAGCCTGGATAACACACTCCACAAATGTTAGCTGTTGTATGTAATAAACAAATTAAGTGTCTGCTTTTGTGAGTTATTGTGTGGGAGACAATTGTGGATGGCACAGTGCCTAAAATCAAGTAGCTCAATAGACTAGTTGGGATCACAAATACTGTAACCACTACAGTGAAGAAAGCAGGAATCCCAAAATAGAAAAATACACAATCACAGGAATGAAGGGAGGGGAAGATTACTTCTGTTTCGGGGCACAGTGCAAAGAAAATCATTGCAAAGCCTTTGAAGGATGGGGGAAATTCCAGCTGCCAGAAATATCAGTGGACTTCTTTGTAAACCAGCCAGCATGGCAGTAGCAAAAAGTTGGGATGGGAAGGCATGAGTTAGCTGGTGAGCCAGGTGGCAGCAGTGCGAGGAACATGCAGGGAAAACCCAGGGAGCCACAGCAGAAAGGTGAGGCCAGATCCTAAAGGGCTCTCACTGAACAGCTTGAATGAGTCTATAATGCACTGGAGGATCACTGAAGGGCTTCAGCATACATGTGAGGGCAGAGAGGCAATCAGAGGTGTGCTGTGCAAAAGCTACCTGGCACTGGGGTGCAGCATGGATTCAAAAGAAGTGAGACAGGAGGGGGCGATGGAAATTAATAGGATCACATCTCTGCACAGAGCATCCATCAGATAATTTTTTCTAATTACCATTTGGGGAAACCAAGAGGCAGAGCAGCCCTATGTCTTCCAAGATTGATAAATGAGTCAGTAACGAAACCATTGGCAAGTTGCCTTTGATTCCTTTTCCTTATCCACAGGGCAAGTTTGTCTCTTAGCAACACATTTTGAACTTGGCAGCACTCAAAGCTCTCTGTGAATGAATAAAGCAAAATGGAGGCAAATGTGAAAGTTATTTTGATGTGAGAAAGTGTAGATGCTGGGCCTGTGTATGCTGGGCATGTGCCGAATCCCTAAATCATAGAGAGCCCATGAAATGTACAGTAGGAGACTCAGCGCTCAGTAAATTGAAAGTTCCCTTCTCCCTGCAGTTGGAAAATAGGACATGGTTTTAAAATACATAAATTAGAGACTTATAGAGAGGATTGCCTACTTTGTTATTATAGAAAAGGACAGTCTTATATGAGAGGTGACTTTTCAAAGGATATAAAGAATACCTGTAAAGCTAAAATTTAAGCAGAATTGCCACTGCCTCAGCCCCATCATCTCCCTTGGTATGTGGGCTTGATGCATCTCAAAGGCCTGCCCTGTGTCTTTGTAATCAATAGGTCCATTGCTTATTGTTGTATTATATACAGGTAACTTTTTAATACTTTTATATTCTTATTCATTTAACACATTGATTGAAAACCTTGTCCTGGCCCTTGATGTATTTTAGGGATGACTTTGACATGGGGAGATTTGTTTTGAAGAAGGATGAAGAAAAGAGAAAAACTGTGGATAGAAGAGCAGTGACAAGGGTCTTCTTGCACCTGTCCAGCTAAGACATTATCAGAGCCTGCATGGTTTTCTATTGTGCATAACAAATTGTCACAAACTTAGCTGCTTACAGCAACACACATTTATTACCTTACAGTTTCTGTGGATCAGAAGTTCAGGAATGACTTAGCTGGATTGTCACCGAGGTGGTTTCGGGGTCTCTCGTAAGGCTGCAATCAAGGTGTTGGCTGGGTTGCATTGTCTTCTGGGGGCTTGACTGCAGGAGAATCTGTTTCCAAGCTCTCTCAAGTTATTGGCAGAATTTATCTGTTTATTTATTTTGCAGCTGTGATGCTAAGAGCTGCCCTCAGCTCCTGCAGGGGATTGGTGGGGAGACTTGGTTCCCTGCCACACAGTCCTCTTGACAGGCAGTTTATTATTTTTCAGCTCACCTTTTTAGGCCAGCAGTGCAGAGACTTGAAGTAAGTCTGGCAAGGAATCTTATAAAATGTAAGCACAGGAGGGACTTATTTTGATATATACTCTTTGTTAGAAGCAAGTCACAGGTCCACCTTCCCACATACACTCAAGGGGAAAAGATTACACAAAAAGATTACCATAGCATGTGGAGACTAGTTGGGGTCACCTTACAGTTGTTAAAGTAGATTCTTCACCAGGCCCAAAGAATCTCTGAGCAGACAAAGCCAGTGCCCTTAACTCTGAGTACATTGCAAAGATAAGTGAAACATAATTTGAGCTCTTTCTTGTAAATGTCTATATTAAAAAAAGGCAGAACTTAAGCTCAACCAATCAGAAACAGTCAACAAACTTATGTAAATAGAGACTTTCCAACAGGATAGTTCAAGTAAGGCAACTGTATAACTGTAACCAGTCAAATATTTTCTTTGCTTTACTTCTGCATTTGTTCTATAAAGCCTCCCCCTTGAGATCCTTCAGTGGATCCCCTAAACCACTTCTGGTTTGGAGCTGCCCAATTCATGAATTCTTATTTGCTCAAATAAATCCTTTAAACCTTTGTTGCTCCTCTGTTTACTTTTTAACAGAGTCTGTCCACCACAGAGGGCATTGGAATTAGAAGACAATTATTTAAAGTAAGGTTGGAATATATTTTATTTAACTGTCTATCCTTATTGCCCAGCACACAGTAACTAATGAAAAATGTCAACTTGATTGGGCTTCTTTCTTTGCTGATTGAATGTGAGGAGTGATGAAGGAGTAAGTGAAGAGGAAGCATTAAACATAACCTTGGGGTTTCTACTTAGGGTTAACTGGATGCTGATGCCATTAACGAGGACAGGAAAACAAGTGAAAGAAATGGAAAGAAATGTCAAAGGTTAGGGATATAATAGGTTAACTTTGAGACACTAGGTGAAGGAATCTTACAGAGCTTCTTAAACCTTAATGGGATATGGGGCAGTTGGAAATTGTATTTTAATGATTCTGATTCAACAAGTTGACAGGAGGCCTGCTATATCTATTTATAACAAGTTCTCGGAGATGCCAGTGGAGTCTCACTTTGAGTAGCAAGGCTCAAGAGCAATGGGTTTCAAACATTTTTGCTTCTAAACTACCTAAAGAATTTTGGAAATCTACTCTCTTGCACATCTCTAAGTTGACAGCTGTTATTTTTTATTGTGTTTAAACAGTTACAAAGGATAATTTCTAGCCTGTTGTAGTGACAACATATCTTAAATAACACAGTTATATCCTTCTGTATTAGTTCATTTTCATTCTTCTTTAAAGAAATACCTGAGACTGGGTAATTTGTAAAGGAAAAGAGGTTTAATTGATGCACAATTCCGCATGACTGGGGAGGCCTCAGGAAACTTACAATCATGGCAGAAGGCAAAGCAAACACATCCTTGTTCACAAGGCAGCAGGAGAGAGAAGTACAGAGTGAAGGGGAAAGGGCCTCTTATAAAACCATCAGATCTCATGAGAACTCACTCACTATCATGAGAATAGGAAGGGGGAACTGCCCCTATGATGTAGTCACCTCCTGCAAGGTCCCTACTCCAACACGTGAGGATTACATTTTGGATTACAATTCAAAATGAGATTTGGGTGGGGACACAGAGTCAGAACATATCACTGTGTCTTAAATGAATCCATGAGCCTATGAAACATAGTGATTTGTTTTCCATTATCATCTATTTAAAATACACTTGAAGGCCAGGCGCAGTGGCTCATGCCTGTAATCCCAGCACTTTGGGAGGTCAAGGTGGGCGGATCATGAGGTCAGGAGATCGAGATCATCCCTGGCTGACATGGTGAAACCCCATCTCTACTAAAAATACAGAAAATTAGCTGGGTGTGGTGGCGAGCACCAGTAGTCCCAGCTACTCAGGAGGCTGAGACAGGAGAGTGGTGTGAACCTGGGAGGCGGAGCTTGCAGTGAGCCGAGATCGCACACTGCACTCCAGCCTGGGCAACAGAGCGAGACTCCATCTCAAAAAAAAATAAAAATAAAAATAAAAAATAAAATAAAATACACTTGAACAAGTACAATATACTTATATTTAAAATATAGTTAAACAAGTTTTTCTTCCACAGCCAAAAAAAGAAAAAAAAATACGTCATTCCTTTCACTCATATTTCATTCTATGTTTCCCCACAAAATTTTATCCTAAAGTGATAAATTTTTGTGTTGAAAGTTTTTTAGTATTCTGTCTACTTAGCTACCATAAAAATATGCATATAAATTGAAATTTTGAAAAGATCAAAGTTTTTTTAAGGCTGTAAGGTCCAAATGTTAAAAAACTTTCTTCTGGATTAAGTTGTTTGTTTCAATTAGTTGACAACTGATCAAAATAACACCTAATACACATTTCAATAAATACTAAATATAAAATGATTATATTGGAAATCTTTATATTCCAATCTTTTAATTAGATGATTGAGACTGGTTTCCTTTTTAATTAGCTCATGTATTAATAAAGATTACTTATTGCTGGAATGAGAGATGATGCAGTATCAATTCTCTGTCATTTTTCTGTTTGTTTTTTTCTTTTTAAGGACAATGTTACTCAAGTCTGTGAATACCTTTACAGATACATGCCAAAAATCACATAATAATTTATCATCAAACTAATTTTTAATGATGTGTTAGTGGTCATATTTATTAAATTCTTCATATTTGCTGAAAGCAAAAAATTGGAGATTACCAGGTTTATCTTATAGTGGTAAGATCAGGATAGATGAGAGTTATGCTTTTCTTTTGTTAAAATGGAGAAAAAGGGGGCGTTGGGAGGGTGGAAAGAATATTGCGTAATGCTGACTGCAAGCACTTTCTCAGGCAGATAGGTTAGGCGAAAAGCACGTGTAGAAATTGAGGATCCGGAAATGTCTTCCCTTGAAACTATTTGTGCTCACATACCCTTTGGAATGTCTGTACATTGAAATGTCAGAGGGCAGAGATATCCCAGTTTGAAGATTGCTGCAGTACAGAATTGAAAACGTGTAGAGCTCAGGGAAGGGGCTGGCCTGAGAGTAAAATTAGGGGATATACAGACAGAAATTTAGGCATATTAAAACCTTCATTGCATAGACCCTATTAATTCTGAATTTTGGAGGTAGAGTCTGGATGGAAGGGAATTTTGTTCTATATATGAAAGGAAGAAAAGTGGTTAGCAAATGACATTGCAGAACAGGTTTATATGGAAAGGGGTCTTGATCCAGATCCCAAGAGGGGGTTCTTGGATCTCACATAAGAAATAATTCAGGGCGAGTCCACAGTGTAAAGCAAAAGCGAGTTTATTTATTAAGAAAGTAAAGTGGTGAAAAAATAGCTACTCCATACACAGAGTAGGGCGTTCCTGAAAGTAGAGAAGGAATGTGTTCACTTTCAGTACAGTGTTTGTTTAT
This sequence comes from Chlorocebus sabaeus, assembly GCF_047675955.1. Lineage (NCBI taxonomy): Eukaryota > Metazoa > Chordata > Mammalia > Primates > Cercopithecidae > Chlorocebus > Chlorocebus sabaeus. The sequence continues at coordinate 60,859,347 of NC_132925.1, forward strand.
ATATAGAATAAAAAAAGATCATGAGGAAGTGCATTATGTTACAAGGGTTTGTGATAAAGGATTAATATCCTCAATTACTATATTTTGCAAGAATCAATATTATTTTTAAAGCAAAATTAGGAGGCTTCTGTTCTCAAGGTATCAGGATATCAGGACACTCTTAAGCCTGGGTCTGTTTAGTAAACGTTATCAATCTGTTCCCTTAACTGTACACATTCAGAGGCTAGGAATACCTAACTTTTTGGCAATGCAGCCCAGCAAGCCCTAGCTTCATTTTACCCAGCACCTATTTAAAATGGAGTTTTTCTGGTTCAAACACATCTGACAGAAGCACACAAAGTACCTTCAAATGCCTCAGGACATTCATGTGTAAATAAATAATTGATAAATGACTGTAAGCCACCGTTATCTATTTGTTAGAGTTGGTTCTCCTCTCAGCAACTCTTCCTCAGCTCAGTTCTAAGTTACTCAGTGTAGACAGTGTGCCTGAGGTAATAAAACCTCATTACCTTAAAAAAAGACAGGAAGTGAAATTTGACCCTTTCACTCAATCTACCTGTCCCTCTCTTGCTATGTCTGCTACATTTATGTAGGTGTTTAGAAGTTTCTTTCAACATCAAGGTATCTTGATTGTACAAATTGGTCATCCTTTTACGTTATATAAAATAGACCGAGTCACACTTTTCCTTTTTACTTTTATTTTGAACAGATCCTTGGAAAGACATACCCAGATCTGCTTATTTTTGTAGGGATACCGGGTGAGAGAGAGAGAGTGAGAACTTCTACTTCCAAATTGGTATGAGAGCTCTCCTTTATTTGCATCTTGATCAAAGCATTGGTAAGAGAATGCTATAATCCAAGGCTGGGGAATGGCTGCCTTAGCTGAACAAGCACAAGGAAAACAACTACAGGGTTGCCAGCCACATTCTAAAGCTAAATCATCATTCTCAGAAAGTCTTATCTGTCTCCCACATCCCCAGGTCTATTTTGTGCCCACCTCTGTCATTTCTTTGTGCTTTTCTCTTTCTGAGCAGCAGGCTTTTGCCTGCCCTATTGGTATCTATCTTTGATCAAATACCTTGTGACATTTAAGCTTAAGCAGCAAGATATTCCTGAGAACAACTATGGTTCAATATTTTCCATAGAACTAATAATAATTCTGCTGCCTTAAAAACTATAAAGAGCAACTGATGCCTCATGGAAAATGTAGAGGAGATTGAATTTTTTCAGTAGAGTCACAGGGCTAGAAGAGACCTTTCTTTGTTCCTATAAATCCATCCTGGATGTTTTCTTCTCCCTCACCCCACTCCCACTTTCATGAGAAAGTTACAGGAGGCGTAATAAAAGGTTCTAGATTCTGGCCTATACATTTGTTATATCTCCTCTCCCCACTTCTGTCCTATTTCTCCTCTTCTGACCTAATACTCATGTGCACCCTTCCCATTTAAATAGGTTAGAGGTGATGCCCACACTCCGAAGCAGTAAGTCAGCAGGGAGAATAACTAGGTTCAAAACTCCAGTTCACTGCAGACCTTAAATGCAGAAAAGCAAAGCTGTTTTTGCCTAATACATCTTTTATCTTTTCTTCATCTGCCAATGCATGCTTGGCATTAGGTAAGGGCTTAATTCTTAAAATTGGATGCAGAATTTTGCATGTTAATGCATTTTTCTCCCTAGCTTTCATGAGAACCTTGAAGAGAGAAATTTCTCCCCAAAGATAAAAAACTGCTAATGTGATGGGCTGTTTTTCCTCTGTGGCATCGAGTGACTTTTCGGATTGCCCTCATGAAGTGAATTCAGGGCACCTCTAACACCTTGGAGATTTGAGAACTTCAGCTAAATAAAGACCAAAGTTTGCCCTCTGCCTATGTTCCTTTGGAGCAACTGTTCTCTTTAGCTCCAGACAATTTCAATTGTTTTTTTGTTTGTTCATTTGCTTTTGTTTGTTTTTTTGTAAAATATCAAGTGGAGATCATGAGAATATTTCTTCGAGGTCTGCTGTGTAACTGGAAAATCCTGTCTATATAATCTGATACTAATTCACTAGTATCTAAACACTACATCTCCCCCAGCATTTATTAGGTCCTTGCTATGTGTCAGGCACTATGCTAAGCGCTTCATGAGCATTATTTTGCTTAATTCTTTTATAACCGTACTAGGTAGGCATGATGACCATTCCCGTTTTGGATATTGGGATATTGGCACAGAGAGGTCAGGATCTTTCCTATAGTCACACAGCTGATATGTGAGAAAGCCCACACTCACACCCAGACAACCTGTTCATGGAATCCGGGCTCTGGTTTCTCGAGGTGTTCCTGTCATCAGCTGTTCCTGGATGACATCCATAATGGTATGATCAATCTAGCAGGCAAATGAGAAAATGCAGATATAGCATCAGAAGGCTGGCCTTGGAGAGGGAGCATTGGGTTGGGATCCTGGTGTCAGAGGCACTTGAATCAGAGCAACTGCATCTTGAATAGGAGTTGGGTAAAATCAGGCTGAGACCTACTGGGCTGCATTCCCAGATGGTTAGGCATTGTAAGTCACAGGATGAGATGGGAGGTCAGCACAAGATACAGTTCACAAAGACCTTGCTGATAAAACAGATTGTATTAAAGAAGCTAGCTAAAACCTACCAAAACTAAGATGGCCACAAGAGTGACCTCTGGTCGTCCTCACTGCTACGCTCCCCCCAGTGCCATGACAGTTTACAAATGCCATAATAATGTTAGGAAGTTACCCTATATGGTCTAAAAAGGGGGAGCATGAATAATCCATCCCTCGATTAGCATATAATCAAGAAATAACCATAAAAAATAGGCAACCAGCTGCCCTCAGGTCTGTTCTGTCTAGGGAGCAGCCATTCTTTTATTCCTTTACTTTCTTAATAAACTTGCTTTAATTTTGCTCTAAGGACTAACCCTAAATTCTTTCTTGCACAAGATCTAAGAATCTTCTCTTGGGTATATCCAAGGTACATCCAGGGTAATATTAGGATAGTTATTTACTATTTCTCTGCAGGTTCCTCTAAAACATGGAAAGTTATTATTTTAAAAATTTATTTTTTATTATTCAAGTTAAAGAGTAGATATCAAGAGCTTGGATGAAGGACATAATGATGATGGTAATGATACCAATATCAATGCATCTGTAGATTCAGAGTAAAGGCCTGAATGCAGAAAAGCCTCAGGTTTCCTTTGTGATAAAGATTCCTTTGTCAGGATTACTTTGAGCATGGTTCTTATTGTCAAGAAGTAAATTCCAGTCTTTTCTTCAGAGATCTCCTATTTCTCTCTTTCTCTCTCTCTCTCTTCCTCTCTCTCTCTCTCTACCCCCCTCCCCACCCCCTTCATTTCTTTCCGCCTCATCCTTCTCCCTCCCTCTCCTTCCTCCCTTTGCCCCTCTCCTTCCCTCTTTCCCCTCCTTTCTTTCCCTCCCCTGCTCCCCTGTCTTGGATTACAAAGACAGCACTGTGCCTGGGAGAGTGCCGAAGGGGTGCAGCGGGAGATGAGAATAAGGCCAAATAAGTTTTAACAAACTCAGTCTCTTTTTGCAGCTGCTGTTTGGAAAGCAGGCTTCCTGCCATTCTGGGGCTGAACCTGCCAAATGCCTTATCCTGGGCTGAGCCCCAGGACCTCAGCCACAGACTACTTTCTATGGCATTTCCAAATGCAGTCCCTCAGCTGTGCTGCAGGCAATAAATATCTCTTTCTGTAATAGGGAAATGGGCCCATGAAATCTATCTGTTCATCCTTCGGAGCCTCCACTGGGCTGCCTCTTTATTTTTCACCAAAATTGCATTATTGCTCTCTAAGATATAATCTGGAGACATTTATCAAGTGCCTGTGTGTCAAAGTTCTGTTCGAATAGTCTCAAATTCTCCAAGAGAAGAATCAATAGAAAATTGTAGTCAGATGACTGATTAGCAAGATAGTATAGAAGATACATATTTTTTCCCTAGAGACTGTAGCCTGCTCGACTCCTATCACTTAAATTTCCTAGCCCCTTATTATTAAAGATAGTCACTCCAGGTCTTAAGGTTAGAAAAGTTAAATTTATTTTCTTCCCATTAAAAGATAGAACTAGGACCACTATATAAAAGTAATTTGATGTGTCAGATAAACCACATGATGATAATACCAATAACAATATGAATTATTATCATTTATTCATACATATTTTGTGGGCCAGGCAAAATATATGAAATTTCTCCTTCTATATCATCTCATTTAATGTTTACAAACAGGCTTGCCAAATAGCTATTGTTAGCTGACTTTTAAAAATAAGAAAACCAAAGCTAAGAGGCTTTAGCCTTTATTTTTTCTTCCTCATATTCTACATGTTCAGTTTAGATGCTAAAAAATAGACATTCTCATATACTGTTGGTAGGAGTGTAAATGTGACTGTAGATAGTTTTTCAATGAATCAAAATTGAATGTAAGTATAACATATAACCTTTTTCAAAAAATAGACTATATATAGCTATACTTATGCATGTGTGTATATATGTGTGTGTGTATAAACAACAATTACATTTATTTTTTCTTTGGGCAAACATTATGGAAGGATACACAGGGTTGTCTCTAAGGAATGACCCTGGAAATGGAGTAGAAAAAGAGGGCTTTTGTTTGTAACTTTATGCTCATCTGAACTTTTGATGTATTACTTTTTGCCAAGATTATATATTACATTTACAGTATAAAAAACTAGTTTAAAATGAAGTGAAAATAAGCGTAATCTTTGACTCAGCCATTATATTCTTCGGAGTGTATCCCAGGGAATAACTAGACAATTGTATAGAAGTATGCATAGAAGGGTATTGATATGGTTTGGATCTCTATCCCCACCCACATCTCATGTTCAATTGTAATCCCCAGTGTTGGAAGTGGTGCCTGGTGGGAGGTGATTGCATCATGGGGCGTGGATCCTTCATGAATGGTTTAGCACCATCACTTTGGTGCTGTTCTTTTAATAGAGTTCTCATGAGATCTGGTTGTTTAAAAGTGTGTGGCACCTCCTGCCTCTCTATCTTCCTCCTGCTCCAGTCATGTAAGATGTGTCTGTTTCCCCTTTGCTTTCTGCCATTTGTGAAAGTTTCCTGAGGCCTCCCCAGAAAAGCTGCTATGCTTCCTGTACTGTGTGCAGAGCCGTGAGCCAATTAAACCTCTCTCCTTATAAATGACCCAGTCTCAGGTATTTCTTTCTAGCAGTGCAAGAACTAATAGAGGTATTCATTAGACTATCATTAGAGACATCACAATATCTATTAACAGATGTCCAGTTAAATAAAATATGATACATCCGTACAATGGAATGATATCACACAGATTTTAAAAGTAAACAAATAGATCTATGCATATTGAAATCAACTTCTCCACAGGCAAAGGCCATCAGGAACACACCTATAGTTGAATCAGTGGGTTGATTACTCATTGCAGTGAGACAGAATCATTCCATGGGGGACTGTGGGTTATGTGAGTAAGAGGGTGTCCAAAAGAACTTGACCAGGTTTTTATTTTAAAATGGTTCATTTGTCAATAGTGAGGAGCGGTATGGTAGGGCTTAAGAGTTGGTTCATGGAGGCTGGGAAGGTGATTGTTGTGTTAAGTGCAAGTGAGGGTGCATTGTACTGTGGTGATGGCCTTGGGAGTGGTGATAAAGGGCTTCATTGGGTAGATATACAGGAGTACCCTAGAACTTAAAGTATAATAACAAAAAAAAATTACACTGTATCCATTACTGGGAGTACTGGACAGAAAACGTATACACAGAAATCTTGGGAGGAAATAATGAGAGCATCTTATGGAAACCCCAATCTTAGTACAGCAGAAGTTGCCCAAGGTTGATGGCATTATCATCTTATCTGACGTATTATACCATTCCCCAAACTGCATCTCTGCCCCTCCCTTCCGCACCCATTTACAGAAGACACCACTGATTGATCAGCATTCCCAAATACACCCCTCTGACCCTCATTTTCCTCACATGGAAAATGAGGATAGTAATAGTTCTTTTTTTTTTTTTTTTTTTTTTTTTTTTTTTTTTTTTTTTTTTTTTTTTTTTTTTTTTTGAGACGGAGTCTCGCTTTGTCTCCCGGGCTGGAGTGCAGTGGCCGGATCTCAGCTCACTGCAAGCTCCGCCTTCCGGGTTTACGCCATTCTCCTGCCTCAGCCTCCCGAGTAGCTGGGACTACAGGCGCCCACCACCTCGCCCGGCTAGTGTTTTGTATTTTTTTAGTAGAGACGGAGTTTCACCGGGTTAGCCAGGATAGTCTTGATCTCCTGACTTCGTGATCCGCCCGTCTCGGCCTCCCAAAGTGCTGGGATTACAGGCTTGAGCCACCGCGCCCGGCCGAGGATAGTAATAGTTCTTATTGCCTAGAGTTGTTTTGAAAATTAAATGAAACAGTGCATGTAAAGTGGTAAGCACAAATGCGTATTAGCAGTTGTTATTGTTGCTATTATTATTATTATTTGTAATCTGTAGGGGTTTGAGCCAAGTGCAGGGCCTTCTGCATATACCAGCTTCAGAGACAAACCACTGATTGATCAACGTTTTCCAAATCAAGCAGCCTCTAAGCAGCCTGTAAGAACTGTTCCAAGCCTCTAAGAACACATCCTAAGCAGCCTCTAAGAACTGTTCAGGATGATCGTGCATGAAAATGTCTATCTGCCACCTTGCTTAATTAGGGGAGTGATTATTTCACAAGTGCTCTTATTGATTAAGTAGATCTCCTATGGCTTCATCTCTCTCCCTTGCACCGGGCAATCTGAGCATCTGATGGCAGAACTGGAAGAGGTAAAAGAAAACTCCGTGGACACTATGGACATGTTCTGTGTTATTTGGATCCAGACCGGTCTGAATTTATCAAAAGAGATTAACATGATGTAAACCAAGGGGGGAAATGAAGCATGTTCATTTTGGACTGAGGGAAAAGTTTATCATTGTAATGTATCTTCAGATTTGGTTGCCATGCAGGGGAATTTACTGTTCTTTTGATCTTTTTCTCTGTTTAAAAAGACATGTTGACTAGGAGAAGAATGGAGTAGGTGAAGGACCCCTAACATTATTAGTGTGCTTGTGAACATCTGATATGCTAATAGGCAAAGTGGGTGGAATGGAATTGCTCTTAAATAAGTAAAAAACTTAACATTCAATTACCTTTAAAAGTGGGTGTAGTTTGGAGGGTTTCATTTAACACATTGCAGGTAAAATCTAATTTTGTTTTTTTAAACTTTCCTTTGCTAATGCAAGGCAGGAGAGTTTTTGTGTGTTTAAATAGACCAAAGTCTCACTAGGGAGAGTCAGAGGTCTGGGGTTCTCATATTTTGGAGATAGTAATTTGATTTTCCTAGGATCCTGTTTTTTTAAGCAGAAAAATGTGGTAACAGTGTCATCCAGTCACAGCCATGGAGACGACCCAGTAGAGATTCACAGAATTTTGCAAATCCTCTTCTGTCCCAGGAGATGAAACTCCCTTCCCATCCAAAGTACCCACCCAAAGAGAAAAGTATCCTAGGACTTTTGCTTCTTCCAGAAATTACTTCAGACACCTCCCCCTTTCATGCTCTCTCTCTTTCCCCTGCTGTTTCATTTATTCTGGTTGTAGCAATGCAGGGGAAACCCTTTGTGTCATGCAGGGGCTACGAGCATGCTCTCTGAAGCCACACAGCCTCCCAGTCAGTCTAGACACTGCTATTGATGAACTGTATGATCTTGATTATTTCACTGAACCCCTTTGAGGTTTCCCTTACAAAGAAAATGGGGATAGTAATAGTTCCTACTGCCTAGTGTTGTTTTGAAGATTAAATGAAACTGTGCATGTAAAGTGGTAAGCACCAAATGGGTGTTAGCAGTTGTTATTGTTGCTATTATTATTACTGTTACTTTTAATTTGTAGGGGTTTGAGCCAAGCCCAGGTCCTCCTGCATGTGCCAGCTTCAGTACCTGCCCCAGCAGTCCCCATTGGGCACTGTGGCAGTGGTGGTGATGGAGGAGGAGGTGGTGGTGAAGAGGGGAAAATGTGGATTAAGCAGAGGGGGGCGAGGCAGGAGGAAGGCATGATGGGAGAAAGACAATAGGGTTACGCTTTGTGTCCCTACCCAAATCTCATCTTGAATTGTAATTCCCAGGTGGTTAGGGAGAGACCTGGTGGGAAGTGATTGGATTATGGGGGCAGTTTCCTACATGCTGTTCTCATCTCATGGTAGTGAGTGAGTTCTCACTAAATCTGATGGTTTTATAAGGCGCTCTTCCCCGTTTTACTCCTCATACTCTTTCTCCTGCCACCATGTGAGAGAAGGTCTTAGCTTGCTTCTCCTTTGCCTTCTGCCGTGATTGTAAGTTTCCTGAGGCCTGCCCAGCTGTGTGGAACTGTGAGTCAATTAAACCTCTTTCCTTTATAAATTACCCAGTCTCAGGTATGTATTTATAACAGTGTGAAAACTGACTAATACAAAGGGAGAGGCTGGAAGAGCACCTAGAATCAGGAAGCATCACACATTGAAACTGTGATTACTGAATCTATGAATCAGAGAGCTTTCTTATCCAAGATGCAATGTCACTGTTGAATAATAACTGATAATATGAAATTTTCTTTTAATGCCTAATCACACTTGAAACATAGTGTAACAAAGAGCTTTCACCCTTGGCATTTAGAATACTTAAAGGGTTTAATAATAAGAACAATCATTTCTGAACAATAGCACCTGGACCAGTTGAAAAGAAATACTGCAAATAGCTGGTCGAGTCAGAATGCAGGAAACCACTGAGAATGTTAACTATCTGACCTGCCCATACAGTGGCTGGCATGGCACTTATCTCCACATGCCTGATTAGACAATTGTAGTTATTTGCTTTCTGTCAAATAAACCTGGATTCTTAGTAAACAACCTGATTTATGTCTACTGGAACTCAAAATAGAATCAACAAAATCAGGATATAACTGCTTAGGATTGTGTATGAGTAGAAAACTGGATCATTTTTTCAGGCCTGGAATCACCAAACAATAACTACTTTTTAAGTTTCTATTTACCAAGGGGTAGCATGGAGCTGCTTAATAGGCATAACCCTTGATTTTAAGGAAGTTTTAATCTTCCTGCCAGGCCAGTGGGAGTAGTTATTAGGAGTCAGACAGCCCACATTCAAATTCTGGCTCTGCCATTTACCAGCTTTCTTATCTTGAGAAAATCATTTTATCTCTTTGTGCTTCTCTGACAATAATAATGGTATCTACCTCACAGGGATGTTTTGAAAATGAAATAAGTTGATATCTGTATAGCGGTTTGCCCCAGATACAGGCAAGAAGCTGCAGCCAAGGCGGGGCATGCATGGTTCATAGAGAGTTTAGGAAGAATAATGAAACCAGCGAATCATCTGGATGCTTTTTATTATCATCCTGCAGTTGAAATTCTAAACAATATCATTGATAACATACTCCCCATTGGGGATCGGTAGGAAGAACTGTGCCTGTACAGAAAGCCCTCAGTGCATTGTCCCCTGCTATTATTTTTCCTTGAAGTTTCAGGTCTCATCATTGACTCAAAATCCTTCACTGGCTCCCTACTGCAAGCAGAAAGGTGGTTCAGACTGAGCCTGCCATTCAAGGCCCTCCATATCTGATTCCAGCACATATCTTCCTAATCATAGACCCATGGAGCATTGTCTTTGAACTTTCAGGGAAATGAAGAGTTGTTTTTCCCTGAAAGCTTCCAGTTACATGTGTATAGCATATTGCTTCTTTTATCTCTTCATGACCAAAGAACACATGGTCTCCAAGATCTAACCAAAATGAAGCCTATTCTTTTTGAGATGGAGTGTCCCTCTGTCACCCAGGCTGGAGTGCAGTGGCACCATCTCGGCTCACTGCAACCACCTCCCGAGTTCAAGCGATTCTTCTGCCTCAGCCTCCTGAGTAGCTGGGACTACAGGCATGTACCACCATGCCCAGCAAATTTTTGTATTTTCAGTAGAGATGGGGTTTCTCCCCTTCTCTACTGGCCAGGCTGGTCTTGAGCTCCTGACCTCATGATCCACCTGCCTCAGCCTCCCAAAGTGCTGGGATTATAGGTGTGAGGCTCCGTGCCTGGCCAAAATGAAGACTATTCTAAATTTTTCCATCAAAATTATTGATATTACTCAGAACTTTCCCAGCATTTCATCTCTTTTTGTCATGGGATTGCTTTTCCTTCTTTCCACCTAATTACATCAACACTTTCTGTCTCTCACTGTACTCTAATTCCTGGGGCAGAATCTAAGGCAAATTAACCTTTGATTTCTCACAGTACCTTACACAGTACTTTACCACTACTGAATATGAATAAAAGCATGTTGAATGAATGGGTTCCAGGAACTACTATGAAGTGAACTCCAAAGCCAGTCTTCCTAAGGGGGAAGACTCACACCTTGCCACCATGATCACCACTCAACAGAAACACTCTACAAGGCAATGAGCCACACTGCACATTTGATTTGGCTGTTTCCAGAGATTTAGAAATTGGATAGTATGCTAAGGATAACCAGTTGTATAATTTGTTTTAAAAACTTGTTTTTTTTTTTTTGGCTGGGTGTGGTGGCTCACGCCTGTAATCCCAGCACTTTGGGAGACCGAGGCGGGTGGATCACGAGGTCAGGAGATTGAGACCATCCTGGCAACAGTGAAACCCTGTCTCTACTAAAAATACAAAGAAAATTAGCCAGGCATGGTGGCAGATGCCTGTAGTCCCAGCTACTCTGGAGGCTGAGGCAGGAGAAAAGTGTGAACCATGGAGGCGGAGCTTGCAGTGAGCTGAGATCGTACTACTGCACTCCCGCCTGGGCAACAGAGCGAGACTCCATCTCAAAACAAACAAACAAACACAAAAAACTTATTTTTTTAAATAAAGATGGTCATTCAAGTTGCAAATATTGAGTGCTATATATATAGCAAGAATGCATTAGAGATGGCTCTGAAGATAGAAGATATCATCCCTGCCTCTGAAGCTTACAGTCTGGTTGGTTAAAAAAAGTGTATGCTAGCTAAAAAGTAGGCAACACTTATAAAGCACTGTGTATACATAAAGCAAAATGTACAGATTTGCTGAATAAGTGTTACCTGAATAAATAGAGTCATTCAGGGGATCTCTCTCTCTCTCTCTCTCTCTCTCTCTCTCTCTCTCTTTCGTCTTGCTGTGTTCCCTGGGCTGGAGTGCAGTGGCATCATCATTGGTCACTGCAGCCTCAAACTCCCAGGCACAGGCAATCCTCTCACCTCAACCTCTTGAGTAGCTGAAACTATAGGTGTGCACCAAAAATAACCATGCCTGGCTAATTTTAAAATATTTTTGTAGAGATGGGGATCCCCTAGATTGCCCAGGCTGGTGTCGAACTCCTGGGCTCAAGCAATCCTCCCACCTTGGACTCCCAATGTGTTGGGATTACAGGAGTGAGCCACCACGCCCGACCTCACCCGACTTTTCAAAGGAGGAGGCAGTGGTGCTGGGAGCTGAGTGTGCTGGATATTCTCTGTTCACCACCTCCCTGGGTAGGCTCTCCACCCCACTCCTTGCCCTGCCCGGACAATTGGCCGTACTTTTCTCGCTTCCCATTGTGTTCAGCAAACGGAGGTGCTGGCAGGAGATGAAAGGGCTTGAAGGAAGGACGAGGGGAGAGAGAGGTTGGGGAGGAGGTATGTGGCCAGGAATTCCTTCCCTTCTGAGATACATGTCAGCTGGTTTCTTCTAAAGAAGGTCAGGCAGTGCACTCTTAGCACCTAGAGCTTCCATGACTTCCTCAGAGTTCCTTTAACAGTTGTCTTCCCCTCACCCCGTCAGGGCTACCAGGGGTAGTAATTATTGCCATTGTTAGCCTTGGGGTGCTTCACCACCCCTTGATGGTGGATTCACCCTAATGCTGCTTAGACCTTGTCAATAGTCCCTTTAGTAAAGTCACCTCAATTGCCCTGTGTGCGTGGACTGCCTGTTTCTTGCCGGGCCTCTGACTAATAACACGAGCGAGGAGATTGATGATGTATGGGTTCAATTCTGGAAATACCTTTTGAAAATCTTTCCTTGTCAGGCATAGTTCTAAGCACTGAAGATAAAATGAGATTAAAACAAAGTCTGTGCCATTAAGGGACTTAATGTGTGATTAGGTGGTTTCAAACTCAGAATGGGCATTAGAAGAAGGCATTGTAACCTGATAACAAAGAGGGAGGTGCTTATGGAAGAGAGGAATAGGGCTAAAGCCAGCTGGCTGACATTTTATTGTAAAATAGTCTCAGGATTTTTAGAACTAGAAGGGATGGTAGCTGTTTATCTGGCCCAATGCCTTTATTTTACTGAGGAGATATTGCAGGGCCCATTGAATTAAAATGACCTGTCCCCACTACTGAGTAGTGATCAAATGGAGGGAGACCCCAAGTATTCTCACTCCCAGCCCACTGTCCTCTGTGCCCCTTTCTCTAGATTGCAGATCCTGCCAATTCTAACTCCATCTATGTCCTCCGAGCCTGTCTTGGCTTCTTCCTCCTGAGCCATTTTTCATTTCAAAGCACTGGAGTCTGTGGAGCAAGGAGGGTGAACTTATTGATTTCAATATTCTCATTGTCACAGTCAGAGGGAAAGGTGAAGAGGGCTGAGACATATGGGGGTGAACTGTGTGGCTAAGGACATACCACCAATACTAATCCACCGGCGACCAGAAGCAATCTGCATCGGCAGGCTTTGAAATGTTTCCAAGCCTCCTTCCTGTGCTTGGGAGTATCCCGGAGGCTCTAGCCCGGTTGGGGCGCTAATAGACATCTTGTGTGTGGCTGATTCATCCTTCCTTCCACCAGCATCACAGAAAGACTAAAAATGCAGTGTGGATTTTTTCACTTGATATTTTCAATGATAGGAAAACAAACTACTCGTTTAAAATGACTTTGAATGTTACAACCTAATTTGCATGGGTGCTGAAAGACTGATGTTATTCACTCAAGTAATTGTTAGTGGTTCAGAATTACCTTAAATGTTAGGGTTTTAATAAAAAGAACTGAATTTATGGAGTGATTAATGTGTGTCAGATACTGTCTGGAAAAAACTACATGTCTTGACTAATTTCATCCTATGAAGCAGATAATATTATGATTATTAATATTGTTATTATTTTCCCCTTACAGATGAGGAAACAAAGGCATTTGGAGTGGAGGTAACTTGCCCAAGGTCACACATCTCATTAGCGGTAGATACAAATGCAGGCATGAGGCCCCAGGGCCAGCCTTGTGCATGACGATAGGATTCTTATATAGACAGTTGTACAAATGGTAGTGCACTCTTTTGTTTGCCTCTTTCTTTTTTTTTTTTTAGACAAGGTCTTACTTTGTGACCTAAGCTGGAGTGCAGTGGTGTGATCATGGCTGTCTGCACTCTGGAGCTCCTGGGCTCAAGTGATCCTCCTACTTCTCAGCCTCCCAAAATGCTAGAATTACAGGCATGAGCTGCCATAGCCAGTGCGTATCCCCCTGCCACACCCATTTTTTCTTTTGTTTCCTTTTATTTACTGGAATACTTTCTTTCCAGACATGAGGGTAGGGAATTTGGAGGTAGATATGTAACCTCTGGGGGCAGGATCTTCAACTCAGGACCTCATGAGTTTTTAAGCATCAGGTCTGACCTCAGTATGTATCACAGATTTGAATCAAGAAAGGAGTCAGTTGAAGTGTGTGTCGATGGAGGAAGGCTAGTGCAATATGAAGTCTAGAGGAATGCATGAGATTGAGGTGATGATGCTTAGGTCTTCTGTGAGCTCCTGACACAAAAGCATGTCCCTTTATGCTAGGGTGACCAATTGTTCCAGTGTATCTGGGACTGAACGGTTTCCTGGAACATGGGACTGTCCATGCTAACACTGAGAAAGTTCTGGGTAAATTAGAATGAGTTGATCACCCTACTTTTTGCATTGTTGGGGCCAGTTGAAACGATCTCCCTTCTCAGACTTTGAAATCAACCTTACCTTAATTCACTGCTTCTTAACCAAATCCACAGGCCACCTGCATCTGAGGCACTTAGGACCCTTGTTAAAAATGCTGATTCCCAGATTTCACTCTAAACCTATAGAAGCATAATATATGGGTAAGGTATGGTGAGGGCTTACCTTTAAATGTTTAAAACAAGCCTGCAAGGTGATTCTTATGTGTGTAAATGTCCCCACACTACTGACTTCATTTATAACCAAATGAAGAAACTGAAATTTTATAGCTTAGGGGCTCTGGATCTATCACTTTTGCAGCTACACTTACTTTGACTTGGTGCTCAGATTTTGTTGGTGGGGTCTTGTTTTGTTTCTTAATCTTTATGTATACCTCAGTTTCCAGAACTGTGTTCTCAGTCTCTACTCTCCACTCTATGCATCCTATTGTCTGCTTTGAGCACAGATCCAGCTTCTCTTTTTCTATGAGACAAAGATCTGACCCTACCCTTCTCTGTTCTCCTGGAGTTCAAATTTCTCTCCTGAAGTCTTATTACCTGTAGATTTCCAGGAAGTCAACCTGTAGTCTGTCTGATGCCATCTTTACATCTCCTGGTCAGAGTCAACGCTAGAATAAAGCAACTGTTTTCATATTTCTTGTAAGAAACTCCTTGTCTGTTATACTGTCAACAGCTTGGAACATCTACATTAGCTCTGAAAACAGGGCACGCTGAAACCTGTACCTACCTAAGCAAAAGCATATATATATATATATATATATATATATATATATATATATATATAGTGAATCTGATCACAGCTGATGCAAAGGTAGGATTTACTGACCTATCTATAGTCTGATATTCTACTTGAATGTATTTGCAATTAAGTAGCAGTCTGCCACCTTTACTCCTTGTATTTTCTAGAGCAGTTAGAGCAGTGGTCCACAAGCTTTTTGACACCAGGGACTAGTTTCATGGAAGACAATTTTTCCACAGATAGGAGATCATTTTGGATGAAACTGTTGCACCTCAGATCATCAGGCATTAGATTCTCATAAAAAGTGCACAACCTACCTAGATCCCTTGCATGCACAGTTCACAGTAGGTTTGTGCTCCTATGAGAATCTAATGCTACCACTGATCTGATGGCAGGCAGAGTTCAGGTGGTCATGCTCACTCACCCACCAATCACCTCCTACTGTGCGACCTGGTTGCTAAAATGCCATGACCCAGTACCAGTTCACGGCCTGGGGATTGGGGACCCCTGTTCTGGAGAATACTCAATCATCTCAGGCATCTATTGTCCTCTGAAATGTTGACTCCCAGGTAGAACTAATTCTTTCCTCTTCTGGTTCCCACTCTACGGTGGTGGACTCTAAATCATCATCTGTGGCAGAGGCTGCTGATGTCGTATCCATGCTCCGTGGCCACTGTAGAGTTCATGGGAAGCTGTGGTGGGTGTCTCCCCTGTGTTTCCATGGCTACCCACCTCAAGAGCCTGCATCTCTCTGCTTCTCTGCCTCAGGGCTTTTTATGGGCCAGACAGCCCAGAAGTTCCAGGGACAACCTTCAACCAGTGAGGACGAGGTTGATGAAGACCTCTACTTTCCCATTTCTAGCAGGATGATTCTGAGTGCACTGTTCGTGGTTCCTCACAAGACTTCAGTGGCATTGAATCCCAGCAGCTCACATGGTCACCTATTCATTTGTGTTCCTAGGGTCCACTTCCAAGTAAACTACCTGTACCCATGTTTTTGTAAGAGGGTCTGCTTTGGGGGAAGCCCAAACTAAGCCACTATCTTTTCCATATTACTAGAAGTGTATATCTATATGCCTGTCTTCTCTCAGACAAGACATGGCCCCCTGTGGAAGGCATCATTATTCCCTAACATGCAGCTTGACTGACATGCAATAGGTAGGTGCTCAAGCAACATTTGTAGTGTAAAAGAATGAGTTTATCTACATTTCAGTGACATAATTATGTCTCTGAGGCACAGTAAAATCTTAAGGTATATCCTAAAGCAGCCATTGTAATGCTATAGGGATTTTGACATAGTAAAATTTCTTTTAACAATTAGAAATCTAGTCTGGGCACATTGGCTCACACCTGTAATCCCAGCACTTTGGAGGCTGAGGTGGGAGGATCACCTGAGGTCAGGAGTTCGAGACCAGCCTGGTCAACATAGTGAAACTCTGTCTCTACTAAAAATAAAAAATTAGCTGGACATGGTGGCAGACACCTGTAATCCCAGCTACTTGAGAGGCTGAGGCAGGAGAATTGCTTGAACCCAGGAGGTGGAGGTTGCAGTGAGCCGAGATCACACCATTGCACTCCAGTCAAAAAGAAAAAAACTAGAAATCTACTAGGTTTCTACAGGAAAGTTAATATTACCTCTCTTATTGAATTAACCAGAACATTCCATTCCTATTATGGAACCATATAAAAGAATTTATTATATTTTTGTAATTATTTTACTATACTTTGCTTAAATCAGGGAAAATCTGAGTCAATTCTTCATGGTCTATAATAACTATTAAGCCTATATTGAAAGTAAATCTTTCATCTGTAAATGGGGATAGTGCTAAAGAGGTATGGGGAAATTGTTAATAAACTGAGGACTCCTTTTTGTTGTTCCATTGAAATATATATATTTTTTAATGTATTAGACTGAGACAAATTCAAATTAGTCTATTCTTCAGGGACTACAGTCTTTAACTACTTTCCACTGGAGAAAGAACTCCAGCAGTGTGTGTCATTTTGTTAATATTTTCAGAAAGTTCGCAGTTCTTGAGCATTATTATTAAACCAATAATTTATTCCAGTTTCTATCTGGAATCAGTAAACAAGACATTTGACATCAGTGAGCTCTTTCTTCTTTATTTAATATTTTTTTCTTCAAAGTTATGCACATTCGTTTGCTTCAGCAGTGAAAAAACACAAAGCCTGCAGAATTATGACTGTCACTTTGCTTCTAACAAAATACCAGAAAGGACTGAAAGAAAACAATATTAACTAACATAAGATGCACCAGGTGACCAGAGTATTTATGGTTTAAAAATGAAAAATTTTCTATTTATCATCCTTGCTCTATACAAGAATAAGTGAGATTTTATTTGTAAGAGCAATGAAATGGCCGAGCTTACAAGAAAGTTTTTAGATAATTTATGTCAGAAACATTGCTGTCATGAGCTATTATTTTTAAGAAATCCCTCTAATAATCACATATCATCAAGCTTTTGGGTATCCTAGTTTTCATTAAAATATACAATTACTCAAATATTTAAAAAGCTTGATAGACTTACTATAACTAAGGATCTAAATCATGAAAGAATTTTCAGGAAAAATATGAATGTTGAAAATGGGACTTTCCAACCAACATTTAAAAATAGCAAGAAAGTCACCTTTATATTACAAGATATATCTAGCATCGCAATGACAAAGCCAGGTAGATAAAAATATAAATTGGTCTAGTAAAGAATGTTGTGGTATAGATGTTTATTGTACCAATTTTGATCGACCTTGACATTGCTTCTTTATTATATTTTAAGCTCCTCAAGAATAAAACTTTTACATTTCCCTTGGCGAATGCACACAATAGCATTTCAATTGTCTTTTGAATAGATATTTCCCCTTTAAATATTAAAACAAATCTTAAAAGTAATTGTGGAAATCCTTGTGAAAGGACAAAAGTAGAAATATGACATTGTGATTTATTCCAACGAGTCAAAGAAACCATCTTCTAAAGCAAACATACATCATGGGCATTTGATTTCCCCCAAGAAAAATAGATTGCTCTATACAAATACATGGTAAAGCCTGAACAACTAAAGATAACATATTCCAAAAGTCTAAGTTTGTCAATGCATCTAAAAGGAAAATAATAGAAATAATAATTTTCTTCATTATAAAGAGCTATAATATTTCTTCTTGCAAAGTTCCTGAAATTTTAAATTCATGTAATGTGTGTTAATCTTCAGCTGGTATGCAATACCCAAAAATGCTCCTCTCATGTTTATTCAATTATTCTACTACATACTTGTATAGAAAGTCTTACTGTAAATTCAGCCCATGCATTGAAATTCTTGCATCAGGAAGAAAAGTTAACCAACTGTGAGGGAGATTGGTTTCTAAATCCATATAGCCAGATAATATTTTGAGAGTGTTCTGAGGTTTTTTCACCTGAATTTCTTTTATATGGACCCTTTCATTGTCCACTTTCTTGAATAAATTGCTCTCTCTTATTTCATCATAAGCATTCATTGTTCCAGATAAGAGAGAATATGTTGGAAAAGCAGAAAAGCTACTCAAAATGTACACAAAAACAAAGGCTTATGTGTCAGAAGAACCTGGAATTAGTTTCAAAAGTTAAAGCCCTGAAGGATTTAGAGTGTAAAATTTATGCAATAAATTAGGTGAATTGAAATATAGGATGCTCCCCCCAAGCATACTTACCTTTAATTTGCGGTTATTACAGTGCGAGCTGGGCTCTCTAGCTTTGAGCGATGCATTTGAAAACATTTTACATAATATCCTTGAGGAAAATGTCTGCATTTGATGGTGTCTAAGGGGAATTCAAAAGTTGATTGGTGTATAGGTATCAACTTGGAGCCAGGTTGCTAGTGTCATTCTATGTGGCTCTGTTTTATTCAATAATTTTGTTAATTATTTAGATAAGATATGAAAGGGTCTGCCAATTAGATCTGTGGGAGGCTTGACATTGGGGAAGTTTGGAATCATGTTAGAAAATTCATGGCAGATTTAAACAAAAACAGCTAGGAATGCAAATTGGACCAAATTTGAAAAGATAAAAACATACAAGTAAGACCTTTGCTTAGGGGTTAAACAAACACACACACACACACATTAACTACATAAATCGGGGGGTGGCAATGCCTGCTTGAAGAAAATGTTCCGGTGGGGCTATAAGTTAACTTCACTCAAGCTGAATGAGTGACTTTTTTTTGCCAGAAAAGATACTGTTTCATTGTGTTTCAATCTTCACCTGTAAGATTGTGTTCAATTCTGATCTTTATCTTTTGGGGAGGTTATTAATAAGCTGTAGGACAGGTAGAGTATGTGGCTATATTTTATATTTAGCAAAAATGTTTTTGAATTTCTCTTATATCCTAGCTACTGTCCTAGGTATTGGTGATGTATTGGTGAACAAGAGTTGCTGGAAAAAGGGGATGATTAATCTGGAGATGATAATAGAGGCCCTTGCTAGCTGACAGCAATTGAACAGCTGACATGCAGAAAAAGAATTCGCCCAATACTGTGTGGCTCCTTTGGGATTAGGCAGAAGTTACAGGGATGCAGATTTTGGTTACAGCATCTGTTCACGACTGAGGAGCGTGGCCTTGGGTTAGAAAGTGCCTTGTCATATTCCAGCACAGGCAGATGCGCATCTGTCAGGGCAAATGACATAATGCAGAAAACACTTAGCACAGTACCTGGGCATATC
Source organism: Chlorocebus sabaeus (assembly GCF_047675955.1). Classification (NCBI taxonomy): domain Eukaryota; kingdom Metazoa; phylum Chordata; class Mammalia; order Primates; family Cercopithecidae; genus Chlorocebus; species Chlorocebus sabaeus. Next base: position 60,878,737 of record NC_132925.1, read on the forward strand.
ACAAGTGCTCAGCCAATGGAACAAAACAGTTGGACTGGGGAATTCTTCTATCTTTGGGGAATATGTGATAGATCATTCTAGAATTCTAAAGAACAGGAACTCTTGCCCATATTTTTATCCTCCCTCTCCATCACTGAGCTTGGCATATGGTTGGTGGTCTTTAAATGTCTACTAAATGAATGAGAGGTTTGTATCATCTCCAAGGTGTACATTAATAATTATGATGGTAAAAGAATCATAAGCCTTCATTGTTCCAGATAAAAGAGAAGATGGCAGAAAAACAGAAAAACTACTCAAAATGTACACAGAAACAAAGGCTTTTGTGTCATAAGAACCTGGAATTGGTTTCAAAATTTAGAGTAGCATTTACAGTTCAAAAATCATTGATTCCAGCTTGTGGCAATGTGATCTGATGTTATATGTTACAGCATCTCTTTTCCCTCCTTACTTAAAGAAAATCTCAATTATTCTCAGGAGCACACAAATCTTTTTGTCATTTCATAGAATGTCAACATTTGGTGGCTCGTGGATTTACTGAGAATTTACAGAGGATTCATGATTTCATTCTCCAAATCAAGTAAGAGCCCATTTAATCCTGTTATAACTTGCATTATTCTGATCCACACAATTCATCTTTCTCTTAATTTATGAAGTCTTCTTACTTTCAGAACGTTCTTTCTATTTCCTTTCTTTTAAAAATGAATATTGTATCAGTCTGTTTTCATACTGCTGATAAAGACATACCCAACATTGAGAAAAAAAGGGGTTTAATTTGACTTACAGTTTCACATAGCTGGGGAGGCCTTAGAATTATGGCAGGAGGTGAAAGGCACTTCTTACATGGTGGTGGCAAGAGAAAATGAGGATGCAAAAGCAGAAACCCCTGATAAAACCATCAGATCTCATGAGACTTATTCACTACCAGGAGAATAGCATGGGGGAAACCACCCCATGATTCAAATTATCTCCCACTGGATCCCTCCTACAGTACGTGGGAATTATGGGAGTACAATTCAAGATGAGATTTGGGTGGGGACACAGAGCCAAACCATATCAAATGTTGTGGTTCTTATAAACTAAACAAATAAAACTCTAAGCCCTCTAACCATCAGAATGGAACCCTCCTCTTAGCCAAGGGCATTCCAAAGTTAACCTGAAAAACTAGTTCAGGCCATGATGTGAAGCGGGTGGGGAGCCGGACATACCTCATTATACCCTCCTCCCTTTTGGAATTCAGGCACAACTGACAAGCATTAACATTAAAACAGAGATCTTAAGACTTTTTGTAGCAATAAGACACCAAATTCCAGCCTGACCCTAGTGTAGCATCACCTGGCAGAGAGCAGGTTTGAAAAAAATCAAAATATTTTACCCTAAAATATATTTATTTGACATATTCTGAATTGGCCCTGTGAAGCTATCTCTTGTGTAGAAAATTTACATTCTGTAGAGAATCCCCTTCCCTTTCCAGGTCTTTCCCCTGATGTGGGAGAGAATTAACTAAGAATCTGCCACCTTTTAAAGTCTAATAGGAAACATTTACAATCTATTCTCTCTGAAGCCTGATACCTGGAGGCTTCGTCTGCATAGAACCTTGGTCTCCACAACCCCTTATCTTAACCCAAAGACTCCGTTCCATTGTTTCCAGGTCTTTAGATAAACCCTTTCAACCAATTGCTAATCAGAAAATATTTGAATCTGCCAATGACCTGGAAGCTCTCGATTCAAGTGGTGCCACCTTTCCAGGCCTAAACAATGTATATCTTACATGTATTGATTGATGTCTTATGTCTCCCTAAAATGTATAAAACCAAGCTGTAGCCTGACCACCCTGGGCACATGTCATCAGTACCTCCTGAGGCTGTGTCATGGACACATCCTTAACCTTGGCAAAAGAAACTTCTACATTGATTGAGATTTGTCTCAGATACTTTCTGGTTTATGTTCTCAATACCCTTTCTAACCACCCTTCTCTCCCTCTAAACTCCTTCTGGAAATAATTGATTATTTCCAGTTTTCCCATGAGCTGGATAAACATGTCAATATCAAAAAAAAAAAAAAAAAAAAAAATCCTAAGACTCCTCTACCATCTCTAGAATGCTTATTATATTCCAGGGGCCCTACATATATTATCTCATTTAATGCTCACGACAACTTTATCTGTCAATGCTACCATTTCCAATTTACGAATGAGGAAATGGAGAGTCTGAGAAGGCCAACAAACAGCTCATTAGTGAAACCACTAGGGTTTGAACTCATTTCTTTCTGTTAACTCCACATTCTATGGACTATTCAAGTTAACTGGAATTTTAGGTTAGAAGTATAAACATTCAAAAAGGAGAATTTGAAAATTGAGCTCTGTTCTGAATGGAATTTATTTTTGCCAAATACATTGTAGAGCTCCTTAATGCAATTAACCGTAAACAATGAGATATTTAAAAGACTGTTATTTCCCAAAGTGTCACCAGACTAGAAACACTGTTTCAGAGGATAGAGGTCAACCTCCTCCTTGTTTTAGGACTCAGAGTGTGATGTGGTGCATTGACTTGCTTAACTTAAGGTCACCTAGCTGGTCATCAGCTCTGTGAGGAACAGAGGCCAGACTCCCAGATTCCCAAACTATTCCTGGAGAACTTTGAGTGAAATCATGGATACTTTTCCCTGATTGGAAACTCTAGTCAAACATAAGATACAACAGAAGAGATACGTGTTGATAGTTTCAAGCTAAAAAATAAAAAAATAAAAATCTTGATTTAAGATCAAACAAGTGTTTAAAAGCATTTCTGAACCCCTTGGAGAAAGGCACTTTCTAAATAAAAGTTTCGCTCGATCATTTTAAAGTGTTTATTTTAGGCAAGCATCCTTCTCATAAAATATTTACACATGTTCTAATAGCAAATATTCACATTAGTATGTGTTAAAGATCTGAAATTTACTTAACCAAAATTGTTTGCTTTTCTGGGTCCAACCAGCAGGATTTCCAGAAATCCAAAAGGGATTTTCTTACAAAGCCAGTTAAAGCATCAGATAGAAATTTGGCAAGGGCAGTTCTAAAATAAGCCTCTTTTAGAATAAGAGCTTGCTTAAGATCTTGACTTGAGGAGTCCACACTAGCTCAAACACCTGCAAAATGAGCAAATAAGGCATAGTTTCCCCAAGACATTATGCCAGAATCTTGCTAAATTCTTTTCACTGCCAAGGACTCAGTTAATGTTTCAAAGGATAAAGCACAGCAGGTTTTAGCAGTTTTTCTGGGTATCGAGAAGAGAGAATAGATTTAGGAATTGCCTGTTTTTATCAAAAGAGAACAGATAAGGAGTCGTCTTCTGCCTCCATTAGAGTTGCTTCTGAAGATGTCAAAATATTTCCAATGTTGGCAGCAGGCTCTGTGGTAGGTGTATTTTGGGTAGAAAACAACTCCACCTGTTTCTTAGAACTTATTTTGAATAAATCTCCTGGGAAATCACGAGGCACAAACTCTTTATGATAAGAGGAAATCTCACTGCTGGAAGCCCCGCAATATGCAGAAAGAGCATCAGAACAAGATAACCTGGAGTTCTAGTTCTTCCTCCAGCTTTGCTGCCTGTCGGATCTGTGGCCGTAGGTAAATCGCTTACCTGGTCTGGACTTCAGTTTCTGTCTCTGTAAAAGGAAAACACTGGACAGTTTCTAAGTCTTCACTAGCGCTCTGTTACCACTAGCCTTTCCTGGTGTGTTGGCTGCGGCTATCACCAGCCTCCTTCTCCCAGAGGCACTATATCCTTAGGAGACACGACTTCTATCTACCCTTGTAAATGATATTTATAAGGCAAAAGGCACACATATAAATTTCTCACCTTTTTAATGGCTTTTAAATACTTCTAGTAAATACAATTTACTAGCAAATTGTATCTAGTAAAACTTCCTTGGCTGGAACCCTATTAAATTCTTTCTTTCAAAAAAGAAAGAGGAGGTCACTTAAGAAAACTAAGTTAGGTTTGTAAGGAGAAATTTAAGAAAATTATCTCTTTAGGCATTGTGGTAGCAGACAGTCACTAACAATGAAATAATGATAAGACTAAATGTACTGAGTTGGGCAAGGGTTAACAATCCGTTAGTCTTAGTTGGATTTATAACATGTGATTGAAGGTAATGAGGCCCATTTCTTTAATAGGGGCCTATGGTTGAGATTTTTCACTCTTTGTGGCTACATACATAGAACTAATTAGGCCTTTATATCCAAACTGGCCTATCAAATTGAGTATCAAGAGTAAAAAAAAAGTCCAATTAGTTACATTTTTCAAAAGTACAATTTGCCAAAATAGTTAATCTGGTTGTACATCTAAATAAATGCTTTTCTGTCTGTAGATCAAGACTCATTAGTGTGTTGTGAGATCAGTGTATTGAGTCATGGAGAGCAGTTTGGTTTTTTTTTCAATAAAATACTAGAATAGAAAATATCAGAGTATATCATAATGGCTAGTATTAGTTTGTGAATATTTATGTTATGTATATAGCGAGAACATATATATATGTGTGTGTATATATACATATATGTGTATATATGTGTATGTATACATATATGCGTATATATGCACACATATATGTGTGTGTGTATATATATGCATATGTGTACCTGGTCACAGTGTAAATTTTATTTCTCACTCTAGGTCTGGTAAAGAGAGGGTCAGTTTCCCTGGGAAAGATTCTGAGATGGAGATTTGTGTGCAGTGAACTTATTGAAAAGTACAGGGTGGAAAACAACACCTGTGCAAAGGATGAGGGCAACAGGACTGGTCAAGGGAGGAAATCGAACAGAGATGTCATTGCAGCAGAAGTCTAAGCTGATCCCCATGGGTAACTGTAGAGCTTGGATGACCCTGCAGATTTGTCCTGAATTGAGGCCAGAGGGCAGCAGGACCTTTGTATCCTCACAGCCAGATGGATATTGGGCAGCCCCTGGGGATGGGTGGGGAAAGGGTGTCACCTTAAGTGAGGAAGCTTTTTTCACTGACTAAAGGTAATTACAGAGGGGGTTTCTGTTGCCAGCTGGACAGCAGGCTGCTCAGCAATGGAGGACCCTAGCAGTGAGGGAGCCTGTCTGGGAGGCACCTTCTACATCCACATAGCCACCACCTACATACAGCGTGAGTCAGACTAGCCTTCCTCCAGCACAGGGGTTCTCAACCTTGGCATTATTGAGATTTGGGGCTAGATAAATCTTCATCATGGGGGCTCTCCTGTGTATTGTAGGATAGAATAAAGAGTCTGACTCCATTTTTTATCATTGACCACTGACAACGTTCCAGTCCCACCACCCTCTATTTCCCTCTTGCCCCACATCTGAGCAAGCGCTAAGAAAGCTTGGACCATCTCTCTCAGCTCCAGGGGGAAGTTCAAATCAAGCAAACCCAGGTCCATGAATGGGAATCTTCACCCTAGCTCACTTCCTAACCACAATAAAAACCCAAGTCACATTCAGACTGACTTGGGTTTCTGCCTTACATTCTCCAGAAAGCCTCATTATGTGAGTAATAAACCTTTGCATACCCTCTTGGTGTGTGTATATGGCATCAGCAGCCTTAACATTAGAACCAAATCTTGGGCATAGGGTGTTCAACAGTATCTCTGGCCTCTACCCACTAGATGCCATTAGTAATCCCCTCCCAAATTGTGACAACCAAAATGTTCCCACACATTGCCAGGTGCTCCTGGGGGGACAAAATCACCCCTGGTTGAAAGCCACTGCTCCAGGTATAAATGAATCTTGGCTAGCTAGGTCATTGATAGCAAGATTTAGGTCCAGTGTTCCATGTCCCAAGTATTACGTAAGGTACTCAGAAAAGACCTGTGGTAGCTCTAAATCCTCATTACCCAACAGGATGGCAAAGATAGTTTCACGGGTTCTCTCTGATTACTTACTTCCAGGCTGGCTGTGATGTCAGAGTGGGTGGTCTGGTGTGAAACAGGCTGAAGGCTTTAAACTTTGATTGTTTTATTTATGGGGCACATTAGCTGCTTCTTTAGAAGGCACATAAAATCATTTAGGCTCAGTAAAATGGGATAATGTGCTGATTTGCATTTGCCTGCCATTTACAAAATCCATTTTATGAACTGGGAGTGAAGCAGAATGGTATAGTTGGGTTTTAATCACTAGAGTATCTACCTCCTTCCTTGGGAGTTTTCATGCTATTCCAAAGACTGGAAACTACAGAGAGCAAGAGAAGTAGGGGTGGCTGAGCTAAAGGAGCGACTCTTAAGTGAGTCATTGCTGAGGATGTTTTTGCTAACAATTGTAGACCGCAGAATCACTCACTTGTCCTTGGTCGCCTTAGTTTTTAAGTCTATGCTTACACTAAAATATGGGTGTTGAGATGAATTAGAATTAAGTGACACGATTGCATTAGACCCTCTAGCAGTTATTTTCAAATACTTATTTGGAGTACAAGAGTAAATCTTTCCCAGCTTTTATTCAAGGTTCCTTTTTTTTTTTTTTTTTTTTTTTGAGACGGAGTCTCTGTTGCCCAGGCTGGAGTGCAGTGGCATAATCTCCGCTCACTGCAGCCTCTGCCTCCCAGGTTCAAGCAATTGTCCTGCGTCAACCTCCTGAGTATCTGGGAAAATAGGCATGTGCTGCCATGCCCGGCTAATTTTTGTATTTTTAATAGAGACGGGGTTTCACTGTGTTGGCCAGGATGTTCTTGATCTCCTGACCTCGTGATTCGCCGGCCTCAGCCTCCCAAAGTGCTGGGATTACAGGCGTGAGCCACCACACTCAGTCTACCCTCCCTCCTTTTTTTTTTGAGACAGGGTTTTACTCTATTACTCAGGCGGGAGTGCAGTGGTACAATCATGGCTCACTGCAGCCTCGACCTCACAGGCTCAGGTGATCCTCCTACTTTAGCCTCCTAAGTTGCTGAGACTACAGGTGTGTGCTTCCATGCCCTGCTTATTTTTTTAGTTTTTGTGGAGACAAGGTTTTGCCATGTTGCCCAGGTTGGTCTCGAACTCCTGAGCTCAAGTGATCTACTTGCCTTGGCTTCCCAAAGTGCTGGGATTACAAGTGTGAGCCACCACACCTGGCTGGAGCCACTACACCCAGCCCAAGAAAGTAGGTTTTAATGGGGAAATTATTAATTCATCTAGAAAGAAGTTGTCTTATGCTGGGCTTGAGTGTCAAGGACATCAAGTATAGAGTCGATTATTTTCTGCTGATAACTACTTAGATTATAAATGGTTCAGATATATGGGACTAAGGGTAGGAGTTGACATGACTTGCTCTGAATTTCACACCGTTGCTGACCCAGGGTCCCAAAGCCAGATTTCTAGGAAAAGAATCAGACTGGGTTATGTGTCCATCCTTTGCCCTCAGCTGTGGCTACTGGGTCAGCTCCTTCTGCAGTGTTGTGGGTGGGTGGGGAGAATAGGAAACCAGGTCTCCTAGGCTTTTATTTTAAAGAGGAGAGAATTGAACACCTGTGAGGTGAAGTGATTTGTCCCTGATTATACTGCCAGTCACTGACTTATGGACAGCAATGAAACCCAGGGCTTCTTACTCCTCTACACTCCACACCATTTTGCCTTAAAAAAAAAAAAAATCACCGAATGTGTATTATATCTGTCCCACTTTTGTAGCACTTCTCCCTAATTAAAGGGAAGAAGGATATCCTTAGATTGGGAAACTGAAGCAAAGGGTGACTTGCACGTCACAGAAATGCATCTAAGTTTTCTACGTTACTATTCAGTAATTCAGTAGGTTGTCAGTTTGATTTCTTTTCTACTGTTTTATTGAGATATAATTTACATACCATATAATTTTCACTTTTTTTTGAGATGGAGTCTCTCTTTGCCACCCAGGCTGGAGTGCAGTGGTGCAATCTCAGCTCACTGCAACCTCCACCTTCTGAGTTCAAACAATTTTCCTGCCTCAGCCTCCCCGTGTAGCTGGGACTATAGGTGCACACCACCACGCCTGGCTAATTTGTCTCTACTAAAAATGCACACATTTTAAGTGTATAAGTCAACGCAATTATGTGTATTTCCAGAGTTGTTCAACCATCCCTATAATCTAGTTTTAGTACATTTCCATCACCACATGCATGTTTATAGTCACTTCTCATTCCTACACTATAGAGTAATTGGTATTCTACTGACTTGCTGTAGGTTTGTCTTTATCAAACATACCATAAAAGTGGAATAATAGAATGTGTGTTATTTTGTATTTGACATCTTTCACAAAGGATGATTTTTTTTTTTTTTTTTTTTTTTTTTTTTTTTTTTTTTGAGACAGAGTCTTGTTCTGTCACCCAGGCTGGAGTGCCGTGGCCGGATCTCAGCTCACTGCAAGCTCCGCCTCCCAGTTTATACCATTCTCCTGCCTCAGCCTCCCGAGTAGCTGGGACTACAGGTGCCCGCCACCTCGCTCGGCTAGTTTTTGGATGATGTTTTTGAAGTTCATTTGTTTTGTAACATGTATCAGTACTTAGTTCCTTTTAATTGTTGAATAATATTTCAGTGTATACATATAATACATTTTGTTACTCTGTTCATCAGTTAATAGATATTTAGATTTTTCCACTTGACAGGGTCTTGCTCTGTCACTCAGGCTGGAATGCAGTGGCATGATCATGACTCACTGCAACTTCAGCCTCCTGGGCTCAAGTGATCCTCCTGCCTCAGCCTCCTGAGTAGCTAGGACCACACAGGTATATACCACCACAGCTGGTAAATTTTTTTTTCTTTTTTGTTTTGAGACGGAATCTCTCTCTGTCGCCCAGGCTGGAGTGCGGTGGTGTGATCTCGGCTCACTGCATGCTCTGCCTCCTGGATTCACATCATTCTCCTGCCTTAGTTTCCCGAGTAGCTGGGACTACAGGCACCTGCCACCACACCTGGCTAATTTTTTGTATTTTTAGTGGAGACAGAGTTTCACCCTGTTAGCCAGGATGGTCTCAATCTCCTGACCTTGTGATACACCCATCTTGGCCTCTCAAAGTGCTGGTATTACAGGCATGAACCACGGCACCCAGTCCCACAATTGGCTAATTTTTTTAATTTTTAGTGGAGGTGTCTCACTATGTTACCTAGGCTGGTCTCAAACTCTTGGGCTCAAGTGATCCTCCTGCCTTGGCCTCCCAAAGTACTGGAATTACAGGTGTGAGTCACCATGCCCAGCCTGTTTGCACCTTTAAGCTATTGTGAATAATACTGCTGTGAATATTTGTGTACAAGCCTTTATGTAGACATATTTTTTAAAATTTCTCTTGAGTATACACCTAATAGTGGAATTGCTGGATTATATGGTAACTCTATGTGTCAAACTGCTTCCCAAAGCAACTCCACATTTTACATTCCCACCAGCAATGTTTGCAGATTGTTTCTCCACATCCTCACCAACATTTGGTTTTGTCTGTCTTTTAACTTTTAGCAATCCTAGTGGATGTGGCATGGCATATTCTTATGGGTTTGAATTGTATTTCCCTAATGACTAGTGGTGCTAAGCATCTTTCCATGTGAGTATTGACTAAGCATTTTTTTTTTTTTGAGAAAATGACATTTGATAAATGTCAGACAAAAAAATGTCTACTTTTGCCCATTTTAAAATCAGGCTACTTATCTTTTCATTATTGACTTGTAAGTGTTCTTTATGTATTCTGCACACAAATCTCTTATTGAATATAATTTGCGAAAGTAAGTTGAATTTTGCATACCCAACAAAAAATTGAATCCAGTATGTTTTGTATTTTTCAGCTGTACTGTAAAGCAGGCATTGGGCTAAAATTGCTATAAAACTCTCCTGTGTATCTTACATATGGTGTGACATATATAAAATAATACATGATAATGCCATAATAGATGTATGGATAAAGTGCTATGGAGACACAGAGGAAGAACCAGTTAATTCATCAGTAGATAATATAATAATTTATAATAACTACAACATTTAAATGGCTGCCAATTATGAAACTTACTGGATAACAATGTATTGATAATTTTTCATATACAATCTAATTTAATTCTAAAACTAATTTATGGAAAATGTGTCCCCACATTTTCTCATTCAGAGATTGTGATGTCTTAAAATACATATAATTTTAAACAAATTCTGGAAATAGATATTGACTATCTATGTAGAAGTCACTGTGGATAACGCTAAAAAAAGTGATCCTGGCCTTTATAAATCTAGGAGGGGATAGGATATATTTACCAATAGTATTTTATAAAGGCAGATTATTACCATCTCTCTTCAAATAGCCATAAAATCAAAGAATAGGGGAGAATAATAACTTATAAAATTAGGGAAGGCTTCTTGTAAGAAGTAGTGATTAAACTCTACATTGAATAATAGGAAATATTTTCAAAGACAAAAGTGAACATTGAGGGCCAGGCACGGTGGCTCAGTCCTGTAATCCCAGCACTTTGAGAGGCTGAGGTCGGTGGATCACTTGAACCTAGGAGTTTGAGACCATCCTGACAGCCTGAGCAACATGGTGAAACCCCATGGCTCGTACTTGTATTTCCAGCTACTCAGGAGGCTGAGGTGGGAGGATCATCTGAGGCCCAGGAGACGCAGTTGCAGTGAGCCGAGATCACACCACTGCATTCCAGATGGGATGACAGAGCGAGACCCTGTCAAAAACAAACAAACAAACAAACAAACAAAAAACAGGCATTGGTAAGATGATAACTTATTGTTTATACTTAAACAATATAAGAGAGACCAGAGAAAAAAAAGGCACTATTCCCAATTATGTGGATGTGATATGAATAAACTGGGATGTTCTGGAAAACTGGGATATGTGGTCACCCTAATCATTGGAAAGAAGGTAGCATAGGTGGAGAAGATTGAGCAGAAGTCCAAAGGTGGGAAGGGGGAGTCCATTTAAGGATATAGCACATGAAATGATTTGGCTGTGTTTACCGGTACTCTTGTTCATAGGGGACATGTCTAATGGGCTCTGTCCTCTCACACTTTTGTGGGTCATGAATTCAATTCCCACTAATTCCCCACCTTTATTTGGGGAACAACAAGAGATGAGGGTCCAGGGAAGCATAAGGAGATAGGGACTTGGGATACTCAATGGCCAGTGGGCTAGACCTTGAGGGTCAGCACTTGGCTCCCAGTTCACTTTCATTCCCCAGGAGTGATCCTTTTTCCTCCTTCCCACCGCAAGTATGCCAGGTTCTCTACTCCTGAAGTTTAAGTTATCTTTTTAATTTCTCCTCCCCCTTCCTAGCCCAGTTTTGTCTGTTTTTGCAGAAAAGCAAACTCTGCAAAATTTTCTCTCTCCAACTTCTGCCAGCTAATTATTTGAGTCTTTGTTTCTAGTTCAGTGTGAGCTGAGGGATAAAGGTGAGTTATAACACTACCAAACAATTAATCTATTGTGGCTTCTACCTAGTTGTAACTAGGGCAGTGGTGGTGGGACTGGAAACACCCATGAATGAGGGACACGATTGTTTTCACTGTAATTCCTGTGGTCCAGTTTCAAATGCAAAATCTTACAGAAGTAGAGAAATTATATGTCTTCAACATGGAACATATGATACCTATGACAAAGGAACCAGATATTTAATACGGAGCTTAAACTAAGACTCTAGAATGTGAGGCCAACAAAAGAATTAGTTATAAATTTTTTTAAATGATGCTGAAAATTTTTTTAAAAAATGCTGTTTTGTTTAGAAGAGATTCTGTGCATAGACTCACAGTACTAAGATTTCGGGGCTAATTTAAAGAAGATTTAATATGGGAAGGCTTGAGCTGTGTCTTTCACAGAAGCTACCTGAACCTAACCAGAAGTCTGCCTCTTGTCTTGCATCTTGACAACAACCATATTTTATCAGTTCCTTTGCTCTAAGGATTACATAGATCCTTTCCATGAAGCAGTAAGAGGAAAACTGTACATGAGAAGCTATGGTGGGCTATGTACATATGGGATTTGTTTCAAGATATTGCCTAGAAGTCAAAAGCCTCCTAAAATGATGACTGAAAGAACCTTACACTCGTTTCCCATCTATTGACATTTTACTGTGCTTAATAAATGTAATGATTTTAGGATTTCCAGAGTCTATATAGTTTTCTAATTTCCATATGAAATATTAATATTAAGTAGGTTTAAACAAAGGTAGGACTTTGGTTTCATGTGCTTCTGCAGCAATTTAATAAATACACCATTTTAATACACTGGCAACATTTCAAAGATACTAACTCCAAAATGAAACAAAGTGATCTTTATGTACACTAAGCTAATTAAAAAGAACTTGGTAATTTAAGTTTTTCCATTGTGGTTATAAGTCAAAGTATAATTAAAATCATGAAAATAATATTATGAGACACTGATATTTTCATTCCAGTGATGCTCCTATGATGTGAATCAACACATTGGAACCATCATTATTCTGTTAAAATTGAATCAGCTTTGAGTGTCTGTCAAAATTTATCACAGTCCTATTATGAAGCCACATTAGCTGTAGTTTATTTAAACTGCCAGCATGCAAAAATCTCTACAGAGGTTCTTATTAAGAGCATAAATCTAAAAGAAATGAATAAATCCATAGCATTATTGCAATAAACAGAGAAAGTTCTTTCATTGTAACCTAACGGTTATAGAATTTTACCCAAGTGAAGAGGACTGGATTTCATCTTGTATAACCTAACATTTTATCAATGAGGAAATTGAAGATCAGTAAGTTACCTGTGTTAGCCAAGATCACACAGCTAACCAGCAACTGATTTAGAACTAGAACCCATGTGACAGAGTTAAAGTGATAAATACTAATAGGAAGTAGTGTTCTTTATAGAATACTGCCATGTAATTGTGTCTTACTGGTAAAAATCTTTACAGAAAGGTATGTGTTTGTTTTAATTGGGGATGAATGGTCAAGTATCTCCCCACCACTTACTAGCTATCACCAAATGATTTAAACTCAGTGCCACGATTTATTTATTGGTGAATGGAGATCTTAGTCATGCTTCCTTCTTAGGGTTGTTGTAAAGAACAAATGAAGAAGAGATTCCTTTATTTATTCCTTTGGACACTTACATGTTTGTATTGTTGTGTTGAGTGTTAAAAGTAAACAGGGTAGTTGAGGAGCTCAGACTTGTCTGTCTTCCCCACCAGCACATAAAATGTGTTTGTAACTGTATCCCCAGAATCTAGCACAATGTTTGATATGCAGTCAATGTTCAAGAAATACTAAGTGGATAAATGAATAAAGGACCAATTGAGCATCTAGAAGTAACTCCAGTGGAAAGTAAGAAGTAGTGAGGGCTGTAAAGGAACAGCAAATTGTGTGTTCTAGGTGTTTACAGGTTATTCACAGATTCCAAAGAGCCCATGAAGATAATGCTAACACACTGAGCTTAACCAGAAGTCTTGGGCCTACGGCCCAATATTAACACTATACCTGTATCTATGACCTTGACCAAACTTCTTAGACCTCTCAGTCTTATTTGCAAAGTGGAAAGGTTGGACCACAGAGTCCAGGCTGATGATGTAAATGAGTGAAGTAGAATAAGTACAAGATAGGGACTGTGTTAATCTAGAAAGAATACTCTGTCTGGAAGGACTCACCCCTTCTTAATCTAGCAAATTGTTTCCTTTGGGAATGAGGGCCAAGTATTGTCTGCTCTTTCACATTTTCAAGGGAAATTTAGATTTTTTAGCTTTCAGAATTTTCTAATTTTTAAATGTTGGCAACTAATTCAAAATTAAAACAATCAGAAAGCACCAAGTGACTATGCGAGTCAGACAAATATTTGTCTGGGCCAGATTTGGCCCAGTATTTCAGTTCTAGACTGGTTGATCTTCAAAATTCTAACAATCTGGCTCCCTGCTTTAGCTGCATGTCTTAAACTAAGATTGCTGTTTCAGAAATGATGTGGTTACTTTTGGAGTGACCCTTGATTCCTCCCCCAAATATGTCCCAGTCCGTTTTTCCTTAGGAGGTTTGTGCTGACAGTTTACCATGCAGATATGGTCTGTCACACGACAACATAAATGTTAATTCTTGGGATTTTTGAAAGATAATTAATGTTTGAAAACCATACTGGGATCTGGAATGGCTGCTAACCACAAAAGGACAAAAACAAAGAGTTTATCTTTATCAGGCTCTCTTTGTTCAGTTTATCTTGCTGAATCTTTTTATGTACTGTTTTCCCGAAGAGTATACCCTTAATTGAATGTTGACAGCTTAGAACTAAATGGAAGAGGTTCTTGGCTTTCCCATCATGCATTTCTCTCTGGTCTGGGTATCCATTTTCCATGAGCTCGCTGTTTTAGAACAGTAGATGCCTCTTATTATTGCTGACATAGATCTTGGGGTTTTTCTTTTCCCCACATTTGCACCATGTAGATTGATTTCTTTTATGTTTATTCAGCTAAAACTTGCATGCCTGAGAAAAATTGAAATGGTATGCCATTTGTCATTCTACCTGGCCATGTCTTTAAATAACACTTGTTTTTTATTGAATATTTGAAAAATAATTTCTTTATAGAATTTATACAAAGGCAGCCTGGCAGCATATTATATCTTCCATCTCTTGACCTTAAACTGCACTTCTCCCTACTTCCTTTTGTACAATATACTTTTTAGAGGGGAATTCACAGGGCTCCTTTTGCTTTCCTGTACTCTAGTCTGCCTTCAGCAATTTATCTTCACTGTGGGTTTACTCTAAGTAATTTTTGAACTAAAAAAAAAAAAGACAAAATTTTGCATGGAATAACATGGTACAGGCTCTGAGTTAGATTGTGGGGATTTGGCTGTCATCCATTTCTACCACTTACTCTGTGACTTTGGGCAAGTTATTTAACCAAGCTAAACCTCAGTTTCCTTATCTGCAAAATGCAGATAATAGTACCACCTCATGGGACTATTTTAAGAATTAAATCTAACAATAGCACATGGTACACAATAATTGTTACACAATACATATAAACTATTATGTTTATTATTACTGTTTTAAACTCTGCAGTTTAGAGAATAACATTTCCATTGCACCACCTCCTTTTCAAAAAAATTCTTCCTTTTCTCCTGCCTTTCATTGTTGCCTCTGTGTGTTTTCTCACTCTTACTCTCTCTTTAATTTATTCATCAAATATTTGAGTACCCACTAAGTGCTAGGTACTGGGCAAGAGACCAAGAAAACAGTGGTGATCGAAAGAGACTCAGTCCCAGGTTTCAGGAGCTCGTAGGATGCTAGGAGGCAGGAAAAACCATTAGTACAATAATCACATGGATATACAATTACAAACTATGACAGCTAACCAAAATTAATGAGCACTTTCAACTTACTCTTTCTTGAAGAACTGTGAAAGATAATAGTGTTATCAATTAATGTGTATAAGGCGTTTACCTCTTGCAAAGCACTTGTACTTACTTTGTTTTATTTGAACCTCATAATGGTGATATGATGTTCACAGATGAAGAAACTGAGAAGTTAAATGACTTGCTTAAGGTCACACGGTAATCTTATTAAGACTCAAGGCAGGATCTTCTATCTCCAAACTTTATAATCCTAATAATCTATAAAATAAGAATTTTTGAATTGTCTGGCTCACCTGGCATCTTCTGGAAATGACTGTGTTTCTTAAGGGACATGTATTCAAGTGGCATTTTAGAACCCAAGCTCCATGCGTCAGACCCTGAACAGGCAAATTGGACAGCCTAACTCTAGGTTATGATTGAAATTCCAGTCAGTACTCCCAAGAGCAAGTTCCAGATACCAAGGAAGGCCATTGAGATTATAGCCCTAACTTTTCAGTACCACCTACTGCTCTTGGGAGAATGCCCTTAAGACCCAGAAAAATATTTCCCACCTACTTCAGTTGCCAGCCTATATGCCAGAGTTCTTGTTGTTGCCACTCCCAACCATCTTTGTTTTTCTTAGTTTACAAAGACAGAAAGGCAAATTAGAGAAAACATCCATTGCTTTTTAGCAGAATTACAATTTTTGAGATTTGCAAAGCCACCAACCGTGGCTTGATCAGGTAGGAATTCTGTTCTTCCAGTTGTGTGTGCCTGTGCTTCCCTGGGCACAGTAGAGCCCATAGTGGCTTCACATTTCAGGAAATGTGCCTGGGACCCAGTCATCATACCTGGGATACATGCTTGAAGAAATATTTGGGGACGTTTTGCATGTATTTCCCTTGAGGTTACACATTTCAACAGTTCATTGTGTTGACTTCCTTGCTTTTTAGTAAATGTGGCTCTAATAGGAGTGATTCTATTTCATTACATTCAGGAAGACTATCAGTAGTCATGTAACACCAGGCAGCCCATCATGTAAAAATGATGCCTAGTTTCAGGGATCAACCCTGAACATGTTCCCAACCCCATCCCTGAGACTGACTAGTAGTTATATAGCCATGACACTGTAACTTAGTGATATGATTTGGCTTTATGTCCCCACACAAATCTTACTTTGAATTGTAATAACCCCCACGTGTCAAGAGTAAGACCAGGTGGAGATAGTTGAATCATGGAGAGACAGTTTCCCCCATGCTGTTCTCATGAGACTGAGTTCTCAAGAAATCTGATGGTTTTATAAGGGGCTTCCCCTTCACATGACACTAATTCTCTCTCCTGCTGCCCTGTGAAGAGGTGCCTTCTGCCATGATTGTAAGTGTCCTGAGGCCTCCCCAGTCATGTGAAAGTGTGAGTCAATGAAACCTCTTTTCTTTATAAACTACCCAGTCTTGGGTATTTCTTCATAGCAGCATGAGAATGGACTAATACACTTAGTCTCTGTCATTTGTCTTAAATGAAGTGAGCACCCTCTTCAACTGAGAGATTCTGCCTTCACTCTCAGCAAACTTGTCTAGGATTTGTCACAAAAAAGAAATATAATTTCTAGTTTTGGGAAAATATGGAAGCAAAACAAGTCGTGACATTTTGGATTTGAAAGAGCTTTAGCTCAGTGCTTTCATTTACTGAAAAGGAAATTAGAGCATTGTGGGAGGCAGAATAATGGCTCCCTAAAGATATCTTCTTCTCAATCCCAGAGCCTAGGACAATGTTACCTTCCATGGCAAAAGGGACTTTGCAGAAGTGGTTAAGGTTAGAGACCATGAGATAGGGAGATTATCCTGTATTATGCTAATGAGCCTAATCTGATTATGAATCCTGTGAAGAGAAAAGCAGAATAGATCAGAGAGAAGTGATGTGAGAAGGACTTTACCGCCACTGATGACTTTGAAGATGAAGGAAGGGGTTTATGAGCCCAAGAATGTGGAGGTTGTAAGTGCTGGGGATAGCCCTCCCTTACAGGCAGCAAGAGAGCCGGAAACTCAGTCTTATAACAGCAAGGAACTAAATTTTGCCAACTGTGTGTCTCAAGGGACATGTATTCAAGTGGCATTTTAGAGCCCAAACTCTAAATGTCAACCCCTGAACAGCCAAATTGGAGAGCAACAACCTTAATGAGCGCACACACAAAAAAGAAAGAAAGAAAGAAAGAAAGAAAGAAAGAAAGAAAGAAAGAAAGAAAGAGGCCGGGCGCGGTGGCTCAAGCCTGTAATCCCAGCACTTTGGGAGGCCGAGACGGGCGGATCACGAGGTCAGGAGATCGAGACCATCCTGGCTAACACGGTGAAACCCCGTCTCTACTAAAAAATACAAAAAACTAGCCGGGCGAGGTGGCGGCGCCTGTAGTCCCAGCTACTCGGGAGGCTGAGGCAGGAGAATGGCGTAAACCCGGGAGGCGGAGCTTGCAGTGAGCTGAGATCCGGCCACTGCACTCCAGCCTGGGCGACAGAGCCAGACTCCGTCTCAAAAAAAAAAAAAAAAAAAAAAAAAGAAAGAAAGAAAGAAAGAAAGAAAGAAAGAAAGAAAAACAGACTTTCCTCTGTATCCTCCAGAAAGAAATACAGCTCTGCCTAATCCTTGCTTTTAGCCCAGTGAAACCTGTGTCAGATTTCTGACCTACAGAAGTCTAGGGTAATATCTTTGTGTTGTTTTAAGTTGTTAAATGTGTGTCAATTTGTTATAGCAGCAATAGAAAATGAATACAGATACAGAGAGGGAGAGAGACTTACCTAATGTCACATGCCTAATTTGTGGCACAATAAGGCTGTGGTCACGAGTAGCTATATTCAGGACTTTTGATTTTCTGTTGATCTAGATATTCCCCTCCCATCCCAATCGCAATCATTCTCTCACACAACACTGGATTATTTCCTTTGTCCTGGTTATCACACCCCAAGCAATTCTGAACTTACCTTGCTTCCTTATTTCATTTATCATCTGTCTCTATTTCGAATGGAAGCTCTATGCGGACAGAGGCTATTTTTCTTATTCACTACTTTATACTTAGTTATCAGTTCAGTCCTGGACATGCAGTAGGGTTCAATAAAATTTGTTGAATAAATAAAAAAAAATGAATGAGTTAATACTATGTCAAAATGAATGAAGAAAAGGAACTATCAAACTAAAGGGAATTTTATAAAATTTTGCTCCAATCTTTCATTTTACAAATGAGGAAACTTCTGGGACTCAGGAGGACACAGGTCCTGTTCTTAGCAGATCCAGAACCTTGATCTCCTGACCACTAGCCAAGCATGTTCCTGTTTTTCATTTGACCTGCACCCAAATATCTCATTTTAAAAGCAGTGTGGAAGTAGATGGATATTGTTCAACTAGAGGGTAAAAATGGGAACTGACATCACCTAGGTGTGTATTTTTCTGAAAACACCCAGGGCAATACCTGTCCTAAAACTGTTCACCTTTTAAATCTTTCTTTCTATATTAAATCAGATGGACTCCAGACAAGCATGCACTTTCATTCATTCTTGAATAAAGGTGTTAAAACACTTTAGAAGGAACAGGCTTGGCCTGTCAAGCATCCTGATTGTGTGTTCTAGGGTAATAGGAGTTGACTCTCTGGGCTACTGTATCTATATAGAGATATTTGGCTTTTAGAACCCATGTCTAACTGGCTCATTTTTGTCCCTATTTCTTTATAGCTTTCATACACTCAGTGTCCATTTTTGGAGATGGGATCTTACTATGTTGTCCAGGCTGGACTCCAACTCCCGGGCTCAAGCAATCCTCCTGCCTCAGCTTCCTTAGTAGCTGGTACTGCAGGCATGTGCCACTGTACTTAGCTCTGTGTCCAATGTGTTAACTACCACCTCCAGGTGTTTAAGTAAAATGTTCGCTGGTTTTTGTTTGTGTTTCATTCTGCTGAAAAGAATTTGGAATCAAGCAATTTCTTATCTAATCTATCAGTTTCATCACTAAAAATCTCTTGATAATCTACCATTGATGGGAGCAGAAAAACCAGCTTGGAGGAAATGTGCAGGCTTAGACCCCCCTGCTGTGACTGTTACAGATAGATACTTGCAGGGGCTTCCCTGAAAGGGTCACAGCAAGGCCACTGATTCCTTGTGACGCCAGGCAGCAGGCCAAATTGTGGTTTGCGCTCCTGCATATTCTTGGGGTGTGATTTTCTGTTTGAGACATTCTTCTGTGATTTATAAATCCTTCTCCACTCGTCAACACTGGCTACATCTCCTTCTCTTCCCCAGGATAAAACAACCCTTCACCCATCAGGGCCCAGGATGAGAAAAACAGGATATTTCTTAAATGGGAAGTAAACAGCCCAACAGAATCAAGGGAAAGACAGTAAAACAATTCCTGGCCACTAGTGACCACAGCCTTCTTGGATTTCTCTCCTTTCTTGTCCTGTATTGCCATTTCCACTTTTGCCAAGCAGTATCTTCTGTAGGACCAGAAGGACGAGTCAGATATGTCTCCTGAGCTGCCTGGAAGCACAGCCTGTGCCCAGGCTGGTGGCATCTATCAGCGCAGCAGCCAATGACGGCTTCACCTCGGCCTCCTTGGCCTCCTGCCAGCAGTAAGGAAGTGGCAAGCACAACCTGGCTCCCATGGGTGACAGCCACAAATCACATTGTCGTTCCCTTCAGAAACCTGGCCCACGCTGTCACTCCCATGAGATGGCCATTTTCCAGGAGAGCTTTTTCGATTCTGACAAAACCTGTGAGGCAACTATTTTGTGAAGAGATTGAATCTAGCCTTCCTATCAGGAAGAAAACTTGCAAAATTATACTCTAGGCAACGTTGATGTCAGCACCCAGCAGAAGACAACTCGGAGTCCAGTTTCATTTCTGCTGCTGACCAGCTGGGCCAAGGTGGGAAAAATGTTTTAACGTCTCTGGGCCTTGGTTTTCCCATTTGTAAACTGAGAGTTGATCTAGAATCAGAGATTACAAAATAGAGGCCTGGGGTCTGAAATTAGTTTACATGTGTATTTTATTTATTCTGAGCAATTCCCATCTCCTTCCCTCCCTCCTCCCTTCCTCCTCCCTCCCCCTGTCCTTCCTTCCTTCCTTCCATCCTTCCTCCCTCCCTCCCTCTCTCCCTCTGTCCTTCCTTTCTCCCTTCCTTCCATCCTTACTCCCTCCCTCCTCCTCTCCTTCTGTCTTTCTTTCCTCCCTTCCTTCCATCCTTACTTCCTTATTCCCTCCCTCTCACCCTCCCTCTCTCCCTCTGTCCTTTCTTCCCTCCTTTTCTTCCTTCCTTCCTTCCCTCTCTCCCTCCCTCCCTCCCTCCCTCCCTCCCTCCCTTCCTTCCTTCCTTCCTTCCTTCCTTCCTTCCTTCCTTCCTTCCTTCCTTCCTTCCTTCCTTCCTTCCTTCCTTCCTTCCTCTTTCTGTCTCTCTTTCCTGCCCTTCCTCCCTTCCCTTCCCTTCCCTTTTTTCTTGTTTTGAGACACAATCTCACTCTTTCACTCAGGCTGGAATGCAGTGAAACAATTATGACTCACTGCACCCTAGTCTTCCTGGGCTCAAGCAATCCTCCTGCCTCAGCCCCTCAAGTTGCTGGGACTACAAGCACATGCCACCACGCCTAGCTGATTTTTAAGATTTTTATGAAGATGGGGTCTTGTTATGTAACCCAGGGTGGTCTCGAATCCCTGGATTCAAATGATCCCCCCACCTTGGCCTCCCAAATTGCTGGGATTATAGGTATGAACCACTGTGCCTGGCTCTTTTTTTTTTTTTTTTTTTTTTTAAAGCAGGAATTTTAATTATCTCAGCTGGGGTAGTTTCTAGCCATTTTCTCAGTCTCTCCTGCTCCATTTTGGCTTAAACCCATTTAAGCCAAATTTTGCTCATTTATCTCACTTATTTTGTCTCTAAAACATTTAGGTTTGCAATCCCTGGACTAGATGATCTTCACTTTATTACCGGCTTTAACAGTTTATTATTTCCTGATACTAAATCGTCTGCAACTAAACAAAACAAACGAATTAGACATTTCAATAATGTGTTCACCTAAACTCTGGATTCTTGGGAACAATTACTTTCCATTTCACACATTCTCAAATGTGCATGCATGGTGGTAATTCCCAGCAGTAACTCTGTGTCTGGTAAATGTTTGGTAAGCGACTCAATGCCTTATGAAAGAAGAAAACACTATAGGTGGTGGTTAAGTCAGGTAAGGGAATGTATTTGATAGTTATGGACTTGCAGAAAGGAAAAACTCTGGTTGATGGCAGAGTGGCCACAGTTCTCCACCCTTCCCTTTATGCATAACCTTGGCAGTGTGACTGTATACCCTTTCCCATTTAGAGATAGTTCATTTCTCCACTCCTTGAATCTGGGCTGGATTGTGACTTTCTTTGGTCAACAAAATGTGGCAGAAGTGATGTTACGCCAATTCCAAGTCTCCAGCCTCAAGGGACCTGACATGCTTCCAGTTTTTGTCTCAGAACCGTGACAACTGCCATATGAATAAGCCCTGGTTAGCTCACTGTGGCTCATACCTATAATCCCAACACTTTCGGAGGCCAAGGCGGGTAGATCATTTGAGGTCTAGAGTTCAAGACCAGCTTGGCCAACACGGTGAAGCCACATCTCTACTAAAAATACACAAATTAGCCAGGCATGGTGGCCAGCTCCTATAACTCCAGCCACTAAGGAGGATGAGGCAGGAGTTTGAGCCTGGGAGGTAGAGATTGCAGTGAGCCAAGGTCGCACCACTGCACTCCAGCCTGGGCAGCAGAGCAAGACTCTACATGAGAAACAAAACAAAACAAAACAAAACAAAACACCAGATATTCAAGAGGTACAACTAAAATATTTTGGCTAGCTTTGATCTAATCTGATATTTTTCCTTTGCCAGGAAAAGGAACCATATAGTTGTTATGATGGTTAATCTTATGTGTCAACTTGACTGGTTCATGGGGTGCCCAGATATTTGGTTAAACATTATTTTTGGTGTGTCTATAAGAGTCTTTCTGGATAAGATTGAATTTGAATTAGTAGACTGAATAAAGCAGGTGGCCTTCCTTGTGTGGGTGGGCAGCCTTCAATCCACTGACTGCCTAAATAGAACAAAAAGGTAGAGAAAGGGATAAATTTTTCTCTCTGCCTAACTGCTTGAGCTGGAACATTGGTTTCCTCTTGCTCTTGGACTGGAACTTACACCATTGGCTCTCTTGGGTCTCTAGCTTGCAGATGACAGATCACTGAACTTTTCACACTCCATCATCATGTAAACCAATTCCTTATCCTGTCTCTCTCTCTCTCCCCCCATGTGTATTAGTCTGTTCTCACCCTGCTAATAAAGACATACCCGAGACTGGGTAATTTATAAAGGAAAGAGGTTTAATTGACTCAGAAGTCACAGATTGTGAGGCTGGGGAGACATGACAATCATGGTGGAAGGTGAAGGAAGAGTATAGTCACGTCTTCTATGGTGGCAGGCAAGATAGCTTGTGTGGGGGAACTCTCCTTTATAAAACCATCAGATTTCATGAGACTTAGTCATGATCATGAGAATAGCATGGGAAAGACCCACCCCCATGATTCAATTACCTCCCACCAAGTCCCTTCCATGACACGTTGGAATTATGGGAGCTACAATTCAAGGGAAATTTGGGTGGGGACTCAGCCAAATATTATCACCATGTGTGCATACTATTGGTTCTGTTTCTCTGGAGTACCCTAATACAATGTCTATGTCATTTACTGAAAATCACACACCCAGTTAGTGCTGGAGATGCTAGGACCCAGGTCTCCCTTAGAGATCCCAGTCAGGAACAATGAGTACGTTGAATCCACGAGACGGAGCAAGCCTGAGCCTTGCAAGCTAGAACCACAGGGGAAGTGCCCTGGTGGTAGTGGAACTGGGTTGGGTATTGAACGACAAGGAGGATTAGACAGGACAACTGAAGCTGAGGGCATTCCAGAGAGTGCACCGAACATTCCAGATAGGACCTGCTGTCACTGCTGCATTGCTCTTATATTTGCCATAATAGATAGAACCAAAATATAGCAAAATACTTCCACTTTGTGCAAGAAAAGCATAATCCAATTAGAGGAAAGTACTACATTGCATTACAAATACACTTTTATAAGGGATTTGGGTTTAGGTTTTTTAGACACACATTCATGCTGTGATGTCATGAATACTATCCAGTCACCTAACAGGATATAATTCTCTTCTCTGTCTTCCCGCTTGTGCTTGAGTATGTGATCATTAATTGCTCTTGTCCTCTGGATATGACTTTGCTTTCAGAGTGTATTGATTCAGCTAAGATTGAGGAATAAGCCAGAAGCTTTTTAGGAAATTACAAGAGCAGGGTAGTGAACAGAGTTTTGTTTACCAATATTAATTACATAATGTTGTAAAGATGCTGCGTGGGGGTCGTGTAGATTAGGAGTAGAGGAATCGCACAGAATGTCGGTATAAAGTGATGACATGTCTGAACAAATGATGAGTGTTGCCCAGGCCAGAATTCCATTATACTTGATGTGTTCTTAGTCTCCAGCATGACAAATGGGTCTTTTGTTCCTGCATTGAGTATTCACACTAAGCAAGGAGAATACATTTAAACATGAAGAGAGAAAAATAAAAGAAAATAAATGAAGGAAGGAAAAGTTAAAATGTATAATATGTCTTTAGATTGGAGGGCAAAGGGGCCTTCTCTTGAGATTTTGAGTATGATATTCTTGCTCCTTAATTTAATTTCCCCCTAAATGGACACAAATTTAGTGCTGGGTTGACCACTCTGGAGGGGGTTATTCCTTCCCCCTCTCCGCACAATAGGGATAATGCAGAATTTGTCAGAGGTCTTATCTCTCCATATCTCCCTTCAATTTGCTTTTGCTTCAGGTTCCTCCCTACTCTTGTAATTTGAAATATGCACATTTTTTAGAGAGAACATTGTCTTTTTTTTCTCATTTAAATCTGTTAGCCCTACTTTCAGAGATCAGAGGCATTGGTTAGCAGGTGTAAGACATGTCCTTGCTGTGGCCAGTATCCCCTCTCTAATGAAATTTACATGGGATCATGAAAAACAGGTGTTTTAAAAGTTCTCTGCAACTTCAGTCACATCTTTTGAAACCTCAGGTTAACCTCCGGAACTTTCTTGGCCCAAATCTTACAGTTGGCGTCTCCTTAGATGTTGCAGTCTGTTTCTTCTTCTAAACCTGCTGCTTTCTCTCCAGGCTGCATCCTGCTTCTCTCCTCCCCGCCTAGAGAAGCAACGTGCTTCTTGCTTCTGGGAACAGAGCAGAAGTGAACTACAGCGGGATTGGTGTTTGGCTTCCACTCCGCACATCTCTCACTGACTGATTTACAGAGAGGTGGTTCACAGTGGCTGTCCTGGGACCAATAAAGACTTTTAAAGGAGGGGATTATGAGAAGGAATGGCCCAGTCTTTTCTGTGAGAATTTGTCTGTACTCCAGAGAGGGTCTGAGTTTCACATGATGGTAGGATCTTGGCTGCAAATTGCAGCTTTCTGGATAATGGACTGTAGGGTTCCCCAGGCAGGGCTGGAAAGGGCTGGGTGGGGCAGTTTGGCCGAGAGGTTATAAGGCATTGGAGGAGACCTTAAGTGACGGAAAACATAACACCTGTCCTCTAGGAGTGCAGAGTCCATTGTAGATAGGTAGTAAGGTCACAAGAAAGGGGAGAAAAAATAACTATAAGTCACTAAAATGGTATATGATAGATGAATATCATGGGCAACAATTGTGAAAGCATTCAGAGGGGAAACATTATTTCTTTCCAGAAGGTTCTTGGAAAATTTTCAGACAGAAAGTACAATATGATTTGGAGTTCAGAGAGTAAGTGTTGAATCAACTTAAAAATTATAAAAATATTTTTAATGTAAAAATATTCCAATAAAACAAAACCATGACCCTATCTATCATGAATACAAAGCAACTACTTTTATGTTGCCTTTCAATCTTGAGCTATATATTTCAGAGTTATAGTGTGCAACCAATTATGTATTGTGCTTTTTCTCCCATATTGTTTTGGTAATAAAAGTGAAAAAAGCAAAATTAGTTTATCTTTTATGTGTTTCAAAATGTAAACAAATGCCTGGTCATAACTACAAGGAAGGTACTGAATTGATCCAATGGTTAACTCTATATGCAGAATCACTGGAGTCACATTTTTATCCTATACATATTTTGAAGATATTTTGTAGAGACTGCCATAGATGTCCTGAAAATGGCAATGTAAAATAGAGTGATCAAAGCATTCTGTTTTTGTTTTTTCTGAGACTTTTCTGGTTTCAGCACTGAAAGCTCTCCATTCAGCAACTCCCTTTTCCTCAGCCTCCCAATTCCAGCAAACTGGGACTGTTGGTCGTTCTATAAAAAGACTGTGGCCTCATGGAGATTACAGTGTGGTAGAGACAAGACTGTTAAGAGTGTAATTGGGATCTTATAATGATTAGCCAGGCGAAGGCATCCTAGAGGAAGTTACATTACCTTCTTAGAGGAAGGTTGGACTTCCTCCAAGAAAGAAAAGTTAGGAGAAGAATCACCTTAAATACGCTACATCTGGAGACACACCCAATGTGGGAAGTCAAGTCATAATCTCAGATTACTATTGACTCTAGAATCAAGATAAGGAGTTCATGAAGAGTGACTATAATGTTTAGTTATGGTAGAACTTTCCATAGGACACATTAGTAAAACTGCATATCAGTGTCATTCTGTAATAATAAAAAGATTTTTAAAAATTTTCTATATTGGTAACAAATTTTGCAAGTTTTCAATTATTGAAAAAAATGTTAATTTGTGGGTCACAATTTATTTAACTGACTTCATATTTTTCTGATCTTTCCTCATGTCCCTGACAGTTCCACACATCTTTTTTCTGAAAAATTAGGGACACGGGACTTTGATCTTCCCTTTGCTTTACTATGCTTAAGAAAGGGTGACAATCTTAAAGGATTTCTCTTGTTGTGGTTTAAATGTGTCCCCCCAAAGTTTATGTATTAGAAACTTAATTTCCAATGTAACAGTGTTGAGAGGTGAGGCCTTTAAGAAGTGATTAGATCTTGAGGACTCTGCCCTCATGAATTGGTTAATGCCTTTATTGCAGGAGTGGAGTCCTGATAAAAGAATAAATTCTGCCGCCTTCCTTTTTCTCTTGTTCTTTCTTGCATGTGCTCTTTTCCCTTCTGCCTTCTGCCATGGGATGCTGCAGCAAGAAGGCCCTCACCAGATGCCTCTCTGTCTTGTGCTTCTTAGCCTCTAGAAACATGAGCCAAATAAATTTGTGTTCTTCATGAATTACCCAGTTTCAGGTGTTCTGTTATAGCAGCACAAAGTGTACTAAGACAACGCTCATGAAGCTAGCATGGCTCTTTAAGGACAGAATGGTGGAGGGCATTGCATCTCATCAGGCCTGGATAAATGCTGTTCAAATCTTTCCCTGAGAACACCTTTTTTCTTATATTCCATATGGAACATAACCTGTGTCTATTGACATGCTCTCTCTTCAGATATGCTAATACCATTGATTAAGCTACAGTTTTCTTACGTAGTCAAACTTTGATTAGATTTTCCTAGTTCTTTTCTTTTTGTCTTTGGGCCTGGGAAATATTCTAAAAGGAGAGCGGAACAGACTAAAATCAGCTGTTAGGATTTTACTAATGAAGCTCTCAGAGATTGCAGGGGTATTTCACAGGTTCCCCTAGGTTTTCAATATATTTCTCTGTTGATTTTCTCTCCCCAAATCCAAAAAGAGGATTTTATGTCGTTGGGGCCTCCTTAGGCTTCCAATAGAGTACCTACCCCTGAGCAGGAACAATGAGATCAGCCCCAATGGGAGGCTTAGAAGTAGAAGTTATCTTTACCCCCAACAACCTGACTTCCAAAAGCTGTCATAATGCATTATTTATTTCCAAATGAAGGATAGAAAAAAATGTTTAAGTCCAAGGAGAGATAATGTTTTTGTATAATCCAAGAATACTTAATGGAGGAAGATACTTGGTCTGGATTTTCAGAACCGGAGAGAGTGGATCTCACAGTAGAAATTGCTATTTCCTTTATTAGCATACTATCACTAGTAATGTTAAGATCTGGCAGTATTTTCCTTTACCAATGTGTTTTATATACTATTCAAGACTTCACATCAAGCCCACTAACCCATTAAAAGAGGCCTTGAGAATGTCCTTCAAACAGGAACACTCCTGACCTGGAATGGATTAAAAATAGTAATCTGAGGTAAAAGGTTTGCTTCTCCATTTCTGTCTAAGCTAATGAATGTGCCTCTGTGGCCAACCTGCCACTGTGCCATTTATACATCAGCATCTTCTAAAGAGAGGATGATATATAATGGCCTCCTGGACAGAGCAGTGTGTGGGGCATGGAAATTTAGTAGGGAGCTAGGAACGAGAAAGAAAGGCTTTCACAATGGAGATCACCTGATTAGATTACTGATCTTGCAAACTGTGGAGGCAGGGACAAATACAACTTTACTACTGCATAAATAATAAATCATGAAGGAGAATGTGCTAAATTTTTTCCAAATTAAGTTTTCATTGATGCCCATGGCTTCTGAAGAATAAAATGCAGCCAAGACAGATATTTATTTTGTGGATGAATACAATAACATTTCAACAAGGCAAAAAAAAATTAATAATAGAATAAATGCAAGTTTAATGTCTAACAAGACATACAGTATGTAATTAAACTCAACTTTGTCAGCTCCAACATTCATTAATGGATTCAAAGCCTGGGGAGCTATGAAGTTCTTTAAGAGGCAATCAATAACCCATTACAATTGTGACATAAACTCTGGACCCTAACGACCAGCAACAGTAGAGTTGTGGCCCATTTAATGAGATAGTAGTAATATTAAAGGTGAGCAAATGTATGTGAGGGTTAAACCGCATTGGCTTTTATTTCACCCAAACCTACACCTTCATTTTTCCTTTGCAATACATCTAGGAAAAATGCTAATGAGAGCTGTTCATTGAACCATCTTGTTCTTTCTAACCTTGAACTCCAGGTTTGTTCCTTCTGAAAAGTTTGCTTTTCAAGTGCTCTGAAAGGTGGATCATTTAATTTTATGGTATTTTACAATATTTCCATTGAACGTTTCTTCTTTTCAGTGGCCTTGTGAATTGCCTTTACCATTCTTTCTTTTAATGCCCTTTAATTAACTCTGTGAGAACCCTGCTCTCCACAGCCATTTTCACTGGGATCTTTGGAGTGTCACCGTCATTGAACACTATATATTGAAGCTTCCCTGTGCCTGCTCTGCTAGAACAGATTTCAAAATACCAAGTTTAGTACATGTTATTACCCTATGTTTCTGATGTTACCTACTATCTTACTTTGGGTTCTCCAGAAGGAAACCCTGGGACAAGATTTGATGCAAAAAGCTTATTTGGGAAGTAAAGAGGCCACCAGCAGGGATTGGGGAAGTAAGACAGTCAAGGAGAAATGTAGTTTAACAAATATATATGGCCTTGGTCCCAGGTTCCCTGCACAGAGCTCCTAAAACCCTTGGAATTTCCTAAGTGATACTAATATCTTTTATTATTCGCTAGAAGCCCCTTTTGGTCACACCTGAGTTCATGCTAATGGGGTGACTTAGGGTGGGGTCCCTAAATAGTCTCAGGATGGAAAGGGTCACCAGAAAGACAAGTGATCATAGGGCAGAGGAGATGCTGGAGATTACGCTGTACAAAAACTGTTTTTGTTTGTTTGCTTGTTTTGAGACAAAGGCTCACTCTGTCACCCATGTTGGAGCACAGTGGCATGATCATGGCTCACTGCAGCCTTGATCTCCTGGGTTCAAGCAATCCTTCCACATCAGCCTTCTGAGAAACTGGGACAACAGGTGCACATCACCATGCCTAGCTAATTTTTAGGTTTTTCTATAGAGATTGGGTCTCACTATGTTGACTAGGCTGGTGCAAAAACTCTTGACCAAGGGGATTTGAAAAATTTGGGCCTGGAAGGGTGATGTATCCAGAGAGGGCATAGAAGCTCTATGCTGCCCCTTCTCACCTCTATACTTGGACCTAGACATCTTTTCCATCTGTCTGTTCTTTCATTGTATTCTTTATCATAAATTTAGGTATACCTAGGTAAAGTGCTTTCCTGAATTCTATCAGCCATTCTAACAAATTATTGAACCTGAGGAGGGAGTTTTGGGAACCTCCTATTTAGAGCCAGTCAGAATGATGCGGGGGTACCTGGGACCCCTACTTGCAGCTGGCATGTGAAGTGGGAAAGCAGTCTTGTGGGGCTGGATCCTTAATCTCTGTGGTCTGCATTAACTCAGGGTAGTTGGAATCAGAATTGAGTTAAATTGTAGGACATCTTGTTGGTTTCCAGGGATTTGGAGAATTGGTTGGTGTTGGAAAACAGTCCAGAGGAAGGTAGTTGATAAAGAAGGGTGTTCAGCAAACCAGATTTACCAGGGCGCCTTGGAGCTTAATCCTGCTGGGGAAACTTAATCCTGCTGGGGAGGTCAGGGTAGAATATACACCCCAAAGTCCTGTCATCCAGTGGGCAGAGGGGCTCAGTATTTACATACCAATTCCTGTCAGCCATTGGTTGAGGACTGCTCTGAGGGAGCATTAATTCCCTGGTACTTCTCGTCTGCCAGTTGGGTGGCAAAGAGTGCTCAGAGCTTGGAGAATACCCTCGGTATTGGCAATCGGAAGTCAGCCTGGTGTGCACTAGTGTGGTAGGGGAAGGGGCATGAGAGATCATCCAAAACTCTGCCCCATCTACCATTGGTAGACCTTCTGCCTGAGCCTCCTGTTATAGTTTGGATATTTGTCTCCACCCAAATCTCATATTTAATTGTAATTCCCAATGCTGGAGGTGGAGCCTTGTGGGAGGTGTTTGGATCATGTGGGTGAATCCCCCATGGTTTGGTGCTGTTTCATGATAGTGACTTCTTGAGAAATCTAGGGGTTTAAAAGTGTGTGTCACCCCCACCCCCGAACACTCTCTTGCTTACTCCTGCTTTCTCCATGTGATGGGCCTGCTCCCCCTTCACCTTCCACCATGACTGTGAGCTTTCTGAGACCTTTCGAGAAGCCAAGCAGATGCCAGCACTCTCTTCCTGTAAAGCCTGCAGAACTGTGAGCCAATTAAACCTCTTTTCTTCACAAATTACCCAGTTTCAGGTATTTCTCTTTATATCAATGCAAGAACGGCCTAATACACATCCTTTAGTACTTGATTAGAATTTTACATTCCTAGCAATGCTTGTTGTCCTGTTAGACATTTAGATTTACACTGAATATTAGTAGCTGGAGAAATGGGCTTAAAGATAGCTGTAGAAATATAACAGGTGAGAACTTGGAAGGAAGGAAGCTTAGTGTTACTAGTTATATGAGAAGAGGTGGGGAGAAGATGCTTACTGACTGTCCCTGCAGATTTTTTTAGTGTCGCAGCCAGAGGCAGAAAGAAATCACATAAAGAGGTCATTTGACAACTTCTGGTGGCATCCAAGGGTCAGAATTAGGTAATAGCCTAGGATTAGACTGGATATGGAAGGGTACAAGATGTGGTGTGTGTGTGTGTGTGTGTGTGTGTGTGTGTGTGTGTTTGTATTTGTACCTGTGTATGCCAGAACATGTGTGATGCAAGCACACGTACTGGGAGACAGACTCAGAACTGCAAATCTGACATCGTGGGTTTTGTTTAGGTTTTGCATGAGTTTAACCACCCTAATGCAAACCATTATTCCCCTTTCCCTTGTTCTAAAACACTATGCTTCAGGTTTATTTTCAAAACCACAACCTGTCTCGAAAGACCAAAAGATTCCAAGTAAATAGTATTGTTTTAATGAAGGAACAGAAGGACTCCTTAAGGAATTCAGCTGATTATCCTGAACATAACCCATGAGGCTTTTCTGTGATCTCAGTTTTCTCTTCAGCAGTGCTATTTTGGGGAGGAAAATCAGCATGTGTGAGGTTAGAGTTCCAGACTGAGCTAAGAGTGAGAAAAATCAGATTTAGCTTTTCAGCCTGGATTTTTCAATTGTCTCTTTTTGGGGCTATCAGTGCTTATGGCGGCAAATCCTGCAATTATGTATGCTTACCTAGGTCATCTAGATAGGAACATGTATAGATTACATTGTGCATATACATGCAAATGGAATCACTTTAGTATCTGGGAGTTTCTTTTGTTTTGATTGAGCTCTCATCTAAAGTATTTTTTCCCTTTCATTTTCTACTTCTCAAGGACCATTTGTATATCTTAAATTGATTTTATATGCAATAGTCCTGTGGATGCTAATTAGAAAATCATCAGCTTTTGTAGTCTTCTGGAATCTCTTTGGAAATTAACATAATTGGCTATTTCTTGCATTTTGAAATTTCACACACTTGATGAAGGTCACATTCATCTTGCATTGATTATTCCTCAATTCCACACCAACCCTGTTCTTTATACCTAATAGCTGTTCAATAAATCTTGGTTGAAATAAATCCATCATTTAAATCTTTCAGAGTCAGTCCTTCAGTGTGTCTAATGAATATTCTAGAATGTTTCGTGACAGTCAAGAAACAGTCAAGCTGTACTTGTTTACCAGTGCCTTTCAATTGCAAAGATCTGTAAGTCCCACTGGAGGCTCAGTTTACCCAGTTCGTGATTCAGTCTCTATTCAAGTAGGCAGTTATAATGTTAGCCCAAGGGGGTAGAGTGAATTTTGGGAATAGACTTGTTGCTCCAGATTTGGATCTCTTTTGCCTGCGGGGGGCGCATGTCCACTAAGCCTAGGCATGCCCTTCCCGTGGTGGCCTAGGATGTACAACTGTGACTTTGCCTTAATTTCCTTCCCTAATTGGTACTCAGTTCCCTACTGAAAATGCAACCTGTGTGGGATCCAATTTGCTCACTTGAGGCCCTGATACTTTACCTAAATCAAGCTAGCTCTTTCTCCCAGGAGCTGAATCATACGCAAATAACTCTAGACCACTGTCTGTAGTTCTCCTGTGAATGTGTTTGTCACCCACAACTATTCTTCCACCACACACTAGACCTGAAGAATTCAGTCTTAGACCTATGACATCACTTAGACCTATGACATTGTATCATCCTGCTTAAATTTCATCACCTCATTTTTCTGTTTTCCTTAGCCATTCATCCATCTACCCCTCCACTTATTTATTCATTCACTCCTTTACCCTTCTATGGGGACCAGTATGCCTTATGCAAAATTCCAAAACAGACTCTACGTTTTTGGACCTGAACTTTGAATTGTCAATTACTGCACCAACCATCAATTTTACACCTGGTCAATTTCCCTTATCTCTTGATTTTCACCCAGACTAAACTTCTCCTCCTCATCAATGCAGTTATAGAAGTCTTTATTTGTCTTACATCCAAGCCTACCACAATTTTTTTTTGTTTATTTATTTTGAGACAGAGTCTCACTTTGTCACCTAGGCTAGAGTGCAGTGGCATGATCTTGGCTTACTGCAACCTCTACCTCCCAGGTTCAGGCAATTCTCCTGCCTCAGCCTCCCGAGTAGCTGGAATTACAGGTGTGCACCACCACGCCTAGCTAATTTTTGTAATTTTAGTACAGGTGGGGTTTCACCATATTGGCCAGGCTGGCCTTGAATTCCTAACCTCAAGTAATCCATCCTCCTTGGCCTTCCAAAGTGCTGGGATTATACGCGTGAGCCACCGCGCCTGGCTGCCTACCACAGTTTAATAAGAGCTCATCTCACTTTGGCCTTTCTATTCCATCTATTCTTGCTGAGTACATCCTATTGTTTCTTTATAACTTATATGGAAATTGGGGTTGAGAATTAAGTTTTGTATCCTCAAAGGAAGAATAAAATTATATAAGTTTTTTTTTCTTAATATACTTTAAGTTCTAGGGTACATGTGCACAATGTGCAGGTTTGTTACATATGTATACATGTGCCATGTTGGTGTGCTGCACCCATCAACTTGTCAGCACCCATCAACTCATCATTTACATTAGTTATAACTCCCAATGCCACCCCTTCCCACTCCCCCCTCCCCATAATAGGCCCCAGTGTGTGATGTTTCCCTTCCAGAGTCCAAGTGATCTCATTGTTCAATTCCCACCTATGAGTGAGAACATGCGGTGTTTGGTTTTCTGTTCTTGTGATAGTTTGCTGAGAATGATGGTTTCCAGCTGCATCCATGCCCCTACAAAGGACACGAACTCATCCTTTTTTATGGCTGCATTGTATTCCATGATGTATATGTGCCACATTTTCTTAATCTAGTCTGTCACTGATGGACATCTGGGTTGATTCCAAGTCTTTGCTATTGTGAATAGTGCCGCAATAAACATACGTGTGCATGTGTCTTTATAGCAGCATGATTTATAATCCTTTGGGTATATACCCAGTAATGGGATGGCTGGGTCGTATGGTATTTCTAGTTCTAGATCTTTGAGGAATTGCCATACTGTTTTCCACAACGGTTGAACCAGTTTACAATCCCACCAACAGTGTAAAAGTATTCCTATTTCTCCACATCCTCTCCAGTACCTGTTGTTTCCTGACTTTTTAATGATTGCCATTCTAACTGGTGTGAGATGGTATCTCATTGTGGTTTTGATTTGCATTTCTCTGATGGCCAGTGATGACGAGCATTTTTTCATGTGCCTGTTGACTGTATGCATGTCTTATTTTGAGAAATGTCTATTCATATCCTTTGCCCACTTTTTGATGGGGTTGTTTGTTTTTTTCTTGTAAATTTGTTTGAGTTCTTTGTAGGTTCTGGATGTTAGCCCTTTGTCAGCTGAGTAGATTGCAAAACTTTTCTCCCATTCTGTAGGTTGCCTGTTCACTCTGATGGTAGTTTCTTTTGCTGTGCAGAAACTCTTTAGTTTAATTAGATCCCATTTGTCAATTTTGGCTTTTGTTGCTGTTGCTTTTGGTGTTTTAGACATGAAGTCCTTGCCCATGCCTATGTCCTGAATGGTACTACCTAGGTTTTCTTCTAGGGTTTTTATGGTTTTAGGTCTAACAATTAAGTCTCTAATCCATCTTGAATTAATTTTCGTGTAAGGAGTAAGGAAATGATCCAGTTTCAGCTTTCTACTATGGCTAACCAATCCCAGCACCATTCATTAAATAGGGAATCCTTTCCCCATTTCTTGTTTTTCTCAGGTTTGTCAAAGATCAGATGGCTGTAGATGTGTGGTATTCTTTCTGAGGGCTCTGTTCTGTTCCATTGGTCTATATCTCTGTTTTGGTACCAGTACATAAAATTATATATATAGTTGCTGGAAAAATATGTATTCTGTGTGAGGCATGGTGGGAAACAGTGAACAAGATTGGACTCCTGTTCTCATGAAGCTTATACTCTAGCAAGGGAAACATTCATTAAATAAGGAGAGTCAGTCTCTCACTTTTTGTGGATTCTGTATCTGCAATTTTATTTACTTGCCAAAATTTGTAAGCCTAAAATCAATACTCACAGCCCTTTCATAGTCATTCATGGATGTGCACAAAGCAGTGCAGAATTCAAGTTGTCCAGCCCACATGTTGCATGCTGAGGTTGAACAAGGTGATGCCCTACCTTCTTGTTTCACCTCTCCGAATGTAAAGAAGTATCCTTATTGTGGTAGATTTAGCACCATGTGTTTTTGCATTTTTGTGTACAAAATGCAAAATTGTGGTGATTTTGCTGTTTTGAAGGACCCCCAAATGTAGTGCTAAAGTGCTGTCTAGTGTTTCTAAGCACAAGAAGGCTGTGATGTGCGTTATGGAGAAAATATGTGTGTTAGATAAGATTCATTAAATCATGAGTTACAGAGCTGTTGGCCACATGAGTCTGATGCTAAAGAAACAGCAATACATATTAGATAATGTGTCTTTAAACAGACATACACATCAGACAAAGTCATGGATTGAGCCATCGATGAAAATCTTCTAACCAGAGGCTTGCAGGAACCCAATCTTGTATTTGCTAGTTTAATGTTCACAGTGACTTTGTAGAATCTAAGGGCTGTGAATAGCAAGAATGACTGTAATTAAATGAATAACTCTTTTTTTAATTGCTTGTATGATAAGTACTACAAATTAATAGCACTCTGAACCACAACAGCATATATAGAGGAACTTATCCTCACCTTAGAGGTTAGGAAAGGCTTCCCTGAGGAAGTGGTATTTCCCCTCTGTTGTGAAAGAGACGTAGGGATTAGCTGAGTCGAGAGTAGGAGGTGGGGAGTTTCAGACAGAGGGAACAGCATGGGTAAAAGCCCCGATGTAGGAAAGAGTGTGATTCATTGGAGGAATAAGAGAAGGCCACCATGAGAAGATGATTGTGTGTGGGGTGGGGTGGAGGGTGCAGGGGAGAGTGGTAAAAAAGAGAATAAAGCTGTAGACATGGACAGAGGACAGTTCGTAGAGGACTCTGTGGGCCAGGTTAAAAATCTAAACTTTTAAAAAATAGCAGTGAAAAAAATGCTGATGGGTTTTAACTAAAGAACTGATAGTTCCTTCTGCTCTGTGAAGAATGGATTAAAGACAGGCAAAGTGAATATGGGGACACCTGACAGGAATCCAGACAGGGGATGACAATGGCTTGAGCTAGAGTTTGAACTAGGGTGTGACCATGGATATGGAGAGGAGGAGACAGACTCGTAAGAGATATTGAAAGTAAAAACGGTAACATTCAGTGAGTGAGGAGGCATGAAGGATGAGGGAGAAGGAGAAGTCGAGGATAATCATGACAGGAGCAACTGGGTAGTTAATGATATCATTTATAAGAAAGGGAACTCTGGGAAAGGAACACAATTAGAGCAAATGTAGTACATTTTGTTTCCAAAAATGGCTGCAATGGTATCTCCCACCTCACCTGCTTTTTGTGCAGTGTGACCTTACCACTCTCCCACTAAGAGGCAGAATTTATTTCCCTTCCCCTGGAATCTAGACTGAACCTGTGATCTGCTTTGTCTAATAGAATATAGTGGAAGTGATGCTTTATAGCTTCCGAGCCTGATATTTAAGAGAATTGCAACTTCTACTTTTGTTTCTTGAAATGTTCCTCCTTGGAATCCAGTTGCCATCTTTGAGGAATCTCAAGTGGCTACATGGAGATGCTAACATGGGGGAGAATCAGAACCCGTGGCTGATAATCCCGGCTGACCTTGAGCTGGAAGCCAGCATGGACTGTCAGCTATGTGAATCTTGGACCTCTCAGCCTTCTCAGCACTGTAGCTGCACTACAGGAGCAGTATAACTACCCGGATAACCTACAGAAGCATGAGAAACAATAGTTTGCTGGAATAGATTCTGAAACGGAGTATGTAGGAATTCAGTTTTGGACATGTACATGAAATATTGTAGGGCACTCAGATGAAGGTGACTGCTAAGGAGTTGGTTATAAATATCTAGAGCTGAGAAGTGAGATCTGGGTCAGAGATATACATTTGAAAGTTGCTAGTGCTTAAATCATATTTGTAACCATGGGAGTTGCTAAACATCTGTTGAGAATGTAGAGTGAATAGAAAAGCAATATAGAATTAGGACTGGGACTGAACTTTGAAGAATTCTAGCATTGAATGGTCATGTTGCCAGGAGGTGCCCTCATTGGAGATTAAGAAGGAGCAACCACAGTTTTCTTGTCATCATGGAAGCCAAGAGACGAGAGGAGAATACTTCCAGAAGGAGCATGTGCTCCACAGTAGTATCAAAAGCAAATGAGTAGTTACAGAAGATGAGTTCGAAAAGTTTCCATTATTGATTAAGAAACATGGTGGTCATTGATAATTCATCTAAGTAAATTTCTAGAGAGCTGTAATTTACTTTGTACAGTGCTGATGATATTTTTATTTTAACCATTTTAATAATAATAGCTTACATTGCACACTTTGTGTATGCAAGGCACTGTGTAGGATTCTGCATCTACATTACATCATCTTTAATTTAGCCATTATAACAATTACATTTATTTTTGAGGCAACTGAAGCTTAGGGAAATTAAATGAGTTCCTTAAAATTATTCAGCTAGTCCATGGCTACATGCTCTTCCCCCCTGCCCCACCTAATCTACTGCTGTAAGTCTGTTGAAGGAAAGAAAGCCACATTATTGTTAATTGTTTTAGGTACAGTGATGGTCATTTTTATGGGAGTCTTTTTAGAGCTTATATCTTTTAGAGATACAAACTGAAATATTTACAGTTGAAGTTTTATATCTTACATATGCTTCAAAATAATCTAAGTGGTAAAGAGGAAGTCATTATACCATACTCTCTATTTGCCTATAGTATGAAATATTCTATAATGACAAGTTGTTTTATTTTAACGTGTCTCAGTGAGGTTCTGAGGTCTGCCCAGTGAATAAAGGTACATGGGCTTTGTGTTAGCTATTTTAGGTACTCAGAGTTTTATTTCTGGTAGTTTTTCTCTGATGTTGTGGATAGCAAGCGGTCTAAATAAACGGTCACTGGACATGGGAGGAACTATTAAGTCCTCCATAAAGCCTGCAAAAATAAGGTAACGAACCTTCATATTTTGATTTACTGAATAATTGTGAACGGTGACATTCATCATCATTCAAAAGGCTTAGCAGCATTCGTGAGATGACAATTAATTAGCACGATGGCTTTATAAAATGCATGTTGCTTTTCATTGCTATGGCCCATTTTCCTTGTTTAATGCAAACTTGCAGGCTCTTAAATGCATCCTAAATCTTTCTGGATTTGTTGTTGCATGGTTCCACAGACATTTTTCCCTAGAGACATGGTAATTTTGCAACTTTTAAATATTCAACACAATTCTAATTATAAATAGTTCTCATTCAAAAGCGATAGCCAGACACTTGGCACAAACCACATCTTGTTATATTGGAAAAGGATGACAGCATAATGACTGATGATATGTGTTAGATTCTCTCATTTCTCTTAATTAGAATTTTCTCTGCATTATCATGCTTTGTAACTAACCAGCTTATTCCTGACAGTGGTTAATGTGATTAGGAATGGTTTTAACTTTGTATTTCATTTGGAGAAATAGCCCAGCCAGTCTGTCTGATAGCCTGTGTGGGCAGAGGAACAAATTTCCCCCAGTCCTCCAATTTTTCTGTTCTGCTTGGGCTGGGCTAGTCAGGATATGAGACGAGATCAGGGAAATGGGAGCATGTTTTGTGCTGTCAGAAAGAGAGGGATACATGCAAAAGGAAGAAGGCTGTAGCCTTGGGATAGAACGCAATGAGAAGGTTAGAGAGGGTGACCATATGGAGCTATAAATCAGTAGCTACCCAGGCAACAAAGCTGACTCTCTACATCTGGTATGTGACTCACTAGTTATTTATTGAGCACCTGCTGTGAGCACAACCCGACCATCACCACTGCTGGGGAGTACAAAAGACACCAGAGACCTTTTCTTTGCCTTCAATTCTAGTTGGAGGCAGACTTCTACAACTTAATATCCTCCTTGAAGATAAGGACTCATCTCTTTGGTTCATCTTCACATCCCATTGCCTGGTACCAGGTTTAGCTCACAGTAGTTACTCTTAATAAATAGTTTGCTAATAGATGAATGAATGGATGAATATAATAACATAAGAATAGTTATAGGGTCACTTACAAGAGATCTAATAGCCCACTTCAAACTAAATATGTAAATGCTGATAGGGTGGTCATAGAATAAAGGAATATCAGAGCAACGTGAGGTTCTGCAAAAAGGTTTCAGGCTTCTGACAAGCCGGTGCTGATTTCCGCTTCCTCAGTCTCCCCAGACAGGGTAAATTAACATGATGACCCTGACAGTTAAACTGCCCAGGCCCCACTCATGGAACATTCATGCCAGCAAAACTTCTGGAAATTATACCTCAAGGTAAGTGAGAGGGTGTCTGGTAGATGTAAGAAGGTGAGCGAGTTTCACCTCCTCATAAGTTGCACAGACATTCCTGGGCTTGGGATACCTAAGAGAGGAGATCGTGCAGCCTTACGAGGGTTCCAGGTGAGCTGGACGTAGTGTAGGTGGATTTATGATCTTTTTTGACTGTGCTGTGGCCAATCCCGAACCTTTTGAAACATAAGGAGACATGGTGTCCCAGAGGTCAGTCATTACAGAGTCCTGGAGAAAGGGATTTCTGAGCCTTCTACCTATGATTTCAGAGAGAGATCTGTGGCAGCTTTATCTGCATTATCCTGGAAGATTAAGAGAAGATACTGTGGTTTGCCTTTAGCTCACAGATTGCTCACTATCAGCAGAGTAAAGACTTTGGGAGGAGCTGAAAACATAATTTTTGTTTGGGGATTCTCCTCTGAGTTCAACAGAATACCTGACTTGAAACAAATATTTGGATTATCTGTGGGATTGCTTTATCTAGAAATCCACATATTTGTGCTTCAGACTAGTGACATATATGGAAAAAAATAATTCAGCTAGAGAATTTATGGGGAACACCCTTCCATCCTTCCCTTCCCCACACACAGATATTCAGGAACGTGTTGTTTTCTTCTTCCAGTGAATATGTGAACGTTTTGCTAAATAGAACCTGTTGATTAATTGCCACCACATGGCCAGACCTCTTCTTAGGAAAGAATATCATTGTTATGAACTGAATTGTGTCCCCCTAAAATTCATAGGCGGAACTCAATGTGACTGTAGCTGGAGATAGGGCCTTTAAGGAGGTAATTAGGGTTAAAGGATATTATAAGAGTGGGTTCCTAATCTAATAAAACTAGTGTCCTTAGAAGAAGAGGAAGATGCCAGGATGCCTGTGCACAGAGGGAAGGCTGGGTGGGGACCCTGCAGAAAGGAGAACATCTGCAAGCCAGGATGAGAAGCCTCACCAGAAACCAACATTGCCAGTGCCTTGAGCTTCGATTTCCAGTGTTCAAACCTGGAGAAAATACATTTCTGTTATTTAACCCACCTAGTCTATAGTATTCTGCTATGGTAGCCTCAGTGGATTATACACTAAAAGTAAATAAATAACACATGACTTCTGTGGTTAGTGGATTAATTGCAGTCAGTTGAGGAGAAAAACCAAATGTGGATAAAATGGAGAAAATATACTGTTATGTTGAGCAATGCTGACAGTAATATAACAAATATAATATAATACGAACAGAAAAACAAGAGTGTATTTTAATGATTAACTTACCACATGTTAGTTTCGTATGAAGGGTTGAAATCTGTGCCCCCAAAAAGATATGTGGACGTCCTAACCCCTAGTAACTTTGTATGTGACTTTATTTGGAGATATGGTCTTACAGAAATAATCAAATTAAAATGAGATCATCAGAATGGTCTTTAATCTTGTACAACTGATGTCCTTATAAAAGAGGGAAATCTGGACACAAACAGACATGTGCAGAGGAAAGATGTCATGAGGACACACAGGGAGAAGATACCATGTGACTGGAAGAGGCATCTACAAGCCAAGGAGTGCGAAGGACTGCCAGCAAACACCAGAAGATGTTCGGTTAGTGTTGTAGGAGGACAAGCCACAGACAAAACCCCTCAGACACCGAGTTAATGAAGGAAGGGCTTTATTCGACCGGGAGCTTCGCAAGACTCAGATTTGCAACAACCAAGCTCCCAAGTGAACAATTCCCATCCCTTCTAAGGGCTTAGAACTGCAAGGGGGTCCACGTGAGAGGGTTGTGATCGATTGAGCAAGCAGAGGTACATGACTGGGGGCTGCATGCGCCGGTAATCAAAATGGAACAGAACAGGGCAGGGATTTTCATGATGCTTTTCCACACAATGTCTGGAATCTATAGATTACATAACCCGTTAGGTCAGGGATCGATCTTTATCCAGGCCCAGGGCACAGCGCTGGGCTGTCTGCCTGTGGATTTCATTTCTGCCTTTTAGTTTTTACTTCTTCTTTCATTGGAGACAGAAATTGGGCATAAGACAATATGAGGGGTGGTCTCCTCCCTTAGTGTAATCACAATTTTTGCCATTACTTTCAATGACAAAAACCACACTTACTTTTGCAGCAACCTAATAGCAGCTGCAAGGAAGGATTCTTTCCTTGAGTCTTCAGAGAGAGAGAGAGAGAGCTTGACCCCCCGACATGTGATTTCAGACTTCCATCCTCCAGAACTGCGAGATAACACATTTCTGTGGTTTCAGCCACCCAGTTTTTGGTGCTTTGTTACAGCAGTGCAGGGAAATGAATACAGCCTTGTTCTCAGAGCTGGACAGGGCAGCTTCCTTAGTCACTAATTCATCACAGATTTTAAGCTATCACTGGAATGATTTAGAAATTATAGTGCCAGTTCACTCAGATTTCCTCACATGGGATGAGCTGTCCTCACCAAAGTGGTGAAGTGTATCTAATGGAAAGAAAACAATATGAATAATAATATAAAACATCCCTTGTCATTGACGAACTAATGCTGTATTTTTGTGATGCACACACAAGTTGTATAGTGACTACCTATAAAGTAGCTACTATTATTATCTCATTTTATAGCTCAGGAAATGAGAGTGAGGGAAATTCAATGATTTGCCTGACTTACCCTTGGTCTCACAGCCAGTAAATCCTGCAGCTGGCATTCAAACTAAGGTTTCCTCCAGCTAGGTAGTGAAAGGTAGGATTTGGATAAATAGTGTAGGAAGTACTTTTGAGCTGTGAGAGTAAACAGAATTATTTCCACTAGAGATATTTCCAGGCATAGCTAAAAGAAAGAGTCAAAAGTGTACTTGGAGAACAAGGAGCCCAACATAACAGGACTGGCACAGATAAGATTTCAAGGTGGCCTGTTAGTTTCATGGAAGGTCAGCATTTCCCCATCCTTAGGAATTCCTGCTTCCAAGAATTGATTAGCGGTAAGCAGACAATAGAACTTGACCCAAATCCATTTTACATGCCTTGCCCACTGAAACTGCCTTTGCAAAAATTGTGACAGTGAAAGAAATCTGACCTAACTGACTCCATCTTGCTTTTAACCTTTAAGCTACCCTTGTTCATTCCTGTGTTCATTCCAAAGTAACTTTGGAAGGAATTTAGTTTGTAGTTTAACTTTGAAACAAAAATTATAACAGGCCCTCCCCAAAACAAACTACCTCCTTCCTTGGGGAGCAGACCACCTTTGTGAAACTAACAAATTAGCCATAAGATTAGAAATTGCGGTTAGGAGTTATGCAGCCAGAGGCCATAAGATTCCTAACCTCACCAATTGCTTCTGCAGATAGCATTGCTGTTGTAAAACCTAAGATTGGTATCCAAGACATCTTTCAGACCTTGCATTATGATAGACCAGCTGCTGCCACCCAGACTGGCAATCTGGCTCAACTGGTTCTGCAGTCTCACCCAGGAACAGAAGACAGCAAGAAGAACCTGCTCCAACCCCCTGTGATTTCATCCCTGACCTAATTAATCGGTGTTTCCCATTTCCTAGACCCTGCCTGCCAAACTGTCTGAAAAATCCTAGCCTCCAAATTTTCAGGAAGGCTGATCTGAGTAATAATAAAACTCTAGTCTCCCTTTTAGCCGGCTCTATGGGTATTAAACTCTTTCTCCACTGCAGTTCCTCTGTCTTGATAAATCAGCTCAATTTGGGAAGTGGGCAAGAGGAACCCACCCAGTGGTTACACCAGCATGAAATTCTGTGTTATCTTCTTGCCTCTTCTCTATCTTCTTTATCTCTTGAGTTTCTCTATGTATGGCATGGGGGATAATGGAGATCATTGACCATATCAATCATATGGAAAATCCATGTGTCCCTTCTGAGATTTACATAGAAACACCTAAGCAAATAGTGAGTTTTCTCCAGAGCTATTCAGTATTTTACAAACAAGTAGCAGAAACATCCATTATCTTTAAAATATCCGTTCATTAAGCACTGTGCTGTAGCAAAACAAAACAAAATGAAACAAACAAAAGAAACCCTAGAATGCAATATAACATAACATGGCATGACAAAACAATAACAACTAACTTAATGCAGACGTACTTACAGCAAGACCAGCCTGCTTTACAGAAATTCTGAGTTGTGGCGTATTTAACAAGAAATATAACTTTATAGCAAAAGTCTCCAGCTAAATATGAGGCAATAGAGTGTGGCCAAATGCAGGCCTAAGGTTTCTTTACGAGGCAAGAGCAGTTTGTCATTACCAAAGCAAGAGAGGGGGGGTAACATTGAGTAGAAAAAGTGGTCATTTGTGATGGGATCATGTGGTTTGGGTTTTGCTGCTGTGTGACTTTTGGTCTCTTTGTCTCCCAAGGCCTCAGTGTTTTCATCTATGAAGTGAGGAAATTTCACTAAAAATCATAAATTCCTCTTAAGCTCTATTTCCTGCCTTATAAAAATCAGTGCTTCTCAAGTGCCTAAAACTTCTTCAAAGTGGGCTTTTTATGATTTGAACCTCTTTAAGATGGGGAAGAATCTTCTCCAAGCATTACCTTTTGGCTCGGAAAACCCTATCTTGGTCCAATTTAAGTTATGATAAATGCAAATCAATGACATCTAAATTAGAAAGGTCTTATGATAGTTCTCATACAAGAAGGCTTCAGTCATTATATTAACATGACTTTTCTCTAATCAGGTATTTCTCATGTCATATTGATAATTTATTCCTTGGCAAATGACTATGTGTCTTACATTTTGAATCCGGTTATTTATGGTTGTATCAATATACAAGCTCTAGTCAACTGCTCGTATTATCATCCCAAACATAGAATATCTATAGAAGTCACACTGCAGTCTTCTGGATTTCGCATATTACCTACATGGAGTTCCTTTGGTACATATGTTAATTAGACATAAGGCAGCTAATGATACAAATCATACTATTTGGAGAAAAGAGTAATGTTTCTATCTTCTAATTCATCTACTCATCTGGTAAGGAACCTCTGTCCCTTCTCTTTCTATTCTTCCTATTCTTAAGTATTTATAATATTCAGCTTTCCTATAAAAGGATTCCCTATTCAATAAATGCTGCTGGAATAACTGGCTAGCCATATGCAGATAATTGAAACTGGACCTCTTCCTTACACCATATTCAAAAATTTACTCAAGATGGATTAAAAACTTAAACATAAAACCTAAAACTATAAAATCCCTGGAAGACAACGTAGGCAGTACCATTCAGGACACAGGCATGGGCAAAGATTTCACGACAAAGGCGTCCAGAGCAATCCACCCATCAGTGTGGAAAATGCAGAAAAGACAATTCTGATACCCTTCTATTCTCCTTCAGGGCTACCTTTCGGTTCTTTATAATGCTTTAGTCTGAATTCTCCAAATCTATACTTTTTTAAAGGCATTCATTCTCATTTCTGATAGTAGCTAGCATTAATAATTAATACATGGGGCCTATTAGATACTCTACATAATTGCTTATTCTATCAGCCTTTAAGCTAAATCAGAAGAAAAAAACATCTTTCAAGTGAGAAGTGGTAAGTTAGAGGAAGCTAACTGAGGGACAAGTTAGAATGGTTTATGAAAGAACTATACTAAAGCTGAAATGAAAAAACTAAGTTTGAGGATTTCACTCCACTATTTACTATCTGGATGACTGAAGATAATTCATTTAATTTCTCTCAGTCTATTTCCTCATCTATAAAATAGAACTAAATAATAAATAAACAAAGATAAATAAATAACAACAATATGCGCATCCTCAAATTCTTAGTGCCCAGCACACAGTAAGTGCTCAAATAATGCCTGCTGAATGTCTGATCTTCACCATTTTATTGGTAAATAGAAAATAAGTATTGGGCAAGCATTTAGTATTGTCAACATCAA
The DNA here is from genome assembly GCF_047675955.1 of Chlorocebus sabaeus. Taxonomy (NCBI): domain Eukaryota; kingdom Metazoa; phylum Chordata; class Mammalia; order Primates; family Cercopithecidae; genus Chlorocebus; species Chlorocebus sabaeus. Next base: position 60,923,669 of record NC_132925.1, read on the forward strand.
TGAAGATAATAAATACGAAAACACCTCATGAACCATAAAGTACGGTACAAATGCAAGGGCTTTTAAAAACCCAAAGGAATATGATGGTTTTCCCACTTAGAAGATATAAAATCCCAACCCACTCTCTCTTTTCCCTTCTGTTACAATAAAATGGCAGCAATAGCAATTTCAGCATTGGGTTATGAGACTGGAGTTACAGGAGCTCGGCTTCATGCCCCAAAGCACAAAGAGGTGGAGATACGGGAGCATCTTCCTGACTCAGCAAAGGAAGGTTTTAAGAGCAATAAATGAGAAGACAAAGCTATTCAGAATTGCACTGTGTCCCAGAGCTTCCCTCTGCCATCTCTGGGCCCTGGGAAAGGCAGTGTCAGGAAAGCACAGGCGAAACATATGGTGGGAGAACAGCATGCTGACAGCTGAAGCACAGTTTTATAATAACACATAAAAGTAACAGCTATGCTAGTTAAAACAGGATTACTTTAAAATATATTCATAGATACACACACACACACACAGACGTGTCTTGAAAACTGGGATAGAGAGGCTGTCTGAAGAGGCAGCCGGAATCAGAGGAAGAGTTAGGAGTTTGCAAGCTCTTGTCTGCAATGCTGACATACAGCATCATTGGAAGCTGGGAGGGGGCCAAGACTCAGCCCTCCTCCTCCCCAAGGTTTTAACCAGTGGTTGTGAGAAATTGACACAACACATCAGCTTTACCCATGGCTGGCCAAGCACCCGGTGATCCTCAAATGCTGGGGTCTGGTAAATAATTTTTGAGAATGTAGCTTGGATTTGAGGTCACCAAACACCTTTTGTTTCTTCCATAAGCCTGGATCTTGAGGTCAACCTGTGTGAAGGTATCTGAATCTGCAGAGGAGATTTGTTCCCCTGCCTGGCTGAATGAAAGATCAGGACCTACCCCAAACATCATCACCAGTAGAATGCAACCACAACAAAGCAAGTGATAGGTTGGGGTTGCTTTTGTAATTTAGTTATTCCATCCTTTAGAAAATGTGGCTCAACAAATGTTCCAGTTCTGACCAATCGGATTATTTATTCCCCCTAAAGTAGGGAAGAATAGGAAGAGGAGGGACAGAAGTTCCCTACCATATGGGTTGATGAATTAGGAGAAAGAAACATTACTCTTTTCCCCAAAAAGTATGATTTATGTCATTAGCTGCCTTATGTCTAATTAATATACGTACCTAAGGAACTCCATGTAGATAATATGTGAAATCCAGGAAATTGTAGGGATTTCCATAGGTATTCTATATTTGGGATGATAACTGCCAAGAGCAATGGCAACAAAAGCAAAAATTGACAAATGGTATCTAATTAAACTAAAGAGTTTCTGCACAGCAAAAGAAACTATCAAAAGAGTAAACAACCTACAAAATGGGAGAAAATTTCTGCAAACTATGCATGTGATAAAGGTCTAATATCCGCACCTGAAAGAAACTTAAAGAAATTTACAAGAAGAAAACAACCCCAATAAAAGGTGAGCAAAGGACATAAACAGACAATTCTCAAAAGAACACATACATGCGGCTAAAAAGCATATTAAAAAAAAAAACTGAACATCACTGATTATTAGAGAAATGCACATCAAAACCACAATGAGATACCATCTCACACTAGTCAGAATGATTATTATTAACAAGTCAAAAAATAACATGCTGGTGAGGTTGTGGAGAAAAAGGAATGTTTATACACTTTTGTTGGAAGTCTAAATTAGTTCAACCATTGTGTAAGACAGTGTGGTGATCCCTCAAAGACCTCAACACAGAAATACCATTCTACCCAGCAATCCCATTGCTAGGTATACACCCAAATGAATACAAATCATTCTATTATAAAGGCATATCCATGTATATGTTAATTTCAGCACTATTCACAATAGCGAAGACATGGACTCAACCTAAATACCCATCAGTGATAGACTGGATAAAGAAAATACAGTGCATATATACCATGGAATATTATGCAGCCATAGAAAAGAACAAGATCATGTTCTTTGCAGGGACATAGATGAAGCTGTATATTTATTTATTTATTATTTATTTGAGATGGAGAAATTCAAGAGAGCTGTATATAAACAATAATGTATAGGAATGTTTGCTGTATATTTATTTATTTATTATTTATTTATTTCGCTCTGTCGCCCAGGCTGAAGTGCAATGGTGCAATCTTGGCTCACTGCAACCGCCGCCTTCTTTGTTCAAGTGATTCTCATGCCTCAACCTCCTGAGTAGCTGGGATTACAGGCACCCATCACCACACCCAGCTAATTTTTGTATTTTTAGTACAGATGGGGTTTTGCCATGTTGGCCAAGCTGGTTTCAAACTCCTGACCTCAGGTCATCTGCCTGCCTCAGCCTCCCAAAGTGCTGGGATTATAGGCATGAGCCACCATGCCTGGCTTGTATTATTTATTTTTAACAAAAATCAGAAAGCTCATTGTTTAATGATGAATGACCAACCTATAATTTATATATAAATGATTGACTACTTTGCAACTATTGATATGTTTTCAAAGAATAGCTTATAAAATAGGAAAATATTACAAATATAACATTAGGTGAAAACAAAATAGGACCCACAATTATATATGTGAATGAGTTATTGAGTTAAAAACCACACTAGCCTGTCAATAATGGCTATATGTTGGAGAGAAAACTTAGGGCTATTTCAATGTTATTCTCTATATATTTTTATATTTTCAAATTGTCTACAAAGAGTATGTGTTATAGTTACATTTTTAAAGGATGAATTATATTTATTCTTTTCCATATTTATTTAGTTAAAAGAATTATTTTATGTGTTCAAAAACCAAAAGTTAGTTAATTGCAAAGTCAGCTAATCAACAAGATTCCATTTCCCTGAATGCTTCCCTTGGTTATAATTGTACAAATTTCTGCTCAAGATATGTCATTTAATAATTATAAGTAGTATTTTTGATGTTTTAATTGGTATTTCTTTGATATTAATAACAAACATATAATTTCATACATTAAGTGATTATTATTTCTACTAATTGTTTTTATATACTAAATACAAAGATATAATTCTTTTCTATACATTCTGTTGAATTCATCAATTATGAATGGAGTAGAAAGATGATCAACTATCCTACTCCATTCATCTCTGGCTGTCCTTGTGTTACTACCATATATTAACTGTATAGTACCTAATTTTATGATATGCCTTCCATATCCAGCAGAGTAAGTCATTCTTGCATGGCCAAATTATTCTCCCTTTCCACTGCAGCTCTTCTTGTACTTCTTTTTAAAGTAGTCTCAGCTGTTGATTTTTTTTTTTTTTGAGAGGTTCATTGGTACACAGTAGAACTTACTTTCTGAGATAAATAGATGATGACACTTAAGATTACGTAGTTGGGGCCAAACTTTAAAATATATATTATATTTGAGTTGATGATATAAATCCCACTAGTAAATAATTTTCAATCAAGAATTCACGCCTGTAATCCCAGCACTTTGGGAGGCCAAGGCAAGCAGATAGCTTGAGTCCAGGAGCTTGAGACCAGCCTGGGCCACACAGTGAGATCTCTACTCTACAAAAAATACAATATAAATTAGCCAGTGTGGTCACGTGCACCTGTAGTCCCAGCTACTCTGGAGGCTGAGGTGGGAGGATCCCTTGAGCCTCCGAGGTGGAGGTTACAGTGAGCTGAGATCATGCCGCTGCACTCCAGCCTGGGTAACAGAGTGAGATCCCGTCCCAAACCAAAAAAAAGAAAAAGAAAAAAAAGTAAAGGAAAAGAAATTATTTTGAATATACAGCAGAAAGCCTCAGTTCCATTTTCTGATTTGCCATTTAGTAAACAAGTGACGTGTCACTTTCTCTGAGCCCTAGCTTCCCAATCAGTTCAAGGGATATTAACTAGTCTGTATTTCCTCATGGTGGTGGTGTGAAGATAGAAAGTGATCACTGAAACTGTAAAGTGCTATGTAGATAGAAATAAGAAGTAGTGTTGCATGTAAGATGGCTGTGTGCTCAATATGACTGGCTGGTGGCCCACTTTTCTTTGGTTTTGGCCACAAGGCACCCACATAAAGGGCATTAGGCTTTCTACTAATTTCCCTTTTCCTTGCATAAATGGAAGAGAACAGCTAGCTAACTGAACAAAACCAGCTTTAAAACATAACTGCTAACTTTGAAGAAGAATCTCCCATCTAGAATATCCAGAGCTAGTTCTATTACCTAAGAGGTTGTGGAACTTTTTTTTTTCCTATAAAACTACACTTCCTGTATTGGACAATTAAGGGCTGAATTGGGCCCCACCCCAATTCGTATGCTGAAGTCCTAAGCCCTAGTACCTCAGAATGTGACTGTATTTGAAGATAGGGTTTTTTACAGAGGTAATCAAGTTAAAATGAGGTCATTAGGGTAAGCACTAATTCAGTAAGACTGGTATCTCCACAAGAAGAGGGGATTAGGACACAGGGACAGAGAGAAGACCTTGTGAGGACACAACCAGAAGGTTACCATCTGTAAGCTGAGGACAGAGGCCTCCCTGTGGACACATCCATCTCTCTGACTTCCAGCCTCCAGAATTGTGAGAAAATAAATTTCTGTTGTTTAAGCCACCCAGTCTGTGGTACTTGGTAGTGGCAGACCTAGCAAACTAATACAGATGGCCATTCTAAGTGTTTCTCTCTAGAAAGCCACAGCACATAAAATACACATCTGGTCTTTTGACTCCAAGATGTTGGGTAATTTCAGTAAATAAAACTTGGCTCTAGAAAAGGCTCTGTGTTTTCATTACCTGCCATACTAGGACTTTTCATGGAGAACAGGGACAAAGGCCAAAACCATGTAAACTCAGATGGAATCATTCAAGGGGTTGTTGTAAATTCGTCACTTCTGGGTTCCAAGGAATTCTCAATCCCTCCTCTCCTGCAGCCTTAGAGGGCAAGGTTCTGTGGCCTTCTGTGGGCAGCATCTGTTGCTTCTCTGTGTGCTCAGCCTGAAGGTTATGTGCTCTGCTTCTTTGTAAGTGTCTAGCTAAAACTAAATGTGTTGGATTGTTGGTGATGGCACTGCAAAATGGAGTCTCTAGGTCGCAAATGTTTTGTATTCATCTTGCCGAAGTTTAGCAGATGAGACCTAAAAGCATTTTGTTACTCTCCTGGGATAATGGCTAATTTGACCCTGGGGCATCTTTGGAGCAAGATGCATCTTCCTCAGAAGTTGCTTTCCCTTCCAAGATAGTCCTGGAATGTGCTCAAACATGCTCTGTTGTTTGTACTTGTTCGTGCAAGAGCCTAGGGCAGGGCTCCGGCTGGGGCCAAGTTGCCTGGGCTCTGACATTTCCTGACTTTATGATGTTGGGCAGGTTATTTAACCTCCCTGTGCTTTAATTTCCTTTCTTGTGAAAAAAGATAATCCTACTGCCTACCTCCTATGGTAGTTGTGAGGATTAAGCAAATTACTGCAGGTAAAGTTATTAGAGCAGTACTTGGCATTGTAGTAGTCTTTCAACAAATGTTACCAGTGTGGATGGAATACACCAGCTGTTCAATATGAGTTCTTTTTTTTCTCAATATTCTAGAATGAGAATGGAGTCACAAAATTTTTGCCATGTAAGTGCTGCAACGTATTTGCTCCCTTGGGCATAAAAAAATCCCAGTATTTATTGAGATTTCTTATTTTCCAGGCACCATGCTGAGCAATTTATGTGCTTTATCTTAGTTAAACCTCATAACAATCCTTTGAGGTCAACACTCTGTTCCAGTTAGGATAGGTTAGGTCATACTGCAGTAGCCAATAACACTAAAATCTCAATGGCCTAATGGAACAAAGATTTATTTCTTGTTCACACTGTCTTTTCAATGCAGGTAGTCAGGGGTCTCTGCTTACCATTATGACTCAGGAACCAAAGCTGATGGAGGATGATACTGTCATCTCAACAAATGTCTTAGGGACTAGTCATGGGAGGAGAAGAGAGCAAGGGGAATTGCGGACCAACTCTTCAATACTTCTACACTGGAGTGCTACACATAATTTCTTCTTGGATTAGCCACAGAAAGTCAAATGACCATGCCTAACTTCAGAAAGGAGTATGTCTGGAAGAAAAGGAGAAAGAATAATCTCAGCACATACCGACACTGTTCCTGTTTTATACCTGAGGACACTTTCGGCCTAGAGGAAAAGGGAAAAGTAGTTGGTTCAGTATCACATACACACAGTAGTAAATGGAAAGCCACAATTCCAATATTTCACTGGCTCTAAAATTAGTTCTTCTAGTCTCTTTGATCACTGCCTATTGAGGCTGGTGACATTCTTGCTGGAGCCTGTTGGGAGTTGAATTGTTCTCACCAAAAAGGTATGTTGAGATTCTAACCCTTGAAACATCTGCATGTGATCTCATTTGGAAATAGGGTCCTTGCAAGTGTAATCAAGATGAGGTCGTATTCCATCAGGGTGGGCCCTAATCCAATATGAATGGTGTCCTTATAAGACAAAATAGAGACACAGACAGACATATGGGGGAAATACCTTGCGATGATGGAGGCAGAGCCCAAAATGCCAAGGATTGCCAGTAACTCCGGAAGCTAGGAAGAGACAAAGATGGATGCTTCCCTAAGTCCTGACAGGGTGCAGGAGCCTCCTAACACCTTGATTTTTGACTTCTAAATTGTGAGAGAGTAACTTTCTCTTGTTTAAAGCCACCCAGTTTGTGGTACTTTGTTATATCATCCTTAGGAAATGAATATAGAGCTCATCCTGTAATTCTGTGTGTTGGATCTGCATTTTCACATTGTTTATTTAGCCACATGTCCCTTCTAACAAGCTCGGGTTCTTCTCAGGAGCTATCTCCTTTAGGAAGCCTTCCATGAGAGGGCTCTGCACCATGTCTTACTCTTGAGGTCTGATACTGTCAGATCAGATGGTATCTGATGCTGACTAGCCGTTCAGGAAATGCTTGTTGAATTAATACAATGGAGTTGGTTCTATTCTTTTTCTCTAATCTTCTTCCCATAGTTTAGATGTTTCAGCTTTGTAACAGGATGGGACATTTATTTCAGACTTTGAGAGACTCTGAAGAGTTTGTCAGAGGACAGATAATTCATTAATTGGTTCTCATTTTGAAATGCTCGCACTCAGGGAACACATCTCAGCTTCATACACAGAGCCTTTGTGGTTGGATCCATGCTGGTCTTTCAGGATGGCTTCTCTGGAAGCAGATGCCAGATGGAGTTTGGGACTCAAGATATTTATCACAGAGCTGTGTTAGTAGAAAGGAAGGAGAGTAGTATTGGACAAAAGAAGTCAAGGTGGGAAGCAGGCCTGACACAGCCTTGTCAACCTATCTGTGAGGGAGCTCTGGAAGAGTACCTCCAGAGTGTCACCCATCAGGCCAAAGTGGTCGGTCTTTACATCCTGGAAGGGCAAAACTCAGACAAAGCAAGTGCCTCTGAGGCTGACCCTGAGACGCTGGCAGCGAAAGGCCATCTGCTGACTGCACCTCCTGTGACTGGGGTGCAAGACTTTCTTTGAAGAGGAATTTAGGTGGCCCATATTTTTATCTGTCTCTGACTTTATCTCACACCACTTTTCTTTTGCCCACTGTCAACTCCTAGGAAACTGAAAGAGGCACCAGCCTACCAACCATAGTAACTATTAGCAGATCTTCATATATACCCTCCTGTTTTCCACCTCCCTGCCATCACATTACCACCCCCACCTCCTAGAATACCACTCCTCTCTCTCTTCCAGCAAGCTCTGTCTTATTCTCCAACATGCCACATCTTACATTTTTAGGAATTCTTTACTGCCTTTACATTTGTTTCTTCTTGTACTTTTAAATACCTTGAAACTTCATCCTAACAGTGCTTATTACACACCATCACATCTACTCACTAGACCATAAACTGCCCTAAAAAGGGACTTAGAATTCAAACTTTGTAAAGGTGCTTGTGTCTAGTCTGGTGCCTGGCACATATAGGCAATTAATCAGTGCTGATTAATGATGACTGAATAAAATATGCAAAGGAAACAGAAGGAGTCATGTGATGTCAAGGGAGGGAATATTTGACTTGACTGTAGTAGAATTCAAATTACAATGATGTATTTATTATCCACTTTCACTTGGCTTTAGGTCAATCAGAACCAGTGTCCTGTGAAAACCAGCTCTAACAGATCAGTTCCTCACAGACCTGAGAATCCACACAAGAATGCTACAAAGGCAAACAGGAAATATGTGTGACCCAAAGGATGCATAATCAAACCAGACTCCAACCTGCAGCGGGAAATGTGCCCTAAGGACTCTTTACTGGAGTCAGTCTGCTCTTTAAGCAACTAGTCCAGAGGCCCAAAGGTAGCTGCCTGTCTCAAATCACGGCTTACAGAACCCTAGATGGCCCTAGTGGACATCTTCTATCACTGTCTAGTCGGTACCAGTTTCTCCTTTATCTGAAACAGCCTTAGTTTTTTTTTTTTTTTTTTTTCTTTCTCATTTGCATCCAATCCTGAGGAGACTATCAGTCAAGGATTCTACCCTCCCTCAGATACAATGAATAGTTTTGCAGAGGTCACGAGCCCTAAGCCAGGCCAATCAAACCAGTGGGCATCAGCTCTGGGAAGGAGAAGCTCTTATTCTACTAGTTGTTAGGGTGACGGATGGTAAGACTGGAACACTGGAGATCGTGAGGAGACCAGGCAGGGAAAGCTGCCTGAGATGAAGCCAACATAAAGAGCATCAGCCACAAGGGAAGGGAAAGGACAAGTCCTCAATGACATTGTTAGAGCACCAGGATTTAGATTAGCTTGGATTTCATATAATTGTCAAATGCTGATTAGTGAGCCAACAAACCAATCACCCTTTTTTGCTTCAGTTCTTTCTTTTCAGTTTTATCGGGAGTATAATTGACAAATAGAAATGATATATAATTAAGGTGTATAGTTTGATGTTTTGATACATGTATACATTGTGAGATGTTCACCACAGTCATGCTAGTTAACATATTCATCACATTCACATAGTTACATTTTTGGGGGCTGGCATAATGAGAAAACTTAAGGGCTATCGTCTTGGCAAGTTGCAAGTGTACGATATAGTATTGTTAACTGTAGTCACCATGCTGTACTTTAGGACGCCAAAATTTACTCATCTTGTATAACTGAAGCTTCATACCCTTTGATCAACATCTCGCCGTCTCCCTCATTCTCCAGCCCCTGACAACTAGCATTCTACTCTGAGCTTCTATGAGTTGAACTATTTAAGAATCCACATATAATTGAGATGGTGCAGTATTTGTCCTTCTGTGTCTGGTTTATTTCACTTAGCATGTCTTCCAGGTTCATCCATGTTGTCACAAATGACAAGATTTCCTTCTAGTGTAAGGCTGAATAATATTCAGTTGTATGTAAATATATACACCATGTTCTCCTTATCCATTCATTTGTTGATGGGCATTTAGGTTGTTTCTGTATCTTGGCTATTACGAATAATGCTGCAATTAATATGGGTGTATATAATATATTAATATGGGTGTATATAATATGGGTGTCAAAGAGATATCTATCTCTTTGACATATTGATTCCATTTCTTTTGGCCTATATACCCAGAAGTGGAATTGCTGAATCACAGGGTAGTTCTATTTTTGGTTTTTGACGAAACTCCATGCTGTTTTACCCAAGGTCTATACCAACTTACATTCCCATCAACAATGTATAAGTGTTCCCTTTTCTTCATACCCTTATCTCTTGTCTTTTTGATATTAGCCATTCTAAAAGGTATGAGGTATTTAATTGTGAATTTAACTTGTATTTTTCTAATGATAAGTGATGTTGAACATCTTTTCATATATCTGTTGGCCATTAGCATGTCTCCTTTTGAGATGTGTCTATTTAACTCTCTAGCTTGTTTTAAAATCAGGTTACTTGGGGTTTTTTTTGTTGTTATTGTTCTTGAGTTGTTTGACTTCCATATATACTTTGTAGATTAGCCTTTTGTCAGGTACATAGTTTGCTTAAGCTAGTTTGAATTGGGTTTCCATTACTTGAAATGGAAAGATTCCTCCTACAATCTTGTCCTTTTTCTTATATTTTCAGATGAAAAAAGTAAGAGCCCTACAGTAGGAGCTAGCTCTTGGTCTACCATAGCTTTGACTAAGCTTTGCACTTCAGATCAAAAAGAGAAAAACCAGAGGAGAACTATTTTATATTGCATAGAAAGTGAATTTTGTTCCCCAAATGACAAAAGATGTATGAGAGCTCCTCTCTGTCCTCAAGTCATGCGTAGTTTAGCTGGAGAGACAGGCTCGGCATATATCAAAACAAGGCAGTGTTTAAGATTTAGTTCTGTTAATCAGGGCAAGAAAACCCCAACTTTCGATGAACTTGGTTCATTCACTCTTTGGTAGACCCATAATACTCATATTTCTACCAGCATAGTTAACAGGCAGTTTCATCTGGGGTCCTGAGTTGGTGATTCCTTCACTCTGGTAATTAGGTTTTGCCAGTCTAGGGCTTAATGAAAATTATTAAAATGGTGAACTGGGGGAGCCTTGCCTAGCTGTGTCAACAGGAGCATGGTTCCTTGGGGATAGGTTGCTCAGAGCTTCAGTGTTTTCAGGGTTGAACTGAATCATTTATTGGTTATATTGTTTAAGAAACATATAATAAACAAATGATAAAAACTTGAGAGGCATGGGAGATGGCCTAGTTTTTGCAGGGATGTGGAATACAGTTAGGGATCTCTAGACTTGGATCCACACATGACATAGCTCTTTACAGTTATCATTTATTGGACATTTACAATATGCCAGATACTATGCTAAGTCCTTTGTATGGATTATTTCATTTAATTCTCCTAACAACTCTTGAGGAATGCAATTCATTCTCCTTTTGCAGATATGCAAACTATGGCTCAGAAAGGTGAATTTGCTTGCCCAAAGTTAGAGAGCTAATAAACGTGGGAGGCAGAATTTGAGATCAGTTCCAGACCCTGAGTCTTAACATTACCTATACTGCCTGCCTAGTAAAGCAAAGAACGCAGAGACAGCAGGGACTGGGGGTGGCGGGGGAGGAGTGTCACTTTGCAGAGAGATGTGCAGTGAGGGGACCCTGGGTTCTAATGGACTAGCTCAGGTTGTGCTTCAGTTATCCCAGAACAAAGTAAAGAAGGCCTGAGTAGGTGCTATGTCTGGAGGAGAGGCAAGGAGGATGGCAATGGGAGATTTTGCAAAAGAACACTGAAAGACTTAGAAAAAAATGAGAGATGAGTCAAAACATATCAGAGTCCATTTTAAACGCGGGTATAAAATATCAGTGTCCAAAATAGTAGCTGTCAGGAGATTACTTGCAGCATATTCTGGGAATGCATTAGTTTCCATGGCAGAAAACTGTGTCAAGGAAAGAACTATTCATGTATACATTTATTGGAGACTCATTAGTCTATTTAATGTATTTTTAAATTTTTAAAAGGCCATTCACCACAATTATGTCTGGGCAAATGTACAAGGGGGGAAAATCAATGTTGAATTTTACAAATAGATGCTGTCTCAGTCTTCACTTTATCATTCCCATTATTAGGCAAATGGCAAATCAACATAATTTTGCAGAGTGGAGTTGTTCAGCGGGCTTGAAGAAAGTTCCTAAAATGTGATTCCACTTTTATAACACAAGTTCTTGATGTCAGCTTTTCTTCAGTTTCATTTTCACAGTGACCTACACTGTGTTTATTATTTTTGAAGGCTCATGTTGAAATAGATGAATAGGAAGGATAGCAGATGGATTTCTCAAAGCCTGCAGGCTGGGGTGAGCCTATATCACAAAAATGCCTACTTAATACTAGGAAAGAAATAGCAGTCGGGGCTGGGATGACACAGGGAACCAGCTGTTGGGTGCTACAAAGTCTGACCACAAAGCCTGGTTTTATTTGCTACAAGATTCAGAGACCTGGCCAACCCAGGTCTCTGATCATTTTCAGCACTTCCCATGACATGCTCTCCTTAAGACACCATCAGCATTTAGTACACAAAAAAAGCATGTCAGGCTTTCTCTTACCCTCCGCCTTATATTCATTCTCTAAGCAATTCTGTACTGGTGAAGTTGCTGACTGAAGGTGATGAAAAGACCCCTGCACTGAGGTCAAAAGACTGAGATGGAGTCCCAGCTGTGTAGAGTTGGGCGAGTCATTTCCTTGTGCTGGGCTTACATTCCATCTGAAAAATTAGAGATTGTTTTGTGATGGTTTCCTGGCATTTACACAATATGATTCTATTCATGTGGAATACTTCTGAGACACATAAGATAAAAGAATATGGATTTGTTGGGGGAAATAGTGTAATAAACTTAATCCAGAAATGAATAAGTGGCAATGTAAGATGATTTTGGATGATATGCAGATAAACATTTTAAATTTTAAGTCACTCATCTCTTTTAATATGTATTAGAAAAGATATGATTAGCACTAATTAAACCTGTGATTACATTATGTGGTTGTTTGTGATTATGGCTAATTAATTTAAGGCAAAAAGGAAATTGATTTAAAAGCGTGATGTAGTAGATAATTTGGCTGCCATTTGTCCCTGGCTATTGGGGAGTAATCTCTTAATCTTTGGAATTGCCAAGTGATAGAAGAGTCTTTGTTATTCATAGAGGGCTCTTCCTGAGTTTATGTCAACAAAGTCAGTCATGCTGGACCTTAGGTAGTTTCAGGATGGGAACTGGCCATACTGGAATGACCACCAATACAACTTAAGGGTTGGGACTTTGAGCCAGGTTATACCAACTGTCCTCTGGGGAGTTTGTGGATTGAGTGCAGCCACATGGCCAATCAATTAGTAATAACTGCATAATGAAACCATAATAAAAAACTCTGGACACTGAGCATGGTTGAGCTTCCTTCTTGGTCATGCACATTAATGTGCTGGGAGGGTGATGCATCCTGAGGACATGGAAATTTTGTATTTGGGACCCTCCTCGGTCTCACCCTATGATTCTCTGCACTTGGCTAGTCCTGTGTTTTCATAAGAAAACTAGAATCATAGTTTCATAAGAAAACTAGAATCATAAATATAGCTTTCCTGGAGTTCTATGAGTCATGCTAGCAAATTATCAAACCTGAGGAGGTAATGAGAACCCCTGAATTTGTAGCCAGTTGGGCAGAAGCACTGGTGACCTTGGAGCCCTGGAGATTGTGTCTGAGGTGAGGGCAGTCTTGTGGAGGAGTATGCCCTTAGCTTTGAAATTTGATCATCCCTAGGGAGCAAGTGTCAGAATTGCATTACATAAAGGCAATATCAAGTGAATAGGAGTATTAATTACTTAATAATAAAATGGTACACAGATATAGGGTCAAAATCCTATACATAGTTTAAAAATGACCAAAGATTGAGAAACATTAATATAATGTTCTCTGTAGTGAGGTTGACTGCAGTAAGCCTATCATACATATTTGGTAATTTACTCCCTGCAAGCACCCTGTGAGGTAGGTAACTACTAATATCTCCATTTACTGATTTAAAAAACTGGGGCTTTGAGCAGTTAAATAACTTCCCCAAGGTCATGTCATAATTAACTGGCAGGATTGGGATATAAACTCAGGTAGTCTGGCTCTAGAATTCCTTGTCCGTAGACATGTTCATTTCCACACTATTGAAGTACCTGCCTCATAGAATCACTGTGAAGATGGAATGAAATACTGCATACAAAGTTCATTGAAAAGCTTCTAGCACATAGTAATCACTCAGCAAATGTTAGCTTTTATTATTCTTATTCTATATCAAGTAATGTCAGTTCTTAAATTAGGAGACACTGAATTTGGTTATACACTATAACACTGTCTAGTATCAATTGATAGGCATATACATTTTCTGTTTTTTATGAAAACAGAGGGATTTTATGTTTGTAAGTTAGAGAAGGTATAGGACTTACATCAGATCTTTCTAGCATGAAGCAATTTCATCTCCAGTCAGGAAACATTAAGTCCAAAAGTAAAGTCAGTATGATAAAGAACCTGGTTTTTACAACCTTTTCTTGATATTGTGTAATTCTAGTTCACATAGTCGAAGACAATGGCAGGAAAAATTTTAGCAAACAAAGCAAATTTGGGTTTCAAGATTTATTTAAGTGACTACAATGGCTTAGTTAGTTAGAATGCTCTGGACTGGTAATTCATCTTTATTTGTCAGCTCCCAAGAGTCAAGTTGTATGAAGGGCAAAAAGTGAGCAGGAAGCAAAAATAACTGCCTGTTTTTGACTAATGATCATCCTCAGATTTGGGGTGGATATATTTCTAAAAACTCTTACTGGAAAAAAAACTAAGTGCTCCCCTAAAATGTTAAATGTGTAAGTTGGCAGGAATTGGGAAACATATTAATAGTTCATATATTTTCTTTCACATAAATACATAACAACACTAACAATATTAGCTGTGGATATAATATCTAGATATATTAGGAAGAACCACAATTTATTAGAATAAAGGGGCTATTAACAGTGTGTAGGAAAAATTTTGACCTGAACCCTTATTCTGGCTGTGATATTTAGTGAGACAGTCCAGTCCCGGGTCTTATGAGAGAAATCACTCTGTGAGTTTCCATGGAGGAAGAAAAAGCTTCATTTTTTTACCCTGCAGGAACAGCAGAGGGAGGGAGATCCTATCTTCCTTGCAAATTCATTAACTTTGTGGTTGAAGGGAGCAGTGTGGGAAACTACTTTTAGCTCAGTAGGAGGAAAACAAACAGATTCATCTCCAGAAACCAAAGGAAAGTGTAAGTGGGTTTTTATTAGTCAGCTGTATTCTAGATGGCCAATTTCCAGTGGAAGAATACACCTTATGCACATTTCTTTTGCTTCCTATCTAGACCTGATCAGCTGGGCACTTACATGATTCCACTGGGGTAGCTGTAACACTGGACAGTGTATTGGAAATTCTGTTTTCTGGCCTGTTCAGGAAGGAGCTATTCTATTTTGGTTAGTTAAATATTTGATTATCAGGGTTATCAGAGTTATCAGAGTAGATGACAGCTGTGGTACTAATTCACTCATACATCTACCCTACAAATATTTGTTGAGGACTTTCTATGTACCAGGCACCATTTTATTTTTTTACTTTTTTTTTTTTTTGAGACAGATCCTCGCTGTGTTGCCCAGGCTGGAATGCAATGGCACAATCTCAACTCACTGCAACCTCTACCTCTTGGGCTCAAGTGATCCTCCCACCTCAGCCTCCCAAGTAGGTCTACAGGCATGCACCGCCATGCCTTGCTAATTTTGTGTGTTTTTTTTTTTGTAGAGACGGAGGTCTCAAAATGTTTTCCACACTGGTCTTGAACTCCTGGGCTCAAGAAATCCTCCTGCCAGGTACCATTTTAGATACTGTGAATATAAGATGCTTGTGAATACAACAAACAAGATCCCTGCTTTCCTGGAATTTACATTCTAGTGGAAGGCAGTACAAAGATTCACAGATGCGTATGATGATTCCAAATAGTGAAAAGTGCTTGAAGAAAGTAAATAGACTGCTGGAACCAATATTATACAGTTCTCAGATAAGATCTTCAGTGTAGAGGGAATGTCAAGTGCAAAGACCCTGAGGTGGAAGAAAGAAGGTAGACTCACTCACAGGACAGAAAATAAGTCTCATGTGAACTGGAGCATTATGAACAGAAAAAGTAAGGTTGAGAGGTCAAAGTGGTAGGTAGGACCCACATCATGTAGAGTCTTAAAGCCTTGAGGTCAAAAAGTCTGTGGTTTTATTTTATAAGTAGTGGGAAGCCATCAGAGGGCTGATGCAGAGGAGTGATGTGATATGCTATGTATTTTTAAAGCATTAATCTGGCAGCTAGATGTTCAATGGGTTGATTATAGCGGGGGGAGTTGGGGTGGAGACGGATGGAAGACTGGACCCATTTGTGCTTCCAAAAGTCAGAGAAAAGTAGTAGAAGAAATGCCATTACCTATTAAATGGAGCAAAGAGAGCCTGGAGTCAGATTTGACTGTCACTCACTTGTTGTGTTGTCTTAGGCAAGTCTCTTCCCTCTCTGAAACTCAGTCATCTGAAAGAGAAAAACAGCCTTTAGTCCTAGATTCCCTTCCACGTGCTTCTGTACACTAACATATGATTCAGAAGGTATAGCCCTGTCTAAAGGGAGAAAAATCTCCAAGACTGAAACCACAAACTGTAGCCAAGCCCATGCATGGATGATGGAAGCAGTGGGGTGAAAGGGGATCCCTGAGTGGCAATCGCTTCTCGTGATCTGGTATATTGCTCCTTTATTGACATGAGCTCAGCACACAGGAATTAGCCTTTGTTTGATGGTTCTTGTCAGTCCTCATTTGTGTGGTTATCTTTCATCTTTGCTGCCTCTTGACATTCCTTGGGCCTAGCATTGTTCCTCACTGCATCATGCCTGAATAGTTTGGGGACCTGTTGCAACAGAAAGCATGTCTGACTTTGTTAACATATATACCATTTTGGTGAATCTAGGTGTCAGCTTTGACATTTCAGAGTAGGAAAAGATGAAAAGGGAACAATTCAGTACTTGGCATCTCTGCAGTCTGGGATTGTTGCAAATTCAGAGTGAATGGAGAGGCTAAAAACTCCTGCCTAAACTTATGTAGACATCTTTATGGAGACATCACAGCATAGTTTAATAGCAAGGTGGTGCCTTAAGAAACATAATGTCATTGGACCAATTCTACCTACCCTTGTGCCTGTAAAGAGGAGTTTCATTTCCCTCAAATTGATATTTTCATGGTTTAATTTCTTTTAAATTACCTTTTCAAGGATTATTGTTTAGGTATCCATTTTAGAAGTATCTGTATTATCATGTTACTTTTTAGTGTAATACATAATACATGAGGTATGGAATAACGAGATTAAGTTAGATTTTGAAAATGAAAAAAAAATTAAAAGTTGTGTTAGCAAAGAGAGTGGGAATATTTCCAAACCATATACCTGATAAGGGCTAATATTCAGTGTATATAAAGAACCCACATGACTCAATAGCAGAAAAGCAACTTTATTAAAAATATGGGCAAAGAACTTGAATAGATATTTCTCAAAATAAGACATTCTGTATAGACAGTTTTCTAAAGAAGATTAAAAACGATCAACAGGTATGTGAAAAGGTGCTCAGTATCACTAATCATCAGGGAAATGCAAATTAAAACCATGTGGAGATATCACCTCACACCAGCTGGGACAGTTATAAAGGCAAGAGATGACAAATTTTGACGAGGGTGTGGAGAAAAGGGAACACTTGTACACTGTTGGTGAAACTGAAGATTGATGTAGCCATTGTGGGGAACAGTGGGAAGATTCCTGAAGAAATTAAAAATAGAATTATCATATGACCCAGCAATCCCTCTTCTGGTTATATACCCAAAGAAGGTGATATCACCACCTGGAAGAGATATCTGCATTCCCATGTTCATTGCAGCATTATTCACAACAGCAAAGATATGGAAACAACCAAAGTGTCTATTGATGGATAAATGGATAAAGAAACTGTGGTATCTACAAAAGGGAAAATTATTGAACCTTAAAAATTGAGATCTTGCCATTTTCCACAACAGGGATGAACCTGGAGGAAAGTAAGCTAAGTGAAATAAGCCAAACACAGAAGGAAAAATGCTGCATGATCTCACTTATGTGTGGAATCTTTAGGAAAAAAAATGTCAAATGCACAGAGATAGAGAATCAATCAAACATGGTTATGGAGGAGGTGGGCAGTGGGAGGTAATGGAGAGATGTAGGTCAAAGTGGCGATATGTAAGATGAACAGGTCTGGAGAGCATAGGTACGACAGGCGGACTATACTGCAGTTAACAATATTGTATTGTATTCAAGATTTTTCTAAAAGAGTAGAATTTAGGTGTTCTTACAATGCCAAAAAACAGAAAACTATGTGGGATGATGGATGTTAACTCACTTGACTGTAGTGATGATTTCACTATTTATATACATATCAAAACTTCATGTTGTGTAACTTAAATATATACAATAAAATTTAACAAAAAACAAAGGAATATGTATAAACACACCATACTATTTTCCAAATATTATTTGAATTATCCTGAATGATAGTACCTGATTTTCTCACTACACTAGACATTTGAGTAGTTATCTCTCTTTACTTGGTATATTAGTTTTTCTTGCTGTGTAACAAATTACCACAATTTAGCAGCTTAAAACAATGCCTATTTATTTATTGATGATGCTGTAAGTGAGAAGTTCAGGTGAGTTCAGCTGGGTTGTCTGCTTAGGGTATTGCAAGGCTGAAATCTAGGTGTTGGCTGGGCTGAATTCTCATCTGAAGGCTCTGGGGGAAAAATTTGTTCCAAGTTAATTCGTGTTGGAATAATTCAGTTCCTTGTGGCTGTTGGACTGAGGTCCAGTTATTTTTTGCCAGCTGTCAGCTCTCAGTTCCTGAGAGAGCCTGCATTCCTTGCTATGTGGCCCTGTGTCCATCGGCAAGACAGCAATGGTGAACATGTGGAAATCTTCCTCATGCATCAGATGTTTCTGACTTCCTCTTGTGCAGCCAGCCAGAGAAAAGCTCTCAGCTGGGTTCATGTGATTAGGTCAGGCTCACCTGAATAGTCTCTCTATGTTAAAGTCAACCATGTCATAAGATAGAATCTCATTATGGAAGTAAAATCTATCCTATTCAGTCTTGAGGATTGTGCAGGCAGGTATTCCATGGGGTGGGGAATCTTAAGGCCTACCTTAGAATTCTGCCTATCACACTTGATTACTTAACACAAATTTAGTTGAGAATTGTGTTATGTATGACAATTCTCAATTTGGGTTATCCTAAAAGGAGGCATAGATTTTGGTACACACAATTTATCTGGGAGGTGATCCCAGTTAGCACAGTGAGGAAGTGGGAAAAGTGGGTCAAGGAAGAAAGTCAACAAAGGATGACTTAAGGAGCCAGTTACTGATGCAAACAAGTAGGGCTCAGTCCTTCTTGGGGCTCTCCAAGAAAAGATAATACATCCCTCAAAACTGCTCACTCCCACCCAACTCCCATTTGTTGAAACTTGCTCTGAGGGCAATCGTCTTTTCATCCTTCAGTTTAGATCAGGGAGTGGATATTATTGTTGCTATTTTGCACATTAGGAAACTAAGACTTACAGGGTTAGGTTTGTCTAACACTATTCTACTGTGAGGTGGTGGTCTATATTTCACCTTTTGTCCAACTTGCCTATAGGGTATGCAGGCTACTGAGAAAGACAGAGCCAGAAGTCAGTCTCCTGCCTCCTGATGTTGCTCATTGCCTCTTTTCAGTCCATTTTTAAACCACCTTGGGGTAAAGAAATGCTGAGATTTTAAATGAATATAATCAGAGTAATAATAATCTGTTAAGGCCGAATGGAGAAGGTCCATGCTAATTCTCAAAGGAAAAATAACAGGCTACCTCACGTTTGTGTACCTCTTCTGCAGACTCCCAGAAACCCACAGTTACTAATAAAATCCCATATATGTGAATGCAGTTTGATTTTCAAAATGCCTTTTTATTCAGGATGCTGTTTGCTCTTCCTATCCATCTCTGAGGTCTATGAGAAAGGTACTATACTGCTGTCATTCTGAGCTTAGGTTTTGGACTCAGATCCACCTAAGTTTAAAACCAGGTTCTGCCACTTTGGGTGATCTTAAATTACTTAAGTTTTGCTGGCCTCAGTGCCTTGTTCAAAGAACTCTTGTGAAGGCCAAATCAGATGGCATGTTCAAAGTGTAGAGCATTATAAAGTACTCAAATATATGGTAGCTGTTTTATCATTCTCATTGACATATGAGAAAACTAATGTCCAGAGAGAACTGACTTGCCCAGAGTCATCTGCTAGATGGTGGTAAAATTAGGGTTAGAACCCAGTCTCAGAGTTTCAGGTGAGCTCTGTTCTCCTCTTCATGGAGAGAAGAATCTTCCTTCCTGTTCTCCAAGATGCAGGACAATATCCAGGCAAATCACCTGTTCTCTTTTAAGAGCCACTTTGGCTGTCACACAAAAGCCAATTCTCCTCTCCAGGTGTAGGGCTTTGTGTCAACAGAGTGGAATGGAGGTAGCATCCTCTCCCCTTGGGAAGTTCTTTCTACAGTTCCTCTGGGCACATGGCCCTTAGTGTACTGTTCCAGGAATCAACTAGAAGCAGATAAATGGTTTCCAGTAGGAGGTGGTGGAGGGGCTGTGTCTGACCACTTCCTTGATGGATTTGAAGGTATTTTAAAGTTCATTTCTCTGCATTGTGTCCAGCATGGGCATTTGATTTTATGGTGGCAAATCCTGCCAATCAATTTTTATATGAAGAGTTACTTTTTATGCAAAATTTACTTCTGAGCAAATATCTATAGACATTTTTTTTTTCTTGTCCACCCTAACAGATGAATTGAAATCTGGATTTTCCTGTTACCATTTTTCACTCAGTCTTTCCTTCACTACTCATTCTTTCATTTAATCATTATGTATTGAATGTCTGCCACGCACCAGGCACTATTCTACACCTTGGGAATACAGTGGTCAATAAAATATACAGAGCCTTGCCTTCATGGACTTTATAGGGGAGAGAGAAGTTGCAATAGAAAAAAATCAAGTGAATTATGCAATATGTCAAGAAAATAAAATAAGGTACAGGGGATAGAGAAGGCTGGAGGTTTATATGAGGAAGATCAGGAGAAAGGGGTTTGAGAAGGTGACATGTTAACAGAGGACTGGAAGAAATGATGCAGAGAACCACAAGAATATAAAGGTGAAAGGAAGTGATAGTTGGCAGTATATTTGGTGTGTGACTTGAGGAATAGTAGGGAAGCATGGCTAGGAGAGTGAGCAAAATAGAGAATGGTAGTTGATGCGTAAAAAATTAGCCAGGAGCCATGGCTGGTCTGCTGTTGTGAGGACTTCAGTTTCAACTCTGAGCACTCCTCAGACCCCTATGTATCTGGCCTTACAGTTTTCTTCAAAGTATTAAACAGCTTAGATGTAATGATGCTTAGATGTAACAAGGCAGTCAATTCAAGCAGGAGGGCGTTTGTGGAAAATATTTTAAGTCCTGGTACTAAGAGTTGCAAGAGAGATCTTTGGGCTATTCCTCTACTACCCTGTGGGGCTTTAACAATGGGATCCTGCTAAACTTGTGGTTATTTCTGGTTCTTCAAATTTGGATTTTCTTCATTTTTTTATTCTTTCACATGTCTTGATGTTTTGAGCTAAAAATCATCCTTTCAAAAGAAAATTTTAGAAAAAGACATGGAATGAACTGGCAATATCTTAACCCTCTACCATCAATCACTGACTTTGAAATTAGAGTTTGAATAATTAAAATCAATTTTTATGCATGTTGCCTCCCCCATGACAGGATATTTCTGTCAGAAGGCTCCTGTGGGCCCCAGATTAAGTTTGTTAATGGGATCTGGCCCATCTACAGCCAAAGCATTTTCATCAAAAAGCCAATAAAGCTCCAATTGCACAGGCTATTCTTTTAGAAATTCTCCATGGTGATTCTATTGAGCCACATTACAAGAAGCAAACTTGCATTATTAAAATGACCACTTGATTATTTTTTCAGTTTTTTAATTCTTCTTACTGTTATGGAAAAAAATCTCATTTTAGGTCTTCTTAGGATTTGGTTCTTCTAAGAATTTACTCTAAAATAGAGGCTGGTGGGAAAATTGTAAGCCTTTGTGCAAGCAATAATGGACCATTTTACTGTGCTAACCAATGTGCACATATTAAATGTGTGTGTTTGAAAGAGAAATACATTGGGACAGTAGTATTAGTATCATAAAATGCATCAGGATTACTTCCAGGGCTTGTAAAACACATTATTGTACCCCATGCCCAGACTTTCTGAATTGGTATATCTAGGTGGGACCTGCGAATTCACATTTCTCTTGAGTTTCTAGATGATGATGATGATGCTGATGCTGGCCCCGTGACTCACATTAGGAACCACTACATTAGGACTATGTTCTGCAACAATACATTAGATTCTGGATTTTATTCCATCTGGTTAGTGTTGGTCCCCATCTGAGTGAGTCTAGATATTAGAGACTTCACAACTCTGCTTGAATGCATACTCAGCTGTAGCAAGTGTCTAAGATATGATAAAAAAAAAAAAAAACACGGAAAGGCTTCAGAATTGATTTGAATAAGGCTGAAGTCTTTGAAAACCAAAACATGGTTAATTTTGGAGTATTTCCCAATAAGTCTGGGATCTATGAGCCAATTATTTCAAAACCCATTCTCCACATCAAATTTTTTACTTTTTGCTTTGGGCACCCTCTGGATACACCATGTTTTCACTCATGCTGTCTTCCCACCTATTATAAAATGCCTCCTACCCTGCTCTCTGTTCAAACAAGTCCTAGGTCAAATCCCAACTCCTTTATGAAACCTTTGGTAAAGCAATTTATGAAGGTCTATAAACCTTCTTCTAGATCCAATTGCCTTTATTATCCAGACAATTCATTTGGAATGACCCAGTGAATTGTTTTTGCCCCCAATTACTAGATAAACCTTGTACGGTTATGTAAGTTCTTACAGGAATATGTTTGACCTTGTCAAATAGACTGTCAGCTTTCTTCGAGCAGAGATTAAGACTACCATGCAGTTGGTGTTTAATATGTACTTATTTGAAATTGAAGGCACAATTTCTTTAAAACTAAGTATCTACTATCTCAAATATATATAAAACAATTAATGTGTACTGAGCACTGATTATATAACAGGAGCTTGACCCACCTCATTGGTACCCTGTAATAACTGTATGGTGTTGAAAACATTGTTATCCTTATACCAATGAGAAAACAATGGCTTAAAGAGGTGAATGACTTGCCCAAGGCCACACATCCAAGAAAGGGAGAGTTGTGATTGAATCCTAGTCAGACCTCAGACTAGGTGTCTTACCCTGTGTCTTACCCTTTGCAGTGTTATTGAGCCATAATCTTTTTTCTTTCTCTCTCATTCTCAGCAGCCCATACCCTCAGCTAGCTGGGCTACACAGTATGAAGCTGGCTTTTCTTCTCTGCCCCAAACTCACTTGAAACCACAGAAACCACATGAAAAATGGAGTCTGGCCACCTCTCATCTATGGATCTCAGACTTCTTCTGTAATGATTCACCATCAAGGGCTGTGGAAGCCACAGCAGCAATAAAGGACTCTTGTATTGATCCACTTTGAAATTATAGAGGAAAACAAATTACCCTGAAGTTCTTTATTGGCATCGAGTGTTAGGTCCAGACAGATTCCAGAAAAATTTAGCTTTTAAGGTTTAATTCAAAAGTCCCTTGCAAACTATGGATACAGGAAAATGAACCATTTCATATTAGGGGATGGGGTGATAATGATGATAAATGCCTTTTTGAAAGCTTTGTGTTCCAAGCATAAGCCCTTCTCTACTAGTTCTTCAGAGCTGATTATAAGCTTAAAAAGTCCCATTTAGGCCAAGAACTGGTAATTCCTAGTTTCTCTTTGGTGGAAATAATTGGTCTGATAATATCCAAATAATATTTATTAATTAAATAATACTCATTTTATAAGATTGTACTATGTACATGTTAATTGGATGCTGAATAATCAGTTTTACTATCTTCATTATGTAAGTAATGCATAAATCCAGTTTTGTTTAAGAGTTTCAGATAATATGTACTATGCAGGAGAAAAATAGAAAGTCCTTCTTCGACATCCTTCTCCCACCTGCCTCAGCTACCCTGTTCCAGGTGTAGCCACAGCCGGTAGATGAGTATGCATCCTTAATTCTCCTTGCTGCACACACACAAGTGCATATATGAATGTATATAAACAAATAACTTTTTCCGTAAATGAGATCACACTGTAAGTTTTTTCCTGTGACCTTTTTTCCACTTGACGTGTTGAGGAAGTCTTTTCATTTTAATTTGATACAATGCATCTATTTCATTCTTTGTAAGGGCTATTTACCATATTTGAATTAACATGGCAAATAAATGTCTAAATGTCAAAAATGTACCTGAGATTTTGTTTTTACTCAGGTGTAGTGAGGCCATAGATCAGGAGGCGACTGCCATTGAAAAGAGAGTGTGTTATGCACAGTTCCCAAGAGGAAAGGGCACGCCACACCATGCCACACTATTACTGGTGGCAAATCCATGCAGGTCTGCAGTAGGTCTTTCTTACTGTACAGGTCTGCAGTAGGCCTTGCCTCCTAGGAAGAAACAATTTGACTGAAAGGCATAAGGGAGAAGGAGAGACCGAGGCAAGTTTTAGAGCAGGAGTGAAACTTTATTAAAAAGCTTTAGAGCAGGAATGCAAAGAAAGTAAGGTACATTTAGAAGAGGGCCAAACTGGTGACTTGAGAGATCATGTGTGCGGTTTGACCTTTTGACTTAGGGTTTGACTTGGTATACTCCCAAGGTCTTGTGTTCCTTCTCCCCTGATTCTTCCCTTGGGGTGGGCTGTCCGCATGCACCGTGCCCTGCTAGCACTTGGAAGGGGAGCCTGCTTAGTGTGTTTACTGGAGTTGTACGCATGCTGACTGGAGGCGTTCTTCCCTTACCAGCCGAATGTCCTAGGAGGTCATATACCAGTTAAACTCCACCATTTTGCCTCTTAGTGTGCATGTGTGAGCCCATTCACCCAGATTCTGAGATCTTATCTGGAAGCTACTGATCACCAGTTTCAGGTTTTTCCTATCTATTGGGAGACTGCCTTTCTCTAGTGCCAGCTGTGACCAATTATTATTTTAGAGCAAGAGTTAATGACCACCTGACCATCACGTGATGGTCACCTGACATTCCTCGTTGTCGCAGGGGCTCTCTTGCCCTGTTTATGTCCAACTAGCTACCTACAGTAACACCACCACACAGGGCCAATGGGGGAGTTATCAGGGTCAGTCAGGAGGCAGTGGGAGTGGGGAAAAACATAGGCAAGATAGTTTTCATGTTGAGGAAAGGGTGAGGTGAAGTAGGCAAGCTAAGCAAGCTTAGGATTGAATCGTTTGAATAATTTTGGTGGGCTCTGGACTGTAGGGGTGGCCCCTAGTTTTCCAGTATCTGGTCCTCAAATGATTTAGAGCAGGGGTAACGTTGGCTTGGTGTGTGAAAATTAGATAAAGGAGGTGGTTGCAGTTATGGCTGGTTTGCATATGAAAGGCGTGCTCTCAGGGAAGTTGTCTGTTACTTCTGGGAATTAGCTTACTATGGGAGGGGCGGCCCCTCCCCGCAGTCACAAGCCCCAAGATGTCAAAGCATCATAAAATATGGAAAAATAAAAAACATGATCAATACAAACATTTTGCCATTTGCCAGACATTTTGCTGTTTCCAGTGTGTTTTGATTCTGACCACCTAATACTGTGAAGATCAAGCCAGACAATATTTGTGAAAAGACTCTACCAGTGGAAAAGTGATATACACCTGTATGAGATGTTAGCATCATCTAGAGTCTATAATTGAATATGCTATAGCTATTATGTTTTCTATATTATCATATTTTATATGTTTGTCTATGTAGTTATTAAGAAGTGGATAAGAGTTTATATCTGGGTTAGCTTTAGGTAGAGTGTAAAGAAAAATACCTTACATTAATTTTATCTCCACAATGATGCTATTGGCTAGCTCTTATACCCACTTTACAGAAAAACAAATGAAGGCTTTGAAAAGTTAAGTAATTTGCCAAGGTCTCTCGTTCCTAGGACAAAACACCGATATAGTTTTTAACTTGGGTTTTTCTGGCCTTCAAGTTCTTTCTATGCATTTCTGACCCTTCCTAGTTTCAACACCCTCCCTCCTCTTTCTCCACATCTAGGAGCTAACTGTCCCACATCAGTGAGTCTGTAAGTCAACCCTGCTTTCAGCCTCTGGGCTTGGTAGCTAAAAGAACACCTAATACCCATCCTGCTGACAAGAGCCCCCCAGGACAGAGGTCCTTATTAGATTCTACAATGTCACTCCCCAGGGCTGGAGTCACCATGAAGCCCAGTCTGTTCCTGGGATCTCATGGCTTGCCCGGAGACTCCCCATGTGTGGACTGCCTCCTGGATTCCTTTCCAAGATTCTGGCCAAGTTTCCACCCCCATTCAGAATCCCAGGTGCCTGCTGCTTGCTTGTTCCATGACTCATTTTTTTGCTCTGCCCTTTGAATACTCTGCGTTGCCTGCCAGGCTGGGTTTTTCCCTCAGCATCTGCAGTTGCTTGGTCCCCTGGTGTCATTCTCATTCCAGGCTGATTAGGCTGTGCCTGGCTGTGTCTCTAGTGGTAATACTTTTAATGAGCTCTCTGGTCCTCTGCATTTCCCTCTCCCGCGGTGGTCCACTACCTCAGAGGTCAGGTGGGCAGCCTGGCTCCCCGTTCTCCCCTTTGAAGACATCGCTTACCTGTGTCCTACTGCCTCAGAGGTGCTTTTGTCTTCAGTGATCTCGAGAAAAACAATTACGATAATGATAGCCACCATCTATTGATCACCTACTATGATGTAGTCAATAGAGGAGGAGGCACTTTCCTTTTATATCTCATTTGATCTCACAAGTTTTTCAGGTGTCTATTATTAGTCTCATTTCTACTAGAAAGGGACTGTGCCTCAGAGAGGCCACCCAGCCTGTGCAAGGTCACACCGACTAGCTAGACTTCCCTTTCATCACCAGGGGAAGAAAAGTTACCACTCAGTTCTAGCTGACTCTGAAGACCTTATTCTTCCCACGACTCTATGCCTCCTTAAATAGATGCTCTAACTTCTGCTCATGATGGGCTGATACGTTCACACATAAGCATCTGAATGGTACTCAAGCTGGAGGATAAAAACTAGGACAGTCACAATTCGCATCAGGGGAGCTTGCCAGGATCTATACTGTCAGGGAAGCAGACTTGTGCACCTCTCAAATTATCATTTTACTCTTCACTGAGAAGACTAGTTTTGGGTATCCTGTGTATTGAGCCCCCATCTGGGCTCTAAGGGCTGTTAAAAGATGTTGCACAAGTAGAACAAGTGAGGGTCTTCAGCAGCACAGGAGAAAGAAGAAGAAGCAGAGTGAAGGTATAAAGGCACTGAGCTGGGCGCCACAGGACTTGAACCCTATTCTTGTCTCTGCTTCTAACTGATGTTTAGAAAGTGGGGACTGGCCAGCGAAGGCATCTCTTGTTGCAAATCCTGTTCACTGAGTGTTAGTGCCTGGAGCGTAGTACTAGAAAGATGCCCAGGCCACATATGGGCCCAGTGGTGAATCTGTGGATATGGGCAGTGTGAGAATGCTACAAGAACCAGGGATTGAAAGATTCTAGGTAGCTGAAAGAATTTCAACTGTACCATTCAAGCTCCAACATTTGGAAACTGTGGTTCTTCCCTTCATCTTCTTGGACAGTCTCATGGGGGATTCTAGGAGCCATCACAATTGAGAAATGGTGTGATTTTCTTCTACACCGACCTCTCCCAGGACTCTGAGAAAATGTCATACAATTTAGCTGGTTAGCTGTGCCGAATTCTGCTAAGTGGTCCCCTAAGAGGAGCACTGTGGACTAGCACTTGAAGACCTAAAAGGTTTAAAGTCCTTAAATTCTTGAGGACACAATCCATGTTCCAATATCCTTTGCCTTCAACCATTGCCAGCACCATACCAAGCACATACTACACAGGCCAGATACAAAATCCTTTCTTTCATGGGAGAGACAAAAGCCCTGGAAATGCTGAGGGTTTTTCCCCTCCCTGTTGCCAATATTGTTAGCTAGAAGTTGAAGACCATTCCATAGCCCACGATTTTGTTGCTTAGTCTTCCCTCTAGCCTTTTAGATGTTCTTTTCCTAGCACACATTTGCCCTTTGGCCCTTGTTTGTATGTGTCAATGACTTTTCCCATCATAGAGCAGGTTCTTTCTGCAAGGGGATGGGGGGCCCTTTGCCCTCTATAACCCCTGTGTAGTAAAATACAGGGGAGTTGCTTTGCTCTTACTGACTCTGCCAACCCATGGACCCCTCCATAATAATTCAGTGCAGCAGGAGCCACATGGGGAAGCCAGCCTGCAAGTTATTAATATAAAGCCCTTACTGCTCTTTCCATCTAAATCTATGCCGTATTTTCAGACCCTTGGCACTTTCCAGCCCCTTCCTCTGGGTTTTGTATCTGTGAGTTTGCATTCCAGGCAAATGCTCCATTTATGTAAAAAAAAACCAAAAAAACAAAAAAGTGCAGACAGCACAGGTTAGCACTACCATCCCTTCTTCATGACACAAGGATGGCAGTTCTGTATTGGGCTTCTCTCTTTGGCTTTGTCCAAGACTCCTTCTCTCATTGCTGCCACCAATGGTTATCTGTACTTTCCTTAATGAATTAGGGCTCTTGGGACCTCAAGACAGATGAAATCACAATGCTGCATATTTGGCAGCAGCACTAGTAAGAGTTGTGGTGTCAGGAGCTTCCCAATAATAGTTCTTTGTTGAACCCATCCTAAATAACCTGGGAGGACCTGCAGGTGATAAATAGGTACAGGCTTTGGGGATGTTAGTGCACTTAAGATGCCCCTGGTCTTTAGCTCAGGACAAAGTACAGACACTGTAACACTTTATGGCCTTAAGCTCTTTGCAAAACTCCTTGAATTTCTATGTTGAGCTTTTTAGTTGCCTGTCATTTTTCTCCTCCTTATCCTAATTTTTATCATCAGAATTTGATTTCTCAAAGGCTTTTCTTATGCCTGTGAGTTATTGGAAACCTTCTCCACTGTGTCATTTCTATATCTGTCCTTATGTTCTCTGTGGGATCCACTTTACAGTGTCTTCTACTCATTTTTTCCTCTGCCCTCTGCATCCTCACCAACTTAAAAACTGTCCAGTCTGTCTTCTGTCCACTAGTCAGGGTGGGGGTTGACCTGGAAAAGAGCCTGCAGTGGAATCAGTAGCTGTGTCCCCTGTCCTCTTTGGCAGGTCATTTCCTTTCTCTAACTTATTTCCTCATTTGTAAAATAAGAGGATTGAACTAGATAATCTTTGCTTTTCTGTCCCATGCTATAGTTTTGTGATTCTAATTGATTCATAAGTAATAATATCTGAAATTTATGGGATGCTTAATGAATGCTAATCATGGGGCTACATACCTTTTTATTATGGAAATGAAACATATACAAACTACATAACATCTTCTAGGATTATGATAATAATAATGGCCACAGTAGCAGGTATTTCTTGGCTGCTTCCCGTGTGTCAGACACCATGCTAAACCCTGTGTATTATTTTGTTTAAATACAATAATTATTTGTGGGCTTTATTATTGCACTCATTTTACAGATAAAGAAATGGAAACTCAGAGAGGTTGAAATAGTTCATTCAAGGTCACCCAGCCTGCAAGTGAGGGTGTGGGAATTTGAATTCCAGGTAATTTTACTTCAGAAGCTGAGATCTTCTCTTAGTTACATTTAACTTCCAGTAGATATTCCCATAATGAGTGGCAATGTTGGCCTTTGATTACTATGACTAAATATATTTCAAGAACATGTATCAGGAGGACCTTGCTGCAGGGAAGACCCTGCTGCATGTTTCTAGACTATATTAATATTAATAATTCTGCAAGGTAAGTCTAAGGCACAGTGAGGAAATTCAGTTCTGAGCAAAGAAAAAGCAGACCTAGGTAGAGGCCTCCCAGAAGCTTATGAAGACAAGGAGGCAATAATTGAAATTAAGAAGATTATAGGCCCTGGGGGTGCTGATGACCCTGAGCCACCCAGCAGGGAGCTGGGAGGGCTGACATTTCAATGGTCCATGAAATCATAAGACAATTAATGAATTTACTCAGTCCTTTGCCTTGGGAGGAGGTAATGTGGTCCAAAGTCAGTTTACTCTGAGATTGAATGTAATTAGAACACCTCAGAATCAAATTTTTGATTAAAAATTATCAAAATAAAATATTCCCGAGTCAGGCGTGGAAATGGGAGAGGCAGTTACTTAAGTCAACTCAGTAAACTTTTGAGCACCGCCCAGTCCCAGGCTGTTTAGGAGCTCATGCTGTCAGGCTGAGTAATTTGGATTGAATCCCTTCACTCACTGACTATATTTATCAAAATCTTAATGTCTCGCATCTGTTACCTTGATATTTCCAACTCAGAAGATGTACACAAGAAGTGAATCACTGTAGGAGTTTTGTAGTGGAGACTAAGAAAAAGTAGACAAGATGCTTTCGAATTTAAGATGCATGAATTTCACAGAAAACAGATTAAAAATCCAACTTAATTCCATGAGGGAACCTTCACAAGCTACTTCTCCAGCTATAGACAGCACATCTGCTAATGGCCTGGGCATCTCCCCATCTTCTGCCACAAACAAAACCCCTTTAATATAGATTAGGTCCCAGTATCTTGTTGTTTGCTGAACATTCTAAAAGCAGTACTTCGCCTGAGCACATTCCTCCCTGAATGCATTCCTCAGTTACTTGTCTAACACTTTTTCACCAAAGGTATCAACAGTGGAGATACTGAGTTATTATATATTCAACTTTGCAGTTTGAAATTTAGCTTATCCTTTTGGTTTCTGCTGTGATTTCACCTCTGCAGGAGATGAACTCCTGACCACCCTCTTTAATGTGGACCTCTCCTCCAATCTATTTCTGCTTTGTTGCTGCGTTTTATTTCCTTTTTGACTGTTGGGATTTTTTTTTTTTAACTTATTTGATCACTTGGGTATTTTTCTGTCACACCCTGTGGACTGTAAACTCTCAGAGGGCAGCACCTTCATCTGCCTCTTCAGCTACTGTTTTCCTGGAACCTAGCACAGTGCCTGAAACAGTAAGTAAATATTTGTTGAATCAATGAATTACTGGAGATGCATTCAATCATAAGTCACATGTTTACTGTGCTAAGTATTAACGACACCAAGTTTCTGAAACACATTCCTTGTTCACAAGGGCCTACTAGTCTACCTGGGCAATGACACACAACCTAAGATACACTGTGTTGATTTGTATTAGTATTTAAGTGCTCCGTCAATGTTACATTGAATAAATACTCCAATCATTGATTCATTCAGCCAACATCTGCTGACACCTACAATGTGCCAGGCATTTTGTTTGATGCTATTATGCAAAGATGAATAAGCCCTAGTTTCTGCCTTTGGGGAGGTGAGAGTCTAGGGGGAGAGAGTGGCATGTAATGAAATGATTTCTCTGGCAGCATTTGTTTAGTCTGTTCAACATATAAAAATTGAGAGTCAGCTATGTGCTTGGTGGAAGATGCATTTAAGAGGATCTAATAGGGACAAGGAAACCACCAAGTGAGTACTGCAATTACCCACACCAGACATAATGAACTGAATGAAGGTGGCTGTAATAAGGAAAGACAGGAGAAGAAGGAGACATAAATATGAAGGAAGCAAAATTAATCTGAGTTGATTAGATTTGGAGATGGAGGAGGAGAGACTAGGTTAAGTTACCTAAGGGACATCTTCATGGAAGAGAAACTATGTAAATTATTCCTTGAAGGCCGGATTGGATTTAAACCATGGTAAGCATTCTAGGTTTGTGGCCTGGCATGCTTCTGTCATGTTTAGATATAGTGAGTAGTTTGTTTAACTGTAATGAAGAGCTCATTTGGGGTACTGATGAGAGATAATAGTAGAGATGGTAGGGTGGTATATTTATGACCTTGGACTTGGGATCAGGCTACTAGGGTGCAAGTCTCAGCATCACCACTATCTCATGATGTTGGGAAAATCATTATAACTCTCTAAACTTGAGTATCTTCTTCAGTAAAATAGAAATAATAATAGCATATATCTCATAGGGAAGGCTGGATACATATCACTATAGGGTCATGACCAGCATCTCTTCTAATTTTGGGGCAATGCTAAGGAACTGTTGAATGGTTTAGCAATGAACCTGGCACTGGTAGGCAGGATTTGGGTGGCAGAGTTCAGGGGCAGGGAGACCGTGATTGGCTGATGACTGGATATGGGCATGGAAAGAAAAAGGCAGCCAAAAGGGATGAATCCTTTATAACTAGGTAGCCACTGGATATGTGAAGTGAGGTCAACAATGCCCTCAGAATTTCCAGCTGGTGATGAAGTTTTGCATTGGTTATCAGGAAGACTGGACATTAATGCAATAACCACAGAAGGGCAAGTGAAGTCAGAAATCTATACTGGGATCCCTCGGAAAATTTTAAATCATCACCTAGAAGAAGAAGGTGTTAGAGTTGATGTTGAGTGGATTTCATTGGATTTCCGTTCTTTCTCATTCTTGTGCTTTTGTCTTCTGATATCCCTCCCTTGCTTTACTTAAAAATATATATTATTGTGGGAGGGTAAAATACACACAGCATAAAATTCAACATTTTAATCATCTTAAAGTATGCAGTTCAGTGGCATCTAGAATATTCATAAGGTTGGGCTATCATTTTTTTTTATTTTTTATTATTATTGTACTTTAAGTTCTAGGGTACATGTGCATAATGTGCAGGTTTGTTGCATATGTATACTTGTGCCATGTTGGTGTGCTGCACCCATCAACTCGTCAGCACCCATCAACTCGTCATTTACATCAGGTATAACTCCCAATGCAATCCCTCCCCCCTCCCCCCTCCCCGTGATAGGCCCCGGTGTGTGATGTTCCCCTTCCCGGGTCCAAGTGATCTCATTGTTCAGTTCCCACCTATGAGTGAGAACATGCGGTGTTTGGTTTTCTGTTCTTGTGATAGTTTGCTAAGAATGATGGTTTCCAGCTGCATCCATGTCCCTACAAAGGACACAAACTCATCCTTTTTGATGGCTGCATAGTATTCCATGGTGTATATGTGCCACATTTTCTTAATCCAGTCTGTCACTGATGGACATTTGGGTTGATTCCAAGTCTTTGCTATTGTGAATAGTGCCACAATAAACATACATGTGCATGTGTCTTTATAGCAGCATGATTTATAATCCTTTGGGTAAATACCCAGTAAAGGGATGGCTGGGTCATATAGTACATCTAGTTCTAGATCCTTGAGGAATCGCCATACTGTTTTCCATAATGGTTGAACTAGTTTACAATCCCACCAACAGTGTAAAAGTGTTCCTATTTCTCCACATCCTCTCCAGCACCTGTTGTTTCCTGACTTTTGAATGATCGCCATTCTAACTGGTGTGAGATGGTATCTCATTGTGGTTTTGATTTGCATTTCTCTGATGACCAGTGATGATGAGCATTTTTTCATGTGTCTGTTGGCTGTATGAATGTCTTCTTTTGAGAAATGTCTGTTCATATCCTTTGCCCACTTTTTGATGGGGTTGTTTGTTTTTTTCTTGTAAATTTGTTTGAGTTCTTTGTAGGTTCTGGATGTTAGCCCTTTGTCAGATGAGTAGATTGCAAAACTTTTCTCCCATTCTGTAGGTTGCCTGTTCACTCTGATGGTAGTTTCTTTTGCTGTGCAGAAGCTCTTTAGTTTAATGAGATCCCATTTGTCAATTTTGGCTTTTGCTGCCGTTGCTTTTGGTGTTTTAGACATGAAGTCTTTGCCCATGCCTATGTCCTGAATGGTACTACCTAGGTTTTCTTCTAGGATTTTTATGGTATGACGTCTAGCATTTAAGTCTCTAATCCATCTTGAATTAATTTTCGTATGAGGAGTAAGGAAAGGATCCAGTTTCAGCTTTCTACTTATGGCTAGCCAATTTTCCCAGCACCATTTATTAAATAGGGAATCCTTTCCCCATTTCTTGTTTCTCTCAGGTTTGTCAAAGATCAGATGACTGTAGATGTGTCGTATTATTTCTGAGGACTCTGTTCTGTTCCATTGGTCTATATCTCTGTTTTGGTACCAGTACCATGCTGTTTTGGTTACTGTAGCCTTGTAGTATAGTTTGAAGTCAGGTAGCATGATGCCTCCAGCTTTGTTCTTTTGACTTAGGATTGTCTTGGAGATGCGGGCTCTTTTTTGGTTCCATATGAACTTTAAAGCAGGTTTTTCCAATTCTGTGAAGAAGCTCATTGGTAGCTTGATGGGGATGGCATTGAATCTATAAATAACCTTGGGCAGTATGGCCATTTTCATGATATTGATTCTTCCTATCCATGAGCATGGTATGTTCTTCCATTTGTTTGTGTCCTCTTTTATTTCACTGAGCAGTGGTGTGTAGTTCTCCTTGAAGAGGTCCTTTACATCCCTTGTAAGTTGGATTCCTAGGTATTTTATTCTCTTTGAAGCAATTGTGAATGGAAGTTCATTCCTGATTTGGCTCTCTGTTTGTCTGTTACTGGTGTATAAGAATGCTTGTGATTTTTGCACATTAATTTTGTATCCTGAGACTTTGCTGAAGTTGCTTATCAGCTTAAGGAGATTTTGGGCTGACAGAATGGGGTTTTCTAAATATACAATCTTGTCATCTGCAAAGAGGGACAATTTGACTTCTTCTTTTCCTAACTGAATACCCTTGATTTCTTTCTCTTGCCTGATTGCCCTAGCCAGAACTTCCAACACTATGTTGAATAGGAGTGGTGAGAGAGGGCATCCCTGTCTTGTGCCAGTTTTCAAAGGGAATTTTTCCAGTTTTTGCCCATTCAGTATGATATTGGCTGTGAGTTTGTCATAAATAGCTCTTATTATTTTGAAGTACGTTCCATCAATACCGAATTTATTGAGTGTTTTTAGCATGAAGGGCTGTTGAATTTTGTCAAAAGCCATTTCTGCATCTATTGAGATAATCACGTGGTTCTTGTCTTTGGTTCTGTTTATATGCTGGATTATGTTTATTGATTTGCGAATGTTGAACCAGCCTTGCATCCCAGGGATGAAGCCCACTTGATCATGGTGGATAAGCTTTTTGATGTGCTGCTGAATCCGGTTTGCCAGTATTTTATTGAGGATTTTTGCATCGATGTTCATCAGGGATATTGGTCTAAAATTCTCTTTTTTTGTTGTGTCTCTGCGAGGCTTTGGTATCAGGATGATGTTGGCCTCATAAAATGAGTTAGGGAGGATTCCCTCTTTTTCTATTGAATGGAATAGTTTCAGAAGGAATGGTACCAGCTCCTCCTTGTACCTCTGGTAGAATTCAGCTGTGAATCTATCTGGTCCTGGAGTTTTTTTTGTTGGTAGGCTATTAATTATTGCCTCAATTTCAGAGCCTACTATTGGTCTATTCAGGGATTCAACTTCTTCCTGGTTTAGTCTTGGAAGAGTGTAAGTGTCCAGGAAATTATCCATTTCTTCTACATTTTCTAGTTTATTTGCGTAGAGGTGTTTATAGTATTCTCTGATGGTAGTTTGTATTTCTGTGGGGTCAGTGGTGATATCCCCTTTATCATTTTTTATTGCATCTATTTGATTCCTCTCTCTTTTCTTCTTTATTAGTCTTGCTAGCGGTCTGTCAATTTTGTTGATCTTTTCAAAAAACCAACTCCTGGATTCATTGATTTTTTGGAGGGTTTTTTGTGTCTCTATCTCCTTCAGTTCTGCTCTGATCTTAGTTATTTCTTGCCTTCTGCTAGCTTTTGAATGTGTTTGCTCTTGCTTCTCCAGTTCTTTTAATTGTGATGTTAGAGTGTCAATTTTAGATCTTTCCTGCTTTCTCTTGTGGGCATTTAGTGCTATAAATTTCTCTCTACACACTGCTTTAAATGTGTCCCAGAGATTCTGGTATGTTGTATCTTTGTTCTCATTGGTTTCAAAGAACATCTTTATTTCTGCCTTCATTTCGTTATGTACCCAGTAGTCATTCAGGAGCAGGTTGTTCAGTTTCCTTGTAGTTGAGCTGTTTTGATTGAGTTTCTTAGTCCTGAGTTCTAGTTTGATTGCACTGTGGTCTGAGAGACAGTTTGTTATAATTTCTATTCTTGTACATTTGCTGAGGAGTGCTTTACTTCCAATTATGTGGTCAATTTTGGAATAAGAGCGATGTGGTGCTGAGAAGAATGTATATTCTGTTGATTTGGGGTGGAGAGTTCTATAGATGTCTATTAGGTCTGCTTGCTGCAGAGATGAGTTCAATTCCTGGATATCCTTGTTAACTTTCTGTCTCGTTGATCTGTCTAATGTTGACAGTGGAGTGTTGAAGTCTCCCATTATTATTGTATGGGAGTCTAAGTCTCTTTGTAAGTCTCTAAGGACTTGCTTTATGAATCTGGGTGCTCCTGTATTGGGTGCATATATATTTAGGATAGTTAACTCTTCCTGTTGAATTGATCCCTTTACCATTATGTAATGGCCTTCTTTGTCTCTTTTGATCTTTGATGGTTTAAAATCTGTTTTATCAGAGACTAGTATTGCAATCCCTGCTTTCTTTTGTTCTCCATTTGCTTGGTAAATCTTCCTCCATCCCTTTATTTTGAGCCTATATATGTCTCTGCATGTGAGATGGGTCTCCTGAATACAGCAGACTGATGGGTCTTGACTCTTTATCCAGTTTCCCAGTGTGTGTCTTTTAATTGGAGCATTTAGTCCATTTACATTTAAGGTTAATATTGTTATGTGTGAACTTGATCCTGCCATTATGATATTAACTGGTTATTTTGCTCGTTAGTTGATGCAGTTTCTTCCTAGCCTCGATGGTCTTTACATTTTGGCATGTTTTTGTAATGGCTGGTACCGGTTGTTCCTTTCCATGTTTAGTGCTTCCTTCAGGGTCTCTTTGAGGCAGGCCTAGTGGTGACAAAATCTCTAAGCATTTGCTTATCTGTAAAGGATTTTATTTCTCCTTCACTTATGAAACTTAGATTGGCTGGATATGAAATTCTGGGTTTAAAATTCTTTTCTTTAAGAATGTTGAATATTGGCCCCCACTCTCTTCTGGCTTGTAGAGTTTCTGCCGAGAGATCTGCTGTTAGTCTGATGGGCTTCCCTTTGTGGGTAACCCGACCTTTCTCTCTGGCTGCCCTTAAGATTTTTTCCTTCATTTCAACTTTGGTGAATCTGGCAATTATGTGTCTTGGAGTTGCTCTTCTCGAGGAGTATCTTTGTGGCGTTCTCTGTATTTCCTGAATTTGAATGTTGGCCTGCTCTACCTGGTTGGGGAAGTTCTCCTGGATGATACCCTGAAGAGTGTTTTCCAACTTGGTTCCATTTTCCCCCTCACTTTCAGGCACCCCAATCAGACGTAGACTATTTGGTCTTTTTACATAATCCCATACTTCTTGCAGGCTTTGTTCATTTCTTTTTCTTCTTTTTTCTTTTGGTTTCTCTTCTCACTTCATTTCATTCATTTGATCCTCAATCGCTGATATTCTTTCTTCCAGTTGATCAAGTCGGTTACTGAAGCTTGTGCGTTTGTCACGTATTTCTCGTGTCATGGTTTTCATCTCTTTCATTTCGTTTATGACCTTCTCTGCATTAATTACTCTAGCCATCAATTCTTCCACTTTTTTTTCAAGATTTTTAATTTCTTTGCGCTGGGTACGTAATTCCTCCTTTAGCTCTGAGAAGTTTGATGGACTGAAGCCTTCTTCTCTCATCTCGTCAAAGTCATTTTCCGTCCAGCTTTGATCCGTTGCTGGCGATGAGCTGTGCTCCTTTGCCGGGGGAGATGCGTTCTTATTTTTTGAGTTTCCAGCTTTTCTGCCCTGCTTTTTCCCCATCTTTGTGGTTTTATCTGCCTCTGGTCTTTGATGATGATGGTGATGTACTGATGGGGTTTTGGTGTAGGTGTCCTTCCTGTTTGATAGTTTTCCTTCTAACAGTCAGGATCCTCAGCTGTAGGTCTGTTGGAGATTGCTTGAGGTCCACTCCAGACCCTGTTTGCCTGGGTGTCAGCAGCAGAGGCTGCAGAAGATAGAATATTGCTGAACAGCGAGTGTACCTGTCTGATTCTTGCTTTGGAGGCTTCTTCTCAGGGGTGTACTCCACCCTGTGAGGTGTGGGGTGTCAGACTGCCCCTAGTGGGGGATGTCTCCCAGTTAGGCTACTCAGGGGTCAGGGACCCACTTGAGCAGGCAGTCTGTCCATTTTCAGATCTCAACCTCCATGTTGGGAGATCCACTGCTCTCTTCAAAGCTGTCAGACAGAGTCGTTTGTGTCTGCAGAGGTTTCTGCTGCTTTTGTTGTTGTTTAGCTGTGCCCTGTCCCCAGAGGTGGAGTCTACAGAGACAGGCAGGTTTCCTTGAGCTGCTGTGAGCTCCACCCAGTTCGAGCTTCCCAGTGGCTTTGTTTACCTACTTAAGCCTCAGCAATGGCGGGTGCCCCTCTCCCAGCCTCGCTGCTGCCTTGCGGTTAGATTGCAGACTGCTGTGCTAGCAATGAGGGAGGCTCCGTGGGCGTGGGACCCTCCCGGCCAGGTGTGGGATATAATCTCCTGGTGTTCCTGTTTGCTTAAAGCGCAGTATTGGGGTGGGAGTTACCCAATTTTCCAGGTGTTGTGTGTTTCAGTTCCCCTGGCTAGGAAAAGGGATTCCGTTTCCTCTTGTGCTTCCCAGGTGAGGCTATGCCTTGCCCTGCTTCAGCTCTCGCTGGTCGGGCTGCAGCAGCTGACCAGCACCAATTGTCCGGGACTCCCTAGTGAGATGAACCCAGTACCTCAGTTGAAAATGCAGAAATCACCAGTCTTCTGTGTTGCTTGTGCTGGGAGTTGGAGACTGGAGCTGTTCCTATTCGGCCATCTTGCTCCGCCCCCTGGGCTATCATTTTTACTATCTAGTTTCAGAATATTTTCAATTTCCCAGAAGAAAACCCTGTACCCATTAAACAAGCACTCCTCCATTCCCCCTTGCCCTAGCCTCTGGCAACCATTAATCTACTTTCTGTTTCTATGGATTTGCCATTCTAGATATTTCATATAAATGGAATCATGTATTTACATGGTACATTTATTACTGACTTCTTTTACTTAGCATAATGTTTTGAAGGTTTATCCATGTTGTAGCATGTATCAGCACTTTATTCCTTTTTACAGCTGAATGATATTCGAATGAATGGACAAACACAATGGATTGTGGATTATAATCCATTTTATGGATATACCACATTGTGTTTGTGGACAACATTTGTTAGTGGACAACATTTGTGTTATTTCCATCTTTTGGCTGTTGTGAATAATGGTGGTATGATATTTGTGTACAAGTATTTGTTCAAATACCTGTTTCCAATTCTTTTGGGAGCTGAATTACTGGGTCATTTGGTAATTTGTGTTTAACTTATTGAGCAACTGACAAGCTGTTTTCTACAGTGGCTGCACCATTTTATATTCCCATCACCTTGTTCTACATTTAGTGGATGAAGTGTTCAAAAAGATGATCATAGTCCATGTAGCCAAGTCTGATTGCAGTGGTGGCTCATGTCAATAGTCTGTCATTCTCCCTCAACCCCTTAAAGGCACTGACTGGAGAAATAAGAGAACAGCAATAATAACAAAAGAAAAACCCTCTCAAATCAAGAGCTATTTAAAAAAAATTTTTTTTAAATGGTACCAAATTACATACAAAGAATAGACTATTAACAATACATAAAAATAATTGTGTCTGTTCTTGGTTAGTGGCATTATAGACAATTTTTTTCTTATACCTTCTTCCAAATTCTTTAAAGCGAACATGTTATACTTTGTAACAGAAACTCCATAGATATTGTAGAACAGCAGTCCCCAGATGTTTAGGCACTAGGGACCAGTTTCGTGAAAGACAGTTTTTCCATAGACCCGGGGAGGAGGTGGTTTCAGGATGCTTCAAGTGCATTATATTTATTATGCACTTTATTTTTATTATTGTTATATTGAAATATATAATGAAGTAATTATACAACTCACCATAATGTAGAATCATTGGGAGCCCTGGGCTTGTTTTCCTCCAGCTAGATGGACTTATCTGAGGGTGATGGGAGACAGTGACAGATCATCAAGCATTAGATTCTCATAAGAAGCGTGCAACCTAGAACCCTCACATGTGCAGTTCACAATAGGCTTTGCGTTCCTATGAAAATCTAACACTGCTGCTGTTCTGACAGGAGCCGGAGCTCAGGTGGTAATGTAAGAGATTAGGAGTGGCTGTAAATACAGATGAAGCTTTGCTTGTTCACTGTTCACCTCCTGCTGTGTGGCCTGGTTTCTAACAGGCCATGGACCAGTAGTGGTCTGTGGTCCAGGGGCTGGGGACCCCTGTTGTAGAAAACATCAATATACATTTTTTTGTTTTTGCTTCTTAAAGCTTACAGTTTTTTTTTTTAAGTGCTACCTTTATTTTCTCTTTGAAGATTAATACATTCAAATTACACTGTTAATGTTATTGTAGAGTCCAATGTGAAATTTGTGCATTTAATATGGATATGGAAAGTATAGAATTCCAGTGGCTGATTTTATCCAGCTGGGAATATGGTCCATTCAAGCTTGGGAGGGGTCACCCATCAAACAGAATTGAACAGAAAAACTAAACATCCGTATTAAAAAGAAGACAAGGACCCACTAACACTGCAACTCAGCTCCTATGGGACTTCAGCTTTGGCCTTATCACCCCTTACTTCCCATTAAATAATTTCCTGTATTTCATAGCACCCCAATCCCATGCTGTCTGCCTTTTGACCTCGGCTTCCTGATGCTGCTCAAGTTGTGTGAAGATTCTGTTCA
Organism: Chlorocebus sabaeus; assembly: GCF_047675955.1. Taxonomy (NCBI): domain Eukaryota; kingdom Metazoa; phylum Chordata; class Mammalia; order Primates; family Cercopithecidae; genus Chlorocebus; species Chlorocebus sabaeus. The sequence continues at coordinate 60,964,108 of NC_132925.1, forward strand.
TTTTGGGTCTCTAGTGAATTAGGATGTGATTGTATTCAGTTCATGCAATAAATGCAGATAGAGTGTTTCTGACTTTTTGGGCACTGTGGCAGGCACAGCAGGACTTATATTCATGACATTTAATAAGTGGTAAGGTCTGGATACCAACCATCCTGGTACTAGAAGGTTGTCACAGAGGGTTTCCAGTGTGCTAGCCATTATTCCCTTTAGTTGCTAGGTCACAAGGATAACTGGAATATTCCAGAAGGTTAGGTAGCAGGGGCATTGAGAAGTCCCAGAGTTACAGAAGCAACAATTTACCAATCAAAACAAATTTATTTCAGTGTCATATCATCCCATATGGCCCAATCAGGCCAACTTGTTGAAAACTTCTGGGTAGCTTGCTGCTGCCTGCCTAGCATTACCTTAACAATTCTTCTCTCTAGAGCCCTCTTAAAATTCTTTCTCTGAGCAACAGGGTCCTACACAGTACACTCTTTGCTCTCTGCTTTCCAGCCACACTGGGGTTCTCTTACGTCCTGAATTTGCCATTTTTCCTCCCTCTAAAGGGCAGTAGTGCCTCTTGTACCTTACATCTGGAATGCTCTTGGTTGACTCCTACTCTTTCTTCAGATCTCAGCTCACTAGTGGCTTCCTCAGGGAAGCCTTCCGAGACCTATCACTGAGACAGGTTTCTTGGGTACATACTTCCTAGAATCTTTTTCCTTCAACCATCTTTCTACATTTTCAGTTTTGCATTCATGAGTGTGAATATTACAGAATTGAAAGGTCATTATCTGTTTTGCTCACCCTTGCGTCCTCTACCACCTGGCACAGAGCATGTATGGCCTGATGCTGGGAAATGAAAAAAAAAAAAGAAAGAAAGAAAAAAAAAAAAGAAAGAAAGAAAAAAAAGAAACAAGGATAGAAGGTGAAATGGGGAGCCTGGAAGGATGCTATTCCTTCCCTTGCTGTAATCCATCTTCCTCCTGCATCTGAGCGGGAACGTGGGGAAAACTGGGTAGGGGACTTGTCGGGTGGCATTTTGCAGTGTCATTTTATCTTCTGAGCGTAACTGCAAGAAAAGCGAATCCAACTTTAGCTGAAACATTGCAAAACAGTTTCTCTAGCCAAATGATGACTGATTTCTCAAATTGGCAACATTATCGCAAACATGAAAAGGGGCTGCCCAGAACAAAAGCACCTGTGCCTGCCTGTGCTCTGAAGAATTTGGTGAACAGATAAAGTGCCAAGATTGGGCAGAGTGTGTGGGGTATAGGAGTGCAAGTGAAGGTGATGTGAAGGTAATCAACAAGACATTCAGACTTGAGGACTACAATTTGTGGCTGATGAGTACGGGCTTGGCCTTCCACAATAATGAGGTTTCCTGGTAATTGTTCAATTTTATACTTGGTTTGGACACACACACACACACACACACGCACAAATTTATGCCTTGGTGTCTCAAAATCGGCAATGAGAGGCCATAGGAATGTGTTCATGCTTATTTCTTTTTCAGTCTGTTAGCTTAGGATATTAATGTTACTGTGGGAATTGTTACCATGGTTGTTCCATGAGCATTTGCAAATTTGTACAGATATTCCTCGTTGATATTTCTTTAGTCTCTAAGATTAGCATCAGCACAAACAGTTGGAATAGTCAATATTACCCAGTTGAGTGGAACAGTTGGGATGATACACGAACGTCTGTGGAGAGTTTTATTTAATGCATTACATTTTCAGTCCTAGAGGATATTTCAGAAAGGCATGGAGTGTCTGGAGAGATATCTAAATGTGAAGAAGACCAAGTGTGAGTCACCTTGATTGGAATATGAATTCTGTTTGGGAGAAGGAGTGTCTTATAGAGAAGGTACCTGTAGATATAACCTTCTTGCTGACTTTGATGACTTTGAGAAAGACTGTGCTGAAATCTATGCTTGGAAATTTGTTCATCAGGACTTGAAAGCAATTGTTTAAGAAAGCCATGTTATACCTCATGCTTCAGTTGGTTCTCAGAAAAAAAAAATTGAGAATGAAAATATACATAATGAATAGATTAACTGCCTAGCAATTGGGTTACATTGCCTCGCTAACGCAGTGGGACCCAACTAATCTCTTAGGAGGCAAGTTTCTTAAATACATTGTTAGACCAACTGGAAAATTAACTAGGGTGTTGTCTGGAAAGATCTCATTTTCATCCTAAAACTTGCCAAGTAGAAATGAAAGAGGTGTCCAACAACTCATTTTTCAAAGCATGTCAGCTGTTGCTGTACTTTTTCATGTAAATTATCTTTCCCAGGGAATGAAGAATTGAAAAGCTTTCTTAGGCATTAAAAACAAAACAGAACAAAACAAAAAGTGCTGAGACATTAAACAAGATAGTGGTTAGCTCAAATGACAACTTCTCTAAATATACTACCTTAATCCTTCTGGCCAAAATAATTCTCTCATTTAGTTTTCTTAACAGTTAGTTTTATCTCTCTCCAACCGAATTCAAACTGATTTAGTTAAAAACAAAAGCAGGGGGTAGAGGTATTGCCACATACAACTGAAAATCTTAGGAGTGATGGTTCAGGCACAGTTGGAGTCAGAAGATCAAAACATATCAGCATTATTTATTCAGTTTTATGTGCTCAATCTCTCATTGTTTTCCTCTGAATTGATACATTCTCAAGGTTTCCTCTCATTGTTGCACAATAGCTATCAGAAGCTATAGGCTTATGTTTTAGCCTCTCAACAACTTCCTTAGAAAGAGACGTTTCTTTCCTAATAACTCCAACAAAACTCCTAGAATTGAATTCCATCAGCTTGACTTGGATCACATGCCTATTGCTGAACTGATGACTATGGCCAAAACGAATAGAATGCTGTGATTATGGAGATCTGAGCCATAATCCGCTCTTGGGATCTGGGAGGTAGTCAACAATCCATGGACCAAAAGCGGAGGAGGTATAGTTCCCTAAGGGAGAGTTAAAGTGCGCTTTTCAGAAGTAGAAATGGACATTAAACAGATGTGAGAGAGAGCAAGAGTGTGTGTGTGTGTGTGTGTGTGTGAGAGAGAAACAGAGAGAGAGAGAGAGAGAGAGAGAAACAGAGAGAGAGAGAGAGAGAGAGAGAGAGAGAGAGAGAGAGAGAGAGAGAGAGAGAGAGAGGTGCTGTGATAGGCTGCATTCCTGAGTCCTTCCGGTATCCATTAACTTTGCCATTATACTACAACTCATCTTATCAGAAGGTGGAAGATATTTCCCCACTCCTTGATGTTGAATTACTCGGTCATATGACTAGATTTGGCCAATGAGATTTAGCAGACACAATGCAAGCTGAGACTTGGGAAAGCACTTATGTGATTGGGCTCCCTCTTGCACCTGTGCTACCACTGTGAGTAGGATGTGCCTGGACTATGTCACTGGACCCAGAGGAGAAAGAGAGACATCTGGAGGTAAGATGTTCTCAGTTAAGCCCCACTCAGAGTAGAGGTCCCAGTTGGCTGAGACACATGAACGGACACAGTCAAGATCAGTTGACTCCTTTGTCACCCATGAAACATAGTAATTGATGGCCATTATTTAAAGCCACAGTGCTTTAGGGGAGTTTGTTAGGTAGTTATAGCTAACTGATACATTTCTTGCCACTGTAATATCTCCTATAGGGTTGATAATCAATAATTTTATACTAATTCTGATGCACCAGTGACTGTAAAATTGAATCAATTAGTACATAGTCTCTTTCCTAAACCCCCTGAGTGTCCCAGAACCCTGGGCCCACTCCCAGACCCCTTGAATCTCCCTATGATCCAACAATTAAAAGAGTGATGTCTGGAATATGAGGGGTCCTCCAACACCCTTATCCAGTTCTACAGAGAAATCCATTCTGATTGTTCAGTGCCCATGCATTGCATTTGTTAAAAATTCTGAATATAATTTCTGGTCATTCATGGACCTGACTTATCTCCCCATTAGGTTCTTAGCTTCCTGAGGGTAGTTTCCACATCTGGATCATTCTGAACACTTCTGGGCCATGCACCATGAATATTTGTTGAATGAATCCTGTATAGAAATATGTACTGAAGGACATAATATGGTCTAGTGTGGTCACCAAAAAGGCTGAAGTCATTTGTTGCATGAGTTTAAGTGTCCAGGGAGTTAATTGGCAATGACTCATTGAATGCTAGAGGGGAGAGAATTCCTTCAGGGCATTTACACATGTTCTCTTATAGAATAAAAATGTTAGGGCTTATTTGAATTTTATTTATCAATAGACCAAAAACTCAGTCATGCTTTTATTTTTTATTTTATTTTATTTTTAAGACAGGGTATCACTCTGTTGCCCAGGCTGGAGTGCAGTGGTGTGGTCATAGTTCACTGCAGCCTCAACCTCTCAGGCTCAAGTGACCCTCCTATCTCAGCCGCCTGAGTAGCTAGGACTGCTGGCATAAACCATCACACCTGGCCTTTTTTTTTTTTTTTTTTTTTCTTTTTTTTGTGAAAAGGGGATTTTGCGACTTTTCCCAGGCTGGTCTCAAACTCCTGGGCTCAAGCAATCTGCCTAACTTGGTCTCCCAAAGTGCTGGGACTACCAGTGTGAGCCATCACGCCTGGCCTTAGTCAGTCATGTCTTAAGCAGAATTACCATCTTTCCTCTCTTTTTTGGCCTCCATCGAATCAATTGCCATAACTCTTCATTCTGTATTACCAAATATCTCCCAATTATTCATGCTCAAACACTTAAGATCAGTTTTTATGCACTGTGCTAGGAGTTCTGTCCTCATTGAGCCAGGAGCACAGCTTCTGCCCAGAAGCAGTGTCGAGGCTACTTTGGAGACCATCTTGACTTTGATTTCTCTCCTGTCCTGTTGTCTAATCGGCTACCAGACAACAGACCTGCCACTCCTACCTCCACAGGGTCTCACATCTGTTCCTTCCTTTGCATTCTTAATGCCCCCCTGTTTGAGAGAGGCTGTGGTCACAGTGTAGACTGACTTGTATTGGATCCTTTGTGTTAAGGCAGACTCCCCTAAACCTCTGCAGGAGCCACTTCATTTCCTCTTCAGACTTCTGCAGTTTTTCGATTCCCAGTCAGGAGGGTAGAAGGAGGTAGAGACTGATGCTGAAAACAAAATCCCCAAATGGGAGTACTGTACGGGTTGGTTACTCCAACTTCTCCCAAGCATGGATGTCCAGGGGGGCTCTGGGCTTGTTCCAAGTTGTCTGAGATGCCGAGATTTCTCTTCCCCAGCACCACACTTCTAGTGTTCTCACCAACCTCCTCCGCTACCATCTCAGAACTGACCTCTCCTTTCTTGTTCATACAAATAAAGCTTCATGGCAAGAGTCACAGTCCTTGTTGGAATTACGTACCTGCCACCCATTCTTTGGGCATGTGGCTTAGCTTATCTGAGATGTGGTTTATTTATCTTTAAAATGGGGGTGGGAGGGGTGCAATAGTGAAGCTTAAATGACATAATTTATGTAAGGCAACTGGCACAGTGTTTGCACATAACAGGTTATCTACTAAACTACAATCATTATCCTTATCCTTACCATCTTTCCTTTTTATTAAGGCTATTTTGGCTAGAGAAAGTTGGCCAGTTTCTCTTTACTCTGGTCAAATATAGACTTACATTTTTTTTTCAACAGTAACAGTCTCCACACTTCTATTAAAATATGCAATCCACGTCTGGCATTTTCTTAAATGTAATTTTCAATGTTACTCTCCCTGAGTGGTGGGAATGTTAGTTTGAGGCAGAGAACCTCGGCATCACTCTACAAATCACACTGCAGGCACTTCTTGCTAGTTGTGCATGCCTTGTCTCTAGTCATACAAACCAGCTCTTGGATAATACTGTTATTCTTGGCCCAAACAGAAAACATTGGCACGAAAGACTTGGAAGGAACCTGGAAGGTCATCTAGATTCTAGTCCATCACCCTACTGTTTGATTTTCTCTCAGATCCCCCAGTGCAAAAGATTGTCCTGCTCCTCTTGAGAAGAGCCTTTGAAGCATAAAGTCCATTTTTTGTTAGCTTTGACAACTGTGAGCCATTCTTCTGTACTGACAGTCCGAATGGACCCTCCTTTAACTTCCGTTCTTCTGCAAAGAACTCTTTCAGTATAGATTGCAGAACTAGTGCGAGAACAGCTTTTCAACTACGGTGCGGTGCTCCCATTAAAACCTTAGTTCTGAGATCAAATACGCAGGAAAAGAACGGGCTTAACTATCAGTTTTTCTAATGTGAACAATGCTTTAGATGTTGGAAAATTATCAAATGAAATTACAGCCAGGAAAAAAAAAAATCTCTAAATTGCTATCCACACTGAAATTCATGACTTTGGGATAGATATTGAGCTCAAATAGTCCCCAGTGGGGATATTTTCTGCTTCTTCAATTTTCCAAAGTTCCTTTTCTTCTTTTGTGGCAACATGACACAGCACATCCTTGACTTCCTCCAGGGAATGTGGCAAGCAGTGTTCATGTGGATGTGTCTGTCCTTGACACCAGGCTTCCAGAAAATGTGAATGCAGCCATTGTTCTGAACAACACAGAACTCCTTGGAGGGTCTGGGAGAGGCAGGTGGAGAATTGCTGTAGAGTTTGTTCACGTGGGAGTTGGAAGGCTGGAGAACTTTGAGCAGGGAGAGTTAAAACTGAGGTTAAAGTGAAGAGCCCTTTCTGAATATCGCATGGGAGCCCTGCTGATCTCAGTGGTGGCCAGATCATCTCAAACTACACCATGTCTCACCTTTGACTCTCTGAGTCCACAAGGCTGCTGTCTTGTGCCAAAAAGCCTAGTTGGTCTGAAACTTGGTAAACATGAGGCCGTCGTTATCCATCTTTAGCAGTTCATGCTGGGTCCATCTGTGCCTTTTAACAGCACACAGTTTACAGCGGAAAAGATGGATGTGTCTTAGTCCTAGAGGAGCTTAGCTCTTTCTGTTTATGGAGTTTTTGTTTGATTTTCTTGTTGTTTTGTTTGTGCTTTTGATTTGTTTCCACCAGGTCAGCCTTAGGCCAAATTAGAAAGCTGGGGAGTAATGATACCTTACTTATACATTGTACTTCATAAATGTTACAGTGTTTCTGCCTTTATGACTTGATTTTACTGGGCACTCACAAACCAAGGAGGCCACGGCAGGTGCTGCCTCACTGCAGATTGTAGAAGAGCTGGCTGTTGCCCAGAGAGGCTAAGCAGTCTACCAAATAACACACAGTAGATTAAGTGGAAGAGTGAGCACTAGAACCCGGGGATCCTGTCTTCTCATCCTAGGTTCTTTCTCCTTGACTCCATCCTCAAACACTGCCCCCTTTTTCTTTCTAGTCCCAAGCATTCCTCACACACCCACCCCCTGTTGTGCAGAGCCCCTGTCACCAAGGTCAGTCTGAACCACCAAGGCAAGCAGGTTCTGGATCTTTCCCTGAGCTTTTTCTCTATCACAAGTTCATGCCAATCTAGGATTTCTTTAAGGCCTATTCTCTGCTATTAAATGATTTCAAAATATATAGATAGATATGTAAACAAATGTTTCTAGAAATAGGTCATGGGTAAGGAGTAAAATAGGCTGCAAATGCAAATGCGTTAGGGACCAGGCAGGAAGTGCTAATGAGCGAGATAGGCTCGGTGACAACACTAGGAAGTGGTGAGAACTGTGGCGAAATAGGGAGCCGCGCCTGGTCAAATGGAGTAGCCACTACTCAGCTTCGGCTCCTTGTGGCATGGGAGGAGGCAGAACTAAGGTTTTCAGATATTTCCAGATGTTCTTACCTCCAGGAAAAACTGAAAGGCTGGACTTTAGTGTGTTATTTTCCTATGCAGTTGACCCTTGAAAAACTTGGGTTTCAACTGCGTGGGTCCATTTGTATGTGGATTTTTGTCAATAAATATATTGGGAAAGTTTTTGGAGATTTGCAACAATTTGAAAAACCTCGCCCAGATGAACTGCATAGCCTAGAAATATGGAAAAAGTTAGGGAAAAGTTAGGTATGTCATGAATGGATAAAATATATGTAGGTACTAGTATGTTTTACCATTTAATACCATAAAATATGCACAAATCTATTATAAAAGTGAAAATTTATCAAAACGTATGCACACAAACACAGATCATGTGTAGTGTCATTTTCAGTTGAAAGAAATGTAAACACATTAAAGATACAAAGATGCAGTATTAAATCACAAGGCATAAAGTTAACTGTAGCAAACACTCTACTACTGTAATAATTTTGTAGCCACTCCTGTTGCTATTGTGGTGAGCCATGTGATGTAGATCATCTCAATGTGAGCAGTCTCTCCAGTAAATTTCATATTGCAGTAAAAAATGATCTCCCTTGGTTATCCCGTATCTTTCATCATGTTTAGTGTAAACCGTAAGCCTTGAATAACACAATGGGATCCATACAAAAGGCCACTAGTGATACCAGAAGCAGATGCAAGAGGAAAAGTCATGACATTATGAGAAAATGTTGAATTGCTTGATATTTACGATAGACTGAGGTTTGCAGCTGTGGCTGTCCACCATTTCAGACAGACAATTCATCTTGTAAACAGATGGTATAAACTCCCAGGATTAACAAATACAGTACAGTAGTGTAAATGTGTTTTCTCTTCCTTATGATTTCTTAAGCACATTTTCTTTTCTATAGCTAACTTTATTGTAAGAATACAGTATGTAATAAACACAACATACAAAATAAGTGTTAACTGACTGTTTATGTTATTGGAAAGGCCTCTGGTCAACACTGGCTATTAGTAGTTAAGTTTTGAGAGAGTCAAAAGTAATAAGCGAATTTCAACTGCACAGGGCTCAAAGCCCCTAACCCCCACGTTATTCAAGGGTCAACTGTATTTTAAAACACTGGGCAGACTTAACAAAAGCCCTGTGCGTGATTTGGCATGTCGCTGGCTGGTTTGTGTCCTCTGACCTGGGGAGACAGAAGAGGAAGGCCCTTTGTGCTTGGCATCCCTCAGACACGAGTAGAGTAACAGCCAGTCTGGACACCATAGTTTGAGAGGGATGTAGACCAACTGGAACTACTTGGAGACGAGTGTTCCTCAGACACTTATGAGGAAAGTTGGTGGAACTGGAGACATTTACTCTGAATGAGAGGATACTTGATGAGCTGTCATAGGGAAGATGCTAGAAAATTATTCTGCTCAGTCCATAGGGTCATTTCTCTTGTTATATTAACCACTACATTTTAGAAGTCAGGCTTGTCCCTTCCTTCTGTCCATCCTCCCCACCCCCCATTTAAAAACAATGATACTTTATGCACTCAGGACACATGGATTTAGTTTTTTAAAGGTTAATTTCCTAGGGCAGGTGTAGGCAAACATTATTTATAAAGGGCCAGATAGTAAATGTTTTAGGTCTCTGTTGCTTCATCGTTTTTGGTTGTTGTCTTAGTTTTTGTTTTTACCACTCTTCACTAATGTGAAAACCACTGTTAGTTCCTGGGCCTTATAAAAACAGATCCCAAGCCAGCTTTTGTAAGTTGCTGACCCCTGCCCTAGACTGAGACCGGCTAATTGGAGCATTTAAAGAAATCTCCTAAAACAGCAATAGTATGTCCCACATAGTATCAATGTTCTATAAATATCAATAGGTGTTATAAATCAGAAAATTTTGAGGTCAAATACATTTGAGAAACATCAGCTTATGCAAAGGTAAAAATTGTTTTCCCCTCCGAACTTTTAGTATGCTAATCTGAATTAAGAATTTCTAAGAAAGACCATTTCCAAAACTGACCATGAGGCTTTCTCCTGAGGAGCATGTAATATTTCTCTGGATATTTGCTTGGGAAATGCTGTCCAAAGTGAAACTATAGTTGAAAACCAAGCCAAAATAAAACAACAACAAAACCTGTTTTGGTTCCTAATTCACCTTTATCTAAGCCACTGTACCTGTGCTAAGTATGGAAAAGATGTCTATTTAGAACCTTTCATATTCTAGCAGGCCAGAGAGGTGCAATTAATATTCTTTGGAGGGAAAGGGCAGCCAACCGACTGGGAAGGAAGTGGGGAAATGTTTGGCTTACCTTCCACCTAAAGATGTTTTCTGTGAAGTGAATTCCTAAATGCTTTAAATTACTCTGTTACTTGCCATTAATCTATGAAACCCGCACAGCAACCGATGGTCAATTACTTGACCATTTTTATTAAAAACAGTTACCTGAAACTTTGTCTGTTTGCTGGTAAATGTTCATTTCCTTGAAGAAAAATATTGACTTAAAATGTATAGGCTTGGTTCTGAGCTTTGCAAGGCAAAAGAAGACAAAACCTTGCCCCATTTAAAAAATTGATACATAATAATTGTATTTACGGGACACTTGATATTTTGATACATGCACACAATGTGTAGTGATCAAATCAGAGTATTTAAGATACCCATCACCTCAAACATGTATCATTTCTTTGTGTTGGGAACACTTCAGATCTTTTCTAGCTATTTTGAAATAGGCAATGCACCGCTGTTACCTATAGTCACCCTACTGGGGTGGATACTAGAACTTATGCTTTCTATCTAACTGAATGTTTGTACCTACTGACCACCCTGTCTTCATCCCTCTTCCCAGCCTGAAGAAGAGAAGGAGGCAGCTGCATATGTGATGCGTATGTGATACGTATAAGACACTAGATGTGGATCCCACCCTGAAATAAGTCATTCTGCACTTGGGGACATCTGTGAACAGTTCTGCAGTGTCCTGGCTGCACTTTGAGCCAGGTGCATCTGCATTGGAGCCCAATTCTACCTCTTGGCCACTGCTTATGCCCAGGCAGCTTATTTAAACTTATTTGATTCCCAGTTTATTCATCTCTAAAGTGGAAAGAGTAAAATGTATCCAACAAAGCTTTTTGCAGGGTTTAGAGAGTGTGTATGTAAACTAAACTATTTTGGTAGTCGTAGGTACTCAATAACTAGTAGCTATTACAAGTGTAACAAGGCCATATGAGACACCCAGGAAGAGGCAAGTCAGCACTGCCCCAGTTTCTTGGGTCAGCTTGGAACTTTCTGCTCCATCACCCCTAACATGAGACTTTCTGCCTTTGCAGTTGCAAGACAACTGCTTCCCCTTTAGCCTTGTGGCTGTGATCCAAGCGGGACCAAGGGGGATGGTTGAAGGGAAAATCATCCATGCCAGCTTAGTTTGTCTACTTTTTATCAGGAAATCAATAGCTGTCCCTGAAAGCCCACACAGTTTATTCTGTTTATACAGTAGCCCCCCTTTATTCATTGGTGGATATGTTCCAAGACCCCCAGAGGATGCCTGCAACCATGGATAGTTCCAAACTGTATATTTTTTCTTATACATGCATACCTATGACAAAGTTTAATTTTTAAATTAGGCTTAGTAAGAGATTAACAACAATAACTAATAATACAATAAAACAATTATAACAATATGCCAGCATTGCTATTCTTACTTTTGGGGCCATTATTAAGTAAAATAAGAGTTACTTATAAGACAAGCACTGTGATAGCACACCAGTGGATCTGATAATCTAGATGGCTCCTAAGTGACTAACAGGCAGGTGACACCTGCAGCATGGATCTGCTGGACAAAGAAATGATTCACATCGGAGTAGGACAGTATGAGATTTTGTTATGCTACTCAGAATGGCACACAATCTAAAACTTATGAACTGTATATTTCTGACATTTTCTATTTAATATTTTAAGACCGTGGTTGACCCTAGGTAACTGAAACTACAAAAAGCAAAACTGCTGATAAGGAGGACTACTGCATATCCTTGGCCAAAACTGGATCACAAAATAACTCCTAACTGCAAGGGAGTCTGAAGAAGTGAGTATTTTACAAAGGCAAAGTGTCACCTGAACAAAACTGGGAGTAAAAAAAAATTAAATAATAAAAAGAAGGAGAAAATGGATAGGATCACCAGGTAAAAGGCAGAATCCTCCCCCCAACCCCAGGGATTTCACATCCTCCATATTTTGGCCAGTTGGCTCCAGTTTGTACTCCAAGGTACAAAGAAGCTGAACTGGTTCTTCCTGTCTCTGCCACTAGAGAAAATGATAATGATGGCTCTCATGGACTGAGCATTTACTACTCCGTGCCAGGTTCTCATTTAAGTACTTTGCATGTATCATCTCATGTAATCCCCAAAACAGCATCAGGAGCTAGGTACTGTTATTATCCTCCTTTTACAGATGAGGGTCTTGCTGTGCAGAGAGGTTCAGTCACTTGCCCCAAGCCTTACAGCTACTAAAAGATGGAATTAAGATTCCTTCCCAGGTTGTTTGAATCCACAGCCCAAACTCTTAAGCACTATTCCATATTGCCTCTTTAAATAATCAGTAATTTGGCTAGGTACAAGAGCACACGCCTATAATCCCAGAACTTTGGGAGGCCGAGGCAAGAGGATTGCTTGAGCCCAGGAGTTCAAGGCTACAGTGAGCTATGACTGTACCACTGCACTCCAGCCTGGGTGACAGAGTGAGACCCTGTCTCTACAAAAAAAAAAGTAACTTATATTAATGCTTAATTGATTTTGACAACAAAGTACAGGAAATTTTTACTGGGAAAATGATAGTCTTTTGAATAAATAGAGCTGGGACAATATGGAATACAAATTCATAGAGATGAATTTAGATCTTTACCTCATACCACACAAAAACTTAAATCAAAATGGATCAGGCCTAAATGTAAGAACTAAAACTAAAACTTTAAAAGAAAATCTTTGTGACTTTGGATTAGGCAAAGACTACTTAGCTACAATATCAAAAATATGATCCATAAAAGAAATTGATAAATCAAATGATTAAAATGAAAAAAATGTGTGTGTCAAAGACAATTAAAAAGTGAAGACATTGTTAAAATTGGTAAATGAACTTTTTTTAAAATCATCTTCCATGTTGCAGTTAGTCTTTCTTTTCAATACAAGTCTCTCACAGAAGTTTGGTGGTAATACTGAAGGAACTAGCATTGGGCAGAATGTGTCATTTTTAGGCAGTTTGTATTCTCAACATGCAATGTTAAGAACCATCAATTTTGACTTTTACTAAGTTGTTAAATAAAGTTGTAATACAGTTGTAAAAAAAAAAAAAAGGTGAAGACATTGTACAGACTTGAAGAAAATATTTGCAAAGAATATAGATGATAAAGAACTTGTATCCATAATATATGAAAAAATCTTACAATTCAATAATAATAGAAACAAGCTGATTAAAAATGAACAAAATATTTGAATAGACATTTCATTATAGAAAAGATATAAATGAATTATGGGCATATGAAAAGGTGCTCAGCATCATTATTCACTGGGGAAAAGCAAATTATGCCCACAAAGAAATTCTACTGCACACCCACTGAAATGACTTTAATTAAAAAGACAGACAATAACATGTATTGGTGAAGATATGGAGAAATTGGATCTCTTCACATTCCTGGAATATAAAGTACTACAGCCACACCAGAAAACAGTTCAAGAGTTTCTTAAAAAATTAAACGTATGCTTACCATTTGACATGGCAATTCCTTACCTAGATAACTGGAGAACTGAAAACCTATCTTCATACAAAGGCTTGTACACAAAAATTCATAGCAGCATTATTTAATAGTCAAGAAGTAGAAACAAACCAAATGTCTATTTTCTAAAGAAAATGTGCTTTAGAAAATATACATCCATACAATAGAATACTATTCAGAATTAAATACTGATAGATGTTACAACATGGATGGACCTCAAAATTGTTAAGCCTAGTGAAAGAAGCCAGATGCAAAACACTACACGTTGTCTAGTTGATTTTAGGTGAAAAGTCTAGGAAAGGTAAATCTATAAACCGAAAGCAGATGATTGGTTGCCTAGGCAGAGAGTGGGGATTGACTGCAAATGGCTGTGGAGAATCATTTTGAGGGTGATGAAAATGTTCTGAAACTAGATTTTGATGATGTTTACACAACTCTGAAAAATTACCCAAAATCATTGAATCGTATACTTAAATTGGTGAATGTTATATTATGTAAATTGTACATTAATAAAGCTATTTTCAAAAAATGATCCCAAAAGAAGATGGAGGTTGTATTCCAGATGTACTGCTGTACTTTGTTTTACTAATGGATTTATAATGAAACACATACAACTAAGCAATTCCCAACAGGACCTAGGCTGCATTTCAGTGCTAAATTTTGTTGTGCTTGTTGTTGTTGTTGAACTGTTATTTTTAAGATAACAGTTCAAGAGTATATGTGCAGGTTTGTTACATAGGTAAACTTGTGTCTTGGGGGTTTGTTATACAGATTACTTCATCACCCAGGTATTAAGTCTAGTACCTATTTTTTATTTGTCCTGATTCTCTCCCCCTCCTACCTTCCACCCTCCAATAGGCCCCAGTGTGTGTTGTTCACCTCTATGTGTTCATATGTTCCCATCATTTAACTCCCACTTATTAGTGAGAACGTGCAGTATTTGGTTTTCTGTTCCTGCATGAGTTTGTTAACGATAATGGCCTCCAGCTCCATCCATGTTCCTGCAAAGGACATGATCTCATTCTCTTTTATGGCTGTATTCCATGGTGTATATGTACCACATTTTCTTTATCCAGTCTATGGTATATATATACCACATTTTCTTGATCTAGTCTATCATTGATGAGTGTTTAGGTTGATTCCATGTCTTTGCTATTGTGAATAGTGCTGCAATGAACATACACATGTATGTATCTTATAATAGAATGGTTCATATTCCTTTGGGTATATACCCAGTAATGGGATTGCTGGGTCGAATAGTATTTCTGTGTTTAGGTCTTTGAGGTATTGCCACACTGTCTTTCATAATGGTTGAATGAATTTACATTTCTGCCAACAGTGTGAAAGTATTCCTTTTTTCCCACAACCTCACCAGCATCTGTTACTTTTTTGACTTTTTGATAATAGCCATTCTGACTGGTGTGAGATGGTATCTCATTGTGGTTTTGATTTGCATTTCTCTGGTAATCAGTGATTTTGAGCTTTTCTCATATAATTGTTGGCTGTATGTATGCCTTATTTTGAGAAGTGTCTGTTCATGTCCTTTGCCCACTTTTTAATGGGGTTGTTTTTTTCTTGTAAATTTGTGTAAGTTCCTTATAGATACTAGATATTAGACCTTCGTTGGATGCATAGTTTACAGAAATTTTCTCCCATTCTGTAAACTGTCTGTTTCCTCTGTTGATGGTTTCTTTTGCTGTGCAGAAGCTGTTTAGTTTAGTTAGATCCCATTTGTCAATTTTTGCTTTTGTTGCAATTTCTTTTGTCATCTTCATCATTAAATCTTTGCCCATTCCTGTGTCCTGAATGGTGCAGCATAGGTTGTCTTCCAGAGTTTTCATAGTTTGGTATTTTACACTTAAGTCTTTACTCTATCTTGAGTTAATTTTTGCATATGGTGTAAGGAAGGGGTCCAATTTTAGTCTTCTGCATATGGGTAGCCAGTTATTCCAGAACTATTTATTGAATAGGGAATCCTTTCCCCATTGCTTGTTTTTGTTGGGTTTGTTGAAGATCAGATAGTTATAGGTGTGCAGTCTTATTTTTGGTTTTCTTTTGTATTCCATTGGTCTATGTGTCTATTTTTGTACCAGTACCATGCTGTTTTGGTTACTGTAGCCCTGCAGTATAGTTTGAAGTTGGGTAGTATGCCCCCTACAGCTTTGTTCTTTTTGCCTTGGATTGCCTTGGCTATTCAGGCTCTTTTTTGATTCCATATGAATTTTAAAATAGTTTTTTTCTAGTTCTGTGGAGAATCTTAATGGTAGTTTAATAGGAATATCATTGAATCTATAAATTGTTTTAAGCAGTATGGCCATTTTAACAATATTGATCCTTCGTATCTGTGAGCATGGCATGTTTTTCCATTTGTTTGTGTCATCTCTGATTTCTCTGAGCGGTGGTTTGTAGTTCCTCTTGTAGAGATCTTTCACCTCCCTAGTTTGCTGTATTTCTAGGTATTTTGTTCTTTTTGTGGCAATCGTGAATGGGAGTTTGTTCCTGATTTGGCTCTTGGCTTGACTGTTGTTGGTGTATAGAAATGCTAATGACTTTTGCACATTGATTTCATATCCTGAGACTTTGTTGAAGTCATTTATCAGAAGCTTTGGGCTGAGACTATGGGGTTTTCTTTATACAAGATCATGTCATCTGCAAACAGGGATAGTTTGACTTCCTCTATTCCCATTTACATGACTGTTATTTCTTTCTCTTACCTGATTGTTCTGGCCAGGCCATCCAATACAATGTTGAATAGGAGGGGTGAAAGAGGGAATCCTTGCCTTACCTGATTTTCAAGGGAAATGCTTCCATCAATTATAATTTTGAATTAATATTCTGCATTCACTCATTAAGAGCATTTCCTTGAGTAAGATTTACATTACTCAGATTTCTGATCATTCAAGAAGAGTATTCCAATTTAAAAGGATTAGCTAGTCTAAAAAGATTACTAAAAAAGATTACTAAATTATTTAAAAAATCGTCTGTGCAATGGAATCAGGATTAACATGCAGTAGAGATCCTTGGGTTGGCCCTTGAGCTTGTCAAAGTCCCTTGATGGCTAAAATATCTCTTTATGGAGTGGTCATTTGTCCCTTTGTCATGAAATCTTGTGTTAAATTTGTTTTGTACAGGACTGGGCAAAATGCTAAAATGTGCATTCTAAATGCTGGTCTAATACAATTTAGAAAGATGTTCACAGTTGAAACAAATCATCAAACCATCGAAATTTTATATTTCTGTCAAATTGGAGCTTCACCATCTCCCTTGAGTAAAAGCTGTAACATTTACAACTTTGAAGTGTTTGGAAAATATGTTTATGATGTTCCACTTGTAAAAATCTTTATAGACCTAGTTGACTTACATTCTCAGCATGTAGCAGTTCTCTAACTGGCTTTTTAAAATGAAAATGTGACACTACTTTTCTTTTAAAAGAAAAGTTTTAAAAAAATCTAGCCTATGACATGTTTTTTCTAGACCCCTAATTTTTTTGAAAAGAACGATATTGCTTACAAAAATCACACATTCTGCCTGAATGCCACAAAAAAGATGAGACTTTTTATTTTTAATGGTAGGGGCCCTGCCTACATGGCTCCTAGCCTCTGGAAGCAATTTACATGGCACCAGGCCATTTGTCCTTCACTTCAGTTATAGTAAAGACATAGGTGCTTTACCATTTTAAAGAGTTTATTTGAGCAGATAGCAATTCATGAACCAGGTAGCTCCAGACTGTGACCAGTTTGGGGCCCTGCTGAAGGGAATTAAAGGAAGGATTTTTTACAGGGTGAATACAGAAGCAAGGCAAATAAATTATTTAGTTCGGTAAAGTGGAGTAGTGGCTTTATTTGGATCGCTGCAGTGTAAAGTCTCTCATTAGAGGTTAGTTGGTGGTTTCTGATTGGCTAAGCTGAAGTTTCATTTTGCATTTTATGCTGAATTGGGTTTTGGTTTGCTTATGCAGAAGCCCAGAGTGCTGGAGCCACCTCACTCTAATGACCTCCCAACTAGTTATTTTAATACAATGTTAGAGCCTCATATGGTGTCGGAGGTAGAAGGGACCTCAGAGGATATATAGCCCAACCCCCTCAATTTGCAGCTGAAGGAACTAATCCCCAGAGAGGTGCTGTAACTTGTCTCATCCAAAACCACATATCCAGTTGGTGGTTACTAGCCTGGTGCTTGCTTTACTACACTGCACTGTGAATATCACAGAACTTCAGTGTCTCAAGAGGCCTTTGAGACAATGCTATCCAATAACATGTTTTCACAGACAGGCAGCCGAACACAGAGATGTAAAATGACTTCCGTAAGGAGGTCCCAGAGCTTTTTTCCCCTTTGATAGAATCGTTTTTGGATGCTGGTGTTCTGCAACATTCTTAGGAATCACATATGTAGGGTACAATTCTAATAGTTGCAAGTTATGTTTAGTATCCTGCAACTGTAGCAGAATACAGACAGGGAAGAGGAGTGAAGTTGCAAGTTATGTTTAGTATCCTGCAACTGTAGCAGAATACAGACAGGGAAGAGGAGTGAAATTGTTTTAGTCTGTGTAAGGGACCATGTAGAATAGATGATGATGCTTGATGGTAATAAATGATTGAAGAGCAAGTACATTTTGTTTTTATTGTGAGTGCAATTTATGAATTAATTCACCTTAACATGTTTTTCAAGTTTATTTTATAAAGTCCTTTTCTGGTTTTAGAATGCTTTCACATTTATTTTTACTTTTTCAGGCCATTAAAAAAAGCTGTGAAGTGATAGAAAGTGTGGTTGGATTGCCTAAGACCACACTGCCATTAACTGAACAGGGAGGTATTTAAGCCTCAGTCTTCTCATCCTAGAATGTGTATGCTCTTTCCAATCCATTTTACTACCTTTTAGAATTTAACAATATTTTCGTCCTGTGTTTTTTAGTTACCTGATAAAACATATAATTTATCACAGGCCATATCTACAAGCAGGCCAGTACGAGAAAATTTAATAAGGCACAGGGGCTTTTGTTAACGCTACGTTTTTAAAATTTTCCAAGTCCATATCATTGTTAGAATAATTAAACTTAGATTATTTTTCTCTTGAAGCACAGAGAAACTCACTAGAAGTATTCCATACTTTAAGAAGGCAAGATATTTACAACATTGAAACTGCAAAGCAAATGACTTAGTAATTATTCTTTTTGTGTGCATCCACTTCACAAAAGACTTACCAAAAGAATCCTATAATAATACACAAATGTTCTTTATGCATTTTAAATAGAATTCAGTTGACCAAAAAATTTAGTCATCCTGCAATCAACTTTTCCAAGAAATTCCTCTCCTGTTCTTTGTTGACTATATTTTTTCATCTCTTGAAAATTTCTTTTTGGTAACCTTTGAACAGTAAGATTGGCCTCATCTTCCGTTTGCAAAATTAGTAAAGAGTAATGGATTCCGTAGGGGTCAAGGAAAAAACTCAATATTTTTTAAACTTGAATATACAACAACTAGAGCTAACTCAGAATTCCTAAGTGATAGATTATTTTCTACTCTGTGGTTATTGAAGTTTCACCTGTTCTCATAGTTGCAGCTCGAAAAGCAGGTTCAGGTGGCTTTCAATTTAGGTGAAGAGTAAAGAACTTCATCCCTGAATTCTGGAATTTCATGGTCCAGAGTGTTTACAAAAGCATTTTTTGAGTTATTATTATTTTTTTTAGTCTGACAATAAAAGCCTCTTTAGTGTAATTATGTTTCTGGTCCAAGATGAAAGTTTTCTTTTAAAAGTTCCAAATGAAGACATTTTGGGGGCTTTTATTCTGGAGGGTGGGGTAGGTGTGGGGGTGGGGCTGGGTATTTGTGAGTTGTAAGAAAAGAGGTTGGTGGAGAACAGATGGCCTCCTTCAACCATACATATTCATGAGTGCATTTATTTCATTATGCCATCCCCTGGGAAATCCTATACTTCAGCTTTTATAAGTTCGAATGCCATCAAATTGAGCAGTCAGAAGGCCCTCTGTCAAAAACTGTGTTGCTGAAAAATTTGAAGAAAAGTATGTGAAAGCCTTCACTTCACGCTTTTGTCTTGACTTTTTATCACTGGAACACCTGTTATTTCGAGATCCAAGACTAGAGTGTCATTGAGCATAATAAATGTTAAGTGTTGATAGCTGAACTGACACGTTCCATTAATCAGATGGTGGTGTGTTATGTTTAGAGTATTGCCAAGCACATTGTTTGCTAATGTCATATGAAACATGAGATTAAAACATGTCTATGTGTCTGTTGGATCATCTTCCAAATTGATTCCAGGCCCTTTCCATTTGCAGAAGGGGAATGGGTCATCTGATGGGTTGAAAAATGTTCATTATTAAATTCCCTGTGTGTCTAATCATTTGGCAGGAAGTTCTCTCTTATGTGCTTCATGAAATCTTTTCCACTGGACCAAGAAAGAGCAGCACAGATTTTTCCCCCCTTTCATGCTGAGCGAGCTCCTGCTAGTGATTAATGAAGGCATCTAAATAGCCTTTGGTTTAAATGATGTTATCACTGTCTCCATTTAACTCCACATGTCTTTACCTCAAACAGGAATAAGACTGCTTCTTTTCCCATTGTTGCCTGGTGGTGAGGAACTGTTGATGTATCGTGATTTGTTTTACAGATCTGTCAAGATCATCTCTCATGCACTTCTCTTGTTCTCTGCTTGTAGATTCTATGGAAATTGAGGTATGCATGAAGCTGCCCGCTTGGGTTAAGCACATCATTCATTTTCTTAAAAATCTTTAAGATAATAATCCTGATAGGCTTAATAACACCAATAACATAACCTAACACTTATTAAGCATTTACAATATAACAGGCAAAATATTAAACATTTTATAGAAACCTTATGATGTTGATACTATTAGTACCTACATTTTGCAATCAAGGACACTGAGGTTTAAAGAAGTTGGGTAGCTGCTATATATTGTGCTAAAAAATGTGAGAGGCTTTTAAAGAAAGTGTTATCTCATTTAATTCTTGTGATCTCTCAGTAGTAGTAAAAGACCCAAGAATTATGAGAAGCTGACAGGTCCGATGGGGTCCAGGCCTCTGTAGACTTTTCACCAATGAAAGTCATGTGCAGATGAAGCATACTAGGCATCATAACTATGAGAAAGAAGAGGAAGCTTTTTGTCAGAAAAGAGAACAAAGTAGAGAACAGAGAGAAACATGCAGTAAGATAGGGGTGAGGGGTGAACAGAGAAAGGAGTTCACTAGGTCTCTGATTGTTTCACAGTTTTTACCTGCATTTCCTGGAAGCTCCAACTGCAGTTCATTTCCAGGTATAATTTATAGTTTTACAATAACTTTCCTTGGGCTTTAGGCAGCTTCAGTGGGTTTCTCTTTCCTTGCAGCCGAAAGTCTGGACTTCCAAATAATGGAGCTAAGATGCAACCCTTGCTTTCAGACTCCAAATCAAAGCCTGGCCTCGCTCTACTACACCATCCTCTGTTTAGAGGCCCTCCACATTGGAAGAAAAAGGGTCCAGTGACAGCAGACAAGTCTTTTTAGATCGCTAAAGTTTAAGATACACAAAAAATCAATAAAGGAGGAGGCTGGAAAGGCAATGACTTCAGGTAGCATGGCAATAAATCTAAACAATAGGTCATGCTAGTCTAGGACTACCTTTATTAAAATATATTTGCTTGTTTTTAAAAAGGTTATGAAAATGAAAATGCTTATTAAAAGTTACTATTATAATGAAACTTTACTACAGGAATGTGTACAGTAAAAACTAAAAGCCCTTCCTCTTGTTTTCGCAGACTCCTGTCCGTAGAGATTACCACGGTGCACGTTTTAGTATGTGCCCCTCTCGGACTTTTCTATGGATAGACTGGATATGTGCCCATGATGGGGCTATGTTCAGAATCTTCATGCCACTCATACTTGCTTCTTCTTGATTGGTAATCATATCATGGACACTCTGCCATGTGAATACACACAGATTTGCCTGACTCTATTAATATCTATGTGACATATTCCAGGGAATGGGTGCACCAGTTCTCTGTTGGTGGGCATTCGATCATCTCCAAATTTCTGCCGTTACATGTCGGACTTCAATGGATAGAAACAATTCTCTTTGAAGTGCTTCATTTGCTTGTTTTAGGCCACATTTCAAAAGCACTATTAGGAAGTTTAAAAATGTAATCATCCACCCTTAGGATCCAAGGGGCAGGTAAGTATGACAGGTATTCACAGTTTAAGCGTCACCTAAAAACTGGTTTTGGTGACATGTATTAAGGTCCCACAATCCTAACCCATTAATCAGAATTCTTCTGGGTTTTGTGTAATTCAGGGGTGGACAGGGTGAATATCCATTGCCATTGCCATTTCTTTTGTTTATCTAAAAAAGATCTTAAAACATTAAAAAATAATAATAACTAGCCCTCAGGGGAAATTTGGGCTTGCTCTCTGAGTAATTCATCCCTGACTGCTGTGAAAACCAACTAATAAGCAAGTATATAATGATCACCTCTGTATCCAGTACAGATACAGGAAAATATCTATTATATTTTCAGTATGCTTTAAGTAGAACCTGTAGAGCAGGCATGAAGGGACCTACTGTGATCAGATGTTGGCACCAATGTGTTAGGACTTAGTATGTGTGATTTCAGAAGCAGAGTAGATGTACACAGCACAGAGAATGTAACAATATTGAGAATATTAGAAAACTTCTGGTAATGTTTTATAAAATATGGGACTTTTCCTTACTAAGCACACAAAATACATCCTGTCAAAATCTTTGTGTTTTATAAATATTTTCTGCCTTCCAAAGCCATGGTAGATAAAGGAATCTTGAAAACTAGAGAAGCAATATGATAGCTGTCTCAATACTACTTTATTAAGTGTCGATTGTGTGAAGACTCAATTTTTAAACTTTAGATGATGCCAATACTAATAAAACACAGTCCTTACCTGAAAGGAACTTAAGGTTAATGTTGCATAATAAATAACCAGAGTACACACATCGTTTTTAGCTTAAAAAAGTAGAAAGTATTGTTAAAAGCCAATTCATTTTCATGTCTTTATCAATTCTCCTTTAAAAGTGTAACCAGTTCCATATGATATTCCTGAAAGTGATTTTCTGTGCCCATTTTCACCCGGTCCAAGGAGTTTGTTTTGTTTTGTGACTGGATGGGTACTTAGGACTAGACTTTTATTATGATGAATAATTATAGCTATTGTTTATTGAGGGCTTGCTAGGTAGCCAGCACCATGCTAAAAGCTTTAGGTGGAATTAAAAAATTCTCCCAGCAGGCCCTTGTTGGGAGGTTTTAACAAATGTGGAATCTGACACCTTCTTAGTGGCCAACCCAGGGTCTTAGGCCAGGCCTAACTCCAAAGCCCGGGCTGTGTTCCCACTGTGTCCGTGTTTATCCACTTCCAGTCATTCTCATGCCACTTTCGAGATGCTTGCCTTATCTTCATGCCACCAAAATAGTACTTTCTTAATGTCTTTTCTAAATCATCTTACTATTCATACCTGTTACCTATCCTAAGCGTTGGGGTCATAAAAGTTTGGAGTTTAGTGTACTAGTTACGTATTTTCTCCTGTAGGTAATCAAATAAATAGATAAGCATTGAAATAAAAAAACTTGCCCATGCGTCACCTGTAATTATTTAATTTTATTACCAGTGGTACATGCACCACCCTTGGGGAAACCCTCTCCCATGTAATACCATTTTCAGGTTTTTCTTCTTTGTGTCATTATATTTTCTCTGGATACATGTTCATTAGAGATATTCACCTCCTTGTAAAGAAAAGAGGTGTGTAAATCAGATTTGCATTTCAATCACCATGAAAACAAATTTGTGCATGGAGGAGGCACTCAGTCCACAGAGGCTAATCTCGCACAAACTGAATATAACAGGAAATACGTTTTTTGAGATAATCCTAACAAATATAACTTGACAATTAAAGTTGTCAGCTGTCTGAAGATACCAGAATTTGCCCTTGGCAACGAAGTCTTGCCGTGTAGGATATTTTATCATTCAATTATTCTGGCTTTCTTTAAAAAGGTAACTTAAAAAATAAAAAATTATAGGAGAAAAGGCTTATGTTTCACCATTTGGACTGTTAAAGCCTGCCATTTAGTCTAGTTCATTCCATTATTATTAACATTAGCATTATGGAAAGTCAACAGAATATATTGTTCTAAAAATGTTTAAGCGTTTTATTCATTTTGAGTAATCAGAGTCATGCGTGTTACAGAGCAATATATCTAATCAAAAGAGGCAGTTGCTCTAGGGAGGTTATTACTGGGCTGCTTATAATCAAACCAATTTTTGGCTTTATAACTTACATAGAGGAGATTAGTTGGGAAAATAATAATATATAAAGCTGCCCTTTCAGAAAATTAATTTCTAGGACCATGCAAAAGACAAAAATTAAAATTAACTGAAGAAGGGCCCAGAAAAATAATTATAACATTTTGGACTTCTCCCAATTAGGACAAAGTCCTCATTGCTTATTCTGAACAGGGAAACCCATTAATTTGTATAATGCAGGTGGAATATAAAACATTAATTTCCTTTGGTTGCTGGAACTTTAGAAAAGTGCAAAAACCTTCATGAATTGTCTCAGCGTCCCAAGAGGTAGATAAGTATTATTAAGTTTATTTTCTCAATAATTTGGAAGTTGAAGCAAAATGTTAAATTGCTTGGCTCTATTTTCAAATTTTCTACTTCGGTTCTGACTAAGGCAGGTGGGCAGTATCTGAATTCAAGACCTGGGACCTTGCAGCTCAGGGCCTCAAGGCCTCAAAAATAATGACATAGTATCTCCAGGAGGTATCAGGAGCAATGTGGGAGGACTGCACAGCTCTGTGCTCAGTGTACCCAGTTTTGTGCTTTGGAGAAAGGACAAGAAGAACTGGTCTCTTTCCAAAACGAGCTTATTTCCAAAGAGAGTACAGCATAATGGTACAGACATAACCTTGCTGTATGCCTGGCAGTACATACATTTGTCTTGGAGAGAGGAGTAGTAGTTGGAAAACCTAAGATAAAAGATCTGGGGGTGGCGCTGGCTTCTGATGTGTTGATGTTAAGGCAAGTGTTTTCTGCACCGTGACTTCATGTTAGTCCTATCCTGGAGAACACTTTTTTTTTTGGTGAGGGTTTAGGGCACCAGGAGAGCCTCCTGGGCATTATGAATGTGTGGTAACAGACCTGAGAACAGACTGTGTTCTTTCTTTTGAATTCTGAATTTGTGATTGGACATTTAGACAATAACTAAGGCATTTCCTTGTAAGAAGATGTTTTATAATGAAATACACCCTATACTTAGAGACATGAAGAAGGCATCAAGAAATGGAAGGTTGTTTTTATTGTTTGTTTGTTTCATGGAGGAAATCATGGAATACAGTGAAGCTTTTTCTTTCCATTTGAGCAGACTAAAGTGAACCAATCTGAGACCTGGATCTCAGTTTTCTATTGCTGTTTCATGTGAAAATATGTTATACTGGTTAGGCAGCTGAATTCTGGAGTCAGCAACTTGGGTTAGACTCTTGGCCTGCCACCTTTTAGTTGTATAGAATCGTCGACAAGTTAGTTCATTTCTTAAACTTTCAGTTTCATCATCTGTAAAATGAGAATAATAATCTTACCTGCTTCACAGATAAAGATGAAATAAGTATAAGATATTCTGTAAATTTTATCTATTATTAATGCTGTCATTAGACTTGGTGTCCAGTGAAACAGAATTTCCAGCTCATCACAATCAATAGTGGCAAGAGAGAAAGTGGGGGAGAAATAGAAAATTGTCCCTGCCTGTCATGAGTAAGGAAAAAGGAATGCTACCTACTTTTACATCAGCAGCTCTGTTGCTTAGTGATTTACAGTGGGTGACAAAAATACATTGTTGGAACATATTTTGCCAATCTGGGAATTAATCTTTTCACAATCCACAAGGAGGGTAAGTTTTATACACGTTCACTCCAACCAGCAGATGATTCACCTTCTGATCTAACAGGATAGTCCACTTCTAGGATATAATGGAAAAGTGGCAACGCATTTGACCAACAAGATAACAAATGCACAGAACTTAGCACAGTGCCAGGCGTTAAGGAAGTACTAAGGAAATGTTTGTTCCTTTTCTTTCCTCCCTCTTGTTTCTTGTTTGAACCCTTGATAAAGTCATATCCTATACTCCTCTGTTCCTATCTGGAAATCATTTTCTCACAGTAGTTCCACACATTGTGAGTTTCTTTGAGAGCATCACAACATGTTGTATTAATTAATTGTACAACCTCCCATCTTCAACCTCTTAGCATGGAGCTTGCATGCAACAGGTGCTCAAAAAATGTTAATTGTATGGTTGAAAGTAAGTAAATGTTGTTAGGGTTGGAGAATTACTTCCTTTGTTCACTATTACGTTTCATTAGAACAATATAATTTTCTTGTTTGAGAAAGACTGCCTGAAGATTTTTCAAAGGGGGCCTATTTTGGTGGCATTGCAAAACTTGATAGAATGGCTTTGCATGTTAGGCCACCACACATATTCCTCCTGGCACCTTATTGTGTTGTTTTCCTACTTTTGAGTAAACTTTGGTCCATCAAATGGCTTGTAGTTTCTCTAGAACAACTCTTGACTTGATTGCAAATTAAAAGTCTTGAAGGGGTAGTTCATGCCAATGATTTCTCCATGACTATATTGTCAGTGGGGATTTGTAATTATAACCACTGCTCCAAATTTCTGTGAGCACTTTGAAATGATTAGAATGACCATTCATCGAGAAGACAATATATAATTATTTTCTTTTGATCTTTTAGCAGCTTCTTGCAAGGAGAACACGAAGAAGGAATAAATTGCCCCTGTGTCCATTTGGATAGGAGCCCATTTCAGGGAGATTTGGGAGTTGTGGCTCCAACTTTGGCTCTTACTTTAGCCATTTAGAAGCATTTCCACTTGAGTCATTGGAGGGCTTTTAGAGAGTTAAAGCATTCCAGCAGCTATGAATTCTTAATAAAATACAAAATTTGACTTTTAGTTTGAGGTATTATTATTCATGCTGGGAAATGAGAGTGAATAGTGAGGAAGAAGCAGAACAAAAATGTTTTGGAAGGTTAAAATTGCAGTTCTTTCTCTTCCATCCCTTTCTCTCTCTCTCTCTCTCTCTCTCTCTCTCTCTCTCTCTCTCTCTCTCTCTCTCTGTTTCCTTCCTCTTTCAACCTCCCCCAAAATTCAGTAAAGCAGTTAGGAGAGGGGGCACATGGACAGCATTACCCAAAGCATGGTCCATTTATGACCCTCGTTATCAGAATCAGATGAGGTGGCCATTAAACCTTCTGATTTCTGAGCATGACAGCAAAACTACTGACTCAGAAGAATCTCCACGCTAGTGAATTTTTAACAAGAACCCCATTTTGTGTCCCTAAATTTTATGAATTATTTTTTGGGTCATATAGTGGGATTCAGGGAAGCAAAATCAAACCCAATATGTTTTTCAATCTTTTCTCAAGTCTTTGCTATTTTATTTTTATAAGTCATTTATAAAAACCTCATTTTAAAAGATGTTATTTCTCCTCTTGTAAAATATGAAGGGCTATGGTTTGCAGTTTTGTGGCAGTCCAGAAGCAACAGGGTAGGTGCTTGCTGGGCTGCCATTGACATCTGCTGTGGATAAATTGATGCAGTGAAGCAACAACCTACTGAGAAAAACTGAGCATCATCTTAAGTCTTCTTTACGAACAGCAGTATCCCCATGGTACCTTGGCAACTGAGATCAGATGTGACTTCATAGAGGAGATGGCCCATTCCTCCATTCTTAATGCAGAAAATGGGCTTTATATAGCATGTAAATCATACTAGCTCTCTATAAAATCATATTGATGTAACCAAATTTAGTACTAATCTCCTTTTAAATATGTTTTTAAAAGCAGCAAGGGAATTCAAATCCAGATGCCAAAATCAATTCCTGTCATTCCATAGGACTGTTAAAAGGTTTCATTCCAAAATCATATTTCTTTTTACTGAAGTCTGACATTTGAGGCTATGAAATTGTTTACTCTTGATTTTTCAAAAATCAGTTTACTGGCATGTTTTGACAGATGCTGTATAATCATATCCTCTATCACCAGGTATTGTTCATGCCTTTCAAATTTGATTTTGATCTACTTTGCGTACATAAATATCAAATAAAAGCCAGTCATCTTGCAATAAAACTTCAGTCCCATATGCAGGACAACTTTCTAGTTCTCACTACTGGTTCCCTGTTGGCAACAGCACAGCAAAAGGTGACCACAAAAAGTGGATTGGAGGTGAAAATGCTTGATGGTGAGAAAGAAGGTCACCAGAGTGGTCACTCATTTGTCTCAGGGGAATGCCAGAAAAGAGGAGAAGAATGCCAGGGAGCCAGATACTACAATGTTACATGGCCTTAAGGAGTCTAGAAAATATTAATGATATGAAAAGAAAAGAAAGAGGGTGATATAATTGAGTGGTGTGGGCTTCAATGGATGGAAGGCAGAAAGGCTGCCCGGAGATGTTCATGGCTGAAACCCAGAACCTGGGAATATGTTACACAACATGGCAAAAGGAACCATGCAGATCGAATGAAGGTTCAGGGCTTAGAATAAGTTTAGCCTGGATTATCCAGGTGGGTTCAATTTAGTCGTATAAAAATCCTTAAAAGCAGAGAACTTTCTGCAGCTGGAAACAGCAAAGATGAGGCAGATGGGAAATGTCGGAGAGATTCAAAGTGGGAGAGAAGGATTTGACCCACTATTTCTGACTCTAAAGATGAAGGAGGCCACAAGCCAGGGAATGTGGAGGTCTCTGGAAGCTGAGAATGACCCCTGGCCATCAGCCAGCCAGAAAACAAGGACTTCCGTTCTATAGCCACATTGAATAAGTTCTGCCAATGACCTAAATGAGCCTGTAAGCGGAATCTCCTCCATGCTGAGACTTTAATTTTGGGCTTGTCAGGCCTAAAGTAGATAAACCAATCTGACACCCCTATGCCACCACTACCAGGGACGTCTGGGCTACAGAGCTGTGAGGTAATACATGCGTGCTGTCGTGGGTTGCTAAATTGTGGTTAATCTGTTATTGCAGCAATAGAAACCATACAAAAGACAACGAGGTTGTTGCAGGAGAGCTGATGAACTCAAAAGCTGGAATGACTGGGGAGACAGCACTGTGAAGCCTCTGCACTTGCAGTACGGAAGTTCCAATCCCAGCTCTGACACTTAGTTATGTGATGGCACTCAGGAGACCCCACTTTGATAAAGCTTGATTTCCTCCACAACCTGGAAGTAATAACAGTATCTCTCTCACCAGCTGTGATGAGGCTTTAATGAGGTAATGGACGTGCACGTGCCTAACAGTGTCTCACAGGCACAGAGTGGCTGCTTTAGTATGTTTTATTGAAACGCCACACAGTAGTCTCTTGTCCCTAAAATCCAAGCCAGTGAGCAGACTTTACTTGAGAGGAGTTATGGAGTAGCATCATCAAGAGGAAAGCCAAGTTCCATTAAGGCCTGGAGATGGAGAAAGTGTACTCAGAAAAGGGTGTCGCCAAGTGTGAGCCAAGTGCGAATCACAGCAGCCTTCTTGGCTGCGAATGTGCCTAACGATCACCCAGAGATCTGCGCACAGGGCAGATTCGGACTCTGCAGGTGGGATGGTGCCTGAGACTCTGCCACTCCTACAAGTTTCCAAGTGGTGCAGGTGCTGCTGGTCCACGGACCGCAGTTTCAGTAGCAAGGAATCAGAGTATGTGAGAGAAGCGGCACTGTCTCTCGTGATGCGGCTGGATGATGAGAAGAGAGGAAAGGAAGGGAGAGCAAGCAGGAGGGACCTTCGTGTGGCCATGAGAAGCAGGCCTGAATGAGCAGGCTCCACTTATCTACCTTCTGCTGAGAGGGCCTCCCTTGTTGGTGAAGCCTGTTCCCAGGGGCGGGAGTGGCCCACTTGAGCACAGGAAAGAGGGCCTGCGTGTGGTCAGCACTGCCAGACAGAGCAATTCTGAGGCTTTGTGCTTCCTTGTGGCTTCCGTTCTCAGAAAGCCCTTGCAGCAGGTCCTGTGGAAAGGTCAAACCCAGCTGACTTCTCCATGCTGCAGAGTTGAGGTGGACATCGGAGCCCAGACAGGTAGGACACTTTTGATAATCTTACAAATAAAGGCCTTGGCAATGTATGGCTGAAGCCTCCCTTTATTCCTTTCCAATTTTTCGTTTTCAAAGTGCCTTCACGTCTCTAATATCTTCTCACAGGCCTTTAAAAAATTAAACTATAAAGGTGTTCACATGCAAACTATAGGTATGATGCTTTGCATTCTCTTCTGAAATTAAATAGATAAGCACGTCTGCTGTCCCTGAGGCCTTAGAACACCGGGTATGGAATCTTTTCTCCTCCCTCTTTTCGTCATCTTTTAATAAGGGAGTGTTGTGCTGGTTACAAACTCAGAGGATAAACTTTATGGGGAAGGATCTTGAGCTCTGCAGGTGTGCCATGGCCTCCAGTCTGAAAAACCAGAATCCAATCCCAAATGCCGGATTTAGAGACAGGTGCCTGGGACTCTGGCCTCGGGAATGTGTATGGTTGTAGCAACAGCGCTGGGTGTACCTAGCAGGTGCTGGGTACTGTCTGGAGCTGAGGAGAGGTCTGAGGAAAGATCAGCTAGACCAGAAAAATGACCTCTGCTTTCAGGGACAGTGCCATCCATTTGATAGGGTGAAGAGCAAACACCTGGAAGTGATTTAGGGATGTTGACCAGGGTTGTTGTCATTTGAAAATAGATGATAGCAGAAAAAAGAGAAGGAGATGCAAAGGTATGAGAAGAGTGGAGTGGCTTCCTTGTGAAAGTGGCAGGCTAGTGCTTATGTCTCTGGTTTTACAGATAGTTTTTATTCAGGTAATATTGGCCGTATTTTCTAATTTTCTCTGTGGGGTTTCCCAGTCTTTATTTGTATCTATAGCAGTTGGTCTCATGGCGGTCTCATGCATCTATTCTGTTTTTAAAATTTTAATATGATATCATTTTTATGACACTTCAGTCTCTGCATCACTTCTAATTATTTTACTATATTCTATTATGTAATTATGTAAACTCTTTGTCTTTTACTTAAATTACTCATTATTTTGATTATACAATACTGTTGCAATGAACATCTTTTTTATTTGGGCATTTTTCTTTCTTTTTAGTTATTCAGATAAATTCCCTAGCATTGAATTACTGGATCCAAGGGAGTGATGTTTTTAGGGATATAAAATCACATTTCTAAAGAATTGATCTAATAAAAAAAAGTGCTGCTAGTAATATACCTATTTTCCCTGTTTACTCAGTTTGAGTTATAGAATTAAATCATACTTCTCTGCTATTGTTTTGATATAAATAATATTGGCTAAACATTTCATTATGTCGTTCTTCTATTTGCATTTTCTCTTGAAAGGATGTCTGTTCATAGCCTTTCTGCATTTATCTGTTAGAGTCCTGGTGATGTGTATTTTTAAAGCTGCATTTATTCATTTGATACAAATTCGGTGCGTGCTCTATGTTAGGAACAGTACTAGATGCCAGAGACACACCAGGGGAGAGCATCCCTGTTTTATTCGTTAATTGCTTGCCCCTCTCCTATCCAAATTCATTTTCTTAATATTAATAGCCTCACTTGTTAGGGTTTTTTCCTCTTTCCCAAATGAATTTTAGAATCGTAATAAGTGCTATTTCAAAAAGGACTTTATACATGCTAATCATACACATACATACATATATATCTAGGATGTTGCTTCTCTTTCCTGAAGATGGATTTTGATTGATATCACAATATATCTGTATGCCTCAATTTATCCAAAACTTCTGTTATATATGTTTTATGTATTGCCAAATTATATGGTGGTTTTGTTTTTAGTTTTTGGAGAAAACTCTATAAATATATTGTTTTCCATAATGGATCTACCAATTTACATTTCCACCAACTGTGGGCAATGGTTGCTTCTAGCAGTTTGTCAGTGATGTTTTGCTTTTCAAATATTAAAATAGTATCATCTGTGATTGACTTTATTTTCTCCCTCTATATACACTTTTAATTTTATATCTTATTGTATTAGTTAGAACTTAGGACATAAGGTAGATGGCAGAGGTCATGTATGTCTTGGTCCTATTTTTGATTCCCAAAATAGGATCAAAACTGGTAAAATTGGTACCATAAGTGGGGCTTTGCTATATTTTCTCTGTGACTTTTGGTTTGAAATGTTCTATCTAATATGTATCTTTTTATTTCTAGTTTACAAAACTTTATTGAGAATAGATACTACAGTGTCACAACTCTTTCAGTAATATTTTAAATAAGTCCTTAAGGCTTCTAGAAATTTAACATTGATATACAGTCATGTGCTGCATAATTATGTTTTGGTCAACAATGGACTGCATATATGGATGTGTGACTGTGGTTCTGTAGATTACAATGGAGCTAAAAAAATTCCTATTACCTAGTGATCTCTTAGCTTTCATAACATCATAGTGTAATGCATTATGTATTTGTGTTAGTGGTGATGCTAATGCCAGTCATATAAAAGCCTAGCCCATACAATTATGTATATAGCACATGATACTTGATAATAATAAATGACTATGTGACTGGTTTATGTATTTACCATACTTTTACTGTTATTTTAGCGTGTACTCCTTCTCCTTACATAAAAAATAAAAACTTTAAAACAGCCTCAGGCCGGTCCTTCGGAGGTATTCCAGATGAAGGCGTTGTTATCCTAGGAGATGACAGCTCCATGCATGTTATTGCTTCTGAAGAACTTCCAGTGGGACAAAATGTGGAGATGGAAGACAGGGATATTGATTATTCTGATCCTGTGAAGGCCTAGGCTAATGTGTGTTTGTTTTTAACAAAGTTTGAAAAGTTAAAACTGAAAAAATAGCTTGTAGAATAAGGTTATAAAGAAAGAAAATATTTTTGTACAGCTATGCAATGTACATTTTAAGCTGTTATTACACAAGAGTCAAAAAGTTAAAATATTATAAACTTATAAGCTTTGTTATAAGGTAATAATATTACAGTCAGCTAAAGTTAATTTATTATTGAAAGGATTTAAAAATAAATTTAGTGTAGCCTAAGTGTACAGTGTTGAGGAAGTCTACAGTCATGCATAGTAATGTCCTAGGCTTTCACACTTACTCACCATTCCCTTATACCCAGAACAACTTCCAGTCCTATAAACTCCATTCATGGTACAGGTGTACCGTATTTTATCTCTTATGCAGTATTTTTACTGTACCTTTCCTATGTCTAAATGCACAAATACTTACCATTGTGTTACGATTGCTGATAGCATTCAGGACAGTAACATGTTGTACAGGTTTGTAGCCCAGGAGCCATAGGCTATACCGTAGCCTAGGTATGTAGTAGGTTATACCATCTAGGTTTGTGGAAATACTCTCTATGATGTTACTATTTTGTAGTGCTAACTTCTATTTTCAGGCATTTTACTAGTGACTCGTAGATATGAATGTATCAGAGCAGTGTAGTTTTTGTGTTATTACGTTTTAGAGAAAACATGAAAAACCTGTGGGTGGGATACCACCTTCCTGATGTTTTTCCTCTCCTGGGTTAACAAATGAAACTGTGTGACCGTCTTAGGCAGCAAGTAACAGTAGCCCTTCCCCAACTGGTGTCAGCCGACTGCTGTCAAAGAGGGAAGAAAACACAAGTCTGCAAATTTTCTTGTTAAAACTGCTTCTTTTCTTTAAAGTGTGCTTGGATTTTTAGAAACTTCTGGTAGAGGAAAGAATCATGCCTCTCAGTTTTGCTGCCCCGGGGTGGAAATAAAAGACATTAGACAACCCTCTATCTCTTTTTCTAGGTTTTCCCTCACTTCCCCCTGAGGGTGATGAATCTGTTCACTTTCCTGATCATGGTGGTGACTTCATGGGTGAATGCATATTTTAAAATACATCAAACGATACACATTGCCTATGTGCAGCCTCGTGTATGTCAGTTAGACTTCAATCAAGCTGTTAAAATAACCTTGGTTTTTAAGGGAAGAAGTCATGTGGGCTGAAAAGGGGAAAAGGGCAGTCTTTCTATGTGGGAGACAAGGGGACCCCAGGTGGGAGGGTGTATTAACAAAACCTTTTAAAACGTTCCAATGACTCTTCATTCTCTTACAAGAAATCATATCTGTATGGTCCATTTTCTATGTAATATTTCTTGTGAGATATTAAGCATGTGTTTCATTTAATTTGAGGTTTGTTTTAGGGGTTAGAGTGTAAAATGGAACTCTTACGGGAAATATTTTGTGTAAATGATTCTTATGCTGCTGTAATGCAGAGCAAAATGACAGTAAAAGCACAGCTAAGTAAAATCTATATTAACACTTTTATATATTCATTACTGTAGATGTTTTTATCAGTTTTAAGACTGAATCACACAGTTACTGACCAACTGCATGCTATAATCCTCAGGAATGCAATGCATGAGTGAATTTATTAAGGTACTCCATGGGTTTAAGTGATTTAATGAAAAATGAACTTTTAAGGAAAAAGATGGCAGGTAATAAATATGAGATACTTCCCACCTGCTTCTGATGTATAACCCATTGGTAGTTCTATTCACTTAATGCTAAAGATGGATCACTATAACCACGCCAGAAAGGAACTTTAGCCGAATTTTGTGAATGGCAATCAAAGTAGGCCAAGGTCACTTGAAATTACTCTCAAAGATTATCTTGTCTAAAGTGAAATTTTAAAATGGGGAGGGATTTGGATATTTTAAAAAGGAGAGGCTTGTAAATACAATGAGGTTAGGCTATAAGAAAGCTCTAGGGGACTAATCTACTTGTTTATTCAAATAAAGTGAAAATTCTTAATTTTGTCTTTGTTTATAATGCTACTGCTCAAAAGGTGGATTTGGTGCATTCCATTTGTATGTCCTGGGGTTTATTGTTTTGGACGCTTCTACTTGTATAATTTCATGCCTCCAAGTCATGGAAACATAGTAGCTAAGGAAGGACCTCAATTATTCTGTCCTGGTGTGGATTATGGCAAAATGTATTCATTCAACCGACAAATAGTTCAGTGCTTACAGTGTCCCAGGCACCAAACTAGTAACTGGTGAGGCAACTGTGTGCAAGAAAGACAAGGTGCATACCCTCAAGGTTATAATTCTACCTGGGCAGATGGATGTTAGACATTAAGAAATTGATAAGGATAAATGCCATGAAGGACATAAAAAGAGGAGTGTGATGGGACTACTAGAGGGGAGAAAAATCTTCCTCCCAAGAGCCAGGAGGGTCCTGAGATGGGGAGAGCCTCACCTCCACCTCTCAACCTGGGCATCAACTTTAAATGGATTGCCAGCAAGAACAAAAGCCATGGGTCTGGACCCCCTCTCCCACAGGGTGACATCCTAAAGCAGTGGTTCTCAAACTTGGTTGAATTTGGCAATCACTTAGGAAGTTTGGAAAAGAATAACTGATACTTGATTCTCACCCCCAGGGTTCTTGTTTAATTGCTATGGAGAGCTGCCTGAAGAAGTGGAAAAGCTCTCCAGGTGTCGCTCATGTATAGCACGGTTGCAGAACTCTCAAGCCGTGGTTCTCAAAATTCCCTGGGTGCCCATATCACCTGGAGGGCTTGTTAAGACACCGATTTCTGAACCTATCACCAGTGTTCCTGAATCAGTACATCTGGGGATTGGGGGTTGGGGTTGAGAATTTACCCTTCTAACAAGCTCTCAGGTGATGCTGCTGCTGGCCCAACGACCACATTTTGAGAACCATGATCGTTTACTATGTACTTAATCTGCACATCGAAATAACATTTTTAGTGTTCCGTTAGTAAAAATGTGGTTTTATACTTCTCCCAGGTTAATGGGAAAAATGTTCTAGTGAATCTACAGATTTGGGGAAATTGAGCCAAATTAAAGCAAATTAAATATTATCCAACATAATCGATGTCCAGACAATTTCTATTGCATGTCGTAGATCAAGTCTTTCAAGAGCCCCAATTATATAATTATGTGGGAACAGCTGGAAAAAAAATTTGTTATTGTATCATCATACCTCGGAGATATCACAGGGTTGCTTCTAGACTACTACAATAAAGCCAATATTACCATAAAATGAGTCATGTGAATTTTGGTTTCCCAGCATACATAAAAGTTATGTTTATACTATGTTGCCTATTAAGTGTGCAGTAGCATTATGTCTAAAGTAACAATGTATATATTTTAATTAAAAATATCTTGTTGCTAAAAAATCTTCTGAGCCCTCAGCAAGTTGTAATCTTTTGACTGGTGGAGGGTCTTGCCTCCATGTTGATGACTGCTGACTGATCAGGGTGGAGGTTGCTGGAGGTTGGGGTGGGTGTGGCAATTTCTTAAAATAAGACAACACTGAAGTTTATTGCACCAGTGGGCTCTTTTCACAGAAGAGTTCACGGTAGCATGTGATGCTGCTGGAGAGCATTTAACCCACAGTAGAAGTTTTATCAAAATTGGAGTCAATCCTCTCAAATCCTGCCACTATTAACTAAATCTGTGTAATGTTCTAGTTTGTTGTCATTTCAACAACATTCACAGCATCTTCAGCAGAAGTAGTTTTGCACCTCAAGAAACCACTTTCTTTGCTCATTCATAAGAAGCCAGTCTTCATTCAAGTTTTATTCTGACATTATAGCAATGTAGTCACATCTTCAGTCTCTGCTTCCAGTTTTAGTTCTTTTTATTTCCACCACATCTGCAATTACTTCCTCCACTGAAGTCTCAAACCTCTTGAAGTCATCTATGAGGATTAGAATCTGTTTCTTTCAAATTCCTGTTAATGCTGATATTTTGACCTAATCTCATGAATCACGAATGTTGTTAATGGCATCTAGAGTGGTGAATCCTTTCCAGAAGGTTTTCAGTTTACTTTGCAGAGATTCATCAGGGGAGTCACTATGTATGGCAGCTATTGCTTATGAAATGTATGTCTTAAATATCAAGACTTTAAAATTGAAATTACTCCTTGATCCATGGATTGCAGAATGGATGTTGTGTTAGCAGGCATGAAAACAACATTCATCACCTAGCACATCTCCATCAAAGCTCTAGCGTGACCAGGTACATTGTCAATGAGCAGTGATATTTTGAAAGAAATCTTTTTTTCTCTCTGAACAATAAATCTCAATAGTGGGCTTAAAATATTAAGTAAACCATGCCATAAAAAAAGGTCTGTCATCTAGACTTTGTTTTTGCATTTATAGAGCATGGGCAGAGTAGATTTAGCAAATTCTTAAGGGCCCTAGGATTTTTAGAATGGCCAAGGAGCATTGGCTTCAACTTAAAGTCACTGGCTGCATTAGCCCCTAACCAGAGGGTCAGCCTGTTCTTTGAAGCTAGGCATTGACTTCTCCTTTCTAGCCATGTAAGTCTCATGTGGCGTCTTCTTCCAGGATAAAGCTGTTTCATCTACATTGAAAATCTGTTGTTTAGTATAGCTACCTTCATCAATTATCTCAGCTAGATCTTCTGGATAATTTGCTGCAGCTTCTCCATCGGCACTTGCTGCTTTACTTTTCACTTTTATGTTATAGAAACAGCTTATTTCCTTAAACCTCATGAACCAACTTCTGCCAGCTTCCAGTTTTTCTTCTGAAGTTTCCTTACCTCTCTCAGCCTTCATAGTTTTGAAGAGAGTTGGAGCCTTGCTGCGGAACAGGCTTTGGCATAAGGACGTGTTGTAACTGGTTTGATCTTATT
The DNA here is from genome assembly GCF_047675955.1 of Chlorocebus sabaeus. Classification (NCBI taxonomy): domain Eukaryota; kingdom Metazoa; phylum Chordata; class Mammalia; order Primates; family Cercopithecidae; genus Chlorocebus; species Chlorocebus sabaeus. Next base: position 61,001,268 of record NC_132925.1, read on the forward strand.
CTCTCCTAGCTTTTGGTTAAAGTGAGACATGTGACTCTTTCTTTCACTTGAACACATAGGGGGATTTTAAGGTTTTTAATTGGCCCAATTTTAATTTTGTGTGTCTCAGGGAGTAGGGAGAACTGAGGGGAGGGAGAGAAATGGGGGAACAGCTGAACAGTGGAGCAGTGAGTGAGGACATACACAACATTTATCTGTTAAGTTTGTTGTCTTATATGAGCATGATTCGTGGTACCTCAAAACAATTAGAATAGTAACTTCAAAGAACGCTGATCACCGATCATCAAAACATATATAATAATGAAAACATTAGAAATATTGCAAGAATTACCAAAATGTGACACAGAGCCATGAAGTGAGCACATGCTGTTGGAAAGTGGTGTTGATAGGCTCGCTTAATGCAAAGCTGCCACAAACCTTCAACCTGTTAAAATAAAAGAACACACAACATCTGTAAAGTGCAATAAAAAGTAGTAGAATAAAATGAGGTGTGTGTCTCATAAACTTCACTGGCAAGTTCCAGTCTTAAAATCTTGTTGCTATCTTTCTCTCTGCCCCTATAACAGAATATGAGATTGGGTAATTTATAAAGAGCAACAATTTATTTTCTCACAGTTCTTGGTTGAGAAGTCCAAGAGCAAGTTCAGTTGCCTACAAGAGCAAGTTCAGTTGCCTAGTGAGGACTACATCCTCTAGAGGGGAGGATCACTATGTCCTTACATGGCAGGGATGGATGGGCAAGAGATAGAACACTGCAAGAGACTTTTTTTTTTTTTTTTTTTTTTTTTTAGACAGAGTCTTGCTCTGTCATCCAGGCTGGAGTGCAGTGGTGCGATCTCGGCTCACTGCAACCTCCGCCTCCTAGGTTCAAGTGATTCTCCTACCTCAGCCTCTTGAGTAGCTGGGATCACAGGCATCCACCACCATGCCAGGCTAATTTTTGTATTTTTGGTAGAGACGGGGTTTCACCATGTTGGTCAGGCTGATCTTGAATACCTGACCTTGTGATCCACCCGCCTCGGCCTCCCAAAGTGCTGGGATTACAGGCGTGAGCCACCGCACCCAGCCAAGAGACCTCTTTTATAAGGACCTTAATCCCATTAACGAGGGAGAGGCCCTCATGACCTCACTATCTCTTCATGGGCCCACCTCTTAAAACTATCACATTGGCAACACCAGAATTTGGGGGGGGAGGGCACACATTCAAATCATAGCAATTACTGATGAGAGATGCCCCCAAAAGCTGTCTATAAGTGGTCAAGCACAATATCTTCAGGTTCTGGTAGCCATTTTATGTGTAATTTCAAGAGGTAGATTGAAGGGGTCTCTACTGTCATCAACGTCTGTTGACTCAAAGGAATTGTTCAATGAAGAAAGACGGTAAAGGGTAGAGGCCTTATTTTACCAGGAATGCTACAAATTTTTTATAAATTCATTTTAAGGGTTTGGTTCATGCAGTAAGAATACGTGTCAAACTAGATTGTGGTATCAAGAAATCCAAAGTGGCCACTCTGGGGGAATACCTGTAGTCTGTCACTGCCATGTTTATCAGCTTAATCTGTCTTCAAGGAACTGGCTTGTCTTGTTCACTGTGGTATGCTGTTGGGGCTAAAGCCACTGGCTGCCTTGAACTCTAAAGTGTATTTTGTAATCAGTCACTGCATATTAACTTGCTGGTTCTTTGGGTTTGCACACGTTCTTCCTCATACACACACTTACAAGAACAACAAAAAGTAGGCCGGGCTCAAAAGCAATTGCAACAAAAGCAAAAATTGACAAGTAGTACCTAATTGAACTAAGGAGCTTCTGCACATCGGAAGAAACTATCAACATAATAAGGAGAAAACCTACAGGATGGGAGAAGATATTCACAAACTATGCATCCAACAAGGGACCAATATCCAGAATCTATAAGGAACATAACAACTGAACAAGCACGAAACAAACAGCCCCTTTAAAAATAAATAAAATACATGAATAGACACTTCTCAAAAGAAGACATACAATCTGCCAATAAACATGGAAAAATGCCCCATGTCACTAATCATCAAGGAAATGCAAATCAAAACTACAATGAGATACCATCTCACATCAGTCAGAATAGCTATCATTAAAAAGTCAAACAGCAGATACTGGTGAGGCTGAGGAGAAAACGGAATGTTTATACACTGTTGGTGGTAGTGTTCAGCCACATAGAAAGCAGTTTGCAGATTTCTCAAAGAACTTAGAACTACTCTTTGACCCAGCAATCCCGTTACTGAGTATATATCCAAAATAAAATGAGTTGCTTTACCAAAAACACACATGCATTTGCATGTTCATTACAGCAATATTCACAGTAGTAAAGACATGCCATCAACCTAGATGCCCATCAATGGCAGACTGGATAAAGAAAATGTGCTACCTATACACATAGAATATTACACAGCCATGAAAAACAACAATATGTCCTTTGAAGCAACATGAAGACAGTTGGAGTCCATTATGCTGAGCAAATTAACATGGGAACAGAAAACCAAATACTGCATATTCTCGCTTATAAGTGAGAGCTAAACATTGTTTACTCATGGACATAAAGATGGAAACAATAGAAACTGGGAAATATTAGAGCAGGGAGGGAGGTGGAAGGGTAAGGGCTGAAAAACTATATGGTACTGTGTTCAGTACCAGGGTGACAAGATCAGTTGTACTCCAAACCTCAGAATCTTGCAATACACTCAGGTAACAAACCTGCACATGTAACCCCTGAACCTAAAAAGCTAAAATTATTAAACAGAAAAGTGAGCTGGCATGGAAAACAGTATTTTGCCAATTGTGCAAGAATTTGACTAAGCCTTGCAAGGCAACATACCAGAGTGATTTTTATTGTCCGACTTCGTAAGAAATGACACATTTATTTCTCTAAACTAGTTTTCAATTCCTCCAAGTGCCTAGTTTGCCTGGGTATTGGGAAATTTAGTCTCAGTCATGATTGAGGCTCCATGTCTCCTGATTGAGGCTCCATGTCTCATGATTGAGGCTCCATGTCTCCTGGAGCTGTCTAAAGGTCCCATAATCTTCTGTTTTCCACCTTGGAGAGTCCTTCTGATATCAGTTATTCTCTATAAGCCTCTATTCCTTGACTGTCTTCACCCCATCAAAAAGAATCCCTTTCATTTCATGGGGAAACCTTTCTTCCCTCTTCACATCTATCCTCTTTGCCTAGGCATTCAGCTCTTTCTTCTTCCCCTCTGATCCCTTAAAGTTAGCATAATCACATTCAGCATTCCTTTTTTGTTTGTTTGTTTTGTTTGTTTGTTTGTTTTGAGAACAAAAGCAAAATGCTGCTTTCACCCAGCAATACACAAGCCCCTCAGGGAAAGGGATAAAAATGCTAAACTGTCCTCTTATAGTAGAGCAGAGGAAAAAATACAGAAAGAGCAAAATAACAAATTAATAATTTAAAAGTATCCCATTAGAAGTATAAAAATTCTAAACTGTTGTTCCCCCTGAATCTTCTGGCAAAATCAAACCTCTGATGAACTATGCTATGGGTTTAATTTAACTTTACATACTCTTGGTATTCCAAATTATTTCCTGGGGCACATGTGTTCCAGCTGGAGAAGCAGGGATATAAATCTCATTTGATTCTTCATAACCTATGGGTTGGGAGCCATTATCTCTCTTTTACAGATGGCAAAACTGAGGCTCAAATAATTCAAGACTTACCGTTGGTTACTGATTGATTCATTCAGCAAATCATTTGAGTATCTGTGATGTGCCAGACACTTCTCTAGGGGCTAGGATACATTTGTGAAGAAGAACAGTCCTGTCCCACTTCTCCTACTGTAATTGGTATGGGAGTAGGCAGGGGAGATTCATATCATAAAGTAAATTTAGAAAGAATTTCAGATTATGGCAATAGAAACAGCTAAGACCTTTGAGTTCTCACTGTATTCCCATACCAGATATAAGTGCTTAAAACACACTATCATCTAATCTTTGTGAGAATTTTATCCAGTAGGAAATGTTACATTATTTCTGATAAGAAAACTAAGGGAGGTCAAGAGAGGTTAAGAGACTTGTATACAATAAGCAACAAATTCAATCCCAGACACCCAAGAATAACTGATGTGATGCTATGAAGAAAACGAAAGATCACAAGATAGAGTGTGCGATGGAGGGAAGCTATTTTCATAAGGAGGTTGTCATCATCTCTCTGGAGTTACCCGTGCATTTAGGCCAAAATGGGTAGGAGACATGTACACATTTAGGAAGAGAGATATTTTCTGTGCAAAGGCCCTGTGGCTGGATAAGACCAGTTTAGAAATTCTTGTCTATTGGAGCCTAAATTCAGTGATCTCTCTGCTTTATAAATGTAAAATCACTAACTGTGGGGCCTCTAGCAAATAAAACCCAAAGCCTTGGTGACAGGAGGACAGCTTTGGCCAAAAAAGTTTTTAACCCATTTGCTGAGCATTCAGCTCCAGCAGGTTTTACGATTTTTCATAACAGCCTCATTTAACTTTTAGTTTGGTTAGCCAGCCGAAGGCTCCAGAGCTGTTTAGAAGTTCACATTTTATCTCAGTTATTACTTTCATAAACATGGGTCAATTCTTACTTTTCGGATCCTTTTCTAGCTCTTAGTTTTGCATCAAAATGATATTTTGGAAACAGCTATTATTTCTATTGCATTGCTGGAGTTTTTTCTTTTATGAAGTTTGGGGAAAAGGTTTTTTAATTTTCCTGCTTGGACTTATTCTGTTTAGCTTAAGTTGTCAGCAGCTGCCTTTGTGAGAAATCTTTCAAGTGTACTGATACAATAATGGATGGATGGTCTCCTTTCTCAGCTGAAGATTCTTGGTTGGCTATGTTTCTGCAAGCACGGGGATGAGAGATCTTCCAACATGGTTAGGTGCTCCGTAAAGTTATTTTCGTTCCAAGACTGAGCATTGGCATCAGAGGACTGGGTCATACCACTTACTAAATTGTCTATTCCTTAGTTAAACAGAATTACCTATTTCCTTGACATGCCAAGTAATTGAAGTATATTCAATGATTTCTTCGTTCAACAGTGTATGATGAGAAGATCAGTATATAACATCTCTCTGAGCCCTATTGCTAGCTCTGCCTTGAGCCAGCAAGGTGACTATCAATAAATGAACTTGTATTTCTGAATCTCAGTTTCTACATTTGTAAAATGAAGCTTAATGTCAAAGGAAGGGTGATATGTATCTGGTACTAGTTGTGTTTCTCTGGAGAACCCTGACTAAAAAGATTTTGGTATCAAAAATGATTCTAGAGAATTTTAAAGATGAGTTTTTCTGAATTGATTCTGGTGTTTTTGGAATTGACTCTTTGATTAGATTTAAAGATGCCAATGACTCTATTTCCAGTAATACAGAGAGAACTGATATCCCATGGCCTTAACTTTTACAGAGATATACAAAATATTCTTACTCCTAATAATCACTTAAAAGAAGCAAGGAGCTACATGACCCTATATGGTACTTTTCAATATTTTTGGAAAATAAATGAAACAGTGACACTGGTTGATTGCTGCTAATGTCACTAGACAAAGTGGTGACAGATAAGGATGAACTCAGGAATTTGAATTTCCAGTTTAAGTGCTGCATAAAAGACCTAAGATCTTCTATGTGTATCCTGAAGGAGACTGTTTTCTCCTGTTTCCATAGGGCTGAAATTGCTGAAAATCTAATGCAGAACCTCATCCTGCAACTGGCTTAATTACAGTATAAGTTGACCTCACAGCCTGACAGGGTGTCAACTGTTTAAAGTGAGGGCATTGATGGGAAATAATGGGTTCTTATAAGTTGAAATGGGTACATGTGAGAAGACCCTGATCAAGCTGGGGACATCAAGCCCCTAAATTCTTTACCGGTGCTGTCAAAGACAGAAATTAGCAAGAAAGCGTGTTGGCCAGTTGTATCCAGTACCACTAAGTATAGCAGGGATGTTTTCGAAGGGTCTGTTAAATTTATTGAGAAATCATCAAGAAAAATTTTGAAATAATTTTAAATGGAGTGACGAGGGCAGCATGACAAGGGATTCTCCACCCTAGGCAAAATATCCCTCTCCACCCCCAGCAGAAGTGGCCTAATCCCAGTTGTATAGCCTTTCTAGCTTGCCTGAGGTTTACCCTGCATTGCCTGAGAAAACTGTCTCTCCTCAGGAACCTGCCATGCAAAACAATGCTGATTCTCCTCAAGACCTGCCTTTCTTTGCCTCTAGACCTGTAAGTAGACATAAGTCCCAGCAGGCCCCTAAAAGTGAGATACAATGTGTGACCTACAAGGAGGTGTATTCATTCCACTATTTTGCTTCTCTGGAGAATCCTGAGTAATAAACACACTAAAGGCTGGTCCAACCTGGAAGCAAAGCAAGTATAAGGAGCCAGCAGGTGGCCATCCCCCAAGTTCACGTTGTTGCTCAATCCTCTGGTTCCACCACTCTAGTGTCAAGGAATAATCCTTCTAGGGTCATTCTTCTAGGAAGACCACAGCTTTCTATGAGACAAAACAGGACCAAGAGAAGGAGACTCAGAACTCAGGATAATATTTCCCAATGTTGAGAGTCTCCTAGTCTGTAAGTCTTCTCAGATCTAAACAACTCCAAAGCAGAAGTACAGCTTTCTAATCTTGCCACAGGAGAACAAGAGAGCAGGGCTGGGCAAACTTAATTGGTTTGTTACTCCAACCTCATGAATGAAAGTTCCCCAAAAGACTTTCCCCCACCAAACCTTATGAACAAGGAAACACATTCTCCCCTGGACCCTCTAAAATGAAATACAGCCCTGCCGGCACTTTGGATTTAGCCTGGTGAGATTCATACTAACTTCTGATCTAGAGAACTGTAAGATTATAAACTGTTTCTGCCAAAGCTCTATATCCTAGAAAATACAACCTAATGAATATCTTTGAAGTTCATTAATCATTGATGGATAGTTGTCCTCCTTAGTGTAGAATAAGTGATGCAAAATAGGAGTGGAAAAGAGCTATGTGTTACCATAGAAAACAAATGGGTCCAACTATGTGATTTCTAAGGCACTGTCTATTTAACAATTTATGAATCTCAGTCTAAGAGTCTAGGGCCCTCAACATGTGAAGGAGTGGGAACTCTGCTCTTTTCTCAGTGGTCAATGTAAGCCTCACAGGGTATTCATCTTTATTTCCTTTAGTTTGTTTCAAGGCAAGGTAAGTTTAAGTTCAGTGTGCTAGGACAAAATTGAAAGTTAAAGGACAGATGCATACTGATGTCCTATGTTTTAATCTAATCTGAATCAATAGCTTTGCATTAGTCTCAGCATCTAGTATATATATGTACATATACTATATGGCCTATATATAGTTTGTCCATCTCTGCCTCATCCTGTGTGTGTATATATATACACAGGTCCTCAAGACCGGCCTTTCTTTGCTTCTAGACCTGTAAGTAAACTTAAGTCCCAGCAGGCCCCTAAAAGTGAGATATATACACATATATACACACACACATATATACATATACCATTCTTCCAGAATTATAGTTTTTAAACATTCATTTTCTACTTCAAAATCAATAACAACAAGGCATTTGCTGGAAACTCTGGAACATTTGGTTGACTAAAATAAGAAAATGGAAATGCAAATAAAGTTAACTTCAGGTTCAAATATAGTTCATATACTTCTCCTTACCAACAAATTTCCAAAGTCATTGGAAATATTTTATGAAAGCTTTTAGTGTTCACAAATAATGTTATATCTAAAAGTGCATTTCTCCTGATAATGCTAATATACATATGGCATAAAAATAGGTTGTCTGTGAAGATCTAGCTGAATGTAGCTTTTTATAAACTCCCATATTTATTCTATTTTTATTGCACTTCTGCCTAGACTGAAATAGGATAGATCTGACCTTGACCTGAGACACATCTGTACTGCAAATCCTAGAGTTTCCACAAGGACTATTTGACCAGCTCATGTAAATTAAGGGCCTTTTACTGCCAGTGGTAATGAAGTCTCCCTGTCTAAAAGTCTCCTCTTTCCCTAGAGGGTCCTCTAATCTAATGCGAGTACTACTTTAGTATTATTCTCATAACCCAGGTTACAAAAGATCTATCAGCCATTGCTGGCTTTGCATGTGTAGGAAGGGGTAACAAGCCAAGACACACAGGCAACATCTACAAGCTGGGAATGGACCTCAGTTGTCAGTCATTAAGAAGATGGAGACCCCAGTCCTACATTGAAAGGAAATGAATTCTGCCTATAACCTAAATGAGCAAGGAAACAGATTCTCCCCTAGACCCTCTAAAATGAAACACAGACCTGACAGCACATTGGTTTTAGCCTGGTGAGAGTCATACCAACTTCTGATCTACAGAACTATGAGATTATAAATTTGTATTGTTTTAAGCCACTAAGTATACGGTGTTCTGTTACAGCAGCACAGGAAAACTAATACATCCAGAGAAGGAAAAGTCAAAATACTTGCTTAATGGTTCAGAAAGGAAATGATAGCAATGTAAGTGTGTCAAGACTTCATGTGACATGCGACTAAATTTCCTCTCTTTATTAGAGTTATGGAAAGTAATAGAGAAGGCAGATTGAAGAACTGATGCATGGATGAGATTTTTGATACTAAGCGCCAACCTGTGCTCTGAATTCCACAGACAAAACTGTGCTGATGTACTGTTTCCTTCTGTCCCTTTGGAGCTGGGTAAACATTCCCTTTCTTTGTGTCTACTTAACCCTGCTGAGCCAAACCTAAGTAGTATTTCTTAAATAGTGTCAGCAGCAATTTTGCCTTTGGGAAATAATTCTTTGAAGCTATAGTTTGCTTCTAACAGCATTTCTGGAGAACAGAAGACATCATCATTTAAATTTCATCACTTTCGAGTAGACTCGAAGAGGTTATAAACCCTAGCCCAAAGAATAACAATTCAAGGCAAAATTAGAGCATAAGTTTTATATATATATATATATACATTTCATGCTGATTCAAAAGAAAAGTATTCAGGGTTTCTGCAGTTTGTTTTATATTTAACAGAAAAGCTTCATCTGTTACTTCATAGTGCAGGCTGTTATCTGATCACTGGTGCCATTGACATCACTCTGTAGGCATTTTGGTTATTTCTGGAAATAGCAGCAGCAGGAAAGACTGTTAAGCCCTAAAGAGAATTAAGTCTTGGAATGGAAAACTCAGTTCAGTCCTTAGTGACAGGCTTCCTCTCAAAGCTGTTTGAAGATGAAGCTCTCACTTATAAACAACTTGGAATTTTCTCCCACCTTGACTCATTTTCCATGAGAGACTTCAGCTGCACACTCTCTCTAAGGGGATAATCAAACCAACTGCTGGGATCCAAGCTGTCGGTTTGCTTTTCGGAGTATCTGAATGCTGATTGGCTGCCCTCTCCCCGTGAGGGATGCTGATTGGCCCAGGAAGAGTCTGGAATGAAGAAGTATTGTGGTAATTACTCCCCTGCAATGACAGAACACAGGATGCCTGTGTTCCACGACTCCATATTGTTTGCTGAGGCCTATATTTCAGAACAATATAGAGACAGGTCGTTTCTCTATGCTGTGACAGGCTGGCAAAGCAGAGTCATAATTATTTAACAAGCATAATGTCCATGAAAAATAGAGTATCACGGAATCTGTATGTATATACTGTATATGTATGTATATACTAAAACTCAGAAGTTTTCAAGTTCAACCCCAGTGCAAGGAAGAAGGCACTTCAGGCTATTCCCTGAAGACAAGATTGAACCTCACAGCTGTAGAGACTGACCACCCCTCATGGAAGCCTGACTACCTTTCAGAAAGTTGCATTTGTTAGAAATGGAATTTTCATGTTGACCTGAATGTGGATCTTTGTCATCTTTTCCCTGGTGGTTCTGTAGTCTATGGCCGTAGAGAGCAAGCCCAGTTTTGTCTACAGTAGAATTCTCAAGCTCTGCAGGGTTCTTAAATATGATGTTGCTCAAACCAGTCATTTTACAGGCAAGAAAACTAGGGTCAAAGAAGATTCATTGTTTTGCTCACAGTCAGAGCTTTATGGTGGCCATTACAAACCCAAACTGCCTAACGCCCTGAGTTCTCCCCTCTATACTCTGTCCAAGAAAACACCCCAAGTAGAAGGGCTGTTGTGTTAGAGGGAAAAAGGAGTATAAGAATGAAAAAATACTGGGTTCTAATTATGATGTTAGAACTTATTATTATTTGACTTTGTGTGTTTTTCTTAATTTTTCTCATTCTCAAGTTTCTTAATTAAGAAAAACAAGACTTCCCCTGAAGAAGAAATGAGGTAATCATTTATAAAGCACCTAATCCAGTGCCTGAATTGGAATAAACATAAACATATTTTGTAGTTCTTATTTGTTAAAATCTTTCAGCAAATGTTTTATGGGTTCTTTCTAGATTCTGGGCACTGATACAGATGCTAGGTGTATCGAAGTGAACCAAAACATGTTCAGTCCCTGCCTTCATGAGGAGGGAGAAAAATGAACAAATATACACATTTATCTAAGTCATATTTTAATAAGTGCTCTGAAGAAGCACAGCGAAGTTTGGGGGATAGAGAGTTAAAAGGTGCTCTTTTCTTTCATTAATTTTAATTTTAAGTTCTGGAGTACATGTGCAGGATGTGCAGGTTTGTTACACAGGTAAATGCGTGCCATGGTGGTTTGCTGCACGTATCAACCCATCACCTAGGTAATCAGCCCAGCTTGCATTAGATATTTTTCCCGATACTCTCCCTACCCCGACCCCACTCCTGACAGGTCCCAATATGTGTTGCTCCCCTCCCTGTGTCCATGTGTTCTCATTGTTCAGCTCCCACTTACAAGTGAGAACATGCACTGTTTGGTTTTCTGTTCCTGCCTTAGTTTGCTGAGGATAATGACTTCCAGCTCCATCCATGTTCTTGCACAAGACAACATCTCATTCCTTTTTATGGCTGCATAGTATTCTATGGTGTATATGTACCACATTTTCCTTATTCAGTCTATCATTGATGGGCATTTTTGTTGATTCCATGTATTTGCTACTGTGAATAGTGTCACAATGAACATACGCATGCATGTATCTTTGTAATAGAATTATTTATATTTCTTTGGATATATACCCAGTAATGGGATTGCTGGGTCAAATGGCATTTCTGCTTCTAGATCTTTGAGGAATCACCGCACTGTATTCCACAGTGGTTAAACTAATTTACCTCCCCACTGATCATCAGAGAAATGCAAATAGGAGCCAGACTGAGATACCATCTCAGGCCAGTAAGAGTGGTGATTATTAAAAAGGCAAGAAACAACAGATGCTGATGAGGTTGCAGAGAAAAAGGTTGCTCTTTTCTGTAGAGAGGTCAGGGAAAGTATCTTGGCGAATGGGTATCTGAGGAATCACTTGGATGAGCTCAGGTTTTGGACCGCGTGAACATCTGGGAAAGAATATTCTAGGACAAGAGATGTAAAAAGCAGAGATCCTGAGACAAAGGTCCTACTTGAAGCATGTCAGGGTTAACAGGGAGAGCAGTGTGGTGGAGCAGAGAGGGTTGGGGGCGTGGTTAGAGATAAGAGAGGGATAGCCAGGGGCTAGATCTTGTAGGACCCTATGGGTCATGGTAAGAGCTTTGGGTGGTGTTCTTGATGTGACTGGTTCTTTAACTAAATGTGACCTCATATGACGTATGTTTTAAACACTAGTTGTCAACCCTGCCTGCTTAATGAAATTACAAGGGGATATATTTTTTTAAATGACTAGTGTTCAGCTTTATTTCCAGAAAGTTAAATTTAAATGGTCTGGGGTGAGGCTAAGCATCTGTGTGTTATGGAAGTAGTCCTTGAAATTCTAATGGGTAGATAGAAGAAGCACGGTTACAGAAGGTATCAGTGGTTAATAGGATAGGAAATGTATATGATGAGCTAATGAGTTCCATCGTGTGCCGAGATAAGTGCAGCCCCAATGCTAGGTGGAAGTCAGTGCCATCAGATAGCCAGTAGGGATGAATGAGCCAAGAGAGCTTTCAAGTCTTGATCAAGAATTAGGAAAATCTTAACAAAGAAAAGGGATTTTCTTATTCCCTGGCCTGGCCCTGCAGACTTTTTCCTGAGCTGTAGTAAGGAAAATGGTAAAAATGACCAGAATACCTGGAAGACAGAATGGATCCATAAGAATGAGCATCTAAAATTCTATTACTAAAATCGTTTTAACTACAAAGAATTGCCTTGTGCTCCACTCTGTGGTTGATGGTTAATTTAGGTTCCACATTGGTCTTTAGTTAACTCATAACTATGATTTCCAGTTTCTTAAATACTTGTAACAAAACTTATATGAGTAAGATATCAGTTACCCTTATATTTTATCCAGTCTGCATTCTTTAAAGCATATGTTTTAGCAGTTAAATATTATGTAGTCAAAAGTGTTGTAATTGCTCATTGATTCCCAACTACGGACAATTTTGCTCTACTTGGTATATCTGGCAATGTCTGGAGACATTTTCGGTCTTTACATATCTGGGATCTAGTGTGTAGAGATTAGAGATGGCCCCAAATGTCAATAGTGACAAGGCCGAGAAGCCCTACTTTTTAAGGTCATTGTTCCCTAGCTTGGGGGATAGGGAAATCCAATTCTACATTTCCTGCTACTTAACTGTGTAATATTCCATAGACAATAAGTCAGTCCTCTGTAAACCCAGAGGAATCATCATCTGAGAATAAGCTGTTGCATTAGGTTAAATACAATGCAACAAATATAAGTGCCTATTGTGTGGTCGTCACTATGCAAAGCTGAAACATAGAAACATTCCTTCCCCTTTAGAAGTGATCTATGACAGCTATAATCAGCTGTAGCCATGATAATCCTATATAGCAAGCCACATCAAATTTTCTGACTTAAATTATCATCATCCTAACTCATAAATTTGCAGATTGACTGGGGTTCAGCTGATCTAGCCTTGACATGTCTGTGTTCTAGGTAGGATCCGCTTCTAATGCTTAATGTGATTTTCATCCTTCTTGGGCCACTGGGTAACCCAAGGGGGGATCCGCTCATGGTGAGGGCAGAAAGTGCAAATGGGTGGGTAGAAACATTCAATAACCATTAATGCCTGAGCTCAAAACTGCGTCACTGTCCCTTTTACCTATATTCTTTTGGTCAAAGCATGCCATGTGGTTAAGACTAGAATCAAAGAGGTGGATTCTGCCTCTAGGGGGAAAAATGAAAAATCATGTCAAGGGACATGAACATAGGAAAGGTGAGAATAAAGAACAATAATGCTTCCTATGTCTACCTTCCAATTCCAATATGTAATAGTTCTAAGACTATATTCTTGCCTTTGCATGTTTTGAGATATTCTTTTAAGTTGAATTCAATGGTGCTGCTTCATTGAAAGTTCTTAAGAAATCCAGTTTGGCTTCCAAGATCCACTTAAACTTCCTTCACTACTGTTTCCATCACTTGGGTGACCTAGACAGTTGGATATCTCCAACTTTGTTTAGCTTGATGTATTTCTTCCACCATAGACACTTGCTACAGAAAGGGGTAGAACTTGATTGCTGCAGAAGATAATTTATGATACTCTGGCAGTGGAAGAAAATGAAACAGATGGCCGGCGTCATCGATGCCTTACAGTGTGTCAGCTGAGTGATATGTCAGAAGTTCTTTCTCCTCAGTGGGTAATGGCTTCCTTCCAGCTACTGCTCCTAGAATTTGGGCACTAGCAAACATTGTATATTGTAAATGATTCTTTAAAGTACTTTGAAAAACCCGCTAATAATATGATTAGGGACTGGATGCCTTACAAGCTTTATCTACTTGCCTAATTGACAACCCTAAAAATAGGTACTCAGATGTAATTTTAAAATATGCATGGGTGTAAATGTGTGTGTTTATAAATGCATGGAATATCTGTAGAAGAGAACTCATGAATTAGGTAACAGGCATTGTACCAGGGAGAAGCATTTTGTGGCTATCAGTGGAGGGAAGAATAATGTGTATCACTGGATACTCTTGTACCACATATATTTTGTATCATGAGTATATAATATGTATTCAAAATATTTTAATAAAAGGAAGGATGGCACTAGCATTCACATTTTACTATTGAGGGAGCTTACCTACTCAGAGCCTCTAAGCCATATTCCTAGAAAAATGGCAGGACTGAGATTTGAATGCAGGTCTCTGGAATGTTAAAAACTTTTAGGAAAACTTACTGCAAAATTATGTCTCAGAGTTTTCTGTAATAACTGTTACAGAAGTAAATAACTGTTAATTAATTGGCCTTACTGTTCAGGAGACAGTCATGTATTTTCATCAATAATGTCTCCATTAGCTTGGTCATTAAGTTTCTGCATGCCAGGGATTCTATTTGATGGGCTCTATGAAGCCCATTAAGCAGGCCAGCTTATCATTATCTCTAGTCTGAGCATAGATTTATCAAAGCATAAGAGTGACCACAGTATATGAAGTCATCTACTAAGAGAAGCTGAGAAGTCTAGTTTGCCAGCTCTTTCGTTTTTATCCTCTTTGCCTATTAAACAACTAGTAATAACATTGTTCATCAATATTGATCACTTGTGTGTTTTAGTAATAATAATTTCCTGAAAAAACTGTTCTAAGCCCAGTCAATGTCTGGAGGCTCTATTTTTTCTGACAGTAGAAAATGAGCATCCAGGAACTCAAAAGTAAAATATTAAAGGAGAAAGTTATCCAGAGTTTGTGAACTGATTTTGCACCAAATATCTGTGTAATCCAGTTTTCCCAGGAGCACAATAGGAGATGAGAAATGATTGAGGAGTAAATTAAGCCTTAGAAATGGATGCTATTTATTCTCATGCAAATACTTTCACTGCTTTGGAGCAGGCATTTATAAAGTCAGTTATCCTTCCCAATAGTGGCTGATTGGTTTTTAAGAGGAAACTCTATCAACACTTGAAGCTGTTCTTTGGCCCTTTGTAGGTTTGGGGCGTTTTGTTGTCATTATTTTTTATTTTAATACATCTATATGGAGAAGAGAGAACATGATACCATGGTAAAAATCCATCATCTGAGAATTCGGCTACTGGGACTTGAGTCCTCTGTCTTCACCCAAGCTGAAGTGTGACCCTAATTAAGTGTATCTCCCCTCTTTGGTCCTCAGTTTCCTAGGTCTAAGAGGAGTCAGACCATATGCTCTCTAAGGTCTCTGATTCCATGTGTGATAATGTTACGAATTTTTTTTTTCCAGAACTCAGAAAGCAAAGAGCCTCAGTTTCTCACCTGAGGCAGTCTAAATAAAATCATCAAATGGTTCAAGTTTTCTTTGGTGGGATTTTATTTCCCTGCTCTGTGTGTATCATTCCTTTACCTGCCTCCTCCTAGGTATCTATGACAAAGTTCTTTATATCAGCATGCTACCAGCTAGGGCAGTAGTGTGCAGGGACAAGAACAACAGATTTGGAGTCAGTCAGGAGCTGGTTTTATTTCCTGCTCTTTCATGAGCTGTATGATCTTAAAAGAGTCACTCAACTTCATCAGCAGGATGACAGGGATGACCTAGATAATCTCTATCATTTCTTCTAAACTCTAAAATAACTATTCTAAGCCCTACTAAAGTGTCTGTGTACAATGTTGCTTTCTTCAAGCCCCTTACCCAAAGTAGGTAATTTTACAGAGTGCATTTTTTTCTCTTGATTTCTATTTATATCAAATGATAAAGAAAGGAAACCCACCCCCACAGTTCCATCACCTTGACATGTTAACTGTTTTCATTATCTCATTTGAACTTCTAGTTCTTGTCTATATGCATGGATTCAGGTTTTGGTTGGGCTAGGAATTTGATTCATCATAATATGTTGTGGAAAAATAAATTTTTGTTTAAGACTTCCTAACTAGTGTTGTCAAATCAGTGTATAGGCATCTAGTTTGTTGTAAGGACGACTTGTTTCTTAACAAGTTCTTCTCTGACTTTGCTACATATAAGGTCAGAGTAAAGATGTCTCATAGAAAAGAAGCTTTCATAATTTTTTGGTTGAAACCCCCAATAAGAAATACACAAATACACACAGCTGAAATATTTTACAAAATAATTATTATCTTTAATACATGCAATGCATTTTGATTTTTTAATTCTATTTCCTTAAACATACACATACACATGTACACACAGTTTGTGACCTACTAAACTGATTTCACAGCCCTCTAATGAGTCCTGACCTGCTATTTTTAAAAACAGTCACAGCCAATTTACCATTTAGTTAGAATGCCCTGGAGACCCCAAACCAGGTTAGCTCATAAATAAAATGTCCATTATGTAATATATACTGAGTTGAATATGGTACAGTGGAGAAGTTCTCAAATAGTAGCATTGCATCATCCTCATACATAGGTAGGTGGTGTCAAACCCCTGGAGAATCTTATTAGGGTTGTCATTCTGCTCTATGGTATGTTTTCCTATAGTTTCTTATTAAAAGAGTTTTGTATCATGTAACAACAAGTAACCTTGCCATCCTGGAATAGCTCCATTGCTTAAGTGGCTCAAGGCACTCTGGGCACACTACCCCATGTCCTTCTGCTATGACAACTCCAGGAGGAAACACAGGTAGTCTTGGCCCCAAAGAGAAAAGGGCTGAAGCTCTGACAAACTAGCCGGAAGTGTTGGGAAAGTCATTTAACCTCTTTGGGAGTTAGTACCAGATGATAAAACAAAGCGATGGGGATAAGGTCTTTAATGAAGCCCTTGGATATGCATGCCTGTCCACCTGAAGCTTTCAATCAGCTTCTAGAAGTCAGTCATCTCTGAAGATTTCTTTTAAGCCAGAATCCTTGCCATGTTGGTACGTAGGAATTATTTCCATGCCTTTCAGGTTGAGTTTTCAAAAATAAAAGAAATATCTTAGGACTAATTGATATTTCCACAAATGAATCAGAGCATTGAGGATATGTATACTGATTCCCAAACTGTAGAAGCACAGTGATTTCTGGAAAGCAGTTCAGAAGATTTGGGACTGAAAATAGTGTATTAACTCCTAGATTTTTCTCAGCATTTTCCGGATACCCTAAGTAATTATCTATCTTCTGTTGGAAGATACAACATTGATGTCCCGGGATTTGAGAATTATCTTATTTGAAAACTTAAGTTTTTGAAAAATATGCCCATTTCAGATCTTATTTTTAAATGCCAGAATGTTTTTCAGGACTTTCTCCCATTCTGTTGTAAGGGGAAAACCACAAAACACAAAGGAATTAGGCGTTCCAGTCATATGAGAAGCAAATCTACCAGTGTTAATCTACTAAGGTCATGCTACTACTTAACATGACTAATGATAAAGGCATATTTTCAATTAGCAACAAGTGCCAGAGCAGGCCTTAAACTCAGATCCTGCTGGCTCCACAGCTGACTGCCCGCACAACCATGGGGAAAGCAGAGAACTGCTCCAGGCTTCCTTTTCTCAAATGTAAAATGGGGATCACAACAAAATCCACCTGACAGGGCAATGCTGAGATTAAATAAGATGACACTTAGCACTTAGTATTTGACCTGCAAAATATTATAAGCAAATGTTAATTGTATTATTATGTAATTATAAGGAAGGGAACTAGTAGTTTTTAATGATAAAAGTAATGTATACTCTTCAAAAATTCAAAAGCATTAATAAAAATTTTAAATGTTAGAAGCTAGGTAAGCTATCTTCAGGAATTTTTTGCATGTAAGATATATGTACATATGCAATATATATGTAAACTTGCAAATAGATATGTGCGAGTATGTGTATATAGATGACAAAAACGTTCCACATCATTCTGCAACTATTTTCTTGCTTTAATTAAAAGATACATACATACATTCTTTTAGACCAAGACCACAAATGTATTCTGTAACAGTTCCCAGTATCCCATTTTACAAATATGTTGTATTTTCCAATCTCTGCTTGATGAATATACAGATTATTGTCATGTTTGCAATATAAATAAAATATTTCAGTAAGTAGTTTTAATCTATGTATCATTTATACTTGTATAAGTTATTCTATCAGATTGAACCATAGAAAAGGAATTCATGGATCCATGAATTATGCCCATATTTTAAAAAAATGTTAGCACATTCATCAAATTGCCTTCTAAAAATGTTTGTAGTTAATTATTAACAGTTAGGGGAGACCCTATTTTTCCATATACTCCCAAACAACAACCTTTAGACTACTTTCAATCAACTATTAATAAAATGAGTATTTTTATATGTAAATTTGCATCTATTGACAATGAAAAATAACACAATTAAAAATTGGGCAAAAGAGAATTCTGGAAAGATGGCAGAATAGGAAGCACTGGGCAATTGTCTCCCTTGTCCAGGCAATAATGGCAGTGGCAGAATCAGTCTGATGATTTAACTATTTTGGAATTCTGAAGTCTGTTGAAAGCTTGCAATTTCTAAAGGAAGGCTTGGGAAATCAAGTGTAGTTAATTTCAATTGATTTTAGCCCTTAGAACAGTAACAGTTATGCATCTCTCACTCCCATGACAGGCAGTTTGCACATATTTTTGGAGTAATTTGTACACAACTCATAAGAGACAGGGTGGACAAAGAAAAGCCTTATCTTCCAAATATCGGTGATCTGATTGTTGATTGTTGCTTTTAATCACAGAGGTGCAGACAGAGAGGTGGGAGACCATTGTTGTTGCAACCCCTCCTATGGTTGCAAACCCCTCCCTTCTATCTGAAGTGACTCACAGAGGATTTAAAAGACCAGCATCACATTTTTCCTCTCTTTATTTTTCTTTGTTCCCCATTTTGGGAGCTAGACATTAAATAGTAAGATAATAAGAAATAACTGCATATACAGGGAAGATTAGAAAGTGATCTTGCATGTCCTGGGAAAGGCATAGACTCAGAAAAGACCTGAGAAGACCTTGAGTTTACACCTTAGGCTGATGCTTGGCACAGAGACAGTCTGCAACAATAAAAAAATCAGTAAACAAAAACGAAAACAGCAACCCTAGGGAAAGGGGAGACTCTGATTTCCAGAGTTGCTATTATTAGATTCAAATTTTTTAGATTTGGATTCAAATGTCAAATCCATTTTTTAACAAAAAATTGTGAGTCATATTAAAAAACCAGAAAAGTGTGGCACACTGAAAACAAAAATCAACAGAAAAAGATGTGATGGAATATATACTAGACAAAAACTTTAAAAAAGCTGTCTTACAGATCCTCAGACAAATAAAGGAAGATGTGGAGAAAGTCAAGAAAATAGTTGATGAACAAGATGAAAATATTAATAGAGAGAACCTAAAAAGAAACCAAATTGAAGTTTTAGAGCTGAAAAGTATAATAACCAAAATAAAAAATTTATTGGAGGGATTCAAAGGCAGATTTTCAGACAAAATAAAGTATCAGCAGAATCAAAGATAGGATAATGGAAATCTTCAAGTCTGAAGAACAGAAAAAAAGATTGAAGAAAAGTGAACAGAGCTTAAGAGACATGTGGGACATGCATTGTGGGAGTCCTGGGAGAAGAGAAAGGAGTAGAGAGAATATCTAAAGAAATGATGGCTGAAAACATCCCAAATTTGATGAAAAACATGAATATAAACATCCTAGAAGCTTAATGAACTCCACATAAGATGAACTCAAGGAGACCCACAGAAATACAATACAATCAAACTTTCAAAAAACAAAGAGAATCTTGAAAGCCACAAGAGAGAATCAAGATTTCGCATACGGGAGATCCACAATAAGTGTAGCAGCAAATTTCTCATTAGAAACTTTGGACATCAGAAAATAGTGAGCTGATACATTCAAAGTGCTAAAAGAAAAAACCAACAACCAAGAATCCTATATCTAGCAAAACTGTCCTTCAGAAGTAAGGGAAAAATTAAGATATTCTCATATAAGCTAAAGCTGAGACAGTTGTTACCACTAGACTTGCCCTACAAGAAATTATCAAGGGAGAATTTCTTCAAGGTGAAGAAATCCCTTCAAATTCTCAAAGGAGAAATTCTTCAAGGTGAATTGAAAGAACATTAGGCAATAACTTGAGATTGTATAAAGAAGAAAAGATCTCAGTAAAGGCAAATACATAGGCTTATATTATTGTGCCATTTATGTGTAACTCCCTTTTGTTTTCTACATGATTTAGGAGACTGACCTGATGTAAATGACGAGTTGATGGGTGCTGACGAGTTGATGGGTGCAGCACAGCAACATGGCACAAGTATACATATGTAACAAACCTGCACGTTACGTACATGTACCCTAGAACTTAAAGTATAATAATAATAATAATAATAATAATTATGATATGTAAAAGCTAGTAATTTTGCTGTATAAGTTCACATTTTGTTTTCTACATGATTTAAGAAACTAGTGCATTAAAAGAATTATTGTTATATTTTAGAGCATATACATATATACAGGGACATAATTTTGTGACAACAAACAAATGGCTGGGGATAGAAATACAAAGGAGCAGAGTTTTTAATGCTATGAAGTCAAGCTGGTTATAAATTCAAAGTAGTGTTAAAACTTTAGAATTTTAAATGTAATGTCCATATTTTCCACAAAAATAGCTACAAAATATGCACAAAAGGAAATGAAATCAAAACACCTCACTACAATCAACTAAAAAGAAGACAGTAATGTGGGAAATGAGGGACAAAAAAGCTAAGGGCATATAGAAAACAAATACAATCACAGGTAAGCCCTTATCAGTAATTACTTTAAATGTAAATGGACTAAAACTTCCAAACAAAAGACAGAGATTAAAAGACTGAATTAAAACATACAATACAACTACATGATGTCTGCAAGAGATGGACTTTAGATCCAAAGACACAAATAAGTTGAAAGTAAAAGGATGAAAAAAATACTCCATGCAAATAGTAATCAAAAGGAGCAGGGGTAACTCTATTAATACCAAACAAAATGTAAAAAGATGAGACAAAGAACATTATGTATTATTAAAAGTTTCAATACAGCAAGAAGCTATGGCAATTATAAATATTTGCCCACATAATGACAGATCATCTAAATTTATGAAGTAAAGACTGACAAAACAGAAGGGTAATATAGATAATTCTACAGTAATAGTTGGAAACTTTAATGCTATACTTTCAATAATGGATAGAAAAGCCATAGAGAAGATGAGTAAGGAAAGAGAATACTTAAACAGGACAATAAACCACCTAGATCTAAGAGACCTATAAACAACACTCTGCCCAACAACAACATACACACTCTTCTCAAGTGCACATGGGACATTTTCCAGGATAGATAATGTATTAGGCCAATGTATTAACAAATTAAGTCTCAAAGATTTTAAAATATATGAAAGTATGTCCTCTGAGTACAACAGGATGAGGTCAGAAATCAATAACAAAAGTGAAACTGAAAAATTCACAAATATACAGAAATTAAAGAGTTAAACAACAACTGGATCAAAGAAGAAATCACAAGGAAAATTAGCAAATACTTAGAGTGAAAAATTCTTAGCAAATTAGGATTAAAGGGGAACTTCCTTAATTGATTAAGAACATCTACAAAAACCCACATTTCATATCACACTTAGTAGTGAGAAACTAGATGCCTTCCCAGTAAGATCCGAGAACAAGACAAGAATGTCCCTTTCCACCACTCCTATTCAACATCATATTGAAGGTCCTGGCTAATACAACAAAACAAGAAAATGGAATAAAATATATAAAGATTGAAAAGGAAGGAATGTAACTGTTTTTGTTTGCAGGTGACTTGATTGTTTATATAGAATGAATCAATCAGAAAACTCCTGGAATGAAAAAGTGACTATAGCAAGGTTTCAGGAAACAAGGTTAATAAATATCAATTGCTTCCTTATATGCCAGCGTGAAGCAATTGGGATTTGAAATTAAAAGCACAACACCATTTACACTAGTGCCAAAATAAATTTATATATAAATCTAACAAAATATGTACAAGATTTGTATGAGGAAAACTAAAAGAAAACTCTGAAAGACATCAGAAAAGAACTAAATAGATAGTCTATGTTCATGGATAGAAAATATTAAGATGTCAGTTTTTCCCAACTTGATCTATAGATTCAACATAATCCCAATAAGAATCTTAGCAAGTTATTTTATGGATACTGACAAAATGATTTTAAAGTTTATATGCAGAGGAAAAAGACTCAGAATACTCAACACAAAATTGAGGAACAATAAAAATTAGAGAGCTGATACTATCTGACTTCAAAATTTACTGTAAAATATAGTAATCAAGACAATATGGTATTGGGGAAAGAATAGACATATAGATTAATGGAATAAAAGCATAGAAATATAGTTTGGATCATTGACAAAAGATAAAAGGTAATTTAAAAAGAAAGGGTAGATTTCTCAACAAATGGTCCTGGAACAACTGGATATCCACTTGCAAATAAAGATGTATGAACATTCATATACCAGTCTTTAGACATATGTTTTCATTTGTCTTGGATAAATACCTATGTATATTTCCTGGGTCATATTGTAGGTGTATGTCAACTTCCCAACAAACTGCCAAACTAACCACCATGGTTTAATTTCAAAATAATTGTGCTAAGTGAAAGGAACCAGAGAAAATAATGCATATATTATGATTTCGCTTATAGAAATTTTTGACAATCCAAACTGACCCATAATGGCAGAAGACAGATCAGTATTTGAGAAAGGAGAAAGATTACAAAGAGGCACAAAATCTGGGGGTATGTTTGATATGTTCATTGTCTTGATTGTGGCAATGGTTTGATAGGTGTAGAAAATATACATATATACACATATCAAATTGCACACTTCAAATATGTACAATTTACTGTATGTCAAATATATCTCAAAGTTGTTTCAGCATAATAAAACACTGCTTTCAAATTAGCAATACAAGTTATTAAACATCTAAGAGCAAATGTAACAATAAATATCTAAAAGCAAATGTAACAATAAATAAATACCTAAGAGCAAATGTAATAGTAAATAAATATCTAAGAGCAAATGTAACAATAAATGTGCAATGCCAAAATTACAAAGTTTTTTTGAAGGACATGGAAAGATCTGAATTAATTGAAAAAGAATTAGCACAATAGCATATCTTTTCATATATAGATTCAGCATTTTTGAATTTAAATTCTTCTTTCAATTAATATATTAATCCAAAGAATCAATCAAATTTTTCTTTTTTTCCATGGTGTTGGAGAAATTGACAAATTGATTTTAAACTTCATCTGGAAAAGCAAATTTGAAACTCTATCCAAGAAATTTTTGTAAGAGAAAAATAATGATGAGGGGGTTGCCTTCTCTCAAAACATATTTTCACTCTGCAGTAAT
Organism: Chlorocebus sabaeus; assembly: GCF_047675955.1. Classification (NCBI taxonomy): domain Eukaryota; kingdom Metazoa; phylum Chordata; class Mammalia; order Primates; family Cercopithecidae; genus Chlorocebus; species Chlorocebus sabaeus. The sequence goes on from NC_132925.1 coordinate 61,024,553, forward strand.
CAAAACAGTGTGATACAGAAATAGAAATTGAAGAAAGATCCATAGAAACATGAGAATTCAGCATGCCAAATTTAAGTTGACTTTTAAAATAAATAGCTTTCTATTTGGAGTGCTTAGCTATAGAGTATGGAAATGGTAGTTTTTGAGTTTAAGAGACTTTAGTTTTCAGTTTACAACTTTCAGTACTTTTTAAAATAATAAATATGGATTACTTTAAAAATATACATAAATACAAAGTAAAAAAGACCAAATTCAAGCTAAGCCACCGGATTAATTATTGTTATTTTAAGGATTGCTAATGAAGGAAATGCTACAATTTTCCCATGAGACCCTTTTCAGGTTTCCAAAATGTGTTATAAAAGGAGATCAATCCTTTCAGACAAAGAGAAATATAGTCTACTGTAAGTTCTAATACCCATTTGTTTTAGGTTAAAAAAATGTGTTCTAGAGATCTTTATTTATCTTCTAACATTGAGTTTCCAGATTGTGGATAAGTCTTTAAAATATAGGTAAAGGCTGAAACAACATTGATTTCTAACTAAGCACCAGAAAAGAAGTCTATAAATAGAATTTTTCATGGCTGCGAGGTTTTATATTTAAAAAAACCTTCATAACTATGGATGATAACATGCAGAAAAAATTTCATTAGCCAATTATAATTACATTGGTCATCATACCAAATAAAATGTCTTACATCACATCATATATATATACATAAATACATATGTGCATATATGCATACATATTAGCAGATATTAAAAAGAGTGCTGTGGATCTATATACATTACCATGGGAGGACTTTTGAGGTATAATATTGGGTGACAGAAATAAATAACAGAATTGTAAGTATAATGTGATCCAATTTATTAAAGAGGAAATCATATATGCACACGTGTGTGTAGTATTGTAATTAAATGTATTTAAACATATAAAAATACTTTAGAAGATGCATTCAGAATTCCTCTGAAGAGAGTAACCAGAACCTTTTCTCTCTTTGGTGGAATTATTTGAAGTTTTTACAACAAATGTACTTTACTTTTGTAACTTAAAACTTTGAATCAAAAATTTAATGGGGGAAGTGGATGCTTCTTAATAGATGTTGGAATAAATTGACTTGCCTTTAGAAAAGTAGATTTGATTAATACTTCATACCATATAGAAAAATAAATTCCTCTGGAATAATATTTACTGAATATTTAATTCTGTGACAGGGACTATGCTAGGATTTTTCTACATATTCATTTAATTCTCACGACCAAGAGAACGTGCAGTATAGTGCATTCCATTTTTTTTTTTTTTTTATACTTTAAGTTCTAGGGTACATGTGCATAACGTGCAGGTTTGTTACATATGTATACTTGTTCCATGTTGCTGTGCTGGGAGTTATACCTGATGTAAATGACGAGTTGATGGGTGCTGACGAGTTGATGGGTGAATTCCATTTATAAGAAGAGCTGGGATTTTACATACGGAAGAGTTGGCATTTTAATGCACATGCTCCTTTCTGTTCCTCCCTTTCTACTTCAGTGTTGGCTGCAATTTCTAAGGATGTCAGAAAAGTATAAAGTAGTTTCAGATAAAATATAAAGCATCCTGTTGGTTTTTGTTTTAATTGACCCAGGAAAAATTCTTAAACTTCCTTAGAAAAGATAAGAAAAAAAAAAAATCAAACTTATACTCTATATCCTCATATTGTCATTTCACTGCTGGAGTGCAGTGTATTTCAAATAGTATGGGATTCACTGATAGAAGGATTCTGATTACCATAATCTCTAAGTGGGAGATCTAAATTTGACTCTGACATTGAAGCCTTCAATCATGATGTTATGACATGAAATCAGAATGCAGTGTCATGCAGTGTTCTGTAAATAATCCTGTAATTATATCTTCTAGGCTTTTCTAAACTACAACTGTTTTCCCATGTGGCAACTTGTACTAGCTGGCATACTCAATTTATTTCTCTTTTATTATAAAAGTACTATGTGCCCATTGTTAAGTCTTTTCTTTCACATGTATGGTTAATATCCACTTCCAAAGTATAGAAACTTTTTAATGTCTATCCTCTTAGTTAAAAATCTAGGATGGCAAGGATTATGTCTATTTGTTTATCACTATATCCACAACTCGGCTTATAGTAGTTTTTCTTTTTTTTTCTTTTTTTTCTTTTTTTCTTTTTTTTTTTTTTTTTTTGAGACAGTCTCGCTCTGTCACCCAGGCTGGAGTACAGTGGTGTGATCTCCTCTCACTGCAAGCTCTGCCTCCTGGGTTCACGCCATTCTCCTGCCTCAGCCTCCTGAGTAGCTGGGACTACAGACACCCGCCACCATGCCTGGCAAATTTTTTATATTTTTTGGTAGAGACGGGGTTTCACTGTGTTAGCCAGGATGGTCTGGATCTCCTGACTTTGTGATCCGCCCGCCTCAGCCTCCCAAAGTGCTGGGATTACAGGTGTGAGCCACCGTGCTCAGCCAGTAGTTTTCCAATAAATATTTAAGTGACACTTTTTTTTTGCTTTGTTTCCTATTCTAGAAATATACCAGTTGTAACATAGTCAATAAGAAATAATTTAATCACATTTATTGTATTATCTTCATTATCTCTGAATATTTAGCCCTCATGTGAAACAGTTAATACCAAGAAACTAATCCACTTTCTCTGTTTTGCCTTGTGTTGCATTGTTAATACTTTCCCTGTCAGTTTTAAGAAATGTATATTCATTCAAGAGATTAGAAAGGTGTCAGGGAAACAGAACTGTGAAACAGAAGATGTGATTATCTCTATACCCTGCCAACCAGCCACGTGACCTTGATGATAACTTCCATGAGGGTAGGTTCTCAATTTTCTTCACGATCTACTCAATATTTGCCCAGCACACAGTAGTAAACTGGCAATTGTTCAATCGTGTATTGGTCTTAAAAAGAAAACTAAAAGCCAATCGTACCTCATATTTTTAACCTAAAAGTTGGCGTAGTTCTTAATGCCATACTCAAATCATGTAGATATAATGGTCATTGAGGTAATTAATGAGTAAAAAGCCTCTGAAAGGGGATGAAGTTTGTAAGAACCAATCTAAGCAGGCTTGAGAACTTTCTAACTCCCTGTAGCCCATAGCCAAAGCAGCAGGCATTTCTATAGGGCATTAGAGCTGTGCCCCAGAATGTGAAAGAATCTCACTGTGGGTACCACATCTTGCCTTCCATTTTGAGCCACCTAAACTCAGATTTTGTGAGCCAGCTTCTTTCATGAAATCTGTATCACCTTGCCTTGGGTTTTTAGATTAACTACACTTGCCCAGTTCTCCTTATCAGTTTAATTTCCATTCCTCTCTCCATTCCCACCCTGTTCAACTAATTTTCTCTGACAGCACCCTGTCTCTCGCTGACTTTCTCAGCCTGTCCTTGCTTACACCTGCACCCAGGCCAGGGTCCTGACTCTCACACAATATAATAAATTATTAAACTCGGTCCTTCACCAAACCTCTGGGCTGCCATGCTTCAAATCTATGTCAGTGAGAAGACGTTCCACGGAGGACAATATAAAGAATAGCATTAATTCTGCTGGACCTCCCTTTTGGTACTGGAGCCAGCAGTACCTGGCTATTCAGCCAACACAAGTGGCAGCTCACAGGGTGCTGTGGTGTTTATGCTGATCAAAAACATCTGATGGACCTGGAGCTTGAGCATCCATCCACTCCAGGGGTAGGACTCAAAATATTTACTTACCTCTGAATGCTTTCTGGACTCTACTTTTTCTGGCATGGTTACATCTTTGCCTCTAAAGAAATCATGCAGGGTTTGAAATAAGGAGATGTTGAAAATTTTACCTTTCACTTTAGTCAAGTGCCTTCATTTAATTTTAAGGTTAAAAGATTAAGTTATTATTCTTTGTTGGGCAGCAACTTTATTAAAATCTTTACTAAACATTTTAGTATGGATTCCGATTCTGTGTGCCACAGCAACTTAAAAGCATTCCCTAAAGTGTTTTGCCTTTTTTAAATGAATGCCTTGTCTGAGCCTTCATTTTATCATCTGTGAAATGAGGATATAGATGGCAGCTGACATTTACAGAGGGTTTGCTATGCCCCATCCTTGCTCAGCAATTTACAACAAAAGTAGCTCTAGCCAAATGAGAAGGTCCTTCCCCAGGAGGTCATTACTGTCCCCATGGCTCTGAAGGGACAGGGAGGACACCAGTTGAGGTTCAGGATTCTGCTTACCTACTTAACAATATGTCAAGTCTCTTGATATGTAGAGCAAACATAGATAGTCTTTGAGTAGCAAAGGTTGACTTTGAGAGAAACAAGGGCAATAGAAGAGTTAGAGAGAGCAGTGGTTATTTTCCATTTAATACTGTGTTGGGGAACTTATTCTCCTCCTGCATCTTTGTTCCAAAGTAGGTTGCCAGTCTTCCATGTCCTCCAAACACACATCTTGGTGCAAGAGTAAACATTTTAAGGGAACTAAAATACACAGCTATTTTCCTGTAGCACACTATGGATGGGGTGAAAGCATAGGACTCTCACATTAATTAGACTTATTCGGTTTGATCTGAACCAGAAGCTACAACTGACCATTTGTTGCCTTTTTTCTTCTCGAACACATATGAGCCTTTATTTTTTATTAAAGATGGAAATCTCTCCTGGAAGTAAATCAAATGCAGTATTAACCTTGTCATCCTGGACTTTGTAGGTTTTCTCAAGGCTTTGAAGTAAAGATGCAAGTCAACACACTGACTATAGTCAGATCTACCCCAGAAAGCTATTTCCTGGAGAAAGTCACATCATACATACCGGCAAGAGAATGATGGTCACACAACACACACAGTAATGTCAAGGAATAAAAAATTCTCATACTGCTGTTATTGTTTTGTGTTTAATCATCATTCAGAATGACATACATTGTTTTATGAACAGCCCTTCAATAATAATATTTATTATGAATGGTTCATTACAATTATTTCTGGTCCATAATATCTAGCTCTCTACAAAGGTATTAGAGTGAGGTGAATAGTGTCTCCCCCAAAATTCATGTCCATCCAGAACTTCAGAATGTGACCTGATTTGGAAATAGAGTTTTTGCAAATAAAACTTGTTAATTGAAGATAACATCAAACTGGATTAGGGCAGGCCTTAAATCCAATGACTGGTAAATATATAAAAAGAGGGAGAGGACACACAGAGATACACATGGAAAGGAATCCAGAGATTGGAGGGATGCAACAGGTCAAGGAATGCCACATATTGCTGGGAGCCACCAGAAGCTAGGAAGAGAAAAGGATGAATGCTTCTCTACAGCCTTCAGTAGGAGCATGGCCCTGCCAACACCTTGATTTCAGACTTTTAAACTCCAGAAACTGGGACAATGAATTTAGATGTTAATGGTAACTTTTTATGGCAGCTCTAGAAAGCTAATATAGGTGTCGTGTCTCCCTTAATCGGATTTGAGTTTGAACCTGGTTCCCTCAATTATAAACTAGAGTCCTTGAGCAGGTCACACTTCCTCTCAAAATTTACAGCCTCATCTATAAAACTGAGATAATGATACTGACCTCAGGTTGCTGTAAATATTAAGTGAAATGATACATGAAAAGCTCTTAGTAAAATGCTAGGCATGAAAGCAGTGCTGAATACAGCAATAGTAGCTTCAGCAGTTGCTATTATTGTTCAGTGTGACAATAATGCCAGTGCAAAAAGACTAGATATTATAATCATCTTGTAGAATGAAAGTGAGTCTTATACCTCCCCTATAGACTTAAAATCTTTTACCTGAGTGATATGAAAAACAAAAAATAAAAGCAGGTCTTTGTTATCCTAACATGTTGGTAATCTGAACCCCTTGCCATATCCATCTCAAACTCTGAATTCACTTGCTTTCTGGTCCCTACTGTATATACTTGATATTCATTCTTGTTCTTATGATCTTCATTAGTCTCTGACCTTCAGCACAATTTCTATAGCTTTGACCTTTAGCTTCCCAATTTTACTATAATGAGATGCTGACTTTGGTATTCCCATTTCCTAATGTGTTGCTCTCTATAGCTGCATATCAACAGCAGGTGGTAGAGAAAAATCCAGAAGGGCAATTAGAGCATGATTATCTGAGGGCTTAGGCAATAGAAAATTAGGTAACAGCTCAAGGAGGCAGCAGCTATGGAGACAGGCTACAGGGAAAGTGATTGTAGGTTTGTGTTTTGGTCATCTGTTACTAGTAGACAGTTGCTTTAAAGTGTTCCTGATCCCCTGGGTTTTAGATAAACCTAAGACCAAGTGGAAAGAAAAATGGATAAATATATGTGATATGAATGATATGTTTAGATGTCACTTTAAAATATAATGTAATTTGTAGAATCTTAGTGCTTCACTGGACTCTAGAAAATCACATAGCCCAGAAATTCTTTAATCAAAGTTTAGAATATTTTCTATACTACAATGTCTCCTACATACACACACAAAATTAAACATACAGTTTTTCATAGACTGCCTGAACTTGGGAACTAGACATCACATAAAGAACCCCTGACTAGACCTAAATCTTGGTGTGTTTAAATGAGGTAACGTAAGTCTAGGCAGGATGCATAATCTGTCCAGGATAGTATGAAGTTTAAGTGACAATGCCAAGACCAGAACCTGAAATTCCTAAATGCTGGCTCTGCAGGATATTGGTAGAAAAAGAAAAAAAAAATGATCTTGATTTTAGTCAGATTAACCTGAATGAGCCAGAGAAGCAATTTTGGGTGATAAGGGGAGGAAGTTTAAGTCTTTGGCTCTTAAATGGGCAGTGATGCAGTAAAAAGTTGACTGGGCAGATCTTAAAGGAATGCTTATAGTTTTTGTAGACCAGTGGAGATCACCAGTTAGTGCATCCAAGAATACTTAAAATTGAATGACTCCATTTGAATTCCTGTGCAATCTGAAGCATAAGAATTTCGTTTGTTGAGAGAAAGGTGTATTTTGAAAAAAAAAAAAAAAAATGGTTCCTCATTTCGATTTTCTCATTAGCTTCCTGAGTATCTTTAAGCAAATCATCTAACCAAGTCATCTATGAAATAAAAGAGGTTTTACTGGGGGAAGCTTAAGGCACCTCCTAGCTTGAAAACGTAATGACCCAATGATTTGTTTACTGCGACTTAAAGAGATCTGAAGCTTTGCTTGTATTTGTTTGCTGATGCATATGAGAAATGTTCAGTCCAGGAGACACTGGTTTCTGCAGTAAATGTAATGTCAACCGGGCTGCATTTCTCCCATTACTGGAGTTTGCTTCTCAGAACTGTGAGTGATGTCACATGGCTGTTCGTCTATGCACAGCAAGACACTTCCAACAGTTTCATCTTGGGAGTGTGATACTCAGTGTCCTACAAGGACCTGTAAAAGAAGGATTCCTGAAATATTGTATCATCAATGGTTCAATATTTACCTAGTAAAATTGAAAAAGAGCATCAAGATGATCTATAGTCACTTTGCTCCAAGGTACAAATGTCATATTGGAATAAAATCCATTACTGTAATAAATTTTATCAGTTTCCCATGGGGGGAAGCTCTGTTAGGTGAGTGTGGACCCAGATAGTGGCTCCTACAGGAAGCCAAAGGGGAGTTGTTGGCTCATCATTTGATATTAATGAGGCATCTGCTTCATAAGATACTATGCAGAAAGGAAATATATTGCATGAATTCTCCCACTATGAGCTTTCTCTATGATGGCCTAGCAGCACAGACTTAGTACAGCCCTAAAAGCAATGGCATAAAAGAGGAATTTGTCATATTTGTTTTCATATAAATATATTTGGGAGTAGCTCCCAATACAGTTTTTCTGTACATGAAGGAGTGATGAAAAGAGGTGTTTTATTTTAAATTGAAGACAGCATGGGACAGGATTTTCCATTTCAGTGTGCAAGATCTACATTAGATCTTGTACTTATTTTATTATACCTTTTACCTATTTAATTATAAAGTTCATTATTGCAGAACATCTGCAGAACTATGTTCTTTGGAGCTTTTTACATATTATACTGATCCATAAAACTGGGATTGGTGGAACAATGGTATTGACATTATAACAAATCAGGTGATGAAAAAACATGGCTTACAAACATGGCTATGTGAAGCTTATGATTCAGTATTTGCAATAGAAAGGTTTTTTGCTTGTTTATTTTTAAAATTGTCTGACCATGCCTAAATTAATTGAAGCACAGGGACACTGAAAGGTGAAAACTATATCTGAGAATTATTTGCCATTATATTAAATATATATATGTATGTTTTTATATATATATCATCTATATCAGATATATATATGTATGCTTATATACCTGATATAATGGTATGTATACATGGTAACATGAAGACAATTGAAAGTTGACTATATTCTGATCTTTCTTTTTGCTGCTTCAATGTAGATTAGGTCTATGAGTTACCAACCCAGGGGAGACTGGAAGTGGATTCCAGTCTGGATTTTGTTTCCATGGCAACTCATCAGCAACCATAGCTTGTTCTACTTCTTTTTCTGGCTGTTTAACTGACTTAGGTATTTATCTTAGTGTAGCGAAAAAGACTTGACTATTTGTAGGAGTTACGCCAAGTGCAGAGAATCTGAGGAGTAAGAAAAGGTTGATTTCCAAAGGGAAGCAGTTATTAGAAATAAGGTTTTTTTAAATGCTGATCTTGCTAATACTGATAGATTTAGAAAAACCCAGGTGTGATTAGATTGTCATTTAGCCAGAGAATGCAAGAATATCTGCGTCTCATCTACTGCTGATCAGTAGTCTTCACAAGGTCCCTGAAAGACAGGGAGGCACTGAAGGCCCTCCAGCCAGCTAAGAGTTCCTATCAGAGTTTAGTTCCCAAACTAATGCAAGGGGCTGAAAAGCAGCACCATATGGGGGACCTATTACTTCCTAAGCAGCATCAGAATTAACAATGGGAAAGGACTTCACAGTCTATATCACAGCCCTGGCCCAGAGACCATGCGTCGGACCTTAGCACTCTACTGAGAGAGACCGTGAGGTAATCACTCTCCTAGTAACTTGTCCAGACAGACAAAGAAAGCGAGAAGGCGTGGCTCCAAGACTTGGTGGTGAGTTGCAGGGTAGGAAAGAGGATCTCCATGAGAGACGACTTGGCCTTAGGCTGGTTCATCATTCTAGAAGAAAGGACAGAAATAAAAGAAAAGCTTGCCATACACAACTTGCTAAGGTTTTGATCTCTCATGACTCCTCCCACCAGTGAAAAGACACTGTCTGAACCCAAGAATCTGAAGCATGAGTGGGGAGAAAAAAGCAACCTGGATACCTTCCTCTAGAAGCAAATGAGAATAAACAGTCAATTCCCATTTTCTTCTTTCCAACTTGCCATTATAACTTCCCATTGGCAACTTAGCCATCCTGAGGAGGAGTCCACTGACTCGGAGACACCCTGAATGTTGAATCCCAACAGGACATTGGAAATCATCAGGCCTCCTATGCGTTTATGCCCCAGTGGTAACTTGCGTAATGTCACAGGGTAGTGGCAAAACCAGGACCGGGACTCCGGTGCCCATCCCTGGGGCCTGTTGCCCACACATGGCTGTCCTCACTCTACTTCTGTGGTTTCGTGGGCTCTTTCTTGGCACACTTTCCCCCTCATGTTCACTTGTTTGTTTTAATGTGGTTGTTTTCTGGGTTCTGAGGGTAGCTTGGCTAAAATGTTGTTATTTGTTTAACACCCCAGATTCTGTTCAAAGTAGGACTTCGGTGTTGTTATTGTAGTTTAATTCATTCTTTATTTTAAGTGTATGGGGTAAATAAAAATCAGAATTAATGGCCCAAGGAACCCTGTTTAATACGTATTTATACAATAAGATGATAGCACCTTATTGCTGTGAAGAGGCAAAGAATGTCATTAAACCTATGCCATCTTTGAGGATAACTCTCTACTGATCTCTCATTTGGCAAATCAAGTGTTTGCACTGAGAAAACCTTCCTGGTGCCACTTACAGAGCTCTCATCTTTCCTCTGTGTTCTCACAGTACTGGGCTCAAAAGCAATTAGACCATTTGCCACCTTGTTGTAATCCTCTGCTTCTATGTCAACCGGCCATGCCTTTCCCTGGAATGCTTTCCCACTCTAGTGGGGACAAAACAGATCCTCTTAACAGTGCAGTGCAAGACTCTCAGCCTAGCTTTGCTCACCTCCCTGGCTTCATCTAGTGCCACTGCCTTTCCCACAGCACACTGGCCCCACTGGCCTGTCATTTCTCTCATGACCCTTTTTCTTTTTGTAGCACTTACGTTAATTTATTTTACATTGATTTCTGTGACTATTTATTGATGCTGAAGGAGAGATAGGGTAATTCTTGAAACATGATTCCCAGCCAGTTGGGTCAGGATGTTCCCTTGATGGCAAGAGCAGAGATGGAAGAGGAGGTGTGTGCAGAGGTGCAGACGGGAGCCTGAGAGAATCCTGTCTGATGGCTTCTTTTGTCTCTGTGATTTGCAAGCCTTAGAGAGGGCCATGGGGAGTGGGAAACATGATAGAACTATCTACCTATGTGTGCCTCAGCTTCTTTATTCAAATAAGGATAATGAGAGGATTTCATTCATAGGATTCTGTGAGGATGAAGTGAAGATTTTATCCGAAAGCTCTCAGGAAGGTGACTGGCACATGGGAAGCACTAAGAACACATTAGCAGTCGTGGATGTTAGTCCAAACTGCACCATTTTGTAAGCTCCCTGCTATTTTGCAGACCTTGGTCAAAGTGAAACATTTCATGGGGGTTTGGGCCGTAAGAAACATCCTGCCTAACCAACTAACCACAAGGCAGACAAAGGTCAAACTAAAGACAAAGGCCGAACTAAAGAAACATCCCTATCACATCCTGCTGGGCAAAGGTCCAAGGAACACCACTATCACATTCTGCGGAAACAGGGCCAAAACTGCCTCCTCATGAGAACATCTTATTGATATCCTGGTGGGCAGCAAGCCGTACTGCCTAGACCCCTCCCACACACAACTATAAGTACCCCAGCCTCTAAGTGGTGGTGGACTCTGGCATTAAGCTGGTCCCCCACTACCACAGGCATCTGCAATATACCCGTGTTGCTGTTTGAGCAGCCTTCTCTGTTTGTGTGTCTTTCTTTAACCCTCGCCTTCCCTTAAAAAAAAACAAAAAAAACAAAACAAAAAAACTAACAGTGGGGGAGGGAACACAGTTCTGCATAATACTTTATAGAGCATGGGTTGAATTGGGGTCCCTCCCCTAAAACGTGAATGTTGAAGTCCTAACCCCCACTGTCTCAGGATGTGACCTTGTTGAGAAATGGTGACATTGCAGATTTAATCAGTTAAGTTAGGATAAGGTCATGCTGGAGTAGGGTAAGCCCCTAATTCAACATGACTGGTGTTCTTATAAAAAGTGAAATTTGGACATATTCACTCACAGAGAGAATGGCATATGAAGATAAAGGCAGATATTAGAGTGATACATCATCTACAAACCAAGGAACACCAAGTTTGTTATCAAACCACCAGAAGCAAGGAGAGAGGCATGAGAGAGATCCTCCCTCATAGCCCTTGGAGGGAACCACTGCTGCCTATACCTTGATCTTGGACTTCTAGCCTCCACAACTGTGAGACAATAAATTTCTGTTGTGCAAGTACCCAGTTTGTCGTACTTTCTAATGGTAGCCCTAGCAAACTAATATAGTGTATAACAGAGGCTGTGGAGAATAATTGGCTTGATTTGGTGGTTTCATCATTTAGTAGCTGTAGAACATTAGGTAAGTTATTTAACTCTCTTCTCTCATCAGTAAAGGTGGGAGAACAGTAGCAAACATGTAGTGAAAACTTACTCTGGGCATGATTCTCTTGTATCTCAGAATATTTAATGTCATGCTGTGTACAGAATTGGTGGGTTATTGGTCTCACTGACTTCAAGAATGAAGCTGCGGACCCTCGTGGTGAGTGTTACAGTTCTTAAAGATGGTATGTCCGGAGTTTGTTCCTTCAGATGTTCAGATGTGTCCACAGTTTCTTCCTTCTGGTGGCTTTGTGGTCTTGCTGACTTCAGGAGTGAAGCTGCAGACCTTCACCATGAGTGTTACAGCTCATAAAGGCAGCCTGGACCCAAAGAGTGAGCAGCAGCAAGATTTATTGCAATGAGTGAAAGAACAAAACTTCCAAGACACGCAAAGGAACCGGAACAGCTTGCTGCTGACTGGCTTGGGCAGCCTGCTTTTATTCCCTTATCTGACCCCACCTACATCCTACTGATTGGTCCATTTTACAGAGAGTTGATTGATCTATTTTACAGAGAGCTGATTGGTCCGTTTTGACAGAGTGCTGATTGGTGCATTTACAATCCGTTAGTTAGACAGAGTGCTAGACAGAAAAGTTCTCGAAGTCCCCACTACAGTAGCTAGATACAGAGTACTCATTGGTGTATTTACAAACCTTGAGCTAGACACAGGTTGCTGTTTGGTATATTTACAATCCCTTAGCTAGACATAAAGGTTCTCCACTGGACCCAGGAGCCCAGCTGCTTCACCTAGTGGATCCCGCACCAGGGCCGCAGGTGGAGCTCCCTGCCAGTCCAGCGTCTTGCGCCTGCACTCCTCAGCCCTTGGGCGGTTGATGGGACTGTGCGGGGTGGAGCAGGGGGCGGTGCTTGTTGGGGAGGCTTGGGTGGCGCAGGAGCCCACGGCATTGCGGAGGCTCGGGCATGGCGGGCTGCGGTCCCGAGCCCTGCTCCGCGGGGAGGCAGCTGAGGCCCTGCAAGAATTCCAGCACTGCACGGGCAGGCTGGCACTGCTGGGGGACCCAGCGAACCCTCTGCAGCTGCTGGCCCGAGTGCTAAGCCCCTCACTGCCAGGGGTGGCAGCACTGGCCGGCTGCTCCGAGTGCAGGGCCCACCGAGCCCATGCCTACCTGGAACTCGTGCTGGCCCACGAGTGCCTTGTGCAGCCTCGGTTCCCACTCACGCCTCTCCCTTCACACCTCTCCGCAAGTAGAGGGAGCCGGCTGCGGCCTTGGCCAGCCCAGAGAGGGGCTCCCACAGTGCAGCAGTGGGCAGAAGGGCTCATCAAACGTGGCCAGAATGGGCGCCAAGGCCGAGGAGGTGCTGAGAGCGAGTGAGGGCCGCCAGCACATTGTCACCTCTCAATGCTATGTCCTAGGTACTAATCTATTCTCTTATATGTTCTATACAGGCCCTGAAGTAGGTTCTAATATTATCCTTAGTTTATGGCTGCAGTAGCAAGAATAGTAGGTTAAAAGCAGGTGGCCAGGGTGGGGTTTAGAGCAGGTTATCTAGCTTTAGAGCCCACCCTAAACCATGCCACTCCCCTGCTCCCTTGTGCCACCACACAGGTATGCTAGGAAGATAAAATGAGATCATGCTTATGAAGAACATAGAACAGTGCCTGGAATGTTGCATGGGTGCAATAAGAGATTAGCTATCTTATTTAAGGAGAATGAGGAAGGGATGTAGCAGTTCTTGTAGGTAACAGGACAGCCTCCTCACTGGGAAAAAATGGAGAGATAACTGAGCAGTCACAGGTGTCCACTTCAGGATAAACAGTTTGGTTGCATAATTTTTCTCTGGCAATGCTTCTATTTTAGAAAGGGTTTAGTTTCTGTATGAGTATGATAGTATGAGACAGCAATTTCCTTCTTTTCCTTCTGGAAAAGCCAAAGCAAAAAGATGAATGCAAAAAAAAATAAAAACAAAAACAACAAACTAGTAACTCCTTTTTTTGGTGAAAGTAGGTGATAGATACAATGTGCTGAGATAAAAGTGTGTAAGAGATGCCCAAGTGGCTAAGATCTTCACAGGAGCCATGTGGGTGAAATGCAACATACCTTCATCAGGAAGGTGGGAGTCACAGGAGGATGGAGAATGAAAAGCAAAATAGAACAGGGAGAAAAGAACACATACGCTGGACATAACAGCTGAGAGTCAAATTCATGCTAAAGATATTTGATGAATTTTGCAATGTATGATTTTTAAAATATTCAAAAATGGGAATAAATACATTCTTGGCATTATAAAACTATGCTTTTCTCAACTCAAAAGCCAGCATCAAACAATAGGACAGCACTAGACTCATTTCTGACTACAGGTAGGGACAAAATAAGGAAGCCCTTCTCATCACTTTTATTTAACACTTATTGAACATAAAATGAAGAGAGAGGAAGATGTTATATCTTAACAAATTTTAAAAGGAGGTGGTAAGGTGAATTTTATGGTATGTGAATTACATCTAAATAAAGCTGTTACCAAAAAGGAGGTAGCAAAACAATTACTCTTTTGTAGATGATATGGATAATAACACATACCTAGAAAATGTAGGAGTAACTCAAATATTAAGCTAACAAATGTTCTGCTAAAAACTAGAGTGCAATTATTATGCAGATATCAGTAGCTTTTATATATACAAACAGCAAGCAAAGGAGGCATTCCACATTGGAAGTAGGAAAGTTGCAATAGTAGAGATGGACTATGCAATACAACTGGTAAAATCAGGTGCAATTCCAGAAAAAAAAAAAAAGTTCAATCTATCTCATACACCATATACCAAGAAAAATCTCAAATGCATTGATTTAAGTGAGGAAAAATGGAATTATGAAATCGCTGGAAGAAAACACACAAGAACTACATTATAACCTAGGAGTAGAGGAGGTCTTTTTAAATATTTCTTAAAATCTAGAAGCTATAAAAGATTGATGAATTCAGCCACATACATTTTTTAAAAAGGAATAGAAAAAATTAAGTCAAAATACAAATGACTAGGAAAACATTTTGTAATTCACTTGTGGATAAAGACTAATTTATATCTGTCAGACACTTATCTAATATTGAGGGTTATTATCAGTGACTAAAACTGACAAAATCTCTGCTTTCTTCTATCTTACATTCTAGTTAGTTTACAACTTGTGCCTTCCTTATGTATGAGGACATCTAAAAATTGATCAGAATAAGACCGACAACTTAATAGAAAAGTCAGAAAAAAGATGAACAGTTTGAGCACAGCAAAGAAAATACAATCAATTAAGCACACAATGGCTCTTGACCAATGACACAAAAAATATCAACTCTACTCATAAGAGAAATATAATTAAAACTATACTTATGGGCCATATCAGAACAACAAAATCTGAAAACTTAATCTGCTGGTGAAGCTCTGGAGAATAGGCTTACTCACATTCTGTCTAGGAATCTAAACTGATACAACCTCTATTTGAAGGCAATTTGGAATACCTATTAAAAATATAAAAGCAAAGACCCTTTGAGCCAAGTATTTTCCCTTGAGGAATTTAGACTCGGATATTTTTACAGGTAATAAATGTCATATATATAATGCATTCTATTGAAGTGTTTTTTGTTATAGAAAAGGTTAGGATCAATCCAAGTGTCCCTTGATAGAGGATTAAAGTATGGTACATCTATCCCAGAGATCAGCAAACCTCAGCCCACAGGTCAGGTTCAGCCTGGGTTTGCATGGCCCACCAGCTAAGAATGGCTTTTGTATTTTAAAAACCTAAAAAAAATCAGAAGAATAATATTTTGTGACACATGAAAATTATATGAAATTTTGATTCCAGTGTTAATAAAGTTTTTTTGAAACACAGCCATGTTTGTTTTTTACATATTGTCTACGGCTGCTTTTGAGCAATCGAATTGAGTAGTTGTGACAGAGGCCACATGTGCTACTCTTACTGCTTGACCCTGTTGCTCAGCTTGCTAAAAAATGCAAGGATACAGTTAGAACTTGAAAATGTTTCCAGTACCATACAGCTAATAGAATTTCATGACCTAAATAAAACAATCAAAATTATAAACCTCCATGTATGCAAGCAACATTTTTATTTGGAGGTAATATTTACATATTCAGGACCAAAGACTTCTGGAAAAAATAAAGGAACATTATGTGTGCAACTTTTTTTTTTTAAAGATGGCAGAAAAATAAGGATTTTTTTTTAAATGAGACAGGGTATCACTCTGTCACCCAGGCTAGAGTGCAATGGAGCAATCACGGCTCACAGCAGCCTCCTCCTCCCAGACTCAAGGAATCCTCCACCTCAGCCTCATAAATAGCTGGGACTATAGGCATGCACCACTATGCTTGGGTAATTTTTTAATTTTTTGCAGAGACAGGATCCCACTGTACTGTCCAGACTAGTCTCAAACTCCTGGGTTCAAGTGATCCCCTGCTGCCTCAGCCTCCCAAAGTGCTGGGATTACAGGCATGAGCCACCATCCCTAGCCCTGAAAATAATTTTTTATAATTTGATCATTTTCTAGAACAACAAAAATCCAAGGATAAAATATTATTTTGCCAAAATGTGTATTTTTGGATTACCATTTCAAACATAAGTATATACACACTTACTAGAGAATGGGGATTTTGATATATTCAGCTGGCTGGAGGGAGACTGCTGGACACTTTACAAGGAACACACATACTAATTCTTACAATTCAAAAGCTTAAAGCACATTTTTCACAGTGCTGAGTTGTATAGCACAGGTTTATATTTGTTACAAACCAAACTTGTTGCCGTTTTCTGCCAAAATAAGCATAAGCTCCAGCACTTGCTACCATGGCATTTTCAATGCACTTTTCAGCCATTATCAGCATTTGCTATTTTCTTTTCACTCTGTGGTTTTCATGGAAACCACTCCTACTCTCTTCTGAGTCATGCATGTCTGCCTTTCAGGTGTAACTCAATTAACACCCTGCTAATTTATCAGTGGATTGGATAATTATTAAGTAATTTTGATCAAAAATATTCCCATCATCGCTCATGTAAGCACTGCCACCAGAACTACTTATTGGTCTCAGCATGTCAGTTTCTCTATGTGCTTGCTCTTAATACACTGATGGGGAAAAAAAAATGAACAGGGTGCTTAATGAATCAAAACATACTCAAATCAAATAATTAGAAATTCCCAGTTAATTACTAGGAAAGAAAATAATTAAATTACGACTCAGCTTTTATGTGGATTACTGGAGTAAATGCTGAGCTGGGTCCTTTCAATCATTTTTCCATGAAAAGGCAGCAGGGGCATTCAGAGATACAATTTTCCCTTTTCTATCCTTTCCAAACTATATTACTTAAGTTGTGTTTTATGCCTGGGTTGCTTATACAAACAATTTTGTATAATGTTAATTGGCTTTTGAAGTGAAAACTCAGCTTATGGCTATACTAACAAGCACTGGGTATTTCTGAATACATATTCAGGTTAAGATTTATAGGCATCAGCCAGGCGTGGTGGCTCACGCCTGTGCTCCCAGCATAAAAATATAAAAATTAGCCGGGCGTGGTGGCACGTGCCTGTAGTCCCAGCGACTTGGGAGGCTGAGGCAGGGTAATCGCTTGAACCCAGCAGACAGAGATTGCAGTGAGCCAAGATAGTGCCACTTCACTCCAGCCTGGGCGACAGAGCAAGATGCCATCTCAAAAAAAAAAAAAAAGTTTCATTTGTTTCAAATAGAAGATAGGAAAGAAGTTTTATTACTTTAAACCTAGAACATGAAGTAAGACAAAAATCTATCCATCTATTTTTTAATTTTGCTTTGCAGTTATTTTGTAATAAATGATTAAAGGAGGAAAGGAAAAAAAGGTAGATGGAGTAGAAGCTTCTCTGCTGACATTAAGATGTTTGAGGGGCGAGAAATTTTCAGGACTCTAGACCAAAACCAGGCTCAAAAATGATTTGAAGAGTTTGTCTTGTCTATTATGAAATATAGAGATATATCACAGATGCCCCAAGTCCCAGCATTAGGAAGTTATTTTTTAAATAAGCTTGCTCTCTGGCAGCCATTCTCTTTAAAGTGTTAACATTCCCAGAAGACAGATTACGTTTTTCTTATCAAAATGGGTGATTGTGGTGGGAATGCTGGCCATGTAGGTGAAGAAAACTACAAAGGGGAGAACACAGGAGTGGCGAGCATTGATAAAGAACTCCATGTATGTAGTTCTGATAATATTCAGCTCCATTCTTGGGTCTCTTTAAGTCCACCAACAAGGTGGATGTTCTCCATGAGCTAGTATGGGCTATCTCCTGAGAGTCATTCCCAATGTGAGCATGCATCAGAGTTACCAGGAGGGATCTATACAGCTCCCTTCCAGAGTTTCTGATGCAACAGGTCGAGTGTGATGACCAAGATTCTGCATTTCCCTGAAGTTCCCAGATGATGCTGAGGCTGCTAGTTTGGAGCCCATGCTTTGGGAACCACTGTTAAGTAGGCGACGGGCATGCATATTTGTGGAAGAGAGGACGGGATCCACATTCCCTTGAGAAAGTCAAGGCTTGTTGCTGGAATCATACAAACCCTGAGATTTTTTTTTTTTTTCCACTGCATGAAGGGTGAATTTTGGAAAAATGGGAAAGTTGTGTTTGAGAGAATATTAGTAGCTTGTGGAAATATTTATACTTTACCAGTGGGAGTCAAATATGTACTTAATGTACATATTACATTGTTTGGTGCCCATTTAGCTGGCTGGTTGCAAAAGGACTCATATTCCTGCTGGTGTGTACCGTCAAAACATGGTCCTCCTTCATTTCACTACTCAAATATCAATCTGTGGGTGAAAAGATGAACTTTAGTAATGGACTAACAGTTATCACATATTAAGTATTTTTTCATCCTGTAAATAGGTCTTAGAAAGCTTGGTATGTCAACTCTGTTGGCTCTGAAGCCTTTGCTGAGTAGGACATCAGGATGGTTTCCTAGAAGAGATGAAACTGGGAATTTTGAAATTGTGTAGAGATTAGTCTAGCAATTGGTTCTCAAAATTTGGTGTGAATTAGAATTACCTAGTGCAACAATAAAAAATACAGAGGCCCAGGCTCCATGAAGTAAGATGGGGCTTAGGTGTATCTCTTTTTACTAAGTTCCTCAAGCGAGTCTAATGTATAACAAGATTTAAAAATCTCTTGTTTAGACCTATGCTACTCAAGCTATTTGTGGAGAAAACTAGATTAAAAAATTCTAATCATCATAGTCAATACTTTTGCATAAAAAAGGAATACAATTAATTACTAGAAAAAATGAAATTTAAAAGCACATGTTAAACATAAGCCCCAGGAGATGACAGACTATGACCCTGCCAGAGGGCTCCCACAACAGAAAACAACTATAAAACCTGGAGGATTGAAGAATGAACAGAAGCAGACAGATTCTGGTGGGCAGTATGTAGTCAGAAGAGGGAAAGAGGGAACTACCTCTGAAGTAAGTTCCTCATTTTTGTGGGTTTTACTCTTGAGTACGGTTAATTCAAGCACACAGTGGTAGTGACTGTTCCCACAGTGAGTACACTGGTGGGAAAATCTTCAAAATACTCCTGTACAAAACTCAGGGACTAAATGGTTGTTTCGGGGATCATTCTAACTCTTCATGGGTCTTGATTGCGTAGAGGCTACATGACTGTATCTAGCTACCAAAATTCATCAAACTATACACCTAAAATAAGTGTACATATTATATCTGAATTATACCCCAAGAAAGCATTAAAATCTGTAGAATAAAATCAATAAAAGAATACAGTTCTAAAAACGAACACAAGGGCACATTAAATTTCAAGTAAGAAAATGGTGAATAAATTGAATAGTTTTTCAGAATACACAAATTAATTTTATTTCCCAAGTTGCAAAGAGAATGAAATGTCAACATGAGAAGGTATCTCTAACATTCTAATTTTTATAGTTTGAGTAACTGAATGCTGGAATTCTTGCTAATTGATCAGTATTGTGATAACAGCTAAGGTGATATTTGGTTTCATTTTCAGGGTTTTCCAGAGTTGATGAATGTAGATTATATGGACTATCCATAATTCATTATTACTGTCAATAAAATTAATAATAAAAATATAAAATAATATTATATTCAAAGACATAAAATTGCATGATCAAATCTTTATTAATATTTTGAATGGCTTCCAATCTCTGTCTCTATCTCACTGAGGACTAGTAACACACCCTTCACAGACATATCCAGATCAGTGGACTGCACTTGGAGTAGCTCCCTCTAGAGGAATGAAATTAACCAGTTGTCCCAAGGAGAGTCACCAACAGTAAATTAACAACTTCTGTTTGGGAGCATTGCAAGTAATTCACTACATTTGGCTTATATCCATTTTTTTGCAATAAAGCAAGGTAATAATTTTTATAATGTATTCGATTAATTGTTTAAGAACATATTTGACTCCATTACTGAACTGTAAGTTGCTTAAAGCAGACCCATAACCTATGCAACTCTCTCTGGAAGAGCCTAACACCACAGTCTTATAAATAGTAGCCACTCAATATAATATTTGTAGAACTTAATGTTTGTTGAAAGAACACCAGCTGTGTTTTAGTTCTTTATACCATCACTGATGAAACTGACTTATAATTAAAGCAAAGTAATGTTTTTGACATAACTGAAGATTTTGATGAAGACATGCTGAGACAGAGTTAGAGTTCTGACATTAATTATCACAAAGCTATAGCAAGCAAACATTATTTGACAATACGTGTGAACTCTTTGATGTTATAAGATGATTAAATATAAAATTGAACACTAGGGGCAATTGACACAGTATATTTCACTCAGTATCATGAATAAGAAACCAAGACTATGTCAAACAATAAGCTATAAAGATAAGTTATGTAACTCTTTAACATAGTAGTAAATTCTTGCCAACCAACCAGACATTTTGCTGCTTGGAACATTTCCATGCCTCAGATTCCTCTTTTGTTCAGAAGATATACTTCAGGAATGTACACTAAGAAGATCAATGCAGAATATAATTCAGATAAAACTAAATCAAATGTGGAAATTGAAGGAACAGTCAAGGTAAGTCTGGAAATTCACACATTGGCAACCATCTTGTAACTAGGATGTAACTCTGATAATATCTTGTAATATTGATTATGGCTTATATGTCATTTTTTAAAGTTACCTTAATAATCCTTGACAATATAATATTTTATTGATTCTATTTGGTGTTGGGAAGCAACCATGAGGACCATAATCAGAATGGAATAGGTAACTGGGGAGGCACCTTGAGGCTAACCAAAGGAGGTTTTCTGAGAATAGGGAAGTCATGGAAGAAAATAAGAGACAGTCCCTATAGAGAGGCATAGAAAGGCCAGAGACTGACAAAGGTAGTATAAAGGCATACAAAGTAAACTTTAGAGGCACTGTAGGCAGAAGTCATCAGAATAGCAGTTCTGATTTACATAGAGACTCAGGAGCAGATATATTCTTCATTTCTTCAGTTCTTGGTAAACATCCCAATTCTGCTTACCAGTTTGTATGACTGAGCAAAATGCTTAGTATCTCCATGCCTTAGTTTCATCATCTATAAGATATACCTTTTCAAGGTGAGGGTTAAATAGGATAATACCTGTGCAAAGCTTGGAAGAGTGTCTGGCTTATGAAACCCACTGAATATTAGCTTCTTGCACTGGAAATGTTTGTTTTAATTTCATTTTATTATCATTGGGCACCTATTAGATGATAGGCACATTCACTGAACAAGTAAAATAAATGGACACTCGCATCCTTAAATTTTTTTTCCAAGCGGTATAAAGGAAATAATAGGATGTTGGGAAAGGAGAAGAGGTGCATAAAGTCATCTAGGAGCTCACCTGGAAGAGAACAACCTCCTTTCTCCAGCCATAAATGTGGGGAAACTATAGAGAAAAAATGGATATTTAGATGTTTAATTAAAAGATAATAGAGACTTTTATGAGAAGAGAGTCATGCTCCATACAAGTTAGGACCAGAAAAACTAGGACAAGCTGGTTTATGAGGATAGGAAAACAGGATCCTTACTATGACTAGGCCATTACCTTCTCCCAAGCATATACCTGCTTTCTGCAAGCCCAGCCTCCCCAGTGTCTGCCCATTTTTTTGGTTGCTCTTTGATGCCTTCAGGTAATTTCGTTCAGGGCTTATCATTTTTCTCTGTCATCTGATAGAAACTATGCCACTGTAATGGGAAGCAAAATCTGAGGATAACATTGGTTTATGGTATCAGTTTAACTTAATCTGGAAAACTGTGATATTGAAACAAGATTTCCCTTGTTATGTTATTATTGAGGTTACTCAGGGTGGAATAAATGCTGTATGTGTTCTTGAATCCAGCCCCATCAAGAACAAAATGAAAGAGCAATACATAGGTAGTGATAATGCATTTGACTCTACTTCTACTACTTTCCAAATTTATGATTTACTTTCATGTTATTGACCATATTTTTTCATAAAGCAATTACAACAAAATCTAGTATTATAGTAAATGTGGTATATAATGTAGCACTAGCACAAACTTCAGCAGCCAAGAACAATTTGAAATAGTTTAGCATCAATTACTCTGTTTTTATTAAAGAAAATGCATCTTTTAAGATTTGTTGAGTTTAAAATGCCATCTTAAGAAAATAAGCTCTTAAGATATTCATTGGTTTACTCAGACATGCAGTAAAGAAATTTACTTAAGTAAGTGAAGGAAATAAGAAAATAATTTCTGTGTTCACCTGATTAAATCAGTGATTCTATATCATTGGCATACGGCAGGGCAGCTTCCAAACTGAAGTTAATTTAGAGGTTGCCATTTTCTGGAAAATCCACTCATCCTGCTACTTGGCACTTCTCACACTGATGAGAGCTGAACTCTGAAAATAGCAAGAATTGGAAATCTTATGTTACAACTGTAAAGTTTCCCTGAATCTCCACCATTTTTCTGTCTGAAGCTCAGGGACTAAATAATTGGTTTAGAGGTTATTGTACCTTTTCTTGACTTTTAAAAAAATAACTTAATGCATAAGCCTAGAACAAAGTCCAAGACAATACTGTTTTCCTATAGTTTACTTGATACCATAAATCGCTTCTGGAACAAGGTAGAATAGAAAATATGAAAAAAACCCCACATATTTCTGCTCTACAGTAAATGATGATATTTGGTCCCACTGAACTAGCAAAATAAATGAGACTATGACAATGAGGAAATTGAAGCTATTTCTTTTATTTTAAGCAAATTGCCTTTTGAGAGAGTTTGAACCTTTTGTCTTGTTTTTCATCTTCTTAATGTAATATGGTGTGTCCTTCAGACTGATTATTTCAAAACTATACAAATAGATTTGTAATAAGAATGTCATTACAAAAACTTCATTGCAATCTGGATAATTTTTAGCCTCTGTCTGGGTCTCAATTCTGACTAGATTAATGACTCCATATTGATTTTTTTAGTGTGTGTCACCATAGTTAAAACATGATAATCTGCTGTTATATCGATCATCTTTCTTCATTAAGGATGGCAAATTACTTTCCAGACAAGTTATAGAAAGATGTTTCAGTATCTTAATATAAATGCTGAAATCATTAGACAATGCTAAATAAGATTCACAGTTTTCACAGAGAAATTTTGGCTGTCATTTTTTCTTGTTTATTCACAGAGCTTCCAAATTAAATGCCTTTATCAAAAGACTTTTGGGGGAGGGTGCCATCTTCATGATATTGCCCCTTTTAAAAAGATACCAAAACCCAAAATGAACAGGTTTCCATTGGGAAGGTAGTCACCAAACTACACAATTAAAGTAGTTGATTAAAAATTACATTTACTATTTATTAGTTAATTGAATGATTATGAGGCATCAACAAGCAGGCCAGAGCTGTCCATCATGGAGGGA
Source organism: Chlorocebus sabaeus (assembly GCF_047675955.1). Lineage (NCBI taxonomy): Eukaryota > Metazoa > Chordata > Mammalia > Primates > Cercopithecidae > Chlorocebus > Chlorocebus sabaeus. Next base: position 61,048,194 of record NC_132925.1, read on the forward strand.
GGGATGCATAATCCAACTTACGTTTGTTCAAACCTGGCTCTATCACTTACTGAATGACAGTGGGCAAGTCCCCCCAACCTCCCTGTACCTTTATTTCTTCATCTATGAAATGGAGTTTATATTAATATTACCCACCTCACAGGACCATTGTGAGGATTAAACAAATTAATATATGTGAAGAATATAAAATGTGGTAACAATCAATAAATATTGGCTTTTATTATTAGAGGCAAGTCCAGAAGATAGCTATATAAGAATATTCTTTTAAGGGTCAGTTACCTTTACAAAGATGAAACTTAGAAAGCTGCACTGTGAATTATTTCTAAACTTGAGTCAGAACTAACCAGAAGTCAAAATGCTTCATTTCATCTGGGTCAAAAAAACAAAACAAAATGAAGCTCTAAAACCAAGTATCACACAGGTTTCTCTGTATTACCATGGCTGGATTTTTTCTGTATACTTATTTCATTCCTGTAGAATCTCCTTAGTTTTGACTATGAGAGTCAACATACAGATATTTTGGGGAGAATTGAACTTTTTCTTTGTGTCTTTTTCTTTAATCCATTCATATATTCTGGAAAACAAAAGACAATAAACCTATGTAGCTCAAATAGACTGTGGTTTGAAGCACTGATTTTAAAATTGTCATATGGGATTCAAGGAACAGCATTGTACTTTGAAAAAAAAAAATCTATTCTTTTAAAGAACAATTTGATCAATGGATAAAAGACAAAAGTGATAAAAAGGAATTCTGAAGTTTCACCTGAAAGCATTTTCAATTGTTTAATGTTTTATAAAGAAGGAACTGTGCAGGTTAAATTAGGAACTGAGGAGAGAAAGACCAAGAATCTCTATTGATGCAATTAACTCTTCCTGGATTAGCTGGATTTCTCTAGGGCTACTTCATCATTTGACATCTATATCACTTATGTATTCAACGTGTACTATGTGATTTCATGCTCATCAATATATTCATTTGTTCTCAAGCACATAGTTAAAGAGTTTGTTATGGAAAACCATGGATGAGCTGTGGAGTCTGAAACTTTTCAGTTATGCTTCTGATTCTGAGATATATTAGTTTAGTCATTTAGTTCCAATTTCTTCACCTATAATTTGAAGAAACTAATACCTATCTCTCCCCAGATGGGAAGTATAATGAAATAATAAATGGACAGTGCACATGTCTCATGCAGAGTAGGCACTCCAATTTAGTATCGTTATTTTATTCCTTTACACCAAAAATTGGCAAACTTTTCCTGTGAAGTGCCAGATGGTAAATGTTTTAGGATTCCTGGGTCATGTGATCTCTGTTGTAACTACTCATCTCTATTGTTATAGAGTGACAGCAACTGTAGACAATATGTGAACAAATTGGTTCACATATTTGTCTCAATAAAACTTTATTAATACACATTGAATTTTAAATTTTGTATCTTTTCACGTGTCACGGGACACTATTCTACTTCTGTTTTTTTTTAATCATTTGAAATTTGAAAATTATTCTTAGCTCACAGGCAGTATAAAAACATGGAAAGCTATCAGTTGCCAAACCCTGCATCACCCTGAAAATTAGAACTACATGATGAAATTAAGAAGGGTTATAAGCATAGCATACTTTTTGACAATGAGGAAGTTGAGGAATGCATACTGGGGAATAATGAGAAATAAGACCAGATTAGAGAGATCTATGGAGACAGATGAGTTTTTTGGATTAAACACATAGGAAATAGGAAGCTACTGAAAGCTTCGAGTTATGGGTCTTCTGTATGATATTTGGGAGAGATGGACCTGGCACTTGGCAACAGAAGTAACAGCAAAGTAAGCCCTTTAAATAGTTGCTACTATTGTTGGGGTGTGAGGTAGTGAAGAATGGGAACAGAATAGCAAAGATAAACCAGAAACACATTTTGAGGAGTAGGTAAGTCTCCTCAATTGGGAGGCTGAAGCAGAAGGATCTCTTGAGCCCAGGAATTTGAGGCTGCACTGCAGTGAGCTATGACTGTACCACTGCACTCCAGCCTGGGCAAGAGAATAATACCCTGTCTCTTAAAAAAAAAAAAAAAAAAAAGAAAAAGAAAAAAAAAGAAAAGAAAGAAACAAAGAAGACTCTTAAGGTGACAGACTATCTTTTTGCTTTCATTTTCCTCCAAAAGGTAGTGTATGGGAGTTTTCAATTATTACTGCCTTTCCACTCACTGATCATTTAACAGTCTATGTGGGTAAGGAGTAACTATTGTACAGGCTAAAGCCAAAGCCTCCTTTCAATCAAAAGCATTTATTCATTCCTTCATTGAGTAAACATTCAGCATCTCTAGCATGTCCGGTATTTTGCTAAGTCCTGAGGACGCAAATAAATATATACAGTCATGTGCTGCATAACCACATTTCAGTCAACAAACGACCACATATATGATAGTCCCATAAAATTATGATGGAACTGAACAATTCCTATTGCCTAGTGTAACACGATGATGATCCTGAGCCTATGTAAGTCTAGGCTAGTGTGTGTGTGTGTGTGTGTGTGTCTTAGTTTTTAACAAACAAGCTTAAAATTAAAAAATATTTTTTAAATGAACAAAAGCTTATAGACTAAGAATATAAAGAAAAAAGTTATTTTTGTACAGCTCTACAATGTGTTTTTAAGCTAGTGTTATTACAAAAAAGTCAAAAAGTTTTTAAAAATTTAAAGTTTATAAAAATGTTACAGTAAGCTAATTTATTATTGAAAAAATAAAATTTCTTCAATAAATTTAGTGTAGTCTTACTGTACAGTGTTTATAGAGTCTGTGGTCATGTAAAAGTTCTAGGTCTTCACATTCACTCACTACCCACTCACTGACTCAGCCAGAGTAACTTCCAGTTCTCTAAACTTCATGCATTGTAAGTGCCCTATACAGGTATATCATTTTTTATATTTTATACTGTATTTTTACTGTACCTTTTATATGTTTAGATACACAAATGCTCACCATTGTGTTCCAATTGCCTGCATTATTCAGTACAGTAACATGTTGTACAGGTTTGTAGCCTAGGAGCCATAAGCTGTACTATCCAGCCTAGGTGTGTAGTAGGCTATACCATCTAGGTTTGTGTAAGTACACTCCATGATGCTCTCACAACAATGAAATTGCCTAAGGATGCATTTCTCAGAACATCTCCTTATTGTTAGCTGACACATGACTGTAGAGTATATGTCCTGTAAAGGCCTCACACTTCATGGTTAAGGGCCTTGGCCCCAGAATCTGACCAACCTGGGTTAGAATCTCAGCTCTCTCTGTCTCACGCAAACAAGGCCAAATAAACCTCTCAAAGGCTCACTTTGCTCTTCTCTAGTACAAAGATAATAGTAATGCCTTAGCTGCTACGTTAGAAGCTTGAACAAGACGTTGGGCAAAGGAGTGGGGAAGCAGGTGAGAAGGCCTTATACTGTCTGGAAGGGGAGGAAGGGCTTCCCAAAAGACACTCAGGCACTCTTCAAGGAGGAATAATGGAAGAAACCAGGAAGCGCAGCCGAGGGGCAGGGTGGAAAGTGCTCTCGGTAAAGGAAAGACCTCAAATGCTGGATTTGCTATTTAGACAGTTAAAGATATTTGCACATTTGTAAACCATAAAAATAAAATGTTAAAGTTCTACATTGTGTCTAATAAATTATGCAGAACTGATTTCCTTAAAAGTTCACAAAGTCAGAATTACTTCAATTTGAAAAAATAAAGCAGTGCCTCATAAATTTTTATTTCCACTAGGGTTTCAAAAAGTCTATTATAACAAGCCTACAGGTAATAGACCGCTTGCTAGAGCAGTACTGTGATAAAATGGCATCTTTAAGATAGCATCCCCTTTATCTCTCTTTCTCCAAAAATATTGGTAATTTTACCAAAATATCGATAAAACAGATTTCATCTCAGATTTCTATCAGTATTAAATAACACATTGAAATTCACTGAATATTGACATCTATATTTCAATATAAGGTCTCTGTAGTGCTCTCAAATGTTGAGGGTAGATTTCAAATATCTTAATCATAGACTGTAGCACTAGAATCTTATCAGAAGCTGTTTCTGAAATACTATGTTCTCTTTCTCTCCAAATTAATGGCAGAGTGGGGATGAAGTGCTACAGACACAAACAAGCCTGTGTTTAAATCTAAACTCTGTCTTGGATAAGCTTAGATATTGAGCACATCATTTAAACTACTTAACAATCAGTTTCTTCTTATATAAAATTTAGGTAGCTATACAGTGCCTAGCTTATGGGGCTATAATAAAGATTCACGATATTGTATATGAAACACAGACAGGGCACAGCTACTAGTTCATATGTTTTCTCTAAATGGTGAGAATTGCTGTCATTGTCATCATCGATATCATCATTTACTATGTATAATAATCTAACTTTGCCACTTTTTTTTTTTTTTTTTTTTTTTTTTTTTTTTGAGATGGAGTCTCTCTCTGTCACCCAGGCTGTAGTGCAGTGGCACGACGTTGGCTTACTGCTGCCTCCACCTCCCGGTTCAAGCAATTCCCCTGCCTCAGCCTCCTGAGTAGCTGGGACTACAGGCACACACCACGCCCAGCTAATTTTTGTATTTTTAGTAGAGACAGGGTTTCACCATGTTGGCTGAGATGGTCTTTATCTCCTGACCCCGTGATCTGCCCACCCCGGCCTCCCAAAGTACTGGGATTACAGGCGTGAGCCATCACACCCTGCCCCAACTTTGCCACTTTTTTGCTCAGATTTTAAACATTGAATCAGGTCACCTAGGCCACTGGGGACTGAATTAGAGAATTATAATTTACAGATTCCCCAACGCACATATTGTCCTTAAGTGTTTTCTCAATCTCCAATCATTTTGTCTAATACTTAAATGGTAGTGAAAGAGGGAATGAGCAAACAAAATGTCATTTTTTGTTTCAAGCTACCAAATAAGTTTTCTTAAAAATGATCGGGTTACATCTAGGTTCCCCATCCCCTTGTTGTGCATAAAGAAATTCAAAGGATAGGTGAGAACCAGCATGATTATTTTGCTTTTCTAGTCTTCTAAATTAGAGCCTCCATGTTGTAGCATTTTATGGTTTGAAATTAGGGACCTTTACCCTAGAGAAAAACTTTGCAGCAATTCCTGAAATAGCTTCCCAGTACATCTCTACCCCATCATCTCCCCTCCCTCTGCCAATCCATCCCACACACACCTGCCAGAATAATCTTCCATAAATATTCTTTTCTTTGTATCTTATCCCTGTTCTAGAATTGACAGTGCCTCCTTGTTGTTATTCTCTCTCTTAACTTAGCATTCCAGTATCATCATCGGCTTTTCTTTTTCCTTATTCTCCTACTTCATGTACAATTATTCCTTCATGAAACAAATCAGTTCTAGACAAGTCAATGAATTTGCCATGACTGGAAAACTTCTTCAACCTGCACTGCCCCAGGCCTTTATAACTGTGATAACATTTCCTTAGCCTACTAGATCCAGAATCTGTTTGTTTTTGCTATCTTCTATAAAATGAGTCAGAACTCATACCCACAAAGCCATTTTTTTTTTTTTTTGGCTCCTTCCCCTTGTCCTCATTTTTTTCACAGCTGAATCTTTTGATATTTTCCTAAAAGGTCCTCACTGAAATTTAAATTAATTTATTAATCCTTCAACTGGTATATTGGTGTGAGGTTTCTGAGGTGAGGAATCTATGCATCTTAGTTAATTTCAGCTTCACATTCTAAATATTTAATAACATCACTTAGTCCCAGGAGACTTCAATGGATATGTATTAAAAAGAAGGGAGGCAAATTGATAGAGTTAAATGTATTTTTATTGCCAAGTCAGTGCCAGAATCAGGACCAGTGGCACAGTTACAATTGCTAAACTTTTAAGTTAGCTCCTTAGAGTCTTACTTTTTATGTAAAATTCCATTATGCCCACAGTAAGCTCTGGGAAGCTGTGTGGTCTCATAAATAATTCTGTTCAGCCTTCTTCTATGTACAATGTTGGTTCTGATGACAGAACTGAATCCTGCCTAGCCTCTCCTCCTTGTCTTCTCCCATACACACATTCCAAGAATGGAGCCTTCTATGAACTCTAGTTCCTAACTGGGATACCAGAACATGTAACTTGTGCTTGGTACTGTCCTCCCCCATTGCTAGATCCTACCCCTTGATCCCAGCCAGCTAACTGGAGTGGTGACTGGATTCCCTGCTTTCTTGTCCTATACTCATTGACAAAAAAGGACCTTTTGCATTATTATTAGCACTGTCTTCCCAAAGTAATGAACCTTCGAGAAGTCAAAAACAAAATAATTCAGAGATGACAACACCGAAAATATATTAGACAGGCTTTATTTTCCTGTTGGTTTAGTAGTGTTTTTCTAAACCCGACTAATTTTTATAATCTAGTAAATTGTTCAGCTTCATTTAAAAGGTGTACCACATCAGCAAAATGTCTAGAAGATATAGATTCCTGGTCATTGTTTCATCAATAAGGACCTTCTACTTTATGAGACTTCGAAAGAATATTCGGCCCCGAACTCTTAGTTCTTGTTCCAAGAAATGCATTTCCTCTTGATTTTTAATCAAACCTTGGTGGTTGTAGCCTTTCTCCTATAAGGTAGGTGAGAAAGCATTCATTAATTCAACAAATACTTACTGAGCACCTACTATGTGTAGAATTGTGTAGAACATTATTAACCTCACTAGAAAAAACTCCCATTTGGGTCTAAACCAGGAGACTAACAGCTATTTAAAGGTCTTTTATTATGTTCAATTATTTTGATGTCACTAACATCAATTTTGGACTCTGGTAACTCTTACAGACAGGTTAATTAGTTCCCCTAACCATAATTCTTCTTTCCCAAGTGGGTCTCCATCTAGTCCCAGTTTCCTATTGTATTAGACCACATTTGTGTTGCTATAAAGAAATAATGGAGGCTGAGTAATTTATAAAGAAAATAAGTTTAATTGGCTGTGGTTCTACAGGTTATAGAGGAAGCCTGATGCCGTCATCTGCTTCTGGTGAAGCCTTCAGGAAACTTACAGTAACACCAGAAGTTTAATGGGGAGCAGGCATCTCACACGGCGAGGACAGGAGGAAGAGAGAGAGGGGAGAGGTGCCACATACTTTCAAACAACCAGATCTTACATGAACTCACTGATCACCAAGGAGATGGTGCTAAGCTATTCAGGAGGGATCTGCCCCCATGAGCTAAACGTCTCCCACCAGGACCCACCTCCAACAGTGGGGATTGCATTTCAACATCAGGTCTGCAGGGGACAGTTACACAAGCTATCCACCCACCCACACTCCAATGGCACCATGTTGCATTGAGACTCATAACTCATAACGACTTCTTACTGACTTTCTGATCTCAAACTACTTCATGTTTCCAAATCACAGAACCATAGAATTTCAGCCCCGGAAGTTCCTCCCCTTGGACAGTCTCAGAAATTGATATCCAGTGAAGGGCGGTGAGTTGGCCGAAGTCCAAAAACCTGCTAAATTCTCATGTTTTACGTGTTCCTTTGTCAAACATCAGATGATTATTTCCTGAATATAACGTAGGAATACTTGGTTTTAGAAGGCATGATAAAAATTGCTAAGTCATTTCAAGTATGGTTGTTTAAAATGTAGCTAAGAAATACTCAGTTCATTAACTGAAATGTTATACTTAATGTGTAGCGTCATATATTTTAGCAAATATTGTGTTGATTCAAATATTTAAATCACAGAGGCATTTTTGGGAGAAGTGTGAAAAAGCTTTGTGGCTACTGATAAATATCCACAGAAATATTCACTCATCAGATACTTATTGGGTGCTTGCTTTGTGCCAAGCAAGGTTCTAGGTGCTGAACTTTGTAGCATTGTAACAACTGGCTTTGGATTCAGGCAGAACCAGGTACAAATCCTAACTCGCTGGCTGTGTGCTTCTGAGCAGGTTTCTCTAAACTTCAAATTTTTCATGCAGTAAGATGAAGATAATAGTATTTACCTCCTAGATCTGGAGATTCATGCATGCAGAACGCTTAGAATCATCCCAGGCATTTAATAAAATACTCAAATGGTAGCTCTAAAAACATGTGCATACCAGTAGGAAGTTGAAGGCATGGTATTCAAGTCATTGTTAAAAGATTTTTGCCATTTCAGAATTGGCTCAAATTTGTGTCAGGGCTGGCACATTCCATTTTAGAACACTGCTTGCGTCTGTTAGAAATCAACAAATTGTGATGTGTTCTTTTGAAAATATTCTCAGGTTGGTATATAGGCAAATATTTTGCCAGTGCACCCAGGCAGCAGCTTCCTAAGTGCCAGCATTATGTTTTGGGTTCCTTTGTTTTGTTTTGTTTGTTTGTTTGGGGGGATTTTTTTGCAGTTGGCATTTAATCCTTGTTTCTTGTCCACTAGTCATCTATAGTAAATTAATTCTCTAACAATTCTCTAATAATTCCCAGCTTCTCAGTAGAAAGCTAGATGACCTTCTAACACAGATACAAGATGACTCTAACAAGAAATGGTAAGGAACCACTTGAATTATTTCTAAACTTGCACAGAAAGGCATTCCTGAAGGAAAATCCATTTTAACGTTACATGCTTAATCTCTAGTGAGCCAATGTAAGTTTCTCCAAGTCATGTATATTCTGTACTGACTACTTTTCATGTGGGAATGTAATGTGCAGTCATACAGTAAACAGAATGTCAGTTCCTGTACACTGCTTTGGCATTATGAATGCTGTCGTGTTTGCAGTGAAAAAAATTAGCAAAGTGTGAAATTGGAATTTAATTGTGATAAGATACTCTCTCAAAAAATCACTTCACAGTGAAGGGTACACAAGAAGCTTCCCTCTTCCACTTGGCTCTACTTTAATTAATCACAGTAACAAACTCTCAGCAGATGATTGTCTTTGTAAGCCACTTAATACGTGTGCTTATCCTGGCCGCCACAGGTGGGGAAAAAGGATCTGGTAAAAAGGTGAAGGGGTCAGGTATGTTTTGTGTCTTACAACTGATCCAGAAGCAGGAGATGAAATGCTTTTGATTGTGTTTGTGCCTGAAGTGGGTCATTACCTGACTGGAATTTGAAACTTAGCCCTGAGCAGAAATTTTAAAGAAATTCCTCATATCAAGAGCCTAAACTAAAACTTGAAGACCGGTGACCAACATAGATGTTTAATTTGAAATATTGGTGGTATTGCTTCTAAGGCAACAATAAGACTTTTTAACTTAAGTTCCACATACATGTGCAGGACATGCAGGTTTGTTAGATAGGTAATTGTGTGCCATGGTGGTTTGCGACATCTACCAACCCATCACCCAGATATTAAGCCCTGCGTGCATTAGCTGGTTAACCTGAAGAGCATTAGCTCTTCCTCCCCACAAACAATGAGACTTTTAATTTGTTGCAAAAAAATGTAGATCCATAATTTTAGTTTCTGTTTAAAAAATGGAGAACTTGCATAATGGGACCTGCATTTTCCTATGACATCAAGTGCCTCAAGCTGAGTAGCACCTGCCCCTGATGGCTGGGGTGCTTGTGTCTTGGTGTTCCAGTCTTCACCACATACAATGGTGTATCTGATCTTATGCTGTTCCACTTGCTATTCATCTGTAAACCTGCATTAATTTTTTTTATTTAAAGTGAAAACTCTATTTATGTCTTTAAAAGAAGTTTCAGGCCGGGCGCGGTGGCTCACGTCTGTAATCCCAGCACTTTGGGAGGCTGAGGCAGGTGGATCGCCTGAGGTCAGGAGTTCAAGACCAGCCTGGCCAACATGGTGAAACCCCTTCTCTACTAAAAATACAAAAATTAGCCAGGTGTGGTGGTGGGTGTCTGTAATCCCAGGTACTTGGGAGGTTGAGGCAGGAGAATCGCTTGAACCCGGGAGGCAGAGGTTGCAGTGAGCCGAGATGGCGCCATTGCACTCCAACCTGGGCAACAAGAGTGAAACTCTGTCTCAAAAAAAAAAAAGTTTCAAAAAACATATAGACCCAAAGAGTTGCATGTTTCAGAAACAATGGAGGAGCGCAAATATATATATATATATTTTATTAAAGTAAATAACTTTCCCAGGTGCTTAAAGAGCAAAGTGTACATGTGTCAAAATTTATGCCAGCCTGTTTGACTTATTTTTCTTCCTTGTCATTGTATAATCAGTCCCTGGTATAATTTTTCTTTGCTTTTGTGTTTTTGATTACTTGACTAAAATGGATTACTTTGGTATTATGCAGAAAGCTATGTAGAGATAAGTTAACAGTAGAAATCCTCAGGGTTTTATTCTCTGCTGTTTTTCTTACTATTCTATTTAGAACCCTGAGAAATCTCATCCACTCCTGTAGACTCAGCTGCTGACTCCTGATGGCTCCTAAATCCTACCCACATTTTTCTTCTAGATTCTGATTGCCTTCTTGACATCTCCACCCTAATATCCCACTGCCTCTGACTCAGTGTGTCTAAAACAAGCCTTCCCCTCATAAGTCTCTCATCAACACAAGGCCCTAATCTCCCGCTGGGTCCCTATCTTAATGAATGAGGTTATCTTCTACCAGTTGCCTAAGCCAGAAGACTAAGTCTCTTTCTTGACTTCTCCATCTCCTGTTACATCCAGAAAGTTACCAAAACACATAGATTTTAGTAACTGTGGAAAATTCTTCAAAATTACTTCTTCAGTATCTCTGGAATTCATCCCACTTTTTCCAACTTCAAAATCATTGAGTTAACACCCTTATTTCTCATGTACACTCTATAGCAGACACCTAAACAATATTGCCCTTTCTGATACATTTTCTTTACTGCAACTTGAGTGATATTGCTAAAATGCACAGCAAATATCCTTGATTCCCCGGTTCTTCTTCGCTTATTAAATTGTAAGATGAATCTAAATCCCGTGCAGTGATACCTGAGGGTCATTGTTACGTGCTCCCTGTCTGCCTCTCCCATCCCATCTTTCAATATTATGTCCCAGGTACCTTCATTTGTATTGTACTAAATGGCATGCCTTTACCTATGCATGCTGTGATTTCTGTAGCTTTCTCTAATTGAAAATCCTTGCCCCTAGTCTTCACCTGGCTAATTCTTCTGTGTCCTTCCAAATTCAGCTGAAATGTTAACCTTTCCAGGGGGTTTCTACCTCAACACAAAACACTGGACAGCATTAGCTCTTTTCCTTTTTTGGTCTCACAGTACTGTGTACTGGATCATAGTTATTCTGTAATTGACTCTGTTCTCCTTTGTCACCACTACAATCACTGGATTGAGTGCTCATTAGAGACAGGTCCCCTGCTTTATTTGTCCTGGAGGCCCCAGTGCCTAAACAGCTGGCACACAGTAAGTGCTCAGCAACATTGTGTTGAATGAATGAATGAACCAGTCAATTCAGTGCATCAACTAGGAATGTTGGCAGTGAAAACATAAAAGGTGAAATTTAAGATTCACTATTTTCCATACAATACATATTTATTGAAATTTTCCAGTGTTTTAAATATCTCATATAGGCCTGCTGTCTATCAGCATTTATCATGTTTCTTTTAGCAGCCTCCTAAAAAATTTGAACATTTTGTTAAGAGGAGTTGGAGCTGTGAATCTTGCTAGTTAGGTACCTTTGAGGTCTGTGACCACAGAAAGAATCCCTGACTCTAACCGGTTATGTCATACTTGAATTACGAAAGATGCCTTTGACCTGCTTAGTTGAAAGATGCTTTTTCTTCTTAATTCTTCTTCTTCTTTTCTTGTAAACTTGCTTTATTTTAAAATTTCGTATTTTAGATACAGGAGATACATTTACATATTTGTTACATGGGAATATTGCATGATGCTAAGGTTTGGAGTTCAGATCCCATCACCCTTATAGTTAGCATAACACTCAGTAGATAGTTTTTAAGCCCACCCCCTTACTCCATCCTCTAGTAGTCCATAGTGTCTATTATTGTCATATTTATGTCCACACGTGCTCAATGTTTAGCTCTTACTTATAAGTGAGAACTTCTGTTATCTGCTTTTTTTTTTTTGTTCTTGTGTTAATTTGCTTAGGCCTGTGGCCTCCAGCTCTATCCGTGTTGCTGCAAAGATCATGATTTTATTCTTTTTTATGGCTACATAGTGTTCCATGGTGTATATATACATTTTCTTTATTCAATCTACCATTGATGGGCATCTGGGTTGATTATATGTCTTTGTTGTTGTGAATAGTGCAGTGATGAACAAACAAATGCATGTGACATTTTGGTAGAATGATTTGTTTTCTTAATTTAAGAATGATTCATTTTCTTAATTGAGAAAGTCTTTTTTGAGAGGTTAGGAACATACTAGAGGGCAGAATAAAAACAAACCAGAGGAACAGGCAGACTCCAATAAGATACATTTTAGCATAGACTTCTGACTGTGAGTCTTTAACATCAACTACCAAATATCGGATGAGGGAGAAATACTTCTTCAAAGTGCTAGAGTATATTAGAAAGTTCCATGGTCTCTACTTGACAATGAACTCCAAAACTGTCATCTGAATGATGTGGCTACGCAAGATGGTCATGCATTCTTGGATAACTTGGATATAAGCATGGTTTGTGAAGTGAGGAAGAGAAAATATCATTCATTACTGTTCTAGACAGGGAAAGAGTAGTCCCCACACCAGAGCTGGGCTTCTGAAGTAGATTTTGTGCAAGAGAACTTAAAAATGAAATACAGACCAACAAGAGCACTTCCGAGAAGTGGGCCAGCATGCCATGAACGTTAAAACTTATTTTAGGAGGAATGATTGAAGGAAGGAAAGATGCTTAAGCTAACAAAAAGGAAGACTCAGAGGTACATGATGTTTGATGAATATGTGGAAGTTAGAGAGGGACAGAAAGTTCCTTCTATAGCAGGAGCCAAATAATATCTCTCTGTGTGCATGTTAAACAAAAGTTTTTTGCTCTGAGCCATTTTACCAATTTCTTTACAAAAGGGCCCCAGTCTCCTTATGCAAATTGATGTCCTTACACACTAATGACCCGTGTGATATACCATGGAATTTTGTGAGGGGGCCACTTCCATAGCAGTATATAAGACCCCCTTATCTAGTTTCACTTTTCAGTTATACCACTGAGGATGAATCTTTTTTTTTTTTTTTTAAAAAAAAAAAAAAAGAGTATCTATCCAAGGTGACTTTGCATGTCACACAGGCAGAGAAATGGAGGTGGGGGAGAGGTTGCTTCTGGTACCCCCATTACATGATTACAAAGATGGAATGAATGGTCTTGGAAGATGATGAGTTTCCACTCCTGGGAAGAATCCTGAAGAGGCTTGGCTGGAACACCTCAGGCATGGTTTAAGCATCCATCAGCAATGGTAAGACCTGGACTCTTAAGATCCCTTTGGTCTACAAAACATGCCAAAACCTAGCATGAATGATGCTCTGCTCTTGGAAAAACGCAGACCATATGCCCTGAATAACATCAGCTCCTATGAGAAAAAATGTCTTTTCCCATTTCTAGGACAGGGAATCCTGTTTTTACCAGCTTATTGTTTTAGTCACCTTTCACCATTTTGTAGGATTAAGGTGACTATTACTTTAATATAGGAGGTGGTATAGTGTAGCAGTTAGAGGATGGAGTGTAATAGCTAGATATAAAGTCAGGCAAGCCTGGGATTGAATCCTGTCTGCACTTAAGCACATAGCTGTAATAGATTAACATGCCTAAACCCCTCAGATTCCTCATCCATAAAATGGGCAATAGCCACCACACGGGGTTGCTGTGAGGATTAAATGAAATAATGCATAATAATACACACTTAGCAATATACCTATATCCAGCTGGCACTCTGGAAAAGCTGCTACTACCATGATGGTATAGTAATAAGAATACTTTTTAGTATTGTTAGTGTTACTAAGACTCTTGACTTGCCTCATTTACTCTGCATTTCTTTGAGGTCCCCAGCTCAGTGGTTTATTTATTTAATTTAGACAGTGCTCTTACACAGGATCCTCCACAGAGAACACGGCTCATGCACACACTTGGTGGTGCTCAGAAATAAACAAGAAAATGTATTTATCTGTGTAGTTTTTGAAATTAAAAATGACATTTATGAGTCCCCTAGTAGAAAAATAAATTTCATCTGTTTTAGTAAGGAAAAGTAGGATAAGAAACTGCTTGTTGGTAGAGATAAGAGACATGGGGAACAGGGATTTCAACTTTATTTTTTAATCATAAAAGCATACAGTTAGTTATTAAACATGACTTTGCAGATGGGAAGTAGAACAAAAAACAGATCTCAGTGTGTCTTACTGGATTGCTATGACAATGCATGATCAGCAGCTTCTGTCAACACATCCTCAGACACAAGAATGAGAACTCCCCGCTATCATTAAAAATGTAATATTTAGAGTGCTGGAGTGGGATACAGGAGGGCTGGATGGCTGCCTAATTTATAAGCTTTCAGGCCGCTAAGCTGAGAATGGGGAATAGAGTTGTCTTGTTTGAAGTTGGTATTCCATTTAAGTAGTAAGCATGACTTCTGGTGATACGCTATCTCCAATAATCAGCTAATTACTGTTTTCAGACAGAACCCATACATTATTTGATTAACAAGCACAATCATTTTCTTGATCACAAGTAGCAATATTCATGCATTTTTGAAAGTACAAGCTTAGAAGTCTTCAATAGCTTGATTTTCTTGTTTTACTGTTTTTTTTACAATGACAGTCGATAACCCAGATGCATCTGTCTTACGCCTTGTCTTACCTCGTCTACATAACTCCCCCTTCTCTCCCCACCCCCTGAGACTGCCTCAGAAGGATATACTGCACTGTGTTGCTTCCCAAGAGCTTGTCAGAGGGAACAGTTTTGTCATTTGAAGAATGTGTTCATGATGCCGTGACAGATTTGCCAGCATCCTTCCAGCACAGTGCCTTAGATGTGATATATTCAGAACACCCTTTCCTTTTCCAGATCCTCTCCCCCACCATCCTTTATTCCAGAATTCTCATTTGCCTAGAGGATTACTGAATCTAAAAACTTTGGTGCAGTAAGTGACCTTGGGTGAACATTGAATCCTTTAGTACATAGCCTTTTAAAAAAATGGAAAACTAAGTTTTATATGGAAATGTCTTGGTACTGCTATATAAGCAGACTGTTTAAGACATTTAAAAATAATCCTGGAACTAAAAAGAGTCAAACTTTATAAGCAAAAGGCTTCTGAAGACACATCTATTTCTAATAACTTATATAATTTCTACATTCTCAATTAAAAACATATTACTCTTTGACATTTCTTTGCATTAAACCTATGAATAGAAGTTAACAAAGATGTCACTTACCATTATAAGAAGGTTGACAATTCACAAATATCAATGCTTAGTATCAAGTCTCCATTTGAAGATGGAGATCTGTTGCACTGTCAGATTTCTTCATGCTTTGCTCTTCCCATACCTCCCCTTGATCATGCTGTGACCACCTGCCATGTGTGCACAGACCCAGGCTGGGGTCTGTGGACTCAATCCAGCCCTCTGTGTCCTATATCTATGCTATGGCTAAGAAACAGGCCTTCCATCTCTAGTTGACCATCTTTAGTAAGGAAAGCCTCAGTAACACAGGAGAAGTTTAATTCTTTTGGGAGTAGCTCTAAGTATTGGACTGATTTATCTTATTTGGAACAAAATTCTAGCTCCTTGCAACTTCTTTGGAGTTTGTACACAATACTAGGTTATTTTTTCCACATTATTATCTTCTCCATGATAATATATCATCAGGAGAGTACTTACCAACTGATAGGTGAATCTCTATCAAAAGTCTCATTCTAACCATGCCACTACTCTACAAGGTATGTATTTTGGTTCCTATGTTGCATATGGTGATTCTAAGACTGATAGTGTTTAAGTAATGTGCCCAATATTATCCCTTGAGTAGTTGTGGAGTCAAAATTCAAACCTATGCTTGTATGGATTCTGAGATTGTTCAGCTAATGCAGAATGTTAATCTGAGATCTGTGGTTAACTTAGGGATCCATAAAAGGGCTTCAGGGAGCCATAGAGTCCCTGAAATAGAAACCCAAATTTGGTTTGTATATGGATTTTATGGTAAAAGCAATTACAGCCCTCCCTCATCAGAATTTCAATTAGGTGTATAACCTCAACAATATCACATAAAATATTAAATAAGATACACATATTTTACATTTTTCACTCCTATTTTACTCAGTCATATTACATAAAAATGCTATATCCCTCTTCATGTATGTTAATTAGTTGTGCCTCTCTCATTCTGTATATTTTTTCTCTCCTTTTTAAGCCCAAGTGTAGGACTTGTACCTATTCATACTATATTTAATTTTGTTAAGTTCAAGCTATTGGGATTCTGATTCTGCTATCTAGTGCTTTTATTACTCATTTTTCTGCTTCGTGTATTCTGTCAATTTATATCATACAACTAAAAACCAAATTAAAAATGAACAGGTTTCAACAATTTTGGACTATGGGATGTTACTAAACTCCAAGAATCCAGAATACAGGATATAATTCATTCTCTCTTTCCCTCTCTCTCTCTCATTCTCTCTCTCTCTCTCTCTCTTTCTTTGTCACTCTCAGGCTTCTGACAAAATTATCCTTGAAATAATTTCTTGAATATTTAACCCTCCATAGGTCTGTTTCATCAGGAGTGACATGAGTATACCACTGCCAGCATCTCTAGGCTGGGCTGAGACAGGTGGGCATCTCAGACAGCCTAACAATTTGAATGTATCCCTTCAAATTGGTGTTCTTCAAATAGTTGTTTAACATTTATTTAGTAGACACCAAAATAATTGACTTTTCTATTGATACAGTATATACATTTTTTGTTCATTTTTTAACTTGTTTATTAACTTGAATTATTTATTTTTCAGTTTTTTTTAAAATTACTCATAGCATCAGTCACTCATAAGCACAAAAAAAAAGTGGTAACTTACATAAGGTAAATGTGTTACATTTTGTTTAAAATATATCTCCAAAATCTAATTCTCTAAATTTCAAGTTGATAAATAATTTTCAACCTTTCACCATTCTTGTTCGCACTTCCATTTTTTGATTCAGTTTTTGAAACCAGAACATATATTGTGGGCATATTCTAAGGATTGAAATTTAGGTCATGAACTAAATCACTCATTTTTAGTTTTTTTTGTTTTTTTGTTTTTTTTAAAAAAAACACTTGGCGATTCCTTACTTCTGTTTTAGAACATCACCTGTCAGTTGTCCTGTCTCAAGGCTGCTGGAGCAGCCTAAAATTGCAACATGCAATTCGCAATTATTCTTTGAGAAATAACTCCACAAAGTAAGTTCAGCACTGGGAGAAATGTTTTCCCAATTTTTATTTGAACATGTTGCCTACTTTTGCCAATTAATTTAGTAGTCTCATGTGGAAACTGAATTAACTAGCACTGTATCCGTTCGTTCTCACACTGCTATGAAGAAATATCCAAGACTGGGTTATTTATGAAGGAAAGATGTTTAATTGACTCACAGTTCTGCATGACTGGGGAGGCCTCAGAAAACTTACATTCATGGCAGAAGGCACTTATTCACAGGGTGGCACAAGAGAGAATGAGTGCCAGCAGGGGAAATGCCAAATGCTTATAAAACCATCAGATCTCGTGAGAACCTACTTATGATCCTAGAACAGCATGGGGGAAACCGCGCCTATGATTCAATTACCTCCCACAAGGTCCCTCCCACGACATGTGGGGATTATGGGATTACAATTTAAGATAAGATTTGGGTGGGGACACAGCCAAGCCATATCAAGCACCATATTTACACTTTATTTTAGGAATGTTTTAATGTGCTTTATGAACTGATGTGCCAGGCAGCGGTCCAGCTGTCTCTCCCTTAATTTAGCTCTATAGACAAGAATACAGTAGAGATTAAATAAATATAGCTGTCAGACACTCCAGGAAAGTAGTAACTGCAGACGGTAACCAGAAAGAAGGAGAACCGGTTTGACTAGACTAATTTGACTAAATCCTTAGTTTCTTTGGAGGGAAAAAACAAATGTGATTCATCACATCCCCGGCTTTGGACTGTTTTTCTAATTTAATAGTGTTCCAGCGGGAGTTTGGGAGTGGAAGTTTGGGTGTACATTTTGAATAAAATCTTATCAATTTACCCATAAATGATCCTGATACAGTTCCTTTTGGGGAGCTGCTAGACATAAACAGCTTTCTTCCCTGTATGATTTCAGTAATGACAAAGGCCGAACATCAAGAACTCTCTCTGCCATACTTAGGAGTTTAAATATAACCCTGAAAGATTTTAAGTAATGACATGATGTGAATAGGAAAATGACAATAAAGAAATTTGGTTGGAAAAAGAAGGTTCTAAGGGCTGGAAGACCAGCTCCTGGGCCCCAGGAATTATCCAGATGAAAACAAGAGGGACTTGAACTAAGACAACAATGCAGATAGAGTTGACCCCATAGAAAACTCCTGGGACTTCTCTCAATTAATGTTTCAGCCTGCACACTCATTCCAGTAAGAATCACAGATTAGGACATAAACAGTGAGGATAATAGGAGAAAACTTTAAGTCATGCTTCAGTCTGGTAAAAAAGATGCACTACTTTTCTGACTGAAGAATGAAGAATAAAAGGATACTTCACTCTAGTTACCTTCACTGGGAAGTCACCGCACTCCTTGATCTGACCCCCATCCCAGGCGATGGCAGGAGAAGCACATCGCCATCATACATCAGCCTCCAAACCGATGACTAGCCTGCAAAAATAATAACTTGACTCCCATGCACCTGAGCCCACAGGAAGAAAACTCATTTTAATTCTGCCATGGCTTAATGATATTTAAATGGCTCAAATGGTTTTTATAAATGAATATATTACAAGGTTCATGTTCAAGAATCAGCAATAAGCTATAATGGACTTTACAGTTTATTAGTTCCATAAATGTCACCTTGTTATTAACAACACAGGTAAAGCAACTTTACAAAATATTCTATTATCATCCATTGAATGAAACATCGAATTTGTTGAGCTGGAGTTTCAGGCATTCTCATTTTACCCGTGTAAATCAACTTTATATTGAGGCTCACAGATATCACCAACATGATTTTTAAGACCCTTTAAAATTCTGTTTTCATGTAAAGATAAAATTTCTAAATTAAACATGGAGACTTACTCTTGAGAAAGGTGGCACCACCAGATAGAAGTGTGGAAACTGCATACAGAAGTCAGTTGTGTGTGACCAGCATTTGCTCTTCACAGGTGTCATTTGGGAGCCACGATTTGCTCCCCACTTCCAAGAGTGTGAAACAGCCACATTCCATTGCATTTCAGTCATTGTAATAAGGCCAAGGGAGAGGTTGTGTGTCATCTTACCATTGTTTGTCTCCTTTTTCAAAATTTGTGAAACAGGTCATAGTCAAATGAATACTGAATTATCCCTAGCATGTGGTGGTTTTGCAAAACCTTAAACATTACATTAGAAAAGTTGTCAGCTTTGGTTAGTGAGAGACCTTACTTTGGGAGACTTATTAATAGACATTTGGAAAGTGAAGTTGTGAAACTTACAGCAGAGTGATGAAATTCCCTACCGAATGGCCCACTGTCTGTATGTTTGTTTTCTTGTTAAGAAGGTAACTCTAGAAACAAATGTAGCAGAAATCCATGATTCAGCTTTCTCATGAGCTTTATCTAGCCACTAGTCTTGGAATAAGCGTTGGGCACATCTGTGTCCAGCATCACAGACTTTGCCTTCTTCATGGCCCCACTGCAACCCCACTGCTTGCCAAGTCAGACAGTCATTATTCACTCTTTTACTCAACAAAGATATGTTTACAAGTCCTAGATCCCAGGCATTGTCTCGGGAACTGGGCTGGGTCTGTGAGTAAGTGAAAAATCCAGTTTCACAAGGGAGACATACATTTTAATCAATTTCAAAAATGATTGCAATTGTAATGAGAACTATCGGAAAAAAATTACAGGCTGAGCTACAGTAATAGGGTCCCAAATTGACCAGGGGAGGAAGGGAAGGCTTCCCAAGGATGTAAATTAACTGTTGCTTAAAGGTCAAAAGAAAGTTGGATAAATAAGGGTTGATTTAAAAAGAATCTTCAGTTTTCCACCAGGAAAAAGAAAAAGATCCTAATACAAAAGAAAGGAGGGGTCAGGGCGTTGATTGACTAAGAAGAGGCAGTGTAAGCATGCAAGCAGTAGAAACAGAATGTGTCAGGTGCTCAGATGAAGGGTTTTGATAGTTAGAGGAATAAGGAAATGTAGAGAAGCCAAGCATAGAGAATAATGCAGGAGGAAGCATGGGATCTCGATCGAGCCCTTTCCTACTCCTCTTCACTATTATTAAGGCTAAGAATTTTTGACTACCTTCATCAGAGCAATGGATAATCATTCAAGAGTTTAAGCAAGGAAGTGACATTATCAGTTTTGCGTCTGCCACAAGGAATACCACTTAGATTCCTACAGTACTGTGAAAATTGCTCTATGGATTGTAGAGCTACAGAGTAGCCCATAATAAGTTTCTCTTTAGGGCTATTGAATGATTTACTTTCAGCCTGCCATGATTTCTACTGGAAACCAGTTAAGTAGACAGTTAGTTATGCTCATGTCTGTTTAATCAGGCAGTAGTAAATAACCCAGGCATTGCATACATATCTGTAGGGAGAGTTTTTCTTTTGTTGTTTTGTTGTCAGTGAAGGTAGGATAAAAGGTTGGGAACATCTCAGAATGTGGGATGCTGTTTTCTTCATGATACCTATGACCATTTGGTCATTGGCCCACAGCTGTGACAGTAGGGAGACTCTTGGAGAGGAGCTCTGCAGAAGACCTGGATAAGGGGGTCTGAGCTTTTCTAGGGGTAATTGTTTTGCCCTTGCTGTTTCCCAAGCAGAGACCTCTACCGTCATACTATCTTTTTCTGCCTGATGAGTCTTTGCTCAAACCGGCTGTTTTTCAGATTTTAGCTGAACGTTTATCATCAAAGTTACTGAGATTAAAGCTCACTTATAACTCCCAGCCATCAACTGTACCTCTGTGAGGCCATATGTTTGGGCAAGATGCTTGAAGATAAGCCACGTGCTGCAATGGCCACATGCACTGAAGAGCCCCACTGGGGGATTATTGGAATGCAAACTTCTGAACTCAGACGGACTCCTCTGGCCATCTGGTTGCAATTTTAGTGTCTGGGCTCTGAATGTATTTAATCCTATATATTTGAGTTGACTTGAAATAACCCATTTTTTTAAAGGGAGCCAGAAAAATGTCAATGCATATAGTTGGTTTGATTATTTCATCTGTTTAATTCAACTAACTTATAAAAGAACATGACTGTATTCCTATCTCCAGAATATAAATATCAGATTGTTTCTAAGCCTCTCAGAAAAAGATGAAAGTTTTGCTTATTATTTATTAAGGCTAACTTAAATCTGTGTAAATAGTCTCGACTCATCCTGATTTTTAAGTTCAATTATGTTTCGCTAAAGTATAAAAAATTATTTACTGGATTTTATTTTTGTCATTAATAAGGAATAGAGTGTGTTGGAATATTTTGAGAAAGGGATTTCTTTCCTGGTGTATCCCGCAGACCATCTTTTAAAATCTCTTCCTGTTGGCACATATTCATGGGGATGCAGATGGTTTCGTGAGTTGAAACAGGGTAGGTTTGAAGGTTAAATCTTAAATTGTTCTGCTCACCACTGTATGCTGGGGAAACCTGGTGAACATGGAAATCAAACCCCTCTGTCTACCCACTTTCCGAAGGCTCTTCTTAGATTCAGCCAAGAATAGATGCTGAGCCCAGCCTGCCTTCCTTTTTATCTCCCGCTCCTCTCCTGACATTTCTGGTGGCCACACATAGAACAAGTAGTGGAGATAGAAGGCAGAGGAGGTGGTGATATAATCTAATACTTATGAAGAATTACTGTGTGCCAGGCACTGTCCTAAGCACTTTATGTGCATTAAATTAATTTATTTCTCATAAAAACTTAAAAGTTAGTTAGGTACCTCTGTTATCCACATTTTACAGATGAGGCTGATGAAGAGTTTCCAGGAGGGGATTAAGAACTCCTTTCACTTATTTACTGCTTTTCTAACCCCCTTCCTGTGAAACTGTTCAAGGAGAATTTCCTCCCACGGAACACATATCACAGGAATAAACACAAGCTGAGTTTTC
The DNA here is from genome assembly GCF_047675955.1 of Chlorocebus sabaeus. NCBI lineage: Eukaryota > Metazoa > Chordata > Mammalia > Primates > Cercopithecidae > Chlorocebus > Chlorocebus sabaeus. The sequence goes on from NC_132925.1 coordinate 61,070,311, forward strand.
ACTGGCCTTCATAGGAGACAAAGCTTTTGTTTCCACCTCCCTCCCTCCAGGAAGCCTTTCACAGCTGTCCTGGCAACCTTTGTACCCCATTAGTTAGATAATCTGATTCCATCCATGTTAGGATTTGTGTTCACTACATTAAATGTTTTTCTCTTCATTGTAAAATTTATTTCAGGTTTATTTGTAATTTATTGTAAAATTATATAAAGATAAAAGATGTTCATAATACCATCCTCAGGTGTGATAAAAAAGGAATTCTTTCATTTATACAATTTTTAAATGGTCATTTATTAAGCAACTTTCCTTGCTAGACCATAAATTTACTTGGTGAACAAATCGGGTAACAGCTGTCCTGAAGCCTAGGCCTAAGGGGCTTCCTGAGACTCTGGACTTGCAGTGCTAAAACCGATAGTCCTGGGAAAAAGCGGAGGAATTGTGTGCACTCTTTGCAGGAACCAGGTTGGCTTGGGTTTACTCTTACATCACCAGCACTGGCAAACTGCTTGATGCTTAGTGAGTGCCTCATAAATACTAAATGAATATAATAAATGGGTAGTAGGCTCTGTCCTAGAGCCTAAGGGTAGAAATATTTAAATCCAGCAGAAGGTGTTTTAGATGGAAGGAATAGCATGGTTCTGGAGGTGCGAATCCTCAGTATAAGGTTAGGTAAGTACAGAAAAGCCCATGCAGATAGGGAGTTAACGGAGTAAAAGGGAAACTTATGCTTGGGACATTAGAAAGATTTATGTGATCTGGATTATGGAGTGTATTAGTCCGTTTTCACACTGCAACACATGTCCAAGACTGGGAAGAAAAACAGCTTTAATTGACTCACAGTTCCACATGGCTAGGGAGGCCTCATAATCATGGTGGAAGGTGAAAGGCACTTCTTACATGATGGTGGCAAAAGAATGAGGGAGAAGTGAAAGTGGAAACCCCTTATTAAATGATCAGATCTCATGAGACTTATTTACTACCATGAGAACAGTATGGGGAAAACTGCTCCCATGATTCAATTATCCCCTACCAGGTCCCTCCCACAACACGTGGGAATTATGGAAGTACAATTCAAGGTAAGATTTGGGTTAGGACACAGAGCCAAACCATATCATGGAGTCCTTTTATTTGATAATTAGTTTTTATTTTGTATAACAAGTGGCAACTCGAGAATTTTATGCAGGGGCATAATATGGTCATATGTCCACAAGCATAGTTTTTTGTAGACAGGATGACTGGTACAATAGGAGAGAGGAGAGAAAAGAATGAGCATGATGGAGGGAGGGAACAATTTCAGTTGGAAGGCTATTACAATGTTGCAGGCAGAGATGCTAAGAGGTTTAACTAGGTTAGTAAAGACGAAAATGAAGAGAGAAAGGGCCAAAAAGAGGAAGGCTTTGGTCTGAGAACCAAGTGGGCAGTGAAATTAAACTTGCTTAACTACTGACCATATGGGATAGAATGGGGTGAAGTGTCTGGGGTAACTCCCAGGTTTCTCTCTTGAATGGGTAGGTATATGGTGGCTCCATTCACTGAGAAAAAGAATGAAGATGAGGAGAAGGTAGGGAGAGAAGATGAACTTCTGTCCATTTGGAACTGGTTGGGTTTGAGCTGACTATACCACGTTCAGATCAAGATGTTCAAGGGGATATATCTGAATCATCAAAGTGGGTAAAGCTATGTTCCATACCTGAAACATTTTGCTCTGAAATGACAATAGCTATTGATGTTTATTTCTTGATTATAAAGATATATAGCTTTTAAATGAGAAATATTTATAATGTTCTACAAATATTAAAAATAACAAAATGAGCATAACAAAGAATCCTATCTTAATATCAAGAAATAATCACTATTAATTTTTTGTTGAACACTATCACAGATTGATTCATCTATCCGTCTCTTCATCCCTCTGCCCACCTCTGTGAGATGATGGGAAATTTTCTTAACTTCTCTCTGTGCCTAAGTTTCCTCATTTGTCATGGTAATTTTGTATTTACCTGTAGAGTGAGTACTAAATGAGTTCATGAATATGAAGCACTCGGAAAAATGCCTGGCCCATAGCGGAGTGCCATCTAAGTGCTAGCTACTATAATATTCCATCTTTTCAAAATAAATGGGTTACATTAAACACAGTTTTATAACTTGCTTTGTTGTACATTCTTGTTATTCAATGCTTACTAACTCTTAGTTAATAAAAATACATTTCTACCCAATTCCTTAACACTTCAGTCCAAAAGTGGTTTTCCCCACCGAAAATCAAAACAAAGCAAACATGAAAAGAGAACACAAATGAAAAGCCACCACCATTACAAAACACATAATTAGATCAGTAACTGAAAATGCTTTGAAGTAGCCTTCAACCTACAGGGACAGTGGCAAGAAGCAATTCATTACATGTAGACCATTTTGTGTAGTGATTTATAAAAGAAATAAGCAAAAAGAGTTCTGCTTTTTTGCCTTTTTCACTGTCCTTTTCTGTCTCCACATTAATAATTCTTGTAACCTTTACTGTCTCATCAATCAACCATCAGGTGAGGTTTCTGCTTCTCATCCTGGCAGCCTCCACATGGTGCCAGTTTTCATTCATCTTCACTGTGTGCTGTTAAGACCTAGATTTTGTTTCTGTGACTAAATAGGGAAACGTATATTATACCTTTAACCCAAACCATTTCTTTTTATTTTTCAAACAGAAAAAAAAAATTCGAATGAGTGTAATCCTTTATCAGAGGTCTATTTTTCTCAGGTCTGAGAGTAAGGGCAAAGATAATTTTGTCACTGTATTGGAATTCTAACAAATTATTCTGTCACTCTCTAGAAGGGGTTCCACTGGAAAGAATCAAATTGTGTTATAATAACCTTTAGAAAGTCAAATGATTGAAGTGCGGACATTCTAAGATAAAATAGAACCCCTAAAATATAGGATGTGAGTAAAGCAATTTTTAAATTACGTGGTGAGGAGGGGAAACACATTAGCATTTCTTTTATGGCATTAGTTGTATCTTTGTAGGCATGCTGTTCCTTCTCTTGACTGGGGAATACCTCTTTTACCACAATTTATATTGATACTTTGCATTTATATAGCATATTCCATGCCCGGAGCATTTTAGTAGCATTAAGTGTAAATGGCATACCTACAAGCCAGGTAACTGAATATTCTGATACCACAGATGGAGAAGCACCAGTGCACAGAGCTATATTACTCTGGATTTCTTAGTCGCTGTGAGAAACTAAAATGGGAGCTCTCAGTAGTTTTCCATGTTAAAAAACAATTGATCTGCCCTAAAAGTTGAGATTATTTCTGATGGCTCAGCATTTAGTCTTCTGGAAGCAGGAACCTGAGATTTTTCAAGACTTCTACTCTCTGTCATGTTTTGGATGAGCCTGAAACCCTGTCTTAAGGGGTGAGAATAGGGCTCAAGTGTGGCTACTTGGTATAGTTGATTTTCCTGATGACTCTGAGAAAGATCCCAGAACAATGGTTGTAACCATGGTTTGAACTGTTGGAACTTCTCTTGCCACTGAGGTTGCTGAGAAAATATGCTACATGTCTGGTGCTGCAGGAGGGAAGCAGTGAAGAAAATTCTAAATGAAACCAAAAAGGTAAGCAGAGGCAAGAGAAAAAGTGGAAAGTTCTGAGGCTACCTGTTGATTCCTGGATCAAACTATACCTGAAGACCAGACCCTGGAATTTTTAGTTACACAAGCCACTAAATTATCTATATTTCACCTAAAAACTGTGAGTGAGCTGAAAGGATTCTTATATAAGGTTATTAGAATATTTAAAATGTGATATTTTAGTTTAGAACAGAAAATAATCCTTAATCAAAGCTTTTGTACCTGGTTGTGTATTTCACGAAAGTATCAAAAGTTATTTAAAAGAGAAATTCTGTTGAATAAATAACAGAGGAAAAAGTTAGAAATAATGAAGTGGAAAATTTCTTATTGTTTTCTGAAAAACATATTAAAAGTCTAAAGTATATTTTTATATTGTTAGACTTTTTTCAGAATTCATTTTGAAAGCTATTAATTTTAATTATGTTGTTTTCAGTGATATAACATATTAAGTGTTCTGATGTCAGAACTGGATCTTCTAATGCTTATTGTATCATAGTTTTTTTTTTCATAAGTACCCTTCAGATAGACTATTTTACAAAAGTGATATAAGTTCATGTATTGCTTATTTATAGGCAGGTATTTGGCAGAAATAATCCAAATATCTGTGTTGTAAAGGTCAAAGATGGACAGGGATAAAGAATGAGCTCTGATTCTTCCATGTGTAAACCCCTCCCTGGATGAGGGTGTTTTGGGGTTGTCTATCAGTGTCTCCTGAGAAACCTGGGAGAGATGGAAAGTTCATGTTTCTCATTCATCCCATAAATTGTAAGCCTTCTTAGGATGATCATTGGCCTTGAATAACATGAAAAGTGTAAGAAATGTGTTTTCCATCTCAGTCATTGAATGATTTTTGTCTTTCCAGTACTTGGCTTTCAAACAAGGTTTTATCATTGTCAAGGTAGGCAGAGTAGGATGAAAGATCATAATTTTTAGAATGGTAACTGGAAGTGGCTTGAAGTGGATTAGAAGGGAGTTAGAGAAAAGATTTCTCTATAGGTTTACTTGTGGCCAGGCCACAGGGGTGGTGGTGGCTGCACAGGAAGAGGAGGTGGGGGACTAATCTGTTTGGGTGCTGATTACATGCAAGATGTTGACATCTCATTCCATCCTCACAGCAAATCCAAGAGGAATATATAGGTATGGTTGGTCCTCTGTGTCATTGGGTTCTGCGTCCTGTACTCAACCAACTGCAGGTTTGGGGGAAAAAAATTTGTACCTGTACTGAACATGTCCAGGCTTTTTTAAAAAATCATATTCCCTAAACAAGATAGTATAACAACTATTTACATAGCATTTATATTTTATTAGGTAATACAAGTTTTCCAGAAATTAAAGTGTACAGAAGAATGTGTGTAGTTTACATGCCAATACTATGTCATTTTCTATAAGGGACTTGCGCACCCTTGGATTTTGGTGTCCATGGGAGATCCTGGAACCAATCCCCCGCAGATACCACAGGATGACTATACTTCATTAACCCTGTTTTACAGATGAAAAAAACTGAGACTTAGCAAAGTTCAGTTCATAACTTTTAGTTCATAATCATAATTAGTTTGTGCTCCAGTTCATGCTGTGAGTATGTGGCTGAGCTGGTATCAAATACCCATCTGCCTCCTTCTGTTCATTTTCCATTTTTTTCCTCTCTGAGACTGAGTCTTGCTCTGTCACCCAGGCTGGAGTCCAGTGGTGCGATCTCAGCTCACTGCAACCTCCACCTCCCATGTTCAAGCGATTCTCCTGCCTCAGCCTCCTGAGTAGCTGAGATTACAGGGGCATGCCAACACTCCTAATTTTTTTTTTTTTTTTGTATTTTTAGTAGGGACGGGGTTTCACCATGTTGGCCAGGCTAGTCTCAAACTCCTGACCTCAAGTGATCCTCCTGACTTGGTTTCCCGAAGTGTTGGGATTACAGGAGTGAGCCATCACAGCCGGCCGTGCCTGCCTGTGTTCTTAGCCACTCTGTGCTACAGCCTGTGATCTGTTCAAGGAAATATAATAGCACCATCACCACTAAAAGAATGGGGACGGTGGCATTATCAACTAAATAACTCATTTACCAACCTGGTTGAGGAAGAATTAAGAAAACCAGAAATCTTCTGTATATTCTCGTCACGATTGTAGTAATTGCTGCTCCCTTTTCATTCAAACCAGATTTCTTGTGTCCCTTTTTAGGCAGCACATCGTGGAAGGATGAGAGGCGACAGAGGACCTCAGAGCAGATGGCGTGCATTCAGGACAGTGATCATTTAGAGGGTCTTTGGCAAATCATTTCAGCTCTGCAGGCCTCGCTGTTTTTATCTGTAAAATGGCTCTTTTTGTTCTGGCAATCTGTGCTTTAATATAGTGATGCTGTAATAAGCATACTGAGTTTTCCTTTTTTTCTGGATCTTCGAAGATGAGCTTTACTAATTTTGTGTCTGATTCAAAGTAGTAATTTAACTAAACCCACTGGTCCTCTGGATCCAGTGTCTGCAGCTGCTGTCTATGCTGATGAGTTACTGCTCAGCTGTACCACTTGTAAATATTTACTGTGTTGAATGTAAATATCACTCCTTATCTTTTTTTTAATCTCTTATTTCTGGTCTTTCAGTTATTGTTTTTTACTGTGATAAAATATAAAACCTAAAATTTGCCATTTAATTTTTAAAAATAATTTTATTGTGACAAGAACACTTAACATGAAATCTGTGATTTTAAATTTTAAGTGTACAATTCAGTATTGTTGACTATAGGCACAATTTTGCACAGCAGATCTCTAGAACTTATTTACCTTGTTCAACTGAAACGTTTTGCTCCTTAATTAACAACTATCTTCTCCCTCACCACCTAGCCCCTGGCTACCTTCATTCCACCCTTTGATTCTGTGAATTTGACTATTTTGGATGCCTCATATAAGTAGAATTATGGAATATTTGTCTTTCTGTTCCAGGCTTATTTCACTTAGCATAATGTCATCAAGATTCATCCATGGTGTTGTGAATGGCAGAACTTCCTTACTATTTAAGGATAAATAAATTCTGTCATGTGCATATATCACATTTTCTTTAATCACATGTTGAAGGACATTTAGGTTATTTCCATATCTTGGCTGTTGTGGTTAGTGCTGCAGTCATCATGGGAGTGCTGATATCTCTTTAAAATCTTGATTTCCTTTCCTTTGGATACGTACTCACAGTTGGGATTGCTGGATCGTATGGCAGTTCTATTTTTAAATTTTTGAGGAACCTCCATATTGTTTTCCGTAGGAGGTGAAATCATTTTATATTTTCACCAGTAGTGTGCCAAGTGTTGTTGAGGATGTGGAGCAGTTGGAATTGTTTTTACCCTTGTAAGTGTACAATTCAGTGGCATTAGTGAAAAAGATTTGAATAGCATCAAATTGTACAACCATCATCGCTATTCAAATCTTTTTCATTATTCCAAACAGAAACTCTGTACCCATTAAGTAATAATTTCCCATTACCCTACCCCCAAAACCTGCTAATATCTAATCTGTTTTCTGTCTCTATGAATTTTCTCAGCATAGGTATTTCATGTGAGTGAATTTATACAATATTTGTCCTTTCGTGTCTGGCTTACATTACTTAGCATAATGTTTTCAAGGTTCATCCATGTTGTCGCATATATTAGAATTTAATTCCTTTTTAAGAGTGAATGATACACCATTGTGTGTATGTACCATATTTTGTTTATCTATTCATCTATTGATGAACACTTGGGTTGTTTCCACCTTTCGGCTGTTATGAATAGTGCCGCTATGACCATGACTATTCATGTATTTGTTTGAATCCCTGTTTCCAATGTTTTGGAGTATATACCTGAGTGAAATAACTGAGTCATATGGTAATTTTATTTTTTATTATTTTATTTTGTTTTTTGAGACAGGGTTTGGCTCTCTTGCCAAGGCTGGAGTGCAGTGGCATCTTGGCTCAGGGCAACCCCCGCCTTCCAGGCTCAAGCAAACCTCCTGCCTTAGCCTCTTGAGTAGCTGGGACTAGAGACACGCCACCATGCCTGGCTAATTTTTGTACGTTTTGTAAAGACAGGGTTTTGTCATGTTGCCCAGGCTGGTCTCAAACTCCTGAACTCAAGCAATACACCCTCATTGGCCTCTCAAAGTGCTGGGATTACAGGTGTGAGCCACTGTGCCCGACCTGGTAATTTTAACTTTTTGAGGAACTGCTACATAATTTTCCAAAGTAGCTACACAATTCCACATTCTTACCAGAAATGTACAACGGTTCTAATTTCTTCACATCCTTGCCAACCCTTGTTTCCTTTTTTTTTTTTTTTGATTATAGACATTGTAGTAGGTATGGTATCTCAATGTGTTTTTGATTTGCATTTCCTTAATGACTAATAGTGCTGAGCATCTTTTCAAGTGATTATTGGTAATTTGTATATCTTCCTTAGAGAAATGTCTACTCAAGTCCTTTGCCCACTTTTTTGTTGATACATAATTTTTGTACATGTTTATGGGTACATGTAATCTTGATTATATTCATAGACTATGTTATGATCAAGTCAGGTTAATCACGGTGTCCATCACTTGAGTGTTTGTCATTTCTTTGTCGGAAACATTTCAAGTGCTCTATTCTAGCTAATTTTAAATATGTGATACATTGTTAATTATAGTATCCCTACTCTGCTATCAAATATTAAGACATATTCCTTCTATCTAACTGTATGTTTGTAGCCATTAACCAACCTTTATTTATCCCCCCACTGCATACACACATACTCACACACCCTTCTCAGTCTCTGGTATCTCTCATTCGATTCCCTACCTCCATGAGATCAACATTTTTAAACTCCCACGTATGAGTAACAACACGGGATATTTGTCTTTCTGTGCCTGACTGATTTATTTCACTTAACAGTTACATCCATGTTGCAGCAAATGTCATGATTTCACTTCTTTTTTTTTTTTTTTTTTGGCTGAATAGTATCCAATTGTGTGTGTGTGTATACACACACATATACATATATACACACATGCAATATTTTCTTTACCTATTAGTCTGTTGATGGACACTTAGGTTGATTCCATACCTTTGCTCTGTGAATAGTGCTGCATGTGAATAAACATGGGAATGCAGGCATCCCTTTGATAGACTGATTTGTTTGCCTTTGGATGAATCATAGTGGGATTGCTGGATCATATGGTATTTCTATTTTTAGATTTTTTTTTTTTTGATAACTCTCCATGGTGGAGAGTTTGATAATTCCATGGTGGTTGTAATAATTTACATTCCCACCAGCAGTATATAAATTCCCTTTTCTGTGCATCCTCACCAAGATTTCTTATTTTTTGTTGTTTCGATATTAGCCATTCTAACTGGGGTAAGATGATATCTAATGCATATGATTGTTTTGATTTGCATTTTCCTGATGATTAGTGATGGTGAACATTTTTTCATATGCCTTTTGCCTATCTGTATATCTTCTTTTGATAAACGCCTATTATGTCCTTTGCCTACTTTTTAATGGAATTATTGGTTCTGTTACTGTTGAGTTGATTGAGTTCTGTGTATATTCTGGATATTAGTCCCTCATTAGATGAGTTGTTTTCAAGTATTTTCTCCCATTCAGTGTTTTTTTCTTCAGTGTTTATTGTTCCTTTTGTTGTGCAGAAGCTCTTTAATTTAATATAGTCCTACTTTTCTATCTTTGTTTTTGTTGCCTGTGCTTTTGAGGTCTTAGCTACAAAATCTTTGACTAGATGAATGTCCTAAAGTGTTTCCTCTTTGCTCTCTTCCAGTAATTGTATAGTTTTAGATTGTATGTTTAAGTCTTTGTCTTGTGTTGATTTTTTTAAATGTAGTGATAGGTAGGAGTCCAGTTTTATTCTTGTGCATATGAATATCAATTTTTCCCGTAACACTTATTGAAGAGGGTATTCTTTCCTCAATATATGCTGTTGGTACCTTTGTAAAAAATCAGTTGATTGTAAATATGTGGCTCTATTTCCGAGTTCTCTATTCTGTTCCATTGGTCTATGTGTCTGTTTTTATGCTAAACCCACATTGTTTGGGTTACTATGGACTTGTAATATATTTTGTAGTCAGGTAGTGTGACACTTCTAGCTTTGTTTTTTTCACTCAGGATTGCTTTGGCTCTTCAAGCTCTTTTTTGGGGTCCATATGAATTTTAGGATTTTTTTTCTATTTCTATGAAAATGACTTTGTATTTTGATAGGGATTGCATTGATTCTGTTGAGTGTCATGAGCAATATATTCATCTTAATAATATTTATTCTTCTAATCTGTGACCATGGGATGACTTTACACTATTTGAGTCTTCGTTAGTTTCTTTCATTAGTGTTTTGTAGTTTTCCATGTAGAGGTTTTTCACCTCCTTGGTTAAATTTACTCCTGGGTATTTCATGTTTTTTTGTAGCTGTTGTGAATGAGATTGTCTTCTTGAATTTTTTCTCAGCTAGTTCATTATTGTATAAATGCTACTATTTTTTGTATGTTGATTTTGTATTCTGTAACTTTACTGAATCTGTTTATCAGATCTAAGAGTTTTTCGTTAAAACCTTCAGGATTTTCTAGATATAAGATCATATCATCTGCAAAGAGGGACAATTTGAATTCCTCCTTTCCAATTTGGATGCCTTTTATTTCTTTATCTTGCCTTATTGCTCTGGCTAGGACTTCCAGTATTATGTTTAATACGAGTGGTTGTGTGTCCTAACATATGGTCTATCCTAACATGTTGTCTATTCTGGAGAGTGTTCCATGTGCTGTGCTGATGAAAAGAATGTGTATTCTGTAGATGTCAGATGAAATGTTCTGTAAATATCTGTTAGGTCCATTTGGTCTAATGTGCATTTTAATGTTTATTTGTTAATTTTCTGTCTAGTGATGGGAGTTGGGTGTTCAAGCTCCCAACTATTATTGTATTGGAGTTGATCTCTCCCTTTAGATCCAGTAATATATGCTCTATATGTGTGGATACTCCAGTATTGTGTTCATATAGATTTAGAATTGTTATATCCTCTTGCTGAATTCATCCCTTTATGATTATATAATGCCTTTCTTTTTTTATTTTTACTGTTGTCAGCTTGAAGTCTGATTTATCTGAGATAACTATAGGAACTCCTGCTTGCTTTTGGTTTCTATTCGCATGGAGTATCTTTTTCCATCCCTTTACTTTCAGTCTGTATGTCTCTTTACAGGTGAGATAAGTTTCTTATAGGTAGCATGTAGTTGGGTCATGTTTTTTTTCAATCCATTCAGCCAGTCCTTATCTTTTAAGAGGAAAGTTAGTTTAATGCATTTATATTTAAGAGATTACTGATACGTGTTTATTTTTGTCATTTTATTAATTGATTTGGGGGGCATATTCTTTGTTCCTTTCTTTCTTTCTTATTGTCTATCATTTTGGTTTGGTGATTTTCTGTAGTGGTAACATTTGAGTTCTTTCCCATCCTTATTTGTATGTTAGCTTTACCAGTGGGTTTTCTATTTTCCTGTATATTCATTATACTAGATACAGTTCTTTTGCTTCCACGTATAGAATTCCATTAAGCATTTCTTGGAGGGCCAGTCTAGTGGTGATAAATTCGCACAGCTTTTGCTTGCCTGAGGAATACTTTATTTCTCCTTCATTTATGGAAGGATGACTTTGCTGGGTGTAGTCTACTGGTTGGCAGATGTGTTATTTTTTAACAGTTCAAACATATCACCCTATTCTCTCCTGAAGTTTCTGCTGAGCAATTCACTGCTAGTCTGTGGGACTATCATTATAAGTGACTTAGATGCTTTTCCCTTGCTGTATTTAGAATTATCTCTTTGTCCTTGACTTTTGACAGTTTGAGTTTAATGTGCCATCTAGAAGATCTTTTAGCATAGTATCTGTTTGAGATCTCTGAGCTTTCCATGTCTAGATGTCTAAATCTCTTGATAGACTTGGGAAGTTTTCAGATGCTACTTAATTCGCTTCTTTATCCCTTTCATTTTCTCTTTACCTTCTGGAACACTGAAAATCTGAACATTTGGTCACTTTATGGTGTTCACCTATGTCATGTAGGCTTTGTTCATTCTTTTTTATTTTTTCATTATTTTTTTTTTCTCATGGGGTTATTTCAAAAGGCCTGTCTTCAAGTTCTGAAACTCTTTCATCTGCTGGATCTATTTTATTGTTGAAGATTTCTAATGTATTGTGTAGTTCATTGAATACATTCTTTAGTTTCAGAATTTCTATTTAGTTTTTATATCTCTTGGATAAATTTCTTATTCATATCCTGAATTGTTTTTCTGATTTCTTTGTATGGTTTATCTGAGTTCTCTTGTATCTCACTGAGCTTATTTAATATCATGATTTTGAATTATATTTCCAGGATTTCATACATTTCTTTTTTATTGGAATCTTCTGCTGGAAAATCATCGTGTTCCTTTGAAAGTATCATACTTATTTTAATTTTTTTATGTTTCTTGTGTTCTTATAGTTATATCTGAGCATCTGGTATAATTATCACTTCTTCCAAATTTCGAATTTGCTTTTGTATGGGAGGACTTTTCTCTGAATATTCGTTTATGGTGTTAGTTGACTAGGGCACTTTAGTTTTGATTCTGCATACATGCAATAGTGTAGTCTTTGAATGATTCCTTAGGCTGTAAACAGTATCAGTGGTATCTGTGATTTCTTCCGTGGCTTAGGGTGCAATTGTTAATGAAGGCTGTAGTCAAGTTTTGCTGGGGATGGAGACATCAAGTGGACATGTTGTTAGGCCCCAGTGGTGGCAGTGACAGTCCAAGCATGCCCGTCCTTGGGCCTCCAAGTTGCTCACTTAGATGCCAGTAGTAACAACAATGGGCTGAGTGAGTGTGTGGGTCCTCAGGCCCCTGGTAGGTGGGCATGGCATGAAGAATGGCAGTAGCAATGGTGAGATAAACCTCGGGCTCCAAAGTAATTCTCACTGGTGTTGGTGGTGGCCGCAACAGGCTGAGCAGCACAATCAGCATGCCTGCTGATGGTGCAAGCAAGTGGATGTCAGCTCTACTGGTAGTAGCAGGTTGTGTGGGCCAACCTCAGGTCCCTGGGAAGAGTGCTTAGGTGCCAACATTGATGTATTGGGCTCAATGGTCATCAGGTCCCTAGATGGCATGCCTGGGCACTGGGGGAGGCTGAGCTGGGCTGGGCAGATCTGTCTTTGGGCCCCCCAGTGGTGTGTGCAAGGGAGTTTGTCCTCAGGGCATGTGAAAATGCATATGGCCTTTGCTTTTGAGGGTAGCAAGGTCTTTGCCAATGGCACCTACTTCAACCCTGGAGGCAGCAGCCAGCCATGCATTGTCTGTGGTCAGAGAATATCAATGGCGCTCCAGAAATATAAAGATGCAGAGGCTGTTGAGCCCCTGGGCAGGATACAGTCTCATGTGGGATGGATTGTCAAAATGGTTCCTTGCTATAGCTGCTAGGGGATGGAGGTGTGTGGGACCCAGCATCAGCTGCCTCTCTCTGGAGCAGTGCCTTCACACAGTCTCCAGGAAGCTCCTTATCTTAGTTTGGGGGCCCACAAAGATCTAAGGGCTTTCCTTTAACTAGGATATAGGAATTTACTGTGGAAATGTGGACTGCTGGGGTTCCTCACTTATCCTTTCTCCATATAGGAGAGCCTCTCCAGGCACTCAGCTAATCCCTGAGCAGGCTGCCTTTCTTCCCTCTTTTTCCTTGCTTTAGGTGTTTCCTGCTGCTTCTGTGTTGAATTCCAGTGTCTTCTGTTAGATAGCCTATTCAAAGTGCCATTATCTACTCACTGTTTTGTTTCTTCTTTATGGAAGAAGCTGGTACCAGATGCCTCTAGTCTGTCATCTTGAAGCCCCTCCCCTTTGCCCACTTTTGAATTAGTTTATCTCTTCGTTGTTGCATTACATTCTTTATATATTCTGGATATTAAGCCTTATCACATGTATGATTTACTAATATTTTCTCCCAATCAGTGGGTTATCTTTTTGCTTTCTTGATAATGTCCTTTGATATAAAAAGTTTTTAATACTAATGAGATCTAACATCTATTTTTTTTCTTTTGTCTTTAATGCTTTTGGTGGCATATCTGAGAATCCATTGCCAAAAGTTATTATCATTTAACTCTGTGTCCTTTTATAAGGGGTTTAACTCTTACATTTAGGTTATTGATACACTCTGAGTTGGTTTATGTATAACTTAAAGGGGCTATACAAAAATTATATTGAGGTAAGGGTCGAATTGCATTTTCTTACAAGGTGAAATTCATTTGTCTCACCATCATCTGTTGAAGAAACTCATCTTTACCCATTGAATGGGATTGCTACCTTTGTTGAAAATAAAATTGGGCATATTTTTGAACTCTCAATTTTATAACATTGGTCTGTATGCCTACCCTATTCCGGTAGTGTATTGTTTTCATTATTGTAGCTGTGTATCATTGATTTTTTAAAAAATGTAGTAAACATGCCTACTATCATTCTTTTGCCACCCCATCTCATGTTTTTTTACTTCTAATCTATGAATTTAAGACACTAACCAATCAAGTTTATTACATCTGCATATTACTAAAGTTTTGGAGCCTCCCTTAAGGAACAAATTGGATTTGGTACACTGGCTTTGTGACATATGGCATAGGCCAGTGACCTATTCTCTCTTTTCTCTTTCACAACAGAACCTCAGATAATATATTAGTTAAAAACAGAAGTGTTCAGGTTGAAGGGCAGGAAAGTATAATTACATAGACCCAGTCTCTGCCGTATCACATGTTCTAAAAGCTATTATGGCAGAAGTGACATTATTTGAAAACTGTTAGCATCAATATATTTTTAGTTTATTTTTCTATTACATTTTGTATGGTTGTAGCTTTCTAAAATTCACTCTCCAGATAAACTAAGTATTATGCTGACTTAAAAAAAAAACCCCTGCATTGTTATTGATTTTTTGCTATATTAATAGATTTGGGGGGGAAAAGTTTACACATATATTTATGTATAATTACAATCTGAGATTTAAATGTCCCACAGAGTTGCCTTTTACTGAATTCTTTTACTCAAACATCTAAAAATAGCAAGCAATTCATATTTGACTGCAGTCAATCTCAACACATGGGTCGCCCTGAGCATTGTGTGTTAAGTGAGAGTACATACAATCTAACATAGCCATGACTGCTGTCAAGTTCACACTTCCTGAGGATGTGCATTCTAAGTGTCACTGGATGTACAAGATGACAGATCAAACTAGTGGTTTGTGCTGTTGGGCAACAGAACTAAATATTTCAGTTGTTTCAAGTAATGTTATGGTATGCTCCATAAATTCACTAAGGTGACCCAGGAGTGCTGACAGGAATTTACTTTAGCCTCACTTATTGTCACTTAACAGAATAAATGAGAACTGATGTCTCTTCAAACACTAATAGTCAATTACAGTTATGGTGAACACAAATGCCTCATTATGTCGAGTCAAGGTCTGTTTCCCTTTTATAGAGCTAACTGGTAGAAAGCATTGTTTTTAATTTATGAATGAATATGCACAGGAATCTTAGCTATCCTATTTACATAAAATTGATAGACAATTAATCTTCAGTAAAATACCTACAGCAGGTTTAGAAAATGCAAGCCATGTTAAAAATTAAAAATGTGGTCAGAAATATCAAATGTCTTTAGACACCAAAATGCCCCTTTATTAGCCTTTTATTATCTCACTGGTAAACTTGCAAAACTGGTAATAGTTTAATGAGATTATAAAGCATACATGCACGTGGGTTAAATAAATTTTAAATCATTAATGTTGGTTAATAAAACCCTAGAAAAGGCATTTAAATGTTTGGGGTGTAAAAAAGGCAATCTTTAGGGGGTTTGTAAATGCAGCTTGAACTTTGCTTGAAATTTATGTTTTTAGGTCAACATAATTTAGAAGGGATTTGTCCACGAAAGTGAGGCATGAGAGAACTTTTGCAGGTGATAGAAATGTTTACTATCTTGATTGGTATGTCGGGTAAATAATTATAGACATTTATGAAAATGCATTAAAATGTGTATTTAAGATTTGTGTTTGTTACTGTATGTCTGTCTCTCTCTAGATACACAAGTGTCCATATCTATTTACACACACACACATACTCAAAGGTGAAAAGATAGACTCCTGAAAATATTCATGGAATCTGCCATCCCTGTAGCTATATTTGTCTTCACATAATTTTGGTACACAGGTCAATAAGTTTCCTTATATATAAATCAATTTGAATTGTGTCTTTGTTACTCACAATCAAAGGAATCCTAATGTAGATTTCTACTTGAAATCTTTTTACTGCACCTTTGTATTTAATATTTGGTAAATCCTGTCTTTCAGAGAATTGAGATGACACTCTTTGCACCAATAAATACTCTACTCTCAGTACTTTTTATGCACTTGGCGTCACTGGACTACTCATAAAATCCTAAATTTTGGGATGGTGTTAAATCTCTCTCTTCATGCTGTTTCATCAGGAGGCAAACCTTAAGGCTACCAGTAGTGATGTCTTTTTCCATGTAATTGCAAACATACTATGATGCCAATGAAAGCTCACTCAAGCCAATGTTACCACATTTCTTTTTTTTAGGAATTGCTCTTACCCTAGGGGCAAAAAGGACAACACAGAGCTATAAACTGTGTACAGGAAAAGCAATCAGCAGGAACTCAATCTTACACTTCAATCAATTCCCCTATGCACAGCGTCTTTTGTACTTAGGCTTGGGCTTGTAAGGACAGGAAAAAATGATTAAAGTTTCCTTGGTTTCAGAATATTAGTAATGCCAACACAGAAGCAAGATTGAGTTTAACTAAATTTGAATATGTAATATTTGATTTCTACCCAGAGGAATCAAACTGAATTTTAGCAAATGTTGACTTATGAGCATAGGCTAGATAGTTTTTGCTCTTAAACTTACAACTCAGAAAAAGTGTGATTATTAACCATAGTTTTATAGACTTCAGAGCCCCTGAGGGCAGGAAACATGTCCAGTTTGTCCAGAGTAGGCATCAAGTATCATTTGTTAACTGATTCTGTCTGAGAAGTTAAGTAATCCCCTGAAGGTCAGGGTATAATAGAGACTGTAAACGATCCCTCTGTATCTGTACTTGTTAAGGTTTAACATTTAAAAATCAGTGGAGATTGTCTTTGGCCCTAGCCAAGCTCCTCTTTCTTTCTCTTTTCCCATATTTAGGTGCATTCTCTCTTAGATCAAAGGCTTAAAGGTTTCGTTGTTGCTGTAGTCCAAAGTCAGCGTAGACCACTGGAGACAGGTTGAAGCAGCAGATGCCTGTAATGTTAGCCAGATGAAATAAAGTTAATAGCCAGAAAAGTTTGGCAATACAAAAGAAAAAATGGTTGTGATCAGGAAGCGCTAATGATTTTATGAAATGGAGAAGCCCTCAGTATAGAGAAGTAACTAAGATGAACCAAAAATTATAACCATACAGTAAGAAGGTCTAACCAAACAGGAAGTAGGAACATTGTCTCTAAAGTCAGAAAATCTGAGATCACCTAGATTGATTCAAGTGTAAGATTGAGTTCCTGCTGATTGCTTTTCCTGTACACAGTTTATAGCTCTGTGTTGTCCTTTTTGCCCCTAGGGTAAGAGCAATTCCTAAAAAAAATGAAACGTGGTAACACTGGCTTGAGTGAGTTTTCATTGTCATCATAGTATGTTTGCAATTACGTGGAAAAAGACATCACTACTGGTAGCCTTAAGGTTTGCCTCCTGATGGAACGTCATGAAGAGAGAGATTTAACACCATTCCAAAATTTAGGATTTTATGATCCCAAATTTTCTGACTTTAGAGACAATAATTTGTCTAGTGCCACTTAATTTCAAGTAGATCACCTAGTTCTTCTACTTGAAATTAAGTGGCATTAGACAATTATTCAGTTCTCTTGTCTGTAAAGCATGAATTGTATACCTACCACTGTTCTAGAGATTGAACAATCCATGTAAGGTGATCTGTAGAATGCCTGGCACATCATGGGCACTGAGGAAATTTTTGGTGATGATCGTTATAGTGCTTGGATATGTGAATTCATAAGTAGCTAACAATAGTGAAGGAAACAATGACTTGCAAAGAACTGGATCAGCTTTAAAAGGGTCCTCACTTTGGGCCTACTAGCTTCTTAAGTAATCAGTGTGCAAAACAGACCCTTGAAAATCCATCTGATATGCTTTTTTCATGGTCCATAAATCCTAAGAACCCACAGTTTCCCCAAAATGCTCCCTAACCTATTGACCTATTCAATTTTGCTCCCCCTGGAGTATGGAGTGTTCTGTACTCTTTATCCATATCAAAATGATCATCCTCTCAATGCAGGTATGTCTCATTAAATTTATTAGCTCAAGGATAAGAATATTTTGTCATTCATATCTTCTGTTTATTTTAGAAGATATAAGTTTATCTGAATATTCTCATATATTTTGAGTGTTAGTGAAATAGAGTGAAGTAATAAGTTCCAGATAGCATGGGGAGATATTTTAGTGAGGGAGATTGAAGTCACATTCCATGGATTTACAGCCAACTGGGCTTTAGTAACTTTCATTTCTGAACGTTCTGGGCGAGCAGCTGAATGTGTTTTTATTATAATCACCCTCTCAAATTATTATAATGTATGAGACATCTTTATACACAGCCAGTCAAATCTAGTTAATTACTATGTAAGTTAATTTGTTATTGTAAGGTTTTATAGCCCTTTGTAAGGCAAGAGTGAAAGTGGCTTTAAAAAGTAAGTAATTCGGCCCGGCGCGGTGGCTCAAGCCTGTAATCCCAGCACTTTGGGAGGCCGAGACGGGCGGATCACGAGGTCAGGAGATCGAGACCATCCTGGCTAACACGGTGAAACTCTGTCTCTACTAAAAAATACAAAAAACTAGCCGGGTGAGGTGGCGGGCGCCTGTAGTCCCAACTACTCGGGAGGCTGAGGCAGGAGAATGGCGTAAACCTGGGAGGCGGAGCTTGCGGTGAGCTGAGATCCGGCCACTGCACTCTAGCCTGGGCGACAGAGCGAGACTCCGTCTCAAAAAAAAAAAAAGTAAATAAGACCAACCTGAACAACATGGTGAAACCCTGTCTCTAGGAAACATACAAAAATTAGCTGGGCATGGTGGCATGCACCTGTAGTCCCAGCTACTTGGGAGGTTGAGGTGAGAGAATTGCTTGAGCCCAGGAGGTTGAGGCTGCGATGAGCTTTGATTGTGCCACTGTAATCCAGCCTGAGCAACAGAGTGAGACCTTGTCTAAAAAAAAAAAAAAAAGTTATTAATCCTCTTTCGGTGACTAGCTTACCATCTAACTTAATCTGATACTTCTCTAGAACTAACAGTACACTTGCTTAATTAGACATGTTAATCATCCATCTTGATCACTGCATAAAGTTAGTTGTACTGTGCATGAACAAGATCAAGGGTTTAAGCTGCAAGTATTCAATACTTGGCTTTAGGTCGGGCGCGGTGGCTCAAGCCTGTAATCCCAGCACTTTGGGAGGCCGAGACGGGTGGATCACGAGGTCAGGAGATCGAGACCATCCTTGCTAACACTACTCTACTCTACCCCGTCTCTACTAAAAAATACAAAAAACTAGCCGGGCGAGGTGACGGGCGCCTGTAGTCCCAGCTACTCCGGAGGCTGAGGCAGGAGAATGGTGTAGACCTGGGAGGCGGAGCTTGCAGTGAGCTGAGATCCGGCCACTGCACTCCAGCCTGGGCAACAGAGTGAGACTCCATCTCAAAAAAATAAAAAAATAAAAAATAAAAAATAAAAATACTTGGCTTTACATTTCAGTTACTGGCCTTCAGCACCATGAAGAGAGGTGAGACCATTCTAGGTCATTATTTTTTCCTTCTCCATCCTTTCAGAATTGTTGCCTACATGTAACTTGGGCACACACTCTGTATATTGTAAGGTATTTGTTGTGTAAAGTGACCTGTTTGATCTGTTTATTTTCTTCTTTTGCAAATAGTTTCCCTATTTTCTTGATAGCACATTTGTTCTTTGCACTTTCAAAGAATCCATTAGAAGTATAGTTAAAGGTGCCTGTCAAGACAAAGATAGTTGAATGTATTCCCATTTTCCTTTTTCAAAAAGTGATTATTTAGATCCAGAATTGCTTCCTTTTCTACATGTAATGTAGAAATTATACAGCTGAGGATTTTTTTTTTAGTTATCCACATCAAATCATCACCAGAGAAGATGCAAAAGAAACTTCTAAATCTGCCCTGAACATTTGACAATTTGCATGAATATTTCTAATGACTCTTTGCTGGGAAGGAATTTTCCTCCTGTAAATTCCCATAATAATTGGTTTACATATATTTCATAAAATATATTAATAACTTACATTTGTATTGAAAACCCTTGACATTTATGAATTTAATATAAGTGGTTTTGACTGTTCGCAGATGACCCTGATAGTCCAGGGCATGCTTTGATTTCAAATTTTGCTGAAGCATATATTCAAATTGAGCACACAGACAAGCTGATGTGTGGGAACAAGTCATGTAGCTAATGGGTAATTCTAGCTCACTGCCTGACACCCACATCTCAATACACTTTTATTGTTCTCCCTTCACTGAATATATGGTAATTCCTCTGTAGTGATTGAAACCTTTGCTTCTTTGTGGAAAATGGCCATAAATCAGAGACAACTTTTCAGTAGGATTTTAAAGGTTGGCAGACATTGTGAGGATATGAAGAAATGAAACCAAAATAAAACATGATTCCGGAGGAATTCAGGAATCTGTACAAAACTAGCAATCACGAACAACAATTTCTGAAGCTAAAAACATACTCACCCAGAATTGTAAAAGTTTAATTCAAGGAAAAAAGGCAAGCTTCAACTCTAACAGCAACTCTGACTGATTTTTGAGGCTGTACATTTCCTATGTTATGTCTTAGGTTATAGTTATGTGTATGTTTTTCTTGCCTTTTTCCCTACCACTATGCAAAAAATAAATTATAAAATCAACATGGAAGATATTGTCAGTTGCTTATACAACATTCATATTTATTACTCCCACTTCCTAACAGAACTACAAACTTTATCCAGTCTTCCCCTAACATCCATATTTTTTTTTGGCATGGGTACAGGGATATTGATTATCTGAGCCAGTCTCTAGCATTCCTTCTAGAATCTATTCTTAGTCCAATGCATCTATTAAAATGGCCTCATGAAACCAAAAAGAGAGGCTTATACTCTGTTACTGGGGTAAAGTTTTTCTATCTATTTTTGTGGTTCTTGTTTACTTTCCACTCACCTTCTCTCTCTCCCTAACTTCCCTGAATTCTACCTTTCTTGTTCACACTTTCACTCACACATACTAGATATCAATAGGAGAGCTCATAGTCCTAATTGTCACTGACAGCCTCCTTGAACCAAAAACGGAACCTGCTTTAGGGTAGATCTGCTGTTGAGGATATCAGGGTGAACAATAGAATTATATCTTTAGTGCTGTAATTGAGACACTTAAATCATACCCCAAATCTTTTTTTTTCTAGATTCCACTTATGGAAAATGGTAAACATATTTTTCTTTTAAATTTATTTGAGCCAGTATAGTATATTCTTTATCTAGAAGACAAATTTCCTGACTAGGATTCTCACTGAAAGTGGGAACTTTATCGTTTTCATCATTGGAGCCTCTGTATTCCCTGGTATGTGTCTTGAATGCAAAAGTATGTACATATAAAATCTCTATAAATCTTGATCTAGGTATATCGATTTCTTTATGAATAAACTTAACACCTTTTCCACCAAACCTTTGACGAATCTCCTTGCTAACCACCCCTCTCCCTACCCATTTCACCCTGCACCTTACAATAATTTTCTTGACCAGTCCTCAAAAGTATCAAGCACATTTTGGGATATATTAGCCTTGGATTTTATAAACAAAGCCTCACAAAGATAAGAAGTTTAGCCAAAACTTAGTTGCAAATGTAAAAACATCCTCAAAAAATTATTTGTCTGTATAGTGAGTGACACCTTAAGTGTTAATTTTTCACTGTGGTTTTGTTTATGCAATACCCAAGAAACCTATAAATCTGTTTAGTTCAATTAAACAACTAATTAGTTTGCCAGAGAAAAACAGTAAACCCACTTATTTGATTGGATTGACCAGTCAGTTCAATTGAAATTGCAAATCTATCACTTCCATCGGGATGAAATTGGCTAGGCATTTTTATTTTCCTGATAAAAAACGAAAAGGAGAGGATTTTACAAAATTGACTCAATCAATCAATTATGATGTTCCAGAGATGCAGCCTTATTCAGCATTTGAACACTTTTAGGCAGAGTGAAACTGAAAGTTTTTAAAGTTCCAGTTGGATAAAAGGAAGAGAATGGACTTGAAAAGAAAATGGCTAGGACCTTTTTATAATTGTTGGAAAGAGTTTCTTACACATTCAAGAAGATTGTTGAAACAGACTTTTTTATTAATGAAAGGGAGAGGACAGTGTCATGATCCATTTTCAGACCACATTAGGAAACGTTTTACCCAGAGAAGCCCAAGAGGAACTAATATTAATACAACGGATTGTCAAGGAGGAAATCCAGAAGCCAGAGAAATAATACTAATCATCATACCTGTGGTGTGAGATAAGCTTCAAAAAGGCAATCCTGTTTTCAGGAGGCAAGAAAATCATACAAGAGATTTGGAAAAGTTATTGAGTAAAGATGCTTTCAACAATAAAGTCATATGAAAGGCTCATCTACATGGCATTTAAAGGTGTATCCAGATGTTTCCCCACTCTTTTGTAATGTTTAACTTTCTTCTTATTTAAAATCTCACCTTCCTTAAATTCTCTTTTCAAATGTTTCCATCTCTTCTCCGCTTTTCTCCTCTACTGCCTCTGAAGAAGAGGTATTTCTCTTGTATTCCAAACCTAACCCCTTATCTTTCTGTTCATTTCCATCTTTTCCAGGGATTACAAACTCAGAAGTTTTCATAAACCAGATAACTAAATAAATGGCCTGGTGGAAGACATGAGGGATTTGTGGGGACAGTAAGAAAATAAAAGGTGTATGCCTCACATAAAAATATTCAGGTTCTGAATATTTCTGTGCTGACTAAATATGCATGTCTTCTGGCTACACTGGGCTCAGTGGTCAGCAGTTTGTGATTTCTGCTTTCTCAGATTCGAAAGGTTCTTTCTCTCCTTCTCCTTCTGCCCACAGGACTCTTCAAATAAAACCATTCTTCAAGCTGCTATTCACTGCACAGCATCTCCCTTTCATGGCCATGTATGTTCTCACAGTTCTTGCCTTCACAGTACTTCTTTTTCTTTAAACTTTTATAGTATAATTAATTTGAAAAATAAATTTAATTTTGAAATATTTAGAACATATAGAAAAGCACTAAAAACAATATAACTTATTCCCATCTGCCTGTTGTACACATTTAACAGATGCTAATGTTTTTCCAAGTTTAATTCCTATAAAGTTTTTCCTTTAGATATAAAGAGTTCAACCACCGTTTTTCTTTTTCCCTTCTTAGAGATAACTACTAACTTGAAGTCCAAGTGTATCGTTACTATCGGTTTTCAAAAATCTTTACCTTGTATATATATCATCATAAACAACATATGGTGGTATTGTATGCTTTTATAATTTAGATATACATTTTCTTGTTGAATATATCATTTTGAAACTTGCACAATGTGTCTTTCACATTTATAATTATATAGAGTGCTTCAGTGAATATCTTTATTACTTTTTGTTCCTACATGTGACAAAATCTCCAAAGTATAGTTCTTGAGCTGGAGAGTTTCAAACTTTTTAAACTCACCTGGATGTCAGCCGTATACAAAAATTTTACATTTGTTATATCTTTACCAACACTTGATGTTTCCAGACTTTTTAAATTTTACCAATTTAATGGATGCCAAATTGTACCTCAGTGTTCTAAATTGTGTTTTCTCACTAATAGTTAAATTGAGCCAGTCTTCAAATGTATATTTGCCATTCAAGTTTCCTTTTCATGAATGACATGCCCATAGCCTTTTTTTTCTATTGGGTTATTCATTTTTTGTTGTTGTTTTTATTTATTCATCTTTATATATCCCACTCTGCCATTAACTAGCATTATTAGCCTTGGAAAACTCACCTAATTTCTCTGTGATTAAATTACTTGCTTTGAAAAGTGGGAAGAATAACAGTACCCACAAATTTGTTTTAAAGAATATATGAGTTTATATGTCAGGCACTTGAAACGGTCTGGCATATACAAAGCATTATATGTTTTGTGCCATGTTGTATTTTTATTGTTATTAAACCTTAATTCTCTCACAGTGTTACAAGTAATTTTCCTAGTCAGTAGCTTATAATTTGACTGTGTTTATAATGTACGCAAAATTTTCATTTTGATATAAACAAACGATGATGTTTTCTTTGATGGTTTGCAGTCTTTGTGCCTTGTTTAAGTAAGTGTTCCCCAGCCTAATAGAAAATAAATACCTTATTGTGGGTTTTTTTGTGTGTAAATTCTTTGCATTTGCCACTTCTAGTTTTAATCCATTTGGAAATTGTGTGAATGCAGGGATCTAGTTGTATTATTTTCCACCTGAAGAGCAGATGTCCCTGGCCTCCTCTGTTAAATGAGTCTTCCTTTCTCACTGATTTGCTCTATCTCCCTCCTCTATCAGATTCCATGTTCCCAGTTATATTTCGGATTATTCTAAATCTCTCCATTTTGTGACATTGATCTATTTGTCTGTTCTTATGCTTTTCAACCCTTGATCCTGGCAGTTTTCTGACTTGTGAGTCTTCAAAAGCCTTTCAGTTGACAGTTTTTGAAACTCTTTTGCTTTCCAAGGGAATATATCACCTTCGTTTATGAGTACAGGTTCCATGAAGCTATACTGATGGATGTCTTGAGTATTTCTAATCTTATCTTGCGTCTTTTACAGGCTCAAATATCTGGTGAAAAAAAATTAAAATTTTAAGTTAAAATGTATAGTGTATAGTTTGCATGTGATAGGTCGTCATTCCAGAGCCTATTAGTTGCCTAGGACAAGTAAAAAATATATAACTACTTTTGGTGTTAGAAATTAAATATCTTGAAATGACTATGTTCCCTTTCTTGTTCCGAGTAAACGGCACCAAAATACATTTCACAGCATCATTTATTGTGTTGCATTCCTATTCCTTTCTGTATATAAAAGACTAGATTATAGTTCACAGATTTGAATCTGCAGTGGATTGATTTGTTGCCATGGACTTTAAAAATCCATTAAGAATGGAGTCAGAAATAGTGAATTAATTTGAAATTCTTTGTCGCTATGGATGAAGTGAGAAAAGTATTTATAAAACCATTAATCATACTTCAAAATATACTTGAAAATGAATCAGAAGACAGATGTAATAACTGTATTTTCCTTTTGTTATCCCCTTAGAAGTCCCAGCCCTTTGGAAAGTCTTAGTTAAGTGTTGCTGAATATTACTTGTTTTTTCCCATTTCTTTTATTTTGATAAGTATGTCTTGTCATGGAGCCACCTGTGCCACTTAAAGAAGTACGTGGTTCCCTAATACATTCGGTTTGTACCTAGTTTAAAAGAATATAAAAATAAACAGCCTATAAGGCTTGGAATCATATATAAGGTCAAACATAATTCATATAACAAAAAAACCCTGAAATCACAGCCCCTGTTAATTAATGCAGTTAGCTATATTCCAGCCATTCTTTAATTCCTCAAACTGTAGTTACAAGGCTGTTTTCAAGATAACAAAAAGTTTCAAAGTGATACTTTGTATTTGGCTGAAGTAAAAACAAGGAAACTGCAATGATTGTCTAGGAAAAGAAATTATGTCACATAAGTACTTTTCTTGACTTATTGGTTTAACACGAGTAATTTTTTTGGAACATTACTGTTGGTTCTGTTTCCTGATAGGCAAGCTTGAATTCAGTAGACCATATAGAAGTTCAAATAGCATTTTAAACATGGTAATTCAAAATTTAGCACCTATTCCTAATTTCAAAAAAAAAAATCAAAGCTAATTAGGAATGGAAGGAAGCTTCCTAAATATGATAAAATGTTGAATAAAAACCAAGAATGAACATCTTACTAAATGGCATTCATATTCAAATCAGGAATATGACTAGTTTGGTCACTTAGCATTATGATCAAATACCATTTGGAATTCCTAGTTAATACAGTAAGAGAAATATAGCATAAGTGATACACATAATTGGAGGGGAAACATTTATTATTAGTAGTAGTAGATGATATATACTTCCATAATAAGGAACTTCTTAAAACTAATAAGAGAATTCAGTAAAGTAGCTAGCTACAAGATAAATACTATAAAAAACAATAATTTTCTTTTATACGAGCAACAACCAATTAGAAATTGGAATGGAAGGAAATCATTCATCATAGACAAAAAATTGAGAGACCTAAAGGTAAATAAGAAAAATGCAAGACCTAGTTGAAAGAAAAGCATAAAATTTGATAGAGGAGCACTAAATAAGACTCAGATAAATGGTAACATATACTCTGAAATCATAATATTACACATATATCAATCCTTTTTAAATTAATGTGTGAATTTGCCATAAATACTTGGCAAATAAATGCATGCATGAATGTATCAACACCTAATGTAAAGTAGACTTCACAAAATTAGAAGCTTGTATTCTTCCAACTACGGTGCTTCAGCTACAGTTTTTTATGTTGGCATGTGAGCAACTTTGAAAAATGTCATGATGAAAAAAATTTAAATCTGTAGGGAAGTTTTAGTGACAAACATTCAATGTTTCTTAATCGTAAAGAAAGCATCCATTGTAAGCTTTAGCTTTATCTAACGAAAGGAAATATTTAATTTCCTCAAATGATTAGAATAGTAAATGCTTAAAATAAGTAGCTATAAATTAATTTTCTTCCATAAGGGAATAGAACATAGACAGTATATTGAATTAATCTGTAGGGTTTTCCCCTGTATCTGACTTTATATTTTTAGTTAAAATTTCTGTTCCCAAAACCAGGATTGTCTTATAATTGCCTGGTGACAAATTCCTTGGTATCTTTCATAGCACCTGGAATAGTATGCCTACACAGTAAGTATTTAATAGCCACCCTTGGGAGAAATTAATCTAGTATAAGTAAATAGTGTAAAGGGAAAGTGTGGCTTCTTTTGTGATGTTTATCTTGCATCTAGCTACTTTAACAAATTTTCTTATTATGGAACAATTGTTCTTAAATAGCAATGTCTAAACTAGTGAGTGAAATATTCAATGTTGCTATAGTCACTCAACTTAAATCAGGATGACTCTTCACTCAAAATTTGGTTCAGATGTCAAGACAAATGATAGCACACATGCACCAAGAGAGCATGAAAAGGTTTATTAATCACGTAATGAGGCTTTCTGAGAAGAGCAGGGAAGGCCTCCAGGCAGGTCTGAATATGGCTTGAGAAAAGGGAAGAAACACTAGTTTGAAGTTTGATGGAGGCCAGAGGGGGCTCAGAGAGAGCTCCCTCATAAGGGCTAGGACTTGGGTGGTTTGAACTTCCCACTGGTGCTAAAGGTACACCCAATTTTCCCATCAGCTTGCCTAGATACACCCAGGATTTTTTTAAATCAACCTAGTGCACCTGGACTTCCTTGTTAGCTTGCCCAGACAAGGAACAAGGGGAAGAGAAGAAGAGGTGGTGCTTGAAAGCTGTCAACAGTCAGACAACAAAAATGGAGTTAGACTCTTTACTCTTTATTACAAATGCATTTTTTTATAGTTTGGAAATGTGGAATTTCACACGTGCAACTGTCTATTCATTGTGATATGTCCTGTAGGACATTAAAAGACATTTCCCTTTACATTATTGTGAAGGCATGGGTCTAGAATGTAAATTGATGGTTTGGCCAAGTAGAAAAATCTCATGATTTCCAGGTCAATTTTACCAGTTAGCCACTCTACTCTTTTTACTATGGGAAACATTTAACAACTCTGAGATTCAGTTTTCCTGTCAAGAAATGGATGATGTCTTTACTTCATAGTGAGGACTAAACTAGCCAATATATGTAAAACACTTAGCACACAGTATAGCACATGGTACATACTCAAATAAATGACATTTAATTGTTATTGTTATTACTATTCAGAAAAGATGCAGAAAGTAACATAGGTATAAAGAGAACACTATCTGAATAAATAGAAGAGAAAGTCTTATATTGTAAAAATGTCAGTGCTTCTCAAATTAATATACATATTTAATGCATTTCCAATTGGAATCCCAATCAGTTTTGGAAGGATAAACAAAATTACTGAGAAATTATAATATAGAATAAATGTGAGAATTGCCAAGAAAATGAGAAAAACAATAACTAATAAAAACTTGCCTACAAAATGTCAAAACTTACTATGCAGTTAGTAAGATTAAAACAACATGAGTCTAACACATTAACTAAAACACAATGGAATAGAGCAGGGGGATTTTGAACCCAGATTTCAATATAATTTGTTTCCTTTGTAATCCTTTGTGTCTCGTTCTACACATTTAAAAAGATTGTAATGAAGAATGCTCTATAGACTTCATCAGTCTGTCAAGGGATACTTAGCACAATAAAGTTAAATTAAAAAGTTTAAGCTTCCTCTAGAAACACCAAGTAGAAATTAATGAAGAAATTAGCAGTCTAAAGTTGCATGACAAATTACCTCAAAGCTTCGTGGCTTAAAACATTAATGTTTATTATCCCACTGTTTCTGTGGGCTGCTTCTATAGGTGTGGCTTAGGGTCAATCACAAGGCTGAAGTTTTACCTCCAGCATAGGCTGGGGAAGAATCTCCTTCCAGTTCACTCCAGTGGTTGTTAGCAAGACTCAGTTCCTCCTAGGCTCTTGGAGTGAACTCAGGCCTCACTTCTTCCCTGCCTGTTGACACAAATTGTCACATTAGGAGAAAATTTTTATACTCTTGTAACATATAAAACATTAATATCCTTTATATGGGATATATATGATATACATGTGTGTATATATCTTATATGTAATATAGACTATAAATGTCATATATAGGTATAGACTATATATCATATATCATATATAGTGTATATATAATATACTCATATATAGTGTATATATAATATACACATATATAGTGTATATATAGCATACATATATATACTATATATAACATATCTATCATATATATCACAGGATATATGCTATATATACAGGATATATATAGTATATATGCTATATGTATAAGTTTCACCTTAATAGGTAATGCTGAACTGTTTCCAAAGCATTTGTAATAACTTGCACACCAACCAGCATTCTTTTTTTAATTTATTTATTATTATTATACTTTAAGTTGTAGGGTACATGTGCACAATGTGCAGGTTTGTTACATATGTATAATTGTGCCATGTTGGTGTGCTGCACCCATCAACTCGTCATTTACATCAGGTATAACTCCCAATGCAATCCCTCCCCCCTCCCCCCGCCCCATGATAGGCCCCGGTGTGTGATGTTCCCCTTCCCGAGTCCAAGTGATCTCATTGTTCAGTTCCCACCTATGAGTGAGAACATGCGGTGTTTGGTTTTCTGTTCTTGTGATAGTTTGCTAAGAATGATGGTTTCCAGCTGCATCCATGTCCCTACAAAGGACACAAACTCATCCTTTTTGATGGCTGCATAGTATTCCATGGTGTATATGTGCCACATTTTCTTAATCCAATCTGTCACTGATGGACATTTGGGTTGATTCCAAGTCTTTGCTATTGTGAATAGTGCCGCAATAAACATACGTGTGCATGTGTCTTTATAGCAGCATAATTTATAATCCTTTGGGTATATACCCAGTAATGGGATGGCTGAGTCATATGGTACATCTAGTTCTAGATCCTTGAGGAATCGCCATACTGTTTTCCATAATGGTTGAACTAGTTTACAATCCCACCAACAGTGTAAAAGTGTTCCTATTTCTCCACATCCTCTCCAGCACCTGTTGTTTCCTGACTTTTGAATGATCGCCATTCTAACTGGTGTGAGATGGTATCTCATTGTGGTTTTGATTTGCATTTCTCTGATGGCCAGTGATGATGAGCATTTTTTCATGTGTCTGTTGGCTGTATGAATGTCTTCTTTTGAGAAATGTCTGTTCATATCCTTTGCCCACTTTTTGATGGGGTTGTTTGGTTTTTTCTTGTAAATTTGTTGGAGTTCTTTGTAGGTTCTGGATATTAGCCCTTTGTCAGATGAGTAGATTGCAAAAATTTTCTCCCATTCTGTAGGTTGCCTGTTCACTCTGATGGTAGTTTCTTTTGCTGTGCAGAAGCTCTTTAGTTTAATGAGATCCCATTTGTCAATTTTGGCTTTTGCTGCCGTTGCTTTTGGTGTTTTAGACATGAAGTCTTTGCCCATGCCTATGTCCTGAATGGTACTACCTAGGTTTTCCTCTAGGATTTTTATGGTATTAGGTCTAACATTTAAGTCTCTAATCCATCTTGAATTAATTTTTGTATAAGGAGTAAGGAAAGGATCCAGTTTCAGCTTTCTACTTATGGCTAGCCAATTTTCCCAGCACCATTTATTAAATAGGGAATCCTTTCCCCATTTCTTGTTTCTCTCAGGTTTGTCAAAGATCAGATGGCTGTAGATGTGTGGTATTATTTCTGAGGACTCTGTTCTGTTCCATTGGTCTATATCTCTGTTTTGGTACCAGTACCATGCTGTTTTGGTTACTGTAGCCTTGTAGTATAGTTTGAAGTCAGGTAGCGTGATGCCTCCAGCTTTGTTCTTTTGACTAAGGATTGTCTTGGAGATGCGGGCTCTTTTTTGGTTCCATATGAACTTTAAAGCAGTTTTTTCCAATTCTGTGAAGAAACTCATTGGTAGCTTGATGGGGATGGCATTGAATCTATAAATTACCTTGGGCAGTATGGCCATTTTCACAATATTGATTCTTCCTATCCATGAGCATGGTATGTTCTTCCATTTGTTTGTGTCCTCTTTGATTTCACTGAGCAGTGGTTTGTAGTTCTCCTTGAAGAGGTCCTTTACATCCCTTGTAAGTTGGATTCCTAGGTATTTTATTCTCTTTGAAGCAATTGTGAATGGAAGTTCATTCCTGATTTGGCTCTCTGTTTGTCTGTTACTGGTGTATAAGAATGCTTGTGATTTTTGCACATTAATTTTGTATCCTGAGACTTTGCTGAAGTTGCTTATCAGCTTAAGGAGATTTTGGGCTGAGACAATGGGGTTTTCTAGATATACAATCATGTCATCTGCAAACAGGGACAATTTGACTTCTTCTTTTCCTAACTGAATCCCCTTGATTTCTTTCTCTTGCCTGATTGCCCTAGCCAGAACTTCCAACACTATGTTGAATAGGAGTGGTGAGAGAGGGCATCCCTGTCTTGTGCCAGTTTTCAAAGGGAATTTTTCCAGTTTTTGCCCATTCAGTATGATATTGGCTGTGGGTTTGTCATAAATAGCTCTTATTATTTTGAGGTATGTTCCATCAATACCGAATTTATTGAGTGTTTTTAGCATGAAGGGCTGTTGAATTTTGTCAAAAGCCTTTTCTGCATCTATTGAGATAATGATGTGGTTCTTGTCTTTGGTTCTGTTTATATGCTGGATTATGTTTATTGATTTGCGAATGTTGAACCAGCCTTGCATCCCAGGGATGAAGCCCACTTGATCATGGTGGATAAGCTTTTTGATGTGTTGCTGAATCCGGTTTGCCAGTATTTTATTGAGGATTTTTGCATCGATGTTCATCAGGAATATTGGTCTAAAATTCTCTTTTTTTGTTGTGTCTCTGCCAGGCTTTGGTATCAGGATGATGTTGGCCTCATAAAATGAGTTAGGGAGGATTCCCTCTTTTTCTATTGATTGGAATAGTTTCAGAAGGAATGGTACCAACTCCTCCTTGTACCTCTGGTAGAATTCAGCTGTGAATCCATCTGGTCCTGGACTTTTTTTGGTTGGTAGGCTATTAATTATTGCCTCAATTTCAGAGCCTGCTATTGGTCTATTCAGGGATTCAACTTCTTCCTGGTTTAGTCTTGGAAGAGTGTAAGTGTCCAGGAAATTATCCATTTCTTCTAGATTTTCCAGTTTATTTGCGTAGAGGTGTTTATAGTATTCTCTGATGGTAGTTTGTATTTCTGTGGGGTCGGTGGTGATATCCCCTTTATCATTTTTAATTGCGTCGATTTGATTCTTCTCTCTTTTCTTCTTTATTAGTCTTGCTAGTGGTCTGTCAATTTTGTTGATCTTTTCAAAAAACCAACTCCTGGATTCATTGATTTTTTGGAGGGTTTTTTGTGTCTCTATCTCCTTCAGTTCTGCTCTGATCTTAGTTATTTCTTGCCTTCTGCTAGCTTTCGAATGTGTTTGCTCTTGCTTCTCTAGTTCTTTTAATTGCGATGTTAGAGTGTCAATTTTAGATCTTTCCTGCTTTCTCTTGTGGGCATTTAGTGCTATAAATTTCCCTCTACACACTGCTTTAAATGTGTCCCAGAGATTCTGGTATGTTGTATCTTTGTTCTCATTGGTTTCAAAGAACATCTTTATTTCTGCCTTCATTTCGTTATGTACCCAGTAGTCATTCAGGAGCAGGTTGTTCAGTTTCCATGTAGTTGAGCCGTTTTGATTGAGTTTCTTAGTCCTGAGTTCTAATTTGATTGCACTGTGGTCTGAGAGACAGTTTGTTATAATTTCTGTTCTTGTACATTTGCTGAGGAGTGCTTTACTTCCAATTATGTGGTCAATTTTGGAGTAAGTACGATGTGGTGCTGAGAAGAATGTATATTCTGTTGATTTGGGGTGGAGAGTTCTATAGATGTCTATTAGGTCTGCTTGCTGCAGAGATGAGTTCAATTCCTGGATATCCTTGTTAACTTTCTGTCTCGTTGATCTGTCTAATGTTGACAGTGGAGTGTTGAAGTCTCCCATTATTATTGTATGGGAGTCTAAGTCTCTTTGTAAGTCTCTAAGGACTTGCTTTATGAATCTGGGTGCTCCTTTATTGGGTGCATATATATTTAGGATAGTTAGCTCTTCCTGTTGAATTGATCCCTTTACCATTATGTAATGGCCTTCTTTGTCTCTTTTGATCTTTGATGGTTTAAAGTCTGTTTTATCAGAGACTAGTATTGCAACCCCCGCTTTTTTGTGTTCTCCATTTGCTTGGTAAATCTTCCTCCATCCCTTTATTTTGAGCCTATGTATGTCTCTGCGTGTGAGATGGGTCTCCTGAATACAGCAGACTGATGGGTCTTGACTCTTTATCCAGTTTGCCAGTCTGTGTCTTTTAATTGGAGCATTTAGTCCATTTACATTTAAGGTTAAGATTGTTATGTGTGAACTTGATCCTGCCATTATGATATTAACTGGTTATTTTGCTCGTTAGTTGATGCAGTTTCTTCCTAGCCTTGATGGTCTTTACATTTTGGCATGTTTTTGCAATGGCTGGTACCGGTTGTTCCTTTCCATGTTTAGTGCTTCCTTCAGGGTCTCTTGTAAGGCAGGCCTAGTGGTGACAAAATCTCTAAGCATTTGCTTATCTGTAAAGGATTTTATTTCTCCTTCACTTATGAAACTTAGTTTGGCTGGATATAAAATTCTGGGTTTAAAATTCTTTTCTTTAAGAATGTTGAATATTGGCCCCCACTCTCTTCTGGCTTGAAGAGTTTCTGCCGAGAGATCTGCTGTTAGTCTGATGGGCTTCCCTTTGTGGGTAACCCGACCTTTCTCTCTGGCTGCCCTTAAGACTTTTTCCTTCATTTCAACTTTGGTGAATCTGGCAATTATGTGTCTTGGAGTTGCTCTTCTCGAGGAGTATCTTTGTGGCGTTCTCTGTATTTCCTGGATTTGAATGTTGGCCTGCCCTACTAGGTTGGGGAAGTTCTCCTGGATGATATCCTGAAGAGTGTTTTCCAACTTGGTTCCATTTTCCCCCTCACTTTCAGGCACCCCAATCAGACGTAGATTTGGTCTTTTTACATAATCCCATACTTCTTGCAGGCTTTGTTCATTTCTTTTTCTTCTTTTTTCTTTTGGTTTCTCTTCTCGCTTCATTTCATTCATTTGATCCTCAATTGCTGACATTCTTTCTTCCAGTTGATCGAGTCAGTTACTGAAGCTTGTGCATTTGTCACGTATTTCTCGTGTCATGGTTTTCGTCTCTTTCATTTCGTTTATGAGCTTCTCTGCATTAATTACTCTAGCCATCAATTCTTCCACTTTTTTTTCAAGATTTTTAGTTTCTTTGCGCTGGGTACGTAATTCCTCCTTTAGCTCTGAGAAATTTGATGGACTGAAGCCTTCTTCTCTCATCTCGTCGAAGTCATTCTCCGTCCAGCTTTGATCCATTGCTGGCGATGAGCTGCGCTCCTTTGCCGGGGGAGATGCGCTCTTATTTTTTGAATTACCAGCTTTTCTGCCCTGCTTTTTCCCCATCTTTGTGGTTTTATCTGCCTCTGGTCTTTGATGATGGTGATGTACTGATGGGGTTTTGGTGTAGGTGTCCTTCCTGTTTGATAGTTTTCCTTCTAACAGTCAGGACCCTCAGCTGTAGGTCTGTTGGAGATTGCTTGAGGTCCACTCCAGACCCTGTTTGCCTGGGTATCGGCAGCAGAGGTTGCAGAAGATAGAATATTTCTGAACAGCGAGTGTACCTGTCTGATTCTTGCTTTGGAAGCTTCCTCTCAGGGGTGTACTCCACCCTGTGAGGTGTGGGGTGTCAGACTGCCCCTAGTGGGGGATGTCTCCCAGTTAGGCTACTCAGGGGTCAGGGACCCACTTGAGCAGGGAGTCTGTCCCTTCTCAGATCTCAACCTCCGTGTTGGGAGATCCACTGCTCTCTTCAAAGCTGTCAGACAGAGTTGTTTGCGTCTGCAGAGCTTTCTGTTGTTATTGTTTACTGTGCCCTGTCCCCAGAGGTGGAGTCTACAGAGACAGGCAGGTTTCCTTGAGCTGCTGTGAGCTCCACCCAGCTCGAGCTTCCCAGCAGCTTTGTTTACCTACTTAAGCCTCAGCAATGGTGGACGCCCCTCCCCCAGCCTCACTGCTGTCTTGCGGGTAGATCACAGACTGCTGTGCTAGCAATGAGGGAGGCTCCGTGGGTGTGGGACCCTCCCGGCCAGGTGTAGGATATGATCTCCTGGTGTGCCTGTTTGCTTAAAGCGCAGTATTGGGGTGGGAGTTACCCGATTTTCCAGGTGTTGTGTGTCTCAGTTCCCCTGGATAGGAAAAGGGATTCCCTTCCCCCTTGCGCTTTCCAGGTGAGGCAATGCCTCGCCCTGCTTCAGCTCTCGCTGGTCGGGCTGCAGCAGCTGACCAGCACCGATCGTCTGGCACTCCCCAGTGAGATGAACCCAGTACCTCAGTTGAAAATGCAGAAATCACCGGTCTTCTGTGTCGCTCGCGCTGGGAGTTGGAGACTGGAGCTGTTCCTATTCGGCCATCTTGCTCCGCCCCCCGCCCCCCAGCATTTTAATAG
The DNA here is from genome assembly GCF_047675955.1 of Chlorocebus sabaeus. NCBI lineage: Eukaryota > Metazoa > Chordata > Mammalia > Primates > Cercopithecidae > Chlorocebus > Chlorocebus sabaeus. The sequence continues at coordinate 61,105,360 of NC_132925.1, forward strand.
TTCTAGTTGCTCCACACCTCATCAACATGTAGTATTGTCTAAGTTTTGCCAATCTCTAGGTATAAAATTATTTCTCATTGTAGTTTCAGTTTGCCTTTTCTAATAAATTGAAGTTGAGCAAATTTTTATGTACTTATGAGCTACTTGTACTTTCTTTTGTATAAAATTCCTATTTATTCTCATTTCTCCATTTTGTTTCTTATCTTTTTTTTGCTTACTCTATATATTCTGTAGAGTAATCTTTTGTTATATGTATTACTAGTATATTCTCTTATTAATTAGCCTTTAGGAATATTTGTAAACCAATTTTTTGTTCTAGCCCAATAACATCCATAAATTTTTTTCAGAGCAGGAAATCTTTATATCACATGAAAATATGATGCCATGAAAATGTTTTGAGTGAAATAATGTTTCAGGCTGAGGAATGAAGAAGTGCAAAGACCTGAGGCAGCTAAAAACAAAGTAATTTTTAAAACCATTTTGCTGTGCAATATATCATAAAACTTTTTTTTTTTTTTTTGCACAAAAGACCTAAAAGAATTGTTAATGCAGTTTGGTTTTGTCTTAGCATTTTTCTGCTCAATAAACATCTTTGAAATAACCACGGATTAATCATAAAGAAGCCACTATAAGTGCATTTGCTGTAACAGTTTAGTGCTAATCCACGACTTTAGTTCAATACAAGTTACTGAAATCTACTGAGGTGATTGAAATTTGCCATTTATATATTAAAAACAAAAGTGTTAAACCCCATCTCTCTATCGGAGATTCTTTTAGATAATTTAGATGAAAACAAACAGGCAAAATCCTTGTTTCTGCAGAGTGTACGTTTATGTGGAGGAGGCAAATATTAGACAAATACACAAATAATATGCTAGTATAAATGATTATAAAAGCAATATATAATATGTAAATAATTATGAAATATCAGATAGTCATAATATTTGTTGCAGTGTTAGGAATAAAATCTCTGGAGAAAAACATAGTATTGACTGGGTAGTCAGGGATTGAGGTGAGTGATATCATGCTATTTCTGGAAAAAGAATCCTCCAGGCTGAGGGCCCTACATGTACAAAGACCTGGAGACAGGATCATGGATGACATGCTCAAAGAAAGCAAGGTCAGTAAAGAATGGTAGCAAAAGGGAGAGAATACAAATAAAGCACGAGAGCGCAGGTCACATAGGGCCTTGATGTTATGTACCTTGTCACTTACTTTGGCTTTATTCCAAGTATGATGGGGAACTTTGGAGAGATTTGAATTGGAGAATGTTATGATCTGACATACATTCTGGATGCTGTGTGGAGAATAGGTGGTAGGTGGCAACATTAAGAAGAGATGCAATATATTAGAAGTCACTTGCTTTAGTGCAGGAAAAAGATGGTGGCTGCTCGGACAAGGGTGGTAGTGGTGAGATTGTGACTAGTGGGTATCCATTGAGGTAGACCCAGTTGGGCTTACTAATAAATCTGATGTAAGCTGTAAGAGAAAGAGAGGACCAAGGATGACTCCTAGATTTTTAAACAGAATAACTGATAATGTTGGAATAATTTAATAGAATAGAAAATCCTTAAAAACATGCATATTTGGGGGTGGCATGGTAATCAAAGGATCGATATGAGGCATATTAATGTTGAAGTGCTTAATAGCAGGTGAGCAAACATGCTGAGTAGGAACTGAATATGAGTATAAAGTTTAGGAGAAAGACTGAGACTAGAGGTCAAATTTGGGATCCATCAGCATACGGATAACATTTAAAGCTGTGAAACTCAAGGACATTGTAGCGGAAATGAACATGAGTTGAAATAAAGACTAATCTCTGGAGCATTCTCCCATTTATAAATGGGGAAGAAAAGGAGGATCCAGCAGAAGCAAATGAGGAGGAGCAGCCACCATACTGGAAGAAAACAGAACTGCAATTGCATAGTATCCCAGAAGTTAAGGCAGCAAAGTGTCTCAAGGAGGAAGTGACTGCATCAGAGTCAAATGCTGCTGAAAGATTGAGGAAGGCAAGTACTGAAAAATGGTCACCAATTTGGCAATGTGGAAACTCCTGGTGACTTTGATGCACATGAAGCTTGACTGGAGTAGGTTGAGAAAAAAATGGATCAGAGGAGGTGACAAAATGGGGACTACAGTATATATAATCATTTATGGGAATTTTACCATATGAAAGCAGAGAGCATGCACAGTTAGAAGAAGACATTGTAGGATGGGAGGTATTACAGCAAGTTGATGTGCTGATGGGAATGATTGGAATGGGGACTGATAGTACAGTAAAAGAATGGAAGAGGATTGATCTTAAGGAGATGAGGCACCAGTGGATCTCATGCACTAGTGGAAGGGCTGCCTGAAGGAAGAACGTAAGGAGTTAATGCCTTGCAGTAGAAGGGAAGGTAGACAATACGGTTTGAGAGGCAGGTAGGTTGATGGATTTGGTAATGACACAGTGAGAAATTTCTGTTGTGACAGCTTGTGGACAAATCTGGCATGATGCTAGAACACTGGGACTAAGGCAGGCCCCAAAACTTAGAGCAGAGACTTAGGTGTATCCATCCATGGGCCCTGGATTAAATTTTCTATTCTATTAAATTATTCCAACATTATCAGTTATTCTGTTTATTCATGTGTTTCTTCTGCACAGAATGCCACTGGAGAGGGCCGCTACCCCACCAACAGTGAGGCTCTGCTGCTCTCACATCCAGCTTCTGACAGTGAACCTTCTCACTGATCCAGCTCAGAATCAACCACCCTCCTTAGTCGCTGCTCGCAAGGCCAACAGGCTTAGCCTCCAGCCTCAGTATGTATCTCCAAGGCTAGATACCACCTGAAATCCTCTAGTATATTGGGGCAATGTCACATGCAACTGCCTTTCTCCAGATTCACAAATCCCACCACTTCTCTTATCTTCTGATCCATGCCTTATGGGGCAGGAAACTTCCCTCCATGCATTTTAACCTGTATCTTCTGTCCTATCTGGAATGGAGAAAAGATAATACTTATTACTTTGCCTGACCCAAGGGACAGCACCAACTAAAACCTGTCTTAATGGCATCATTTTTAATTTTCTATTTAATTTCTCTTTTATCTTTGTAAAAGCGTAATCTGAGTAAGACACAGATTAATAAACCTAGGTGGGTGGTCCAAATGGTGGCGATAGAGCAGAGCTGGATATCACCTCTAGTTCTGACAGCCTCCAGTATCTACAGCTGCTTCTCTGGGAGCAAGAGTGCTATGTCGTCAAGAGCTGGCAATGTGTGCATTTGCAATTTACATGAAACAGAGGGAGAAAAAGTAGGTCAGCGATGTTCTGTTCCCAATAGAGTGTTAAATCTCTAATATCTGTGCCTTGTTTACCCAGTAGATGGAGAGAGTATTATCACTTTCTTGGATGCTTCACCCTGTTGTCCATTCACTTATGACATGTATCTATGTATAGCTAAGTCCTAGGAACACCACTGCTCTCAAGAATCTCACAGTTTAAAAACCTATTTGACCAAATCAGTGACATCATCAGCACTAGTGCCTGAAACTGAGTCAGGGGCTATATGCTGCTTGGACACCTCTCTAGAAATATGCTAGCTGGTAGCTTCCACCCAATTCCTCCAAATAGTCGATGGGTCTGTTGCAAATATGGCCTCAAAACTGAGTGATGCATTATATGCAAGAGGGATAAAGTGATAATTATCTTAAAATGAAATTATTAATAGAGTACTAGGAAATTATAAAATTCTGATTTGACCAGTGAAATCCAAAACTCAAGGGTTGATTATAGAGATAAGCTATCATCTTCATGTGTAGTCTAAGGCTATTACATTAGCCCCATTAGTCTTGAATCATTCCCTTCTTGTGTCCCCGTATGGCTTCACATAATCACATTGCTGAGCCCTATGTTTAGCTGTGTGAGAATGGACAAGTGGCTTAACCTTTCTGGTCCAAATCAGCACAAACTAAAGTCTCCCCTATATGATTATGCAAAGCTAAAAATTTCCTTTTTTAAAAAAGTAACAAATGCCTTATGTGTGAATTTGAACTGCATCAGCACTTCAGTTGATATGGCTAAATGTGCATGATCAGACACCAGGAAGAGGAATGAGGCTGGCATTTCTAAGTCCAAGCCTTTCCAATCTTCTACTCTATGTTGATGGAAAATTGCATACAGAAGAGTATCAATCTTAGCCCTCACTCGGGACTAATTACCTCAAAAAGTGTCAGTGTTACCAGGCCTGAGGTTGCAGCCAAGGCCGGGGGAAAAATGTTTCTTGGGACATTGATCCGTATTGCCTGCCAAATGCCTCATGATTTCCAGTTGTACTCCCTAGTCAGCCTTGCTGGACAGGTAAGCATTCCTACAGTAATGTTAATGAAATGTTGTCCAAAGTCAATAGAATAAAGAAGGTTAGAGATCACACATCTCCTCCTCACTGTTCAGATCTTAAGGTACTATATGAGCAAGTTTACTAAAATGTGACTGCATGTTTGCATTTCTCAAAGAGGAGGAAGCATTAGAAGGGAAGCACTTTGGGAAATGGAATCAAGAAGGCATATTTAGAAAGTCAGCAGGAATCATCTGTAAATATTTACTCCCTGTTAGGTTTAAGGCAGCAAGGTGCCCCTTGCCTCCTAAAAAAAAAAAAACAAAAAAAAAAACTCAGGGCTGGATGTGATGGCTCACGCCTGTAATCCCAGCACTTTGGGAGACCAAGGCGGGCGGATCACGAGGTCAGGCGTTCGAGAGCAGCCTGACCAACATGGTGAAACCCTGTCTCTACTAAAAATTCAAAAATTAGCCGGGCATGGTGGCTCTGCCTGTAGTCCCAGCTACTCAGGAGGCTGAGGCAGAAGAAGCGCTTGAACCTGGGTGGAGGAGGTTGCAGTGAACCGAGACCGCACCACTGCACTCCAGCCTGGGTGACAGAGTGAGATTCCATCTCACACACACACACACAAAAAAAAAAAAAAATCAGCTGTACTCTCTAACTGGGAAAGTGTTGACATCTGTCTCCATGGCTTGTCAACATTTAGTATAGCTCCCTTTATTTCTCTGGAGTTAGAAGATCCAATCATGAGTAATATATGTCACAAGTATCTTAAAGAATTTTTTTGCATAATTATATACATAATTGTATAGTGATGAATAATTATAGGACTTTTATTTGTTTTGGCCTTATGCTAGGCCACATTGGAAACAAGCTGCTTATACATGAGCAAGTGCTACTTTGCAGTTAATGTCCGAGTTAGCACAGCCCTTTGTCCTACCAGATAACCTCAGCTCTATTGCCCAATCCCTGAGTATGACATGCCCTGCATAAAGATGCTAGCTCAAAGAAAGATGGTGATCATGAATCATCATTTTAAACTTCTTGATTTCTTCTTGAACATTGGCCTTAATAGACAATTTAATAAATAGAAACAATATCATTTAAAGATGTGATTTTTTAAAATCCTCCTCCCTCTCATATTTATAACTGTTTTCCAGAGATGCATTTTCATGGGGGGCTATTGTGGGTCAATTTGGGACTTTGGACAGTCTGGCTATTTGCTTCCCAGAAAGCAATAATTAATTTGCATTCCCAAGAGCAAAATACAGGAAGGCCCGTTTCATTATATTCTCAGCTAAATTTGGAATTATCTTTTCAAAGTCTTGACCTATTGTGTTTGGTTAAAAAGAAAGTTAAGTTACTTTATTATAATTTTGATTTATAATTTTGGACACTTTTTCAAAATGAAGTTTTGAAACTTCATTTTGCACACTTTTTCTTATGCTTAACTGTCTATTTTGAAATCGTTTTCTAATAATTACTATCTAAATCAAATTTATTAGTGGAAGGTCAGTTGTAGGTTGCAGTGACAACAACCACCCCAATATTTTCAGGAAGTGAATTCTGGAAGAAACTTTAAGGAACTAACCTAAATACACAGCTGAGAACAGCTTGTTCATAGAGCAAATCTGCTATACTGCAATGTGCTTTTATTAATGGTAAAGTTGGGAGCTAGAGCCCTCAGTTCCTGATGTTTTTCTTTCTTTTTTCTCATATTTATCTGTTACATAGTTTTGATTTATTGTTGATATTTGTCTGGGGGCAGTGATGATGTAACTGGGGAGAGAAGAGCTGGGAGGAAAAGATTCCTTTAATAATTCTTCTAAAACTTTTATTTTAGAAAACCATTCTAGATTAACCCAGAAACTTTAAAAACATTTAGTAGGTTTTTGGGCAACAGGTTGTGTTTGGTTACATGAATAAGTTCTTTAGTAGCGATTTCTGAGATTTTGGTGCACCCATCACCCAAGCAGTGTATGCTGTACCCAATGTGTAGTCTTTTATCCCTCAACCCCCTCCCAACCTTCTTCCCAAGTCCCCAAAGACCATTGTATCATTTTTATGCCTGTGTGTCTTCATAGGTAAGCTCCCCAACAGATGTGATTTTTTTAAACCTCTAGGTCTACCTGGGCTTTCTTGCATTTGTTAATCAGTGCGTACATTTTACAACAGCAAAAAAAATACACCTATTTTCAGGCAAGAGTTAATGACTTGAGGGATGTGTCTATAGGTAGGTAGATATAAGACATACACAGATATATGTGCTGGTGAAAAAGCTGGAAAGGCTGGATACAACTTTCCATTTCATCTCCATGTAATTCTCTTTCATCTCCTCTTCTGTTTCCCCACACAGAACAGCTGCTCGGGAACTTTTCCCTTACCAAACCTCTCAGTCAGCTCTTTTCTCAAATCCAGATCTCCTGGCTCTCATCTTTGTTACTCCTGTGCCCTTTCTTTCCCCCTCCATTTTCAATTCATTCTCTCTCTTTCTCTTCCCTCCCCCTTCATTTCCCTCTCCCCTTCTCACTCTCCTCTCCCCTCCCCTTTTCCCTCCCTATCTCCCCTCTTCCCTCCCCTGTCTCCCTTCTCCCCTCCTAATTCTCAGTTTCAAAAACCAAGGAACCAGACCAGCAAAAGAGAGAGAGGGGAAGGGAGGTGGATAAAGAAGAAATCTGTTTAGCAAGAAGGTGAAAATAAAGAAGGCCAAGTACCTTCATAAGCAAATCTTTGAATCTTGTCACCCATTCAAATTAAAAAACTATAATAAAAGAGAATTACACATGCTGAAGTTTGTCCACAGATGAAGGTAGACAAACCCCAAGTCAAAAAGTGCAAGATCTGTTTTTGGCTTGGGGCATAAGAAATAAGGAGGACGAAGAATTGAAAAAAGCAGTAATAGCAGTTGTAATATTAACTGTAATAATAATGATGATGATCACCATCATAGTAGCAGCAATTATATATTTAGCAGTGCCTGTATTTCTATCGGTGAATTGGGCTGATTGTTTAATTTTGTTTCATTTAATTTTCACAGTAGATTTGGCGTAGGGGGAGAAGAAGCTACTGTCATCTCAACTTAGCAGATGAAGAAACTGAGGCTCCTAGCATTTTTAATTGTCTCAAGTTTATGCAACCAAGAAGTAGTAGAGCTGAAATTTGAAACCAAGCTGCCTGATACAGTCTGTGCTCATTCTGTTAAGTGGCGTTGCTTTCTGGAGAGGCTGTAGAAAGGGCTGATAACACTGATGATTGTTGTTGGTTATGGTTGCTAAGTATCCCATTACACCCTCTTTTGGTAAATTCCCTCTGACCCTTTTCCACTCTTTGTGGTGCTTCTGGAGAAAAGGCAGCAAGAAGAGGGCCATGCAGACCATGCCTGCCTATCAGAGTAATTGTGCCATAGCACATGATGCAAGTCTGGTCAACCAGTTGTTATTTTCTGGGACCTTCTATTTCTAGATGCTACAGGTAAAAGTGTGTTCTCTCCTCCAGGGTCACTATGCTGGGATGAGGTAAACCTGGATCTGCTTTGCTCTCCACACTTCCCTTGGCTCCCCAGCCCACCCATAGGCAAAGAAGAATGGTTGCAAAAAGGCAGAATGAGGCCAATCCATAAGAAAACAAAAAACTGAAAAAACAAAAAATATAGAGCTATGCAAGTCTGGGAAATAATGAGCAGATTGTTACTCCTGTCCTGAGAGCCAGGTCAACCCCCGGACTTCTGATGACCTAAGCCAGCAGTCCCCATGTCTTAATTAAGCACATGGAGGTTGGGTTTCTACCACTTACAACCTAGTTATAACTATGGCAGCCTTAAAGAATGAGAAGGACTTTGAGGGGGAGGATACTTGCAAAAAAGGGAAGGAAAGGAGTAAAGAGAAGAGAGCAAAATGCTCAGGGCCATTTTGGAGAACAAAACACCTTGGTTTAACATCAGTGTAAGTTGGTGAGGTGGAGGGGTGGGAGTGACATCTGAAGAAACAGAAGTCAGGGGGTGACACTGGAAGTTGCAAGTTGAGTCCTCAGGAAAATGTCACTGTTAATACTGAGTATGTGAAAATGGAGGTTAGACTAAGACATAACCCAGAGGAGTTAGGAATGTTGTTGGAATTTAGTGATGAGCCCATAACATTTTCATCCGCAAAATGCTTTTTTAATCTATTTTTTATTTGCATGCCTTTAGAATAGGCACACACAATTTTCAGCAGTCCCTAACACTCATTTTCTCACACAGAGTCTACTTTCTCCATGTATGGTATCTACTGTCCTTGGAAAAAACTTGAGATACTATCCCTACTCTCTGCCTTTTCAGTTCCTGTCATTCTAATCTAGCAAAGTTAAAGTGCATCACTCTTCCAAGTCCTTTACATCACATTGTATGATGTTTGTTTACTGGGAGAGTCCTGTCACTCTTACACATCAGTAGGTTTCATTAAATCGTTATGGTTATCATGATCATTTTGCACTGAGGAATGCCCTGTGCTTTCCACACTGTCTAAATCCCACCCAACCTGGAGAGCCTTTCTGAGACCCCAGGTTCACCAGGCACTTCCTGCAATTCCTTCAAAATATTTTTTTTCATCAGCCTACCCTCCACTGATGTCTGGTGAATTGCTCTATAGCTCAAGTTCACATACAAGTTTAGCACTTAGTTATACTTTATACCTCTTTTTCTTATTTGTTTCATATAAATAATTTCTGTGTATTCAAGGAGATTGTCGACTTCTTAAAGGCAGAGATTATTTCTTAGAACTTGTCATCTCTTTCCATCGTGTCAGGGGACTTTCCAATAAACTTAGTGGTTTATGATAATGTGTCAAATAATCCACTGTCTCTCAATAAATCTCAAGTTTACACATAAATCATTGGGAGGAAATCTACCTCCTTTCATCTTCAAGGGTTTCATCATAATGTTCAGCTATCAAGGTAGAATCAAATTTTGGTCAAAATTCAGCCTGAGACAGAATATTATAGTGAGCACAGATGACTTCTAACTTGAATCCAGGCACTCCAAGTCAGAAAAATGGAATGTTCTCAGCTTCTGAGAATGCAAAAAGCCTTTAAGTTTGAGTCAAAGTGGGAAATAACTTTGATCTTGCCTTCTATACTCTACAAGCAGTCTTTATACTTGGCCATTTAAACAGAAGAAAATAAGTTTTGATCTAGTAAAATACATCTTCCAAAGACTCCTGGCTGATTTCTTTCTGTGAAAAGCTTTGGAAACTATATTATTTTCCATTTTAATTAACTTTGAAATGAAAAGGAGCCTTAAATAAAACATCTTGCGAATAAAAGTGGAGACTTGACTTGATTCTAGGAAAAGAATCACTTTCCAAGGCACTTGCTTTCTCATTTTTTCCTCTTCACCCATATTCCAGTAATTTTTAAGGTCTATCTCAAAACATTCTCTACAGAGTCCTTGCAGCCATGACAAGCTCTGTAAAGCAGGTTAATGGCTGTGACCATGTATCTCAAGTAGTACAGGACCACACATTGATAGGTTAATTCACATTGTGTTGAAAGTGGCCTAATGGTGGAGTCCTCTCAGGGGTATGTTTATACAGATGGTTCAACTTATGATTTTTTTTCCCTTTACCATGATGCAGAGTTATATGCATTCAGTAGAAATCATACTTCAGATTTTGAATTTGGATCTTTTGCCAGACTAGGGATATGTGGTGTGATACTGTCTTGCAGTGCTGGGCAGCAGCAGTGAGCTGCAGCTACCAGTTAGCCACACGATCATGAATGAAAGCAGTCGATACTCTACAGTGTTCTGTGTTGCTAAAGTGTTTTGCCCATCTATAGGCTAATGTAAATGTTCTGAGCACATTTGAGGTAGGCTCAGCTAAGCTGTGACTTTTGGTAGGTTAGATGCATTAAATGCATTTTTTACTTACAACAAGTTTATCAGAATGTAACTCCATCATAAGTCGAGGAGCATCTGTTTTATAAATGGAGGGTTCCTCCAGAGGAATCACATGTTGAAATTTCAGGCACTGTTGTACTGGCATGGAGAAGACATTTTTTGGGAAAAGTAACCTTGTGACACTTTTTGAGAAGCATGTGGTAGATCATTACTTTGCAGAGCATCACTGACGTCCCATTCACAGAGCCTTGAGGGCTGGTGGTCAGAAAGCAAGCAGGGCTTAGCATCTGTGGAAAAGTCGCCCCACATTTCACTGAGTCCATGCACTTGTATGTGGCCCTCAAACTTTTGACTGCAAGAACAGAAATAGGACTGTAACTTCCAGACATCTACAGGTCCCTGCCTGGAGGAAGTGAAGCTTACAGCTCCTAAACCTATAATAAGCTTTTTACCTTAAAGTGTTTCCTTCTGCCCTCCAGCTATTTTAACAAGGACTATCATTTCACACACCGTTGTCCCAAAAATGTGATAGTGTTGGTCCTGCATTTAGATGGGAAGAGCTCCCAGCTCATAAGTCCATAATGGATTCCTGTATTAAAACATTTGCTTCCCCAGTCTGGTGATTGTAGTCCCCACCATCATTTCACATACCGTTGTCTTGGAAACATGATGGTATTTGTAGAGCTTCATTGCATCTACTCTGAGTCCCAGTCCTGCACTCCATCTAATAGGACATGGGTGAGATCGTCTGTACTTTCACTAAGAGTTGACTTATAATGGAGTTTTAAAAACACTGCTTGACTGTGTCCACAGAAAAGCCCTCCAATGCTCTTACAAGGCTGGTGTTCCTGATTCTCCCATGTACTCTGAGGTTAATGAACAATTTGCACAAGATCTTTTGGAAGGCATTGTAGAAATTCAGGCACTTCTCTTTTTGTTGTTGTTGAGACAGAGTCTTGCTCTGTCACCCAGGCTGGAGTGCACTGGTGCAATCTCGGCTCACTGCATCCTCCACCTCCTAGATTCAAGCGATTCTTCTGCCTCAGCCTCCTACCATGCCTGGTTATTATTGTTATTATTATTTAATTTTTAGTAGAGCCGGGGTTTCACCATGTTTACCAGGCTGATCTAGAACTCCTGACTTCAAGTGATCCACTTGCCTCGGCCTTCCAAAGTGCTGGGATTACAGGACTGAGCCACTGCGCCTGGCCAAAATTCATATACTTTACACAAACTGGGATGAAGAATGTTTAGTTTATGGCAATCATGCATAATCTGATATTCCTCTGTAGATAAGTGACTATCTAGAGTCTTCTCATCATAATAGTTTATGTTACTGAATTCCTACTATATAACCAGCAGTTCACATTTAATCCCTCAACAAACCCAGGAGGAAAGTGATAATATTCCAAGCCTATCTAGTTAGTAAGGTCATTCTTTTAGAAGTGAGATGTAAACATAGGACTGAGTCAAAAGTCCTTCTATCGTATTACATGGCCTATAGCCATTTATGTTGTTTTAAAGTACCAATTTGTTCCAGAATAGAATCTAAAAGAAAATCACGTTAAGGAAGTGCCACCTAAACAATGATAGAGGAAATGACGTTGAAATGGCAGTCGAAAAAACCTGATTTTGCTCCCAACTGGCTGTCATCTTAGACTTGTCATTTAACCTCTCAGAATCAATTTCCTCAGCTAGGCCTGTTTTCCCTTTTATAAAATTAATGATTTAGATTAGATGATTTTTAAGTTTGCTTCAGCCTCTGTGAGGTTCTGTGATTCTAGGAAGTGGTTTTTAGTTTACTTTCTAAGGCATATTTTTTAACTCCTTGGATCCCTAGGAGATGGTGTTGAGTTTGAACTCCTTTCCCATATTACACTGGGGGTTTCTTCTGCCCCATTTGCCCTTGCTGGCCCAGAGCCTCAGTTCTTGACTCTGGTGGAGCCCACCCCAACCCCCACCCCCAGGTCTAGTGCGTTGGATAGCATATGACCAGTTATCTGCTTCAGGGACCCTTCTTTTATTTCATTAGTCTTCATCAATACTTCAGCTCCCAGTTGGGCAGCCTCAGGCCCAGGTTCAAGGGGAAAGTGAAGAGGCAATCTTTTCACAGTGGTCTGACCTCAGTAGGTCTGACCTCAGCAGACTGCATGTGCAGTTTCTGCATTCTACCTCACTCTGTTCAATCTATATTGACCTCAAATACACCAGGTTAAGCACCTGCCTCGGGGCCCTTGCACATGCTGTGCACACTGCCTACAATGATCTCTCCAGGTAGATCTCTTCCTTCAGGTCTTAACTCAAATACCTCATTGAGACCTGCCTTGGTCATCCTGTGTAAAACTCTAAACTGTCTCCTTTCCACCACCACTCCTCCAATATTCTCACCCTTCCTTTTCTATAGTAAGTTACACACACACACACACACACACACACGTGCCTTTTGTATATAAAGATTTTTATATATAAAGACATACATAATATGAAGACATATATATAAAGCCATGTATATATACTAACATAGATTAGTATATGTTTTAGTGTGTATGTACACACACACACACAAAGCCTCCTATATTGCATTTATATTGCATACTACATATTTTAGGTAATTTTTCATTGCTCATCTCTCCCGTAAGTATGCAAGAAGTTCCATGAAAGCATGGATTCTTGTGTGTTTTGTTCACTATCTTCCTCCAGTGCCCAGAGCAATGCTTGGCCCATTGTATAGTATCTAGTAAATATTTTTAAATGGAATGCCCAGGAAATAGTGGCTGTGGAGTCCTGTCACCTCATCCTTAAAAAATATCCTACTTCCCCAAGGTATCCTAAAGAAAAATAAAAGTTTATAAACACAAATTTTCCAATATGACATATGACGTATGAATAAAAGCATCTTTAATAAACTTTGCTATTTTTAGATTTCCTTTAATGTAAACATAAGAATAGTATCCTTGTGAAGCGAATACCATTGATGACAAGTTCCCTGGCCCCTTTTCCAACCAGACTGCAGCCACTGTGCCCTCTTCTATAGAAATTCTGCAGCTGCCACTGTGAAATAGTATTTGTTTTCTGTTTTATACTTAACCTTGAGAGGAGAAAGGGGAATTGAGGAAAGAAGAAGAAAAAACCCTGCACTGCCACTATAAGACTAACAATGGAGTAAAACAGTGTATGAAACCCAGTTACATTTATGTGAGTAATTCATTGAAAGAACTTAATTCAAGCAAAAATCTAACCCATTGTTTTTCTGATTTGACTCTTTAAATTGTTTGCAAGGTCGTTTCTACCCAACTTGGAGAAAGTGTCTCTATTCTCAGATCACTAAGTGCTCAGCATTCAATAAAAAATGGTCTCGGTGAACTTCTCACAGTGTGAGCTCCAAATCATCCTCGTTCCAAGTGAGAAATTATCTTTTGAAAAATGAAAGATAAGAGGCCTATAGGTTATATAAATTTTTCAAAAGCTTTAGATAGATGATGAAAAAGGCAGATCATATTTGTCCTTCGTAGGGGCCCCCCTCCCCAATTAAAGTACAAAATCAGAATTGCTACCCCAAAGCTGAAAACAAGCTTTAAGAATAAAATGACCATTATATTTTCTAAAAAAGAAATTGGAGTTCCACAGAAAATAAATCATTAATCTTTGCCAATTTTACCAGATAATATATAAAAACTCCCCCTCCCCCCCACACACGCAAACGCTAACTGATACACTTCACCATTTGCTCTAATACAGTGTAGATAGGTTTATTAGAAGGGCTTTCTGTTATGTAAATGGCTCTAAAATCTTGGTGTTTTAACACAGTAAAAGTTTATCAATAGCTGACATCACTCTCCAATGTAGTTCGCAGGATACAGGGGAAAGGCTCTTCTCCACAGAGTGATTCAGGAGCCCAGCTTGTTCCCCTCATGACACAGACATGTTAAAAATGTAGCTGCACTCATGCCTGTAATCCCAGCACTTTGGGAGGCAGAGGCGGGTGGATCATGAGGTCAAGAAATTGAGGCCATCCTGGCCAACATGGTAAAACCCCATCTCCATTAAAAAATACAAAAAAAATTAGCTGGGCGTGGTGGCGGGCACTTATAGTCCCAGCTACTCGGGAGGCTGAGGCAGGAGAATTGCTTGAACCCGGGAGGTGGAGGTTGCAGTGAGTTGAGTTTGCGCTACTGCACTCCAGCCTGGCAACAGAGTGAGACTCTGTCTCAAAACAAACAAACAAAAAAAAACAAAAACAAACAAAAGAAATGTAGCTGCAAAGTCACCATGAAAGACGAAGAGAGAAGTGGATCATGTAGAGAAATAATTTATGGTTCACACCTTGGAGAGCAAACATTCTACTGGCCAAAACCTAGTCACGTGGCCCCTACATCACCATTAGGAGTGAGAATAAAGCTGGCTTCTTTGATTCTGATGGGAAGATAAATGGGCCCTGGTACTCACTATAGTGGGTTCTGCAAAAATGTGTTTGTGTTCGTATAGTTGTATAGTTCTGAAATTTTGAATGTGGCATTGCCACAGAAGCCTACAAAGCAGCTTCCCCAAATCTCTTTCAACACTGCAGATAGCCTAATGCTCAGATAAGAAACAATGCAACATTTACTACTTTGTTGTCTTAGCACAGATCATGCTGCTAGGAAGAAACAACATTGAGTAAACAAAAATGGTTGGATTGAGAATCAAAACCATAGATTGTGCTTTTTATTAGCTGAGACTTCTCTACTGAGTTGTAGACCTGGGAAGATTATCAAGTCCCTGGACCATAAAAATAGCCCCATTTCTACTGACTGCAGATACGGGCCTGTTTCCATTTTCTGATAATATTAATACTTATAAAGCAGGTCTTTGACATTTTGGGTAAGGATTTGATGTCAATACCAGATAAAATATTCCTCTGCTTGTACTTCTCAGAGTATATCACTGATCTGGGAGTAACCCGTCTGATCAATAGAAACTGACTCTGTTCTCAGTCCCTTGTGAGCCCTGAGGAATCTCTCCTTGAATTCTTCTGGGGGTTCTTCCAGGAGCCTCAGGGAGGTAGTTCCCTCACATACATGTACGGACTGGTACTCTGCTATACTCAAGAGGGGCCCATTGCAGATCCCCACAGTTCTCGCTCTGTACAGCTCTCTCCTCTTCAGTATGCTGCCTTGAGAACTCTAGTTATCTTGGTCTCCCTGAAATCTTAGCTCCATGTCCTTAACCCAGGGTGTCCAGCAAGCTCTCCCTGGGTTTCCCTGTCTTGTGTTGCAGTCTGGAAACTCTCGCAGGCAGTAAGGTAGCATAATCATAGGGCTTACCTCATTTTTTCCCTGCCTTTCAGAGATTATTGTCCTTCATTGCTTGATGTTCAGGGTCTCAAAAACCACCTTCATGTATTTTATCCAATTTTTTAACTAGTTTCAGCAGCAGAGTAAACGCAGTCCCTGTTATTCCCATCTTGGGAGGAAGCAGAAGTTTCCCAGTATTATTTAAATACACCAGCCAGTTTCCTACCCTTTCAGAATATAGGGTGTTTAATTTCTGCCTAATAGATATTACTTTATAAACCTGTATATATTGTCTTCTCCCTGGCAGACTCATTATTTTTATTGACTTTTCCCACTTATGAAGTTCTCAATTTGAAGCCACAACCTGTCAAAGCACTTATATTCTCTTAGCTTTGTTTTTCTTTTTAAGAAGCAATGGCTATCATTTCTCAACATATCGTCTAGGTAGTAACACATCTTTCGAAGAGATTTGTTAGAATAGCCCAATAAACATTTAGGCTCCTAAATATACTGGAAGGAAAAGATGATGCAGAAAGTCCTCTTGCTTAAGGACTCCCCACGTGCAAGTGCACTGGCCTAACATAGTTAATTCTCTTTTCAGTTTGAACACAGAGAAGGGGACAGAAATGGCCTCACAGGCTTTTCTGAGCCAGAAGAAGGTACAACTCACTTGAGAATGTGATCTATTAGGAGTGCTTTTTGCCTGCATCACTGACTGTTTGGCTGTTCACACTGGGAAATGTGTTCCTGATGCCGACAGCCTGGCAGACAGACCATCTTGATCAAAGACCTAGTCACAACATTTAATGCTTTCTGGAAGCAATCTGAGACAGTACCAACAGAGTCCCAGATTCTCATGAAAGAGAGATCCCTGGTCCTTGAGGATTTTGAGCAAATCTTAGAAAACACGATCATGGCAAATTATATTCAAGGAATTTGTTTCTCTAACATAAAATTTTAATTTTGGCCATTTGAACCTTATCTTTAGATTCTGAGTGGTTTCATATCTGCTGAATCAAAACTGCTCTGGGCACATGTAGCCTACTTAGGAAACTGTTTTGGTAAGTTGGTTCCTAGTTTGGTAACTTGGGAGACGTGCCAATTACAGACATGTCTCTCCATAAAGAATTTGAGTCAATGTTTTATAGTGGAATAATCTGAACATCTATCAAATATTAGCTCTTTAGTACAAATGTAAAATGTTTTGACATATACTTATTTTGCAAACAGATTTTTCTAGAAATGTTCCTATGATCTATAGGATGGTGTATTTACCCAAGTATTCCTACATCTGAACCCAAATCTATCATCTTTTCAAACATGTTTAGGAGAATCCAAGAGAAACTAAAACTCACTTTTGCTGTTGAAAATACAAAATCCTTTTACTGTTTTTGTCTGTTCAATCCTCCCTTACTCCCCTCTTCTTCTTAAAAAAAAAAAAAAGGCCCCCATCCATAGGCAAGACCAAGACTGGTCACCTGTTATACCCATATACCAATTGAGAGGGGATTGGCTTCAGGATGGTGATATGGTTTAGATCTCTGTCCCCACCCAAATCTCATGTTGAATTATAATCCCTAATGTTGGAGATGGGGCCTGGTAGGAGGTGATTGGATCATGGGGATGGTTTCTCATGCTTTAACACCATCTCTCTTGGTGCTGTCATTGCATAGTGAGTTCTCATGAGATCTTGTCGTTTAAAAGGGTATGACTGCTTCCCACTTTCTCTCTTCCTCCTGCTCTGGCCATGTGAAGTGTTGGCTTCCCCCTCTGCCTTCTGCATGATTATAAGTTTTCTGAATCCTCCCTAGAAGCCGTGCAGATGTTGCCGTGTTTCCTTGTACAGCCTGCAGAATCATGAGCCAATTAGACCTCTTTTCTTTATAAATTACCTAGCCTCAGGTATTTCTTTGTAGCAGTGCAAGAACAGACTAATACAGATGGGCACACGACCCAAGCTAGGCTAATGAAGGTCCTTCTTCAGTTCTCTTCTAAAGGGAATTGTCAGGAAAGAGTCTTTTCTTCTCTGGCCGGAACTTTATTAGGATACCCGTTTATGTAAGGTGAGGGAGGGTGTTTATGGACTGAGGCAGTAAAGCTGCCATGCTGAAGAAGGAGAAAAAGCGATGGAGAGAAGTGTGCCAATGGTGTCGGAGTCCTTGTTTCCATCCCTTGTCCTTCTGGAAGTTTGGGAATCTGGACCAACATATTACTGTATCTTATACTATTTGACATTGAGTTTTTGTCATTTGACTGTATATTAGAGTGCTAATACAAGAAGACAATGAAATAAAAAATTAGTTTTTATTCTGATCAAAGACATCACTAATAATTGTAAATAATTTTCAAGCAGAGGAAAAGCAGTTTATTACTTAAACTTAAGAGATTTGGTATTCTAACAAGAGATGGTTAAACAGGTTTTAGAACTTTTTGTGAAAAATAAATGAAACACATGAAAAATGAAAAAAAGCCAAATATAATCTTTTCCTTATTAATAAAAGATAAAACAAAAATACTAATGTCAAATAACTTTTTGCAATCTCATTCATGTCATTTTATATTCTTTTGGTAAAAGCCCTAACATTTTATAAAATATAAGAAAAACTGTTAAGAGAAATTCTCTTTGCCCGAGGTGAAAATAAAAATGAAATGAAGAGCCATAGAATGTCAAAACTCTAAAAGAGAAGAAACAAGCTCTCTGTGCAGTTGAAGGTCACATCTGTAAGATGCTGAAGCAATTTTCAGGGTTGTGCTTCCAAATTTCATTCTTTACTTCCTTGCATGGCTCTGCAGTCCTACCAGACCCATCTTTTCCATCTGTTCTCACTACAAGTGTCAGCTTGGATGGAGCCTTTCCTGGATATTTACGGTTGCTTTCCCTAACTCCTAGGCATCATTGATTCTGATTTGATACTTATGATTAGCTTTAAAGGAAGAATATTGATTAGTTTTCCCATTATAAAAGCATGCCAAAAAACAATTAGAAAATAAAAAGGGTCATCCGTAATCTCACATCCCAGTAATAGCTGTTAAGGGTGTGGTGTATTTTCTTGCATAGTTTTTGTGACCATTTGATGTAATGGGAATCTTTTTCTGGGTTCGGAGTCTGGCTCTGTTGCCCAGGCCGGAATGCAGTGGCGCGTTCTGGGCTCACTGCAAGCTCCGCCTCTGGGGTCCATGCCACTCTCCTGCCTCAACCTCCCGAGTAGCTAGGACTACAGGTGCCCACCACCATGCCCGGCTAAATTGTTTGTCTTTTTTAGTAGAGACAGGGTTTCACTGTGTTAGCCAGGATGGTCTCGATCTCCTGACCTCGTGATCCGCCCGCCTCGGCCTCCCAGAGTGCTGGGATTATGGGCGTGAGCCACCGCGCCCGGCCATGGGAATCTTACTCCACAAAGTGTGCATCTTCTTTTTGCTCAGAACATTGAAACAAAAGTATTTTCTTATATTACTCTTAGCTCTTCATACCCATATTTTATTTACTGGCTGAAAGATAGTACTAGTATTTAGAGATTTCTCTGTTTATGAGTACAAATGATAACATAGTTATCCATGTGCATAAAATTTTTCTGGTAATAATACTTAACAGTTTATACGTAAACTTTTAGAAATAGAATTGACATGGAGGGGCTGGGCGCCATGGCGGAATGCTTCACGACATCAAATTTCTTCTAGAAAATAGAAATTATCAAGAGAACAGAGTAAAATGAAATAATTATTTTCAAAAAACTATTAGAAGGAAACATCTGAGGTTTAAAAAAAGAACAGGAAAGGTTTTTTGTTGTTTTTAAAAAAAATAATGACCAAGCTTTGCAAATGCCAAATAAATAAATGTATCCTTATTTTGGTAGAATTTCTGAATGGTCTTACAGACAGGAAAAAAAAATGGTCTTATAGACAGGAAAAAAATCAATGTGGCATCAGACTTTTAGCATTTAGTGTTTCAGAGAATTAAATATTAGAAGACTTTTCAGTGAATGATGTTTATAAAATTAGCTTTTTATTCTAAGAAACATAACCAAAAAAAGTTCTAGATTAGTTTAAAAAATTAACTAAGTAGTAGAAGATCGTCTAAAAGATAGGTTTTATATTGGGGGAAAGTCAGGAAATTATAAAGAATGATTTGACTATGCAAACGTTACAAACTTTGACATGGCAAAACAAAAAAATCCCACCACAAAAGTCACAAAAATAAAAACACATATGTATAAGATATGTGATTGGCAGAAAGTTAATATCATTAATATATAACAAGATTATATAAATCAATAAAAATGAAACCCCATCCCAAAAGAAAAATAAACAAAATATAAATACTGACAGTTGAGACAGCGAAATAACCAAAAAATACGTATAAAGATACATACAAATAAATGTCCTTTAATAGAGAAAAATATATCTTTAGCCATCTGTCCAATAAATATATTTTAAAGTAATATGGGCAGGGTAGTATTTCTCAGACTTGTACAAAGGGAGATTCCTAGACTCAATCCATTTTGATGACTGTCTAGTAGGCTGGCTGTAAAACCCAGTGATGTGCATGCATAACCATCTAAGGCAGGCAGTCCTGAAAACACTTCCAGAAACATTGGTCTAGAGATTTTAATAGTGAAGAGAATAGGCCCTCACTGTTGATTTTTGGTGAGGTTATAATTTTTTATAATTTTCTTCGAGGAATGTCTGGCAATATGTGTAAAAACTTTTAATGTGCCTACCTTTTAATCCAGCAATGCTACTTCGAATTTTAGGAAAATACTTATTGTACATTTAAGGAAATTATCTGGTAATTGTGTCAATAATATATATAATAGGGTATCGGTCAGGACATTATTTATATTAGCACAAATCTCAAAATACCCTAAAGGTCTAGAAGCAAATCAATTGTATTAAGGTACATTCACCTACTAGAATACTAAGCTGCTGTATAAGGAATGATAAATGTCTGCATTAAGTAATTTATTTCTGCATTGCTGGGAAAAAAAATGAGGTGCTAAATATGTGTGTATTGGAATGGGGCATTATAGGATAGTATAAGTGGTTGGATTCCAAGTGAGTATATATATTTAAACATACACAAAAGTTGGCCAGACACAGTGGCTCATGCCTGTAATTCCAGCACTTTGGGAGGCCAAGGCTGGTGGATCTCTTGAGCTCATAAGTTCAAGACCAGCCTGGGCAACATAGTGAAACCCCATCTCTACAAAAAATACAAAAATTAGCAGGGAGTAGTGGCACATGCCTGTAGTCCCAGCTACTCAGGAGGCTGAGGTGGGAGAATGGCTTAAGCCCAGGTGACAGAGGTTATAGTTAGCTGAGATTGTGCCATTGCACACCAGCCTGGGCAATAGAACCAGACCTTGTCTCAAAAAAAGAAAATATATAAAAGTCTGAAAGGTTATGTTATACACAATACTTAATAATTCTCTCAGGATTTTTATGTCTATTTCATATACTTGAATATTATATATTTTTTAAGTGTATGTGTAGTCAATAAGCAATAAAAATACTTATTTTCTTTCAGGTTGTTCTGTTCAAAGAAAAAGTAACCCTAGACTCTATTAATGGTTAAGAAGAAACATTTTGGGTGGTTAAAGAGTATGGATAAACTTATCTCAGGTAGAGGCAGGTTAAATTTATGAGGAATGACTTAAGCCTGCTTCAGTGGATAGAGTGGGATTGGACAGACTATATTAAAAAATAAGTACCTCACAAATAATTTGATTCTTCTAGAGATAAGCCACTTCAATCAGATTTTTTGACTAAATTTAGAGTGTCTCAGAGGAGAAAATATTCCATTGACTAGAATTGTAAAGCTTAAACCAAGTTTGTCGGAGGTGAAATTAGAACATGTATTACCAGGAAATACCTTCGCAGAAGAGAAGTTTCTCTGTGACTCTCATAAAAAGAACATCATAATAAAGCAAAATTAAACATCGATAATCTTTGTGAAAAAAAAGATAGGCTACACAGCGGGATGTAGAAAATGTATTAAAATTTTAAAAAAGACTGCAGCAGATTTCATTAAAAGCTACAGCTCTAAGTTCAAGAGCAGAAAATGTCTTTAGCTTTTTACATTTAATTTGGTTTATTATGAAAGAAATAATTAAAATGTAATTTGAAATCACTAACTTTCATTTCCTTAAAGTCAAACAGCAAGATGGCTTGAGGGAAAAACCAGGGCCGAGAGGCAAACATTGGATAAAAAATGATTCCCAAGGGCTTACAAACTCATAAAAATTAACCTTTCTTGGGAATTAGTATGTAACTCCCATTGCAAAGATGAGCAGTGTTTAATTTAAAATGGCAACTAAATAGACAGAATAACATGCTTATTGTCAATGTATATTACTATTCATTATGGGTCTGCACAGTACAGTTGTGGCAGTAAGATCCCATTTAATTGCAAGTAACAGATACCCAATTCAAACTAACTTAAAAAAGAGGGGAGGAGAATTTAATGTAAGAAGGATATTCAAGAGGCAGAGCTTGTGGCTTATGCCAGTTGCATTCAGGTACTCAAACAACATCTTCAGAATTCTCTCTCCTTCCTTTGACTCTGCCTTCCCCTGTTTTTATTCTCACATGGGCTTCATCCATGGGGAGGAATCCTGGCCAGCAGTAGTTCCAACCTGCATTATTTCTCCAGCTTAGCATCCTAACAGTAAGATTCTTGCCCAACAGCTTTAGCCAAACATCTCAGGAAAGGCTCCCATTGGCCCATATGAGTATCTTGTCCAATCCTGAGTTAGGACAGTTGGGGCCATATGAATGACAGCTCCCATCGGGGAGAGAAGGCAAAGTTCCCCAAATGAAAACTTGCTCGATCTTCTGAAAGTAACAGTTCTCTATCAATCAACCTTTTTGTCTTAAGGAATTCTACCACATACTAGGCAGTCTGCTAAGAACCATAAGAAAACAGAAAAGTGTGTTAGACAAAGTTCAGGCATTTGCACCTTAACATTAAGGTTAACAAATACACCTGAGAAAGATGCAGATAAGAAGTACAAAAGGAGCTGAGTTGCTTTGAGGAGATAAGATTTGAACCAGACCTTGAAGCATGAACAGTGCTTGAAGAAGCAGAATAGAGTGTAGAAGGGCAAAAGCAAAGATTGGGAGGTTACAGAAAATATTTTTAATGGGTTCAGTTAACAGAGTTTTGACCATTGAGTAGTCTTATTGACCATTGAGTAGTTAACAAAGTTTCGACCGTGGAGTAATTCTTGGGTTCTTGGGTTGTTCTATTGCTTCATAAATATAGATTTTAAGGTCTGTTTTAACTGCTCAGGACTATTCAGAGGCAAACACTTAATTAAATATAAGGAAGCACATGTATAGGCAGGACTAAACTTCCTTTCTGGAAACTATTGTCTACATGTTTCAAGAGGGTTTTAAACTATTTCACTTTTAAAAAATGTTTATTCCTTTTAACCCAGTTCTTTCACTTTCAGGAATCTTTCGAAAAAAAAAAAAAAAAAATACAAAATGTGAACAGCTGTTTGCACACTTATTACAGTATTATTTACATTTTGAGAAATTGGAAAATCTAGAATGGCTAATAAAAGGGAAATATGTAAATTATTTTACATTTATATACAAGGGTATGCAATTATTGAAAAATCTTTTACAAAAAAATGCTCTTGAAATGTTAAACTGCTCATTGGCATGTTACTTACAAAAGCAGTATGCAGAATTTTGAGGACCTTAGTAACGGTTTTTCAAATGAACTGTAAACATAACTAAGTGGGTGGGTGGATATATATATGTGTGCAGAGAGAGACACAGTGAAAAGGTCAGAAAGCAAAGAGAGAAAAAATGAAAGGAAATAACTAACAGTAGCAGTAATTATTCATTATTTCCACAACCAGTTACCAAGCTTCTATTTGGCCTGCATGATGGGCACAGTGGTTGGCAATAGAGGTCAAAAGAACAATAGTGTCATAACGGAAGCGAGAAAGAAAAGGAGAAATTAGAAAGCTGATCAGTACATACAGCTGAGAAATACACATGCACAGTTTACATGGTACAAAGAAATTGGTTAAGGTCAAAGCTAGCCTAGCCTGGGAGATCAGGACAGCCTTCTCTGGGGAAGAGATGATTAAGTCGAGAATTAAAGGCAGAGTAGAGAATTAAAGGCAGGTGGGAAAGAGGGTGGGCGGTAGTAGGACAAAGATTACGAGGTCCAAGGTAAAAACTAAGGAAGAACAAGGCACTTGACAAGAATTGAAACAAGGGCCTTGTGCCTGGAGACTTAGGCAGTGAACTGTGGAAGATGAAGCAAGAAATATGGATGGGGCCAAACCAAGCGAAGCCCAATACAGACACTAGGTAGTGGGTTCAGTAGAGTCTTGGTGTATTTTTTCCCTCTTTTTCATATGTTTCACTATAATTCACAATTCTGACACTGAGTATATATGCTTCTATAATTAGGTGGAAAAGAAGTAATTTGGAAGATGAGACGGGGAAAGAACCGTGAGTGAAGAGACTGTGTGAGCAACTTTATCTCACTAGTCTTTGGGCTCTTTTCTGTAGGGTGTGGGGATAGGATGTTGATTTCCAATAGTCCTTTTGACTCTGCCACCCTCTTGTCTTGTGAACACCAGATGCGAAGGCAGTGCCCATGCTCGGGAGCCATCTTCAGAGCCTGCCCCTGTCTCTGGTCTCGTTGCTTTCCTGACCCTGTGTGAATGACTGAGTATTTCTTTTTCACTTGGGTGTACTTTGTTCTGAGAAGGGAGCCTCTTTGGCTGCTTAAATAATTAGTCATCCAGGCAGACTTGGAGTTGGATGAAAAGGGAACAAAGGAGAAAAACCTACTAAGAAGGAATTATTGAGTAACTTCTATTTAAAAGCCACGCCAAATAGCAAGGCAAGTTAGAGATTTATCTCTATCTGGTGATGATTTATCAAGCACGAAGTAAGACAACTAGGTGAAGATAAGAAGCTGTAAATGAGAGTTGCAAGTAGCAAGGGCAGATCATGAATGATCATGGGCTTGAGAATCAAAATGGAGTGGATAAATCACTCCCAGCTATATCAAAATGAGAGCTCCCTTTTGTCTTTTTTTTTTTAAAAAAAAAAAAAAAAACAGGGTCTAGCTCTGTCACCCAGGCTGGAGTGCAGTGGCGCAATCTCGGCTCGTTGTAACCTCCACTTCCTGGGTTCATGTGATTCTCTTGCCTCAGCCTCCTTAGTGTCTGGGATTATAGGCATGAGCCACCATGCCCAGTTAATTTTTGTATTTTTTGTAGAGACAGGGTTTCACCATGTTGGCCAGGCTGGTCTCGAACGCCTGACCTCAAGTGATCCACCTGCCTTGACATCCCGAAATGCTGGTATTACAGGCATGAGCCACCCTGCCTGGCCTCTTCTGTCTTCATTTGAATGCCTTGTCACCTCAGAGGGGATTAAATTAGATAATACATACTGAAACATTTGACTCTTAATGGATATTTAGTAAATGGCAGTGCCCCTCCCAGAGGCCTTCAGAAGGGCCCAGGAGCTGGAAGGAAGGAAAGTTTTCATGGACAAATTGGCACTTGAACAGGCCCTTTAAAGTTTGGGTAAATGTTTAGAAGGCTCAAGAGGAGGGTGGAAGAGACTGTCATCAAGGGTGGGAAGAAGGTGGAAAAGAATAAGGCAGAGGTAGGAGAGGTAGCAAATAGTCAGAGAACCTTTATGAGGGCAGATGGTGCAGAGTGAACATTTAGTTCTTCACAGGGTGGTAGGAAGTGAGATTCAGGATTCCACACGAGGTTTCCAAAGGGGATGCTGCTGTGGTGGGAACTTCCAAAGAGGATGCTGCTGTGGTGGGAACTTCCAAAGGGGATGCTGCTGTGGTGGGAAGATATAGTCCCTCCTTTTACACTCTTGTTTTTTCCTTTTCTTGGCCAAGGGGTGACTTCCATAGACCTTCCAGAGAGGCTCCTCTCCTCTCCTTTCCATCTCCATTGAGCAGCATCTTAAGTTGTATGATGCCTGGCACGAAGTAAGCATCCCCCATGTATTTGTTAAGTTGAACTGAAACCAAAGTTGAACATATTTGTTGACTGAGAAAATTACAAACTCATTTAAAGAACTCAACTGATATTCCTCTACTCATTGGTGCTTGCATATTTAATTCTTCACTTTCTGGAAGCATTTCTGTATTTATGGAAGAGAATAGGACTAAAGAACGATGTGTTTAGCGTGTTCCTTTCATAGAGAGCCTTCCAGAAAATTTTAATAGAGATAAAAATGTATTAAGTCTGCATACTTTTGGCAGAATTACTTGGCATTAATTTCTTTTCAAGCAGTTTCTCCATGTTGTGACATGACATAGCATTTTGTGGAATGATTCTTTCACCATCTTGCTTTAGTTTGCATTTGGTAACTATGGAACATCGTGACTATTCCCACATGGGTTTCCATGGAGTGACAGTAGCTTCCACTGAATTTACTTGAAGTAGCACCATAGAATATAATCATAGTATATCCTAAGGGGTTTTTTTTCCAACCCAAACTTTTAAAAATTTACTTTTTAAGACATCATCTGCCACATTGACGTAGGCATAGTATGTGAAGCAGGCTGTGCGTACAAGTGCCTCGAAAATATCTTTGGTCTTAACTTTCAGGGGCTTTCCAAAATCCTCAAAGCCTGAAATAAATCTCCATTTGTTCTGCTGTGGCCAGAAGAGGGCCCGAAGCAGAACTCTCTCTAGATTTTTTTTTTTCCCCGTCTTCTTTTTCCCTTTCCCTATACTAGCATGAGTATGCTAAGCTCTCGAACCTGGCAGAAATTTATGTTAATCTTTTCCTTCTCACTGTGCTAGGGTCAATGATAGGCTTATACTGCAAAGTAATAAAGAAATCTGAATTCCATGAGATGGCTTAGCTCAGGGGTGGGGTTCTCTTCAGAGATTTGAGAATGTAGAACATAAAGAAAGAGAACAGCAGAAAAGGAGCAGAGAGTTTGTGGGTGGGAAATAGTATTAATTGTAAATACCACCCCTCAAAACAATCCGAATATAATGAAGCTTGTTCTCCTTAAAGAAAACAGTGAACTTGTATATTTTTAAACAGTGTATTGTTACTCCCAAAGTGACAAAATTATAGTGTAGAGAATCAGACCTTGGTTGCCAGAGGTTAGGATTGAGGGGACAGTGCAACTCTTAAGGGGTAACATGAGAGAGATGCCTGGTGATGATAGGACAGTTCTGTATCCTGAGTGGGTCCACGTCTACTAGAATCTACATACATGATAAAAATTCCATAGAACTATACATCTGGAAGGAAAAAGTACATGTAGAAGCTAGTAAAATCTGAATATAATCTCTATTTGAATTCATAGAATTGTACCAATGTTGATTTCTTGGTGTTAACTTACTATAGTCCCTTGAGGTAATATCATTGAGAAAGCAGGTGAAAGAAACGTGAGAACTTCTTGTGAGTCAAACTATTTCAAAATAAGTATTTTTTTTCATCCCATGATTTTCCCATGATAGAAATATAAAGCTCTGTTGTTACCCCAAATTTCCAATAAGCAAACCAAGCCCAGATACAGATGTGAGCTGTTTGGGATATCCCTTAGAGAGTCTAATCCATGACCACATCAAATGAGTTCATCTCCTTTTTGTATCTCAGGAGTCTGGCCTATGATATCAGTAGGACTGACTGTGATCATGAAATTTTTTCTACCGCCAAGGGTTGGGGATGGGATACTAGAGAAGAGGTGGCTGCTCTCATTTAGTAGAGGAAGAGGATACTTTTTTGTGTGTATTTTTGCTAGGAGACCCAGGATTGACAACTCTACTGCTATTTCAGAGACCTTAAATGACTTGGTTCCTAGTCGATAAATCATGCACACTCTAGTTTGCTGTATGTTTTTCACAAAGCAGTGAGCAAGACCATTAAGCAAGATTGCCAAAGGCCCTGTTGAGTTTCTTCTGTTCTGTTCCATTGTGTGGCCAGTGCCTGGCAAGCAGAAGGTATTTTATAAATATTCAAGAGTGATATCGAGTGGAAGCTCCCTGAGGTCTGGGACTTTGTCTCATATACTTCAGAATCACCAGCACTTATAAATGAATCTGGTACATAGAAGAAACTCATAAACATGTTTTGCAGGAAGAAATGTATTCTGTTCCTCAGATACTATTAACAGGACACCTTTTATTCTGCCTTTGGAATGGGTCCATGAGAAACTGGTATTTAATTCAGGATAACCAAAAAGAAGCCACAGAAATCAGCCAACAATCAATGATTAAGTCATGGCTGTGATTTTCCCTAAAATTTGGGGATAACTCTTAGATATGATAATTACAATGTAGGAAAAAAAAGAACTTGAAACTGTGCATACAATATGATGGTTCCTGAATCCCAAAGGAAAATGCAAGTCTAATCTTCACAGGGGTTCCGCCCATACCTCTCATTCTTTAACTTCCCTGTCTCAAGATTTATCCCTCTTTGATATCCCTTTCCATTCTTTCCTTTCCCAGAATCCTCAAATTACAACCCCTGAAAGCAATAT
Organism: Chlorocebus sabaeus; assembly: GCF_047675955.1. Taxonomy (NCBI): domain Eukaryota; kingdom Metazoa; phylum Chordata; class Mammalia; order Primates; family Cercopithecidae; genus Chlorocebus; species Chlorocebus sabaeus. Next base: position 61,133,329 of record NC_132925.1, read on the forward strand.
CTCTGTGGCTTTATTTTTCAGAGAAAGATGCCTCCTTTTTTCTAACAAACCAACACTATGTTGAGGGACCTCCTCTCTCTTGTCGAAAACAGTCCTCCAGGCGTTGTGCTAAGCAAGAGAGCTGCCCCGCGCTGGGGTGTGTACGACCTCTTTTGAGTAATTCAGAGATCAGACAGAAGGTATTTCACGTGTGGAACAACATGGAAATGATGAAGAGGCAAAAAAACAAGACTGGTATGTTTCAGGGATAAGAAGGCAGAGTTGATTGAGGGGAGAATACTTTGTAGAGAAAAATGGCAATTAAGTTTCCCTGATAGTGTTGGGTTAGAATACACAGCAAAAGAGACCAGGATCAGTGTGGTAATGGAGACCAATAGAGAGTGGTTAAAAGAGGAGCACACATGACATCCCACCAGGCTCTGCCTAGTCTGACCCCTCCCTCTTTCCAGCTTCACCTCCCACAATGCCCTCGGCTCTCTGCTCAAGCAACACCAGGCTTTTCTCAGTTCCTCTTGTCAGGTTATTCCTTCCACATTTTTTCGATCTAACTATTTCTTTTTTATTGTGATATAATTCATATTCCATAAAAGTCACCCTCTCAAAGTTTAAATTGAATGTTGTTTAGTGCATTTATTAATTTGCACAATTATCCCCATTATCTAATTTCAGAACATTTTATCACCTCAAAAAGAAACCTGTACCCATTAGTAGTCATGTATTTAAATTCTTTTTATGGCAGAATACTATTCTGTTGTGTGGATCTACCATACATTGTTCATTCCTCAGTTGACTTTTTCGTTATTGGGCATAATGCTGCTGTGAACATGCGTGTACAAGTTTTTGTGTGAACATGTTTTAAACTCCCTGGGGAATGTCTAGTTAACTCTTACGCATTCTTCGATCTGGGCCCAAGCCTTCCTTTCCTCACAGAAATCTCTGACACAGGGTACTACCTCACTCTTTCCAATTAATAATATGCTCAGTGGTACTATATGACTTTCCTTCAGGTACCTATCACAGTTGTGATTTATGTTATTTGGTGGATATATAATCAATACCAGTAAATGTTTGCTCAATTAATTCAAAAGGTCCAAGTCTGGAAACATGGATTTGCCCCATTTTACAGCCTCTTATTCACATAAAATCTTAAGTCTAATGGCTTCTCCCAAAGATAGTAACACTTCACCATAAAATAAATACCAGTGTAGAAAGATGGTTTGCCTGAGCCCCTCTGTAAGCTTGAGCTTCTCAAAGAGATTTGACCATTTTTTTACAGGTGTTAAAATGTTTTATGTAACTAAGAAGAAAAAAGCTTATAAGTGGGGAAAAAATAAAAACCTACATAATGCTTCCCACACTATTGAACTTATTTGAAAAAAAAATAGATAATTAAATGCTCTTACAGTGTGTTCTTGACAAAGGCATTTGTAGCAACAACATATCGTAACTTTCAGCATTTGCAGTTCTCTTGGGATTGAAACAAAACCACCAGGAATAATTCACCCTTGAAAAAAAAAATAACAATTTATTTTCTGTAAATTTTATGTCTTGAGTGAGTTCTACATTATATATGACTGAGCAGTCAAAACTCCTCCCTAAATACTCTGAATGTGAAATTAGCAGCAGATAAAACCTTTTACCTTCTAAAGTGAATCCTATCATAGCCTGACTTACTGATCATATAAAAGAACTATTTAAATGTTTTTAATATTAAAAAGTATTCTGGGCCAGACACAGTGGCTCATGCCTGTAATCCCAGATTTTGTGTAGGCTGAGGCAGGAGGATTGCTTGTGTCCAGGAGTTCAAGACCAGCTTGGACAACATAGTGAAACCCCATCTCTAAAAAAATAAAATAAAATTAGCCAGACACGGTGACACATAGCTGTAGTCCCAGTTACTTGGGAGGCTGGGGTGGAAGGATCACTTGAGCCCAGGAGGTTGAGGCTACAGTGAGCTGAGATTGTGCCACTGTACTCCAGCCTAGGCAACAGAGCAAGACCTTGTCTCAAAAAAAAAATCAAAAAAAAAAAAAGAAAAAGTAACCCATACATCAAGTATACTTTAGTAACTTTAGGAATCTAAAGCCAAAACAAAAAGGAACTTCTTGGAACTTTTCTTTTCCTATAAATTATTTCATGGTGTGCATGGATGTGTACATTGTGTGTGTGTGTGTGTGCGCATGTGTATTGAAGTTTGTCTGTTTTATTTTTTGTTATTTCTTCTCCTTCATACCCCTTTGTACCTGTCCTGTTGAGGCAGCCACACTTGTCTGAAACCACAAATTCTCATATTTTTCAATGCTTACTACACATGACAGCTAACATTTTCTTTAGAAACACATTCATTGGGAATACTTCAATTTTGCTGAAACTTTTTGCATTGTTTTGAATATTTGATTCTCAAATGATTGCAAATGCACAGGAAGTTTCAAAAATACCAATACATTTTTTCCAATTGTATCTATTATGTTAAAATACACATAATATGAAATTTACCATCTTAACCATTTTTAAGTGTACAGCTTAGTAGTATTAAATACATTCTTAATGTTAGGGAACCATCACCACCATCCATCTTCAGGACTCTTTTCATCTTTGAAAGCAGAAACTCTATACCTATTAAATAATAATTCCACATTTGTTCCTCCATACAACCCCTTTACATCTCAATGTTTTTTGTTTGTTTGTTTGTTTGTTTTTGAGACAGAGTCTTGCTCTGTTGTCCAGGCTGGAGTGCAGTGGCAGGATCACAGCTTACTGCAGCCTCGACCTCCCAGGCTCAAGTGACCTTCCCACTTTAGCCTACTGAGTAGCTGGGACTACAGGCACAGGCCAGCGCACCCAGCTGAATTTTGTATTTTTGTAGAGACAGGGTTTCACCAAGTTGCCTGTCCTGAACTCAAGTGATCCACCCACCTTGGCCTCCCAGAGTGCTGGGATTATAGGCGTGAGCCACAGTGCCTGGCATGTGTCTCTGATTTTGACTGCTCTAAGGACCTCATGTAAATGAAAAAATACAGTATTTGTGTTTTGGTAACCGGCTAATTTCATTTAGCATGATATCTTCAAGGTTCATTCATGTTATTGCATATGTCAGAATTCCCTTCCCTTTTAAGCTAAATAGTATTTTATTGTAGGTATAGACCATATTTTGCTTATCCATTCATCTGTTGATGGACACTTGAGTTGCTTCCATGTTTTAGCGATTGTGAGTAATACTGCTATGATCATAGCTATGCAAATATCTCTTCAAGAGCCCATTTTTCATTCTGTTGGAAGAAGTGGAATTACTGACCATATGGTAATTACATTTTTATTTTTTTGAGGAAACATCATACTGTTTTCTACACCGGCTGTACCAGTTTACATTCCCACCAAGATTGCACAAGAATTCCAATTTCTCCCCATCCTCACTAACACTTGTTACTTTCTTTTTTCATATATAGTAGCCATCCTAATGAGTGTGAGATAACATTTTGTTGTAGTTTTAATTTTCATTTTCCTAATGATTAGTGATGTTGAACATCTTGTTATGTTCTTCTTGGCCATTAGTATATGTTTTTTGGAGAAATGCCTATTAAGTCCTTTGCACATTTTGACTTTGGGTTTTGTTGTTGTTGAGATTTAGGAGTTTTCTGTATATTTTGGATATTAATCCCTTATCAGATGTGAATAGCAATATATTTTTTGTTTTTTAGTTTCTTTTGAATAATAGTATATTTTTAATCAAAACTTTTATTTTAAAAAATATTTTTGAGATAATTTAAGACAATATTTTTGCTAAAGAGATATTCACAATTTTTCATGCATTTCAAAAATATTTATGAAACATCTACTCTGTGCCAGGCACTTTTTAAGATTATCTTAGATATAAATAGTGATCAGTTAAACATCTACTGCAAACCCTACCAAATTGTTATTGCTTCAGGGTAGAGTTAACTGGTTGTTAATACCAATCCTGTGAGCTGTTTAGGTAGTAACATTTTCTTTTTAATGATGAAACAATAAGGCTCTGGGTAGTTGAGAGGCATGTCCACATTTTCTGCCTCACCTGGGACAGATCCAGGAAGAGGACTCGGATGTTCTGACTTCTAGGTCAAAATTCCTACCACAGCTGAGACCCTTATCTCTGCAAACATTCTTTTTTATCCAAATAAAGAATGCAAGAAGATTTAAAGGTGAATATTTTCCTGATTATGAGAAACAAACAAAAAACCTCCCTCTGTTTTCAAGACTTTTTTAGGCTCGTTAGTTAAATAAAACAAATGGGAAACCAATTAAAAGTATGCTGATCTATTTTTTAAAGAAGGGTCTATTTCAGAGAATATTTTTTAACCTAGTCCTGGATAGATAGCTATATATGCTGAGTATGTGGACATAACACAGAGATTTAATCCAGTTTGAATTTTGTGTACATTTAATTATTTTTCCAGGATTTTTACTCTTTTAGACTGGCCTACCACCAGTGATTTGGGAATCAGTAATGCTTTGTACCTTTCAGAAAAATTGAGCGCCTCACTTGGTTTGCCCTTTTACTTGACATTAAGAAATCGGCGGACATAAGAATAAGGCTAAGGCAAATGGATTCATCTGGTGATAGGGCAAAGTAGTGGACTGCGGAATAAGAAAGTCTCAGCAGAAAGACTGAGTTGCAGTCTGCTCACCAGAGCGAGACATTTTCTGTTCAACTTTGGAGATTTAATAACAGCTTTATGATGGTCACTCCTGGTGGCATGGCTGAAATGCTCTGACCTGGGAGCTGTGGGGAATTTATAAAGTCATGAGCTTGGTAGGTGAAAATCTTAATAGAAATTGAAATTTGACTCTGTCAGAGGTTTAATTGTGTCCCCTCAAAAAAGATATGTTGGTATCCTAACCTCCAATACCTCGAGATGTGACTTTAGAAGGAGATAGAAGTCACATCTTGACTTTACAGAAGAAATCAAGTGAAGATGATACTAGAGTATTGCCTAACTCAGTAGGACTGATGTCCTTATAGAAAGCGGGAATTTTAACACAAAGACAAGCCTACATATACAGGGGAAATGCCGTGTGAGTGTGAAGACAGCTTGGAACAGATACTTCCTTCACAGTCCTCAAAAGGAACTAACCCTACTGACCCTCAGGTTCAGATTTCTAGCCTCCAGAATTATGAGACAATAAATTTCTGCGCTTAAGCTACTCAGATTGTGGCACGTTATTATAGCGGTCCTGAAAACTAATACAGGCTCATGCTCCTTGCTGCCTTTTATCAGATAATCCACCAGTAAGCATAAATTTAATGAGGCCGCATTATGTGAAAACCTCTGGGATAGTGCTAAAGAATTGAAAAGCACAAGAACATGACAATCTAGTTAAGTGCAAAAGACACAATCCTAGGAAACTCAAAGTAACAACACAAGATAATATTTGATTAAGTGAATGAAGTAGAACTATATACCAGTGTCTCTCAACCCTGAGTAAAACAAAATTCCCTTTTTTGGTACATTTTTTACAGCTTCATTAAGAAAGTCACATACCATAAAATTCACCAATTTAAAGTGTACAGGATACAAGTTCTTAGTTTGCAAAAGAAAAAACTAAAGTGAACAGGTTAATAGTTCACAGTATATTCTATATAGTTTTTATCATAGTATAGACTACACTGTGACAGATGGTATAATATAGATTTGTGATAGCACAAATCACAGATTTGTGTAACCATAATCATTATCTAATTCTAAAACATTTTCACCTCAAAAAGAAACCCCATACCATTAATAGTCACTCTGCATTCTTAATCTTGCCCCAGCCCCTGGCAACCACTAATCTACTTTCTGTTACTATAGATTTGCCTATTGTGAGCATTTCACATAGATGAAATCCTACAACATACAACTTTTTGTGGCTGACTTTTCACTTAGCATAATGTTTCAAAGTTCATCCATGTTGCAGCACGTATGAGTACTTCATTCCCTTTTATTGCTATAGGGGAGGCAAAATTTTACCTCTACCCTTTTAGGATTTTTGGCTGGACATGAGAATTAAATTGACATCAGACAGATAAACAAGAGAAAAGCACTTACACACGTTTCATGTGACACAAGAGACCTCATAAGGAAATGAAGACCCAAAGAAATGGCAAAACCTAGATGCTTTTATGCTAGGTGTAACAAAGACAGGCAATTGTAGAAAAGTGACTAAGCCATATGGGGAGGCTAAAGGAAGATAAGAATTATTTTTAACAAGCCCTGCTTACACAGAACTCCTTCTGCTATAATTCCCTGTCAAAGAATGCTTTGCTTTCTGCTGGTAAGTGAGGGCATCTTTCACACGGGAGTTTCTGTGGTCTGTTTTCAGGAAGAAAAGAGTAGATGAGAATGCCTTTCTTGTATCTGCTGTTTCTCAAGTGCCTTTAGCTCAAAATAATCTTTATGTCAAAAAGGCATATTATAGCATATTGTGGGGTGCCACTCTTCGTTGCCAAATAATATTTCATCACATGACTACACCACATTTTATGTATCCATTCATCATTTTATGGACATTTAGGTTGTTTCCACATTTAGGCTATTGTGACTAATGCTGCTGTGAACATTTGTGTACACGTATTTGTATGGTGTCTTCATTTCTCTTGGATAGATGCCTAGGTGAAACTACTAGATTATAAGGGTACTGTAACTCTATATTAAGCATTTTGGAAGAAAAAAAGAAAAAAAGTATTACTTCCTCCTACTGTTGTTTTTTATGTTTATTATAATCTCTACTTAAATACATTCAAACATCAGATCCATCCTGTCTAAAATAGACCTTCTCCCCACAATCACTCAAACACACAATCCTTTTTAATCTCCTTCACAGCATTTATCGCCTGAAATTTGCTTACTTCTTTATGTATTCCTATCACTTGATATTTATTTATTATTACCCATTGCACATTCCTTACTGGAATATGAGCTAGGTCAAAAATCTTGTCTGTCTTGTTCATTTCTGTATTCTCAGTACATATCATTGTGCCTGACACAAAGTAAGTGCTCAGTAAATAGTTAACACAGAATAAGGAATTAAAATAAAAACTTTATCTGAATACCTTAAGGATCCTAGCGTTTCTTGAATTCCAGTTTGAGAAACTCTTGCATGGATAGGATGTCCTATATAAGAGGTTCCCTCAAAATGAAGGCTAGAAGCTCATGAGAGAAATGGGACTTGAACTGAACCATAGATTTCAAACAAAGAACAGTATGACTGAAAGGCAAAGATGTCAGGGTCCACCGAGAGTATTCAGGTCTCACTATTGCAGTTTTTATAAAATGGGTTATTGATTAATCCGTATTCATAATATGGATTATTGATTAGACCTCTTTGTGTTGCATGTCACAGAATCTAAAGTCGAATTTACTTACCAGCAAAAAATTATGTATTGACTCACATAACTGTGATGTACAGGATTAAATAAATCTCAAAATCAACTGGATACAGAAACCTATATGGCATCCTCAGAGTTTTGACTCTTTTTCTGTCTCTCAACGCCCCTCATCTCTATGTGTTTACTTTGTTCTCTAGCAGATTAGTTTCATCTGTAGGGTGATGTGGTGCCTGATCACCTCAAGCCTGTGTCATCATGACTGATGATTCAAAAGGAAGACAGAGTCTCTTTCTCCAAGCACCCATATAGCAAGTCTCAGAGAAACTTGCAATTGATGCTCTGTAAGTCCCGTGCCTATCCCAGCAACCAAGTGGGATAGAGTTCTGATTGGGTGGGACTGGATCACACTGGAGAGGGAGCATGTCTTTCATGCCACATGGCCAAGAGGCTTTCACTTCACCCAAACCAGATAAAGAGATTCCCTATTGAAAAGAAGCATTCTGGTCTCAGAAGAAGGGAGGATGGTGCTAAAAAAAAACTGACAATAACAACAACAATATTAGCATAACAATTCTACAGTAAAATAGGCAAAGAAAACTTTTCTGGGACATAGAAACTAGACTTTTTAGACCAAGAGAGGATGAAATTTATATGCATGACTGTGCTAGAAAACCCTTCCTTACAATTTCTCTTTTAAGACAGACATATTTCTAAAATCCAGCAGCAAGGTTTCTTTTTGAAGATGAAAAGCTCTGCATATGGGCTGCAAACTTATGATTAACTGAGCGTAGGATTTGGTAAAGAGTTCTATATTCATTTTGTCTACACATTTTTTAAAAATGTGAGTCTCCCTAAAAGGACTCATTTTCATCTCTCTGAGCCCTTAATACAGAAACATTCGTTTCTCATGGGAAGAGTTCACAATTGCTTCTCCATGTTACATCCATCTGAGCATCACTCCCTGGGGGAAACTGGCATCTGAGAATCTAGACTGCTTTCCACTGTGTCTGTCTATTTTAAATTGTTTGTTTTTCTTTGAGAACCCAAACGAGAAATACCATTAGTGGGAGCACCAATTAGGAAGCCCCAGTGAAGAAAAAGGGATTAAATAAAATAATACTCATTCTGAACATATACTTCCATTATCCCACTGTCTCTCCAAACTGTGTTCTTTAATTGAGGTCAAATAAGAGATCTGTTATTTTAGCTAGCCCAATGAGCAGGATTAATAAAAAATAAAAAGTAGATAGATAAGACCTGAATACTTTTTTGAATGGATGATCATAGAATTCAGTGTCTTTATTGGTAAGTAAAAGGACAATGCTTTGACTATGGAATTGTCTCCTTTATTTAAAAAATACACTCCTTAAATCATTCACAAAGTATACAGAGAACACTGCCACACTTCCCATACCAAGGAATGGGCACAGAATATGTTTTTTTTAAATTACTCAGACTTTGTCTCAGGGAGTTCACCAATAGGAAAGGAAACTGACAAGAGAAAAACTAAGTCAAAAGTAGAACTTCTAAAAGTGTTTTAATAAAGGTATAGGCAGGCTTATATAGGAGACAGGACCATATAAAATCAAAGCAATTAACTTCAAAAGAGGAAGGTAGGATAAATCTTGGCTAAGTGGGTGGCATTTAAGCTGGAATTTGAAAGATGCATACATTCATAATAGGCAAATGAGTGAAGGTGTTCTCTTGTTCAATGTTCTATTTATTCATTCATTCTTGGTTGTTCTTAACTCATTCGTTACAGTGTGCCCTTACAATGGAGAGTGATGTTCATTAGAGAACATTTCCAACCCAACAGTACATGTGATCTGTGCTACATGTTATTATCATTAATGAGGCTAAAAATTCTATAAACTAATTATTTTACTTTCTTCAAAATTAGGTATAGCAATCCAGGACTTAACAAAATATAAAATTCTCCACCTCTGACACTTATGGACTTGTTCTATCTCCTCTACTTGGCTCTGTCTACACAGGCTTTTTCTCTCCTCCTTGTTTGAAATGACTTAAGAAGTCAATACATAGTACATCTTCTGGTGGTGAAAATGTTGTGTTGTGTTCCTTACGATTCAGTTGCTTGCATGTGCACGATGGAGTCCACTGCATTTCTAAGGTCACGGCAATCGGCAGGTGGAAGAAGTTCCATGTTATCAACTTTGAGGAAGGCCCTGGCTGCCTTCCTGCTTGACAGCGCAGTGAGAGAGATGAAATCTGCGTAAACTGACTGTGGGATGCATAACAAACAGCCCGGGCCATCAAACTGTATTGTTTTTAACCAACATGCATTATTCCCCCTGAAAAGTAAATCTACTCTTCATATTTTTCTTTCCCCAAAGAATGCATTTTCTCATTTGGAAACGGCTTCTTTACCTCTCCTAGGCACTCAGTGCCGACAGTTATTGCCCTAAATGATGGATGGGCTCACTCCCCAGTGGCTCTTCTCTGCCTCTTGTCAGTGGCACTAGACAAGCTGGCAAAGCTCTTCTGGTCTGTAGGGCTCTTTGAGACCTGTCACTGCCTCCTGTCAGCTGGGCTGGAGTAAATCCTCTTAAATCTATTGACCTGACTTCAGCCTTCCTCTCTCTCAAGAAGTTATTTCTCCTTAGCCTCCCTTATTTCCCACAGATTCAATTTCTCATCAAAGTATTGGGTGCCGACTTTCGGCCAGTTGCTGTCTCCATGTGACGGACAGCTCACCAGAATGGTAGGTTTCCGTAGATGGCTCAATTAAAGTGAGCATTCTATTCCTCAGTGGAGCTGTGATCCATAAAGGGATTGTGTTCTAAATCTTTACATTAAAAAAAAAAAAGCATTTTGAGTAAAAATTAACTTTGAAAATCTCACATTGGAGACCAACATACCACTCTCAATAGGTTCAACACAACCAGATTTTCCTCCAGGGCTGGAACAGATTGCTATTTCTTCATTTGGACATGAGATGAATTAATTTGTTTTTTATTTTAGTAGCCATTGTGTAAAATCACACTTAGCAGGACAAGAACCTCATGCTGTAGAAGCAATGGGGAATGAAACTCAGCTGCAATATCAGCCTATGACTGCTTCAGCACTCCTGGTCATCTAGGACAGGTGCTTGTTTACTAGAATGGCCACTAAAGTGACCCACACTAATCAACCTCTCTCCCCATCCCTCTTTCTTCTCCCTCCTTCTCTAACTTCCTTCCCCTTCCCACCCTATCCCTCCATATGTTTTCTTCTCTTCTCCCTCTTCTCCATTTTCTTCACTCTTTGCTGCTAAAACACTTGATTGATAAACTTGAAGTAGGTTGCTAAACAATCCCAGGGTACAATTTGTCTTCCATGCTCTGCTGCCCCTGGGTTTAATTATGCCTTACAAATGTTGGCTGTGCATCTTGAGTGCAGGGGGCCTTTCCTTTCAGCAGAGCCTCATATCCTGCTCCTTCAATACTCAGGCAGAAGGACACCTTTTCTCCATTTCAATACCTCCATCTGCTTCAGATTTGCCCCACCCTTCCATCCCTTAGAGTTTGGCTAGCCCATGTATGGTAGGTGCTTCCAGAACATCAGTTCCAAATATGATGCTCTGCAGGCTACAATAACAATGTCCTCTTTAATTTTTTTCCAACTCGATCTTTCCAGTCCTATATCCTTAATCACTGGAAAAATGCCTTGCTCCTTCGTTCTAGTCAGAACTTCATCTCACACATCTTTCTTCTACCCAAAATGCTCTTTTTCTTCTGCCTATCTAAATGATATTCATTTCTTTAGTATCAACTTAAGTACTAGTCCCTTCTGTCAAGATTTCTCTGATCTATTGATTCCTCTACTCACCTTCCCCAATACTTGAAGTCTATATTTAGCACTTAGTGATAATTCAATGATGTTTATTCAATAAGGCCCTCATATGTCCATGGTCCAGATGTGTTTGACAAATGTTTATTCTGCTTGCATCATGTTTTAAAATTTTTAAAATTAGTTCTCACTGTTATAAAATGAAAAATTTTTCTATCTAAATTCTGATTTCCTGCTTCTTTTCTCTACTAAAAAAGGAAGATTTGCAACATTGGACCTGCCTTTCCCCCTGGCAGAAATCAGCTGCAACAGAATGGTGGTTGCTCTTCTTCCCACTCAGCTGAGGCACAATCTGTCCTGTACCAACGGTCCCATCCAACTCCCTTTTTTCATTTATAGTATCGACCCCCAACTATGTAAAGCCCTTAATACAATGTCTAGCAATAACTGCGGCTCTGTTCATAGTCCTGATTATGATGTATCTCACATTTGTTATTGATTCATTTCTTTTTTTTTTAAATTTATTTATTATTATTAAACTTCAAGTTGTAGGGTACATGTGCACAACGTGCAGGTTTGCTACATATGTATACTTGTGCCATGTTGGTGTGCTGCACCCATCAACTCGTCATTTACATCAGGTATAACTCCCAGTGCAATCCCTCCCCCCTCCCCCCTCCCCATGATAGGCCCCGGTGTGTGATGTTCCCCTTCCCGAGTCCAGGTGATCTCATTGTTCAGTTCCCGCCTATGAGTGAGAACATGCGGTGTTTGGTTTTCTGTTCTTGTGATAGTTTGCTGAGAATGATGGTTTCCAGCTGCATCCATGTCCCTACAAAGGACACAAACTCATCCTTTTTTATGGCTGCATAGTATTCCATGGTGTATATGTGCCACATTTTCTTAATCCAATCTGTCACTGATGGACATTTGGGTTGATTCCAAGTCTTTGCTATTGTGAATAGTGCTGCAATAAACATACGTGTGCATGTGTCTTTATAGCAGCATAATTTATAATCCTTTGGGTATATACCTAGTAATGGGATGGCTGGGTCATATGGTACATCTAGTTCTAGATCCTTGAGGAATCACCATACTGTTTTCCATAATGGTTGAACTAGTTTACAATCCCACCAACAGTGTAAAAGTGTTCCTATTTCTCCACATCCTTGCCAGCACCTGTTGTTTCCTGACTTTTGAATGATCGCCATTCTAACTGGTGTGAGATGGTATCTCATTGTGGTTTTGATTTGCATTTCTCTGATGGCCAGTGATGATGAGCATTTTTTCATGTGTCTGTTGGCTGTATGAATGTCTTCTTTTGAGAAATGTCTGTTCATATCCTTTGCCCACTTTTTGATGGGGTTGTTTGTTTTTTTCTTGTAAATTTGTTGGAGTTCTTTGTAGGTTCTGGATATTAGCCCTTTGTCAGATGAGTAGATTGCAAAAATTTTCTCCCATTCTGTAGGTTGCCTGTTCACTTTGATGGTAGTTTCTTTTGCTGTGCAGAAGCTCTTTAGTTTAATGAGATCCCATTTGTCAATTTTGGCTTTTGCTGCCGTTGCTTTTGGTGTTTTAGACATGAAGTCTTTATCTTCCAAGTAGATTGAGACTTCCTTGAGAATAGGGGCCATATGTGAGGAGATGATCAGAGACTTTTTCTGGGGAAAAACTCATTGGGATTGGTAAGAGACTTTCTAATAAGCAAATAATGTTACTTGAGCCTTTTATTTGTGAAACAAGAATAAGGGAGGTGAACATGCCCCTGAGTAGAGGGATTTAGGAGCCCTAGTTGCCAAAACAAGGAAAACAGCAGATCAGTGTAGCATTATTTCCCAAAACAAAAAGCCTAGAAATTGAAATGAATGAATGTGTCTTAAATCAGACTCACTTTTATTCTATTTCAGTCATTTAATCAAGGAAGAGTAAGTTAGCCCCTCTGAAATGGCATTTATTGGGCAGAGTCCTAGAGATTCAAGGATACTTAAGATAAGAAGTCCTTAGGATTGTACTAAAAGTTTATCAAGGAGAGAAAAAACACCCCAGAAATCATTTTTCAGGTTTATTAAAATATCCCTTTTGTTATATTGTTTATTCTTGTCTCCCTGGTTACTACCAGAAAAACATACTTCAAAATCAGAAGAAGCTAAGCAAGATGATATGGAAGCAAGTGAAGAAGCTCATAATTTCAGAGCTAAAAATCACACCAGGAATCACTAAGTACACAGTCCTTATTTGCAGATAAGGAAACTGAGGCTGTATGTGTGGCAATGTGCCACTCACATCTCCCACTAAGGGGACCATAACTGACACATCCCCAACCGGTGTCCCCTGGACCCACCCCAAAGTTCACACCAAGTTCATTCCTCCCCCACTCTGCTCCTAGCAATGACAGCTGCAGGAGGTGATGCTAGTGGAGATCTGTTCCTCCACTATCTGGCCTAACCATCAGCCTGGCCTAACCTTTCTTGTAACCCAGGTGCAATTCTCTTTCCTTCCCCCAGTCCCTTTGTGGATTTCAGACCTGCATTGCAGTCTGATGCCACTCACCAGCCACTCCTGCTTCCTCCCCTTTAAGCTTCACAGGCATTTCCTCATTCAGTTACTTGCACATCTAACACAGTCTTAGTGCCTACTTCTTGGAAAAACCAAATAGACACACTATATAAGTGTAAGTGATAGTTGAGGTCCTAATTGAAAAAAGAAGGAGGAATGAACTTATTGAAGGATTGGGGGTGGGAGGTGCATTAATGATAGAGATATGCATGTGCAAAGTCTCCTGGGTGAGTAGGAGCATCACTCCTTTAGGAAAACTAAAGGCCACAGTAGCAGGAACTGAGAGAGTAGGATAAGTAGCATTAAGTGACATTATGCTCAAGTAGTGTCACTTGAGCATGTTTACACAGCTGGTGAGCACCACAGCTGGTGCCTGGACCCAATATACTTGATACCCAATCTAGTGTTCTTTCCATTAAACCTCTGTCCTGCCATGATCCTAGACAGAGAAACTCCTGGATGGATAAAATGATGTTGACAGAGGGAAAAAGAAATGGCTAGGCTAGGAGCCGCTATTCTTGGGAGAAAAGTGGATCCTGGAAAAGAGCCTAGACCAGAAACATCTCCTAGGTTTTGAACTAGCATGTGGTCCATGTATTTTGCTCACCATATCCTATTACTTTTCTGGGAAAAAACCAAGTGTGGTGGGTAGAGTACCAGCTTTAGAGACACAGAGACCTGGATTCAAATTCCAGCTCTGCCATTTATGAATGATAGTTGAGGTAATAATTGAAAATTCAGGAGGAATAAACTAGTTGAAGGATTGGGGATGGGAGGTGCATTAATGATAGAGAGATCAGCATGTGCAGAGGCTCCTGGGTGAGTAGGAGCATCACTCCTTTAGGAAAACTAAAGGCCACAGCGGCAGGAGCTCAGAGAGTAAGGTGAAAGTGGCATAAGATAAAGCCAAAAGAGTAAGCAAAGGTGAGAACACTTGGGGCCTCACAGGTACGATATGAACTATGTTAGAACAATTACAGAACATTCTAGGGCTTTAAACAAGTGTGTAGGCTTCAGGGAAGGCAAAAGGATCAGATTTTCCACTTAAAACTATCACTTTATTTCTAGTGAAAACAACTGGAGAGGGCCAGCATGGATGCTGGGACACTTAGGAGAAAAAGGCGAAGGAAATGGTGGCTTGATCTTGGGTGATGAAGACCAAAGGAAGTGGGTTAATTGAAAAGAAGGTTGGGAATTTAAATCGACAAGATTTGTTGATTGATGGGATCTGGGAGGGGCAAGGTAGACACCTAGGTTCAGGAGTGGTGTGACTCCATTGCCTGTTTCATTTGTTCTTGTGCTACACCTCTGATAAGTACCCATTGACTACTTGCTGTTTGATGGAGAACAGAAGCTAGAGGTGTTCATCCCACCAATCCTGGAAAGAGGAGCGATTCCAATTTGCATCACCTCAAAGAGCTGGCACAGAAGGAAGAAGCAGGTGTGTGCCCCAGAGCAGAAGTGATTTTGTTGGCAAGGGAAGACATTAAACTGGGGCTTCAGCTCCATCTTGCTGACCTTATACAATATGTTCTCCTGAGCAGAGGGGAAGAAATAAGGTCATGGAATAAAGGCCAGACATGATGTAATGACAAACGTCTTCAGTTACCAGTTCTATTCTGGCTAAATGGCAATAATCAGAAAGTAAATTTGAAAAGCAAAGAAAAATTTTCTTTTATCACAGTCCTATGTCTGAAACCTGGCTTAACCACGAGCCAAATTTTTTATTAAACTATGGTGTCTGTTGAATGCCTACTCTGTGTTTCCGGTACTGTGAATTTATGGCATTGAGCTTTTCTTGGGAGATAGACATTGATCAAATATTCACACAAATAACATATAATTGCAAAGTGAGATGAGTGCTAGGAAGAAAAAAATGTATGCTACTATAAAAACATCTCAGGAAATTTTTGATCCAGACTGTGGGGCCAGGAATCTGAGCTTTAAAGAACAAGTTGGCACTGATCAGGTGAAAGGGACAGTGGATGCCTTATGGACAAGCATTTGAGGAGGAGGGAACAGCCTAAGCTGACTGCATGGCATGTATTGTTAGGACTTGCTTTTCCAGTGTTCCTCCCCTTGCTCCAGGGAATCTTCCCATTAGAAAGGCAATGCAGTGAGGGTAGGGTAAGATAGTAGGAAGCTGTAAGTGAACTACTGTGCAGGATCAATGCTACAAATAGTAGCTTCAACAGTAGCAAAACATGCTTAATGAGAACACCATTGTGCCTTGCAAGGACTGAAATTATGACCTTTTTTTTTTTTTTTTTTTTTTTTTTTTTTTTTTTTTTTTTTTTTTTGAGAAAGTGTCTGCCTCTGTCACCCAGGCTGGAGCACAGTGGCACTATTACGGCTCATTACAACCTCTGCCTCCTGGGCTCAAACCATCCTCCCACCTCAGCCTCCCGCGTAGTTGGGATTACAGGTGTGCACCACCATGCCTGGCTAATTGTTTTCTGTTTTTTTGTTTTGTTTTGTTTTTTGGTAGAGACAGTGTTTCACCATGTTGCCCAGTTTGGTCTCAAACTCCTGGGCTCAAGCAATCTACCCACCTCAGCCTCCCAAAGTGCCAGGATTATAGGAGTGAGCCACAGCACCCAGCCTGACTTATTTTCTTAAGAGGGTACAACATGGGTGTCATGAGTGTTAATAATGAATAAAAGAAAATGTCAACCACCTTCATTCTGTAGCCTAAGGTAACACAGATATTTTCCCACCATGCTGTAAGCTTCCTGAGGAAGACTACGTCTCTTTGATACCTGACTCCCAGTCACCTAGCAAAATGTCTGACTTGTCTGTTTGGAAATATTAAGTATTTCTATTTGAATTTATATTACTGAATTTTTATTACTATTTTAGGATGTGTGAAATTAATTGAAAATGTGTCTTCTAAGGCTGCTAGAAGTCACTTCTCAAGTCCTTTGGGGTTTATTCTCCTTTTGAGGATTATAGTAGATATCCAGGTCTTGGATCATTTATTCAACAAATGTTTATTGAGCATTTGACATGTGCCAGATACTATGCAAGGCATGTGGATATAATGTGGATATAATGTAACAGCTGAGACTGGAATGTGAATAAGTAATTATAATAAAATCTAGTGTGTCTTAACACACAAAGAAAGCAGAAGAGAAAGTTTCAAATTAGAGGTAGCCATTACTTTTTGTGATTTTAATATGCCTAAATTTTGATTACCAAGGTCTAGTTGAATAAATCCCCCAAGAGCATGCAGTTACCTGAGCCTATCAACTGTAACTGTATAAAGTACAAAAATACATTTTTAAAAATCACAGAATACAGCTGGGCACAGTGTCTTACGCCTGTAATCCCAGCATTTTGGGAGGCCAAGGCAGGTGAATCACCTGAGGTCAGGAGTTTGAGACCAGCCTGGCCAACATGGCAGAACCCCATCTCTACTAAAAATACAAAAATTAGCCAGGAGTAGTGGTGTGCACCTGTAACCCCAGCTACTCAGAAGGCTGAGGCAGGAGAATTGCTTGATCCTGGGAGGTGGAGGTTGCAGTGAGCTGAGATTGCACCACTGTACTCCAGCCTGAACAACAGATCAAGACTCTGTCTCAAAAATTAATTAATTAATTAATTTAAAAATAAAATAAAAATAAAAATCACATAACAGTTGTAATTTTTCCCGTGATTGTACATGTTCAGTTTGCATTGTCATTTTTATAGGCTGGCACTACTTTGCAAAGCAAGGAGTACCTGTACTTTGGTTTGTCTTTATTAGAAACTTTTATATTGATGTGTAAAATATACAGGAAAATGCACACACAAGTCATAAGTGTACAACTTGATGAATGATCACAAAGTAACACTTTTGCGTGACCCTACCAGCATGAAGCAGAACATTACCTGCATCACAGATATCTCCCTTGTGGCCCCTCCCCAGGCGTAAGTCCTGTCTTGATTTTTAACAGCATAGATTAGTTTTGTCTGGTTTTGAAATTGATGTAAATAGAATCAGTAGGTACTGTTTTGTGTCTTTCTGTCACTTAACATATTTGTGAGAGCTGGCCACGTTGTTTTCTTTGGCAGTAGTTCATTTTTATTACTGTTCAAAATCCCATTGTGCAAATTTGCCACAATTTTAAAAATCCGTTCTGTTGATGAACATTTATGCTGTTTCCTGCTTGGGGGCTATTATAAATAATGCTGGAATAAACATTCTAATACATCTCCTTTGGTACACATGTTCACACATTTCTCTGATTATGTACTTAAGAGTGAGATATGTAGGTTATAGGTTAGGCACATGTTCATCTTTTAATAAATACTGCAATTGGTTTTCCAAGGTAATTGTACCAATTTTTACTCCCATCTAAAAAACACAATTGCTCCACATTCTCACCAATATTTGATATAGTTAAGTGGTGTTTTGGTCACTTGTTTTGTTTTCAAATGTCATTCTGGTGCATTTATACTGGTAAGTCATTGTGGTTTTGTTTGCATTTCTCAATGACTAATAAAATTGAGAACTGGAAAAAATATACTTGCTGGCCACGTGTATGTCATCTATTGAAAAGTGTCTGTTCATGCCCTTTGTCCAGTTTTTACTGGGGTTGTTTCATTAGAGAAATGCAAATCAAAACCACAATGGGAGACTGACCATCTCACACCAGTCAGAATGGCTATTCTTAAAAAGTCAAAAAGTAACATATTGGCAAGGTTGTGGAGAAAAGAGACTGCTTATACACTGTTGGTGGGAGTGTAAATTAGTTCAACCATTGTAGAAAGCAATGTGGCAATTTCTCAAAGAGCTAAAAACACAACTGCCATTTGACCCAGCTATCCCATCACGGGGTATATACCCAAAAGAATATGAATCATTCTGTCCTAAAGACACATGCATGCGAATGTTCATTGCAGCACTATTCACAATAGCAAGGACATGGAATCAACCTAGATGCCCATCGATGACAGATTGAATAAAGAAAATGTGGTACGTATATACCATGGAATACTATGCAGCTATAATAAAGAATGAGATCATATTTTTGTGGGTACGTGGATGGTGCTGGAGGCCATTATCTTTAGCAAACTAATGCAGGAAAAGAAAACCAAATACCACATATTCTCACTTCTATGTGGGAGCTAAATGGTGAAAATGCATGGACACATGGAGGGGAACAACACACATTGGTGCTTACTGGAGGGTGGTGGATGGGACGAGGGAGAGAGTCAGAAGAAATAACTATTGGGTACTGGGCTTAGTGCCTGGGTAACAAAATAATCTGTACACCTAACCCTCATTACACGAGTTTACCTGTGTAACAAATCTGCACATGAACCTCTGAACCTAAAATAAAAACTTTTTAAAAATTGAGTAATTTTAAACTTATTTATTGGTTATTTGCATTTACTTTTCTGCGAATTAACTTTCTATATATTTTGTCCTTTTAAATTAGGTTATCTGTCTTTTTCTTACATATTTATTGGAGTTATATTTTGTGGACAGAAGTTCTTTATTGATGATTTTTATCTTGATCACTTTACTAGGAGTATCAGTCTTGTAAGACTTTTCTCAACCATCTTTTCACTGTTGATTCTATTGTTTATTGTTTTTCTAATTCATTTATTTCTGCATGTTATTTACTTCTTTAGGGTATGTTAATTTGGTATGCTTACACAATTTCTTAAAATTTTTATTTATGTAATTGATTTTCATTTTTCTTTTCTAACATAAATAAGGCTTATTTTATCATTCTATTCATGACTTTAATTGTATCTTACAGTTTTTTTTTTTATATTTGGTTTTTTATTATCATCCAGTTCAAAATATTCTCTAATTAGTACTGTGACTTCTTGTTTTACACATTGGCTTACAAGTAGAAGGCTTAACTACCAAACCTTTAGGGAGTTCCTCAGTATCTATATTACTAATTCCTAATTTAATTCTCCTCTGGTCAGAGGAAATACACTCTACAGTTTGAGTTCTTTGAAATGCTTTGATATTTGCCTTATGCCCAACAATATTGTCAATTTTAGCATATGTTTAACAAATGCTAAAATAATGCATATTCTGCTGTTTGTTCTTTGTTTTGTTTTGTTTTGTTTTGTCTTAGCAATAATCTGGCCAGGAGTCATGGCTGATGCCTGTAATCCCAGCACTTCGGGAGGCCAAGGCAGGCAGATCACCTGAAGTCAGGAGTTTAACACCAGCCTGGCCAACATGGCAGAGCCCCATCTCTACTAAAAATACAAAAATTAGCCGTGCTTGGTGTTGCATACCTGTGATTCTAGCTACTCAGGAGGCTGAGGCACAAGAATCACTTGAGACAGAGGTTGTAGTGAGCCAAGATCATGCCACTGCACTCCAGCCTGGGTGACAGAGACTTCATCTTAAAAAAAAATCGATAATCTGTATGACATTTAGATCAGTTTGTTGTGTTACTTAAATATTGTATACCTTACTTATTTGGGGATTGTTTGTCTTATTAGGTACTGATGAAAGTATGTTAAATTCTCCCACCATGGTTATGCCTTTTCTTCTTCTTCTTTGTTCCATCAATTTTGGCTCATCATTTTGAGGATGTTTTGTGTTGGGTGCCTACAGATCTATAATTCTCATAGTTTCCTAGTGGATAGACATTCTTATCGTTATAAATGCTTCTCTTTGTCCCCAGTAATGCTGCTTCTTGTAAAGTCTGCTTTGTAATTAGTATTGCTATAGCACTTATTTTTTAGTATAGCTTTTTCTAAATTACATGTTATGTTGTTTTTTTGCCATATTTTATTTTCAACCTTTTTGTATCTTTATATTTAAGGAATGCTTGTAAGCACCATAGTATTGAGTTTTTGAAATCCAATCAGGCCCTCTTATCTCTAATTTGGAGCATTTTTTCTATTTACCTTTAATGTCACTACTGAAGTATGTAAGTGTAGTCTCTTTGTTTTCTATTTGTCACACCAATTGTGCTACATTTTCTTTCCTTTCTGACCTTTTATATAAAGTATTTTTTATATTAATTAACTTTTACTTCATTTCTTCCTGTGACTTTTTAGTCATAAATAGCTTTATTCTTCTTTTAGTGGTCACCCTAAATATCACAACACTCATATTGACTTACTAGAGTCTAATATAAATTAAGTTTTACCATTTATCACATTACACAAGAGTGCGTTACCCACTCTAAACCTTTTTGTTTTTCATTGTGGCAAAATACACTTCTTCCTCATTTTTCGTACTATTGTTTTAAATGTAGTCAATTCTATATATATTCTAGACCCCATGAGACATTGCACTTAGGGTTTGATTATACAGGCAACATTTCTTGGATTGATCCGCATATGTGTGCTTCCTGTTGCTCTTCATTTCCTTCTGAGAAAGGGAGAGCTTTGTGCTTTCTTCTGAGAAAGTTTCCTTCTCCTGGAAGAATTCCCCTTAGCAGTTCCTCTAGTGCAGGCCTGGTAGTGACAAATGCCTGTAAGTGTTATTTTTCTAAGAGTGTATTTATTCACTTTCATTTTTTGGGTGTAGTTTTCTATGTTGATAGAATGTTTCTTTAAGCATTTTGAAAACATCATTCCACTGCCTTTCAGCTTCTATTGTTTCTGTTGGGAAGTCAAATACTAGTGTTACTGTTCCTTCTTTGAAGATTATACTTAACTTTTTTCCTAGCTTCCTTCAAGATTTTTTTCTCTTTGGTTTTTTTTTTTTTTTTTTTTTTTGAGACGGAGTCTCACTCTGTTGCCCAGGCTGGAGTGCTGTGGCCGGATCTCAGCTCACTGCAAGCTCCACCTCCTGGGTTTTTTACGCTATTCTCCTGCCTCAGCCTCCCGAGTAGCTAGGACTACAGGCGACCGCCACCTCGCCCGGCTAATTTTTTGTATTTTTTAGTAGAGACGGGGTTTCACCGTGTTAGCCAGGATGGTCTCGATCTCCTGACCTCGTGATCCGCCCGTCTCGGCCTCCCAAAGTGCTGGGATTACAGGCTTGAGCCACCGCGCCCGGCCTTCTCTTTGGTTTTAAGCAGCTTTACTATGATACGCTTATGTATTTATCTTGTTTCAGGTTCCTAGCCATTCTTGAATCTATTGCAGTTTCTAGCATTTCTTAATGTATTTTGTCTATTTGGGAAAATTCTCAGTCATTACCTTTTCAAATATTATTTCTGTCTCATTCTCTCTCCTTTCCTATTGTAACCCTAAAAACACATGTTAGATCTTTTCATTGTTTTCTGTATATCTCTTATGTTCTTTCCTGTATTCTCTATCTTTATTCTCTGTGTTTCAGTCTAGGCATTTTTATCTTACCTATCATCTAGTTCACTAACCATTATCTTCTTATATCCAATCTCCTGTGAAACTTATGCTTTGAGATCTTAATTTCTGTAGTTCTTTTTCTTTTGAGACAGAGCTCACTCTGTCACCCAGGCTGGAGAGCAGTGGCACAATCTCAGCTCACTGCAACCTCTGCCTCCGGGGTTCAAGTGATTCTCCCACCTCAGCCTCCCGAGTAGCTGGGATTACAGGCGCCTACCACCACCGGCTAATTTTTGTATTTTTAGTAGAGGCGGGGTTTCACCATGTTGGCCAGGCTGGTCTCAAACTCCTGACCTCAGGTGATCCATACACCTCTGCTTCCCAGAGTGCTAGGATTACAGGCATCAGCCAGCCCACCCAGCCAGTTTCCGTAACTTTTAATTGTAAATTTTTATTTGATTCCTGTTCAGTTTTTAGTTCTCAACAAGATTTCTGATTTTTTTCTTTATGTTTGTAAACAGGTATTTTCCCCTGGTATGACTACTTATTTTGAATAAACATTGAATAGTGGTAAAGGCAATTTGAGGCATTTGTGTGATTTTGTATTTCTCCAGAGGAGAAGTAAGAAGGAGTCATAGAGCAAGTATCAAAGCTAAGGAACTTTCAGGAAAATATCTCAGTAAAAATGAAGATAAGAGTGTGATTCTAAAGTGATTTTTTAAGAAGACAGAAAAATGTAAGGTGGTACCTCAAACACTCTTTTAAACAAAGCCTTATAAGGGTATTAAGAAAAAAATCTCACAGATGCTTTTTGCTAAATAATCACAATCAGACTCCTATGAATATTCATTTTATTATTTCTTGCTGGTCCCACAGGGGTCCTGGGGTAGAGAAAGATAATTATTTCAAAGAGATTTGTGAGGTGGGCTTTTAATAGATGGGTTTGTAAATTTACATGCAGGAAGGCCATTATGCTTTTAAAGAAATTATATCAACTTGTTTTGAAAAGGACAAAGATAGAATTAATAGAGGCAGAAAGTAGAGTAAGAATGATACTCAGTTGCAAACACAGGCAATTTCTTCTGGATACGGAAAGATGACTGAAAAGGTGAACCAAGAATCCAGAAGGAAAGTTAAGATTCCTGGAAAATAATGGAACCTTAGTTAAGAAACTGAAGCGTGTATCTGGTTGGATTCAAACTTGCTATGGGCCAGAAATTGCTTCTACCTCCTGTTTTCCTCTTTTTAAAATAGAAATACATAGAGTGGTTGTCCTATACCCATCCACACTCATGTGTGGGGCAGAGAGCAAATAATTTATTTCTTCAGCTCATAGGTCTTCAAAATAAGAGGACTCACACTCAAGGAATAATACATAAGGACTCTCATCCACACTAGACCTAGTTTAGAAGACAAGTTCCTGGACTTAAGGTTGATATAAAAATAAGAGGAGACTTTGGGGACTTACGATGAAGAGAAGAGTATATTTTGCAAGTGGAAGGAATATAAAGAATTTGTATCCAGAGGGAAAACTGTTTACTTCAAAGTAAAGAATTATTTGATAATCTTTCCATTGAATGGTAGGTTCTATATCCTCTTCCTTTGAATCTGGGAAGGTTTGTGACTACTTAAACCAACAGATTTTGAAAGAGGTGGCACTACGCGAGTTCTGTGGATAGGCCAGAAAAGCTACACTCCTCCATCCTGGCCCTGTTGGGACACTTACTCCGGGAGAAGCTAACTGCCATCTAAGAAGTTTGACTACTTTAATCCTACTGTGCTGGAGAGGCCCGTAGAGATGCTCTGGTCAACAGTTTCAGCTAAGGCTCCCAGTCAATAGTAAGCATCAGCCCCTGGCTATGTGGACACACTACCTTGGATATACAGTCCAGTTGACCCAGTCCAATTGGTGGGTCTAGTCTCTGCCAACATCTGATTCCAATCATGTGAGAAATTCTAGAGCATCCCTTCTGAGCCCTTCTTGAATTCCTGACCCACAAAATGGTAAGCAAAAACTTTTGAATGGGTTTTAAGTCACTATGTTTTGAGATAATTTATTATGCAGCCATAGTAACCATTCACTAGGTGTGGGACCAGGAATCTATATTTTAAAAAACATCTGTAAATGATACTTTTACATTTAAAAACTCTAAAGTTTTTACAGCAGGGTGTCATGTGTACTGAATTGAGATTTTTTTCCACTTCGCCTTACCACCCTAGTAGAGGTGGCCAGAGAACAAAGAAATCAAACCAACCTCTGTTTCTAGAAGTGAAACACAAACAATCCAATACCTGAATAAGGAATAATGTCATGGCTAATGGGGAAGGCAACTCCCAGACTTGCCTCAATTCTTTGATTTAAGGTTCTGGGAAGAGATTGTTTTCTCTCATAGGCTGTACCCCATGCTGTTAGCTCCAAATATGTGGAGCATAAAAAATGCTACTTCATTCTTTTTTTACTCCTCCTGCTTCCTTGGGCCAATGAGAGGGAAGAAAGTAGGGTTTGAGTCATTCATTATCCAAGAGCTCTATTGTGCCTGACTCCGAGGAAAAGGCATATGTGAATGGCATTTAGCATTAAAATGGTCTTTCACATACGTGAGAAGCTGAGTTATATTAGCATTTGTATGCAGAAAACTCAGTATTTTCATAATGCTTTATAATCATATGTTGGTTATTTACAATCCTTTGAATTGTGCAGTACAATCATTCATTAGTTCTTTCTAATGAACCTGCACACCTGGTAACTTTTAGCCCCAATCCTCGTTGCTCTTATTTGCTTTTTGCCAGTCATTAAAGATAATAGGGATACACAGGAAAAAAGAGTGTGTTTGCCAGAGAGAGACCAAATGCAGGTGGTGATGAGATTTGAGTAATGCACCTGGGCTCATCCATCTCCTTCTCTTTGGATTTTAAGGAGAAAAAAGATTGTAAGTCTTGAAGGTAATGCTTCTTTTCTAAATCTCTAATTATCTGATCTAGTGCTGGTTTTCCTGAATGATAGAAAAGGAAACAAGATGGGTAACTGTGGATGCTAACAGTATCTATTATCTTCAATGTGATGTCCTTACAGGGAGAAATTTGCTCTATTTAACTTTCCATCTTGACAGACGTGAGTAGGACTCTATTTACCAAGCTGCTTAAGTGCTCAGCAAACAACTTAGGTTCTTTTAATAACACCGATCATTTAATTTAACAACTCAGGTATAGTTCCATTGGTTTTCTTCTTTTTTCTTTTCCTTTTTTTCTTCCCTCTCAAGACATTTAGGCTGTCATAATCCTACAGAATGATATAGAACACATAAAATAAAAGTGTGCATTGATGAAGGAATAAAATTTTTAACCAGCCCACATTTTTAGAAACAACCCTTTACCATCTATTACATTGATACCGAAAATAATTAAACATCATCTTGTGAGTAAGATAATTTCTATGACATTTCTCCTCTGTGTTTACATTCAAAACAGTGTAACAGATGAGAAACAAAGTTCAGGTAATAATGCCAATTGTAGAATTTCTATTTTAAAATCTTATCCTCTATTTTTCTTATTGTTAAATAGTGTCCTACATAGTTAAAGCATTAAGAAATAACTGGCTTTGTTAATTAGTTATTAAACAATAAAAAGAGGAGGATTTCAGCTTTGGGGAATTTTTTCCTTCTCTTAACTTGTCACTTTCCTGTTAATAATTTGTCCACAATTTTCAGATCACGGAGCTACTTAGTGTACTTAGTGGATTCCCAGAAACATAAAAAATCTGCCCACATGTGTGAAGGTATTTTGAAAAAAACATTATTTGCTCTTCTTCCCAACTGAGGTTTTTGGTTTGCACCTGTAAATATCTATTTGGATCTTGCACAAAAATAGAAAGAGAAAATGAGAGAATAATTATGTTTTGTATAGACTAATTAAAATATTAGAAAAGAATTCCACATTCACAGAAAGGGTGTGATATTTGGAAAATGCCCATAAGAAGATTATAAGGAAAGGGAAATTGGATCAGTGATAAATAGTAACACTACCTGATTCTAGACCCATAGTACACAGTAGCACAGTGTAGAAGAAAGTCCCCTGGACTGAGAATCAGGATACCCGATTCTACCTAAGTCTGGTTGATTGGCTTTGGACAAAGCACTTCAACTCCCTGAACATTGAAATCCTTGTTATAAAACTATCAATTTGAGCCATACGATCTGTTCAGTGGATCCTTATAATGTTGATCTTAAGAAATGAAAATTTAGCTACATAATTATTTTATTTGCAGAACATTTTATAAATATTTATAGAGAAAGCAACTGGTGTAATTTGGATAACCAGATTGATGTCAGCTGAAAATGAAACCTTAAGGATGTGACTAAACAATCTATTGTAATGGGTAGTAATTTTCTATTCATCCCTCAATTACCCTTGGATAGATATGAAACCCAAGTTCACTGCCATGATTAAGATAAGAGACAGGATTTCATTTATTGTTATGACCTAATAATGAATGTCATAACAAAGTATACAGCTTTTTTCTTGTCTATTCATCTGTTGTTGGAGATTTGTTGATTCCTTATATTAGCTATTTTGAGTAGTGCTGCAATAAACATGGGGGTAGAGTTATTCCTTTAACATTCTGATTCTCTTTACTTTGAATAAATACCCAGTAGTGGGATTCCTGGATTTTATGGTAGTTCTGTTTTTAATTTTTTGAGGAAACTTTATACTTTTTTCCATAATGGCTGCATTAATTTACATTCCCACCAACAGTGTATAAGAGTTCACTTTTCTTCTCATCCTCACCAGCATGTGTTATTTTTTGGTTTTTTGATGATAGCCATTCTAATTTGGGTGAGTTAGGATCTTGTGGTTTTGATTTGCATTTCCCTGCTGATTAGTGATGTTGAACATTTTTTCATATATTTGTCAGCCGTTTGGATGTTGTCTTTTGAGAAGTATCTGTTCAGTTCATTTGCCCACTTTTTAATTGCATTATTTGTATTTTCACTGTTTTGTTGTTTGAGTTCTTTGTATATTCTGGATATTAGTCCCTTGTCAGATGAATACTTTGCAAATGTTTTCTTCCATTCTACAGGTTGTCTCTTCACTTTGTTGATTGTTTTCATTGAAAAAAGAGAGTAGAATTATGAGTATTAGAAGCTGGAAATGGTAGGAGGCAGGGGAGAGTGAAGAGAAGTTGGTTAACAGTTACAAAATTACACCTAGATATAAGAAATGAAGCCTGGTGTTTTACAGCACTCTAGAGTGAATATGGTTAAACTATAATTCCTTGTATATATTCAGAAAGAAGATTTTGAATGTTGTCAGTACAAAAAATGATAAATATTTGAGGTGATAGATATGCTAATTACCCTGATTTGATCATTACACATGGTATACATGTATGAAAATACTATTCTGTAGCCCATAAATATGTATAATTATTATGTGTCAACTAAAAAGGGAAAAGATAAATACATTTTTAAAAAGAGATAGGGACATTTGGTAAGCAGGTTGTACAAGCTGCTATAGTTACCGATCTAATTCATCTGTATAGTGAAACTGTACATACTTAAAGTTTAGAACTCAGACATATAGAATGTAATTGATACTTCTGATGAAAATAAGCCTATATAAGAATCAGTAGTATAAGAAAATGTGTTTATAAAGGGAATATTTACATTAAGAAAACAAGCTTTTGATGTACTTTATCTATTTGCTTAGCCATAATGATAAACCATTTTTGACTATATCTTTATTCAATGTGTTCAAATAGAATGGAAGTTCTGCTGAAACAGGTTCCATGATGGTTTTGTTCATGGGTGCATCCTCAGCACCTAGAGAAATGTTTGGCTTGCATTAATATATTGGGAAGGATTAATTCTGCATTTCTTCTTTAACATTACAATTCAAATTTATTAAAATAATAACATAGTAAAAATTAGTTTTATATAGGTATTAAAATGAAAAAAATAAGTTATCTACCCCTCCATCCATGCTTCATGGAAAATAGGATTCTTAGCACTTTTATGTCTTTCTATAAAAATTATATGTAAATATCAGCATATGTGCTTACATACAATACATATATGTGTGTTTACATGCTTCTATATGTGTATACTGATATACAGCTATTTATATCCTGTTCAAAAGTAGCATTCATGTAGTTACAGTTTGCTTTCATGTCTTAGAGTACTTTCCATAAGAGTATATAAAGATCTAATCTATCCTTTGTGATGGTGGCAGAGAAATCCAATAGCATGGGTATACTATAATGCAGCAGTCCCCAACATTTTTGGTACCAGGGACTGGTTTTGGGGAAGAAAATTTTTCCTTGGATGTGGCGGCGAGTGGGGGTGTGTGCAGTAGGAGGGTGGGGGTCTGGTAGGGAATGGTTTTGGGATGATTCAAGTGTATTACATTTTTGAGCACTTTATTTCCATTATTATTACATTGGAATACATAATGAAATAATTATAAAACTCACCATAATATAGAATCAGTGAGCACCCTGAGCTTGTTTTCCTGCAACTATACCATCCCATCTGGGGGTAATGGGAGACAGTTACAGATCATCAAGCATTAGATTCTCATAAGCAGCGCACAACCTACATCTCTCTCATGCGCAGTTCGTAACAGGATTCGCGCTCCTATGAGAATCTAATACCACCTCTGATCTGACAGGAGGCAGAGCTTAGGTGTAAGGCAAATGATGGGAACAGCTGTAAATACCAATGAAGCTTTGTTCGTGCACATGCCACTCACCTCCTGCTGTGTGACCCGTTTCCTAACAGACCATGGAAGGGTACCATTGAAAGCTGGGAATTCCTGCTATAATGTATTAAATATTTCAGACTCATTAAGTTTTTGAATTAACAGAAAACTGGAAACATTGTACTAAATATCTTTATATAGTTATATTTGTAAATACGAGGATACATTTCTAGCAGTGAACTTTTTGAGTCAGATGATATAAATTAAAAATTGTGTTAGCTATTGTTGAAGTGCCCAGAAAAAAAATGCCCAGACAATTGTTAAATTGTCCAAAAACGTGTCAACAATTTATACTGTCTGAAAATGCCAATTTCTTTTTTTAAAAACATAAATATTTTTATTTCAATTGGTTTTTGAGGAACAGGTGGTGTTTGGTTACATGGATAAGTTTTTTAGTGGTGATTTCTGAGATTTTGGTGCACCCATCACCCGAGCAGTGTACACTGTACCCAGTGTGTAGTCTTTTATCCCTTACCCACCTCCTGCCCTTTACCTCGAGTCCCCAAAGTCCATTGCATCATTCTTAAGCCTTTGCATCCTCATAGCTTAGTTCCCACTTATCAGTGAGAACATATGATGTTTGGTTTTCTATTACTGAGTTACTTCACTCAAAATAATGGTCTCCAATATCCAGGTTGCTGCAATTGCCTTTATTTCGTTTCTTTTTATGGCTGAGTAGTATTCCATGGTATATATACACCACATTTTCTTTGTCCACTCATTAATTGATTGGCATTTGGGCTGGTTCCATATTTTTGCAAGTGCAAATTGTGCTGCTATAAACATGCATGTGCAAGTATCTTTTTCATATGATAACTTATTTTCCTCTGGGTAGATACCCAGTAGTGGGATTGTTGGATCAAATGGTAGACCTACTTTTAGTCTTTTAAGGATTCTCCACACTGTTTTCCATAGTGGTTGTACTAGTTTACATTCCTACCAACAGTATAAAAGTGTCCCCTTTCAACTACATGCATGCCAACAACTATTTTTTTAATAGTTATTCTTGCAGGAGTAAGGTGGTATTGCATTGTGGTTGTGATTTGCAGTTCCCTAATAATTAGTCATGTTGAGCATTTTTTTGTACATTTGTTGGACATTTGTATATCTTTTAAGAGTTGTGTATTCATGTCCTCTGCCCACTTTTTGATGAAATTGTTTTTTTCTTTTTTTTCTTGCTGATTTGTTTGCGTTCCTTGTAGATTCTGGGTATTCATCCATTGTTGGATGTATAGATTGCAAAGATTTTCTATTCTTGGGTTGTCTGTTTACTCTGCTTATTGTTTCTTTTGCTCTGCAGAAGTTTTTCAGTTTGATTAAGTTCCATCTGTTTATCTTTGTTTTTGTTGCATTTGCTTTTGGGTTCTTGGTTATGAAGTCTTTGCCCAAGCCAATGCCTAGAAGGATTTTTCTTTGTTATCCTCTAGGATTTTTATGGTTTCAGGTCTTTAAGTCTTTGATCCATCTTGAGTTGATTTTTGTGTAAGCTGAGAGTTGAGGATCCAGCTTTATTCTTCTACATGTGGCTTGCCAGTTATCCCAGCACCATTTGTTGAATAGAATGTTCTTTTGCCACTTTATTTTTTTGTTTGCTTTGTCGAAGATCATTTAGCTGTTAAGTTTTGGTTTTATTTCTGGGTTCTCTATTCTGTTCCACTGGTATATGTGCCCATTTTTATACCAGTACTATGCTGTTTAGGTAACTATGGCATTATTATATAGTTTGAAGTCCAATAATGTGATCCAGATTTGCTCAAGACTGAGCAAGACTTCTTGTTCAGTCTTGCTTTGGTTATGCAGGCTCTTTTTTGGTTTCCTATGAATTTTAAGATTGCTTTTTGTAGTCCTGTGAAGAACGATAGTGGTATTTTGATGGGAATTGCATGGAATTTGTAGATTGCTTTGGAAAGTATGGCCATTTTCACAATATTGATTCTACCCATCCATGAGCAAGGGATGTGTTTCCATTTGTTAGTGTCATCTATAATTTCTTTCAGCAGTGATTTGTAGTTTTTCTTTAGGAGGTCTTCCACCTCCTTGGTTAGGTATATTCCTAAATGTCTTTTTTTTTTTTTTTTTTTTTTTTTTTTTTTTTTTTTTTTTTGGCAGCTATTGTAAAAGGGGTTGAGTTCTTTATTTGATTCTTAGCTTGGTTGCTATTAGTGTATAGCAGAACTACTGATTTGTGTACATTAATTTTGTGTCCTGAAACTCTGCTGAATTCATTTATCATTTATTTCTAGGTGCTCTTTGGATGATTCTTTAGGGTTTTCTAGATATACAATCATATCATGGGCAAACAGTGACAGTTTGACTTCCTCTTTATCAATTTGGATGTCCTTTCTTTCTCTTGTCTGCTTGATCTAGCTAGAACTTCCAGTATTGTGTTGAATAGAAGGGGTGAAAGTGGGCATCCTTGACTTGTTCCAGTTCTCACAGGGAATGCTTTCAACTTTTTCCCATTAAGTATTATATTGGCTATGGGTTTGTCATAGATGACACAGATATTTGTTATGTCCTCTCCTAGTTTTGGCATTAGGGTGATACTATCTTCATAAATGATTTAGAGAGGATTCCCTCTTTCTCTGTATTTTGGAATAGTGTCAGTAGGATTGGTACCAATTCTTTGAATGTCTGATAGAATTCAGCTGTCAATCGCTCTGGTCCTGAACTTTTCTTGGTCAGCAATTTTTTAATTACAATTTCAATCTCGCTGCTTGCTATTGGTTTCTTCAGTGTTCTATTTCTTCCTAATCTGGGAGGCTTGTATATTTCCAGGAATTTATCCATCTCTTCTAGATTTTCTAGGTTACGCATATAAAGGTGTTCATAGTAGCCTTGAATGATCTTGTGTATTTCTGTCATATCTGTTGCAGTATCTCTCATTTCATTTCTAATTGATCTTATTTGGATCATCTCTCTTCTTTTCTCAGTTAATCTCACTAATGGTTTATCAATGGTATTTGTCTTTTCAAAGAACCAGCTTTTTGTTTCATTTATCTTTTGTGTTTTTTTGTTTGTTTCAGTTTTGTTTAATTCTGCTCTGATCTTTGTTATTTCTTTTCTTCTTCTGCTGGGGTTGAGTTTGATATGTTCTTGTTTCTCTGGTTCCTTGAGGTGTGACCTTAGATTGTCTATTTGTGCTCTTTCAGACTTTTCGATACAGGCATTCAATGCTATGAATTTTCCTCTTACCACCACTTTTGCTGTATCCCTGGGGTTTTGATAGGTTGTGTCACTATTGTCGTTCAGTTCACAGAATTTTTTAACTTCCATCTTTATTTCATTGTTGACACAAAGATCACTGAGGAGCAGGTTACTTAATTTCCATGTATTTGCATGATTTTGAGGATTCTTTTTGGACTTGATTTCCAGTTTTATTCCACTGTGGTCTGAGAGTACTTGATACAATTTCAATTTTCTTAAATTTACTGAAACTTGGTTTGTTGACTATCGTATGGTCTATCTTGGAGAATGTTACATGTGCTGATAAATAAAATACATACTCTGCAGTTGTTGGGTAGAATGTCCTGTAAATATCTATTAAGTCCATGTGTTCTAGGGTATAGTTTAAGTTCACTGTTTCTTTGTTGACTTTCTGGGGTTTTTGGTTTGTTTGTTTTTTACTTTAAGTTCTGGGGTACAAGTGCAGAACATGAAGGTTTGTTACATAGGTATACACATGCCATGGTGGTTTGCTGCACCCATCAGCCTGTCATCTACATTAGGTATTTCTCCTAATGCTATCCCTCTCCTAGCCCCCCACCCCCTGACAGGCCCCAGTGTGTGATGTTCCCCTCCTTGTTTCCATGTGTTCTCATTGTTCAACTCCCACTTATGAGTAAGAACATGCAGTGTTTGGTTTTCTGTTCTTGTGTTAGTTTGCTGAGAATGGTGGTTTCCAGCTTCATCCATGTCCCTGCAAAGGACATGAACTCATAATTTTTTATGGCTGCATAGTATTCCATGGTGTATGTGCCACATTTTCTTTATCCAGTCTATCATTGATGGGCATTTGGGATGGTTCCAAGTCTTTGCTATTGTAAACAGTGCTGCAATAAACATACGTGTGCATGTGTATTTATAGTAGAATGATTTGTAATCCTTTGGCTATATACCCAGTAATGGGATTGCCTAGTCAAATGGCATTTCTAGTTCTAGATCCTTGAGGAATCGCCACACTGTCTTCCACAATGGTTGAACTAATTTACACTCCCACCAACAGTGTAAAAGCATTCCTGTTTCTCTGCATCCTCTCCAGCATCTGTTGTTTCCTGACTTTTTAATGATCACAATTCTAACTGGCGTAAGATGGTATCTCATTATGGTTTTGATTTGCATTTCTCTAATGACAAGTGATAATGAGCTTTTTTTCATATGTTTGTTGGCTGCATAAATATCTTCTTTTGAGAAGTACCTGTTCATATCCTTTGCCCACTTTTTGATGGGGTTGTTTTGTTTTTTTCTTGTAAATTTAAGTTTTTATAGATTCTGGATATTAGCCCTTTGTCAGATGGATAGATTGCAAAAATTTTCTCCCATTCTGTAGGTTGCCTGTTCACTCTGATGATAGTTTGTTTCGCTGTGCAGAAGCTCTCTAGTTTAATTAGATCCCAATTGTCAATTTTGGCTTTTGTTGCCACTGCTTTTGGTGTTCTAGTCACAAAGTCTTTGCCCGTGCCTATGTCCTAAATGGTATTGCCTAGGTTTTGTTCCCGGGTTTTTATGGGTTTAGGTCTTACGTTTAAAACTTTAATCCAACCTGAGTTAATTTTTGTATAAGGTGTAAGGAAGGCTTCCAGTTTCAGTTTTCTGCATATGGCTAGCCAGTTTTCCCAATACCATTTATTAAATAGGGATCCCTTTCCCCATTGCTTGTTTTTGCCAGGTTTGTCAAAGATCAGATGGTTGTAGATGTGTGGCATTATATCTGAGGTCTCTGTTCTGTTCCATTGGTCTATATATCTGTTTTGGTACCAGTACCATGCTGTTTTGGTTACTGTACCATTGTACTATAGTTTGAAGTCAGGCATTGTGATGGTTACAGCATTGTTCTTTTTGCTTAGGATTGTCTTCACTATGCGGGCTCTTTTTTGGTTCCATATGAACTTTAGTTTTTTTAATTCTGTGAAGGAAGTCAATGGTAAGTTGATGGGGATAGCATTGAATCTATAAATTACTTTGGGAAGTATGGCCATTTTCACAATATTGATTCTTGCTATCCATGAACATGGAATGTTTTTCCATTTATTTGTGTCCTCTCTTATTTCCTTGAGCAGTGGTTTGTAGTTCTCCTTGAAGAGGTCCTTCATATCCCTTGTAAGTTTTATTTCTAGGTATTTTATTCTCTTTGTAGCAATTGTGAATGGGAATTCACCATAATTTGGCTCTCTGTTTGTTTTTGGTGTATAGGAATGCTTGTGATTTTTGCACATTGATTTTGTATCCTAAGATTTTGCTGAAGTTGCTTATCAGCTTAAGGAGATTTTGGGCTGAGACAATGGAGTTTTCTAAATATACAATTATGTCTTCCACAAAGAGAGACAATTTGATTTCCTCTTTTCCTATTTGAATACCCTTTATTTCTTTCTCTTGCCTGATTGCCCTGGTCAGATCTTCTGATACTCTGTTGAATAGGAGTGGTGAGAGAGGGCATCCTTGTCTTGTGCTGGTTTTCAGAGGGAATGCTTCCAGTTTTTGCCCGTTCAGTATGATATTGGCTGTGAGTTTGTTACAAATAACTCACATTATTTTGAGACACATTCCATCAATACCTAGTTTATTGCGAGCTTTTAACATGAAGGGCTGTTGAATTTTGTTGAAGGCCTTTTCTGCATCTATTGAGATAATCATGTGGTTTTGTCATTGGTTCTGTTTATGTATGGATTACTTTTATTGATTTGTGTATGTTGAACCAGCCTTGCTCCCAGGGATGAAGCTGACTTGATCATGTTGGATAAGCTTTTTGCTATGCTGCTGGATTCGGTTTGCCAGTATTTTATTGAGGATTTTGGCATCGATGTTCATCAAGGATATTGGCCTGAAATTTTCTTTTTTGTTGTTGTGTCTCTGCCAGGCTTTGGTATGAGGATGATGCTGGCCTCATACAATGAGTTAGGGAGGACTCACTCTTTTTCTATTGTTTGGAATAGTTTCAGAAGGAATGGTACCAGCTCTTCTTTGTACCTCTGGTAGAATTCGGCTGTGAATCTGTCTGGTCCTGGACTTTTTTTGATTGGTAGGCTATTAATTACTACCTCAATTTCAGAACTTGTAGTTCATCTATTCAGGGATTGGACTTCTTCCTGGTTTAGACCTGGGAGATTGTATATGTCCAGGAATTTATCCATTTCTTCTATATTTTCTAGTTTATTTGTGTAGAGGTGTTTATAGTATTCTGTGATGGTAGTCTGCATTTCTGTGGGATCAGTGGTGATATCACCTTTATCATTTTTTATTGATCTATGTGATTCTTCTCTCTTTTCTTTTTTATTAGTCTGGCTAGCAGTCTCTCTATTTTGTTGATCTTTTCAAAAAACCAACTCCTGGATTCATTGATTTTTTGAAAGGTTTTTCATGTCTCTACTCCTTCACTTCTGCTCTGACCTTAGTTATTTCTTGTCTTCTGCTAGCTTTTGAACTTGTTTGCTCTTGCTTCTCTAGTTCTTTTAATTGTGATGTTAGGATGTCAATTTTAGATCTTTCCTGCTTTCTCTTGTGGGCACTTAGTGCTATAAATTTCCCCCTAAACAGTGCTTTAAATGTGTCCCAGAGATTCTGGTTCATTATGTCTTTGTTCTCATTGGTTTCAAAGAACATCTTTATTTCGCCTTCATTTCGTTATTTACCCAGTAGTCCTATTCAGGAGCAGGTTGTTCAGTTTCCATGTACTTGTGTGGTTTTGAGTGAGTTTCTTTAATCCTGAGTTCTAATTTGGTTACACTATGGCCTGAGAGACTGTTTGTTACAATTTCCTTTCTTTTGCATTTGTTGAGGAGTGTTTCACTTCCAATTATGTGGTCAGTTTTAGAATAAGTGCAATGTGCTGCTGAGAAGAATGTATATTATGTTGATTTGGGGTGGAGAGGTCTGTACACATCTATTAGGTCCACTTGGTCCAGAGCTGAGAACTGTAGACCGGAGCTGTTCCTATTTGGTCATCTTGCCAGCAATCCCCAACTTTCTGTTTTAATGACCTGTCTAGTGCTGTCAGTGGAGTATTGAAGTCCCCCACTATTATTGTGTTGCTGTCTATCTCATTTCTTAGATCTGGTAGTAATTGTTTTATAGATTTGGGACCTCCAGTGTTCAGTTCATATATATTTATGATTGTGATATTTTCCTTTGGGACTAGTCCTTTTATCATTATATAATTTCCCTCTTTGTCTTGTTTAACTGTTGTTGCTTTAAAGTCTGTTTTGTCTGATGTAAGAGTAGCTACTCCTACTCACTTTTGGTGTCCATTTGCATGGAATACCTTTTTCCATCTTTTTGCCTGAAGCTTATGTGAGTCCTTATGTGTTGAAGACAGCAGATATTTGACTGGTGAATTCTTATCCATTCTGACATTCTGTATCTTTTAAGTAGAGCATTTAGGCCACTTACTTTCAACATTAGTACGGAGAAGTGAGGTACTATTCCATTTGTCATGCTAGTTGTTGCCTGAATACATTGGGTTTTTTGGTAGTGATGAATCCTCTCAGAATTTGTTTGTTTGGAAATAAAAAACTATCTTACTTTCATTTATGAAGCTTAGTTTCACTGGATACAAAATTCTTGGCAGATAATTGTTCTGTTTAAGAAAGCTAAAGATAGGACCCTAACCCCTTCTAGCTTGTAGGGTTTCTGCTGAGAAATCTGCTGTTAATCTGATGAGTTTTTCTTTATAGGTTACCTGATGCTTTTGCTTCACAGTTCTTAAGATTCTTCCCTTCATCTCGACTTCATGATGACTATGTGCTTAGGTAATGATCTTTTTTGATAAATTTCCCAGGCATTCTTTGAGCTTGTTTTGTTTGGATGTCTAAATCTCCAGCAAGATTGGGGAATTTTTCCTTGATTATTCCCTCAAATATGTTTTCCAAACTTTTAGATTTCTCCTTTTCCTCTGGAACACAAGATATTTTTAGGTTTGCTCATTTAACATAATCCCAAACTTCTTGGAGGCTTTGTTCATTTTTTAATTCTTTTTTCTTCATCTGTGTTGGATTAGGCTAATTCAAAAGCATTTTTTCAAGTTCTGAAGATCTTTCTTCTACTTGTGTGATTCTATTGCTAAGAATTTCCGGTATTATTTTGCATTTCTCTAAGTATGTCCTTCAGTTCCAGAAGTTGTGATTGTTTTTTACTTATGCTATTTATTTCTCTGGAGATTTTCCATATCCATATCCTGTATCTACTTTTTTTCTTTAAGTTGGTATTCACCTTTCTCTGGTGTCTCTTTGAGTAGCCTGATAATCCACCTTCTGAATTCTTTTCCTGGCAATTCAGAGATTTCTTCTTGGTTTGGATCCATTGCTGGTGAGCTTGTGTGATCTTTTGGGGTGTTAAAGAACCTTGTTTTGTGATATTACCAGAATTGTTTTTCTGGTTCCTTCTCATTTGGCTAAAGTATGTCACAGGGAAGATCTGGGGCTCAAGGGATGTTGCTCAGATTATTTTGTCCCATGGGGTGCTCCTTTGATGTGGTGCTCTTCCCTTTCCCCTAGGGATGGGGCTTCCTGAGAGCCGAACTGCAGTGATTATTTCTCTTCTGGGTCTAGTCACTCAAGCAGAGCTGTTATGCTTCGGGCTGGTACTGAGGAGTGTCTGCAGAGTACTGTGATGTGATCCATCTTCAGGTCTCTCAGCTGTGGATACCAGCACCTACTCTGGTGAAGGTAGCAGGAGAGCAAAGTGGACTCTCCAAGGGTCCTTGGTTGTAGTTTTGTTTATTGCACTGGTTTTGTGTTGGTTGGCCTCCAGCCAGGAGGTAGAGCTGTCAAGAGAGCATCAACTGAGGTAGTATAGGAAGGGTTCAAACTGGCCCTAGGGTCACCTGGATAAGTGTTCAGGTTTCTCAGGTGGTCGGTGGGGCCATAGAGTTCACAAGAGATTATGTCCTTTAGTTTTGGCTTCCACGCAAGTAGAGTAAGACCATCAGGTGGGGGTAGGGTTAGGCATGTCTGAGCTCGTTGGGCGGGGCTTGCTGCAGCTGCTGTGGGAGATGGAGGTATGTTTCTTAGGCCATTGTAGTTACGTTTGAGAGGGATTATGGGCACCTCGTGGAAAAAAAGAATCTGTCTTCTGCTGCATCACAGAGGTTACGAGGGAAGTGGGGGAAAGCCAGCAGTGAGAGGCCTCACCCAGCTCCCACACAGCCCAAAAGGCCAGTCTCACTCTCACCATGTCCCTACAATAGCACCAAGTTTATTTCCAGGCAGCCAGTGAGCAGGGCTAAGAACCTGCCCCAGGCTACAAGCCTCCCCACAGGGAAAGCTAGCAGGAATTTCAGTTTGGGTGCCTTTCTGCCTACCACAGTTTCTGTACTTGTATCTGTACTCCCTATTCACCCTCTCCCCCAGATTCTGTCCAGGAAACTTTGTGTTCAAGTGAAATTGTTACAAAGTTCAGCTGAAAATTTTCTTCTCCCTATGGTCTTTTCCCAATTCCACTTGCCCTCCCCAAGGACCCCTGTGAGACAAAGTCAGGAATGGCTTCCCTGGGGACTGAGCGTGCCTACAGGGCTTTTCCCACTGTTTCCTCTACCCCTATATTTCATGGTCTAAAAATTTGTCTCAGCTCCAGAAAAGGTCAAATCCTTCTTTTGTGATCTGGACCTTCAGTTTCCCCAGTGAGGATGGATATGTGTTCAGAGGGGGAAGCTGCTTCCTTCAAAGGGTCTGTGGATTCTCTCAGCTTTCCTGGTATGTTCCTGTGGAAGTTCTTGGAGCAAAAGTTCACAACGCGAGTCTCCACATGCTGCTCTGTCTGTCCAAGTTGGTGCTGTAAATTATTCCTGCCTCCTATCTGCCATTTTTATTGGTATTAATTGAAAATGCCTATTTCTTTTTAGTTTTATCAACTCCAGAATTCATCAGTATTTGAATATTTGCTAGTCTGATATTTAAAAGGAGTAACTTCTACACATTTCTGAAGTTGTGAGTTTGTTTCTGTTGGTTTGCTGTTACCCTTTTCTCCCCTATTTCTTGATCATGGTGGCTTGTTTCCCTATAGGCTTATTTGAACATGTTGCCAATAGAAAATAATTTGTGAGCATTCTTTGTGTTGTAGGTTTAAGTGTTTTCATACACAGAGCCTTTGTGTTGCTACTTTTAGGTACCAATAGGCACTTATTGTCAGGGACTACATTTACCTAAAGTCTTCATGAATTTGCAGGACTACAAAGGTGATGTGAATTTTGCCACATAATCGCTTATTGGTCTACCTGTAGCCTTGAATTTTTGGGGGAGTGGTTTCTACACAATAAATACTCCTTTCCCTATCCACTTGTTCAAGGCAACTTTCCTTTAAGTCAGCTGGGGGGGATTTTTACAGGTTTACTTCCATTCACTTTTACCTGAGTGAATTTCCCTTGGGGAAATTGAACTTATTACACTGAGCTTTGATCACTGTACTATAAATCCTGTAATACTGTCACAACTTAAGCTCTATTGCTCTCATTTGACAAAAACCATCAGACTAACATGATTTTAGTGTTCTTCTCACCTTCTTGGATTCATGCCTTTGTACTTTCTTCAGATCTAATTTCCAGTTTTCAAATTCTCTTCACTTGCTACCTCATTGCCACATGCTCAGCTTCCTGTCATTGGCATGCTCCTGCCTCTGTGGGTGCCTTCACCCCTACAACGCATATTTTGCCTTCCACCACTCTTTCTGCTGCTTCTACCTCCTCTTTTTTGCAGTAATTATTTTTGCTTGATAGTTTTCTAATAACTTTTCCTATTTACTAAATACTAAAATGCTTATAAACAATGTATTTATACTGTGAATTTTCATATATGAGATATTCGATATTTTTAAAAATATACTGTTTTTTCTGATGAGAAAAAATATAACATTGAGTTATATTTCATCATTTAAATTATGTGTGAGATTGACCATATTTCTATTAATTCATTGGCTATTTGTAGTCTTTTTCAATGACATCCCATTTTTAAGTTTCTCATTTGTTCATTGCATTGTTTTCCTTTTTTATATATTTTTTAAATTTATTTTTTGTTTTGTATATTTAAGGTGTACAAGATGATGTTTTGATATACATATGAAATGATTACTGTAGTCATGCAAATTAATATATCTAGCACTTCACATAGTTACCTTCTGCCTATTTTTAAGCCAGGTTATTTGGGGTTTTTTGCTACTGAGTTATGTGAGTTATTTATATATTTTGGGTATAAATACCTTATCAATTATATGGTTCAAAAATATTGTTTTCCATTCTGTAGGCTGCTTTTTTATTTTGTTTATTGTTTCCTTTGCTGTGCAGAAGCTTTTTAATTGGATACGGTCCCATTTATTTACTTTTGCTTTTGTTGCCTGTGGGTTTTTAAATGATTGATTTCTAGTTTATACCACTGTCGTTAGAAAATATACTTGAGTTGGTTTCAATCTTCCTAAATTTCTTAAGACTTGTTTTGTGTTCTAACATGTGATTTATCCTGCAGTATGTTTCATATGCACTTGAGAAAACTATGTATTCTGCTGCCAATGGATTAAATGTTCTGTATATGTCTGCAAGGTCCATTTAGTCAAAAGTGTAGCTTAAGTCAAATTTTTCACTTTTGATTTTCTGTCTGGATGATCTGTCCATTGCTGAAAGTGGGGCACTGACATCGCCTACTATTATTATATTGCCCTATATTTCCCCCTTTAGATCTATAAACGTATGCTTTGTATATTTCAGTGTTTTGATGTTGCCTGCATATACATTGACAATTGATATGTCTTCTTCATGAATTGACTCCTTCTTTGTCTCTTGTGACACTTTTTGTTGTAAAGTATATTTTTTTCAGATATTCGTGTAGCTACCCCTGCTCTTTTTTGGTTTCTATTTATATGTAATCTATTTTTCCATCCCTTCTCTTTCAGTCTATGTATGTCCTTAAAGGTGAAATTTACCTTGTTGGCAGAATATAGTTGGGTCTTGTTTTGTTATTTATCTAGCTACTCTGTGTCTTTAGATTAACATACTTAGTCCATTTACATTTAAAGTAATAATTGATTGGTAAAGATACACTATTGCCATCTTATTAATTTTTTTGGTTGCTTTTGTAGATCCTTTGTTTCTTTCTTCCTCTCCTGCTATCTTGCTTTGTGCTTTGGTGATTTTCTGTAGTGATATGCTTTTATTCCTTTATTTTTTTCACTTTTGTATATGCTACAGGTTTTTGCTTTGTGGTTACCATGGTGCTTATGTAAAACATCTTTTGGCTACACAAGACCATTTTAAGCTAGTAACAACTCTGACTGCATACAAAGGGTCTACACTTTTACTGCTTCCCCAATTTTACATCTTTGATTTCATAGTCTACATCTTTTTATATTGTGTGTACATTCATAAATTAATATTAACACAGTTGTTTTTAATGCTTTTGTCTTATGTCTTTTAACCTTTATACTAGAGTGAAAAGTGATTTACATACCATCATTGCCGTACTAGAGTATTTTGAATTTCACTAAACATTTACTAGTGAGTTTCATACTTTCATTTGTTTTCATGTTACTTACTAGTGGTCTTTCATTTCACCTTAAAGAATTTTCTTTAGCATTTCTTGTAAAGCAAGTCTGGTGGTGATTAATTTCCTCAGCTTCTGTTTGCCTGGGAAAGTCTTTATCCCTCTTTTCTAAAGCACAGGTTTTCCGGGTAAAGTATTCTTGGTTAGCAGTTGTTTCTTTCAACACTTTAAATAAATCAATCAAGCGGGGAGAAAAGATGGCCAACTAGACATAGTGAGAAAGAGCTTTGTGCACTGATAGGCAAGACCATCAAGAAGACTGGCACATTTTGAACAGATCTTCGTAAGGTATTCAGAGTGGATGAGGGGAGGACACAGACTCTGGCATAAAGCAAGGGGAAGCTGAGAACCTTGCACAGGGTTGTCAAGCACCAAAACTTGTTGCTGGCCCCTAGTGGCTCCTGGGAAAGGTGCGAGTTAAATATGCATGGAGTGGCCCACTTTTGCCACAACGTCTGGAAGCCTGGCTGCAGGATACCCCATGTCCCCCATGGACATGTGAGCTGGCACAGAAAACTGCTTGGAGAGTTGCCAGAGAGAGGACTCCAGCCTGTACACAGCCAAGCGTTTGCTATGGAAACAGCTACAGTGGAGTATGGCCAGGGATGCCCACCCCACAATGCTCATCATGTTCCTCTAGGTGACATTATCTTTTATTGACTGTTGGACCTGGACAGAAGAGGACTATCTTGCCTCTGAGATGGGGTCTCAGTCTGATTTGGATGGCCCCCTGTCTGCTGGCCTCTCCCAAGATTCCTGTCTGTCTACACTTGCTTGTAAGGAAGTCTCATGTGTCCAACCAGGACACTTCCCAGTGGCCACTGTCATAACTCTTTTGTTGGCAGACATCGCCCCCCCTGCCAACCCACCAACTGTCAGAGAGTTTCTCCAAATAAGCCCCTGCTGGCAAGTACCCACCCTTGGCCTCCCCCAGCTGCTTTGCTTGTGCCAACTCCCCCAACCCCTCCCTCCATATCTCTGCCAGATTACACTCAACTACAGTTTTCCCCCAGTGCTTCACTGGTGTATGTCCATGTGTGGACCTCACCACCCAACCACAATCAGTGTGTGTACATGCAAACATTACCACCACTGTCCTGCCCTTGTGGGCATGTGTGGACCCCACAACCCCACTGCCACTGGCGTGAATACATGCATTTAAAATCCACCACCCCACTGCCACTGCTGCTGCCCATATGTGTGCATACTCCAGTACATAACCATCTTGCCACCACTGGTGTATGCACACAGACTCCACCATGCTGCCACCCCACTCCTGGCATGCATGCATGGACCACACCACACTGCTGCCACCAGCACACATGTACATGCAAACCATGCGGCACTGCTCGTGCATGTATACATACCCTGCCACACCACTGCCCTACCACCACTGGTGTATGCATGTGGACCTTGCTGCTACTGCTACAATGAAACACTTGGCTGGAACTCCCCACAACCACACATTGAAATGTTATTACCAGTGGCCCAAGAACACCTTAGCCCCTGCAGCACAGCATGTGCTTAACCTAAAGGGACTAGCAAATAAAGCTGTGGGCTGGCTCCTAGAGTTCTAAGCTAGGCTTTGCACCCTGAAATCATCCAGAAACAAAGCCAGTCAACTGAATTCAACTTGTACTACAGTCAAACCCTGAATGGTATCACAGAATATAAAAGGAAAAATCCCCATCCAAAGAACAGCAACTTCAAAGATTAAAGGAACATCAGCCTACACAAATGAGAAAGTATCAGCACAAGAAAAATGGCAACTAGAAAGGGCAGAGTGTTTTCTTACCTTTAAACAACCACAGTAGCTCCCTAGCAATGATTCTTAACCAGGCTGAAATG
This sequence comes from Chlorocebus sabaeus, assembly GCF_047675955.1. Classification (NCBI taxonomy): domain Eukaryota; kingdom Metazoa; phylum Chordata; class Mammalia; order Primates; family Cercopithecidae; genus Chlorocebus; species Chlorocebus sabaeus. The sequence goes on from NC_132925.1 coordinate 61,176,580, forward strand.
GGTGAAATGAAAGACATAGAATTCAGAATCTAGATGGCAACAGAGATCATCGATATTCAGGAGAAAGCTGAAACCTGATCCAAGGAATCTAAAGAATCCAGTAGTACAATACAAGAGCTGAAAGATGAAATATCCATTTTAAATAAACCAAACTGATCCTGATAAAGCTGAAAGACTCACTACAGGAACTTCGTAATACAATTGAAAGTATTAACAGCAGAATCAACCAAGCAGAGGAAAGAATATCAGAGCTTGAAAACTGGTTCTTTGAATCAACTCAGTTGCACAAAAATAAAGAAAAAAGAATGTACAAAATGAATAAGTCCTCCAAGAAATATGGAATTATGTAAAGAGACCAAAACTACAACACATTGGTGTCCCTGAAAGAGAGGGAGAGAGAGCAAGCAACTTGGAAAACATATTTGTCGATGAAAATTTTCTCAACCTCACTAGAGACATCAACATTAAAATTCAGGAAATTCAGAGAACCCTTGCAGGATACTATAAAAGAGGACCATACTACAGTTAAGCCCTCAATGGCATCAAAAAAACAAAAGCAAAAGCCCCATCCAAAGAACAGCAACTTCGAAGATTATAAGAACATCAGCAGGCCTGTACACAGGTTTCTTTCATATTCACCTTGGAGAATCTTATGACTATGTGTCTTGGGGATATATTTGAACAAAGATACAACATACCAGAGTCTGTGGGCCATCCCCAACACACATAGTTATCAGATTCTCCAAACTGAACATGAAAGATAAAATATTAAAGGCAACTAGAGAGAAGGGACGGGTCATCTAAGAAAGGGGAACCCAATCAGGCTAACTGAAGACCTTTCAGCAGAAACAGCCAGAAGAGATTGGGAGTCTATATTCAATATTCGTAAAGAAATCCCAACCAAGAATTTCATACTCAGCCAAACTAAGCTTCATAAGTAAAGGAGAAATAAGATCCTTTTTGGAAAACCAAATGCTAAGGGAATTCCTTACCACTACACCTGCTTTACAAGAGGTCCTTAAGGGAATGCTAAACATGGAAATGAAAGACCATTACTGGTCACCACAAAAACACACTCAAGTACATAGACCATTGTCACTATGAAGCAACTACACAATCCAGTCTGCATAACAGCCAGCTAACAACACAATGAGAGAATCAAATCCTCACATATCAATATTAATCTTTGAATGTAAATGGGTTTAACACCCCACTTAAAATGCACAGAGTGGCAAGTTGGATAAAGAAGCAAGACCCAATTTTATATTGTCTTCAAGAAACCAGTCTCACATGCAATGACACCCACAGTCTGAAAATAAAGTGACAGAAAAAGATCTATCAAGAAAACTTAAAAAGAGAGAGAGAGAGAAAGAACAAGCACAGGTTGCAACTCTTATTTCAGACAAAATAGACTTTAAACCAACAATGATCAAAAAGGACAAAGAATAGTGTTACATAATGATAAAGGGTTCAATTCAACAAAAAGACTTAACTATTCTAAATATATATGTACCCAACACTGGAGAATCTAGATTCATAAAACAATGTCTTAGAGACAAATGAAGAGACTTAAATAACCACACAATGATAATAAGAAATGTGAACACCTCACTGACAGTATTAAAGAGATCATTGAGGCAGAAAACTAACAAAGATATTCAAGACCTCAATTTGACAGTTGACCAAACAGACCTAACAGATATATATATAGAACACTCCACCCAATAACATCAGAATATACATTCTTCTTATTGGCACATACTCTAATATTGGCCACATGCACAGACATAAAGCAATTCTCAACAAATTAATAAAAAATGAAAGTATACCAACCACACTCTCAGACCACTGTATGATAAAAATAGAAATAACTAGGCCGAGGCAGGTGGATCACGAGGTCAGGAGGTCGAGACCATCCTAGCCAACATGGTGAAACCCCATCTCTACTAAAATACCAAAAATTAGCTGGGCATGGTGATGTGCACCTATAGTCCCAGATACTTAGGAGGCTGAGGCAGGGGAATCAATTGAACCCGGGAGGTGGAGATTGCAGTGAGCTGAGATCTGCCACTGCACTCCAGCCTGGCTACAGAGCAAGACTCTGTCAAAAAAAAAACAAAAAAAAAAACAAAAAAAAAAAACTACCAAGATCTCTCGAAACCATACAATTACATAGAAATTAACATCCTCCTGAGTGACCTTTGAGTAAACAACAAAATTGAGGCAAAAATCAAGAAATTTCTTGAAACCAATGAAAACAAAGATACAACACACCAGAATTTCTGAAACACAGCAAAATCAGTGCTAAGAGGAAAGTTATAGCACTAAATGTTCACACGAAAGAGTTAGAAAGATTTCAAATTAACAACATAACATCACACCTTGAGGAAACAGAAAAACAAAAGCAAACTAACCCAAAAGCTAGCAAAAGAAAATAACCAATCTCAGAGATAAACTAAATGAAATGGAGACATGAAAAACCATACAAAAGATCAGTGAAGAAAAGTTGGTTCTTTAAAAGAATAAATGAGATTGGTAGACTGCAAGCTAGGCTAGTAAAGAAAAAAGAGAAAATCCAAATCACCACAATCAGAAATGAAAAGGGGAACGTTACCACTGACTTCACAGTAATACAAATATCCCTCAGAGTTTATTACAAACACCTCTATGCATACAAACTGGAAAATCTAGAACAAATGGATAAATTCCTGAAAACATACCTCCCAAGATTGAATCAGGGAGAAATTGAAACCCTGAACAGACCAATGAGTTCTGAAATTTAATCAATAATTGAAAAAACCTACCCACCGGAAAAAGCCCAGACCAGATAGATTCACAGCCAAAATCTACCGGAGGTATAAAGAAAAGCTGGTACCAATCCTACTGAAGCCATTCCAAAAAGTTGAGGAGAGATTCCTCCATAACTCATTCTATGAGGCTAGTGTCGTTCTGATACCAAAACCTGGCAGACACACAATAAAAAAAGTACTTCAGGACAAAAACCCTGTTGAACATAGATGCAAAAATCCTCAACAAGATACCAGCAAACCAAATCCAGCAGCATGTTGAAAAGCTAATCCACCACAATCACGTAGGCTTTATCCCTGGGATCCTAGGTTGGTTCAACATATGCAGATCAATAAATGTGATTCAGCACATAAACAGAACTAAAAAGAAAAACCATACAGTCATCTCAATAGACACAGAAAAGGCTTTCAATAAAATTCAACATCACTTCATGTTAAAAACTCTCAACTAACTAGGCATTGAGGTAACATACCTCAAAACAATAAGAGCTATCCATGACAAACCCACATCTAATGTCATTCTAAATAGGTAAAAGCTGGAACTATTTTCCTTGAGAACTGGAACAAGACAAGGATGCCCACTCTTAGCACTCCTATTCAATACAGTCCTGGAAGTCCTAGCCAGAGCAATCAGACAAGAAAAGAAATAAAATGCATCTAAATAGGAAGAGAGGAAGTCAAACTATATTTTTGCAGATAATATAATTTTATTCCTAGAAAACCCCATAGTCTCTGCCCAAAGGTTCCTAGAGCTGATAAACAACTTCAGCAAAGTTTCACGGTACAAAATCAGTGTACACAAATCAGTAGCATTTCTATACACCAATAACATCCAAGCTATGAGTCACATCAAGAATGAAATTCCACTCACAATAGCCACAAAAAGAATTAAATATGTAGGGATACGGCTAACTGGGAGGTGGTGAAAGATATCAACAATGAGAATTACAAAACACTGCTGAAAGATATCAAAGATGACATAAACAAATGGAAAAATATTCCATACTCATAGATAGGAAGAATCAATAGTGTTAAAATGGCCATACTGCCTGAAGCAATTTACAGTTTAAATGCTATTCCTATCACACTACTGATGACATTTTTCACAGAATTGGGAAAAAAACTATTTCAAAATTCATATGAAACTAAAAAAGAGCCCAAATAGCTGAAGAAATTTGAAGCCAAAAGAACAAAACCATAGGCATCATGCTACCTGACTTCAAACTACAAACTATACTACAAGGCTACAGTAACCAAATAGCATGGTATTAGTACAGAAACAGACACATAGACCAATGGAGCAGGTGAGAGAACCCAGAAATAAAGCTGCATATCTACAATGAAGTTGACAATAACAAGCAATGGGGAAAGGATGCCCTGTTCAGTAAATGATGCTGCAATAACTGGCTAGCCAGATGCAGAACAATGAGAATGGACCCCTTCCTTTCACTACATATAAAAATCAACTCAAGATGGATTAAAGATGTAAATGTAAAAACTAAAAACCCTGGAAGAAAACCTAGAAAATATCATTCTGGACATAGGCCCAGGCAAAGATTTTATGATGAAGACTCCAAAAACAATTGCAACAGAAACAAAAATTGACAAGTGGGACCTAATTAAACTAGGTTGCAGCAAACGAAACTGTCAGCAGAGTTAAGTAGACAAACTACAGAATGGGACAAAATATTTGCAAACTATGCATCTGACAATGGTCTAATATCTAGAAACTATAAGGAACTTACTAAGCAAAAACCTCATTAAATACCTAGGAATACAGCTAACTGTATTTTAAACAACCACATTTTAAAATAAGCAAAGGACATGAACAGACACTTCTCAGAATAAGAGATACACATAACCAACAAGCATATGAAAAAAATGCTAAACATCACTAATCATTAGAGAAATGCAAAGCAAAACCACAATGAGATGTATCTCACTCTACTCAGAATGGCCATTATTAAAAATTCAAAAAATAACAGATGCTGGCAAGGCTGAAGAGAAAAAGGAATGCTTATATACTGTTAGTGGGAATGTAAATTAATTCAGCCATTGTAGAAAGGCAGTTTGGACATTTCTCAAAGAACTTAAAACAGAGCTACCATTTGACTCAGCAATCCCATTACCAGGTATACATACAAAGAAATATAAATTATTCTACCATAAAGATACATGCACATGAATGTTCATCACAACACTATTCATGAGAGCAAATACATGGAGTCAACCTAAATGCCCATCAATGGTGAACTGGACAAAGAAAATGTGATACATATACACCATGGAATACTATGCAGCCATAAAAAAGAACAAAATCATGTCCCTTGCAGCAACATGGATGTAGCTAGAGGCCATTATGCTAAGCAAATTAATGCAGAAACAAAAAACTAAATACTGCATGTTCTCACTTTTAAGTGAGAATTAAACATTTAGTACATACGGACACAAAGAAAGGAACAATAGACTCCAGGGCATACTTGAGTGTGGAGGGTGTGAGGAGGGTAAATAAATTTTTAAATAAAAAAATTACCTGTTGGTTACTATGCTTCTTGCTTGGGTAATGAAACAATCTGCACACCAAACTCCCACAACATGCAATTTATCCATGTAACAAATCTGCACATGTACTCCCTGAACCTAAAATAAAAGTTGGAAAAAAATCAATCAGTCTATAGAATTGCTGAATGGTGGGGAAATATATATGTAAAATTCCACTCTCTCCAGGCAAGATTTTTGCTGAGACATATGGTAGACATTAGGGTTCCCTTGTATGCGATATCCTTATTTTCTCTTGCTTTCTTTCAAAATCATTTGTGTCTTTGATTGATTATAAAGCCTCTTGGTGTAAACAACTTTGGATTGAATCTGATTGGAGACCTTTGAACTTCATGTACCTGGATGGTTATATCTTTCTCATACTTGAGAAGTCTGCAGTCATTATTTCTTTAAATAAGCTTTCTGTCCAGTTCTGTCTCTCTTCTCCTTCTCTAGCTACTGTTATGCAAATGTTAGCTCTCTTGATGGAGTTCCATTGATCCGATTCCATAAACTTTCTTCATTCCTTTTTATTTTTTTAACTCCTTTTTTCTCTGCTGACTGGACTATTTCAAATAATCTGTCCTTGAATTCACTTCTTCTTCTGCTTGATCGAGCCTGCTATTGAAGCTCTCTATTGCATTTTGTAGTTGTACTTCATAATTTAGTCATTGTGTTTATCAGATCTAAAACTTCTGTTTTCTCTTTGTTTAGCTTTTCATTTTGTTCTTGTATTGTTTTCCTGGTTTCATTAACATATTTATCTGTGTTCCCTTGTAACTCAGTGAGCTTCTTTGGAATAATTATTTTGAATTCTTTGACAGGGCTTCTGTTGACCTCCTCTCCTTTAGGGTCAGTTCCTAGAATTTTTGTTCCTTTGATGTTAACACAATTTTCTGATTCCTCACATTTTTCTCATTCCTGATTATTATAGCCTTGTGAAAATATCTGCATATTTGAAGTTATCACATCTTTCAGACTTTATGGACTGGCCGTAGTTTTAAAAAAAAGGCGGGGGGGTTTCATGTGCAAGAGATGGAAAGGGTGTGCACTGTGGCATCAGGTTTAGTGATTCTGGGCACCTCATATTGGGGCATGCTACTGCTCCAAGTCTGTGGTTGAAGAGGTACCCAGTATCTCATCAGCTTAGGCAGCTGGGGTTTGTGATATAAGCTACTATGTGTTCCCTGGTGGCAAGAGCTGTGGGAAGTCCACAGTGGCAGTGAGGACTGCTCTAGTCCTTAGTGGCTAGTCCACAGAGGAGTGATGGTCCTGTGAGCTAGAGTGCTCATTGTGACAACAGCAGAAGTGGCTCCAGGGTGTTGGGAGGAAGAGGGAATTGTGCCTTAGGTACCTGGAGACTGTGAAGGAAAAAACTGCAGGACCCTCAATGATAAAGGCTACAGGAAGTCTGCTGTGGCTGTGCTAGCTATTGTCTACCTCTTTAGCAAAAGCTGCTGGGATCCTCTATTGGGCAAGTTGATGGGGTCTGCAACAGCAAACATTGCAGGGTTCTTAGTGGTGAAAGCTACAGAGGGGTACACGATAATTGTAAGTGTTGTTGGGATATGCAGCAGAGACATGTTCTAGAGTCCTGTGTAGAGTAGGATAATAGTAACTCTGGTGACTCACAACATAGCTGATACCAGTAAGTCCACATTGCTCTTCTTTGTTCCTAGACTTTTCCACATGTCCCAGGTTTGCCATTTTTCCCAGTGTTGCAGGAAGTCAGGGACTCCAAACGGAGGGACAAGCTGAAGCCATGGCAGAAGAACATAAATTGTGAAGATTTCATGGACATTTATTAGTTCTCCAAATTAATAATTTTATAATTTCTTATCCTGTCTTTACTGCAATCTCTGAACATAAATTGTGAAGATTTCATGGACACTTATCACTTCCCCAATCAAAACCCTTGTGATTTCCTATGCCTGTCTTTGCTTTAGTCTCTTAATCCCATTATCTTCCTTAGCTGAGGAGGATGTATGTCACCTCAGGACCCTGTGATGATTGTGTTAACTACACAAATTGTTTGGAGAGCATGTGTGTTTCAACAATATGAAATCTGGGCACCTTGAAAAAAGAACAGGATAACAGCAATGTTCAGGAAACAAGGGAGATAACCTTAAACTCTGACTGCCGGTGAGCCAGGTGGAACAGAGCCATATTTCTATTCTTTCAAAAGCAAATAGGAGAAATTTCACTGAATTCTTTTTCTCAGCAAGGAACATGCCTGAGAAAGTGAATGCACCCCTGAGGGTCGGCCTCTAAATGGCCCCTTTGGGGGTGGCTGTCTTTTACGGTCAAAGCTGAAGGGATGAAATAAGCCCTGGTCTCCTGTAGTGCTCCTAGGCTTATTAGGATGAGGAAATTCCCACCTAATAAATTTTGGTCAGTCTGGTTGTCTACTCTCAAACCCTGTCTCCTGATAAGATGTTATCAATGACAATGCATGCCCGAAACTTCATTAGCAATTTTAATTTCGCCCCATCCTGTGGTCCTGAGATTTCACCCTGCCTCCATTTGCTTTGTCATATTTTATTACCTTGTGAAGCATGTGATCTCTGTGACCCACACCCGATTCGTGCACTCCCTCCCTTTTTGAAAATTGCTAATAAAAATTTGCTGGTTTCATGGCTCAGGGAACATCATGGAACCCGTCGACATGTGATGTCTGCCCCGGACACCCAGCTTTAAAATTTCTCTTTTGTGCTCTTTCCCTTTATTTCTCAGACCAGCCAATGCTTAGGGAAATATAAAAGAACCCACATTGAATCTCAGGGGTGGGGTTTCACCTGATACCCCAGCAATCTGGGTAGGGTGATTTGGGCAGTTCCTGAAAGGCTGGGGAAGCTGGTTATTCATCCTCCCCTTCCTTTCTCTACGAGAGGAACTTGCTAGCCAAAGAGATCACTCTCCACGCTGAGCAGTGCCAGCACTGGGGATGGAGTGATGCAGGCAAAATGAACTGTTCTTTCTGCACTTTTGTGTAATTATTCTTGAGTTTTTTACTCTATTGTATTACTACATCTTTGGGACTCCTGAGCCCTTCCAGAGTTGTTTGCCTTCATGGATAGCTGCCAAATTATTGCTTCTGTGGGAGGAATGAAGACTGTGCTCACCTACTCTGCCATCTTCCTTTGCCTTTTTCTTATTAAATTGTAAGAATTCTTTATGCATTAAAAGGAAATTGGTCCTGTATCTGTCCTGCCAGTTTGTCATTAGTCCTTTTAACTTGTTCTAATTTTTACCACAGAATTTTTTTTAAAGTTAAATACAAACAAATATTCTGCCCTAAGAATTAATTCATTAATCATCAAATTTTTTAAGTGCCAACTATATGTCAATTACTATCCTAGGTGCTTAGGATACCTCAGTGGACAAAAAGGAAAAATATTCCTGTGCTCATGGAGCTTGATTCAAATGAAAAAGAGGACAGTAGCAACATGCACAATGAGCACCTGTAGAAAACAGTTACATGGTATAACAGAAAGTAACCATTATGGAGGACAGGGAAGGTAGACCTATCTAATGGGAATTGGGGGTGCAGAGTGGGTGTCATGGTAAAGGTAGGTCATAGTATTAAATAGGGAGTTCAGGATAGTCATTAAGAAAGTAAGACTTGAGCAGAAACCTGAAGAGTGTGGGGAAATTTACCAAGCGGACATCTAAGGGAGTTGCATTTTACTTCAAAGGAGCACCTGGGCAAAGGACCCAAGGCTGCCTGGCAGGCCACAGGAATACCAAGCAGGGAGTGTTACTGGAGCCACATTAGCTACAAGGATAGTTATAGGAAATGGAGTCAAAAAGGTATGGGGATGGGGGAGATCACATATTACTCAGGACTTCTGTGTGATGACTTTATTCTGAGTGAAATGAGGAGTCTGCATTTTAGACAGCTCCATCAGGAATAGAAGAGAATAGGGGTAAAATGTAGAGGAATAAAGATAGAAACTAGAGACAGTTGAGCAACTATTGCAGTCGTCTCTCCAGTGGATTAGAATAGGATGATAGCAAGGAGAGAAATAGGCAGATTCTAGATATATTTTGATCATATAGGTAGAGTGATTTCTTGATCAGTTAATTGTGGGGTATGAGGAGAAAAGAGACATCAGGAATGGCTCCTTGATTTTTGTCCTTAACAACTACCAGGATGGAGTTATAATCAACTGAGATGGTGAAAGGATGTGGGTGGGGTAGGTGTTGGGGGTGATTAGAGAGTTTCATTTTGGATATGCTGAGTTTCAGCTATCTGTTAACCCTATAGTTAGGAGAGGTACCACCTATGCAGTTAGATTTATGAGTTTAAAGATTAAAAAAATAGTTTGGGCTGGAAAAATAACTTTTGTAATAGTCTAGCTGTGGAAAATTATACATTAAAGTCCATAGACTGGGTGATCACTAAGAAAGTAAATGTTGATAATATGCTACCTGGAACCTGAGTACTCCAATATTAGGAGGCTAAGGAGAAGTTGAGGAAATAACAAAGGAGACTGAGCAAAACAGTATGTGAGATGGGATAAAAACCAGGAATGTAGGTTGCCTGTAAACAACATGTAGTGTACCAGAGAGGAGAGTGATTAGCCCTGTCAAATGCTGATAATAGATCAAGATGAGGACTGACACTTGTCTGTGAGATCTGGCAATGTGAAAGTCACTGGTGACCTTGAGAAGAGGAGTTTAAATTGAATAGTGAAGGCAAAAGCCTGATTGAAGTGGATTTAAGAGAAAACAAGAGAAGAAATGGAAATGACAAGCGTAAACAATTATTTCAAGAGGTTTTGCTGCAGAAGAGCATAGAAATAGGAAATAGCTGGCCTGGCAAAGGAAGTGGGATTGAGAGGGTTCTTTCTGAAGATGGAAAAAGAAATCACAGCATTTTAAAATGCTGATGGGGAATATCTGGTAGAGAGAGAGAAAATGATAATGTGAGAAAGGGAGAGGGAAGAATTGCTGGATTAATGCTTGAATAGGCAGGAGAGGAGAGGGGTTCATATTGAGTAACATGGTATGGTAGTTCACCTGAGTAATGTAGAGGCAGATGCTCAAAGGTGGGGAGTGTGGTTTGGAGAGTCTGTAAGTTCTTTTCTGATCACTTTGTTTTTCTCAGTGAACTCAGTTTTACTATAGGAAAGGTCTTCAACTCAGAGTGAAGTTAGTGGAACAAGTGTTGAAGGTTTGAGAATGGAGGAGAAGGTATGAAATAGTGCTTCACAGAGGGAGAAAGTGCATGCATTAGGGAAAAGGCCACTATAAAATGGTGACCTGAAACTACACAAAGCCAAGAGAGACATGCAGAACCTAAGAGTATGTCACTTAAACATCGTAAGAGACCTAAAGAGAAGCAGAATCCAATTGAACGAGTGAAGAGTATCAGATACTGGCTTTTTGAAGTAGTACAGTCAATCATAACTTGAAAATTCAGTACTGGATGACTTGACTCTTAGGGATGAGAGCAGGGATTAATATTTCCTATTGGCCTAAATATTTTTAAATTGAGCTTCTTTATTGTCCTAAGAAAAATTGCACTGTCTCTGAAACCCCAGATCACCCAAATTTCTGGCCAGTATTTATTGTTAGTCAACTGGAATGATGTATCCTAAAAATTCTTTGCTTAAGACCATCCCCAAATAATTTGGATTGACCCACTGCCTTTTTTTCCCCCCCTAGACAGAGTCTTGCTCTGTCACCTAGGCTGGAATGCAGTGGCGCTATCTTGGCTTACTGCAACCTCTGCCTCGCGGGTTCAAGCAATTCTCCTGCCTCAGTCTCCCAAGTAGCTGGAATTACAGGCATCCACCACCACACCCGGCTAATTTCTGTATTTTTAGTAGAGACGGGGTTTCACCATGTTGGCCAGTCTGGTCTTGAACTCCTGACCTCATGATCCACCCTCCTCGGCCTCCCAAAGTGCTGGGGTTACAGGCATGAGCCACCGCGCCCGGCCCCATTGCATCCTTAGTAGGAAAGTCTATTTTAACTCCAAATAAGTGTAAAATTAAATACAGAGATGATGAAGTAAATATAACCTATATTAGCAATGCTTTTGTTTTAAGGACTTACCTGAATGAATCTGACTTAGTAGAGTCACAAACTAGCTTGTGGTTCCCATAAAATGCTTAGCTGAATCATCCTTTGATCGAGAATTGTTATTCAAAGTGGAAATGTTAGTAAGATAATCTGGCACATTGTCAGTAACATATGACTTTCCACACTTAAAAGTTTAACTTACTACAATTACAAGACTTACTTAAGTACCCATGAAAGCTTCATAAGCTAATAAGACTTTTGAGATTCTAAAAATCTAGTCGGATTTATCAAATTTATAAATGTAGCTTAAAATGTTAAAATGTTTGTAAGCAAAAACCTCCTTAAATGTACTTGATTAGATAATAGACGAATAGGACTATATTTAATGATCTTAAAAAGCTTCAGGAAGAACTAGGTATTTGAAATTATACCTAAAATAAATTGAGACAGATCGGATAAAGAAAGTGTTGTACATGTACACTATGGAATACTATTCAGCCATAAAAAAGAACAAAATCATATATTTGGCAGAAACATGGTTGGAACTGGAGGCCATTATCTTTAGCAAATTAATATAGGAACAGAAAACCGAATACCACATGTTCTCTCTTCTAAGTGGGAACTAAATGATAAGAACTTATGAACACAAATAAGGAAACATCAGACACTGGGTTCTAGTTGAAGGTGGAGGGTGGGAGGAGGGAGAGCAGAAAAGGTGACTATTGGGTACTAGGCTTAATTCCTTGGTGATAAAATAATCTGTACAACAAACCCCCATGACATGAGTTTACCTATGTAACAAACCTTCACCTGTACCCCTGAACCTAAAATAAAAGTAAAAAATCAATAAATAAAATGAATTGAATACAGTTTTTAAAATCAATTATTTTGAACACCGTATTTGCTTTCAAGTTTGTTTCGAAATCCGCATTGACATTTTTATTTATGGTTTATGAAGTTTTCTCTGACATCTTCTGGGTTCCATGGAATTTATTTTGAAATAAAATCAGGGAGTGACACAGTATATTTTTCCATTTAGTCAATCAATGATTATACCACCATCTTTTCACACCATATTTGAACCTTAATTATGTACTAAATTCCCAGGTGTGTTTGTCCATTTCTTGACTCTCTGTTTACTCTTATTGTTCAGCCTGTTTCTTCCATAGTACATAATTATTTTAATTATTCTCATTGCATAATGTCATATTCTCTCATAGATTGAAGCCATATCATTTTGTTTATTTTATAGAATTCTTCTGAATATTTTCAAATGTTTTTTAGATGATCTTGAGTATCATTTTGTTAATATAAAAATACTTAAATGGTAATATATTAATTTGAAGAACATTGAATTTGTATTTTGTTACAAACATATACTTAAATCAGAAATAGTGGTTTTTCTGGGTCAATTGGCTCTTGAATACTTATTGAGATGATCATGTTTTTTCCTCTTTTGATCTATTAATGTAATGAACTATATTAATTAAGTTCTTTAGGTAGAAATAATCTTGTATTCCTGAGATAAACTCTACTTGATTGAGAATCCTTATTGTTTAAATTTATTGCCGAATTCTATTTGCTACTATTCAGAGATTTTCTAAATTATATTTATTGTTATGGGTTTGTTAACTTATCTGTCTTTCTTGGGGTTAATGTTGTGTGTCGTATTTTATCAGAAAATTATTTATTTTAGCCAAATACTATTATTATTTGCCTGGAAATTTAAAAATGTCTCTTTATTTGTATTATATGTTAGGGTGTTTCCCCTCACTTCATTTGTGCCTATTAATACTGTCTCCTGTTTTAAATTCTTAGTGTACCCACTGGCTTATCTCATCATCATTCCTGGCTGGTCATTGGTCTTTGTTTTAACTGTGTTTCAGTTATCTTCCTCTTTGGTTTCTTCCTTGTAACTTATTTTTATTTGTTCATAACTTTTTAACTTTTGCTTTCTTAAGTTTAGTTTGTGGATTTTTTCCTGACCTTTTAATAGTAAAAAAGCCCAAATCATTTATTTCAGTCTCTTGTTTGATGTATTTGTCTGTGATTTTTTTTTTTTTTTTTTTTTTTTGTCACTGAGCATAGCCTTATTTGTACTCATAGGTCTTATCTTTATCATCATTGTTTTATAGATAGTCTTTGATTATATTTCAATTTCCCCTTTCAATCAAGAGTTAAGTGAGAATTTCTCACATTTTCTAGTGGTTGGTTGGCAATAATTTATTCTAAATAAAAAAAATCTATAATTAATCCTTTGCTGATGTATGCTTTTTAGTTCTAATATATCAATGAATATTGTGACATACATTAAAATCTTGTGGCATTCATAGCACTAGATTTCTTTATGAATGCGATTAAATAAAAAGTTTAGAAGTAAACATATTTTTCCCACCTGAGCAACATACCCTGAATTAAAACTTATGCATGTGAATTGGCTCTTACTCTTTAGAATCTCAGTTTCATTTTTCAGTGAAAATACAGAGTATGGCTCTAATGTATTTGAAGAAAAAATACATATATATTATCAGGTACAGGATAAATCTGGAGATTATACATAGCAGAGCTTTGGACCACTTTTTCAGAAAAGCAATACTTCAAACTTTCATAGCCCTGGAAAGAGTAGAAAATTAATCAGAGAGCCTGATCCTATTAAACTCTAATTTCTAGACCCACTACCAATTCTTCCCACTTACCTCCTAGATTGCTACCTCCTAACTACTATATTAAAACAGAAAATTGGAAGGAAGAAAAATAAGTTTCTGTTTTTCTACCACCCACAGATAATAATTTTAACATTTTTAAAGATTCAATTAATATTATATGTATAATATTCCTAATGAAAAGGAACAATCCCTTAAATCTTTTTCTGTTTCTTCTTTTCAACTCTAGTTTTCTTCCTACTGGATGCTCACAACCATCATCTTTCTCAATTAGAAAAAAAAAAAAGTTGTGACAGGTGTTTTCATTCCCCTGGGACTTTAAGAAGACAAGATGTACTTAATGCCTACATATTCTACAGAGAGATGGAAAAAGGAAATCTTTCCTTTCTGGTCAGTAGCTCAGTGCCCTGTGTTGAGTTCTCTGGGAAGGGCATGTGCTCCTGCAGAGAGGCGAGCCACAAAGACAGAAAATCAAGAAAACATTAAAGGACTAAAATATTTTCACTGAGATTCTTTCACTGGGAATAACAGTCATTTTGACATTTTTATCCAAGCTCCAATATCCTTTCTAACACTACTAAAATTAAAAACAAATTTTATTAATGAGGGCTATTAAACAATGTTTCTGCACAGCCAAAGAGATAAATTTGAAAATATTGGAACTATTCCACAGGGACCAAGTGTTGCAAAAGCAATGTGTGATTTCTTGGAAATCAGGGTTAAGTCACAGAAAAACTGTACTATACCAAGAGGAATCCTAACAAGACTTTGTCTCTTGTGTCTAAAGCACTATTATCCGCTTGATATAACCGTAAATTTTGATCGACTCAGGTTGGCAAATAATGGAACAACAACAAACTTCTGCTTGTCTGGACTTGTATTTGTTCAATGAAGAGAATGAAATGAAAAGGCTGTTTGCAAAAAAGGAGAATATTCCTTACTATTGGCTAGTATTTAGTCAAATTATGTCCCTTCAACCCCCAGAAACAATTGCAGAATCTCTTCTGGAGGTCAGAGAAGTAAATAGGTAAGAAAGTCCTTTTTGCCTAGCTAATTCCTCCTTTTGAAGAAGGACAGAGCCCATCGAAGAAAAGAAGAGTGGCAATGATGGTGATCTTGGTGATAGTGATGGTGATAGCTCTTACTATATCCTACACATCATGCTAAGTTTTTCATCCTAAATATCTCATTAAGTTGCACAGTACTAGGTATGTTCTGCCTGAAGTGCAAAGCAGATGACATGTAACTCAATATCACACAGTAGCAATGTATAAAATATGGACTAGATACAAAGGATAAATATTCTCATAATACAAACTAGAAGAAAGGCACGATGCCTTTAACGTTGCATCTTCCATAGGGGTCATAAGTCAGTGATGCTAGCCATTACCCAAAGTCGAGAGGCACATTTTCATGGCCACCACAGAGACTAGATGTGGAGATCAGCTTCACCTTGGTATTTGCCACAGACTAAAGGACAATTTACTCATGTAGTCATTCATTCATTCAACAAACATTTATAGTGCATGTGTGTGCAAGATACTATGCTAATTTCATAGGAGATTCAAACACAAATCTAATGACACAAATAGATGTAAAACTGCAGCTTGACAAGTGCTATGGAAAAAAGTTTCACAGTGAAAATAACAGTGTATAACAGAAAAATCTAACCTAGTTATAGAGTTAAAGAAGGCTCTCCTGAGGAAATTACACTTGAGCTGAGGTCTGAAGAATAAGTAGGTATTAATTAAGCGAAGAAAGGACAATCAAAGGGTAGCATTACCAGAGTCCCTGTGGTGAGAAGAAAGAAGACATCAGTGAACGGTGTGGGAAACCTTGAGTTTAGTGTGGAACAAGTTGGGTTGTAGCCATCTTTGAGACACACAAAATAATAGAGTCTAGATATTAGGAGAGCTCAGAGACTGCAGTTAAAGCTTTGTGAATCATGTGCAAATTTGAAGTAACTAACAGATGCCACAAAACCAAACAAAGCCAGTTCACTGCAGACACACACACACATACACACAAGTAAACACACAAATGCTTTAAACCTTTTTTTTTTTTTTTTGAGACGGAGTCTCGCTCGGAGTCTCACTCTGTCGCCCAGGCTGGAGTGCAGTGATGCGATCTCGGCGCCTGCCACAACACCTGGCTACATTTTGTATTTTTTAGTAGAGACAGGGTTTCACCGTGTTAGCCAGGATGGTCTCTATCTCCTGACCTCGTGATCCACCCGCCTGGGCCTCCCAAAGTGTTGGGATTACGGGCATGAGCCACCATGCCTGGGACTATAGGTGCACATCACCATGCCCTGCTAATTTTATCCTGTCTTTGGGTGGAAGCAGCTCCAGACTTCCCATCTAGTTCCAGCTTCTTAGATATGAAAATAATATGGAATTTTTTTCAGCTATTATTTTCTGGAGCTCAAGGTATCAGATGTCTCTTTGCTTTGCAGACATTTTATGAATACTTTTCATGGTGAAGAAAATATTCTCAAGGTTTAAAAATAGTTCTTTGTCAGTTTACAATTCTATATCTACCAGGGAATTTACAATAACCATTTAGAAATTTTACCTGTAGTCAAGACAATGGGAAAAAATTACTGTCAAATGAAGAATATTATATTCAAAAAGTTGGTAGCAAACTTTTCACTTGAGAATCTCAGTTCTCCCAAATTTAGATTTTGTTTTGAAATTTCCTGTACTGAGTTCAAATATGGAATCTCATTCTAGAGGCTAAATAAAATGTGAATGGTGCCTACTTGCATTTTGACAAATTGTTCATATCTAGGCACTTCATAATGGAAGTCACTGTCACTATTTTAATGTATTAAGGAACGGTTATGTGCAGATGGTATACATAGTCATTTCCTGAGTGTACAGGAGCCTGGGGTAAGTTGAGTCGTGATTTAATGATTTTTATCAGAACGAAATAAGCATTTGATCTTTGGATTTGATCACCTTCTATCTGCAGCTGCGCCTCAACTGGCAATTACTTCCTCCTGGGCTCTTTGCCCAGGCAAATGGGGTTTGTCCTTGTTTCACGTCTCACTGACTTCCCGGATAATAGACATGGTAACTGTTTGAACTATTGCTTCCTCCAGATTCCATAGCTTTAAAAATTTAAGAAAGGGGATTTTTCTCCTATCATTTTTTCCCCATCACAATAAAATACTTCCTCTAATAATACACTTTGGGGACTAGTTAATTTCCTTACCATAAAAACTTAAAAGCAACCTTTTGAGAACTGTTCTTTACAATAGAATACAACCTTGTGTAACACTATTTAAAAAGAAAAACATGAGATCAAGATGGTGAGAGAACACTCACATCTGTTTATTCATCTCCCCCTTATTGATATTATTTCAGTAGGCTTCTTCTGTGTGGTTGAAGCCAATCATATTCTCCACCTCCTAAGCACGTTTTGCTTAAGGCAGAAAACAAAAGAATTTTCTTACTCTTTTCTTATTTCTTCCATGACTTCTTTGTATTTACTGCTCAATAATTAAAAACACATCATTTCTATTTTACGGTGTATCATTTTGTCCTTCTGTGATTGTTTCAATGTAACTGTGAATAAAATAGGGCCTGTGACTCAACATTTTTCATATGTATGTGGTGGTTTCTGATTTCAAAGCAACACATTCAACAGATTTAGTTTTGCAGATGGGAAAGTTAATCAGATACATGCAGTATTTGTCTTCTCTGTCCATGTTTGCTAAAGCCTATCCCTATTCTGAATGGTATATTTTTCTACCTACCTCATTAAAAAGATAACATAATTAAAATGGTTATCTACCCAACAACAACAGATAAATTTGTTGCCAACTTATATCTTGTATGTAGTTATCTGGTAAAAATGTCTCTATTTACCAAATCTTATTACTCATCTGATAAAATGGCTCTAACTACTCTCCTTGTCTGTATGTATTTAGTAGATTAAAACCTGGGATCTTTAATCCAAGAAAATTAAATCTGCCCCTGATTGTTATATTGATGTGCCATCTGTCATTCCAGGTGTTTTCCTGGTTTTTAAGAGCTGAGAAGTGAGCTGGCTTCCAACTCACCTGCATAGGTGGAAGTCTTCCCAGATGCTGTGCTTGAATCTCTAATTTGATATATTTACAAGACTTGCAGAGGCTGTGAGCTGTGTGAATACATCACACATAAGAACTACAGATGTTTTAAAGGTATGCAAGGTGGGATATAGTTGTCTCCAACCTGGTGATTTTCATATCCCAACAGGTCAAAGGAAAAGCACATTAAGAGATACAAAGAAGTATTTCATGGATTGAAAAAACTAGATCTCTGGTCAATAAATATTTGATTATTGCTGATATGTTTTAGCTTAGAGAAAAGCTGAGGAATATTGTATTAAAGGAGTAAAGGGGAAAAGACCTAATAGGTAACATTTTATTTAGAGGTCTTATTTAAAACAAAATTTTGAAATTTCTGATTCAAGTACTCCATTATTTTAATATAAAAGTATACACACACGGGAAAATACACATATCATAAGTGTGCAGCTCAATGAGTGTTCACAAAGTGAATATATCCACAGATTTCCCTTCTGCCCCTTCCAGTTACTATTCCCAACCTTAAGGTTGACCCCATCTGGACTTCTAATAGTTGATTCACTTTTGTAGGGAGAGGGGAGATTTTTTAAATGATTTATTGAATTATAACTTATGTATATAATGGTATACAAATGATAAACGTATAACTCATATTTTCACAAACTGAACACATTCATAAAACCAAATCAAGAAACAAAATGTTACTGGCATCCTAGAAGCCATTTTGTACCTCTTGTAAACATTGCTTCCCACCAAGGCTAACCATTCCCGACGTCCACAACTCTAGTTTAGTTTTTGCTTATTTTTGTACCCTGCATAAACTGAATCAGGTGGTATGCACTCTCGTGTCTGACATTTTTCACTGGATATTACACATGTGAGATTCATCCATATCACCACACATAGTTCTATAACAGTTTATTCTCCTACAGTGTGGACATGCTGCAGTTTATGTACCCATTTATCACTTATCACTAGCGGGCATTTGGGTTATTACAAATTGTGAAAACTCCATCTTTAACCTTTCCCTCAGGTTAATATCAGTTTTATTTCTGTGCATGTTCTGATAAGAAAAGATCATTTACTTGCCCTTAAAATGCTCTTGTCATACTCAGGGCTGCTGTTTGTCCTCTAAAAAGCATATCAAAGCTTTCACTCTCCAGTTATAAAAAGATTGGGTCTTCTGATGTTAGGGTCTGAGAGGAACTCCAACTATTTGACAGGGCATTTAATTGATAAATCATCAAAGGATTATAACATTTTATAGCAATTAACTCATTTGTTGAGTCAATTGAATTTAGAATATATTCAGAAAACATCTTTGAGTTCTCAATTATTACCTTCAATAATTGGATCTTCTCCTCTACTCTTTAACTGCATAGTTTTCTCACAAGCATAATTTTTTTTTTTTTTTTAAATGGAGTCTCACTCTGTCACCCAGGCTGGAGTGCAGTGGCTCAATCTTGGCTCAATGCAACCTCTGCCTCTAGGTTCAAGCGATTCTCCTGCCTCAACCTCCCAAGTAGCTGGGATTACAGGTGCCTGCCACCTTGCCTGGCTAATTTTCTTTGTAGTTTTAGTAGAGTCAGGGTTTCACCGTCTTGGCCGGGCTGGTCTTGAACTTCTGATCTGACCTTGTAATCCACGTGCCTCGGCCTCCCAAAGGTATTGTTTTAAAAACCTGCTCTGCCCTAAATCAAAACTTCAGTCTCTCAATTAAACCTTCTCCCCTCCCACTAGCTCAGCTTCATTCCTTTGTTCAGAAACACAATGGGAAGAAGGAGGCCTCAATCTATTCTTTCATGTTACTTGCTCCCCAAGGCTCCTTCTGTGGCTCTGGATCTTCCAAGGTTGGTTTAATGGAGAATTTGGAAAGGGGAAAGGAAGTCTTTGTCATGGCAACCACCAAATTCTGGATCTTTTGTGGGGTACATAGTGGGTTCTTTGGATCCCAGTGGGGACTTCTGATTCAACTAATATATTCTCCAGCTGACCTTTGGAAGCATCCCTTGTTGGGATTTCTATTCCTCTGGGGTCCCCTCACCTTGGCAGACTCTCTTGGTTAATATTCTTTCAGCATGGTGGGGTTTACCTTGTGCTCAAGAATTTACTCTCTTGTGCCCCTCCAAATCATGGGAATATCCTTACTGAACCCTCTTTTTTCTTCTGATATGATGGAAAGCTCCAGTCAATGAGTATGATGCCCTTCTCACAAGCACTTCAAATACTTTAGGAAGGAAAGGGTGGCAAATATCTCCCTTCCCTCTTTGTCTTCCTCACATGAATTTATTTCAAATAATCCCTTCTATTAATCTCCAGCCTTTTTTCCCCAGCTTGAATGGGGTTGTAGTCACTAGATTGGTTTTGCTGTCTTTTGTTAATATCTCATAAGGAAGTATCAGACATCTGTCTTTAGAATGTGTAGTTATCATCCATTGATCTCAGTTTTGAAGCCTTAACCAAAATGCTGAATAGAAAAAGACCTAGTTAACACTGTTATTGAAGAGCAGACATAGGTTCAAACTGGGCTTATTTACAGAATACCTACACTACCTAGAACCACCAAATATACTTTTAGGGAATAAGATAGGACTAGATAGTTGGTTAAAAAGGTAAAAATTCTTTATACCCAACAACTGTTGAGTAGGCCATGTGGAGAATACAAAAATGTTTAAACTCTGAAAGCTCTTGAGCAAGCTTGAAAGGCAGGATTTGCATTCTTAAAACTATTAGCATGTCATGATTGTGCTCCATAAAAGGAAAGATGAAATGTGATAGGTAAATCATTATCCAGAAGTTCAGCTGAGCACAGGAAAGCATTAGCCATCTCTCCTCATTACTGAGGAGCTACTGCTTTGTGCCATGCGTATTGTCTCAAGTGTCCAGACCAGCTGACTGGGAGCTGTCCCCCATCAGGGCAATGCGATACTCGCTATTGAAACATCAAGAGCAATCAATCAACACAAGAGGAGAACCATAATATTGAGTACATGGAGGAGAATTTTTGTGTTTTTCTGATTTAGTATGTTCTACACAGCATTGCTCCTTTTGAGCTATATCAGACTTTGAATCTGGTCTCCCTCAAATTTTTTCATTAAAGAATCTCTGCGAGTGGAAAAGTATAAATGATTGATTACCTCTCAAAGTTCTAGAGGCTTAGCTTGCAGTAGGCTATCACAAATTTGAAATGTCTTTGACAGTTTCTATTTTATTTTCAAACATCATATGAACTTAACACTTAAGCTACAATGTATCTCCGATGGCTTGAATATTTGTCCTTTCCAAAACTTGTGTTGAAATTTAATTCCTAATGTGGCAGTATTGAGAAGGGGGGACCTTGGAGAGATGATTGGGTCATGAGAGCTCTGCTCTCACAAATGGATTAATCTGTTCAAGGATTAATGTATTAATGGGTTATCATGGGAGTGGGACTCGTGGCTTTATACGAAGAGGAGGAGACCTGAGCTAGCATACTCAGACCCCTCACCATACACTGCCACCTCAGCACTCTGCAGAGTCCCCACCAGCAAGCAGACCCTCACCAGATGTAGCCTCTTGGACTTCTTGGACTTCTCAGCCTTGGAGCTTGCTTCTCAGGCCCCCATGGACTTGGACCTTGGATTTCTCAGCCTTCATAATGATAAGAAATAAATTCATTTTCAGTATAAATTAACCAGTTTCAGGTATTCAGTTATGAGCAACAGAAAATCGACCAAGACAGTATCTCATTGTTTTCATTTAAAAAACACAATGACTTAAATTATTTACCATCAAATAAGGCTGTATCTCTGTATATTATACCCCCAGGTATACTACTGTATACCCTAAGGATTATACTTACTTCAATTTGAATAGATAAATGTTATTATCTTGAGTTAAACATTAGTTTCTAAGCTTCTTTTAAATTTAAATGACACTTCAGGAGAGTTTTGAAAGCTCTTTGCTTTTAAAAGTTAGCAAAGAAGCCTCAGTCTTTATATTGTACTGAGAAACATATTTTAATAATAAGGGGTATAAATATGAATATCTCATGAAGAATAGCATCAATAACACTTGACAGTTTAATGAACCAGAATTTTCACAACATAGCTATATATCCTAGTCCTCCTAAATATATCTGCTATTTCTTATCTTGTAACCCTGTTAGATAGAGGAGGATTTAAGATCTCCACTTAAGAGGCGAGGAAACTGATGTTTACAGTGATTAAGTGACTTGCCTGTGCTTATCATTGATAACTCACTAGCCTGTAAGCTCCATGAGGGCAGGGACCTTGTCTATTTTGTTTACCATTTATCTTCACCCTCCAGTGCAATGCCTGGCAAACATTAAGAACTCAATAAATACTTAATAATTTAATCTCCAGACTTCTAGTTGTCGCTTTCTTTCCCTATACAGAGTACTGAATAATTCTTCCCAGAAGGAAACAGCAGAAAGAAGACCAACTGAAGAACCAAAGCAAAATCTGTCCTCTTTTCCAATTTTCTAAGGACTAGCTCTGAAATGCTGTATCAGGAAGGGAAACAAAACTATAACATTCATTTTCTCTTCTAGAGCTGAGATTTTTTTTTTTTAACTGAATTTGTCACACTTTTGTTTAAAGTGGATTTCCTTATGAATGATATAATACTTAAGGCTAAAAGTACAGGTGCTAAGATGGACATGAAAAAGAATGACCTCATGGATTTTTTGGTGTTTCTAAACAACTTGCTGTGAAAGAAGGGCATTCCATATGGTGAACTCAAATGCCCCTATACCAGGGTCAGCCTTGATGGTAAACAGTAAAAGGTCTGGATTGCTTGTTAAAACTGAACTAAGCAACAAACTCTTAGAGACTTAGAAAATCAGCACAGATGTGCTTCCATGTCCCAGAGTTGTCACTGCCATTCAGTACCATTACTGTAGCTTAATGACATGGGAGCATGGGGTCCTGAGGAAGTCAATAAAAGAGCATATGAAGAAAATGATAAAAAGAGATCCATGAGCAGAAGGAAATGAATTTATTCTTACCATGGAGTAGATTAAATGAAACAATTTTGCTCCTGAACACTGAACAAATGGTCATAGATTGACTCCTTTCCATTGAGTGAGGAAAAAAGGCATCTCTTTCACTTCTTGGTTTATACTGTGATGGAAAACATAATCATTGCAAACTGAACAGTGAAGACTATAACTAGTTGAGAAGAGTATTAGGGACCTATGGAAATCAATTTGTGCATTCCCCATGGGTACTACCAAGCATCCAGTCACATTACAATCTCACAGACCACATCATAATTCGGGAGTCTTGGATTCAAAAGCGAAGACCTGCGTTTTTCAGACCCTCATTCTGCCACTCACTAACTACTGGGACATCTGGCATATCACTTAAACTCTCTAACTCTCTCCTTTCTGCAATTTGTTTATTTTCTACGGGGAAAATATACCTGACTTCTCATGCTGTTCTGAAGATTTCATGGGAAAATAGAAAAGAAAGCTATTTGTAAACTGTGAAGCACTCTATAACTCTCAGATGGTATTATTGTGACTGTCTCCACTCCTATTATTACCCACTTCAGACAGCAGCATTAAAGAGGCAAGGGCAGGAAGGAGGAGGTATGACTTAAAGTCAATTCTGCCCAGATAGGATTTTGCCTTGCATCAGGAACATTTTTGTAGACAAATAACTAAAATAAAATTGCCCTTATCTGATGTACAAGGTAAGTGCAATTTTATTTTACTTATTTGTCTACAAAATGTGAGGTGCCTTGCATGCTTTGTCTCATTTCATCCTCTCAACTTTATAAAACCCATTTTTCTTATGAAGAAATGAGACTTAAAGAGGTTACATTATTCACCCATGGCCACACATCCCTTAGGAGAGAGCTGGAATTTAAATCCAGTCATCTGACTCCAGAGACCTCTCCTTGAGGTGCTACAGGGTATGTACCTTTGGAGATATATATATATATATATGAATTATTGTAAAGGAAGCACTCATCCCCTCAAGAAAAACACATCAAGAAATACAACATTGCCACCCCCCAGAAGCTCTTTGTTTTCCCACTCTTACTCGCCACAAAGATAATCACTATCCTGGCTTTTACAGTGATTATCTTAGTGGCTTCACCATGCAAGTTTGCAATCACTAAACACTGTAGTTTCGGTTTACTTAATTTTAACTTTACATAAATGGAGTAATATAGTATACATATAGTGTACAATTTTTTGGTCTGACTTCTTTTGATCATGTTTATGAGATTTTTTTAACCACTCTGTGGCTTGCTTTTTTTTTTAACTTCAAAAAATGGTGTCTTTTGAGGAATATAATCTCTTAATTTTAATACTGTTAAATGGCTTATCAACATTTCCCTTTTACTAGGAATTTATCAACGTTTTCCTTTTCAGTTAGTGCTTTTGTGTTCTTATTAAAAAAAATTGTTCCCTTTTCTGAAGTCATGAAGATAGTCACCTAAATTATCTTCTGAAACGTTGTTTTACCTTCCATATTTGTAACAACAACCCACTATAATTGTTTTTTGTGTATGATATGGGCTAGAGGTCAAGAATTTTTTTTCTTTTCCCCCACATTGTATCTAGTTTTCTTAGCACTACCAATTGAAAAGATCATCTTTCCTCGTTACTCCAAAGTGCTACCTTTATCACAAATCAAGTGTCTTTATATGCATTGGTATGTTTCTGAGCTTGCTCTTCTCTTCCCTTAGTCTATACATCTATCTTTACATCTGTCCCCACCCATTTAGTTTACTATCATCTTATAAGAAGTCTTGGTTTTCTTTAAGATTATGTTGGTTACTCTTGGTCTTTTGAATTTTCATATACATTTTAGAATAAGCTTGTCAAGTTTTACAATAAAACATTCAAGATTCTTGTTGAGATTATATAGAATTTAGAGATTGATTTGAGAATAATTGGTGTCTTTACAAAATTGAGTATTTGAATCTGTGAACCTTGTATATCTTTCTCTCCATTGGTAAGGGGCAAGGAAGTATGGGTTTCATTAATTTCCATTAGTAATGTTTTATAGTTTTATGCTTTTACTGTCTTCCTAAATAATCTAAGTGTCTTGAAGTACTTTTACATCTTTATCCTTTCCTAACTTATGTACTTTAATTGTCATATATTTTTATTGTTTGTTTATTTTAAATCACACAATAAAATGTTTAAACAGCTTATATTTATTTGGATTCGTTAATGTCTTATCAGTTTTCTTAGATTTCATTCTGTGTCTCTCATCTTCATGCAAGGATATCCTGTCAGAAAGACTCTTGTGTATTTACTTTACTGAGAGTCTGCTGATAATAAATTATCTCAGTTTTTATTCACCTGAAACTGTCTTTCATTCTGAAGTCTGTTTTTACTGAGTATAAAATTACAGGTTTTTTTCCCTCAGCATTTGGCAGATGTTTGTATTTTAGCTTCCTATGTTTTTCTGTTGATAAATCAGTTGTTAATACAACTGTCATTCTTCTGAACATAATCTGCCCTATATTTTCTGGGTGCTTGTAAGTTCTTTTCTTTTCTAATTATTTATAATGGCTCAGTATATTTCTTTTAATGTTTTCTTCTTGAATTTTTCTATCTGTAAATCGATGTGTTTCATAAGTTTGAGGATATTCTTAGCTAGATATTATCAAATTGTTGCCTTCTACCCCCCTTTTATGTCTCATTTTTGAAGCTATAGTTAAGTGCATATCAGACTTTTGAACTGAATCTTCTGTCTCTTAACCTGTCTTCTGTATTTGGTATCTTTTTGTCTCCCAATTGCTTCATAATAAGTATTTCCTTCTGACTTACCTTTTATTTCACTAATTCTCTCTTCATTGAAGTCTAATCTATGAAATCTTTCCACTGAATTATTCATTTCAGTAACTTTTCATTATATAATTTTTGTTTGTTTTTTAAATATTATCTCAGTCATATATTTTAGTTCGTTTAAATATCAAGAATAATTGTTTTAAAGTCTAGCTCCAGTATCTGAAGACCGTGGATTGCCTTATGTTTTCCTTTTTGTTTTTCTCTCCCTGATGATTCTCTTTTATGCCGTCTTATTTGCTTGTGCGCCTTCTTATCTTTGATTATTTTTCTGGGTTATCCAGATACCTCCTAGCTCAAATCAGTCTATATGAGAAATGTATTACTTCCAATTTGCTTTTCCTATTAGCATACAGCCATGCAGGGCCTCAACGCAAATTGCAGGGAGTTTATGATAACCTTTTTCTTGAGCAAGCCCAGGACATTCATCCCCTTCTATAACTTTCAGAAATAATGCTAGTTACATAGCTTTCTCTTCCAGAATGGCAAACTTTAGACCCTACGTCTTTGAGTACTGTCTTCTCCTAGGTCTTGGTCCAGTAATTCTTCCCTTTATTATCATTCTAATATCCTTATTTTATTTTTCTTTTTTTTTTTTTTCCAGCTTTAATGATTATCCTCGTCAAAACATTTGGTCCATATCACCCTATCAACAACTGTCAGAAGTAAAGGCCCTATTCCTGAATTCTCATTGCAAGTGCCAGTATTACTAGAAGGAGTTCAGTCAGATGATATTTTTGTTTTCTGCTATCCAGGTTAAAAAGCTATTTGGTTCTGTCCAAAAGGAGAAATTTGGGTACCATTTTGCAGCTTTGGGATTTTGGGTTCCAGATTCAATAAATGCAATTAGTGGATTTTGTTCTGTATTAGTGAAATTACTTTTATTATAAAAGAAACCCAATTAAAACTGATATTTTTGAAAAAGCATGTTGGCAAAAATACATATTTTTTAAGTGAAAAAGATTCTGAGATTCTGTTAGTTCTCTTAATCCAGAGGGATACTGGCTTCAGGTGGGTTTCTTCCAGGGGCTCTAAAGATCCCATCAGGGCTCATTTCAGTCCATCTGTCATTACAGTCTCCTGCCATGCTGACTTCATTCTCAAGTTATCTGTGGTAGCCCGTGGAGGCTACATATTTATATCCTCTCCATTTTGAGGCCACCACAAAATGTCCAAGCATTTCGGAAACTCATGGTTCAGTAGAATTCCCCATTGTGATCTGGGGAATGAGACGCTGTGATGCAGCACATTTAAGTAAAGGTTCCAACCCTGAAAAGGGGCATGGTTCCCAACCAGAAGTGCAGGATTTTAAGGTGGTAGAGGACATGCTTTGTTGAGAAAAATCAGAAGCTGTTTTTGATAGAAAGGGAATTAATTCTGGATAAAAGAAAACAAATGTCCACTACAACAGCTAAATGGAAATGAATGTTGTTGTTTCCCTCTGTGGCTTCTGTGTCTCCCAGTTCCTTTGAAAGCATTTGGTTGTTTAATTTATTATGCTGTTCATAAGTGCACAAAGGTCTCTCTTTGCATCTGAGATGTGTTTGAGGTTAATCTCTTTTGCCTATTAGTTTTGAAAGATCCTTAAGACTGTTGTGCATTTGGGAAGTGGGAAAGTGCAGAGATCTGCCACAAGTTGATTTTTAGAGCAGTATCTTCATCTAAATGCAGTATGCCACCTTCATGAGTGTCCTATGGGATTTGAAGGTTGGAATGGAAAGCAAGTTTAGGCAGGCACTTTAGGATCATGCCTCAGAAAAAGGCCTGGTGTTTTCTGTCCTGAAACTCAATGAAAATGAATTGATGAGCAGACAATAGCTAGTGTGCCCAGCTGATAGATCTATGCAGTCCCGAACATCCCCAAGCTGTTTGGCAGCAAGCCGTTTTTCTTCTGTCCTTTCCTTATTAATTCAGGCTATGATAAATGGCCATGCTGACAGCCCACTACAATGAAAATATAATCCTTGTCAGGGAGTCTTCCATCTTCCTAGAAGCTAAGAAAAACTTGTCCATAACCCTCTTGCAGTGGAATTTTCTCACAATCATAGTGGTGATGTGCGAGTGTGACAGTGTATGTGTATATCCTGCTGAATGCTGTGAGGTCACTTCAAGGCAAAAAGCACACAAGTTAATTAAAGATAGACCTCTTGGAAACAGAAGCCACCTGGCTATACTTCATGTGTGTTATAAGCAGCCCTGAGAAAATGTAGCACTCTCAGAAACACCTTGAGTTTAAACAATACAGGGGAGAAGAAGAAAATTAATGCATGTTTTTCCCACAGGATCTCATAAAAGAAAGTAACAATTGCAAAGTGGAGAAAGAAGGGATGTAAACACTCATTATCCATTGTTGGGGAGATTTCACACTAATCACTTCACCCTTCCCAAGCTTCTTACACATCTCTCTCTCTCCTGATCTGTATTGTATGGCACCTCATGACACACTGTAGGCAGAAAGCTGACATGCATTTAGTGAGATCTCTTCTTTATCAACAAAAGTTTACATGTGCCAACATTGCTGGAAACAGGATGATCCATAAAGAGATCTGATATCAGTAGAGTTAGAAGAGTCTCTGGAAACTGTCGGTCGGGGGACTGAGACAAGCAGGGTGGCAGGTACTATTTGCACGTGATTATCTCACACATATATTCACACATGTGTGCATGAGTAAGCAAATTTTTTTGGCAGGATTGTTTATAATTGAAAAACCTGGGGAGCAACCTATATGGCTGGTAGTAGGCAAAATAAGATCGTTCTACTTAATCAAATAAACATTAGAAAGAACAAGAAATCTCCAAATGTGTCACCAGCAACAATTTTCAGAAAAGTCACAAAAGACTATATGTGCTTCAATTTATAATTTCTTAAAATAGGGGAGATGATAAAATAGGTACATAGGTAGATAGATTATAGCTAGATAGATAGATACACACATGCAAACACATATATCTGATTGTGTATATCAGAAAATTTCTGGAGGGAATAAGCAAGAAATGTAAAACTGGTTGTCTCTAGGGAAAGACAGTGGTAGCCTTGGAATAACTGGAAAATCACTTGTAAGTATTTTGTACAGTTGGTTTTTACCATTGCATGAATTATGTTTTCATTAGAATATAGTATAATTCTCTTTATTGTTCTGATTTCCAATCTAGGGTTGCAGTTTGCTCATCTGCCTTCTAAAGGGGAATACAAAGAGGGTGTGGTTATAAGCTAAGATCTTTTTGAGACATTCACTCCAGGTACTCCTTGTCATACTGACAACTTTTGGGGTGATGCTGGGCAGAAGGCTTATGTCTCTCATCAGTGATACACAGAACATATGGCACAGTATAGCCCACTAGTTCTCAAGCAGAATCACCTATAGGTATCAAACAGATTCCTGAGCACCAGAATCCACAGGTAGATCTGGTGTGAGGCCTATGAATCTGAATCTGCATTTTAGCAGTCTCCCAGGCTGCGCTAATCCTGCTGGTCTATAAACTACATGTTGAAATGCATGAGTGTGTCACCTACCCATAATTTCTATATTTCAGAAATGGGTCCCTCCCTCAAAAAAATTATTTTTACTTAAAGACACACCACCAGTATTTGAAATATCACTGGGCTGGACGAGGCAGTGAAGAAGGGCTGGAAATTCATTTTGGGGTACTGCTAATAAGACTGGCCATGAGCTTCTGGGATGAGCAATTTGGTAGGCAATGATGATGACATTTTTAAAAAATGCTTAAAATAAATGAGGCAAGGGAGTATGGAGAATAGGTATAGGTTGCAAATCAAGAGTTCAGTCCGAGATTTATTTTGTGATGACAGAGATCTAATCTTAGTAGTTGGAGATGAATATCTGAGACTCAGAAAAGAGGTCTGGGATTGTAGATATAAATGTGGGAATTGCCAGAATGTAGACATATTTAAAACCATGGAAAAGGATTGAATTATCTTAAAAAGTATCAAAAGAAAAATCTGAGCTGAACCCTGAGAAACTCTAACACTTAGAGGTCTTAGAGAGGAGGAACAGCACTAAGAAGAAGGGAACATCACACACCAGGGCCTGTCATGGGGTGCGGGCGGGAGGGGGGAGGGATAGCATTAAGAGATATACTTAATGTAAATGACGAGTTAATGGGTGCAGCACACCAACATGGCACTTGTATACATATGTAACAAACTACATTTTGCACATGTATCCTAGAACTTAAAGTATAATAAAACAAAAAAAGAAAAGAAAAGTTGCAGCCAGTTGGCTAGGAGGGAAACTGTAAGAGTATGGGATTACAGTTGCCAAGAAAGGAGGTATGTGGAAATAAGCAGTGTTGGGCTGGTTCAGCTGCTGCTGAGGGACTGAGTAAGGTGGAGAATGGAAAGCATCCCCTAGATAGGAAGGTCCTGATGCCCTTGGCCAGGATAATTCTTTAGAAATTAGGGAAGACCCCAGATTGGAGTTGGTTGAAAAAAATAATAAAAATGAGAAAGTAGAGAACATGTGTACAGATAACTTTATAATTAAGTTTGATTATGACAGACATAGGGCAGTGGGACAGTACCTGGAGGAAGACATGGATTCCAGGAAGCTGTTCACTGATAAATGAATTCAGCAAAGTTTCAGGACATAAAATTACTGTAAATTAATGTATACAAGTCAGTAGGTCTGCTATATACCAACAGCAACCAAGCTGAGAATCAGATAAAGAATTCAACCCCTTTTACAATAGCTGCAAAAACAAAAACAAAAACAAAAACAAAAACAAAAAGCACTTAGGAATATACCTGACCAAGGAAGTAAAAGACCTCTAGAAGGAAAACTACAAAACACTGCTGAAAGAAATCATAGATAACACTAACAGATGGAAACACATTCCTTGCTCATGGATGGGTAGAATCAATATTGTGAAAATGACCATTCTTGCCAAAAGTAATCTACAAATTCAATGCAATTCCAATCAAAATACCACCATCATTTTACACAGAACTACTAAAAACAATTTGAAAATTCATATGGAACCAAAAAAGAGCCTGCATAGCCAAAGCAAGACTAAGCAAAAAGAACAAATTTGGAGGTATCACAACACCTGACTTCAAACTATACTATAAGGCCATAGTTACCTAAACAGCATGGTACTGGTATGAAAATAGGCCCATAGACCAATAGAACAGAATAGAGAACCAAGAAATAAGGCCAAATACTTACAGCCAACTGATCTTCAACAAAGCAAACAAAAAACTTAAAGTAAGGAAAGGACACCCTATTCAATAAATGGTGCTGGGATAATTGGCAAGCCACACGTAGAAGAATGAAACTGGATCCTCATCTCTCACTTTATGCAAAAATCAACTCAAGATGGATCAAAGACTTAAATTGAAGACCTGAAACAATAAAAATCCTAGAAGATAACATCAGAAAAACCCTTCTAGACATTGATTTGGGCAAAGGCTTCATGACCAAGAACCCAAAAGCAAATGCAACAAAAACAAAGATAAACAGATGGGACTTAATTAAACTAAAAAGCTTCTGTACAGCAAAAGAAACAATCAGC
Organism: Chlorocebus sabaeus; assembly: GCF_047675955.1. Classification (NCBI taxonomy): domain Eukaryota; kingdom Metazoa; phylum Chordata; class Mammalia; order Primates; family Cercopithecidae; genus Chlorocebus; species Chlorocebus sabaeus. The sequence continues at coordinate 61,208,038 of NC_132925.1, forward strand.
AGAGTAAACAGACAACCCACAGAATAGGAGAAAATTTTCACAATCTATACATCCGACAAAGGACTAATATCCAGAATCTACAAGGAACTCAAATCAGCAAGAAAAAAACAATCTCGTCAAAATGTGGGCAAATGATATGAATTGATAATACTCAAAAGGTTTATAAATGGCCAACAAACATATGAAGAAATGCTCAACATCACTAAATATCAGAAAAATGCAAATCAAAACCACAAAGTGATACCACCTTACTTTTGCAAGAATGGCCATAGTCATAAAATAAAATTAAAAAAATAGGTGTTGGCATAGATGTGGTGAAAAGGGAAGATTTTTACACTGTTGATTGGAATGTAAACTAGTACAACCACTATGAAAAACTGTGGAGTTTCCTTAAAGAACTAAAAGTTGTACTACCATTTGATATAGCAGTTCCACTACTGGATATTTACTCAGAGGAAAGAAGTCATTATATGAAAAAAATACTTCCAAATGCATGTTTATAGCAGCACAAGTCACACTTGCAAAAATATGGAACCAGCTTAAATGCCCATAAATCAGTGAGTGGATAAAGAATTTGTTTCATATATATATAATGGAATACTACTCAGCCATAAAAATGAATGAAATAATGGCATTCACAGCAACCTGGATGGAATTGGAGACCATTATTCTAAATGAAGTAACTGAGGGATGCAAAACCAAACATCATATGTTCTCACTCATAAGTGGAAGCTAAGCGATGAGGATACAAAGGCATAAGAATACTATAATGGACTTTGGGGACTCGGGGAAAGAATGGAAGTGGGGTGAGGAATAAAAGACTACACACTGGGTACAGTGCACACTTCCCGGGTGATAGGTGCAGCAAAATCTCAGAAATCATCACTAAAGAATTTATTCATGTAACCAAACAGCACCTGTTTCCCAAAACCAAGTAAAATAATAAAAATAAATAAATCTTTAAAAATAAATAAAACAATTATTGGGGGTAGAGTGGGAGTTATTTTAAATAGGGTAGACAGAGAGGGCCTTTCCAAAGTGGTGATATTTAAGTTTAGACCTGAGGATTAGAAGGAGCCTGTGTGTGTTTGTTTTATACTTACAGATACATGTACACATATTCATGTATAAACTTTTTAGTTGCAGAAGTGAAATCATAGTTTTCTGTGGCAGTCCTTATAGGTTTATCTTTTTTAAAAAAACTGGTCTATATTTGTCAGACTACAGTATGAGGAAATTGGTGTTTTTGAGTTCTTGATAACTATCAATTTTTTTGAGATCCAGTTTAATAATAATTTAAAATTTATATACCCTTTCATCAAACACTACTATTTATAATAATTTATCTTACAGATATCGTTACAAAGTACATAAAGATTCATATGTTAGACTAGCATAAATCTGCAAACAACCTAATTGATCCAACCGATGAAAGACTAGTTAAATAGATGAATACAATGGAATACTAGATAACTGTTTAAAAGAATAAGATCCATCTTGAATTAATTTTTGTATAAGGAGTAAGGAAAGAATCCAGTTTCAGCTTTCTACTTATGGCTAGCCAATTTTCCCAGTACCATTTATTAAATAGGGAATCCTTTCCCCATTTCTTGTTTTTGTCAGGTTTGTCAAAGATCAGATGGTTATAGATGTGTGGTATTATTTTTGAGGGCTCTGTTCTGTTCCATTGGTCTATATCTCTGTTTTGGTACCAGTACCATGCTGTTTTGGTTACTGTAGCCTTGTAGTATAGTTTGAAGTCAGGTAGCGTGATGCCTCCAGCTTTGTCCTTTTGGCTTAGGATTGTCTTGGTAATGTGGGGTCTTTTTTGATTCCATATGAACTTTAAAGCAGTTTTCTCCAATTCTGTGAAGAAAGTCAATTCACAAAGCTGAAACTGGATCTTTTCCTTACTCCTTATACGAAAATTAATTCAAGATGGATTAGAGACTTAAATGTTAGACCTAAAACCATAAAAACTCTAGAAGAAAACCTAGGTAATACCATTCAGGACATAGGCATGGGCAAGGACTTCATATCTAAAACACCAAAAGCAATGACAACAAAAGCCAAAATTGACAAATGGGATCTAATTAAACTAAAGAGCTTCTGCACAGCAAAAGAAACTGCTGTCAGAGTGAACAGGCAACCTACAGAATGGGAGAAAATTTTTGCAATCTACTCATCTGGCAAAGGGCTAATATCCAGAACCTATAAAGAACTCAATCAAATTTACAAGAAAAAAACAACTCCATCAAAAAGTGGGCAAAGGATATGAACAGACACTTCTCAAAAGAGGACATTCATACAGCCAGCAGACACATGAAAAAATGCTCATCATCACTGGCCATCAGAGAAATGCAAATCAAAACCACAATGAGATACCATCTCACACCAGTTAGAATGGCAATCATTAAAAAATCAGGAAACAACAGGTGCTGGAGAGGATGTGGAGAAATAGGAACACTTTTACACTGTTGGTGGGACTGTAAACTAGTTCAACTATTGTGGAAAACAGTGTGGTGATTCCTCAAGGATCTAGAACTAGATGTACCATTTGACCCAGCCATCCCATTACTGAGGATATACCCAAAGGATTATAAGTCATGCTGCTATAAAGACACATGCACACGCATGTTTATTGCGGCACTATTCACAATAGCAAAGACTTGGAATCAACCCAAATGTCTATCAGTGGCAGACTGGATTAAGAAAATGTGGCACATATACACCATGGAATACTATGCAGCCATAAAAAAGGATGAGTTTGTGTCCTTTGTAGGGACATGGTTGCAGCTGGAAACCATCGTTCTTAGCAAACTATCGCAAGAACAGAAAACCAAATACCACATGTTCTCACTCATAGGTGGGAACTGAACAATGAGATCATCTGGACACAGGAAGGGAGCATCACACACCAGGTCCTATTATGGGGAGGGGGTAGGGGGGAGGGATAGCATTAGGAGATATACCTAATGTAAATGTCAAGTTAATGGGTGCAGCACACCAACATGGCACGTGTATACATATGTAACAAACCTGCACATTGTGCACATGTACCCTAGAACTTAAAATATAATAAAAATAAATAAACAAAACAAAACAAAACAAAAGAATAAGATCTACGTATGAGAAAATATCCATGTTATATCATGAGATATCATGATACCATGGGATATCAGAGCCTGTTTGGGAACGATCCAGTACAAAGGGAGGCATTGGTGGTGGAGTAGAGAAGGAGATGAGCAAGGGAGTGGAGTGCTAGAGAAAGCCCGAGGCCTGAGATCCAGGGCCTGAGCAAAGGATCAGATTTTGATGAGAAGAGCCACACCTCCTTCATTTTAACAGTAGGGTCCAGATATAGGCAGATGAGTTTGGTGTGGAGAAGTAAAAAAATATCCTCATCAATGAAGTATGGCAAGATGTATTAGAGGAAAATAAATGGAAAAATGAGATTTTTGCAGAAGAAAAATTGGAGGGAAAGTGGACAAGCAAACATTCCTGTTGAAGAGGCAACAGATGTCACAGAAAAGCAGAGAAAAGCCACGGCAAAGCTCTCACCCAGTAGGGCATAGTGGCCTCGTGGGTAAGTCACTTACCTTGCTTTGGGTCTGAATTTCTTCATGTATAGACTGGTGAGAATACTCACTTTGCTTTGTGGGTTTGTGTGAGACTTGGCTAGAATAAATGTGGTGATAAATTGCAAATTGTGAAGCTCTGTATAAACATATGTGAATTCATCTTTTTTTCTTTAATGTGCAAAATAGAGATAGTAGTTGTACCTACTCTGGCAGGTTGGTACTGAAGATTAAATGAAATGAAATAGCACCAGGTAATGAAAGCCTTCTTCCTGGTTCATAGTAAGTTCTCATAAGGGTTAGCTATTCATTTCATTTTCTTGTTTATTTAATGTGATCTGTTTAGTATCAGTGCCAGTGAGCCGCCTGCCCTCAGTTGTAATAACTGTCAGTGTAGCCTGAAAAATGGATGAGAAAGGCACAGTTGCAATGTTCATTCATTCATACACTTCCACCAGGCTGACACTGAGGCAAACAGATGACAAGAATTTCAGTGGTGGAAAGCACTAAGTAATTATCACGTCCAAACCCTATCCTTTAAAAAAAAAATTAATAAAGGACCCAAGACTCAGGTTCTCAGAGTGTCAGAAAGTCACACATAGCAGGGCCTAGACTTCCATCCCAGACCTCTTTCCACTCTCTCTATGATCCCACCCTGCTTTGCCTTGTCACACAGCCACTGCGATCACATTCACAGGGCAGTGCTCATTTGAAATGTGGCTTAGACCACCATGGAAAGAATAGCATGTTTTTCTTTAAAAAGAACAAAGCTGTTTAAGGTAAATGGTATAATAAGAAACCAACATAAACAGCATGGAAGATTCTACCAGATGCAAATTGCATGTTAGAAAAGCTTTAATTAGCTCAAACGAATATTCTTGGGAAAGCAATTCCGAGGTTTACTGTAGCCTTGCAGATGGGCAGTATTAACCACAACCAGCCTTGTCTGAATCTCAGGCAGATGAAGCATTAATCACAGGACTGAGACTCTGCCATAGCTCTCCTGGGGACCTTGTGTGTCCTCCCTTCAGTTCCCATTCTATTTCTTCCTGTTTGTGTGAACTTAGACAGTGAAAACCACAACTATTTATTGAGCAATTACTCTATGTCAGGTGTTAAGCTAAGTATTGGAAATATATTCTCTTTGATACTCGTAAGAACCCTATATAGAACTAATTGTGTGTGTGTGTGTGCGCGCACACACGCATGTGTAGAACTCAATAGAGTCCCCAATTAAAAAGTCAAATAGCCAGGAAATGTACTATTCTACTGCTCCAAGTCATTTCACATTTTCTTGCCTTATTTTGATCATCTGCAAAATGAGGACATTGGCATAGATAACTGCTGAGTTTGCTTCCAAGTCTCCTTTCTGTGAGTCTGTGATATGAAAGTTAACCAAGTTTGAAACAGGACCACAAATGTACTCACAATACCAATGGGATGCATGGAAAAAAAATATACACACACACACACACATACACACACATATGTATATCAAATATATATATATTTGAGACAGAATCTCGCTCTATCGTCCAGGCTAGATGCAGTGGCACAATCATGACACACTACAACGTTAAACTCCTGAGCTCAAGGGATCCTCCCGCCTTGGCCTCCCCAGTAGCTAGGATTACAGGCATGTGCTATCATGCCTGGTTATGTTTTTCTATTATTTGTAGAGACAGACTTTCACTATGCTGACCAGCTAATCTTGAACTTTTGGCTTCAAGTGATCATCCTGCTTTGGTCTCCCAAAATGCTGTGATTACAGGCACTAGCCATCACGCCTGTGGAGAAAATATTCTTTAGTTTTGTCTTTAATTTGCCTTCCTCAAGAGCTCCCACTTAAACTTTTGGTTCAATCTATGAGCTAATGCAACATAATCATAGAAAGAATTCTTTAGGTGATGTACAACCTCTGAGTCTTCTCTTTCTCCTCTTGTTTTCCCCTTAAATGGTGTCTGGAGGAGTCAGGTGGTTTTACTTGGCCTAGAGGATTTACGGATAAGAGATTCTCTGCCCTACCTTGTCTCTGCGGCCATGTCCCTAGGCTACCTGGACAGTGCTCACCTTATTCGTATCTGTGGCAGCTAGTAGAGGTACTTTCTTTCAGCTTGGGCGGGGCCCAGTAGCCCTCTGTGGCTGAGCCAGCAGTGCTGTGGCTCTTTCTGGCACCATGAGATACCTCTTCCCTTCCCATCACCATGATCTGGGCAAGACTCCAATTTAGTGTAGGCCTGGGCAACTACTCTGCAAATGACTATGACATGGTTACCCTGATACCATTATAGACATTGCCTGACAAGTGCCCCAGTCAGACTCTTGTCTCCTTCTGGGACCCCTTGGCCTGAACCAAGTATAGCCTGGGAATGCTGAACATCATACCTCCCACTCCTGAACTAAGTGCCAGCTCTGATGTGGCTTCTCCAGGCCGAAACAGTTCCTCAGTCATCTGTTTTCTGTGTACTTAAGCTTTTCTTATGCAACCAACAAATGAAATGTATAATTATGGTGAATTTTATCTTAAATGTTTCAGGGCTGTGTAAAAATGTAGTATGATTTCAACTTGAAATCCCAACTCTATATCAGTTACTCAATTCCACATTTTATAGTGAAATGATAAGGCTAACTTAAGACAAATTCTCTTAAATATTACAATTACAATTTTATATAATTTAAATTGTATTTATTATAATTTAATATAATATAAATTGTATTTATTACAATTTTATAAAATATAAAATTATATAAAATACCAAATGTACAGGCTCCTTAATTCAAAATGATTAGTACTTGGCTCTTATAAACATTTCTACACTTAACTAGAAATTTTTCCAGGGTTGAAGTAAATTTGCCCTCTAATGAAACTCTAATATTATCCCATGACTTTGGGGAGTTACTGGAAGTAGCCTAGTGCTGAGAGATTCCAGCTCAGCCAACTCACTGAGTTCTGTGGACAACCCTGCTGGGATGCACTAAACACTATTTATAATTTCTCCATCAATCATTACATAAATCAAAAGGGAGTGTGGACAGATAGCCTACATGCCTGGATTCAGTTTATACCCTACCTGATGCTTCTTTAACAAAGAAGTTTGGAGTTCACCCAAGCTGATAACCTCGCTCGTGGGTTTCAGCATTTCTCTAGTATTTCTTGGGTTGGTATTTCCATCTAACGCAATAGACCATGCACAAGATAGAATACTACATTCTGTCATAGTCTTAGGACCATGCAGTTCTCTTGGACATCAAAATGACACCTAGGTGATTTTCGCTATCTTGCATGACTCTGCCTGACCATTTGGTCATACATTTGAAGGGTTCTAGGCAGGTACTCTCTGCCCCAAGTCACAACTTCTCCTTGTAATTCCTCTACATGCTGTTATACTTTCTACCTCTATGTCCTCCTCTCACTGTTCTTCCTCATCTAGGAGGCCCCTCTCGCTCTTTCTCATAAATAGTTAACAGACAGGTTTCATGAGAATCACTCAGTAAACTTTTAAAATATAGATTCTGATCTGGTGGGTCTAGACTCACACACAATTTTCTTTTTAAGATCCATAGTTGTGCTTTGGGAACCAATGATCTATATAGGCCCAATTAATGCCCAACTTCCATCTGTACAGAGCAACAGAAAATGGCCCTAGTCTAGGAATGAGAAGATCTGATTTCTAGTACTAAATTTCCCAAGTTATCTTCTGCGTAACCTCAGATTTTCAGACATATATTTCTACAGGAATTCTTATTAGCATTTATTGAGCATTTACTATGTGCCAAGCCTTGTATTAAGAGTTTATATACATTGTCACATGTAGTCATTGCACCAACACTGTCAGCACTCTCCCTTTTAATTCCATTTTACAGATGAGGAAACTGGAACTTAGAGATTAAATAAATTAGCCTAAGGTTAATTCCATAGCTAGTTGGAAATGGTCTTGTATAAATTCAAACCCAAGACTGCTGACTTTGCTGGGCAGTTGGGGAGAAATACATGTTGAACCATCAGGATCCATTATAACTGAGCTACATTTTTAGAAATATAATACTGCTGTTCAGGATTTGGAATTGCTATGGAAACTATAGGTAGAAGACTAGATTTTGTGCTTCAGGGTTAATCAGGTCATCTTTGATATTTGGCTCCACAAGGCTCAGAGGGTAACAGAGATAGTCATTTTAAGCTTTTGAGCTCAGAAATGTATAGGAAGCCCAACAAGGAATCACACTAACAAGCAAACACCAAGTGCTGCCCCCCAAGCCCTGCCCTAGAGCGTCACGGTACATTGTACATCAGTTTGTGTAATCGAGGACATGTAAGATGCAGAGAGAGCCGAGGATAACAAGAGATTCATTTAGTAAAATGCCCTGACAGTTTTCCAGCTGAGCTGCAGTGACTTTCTTTTCTTTTCCACTCGTTAGGGCAGGCTATAAACTGATGGGCGTGAGATGGCTTAATTCCTGCCTGCACCCAGTTGAATTTTAATCACATTTCTCTGTTTACTTGCTGTTCATTTTGCAATGAAATAAGGTGTCCCTCTTCGCACTTTAGCGCTTGAAAGGGAAGAAATTATTTGGCAGGGCAGAGATGTGCTTTAGTTTACAGAAAATGGTAGCAGACTTGGGAATGGTTCAGCCTCATTTTATAGACAAAGGTAAGAGATTCCACACAGTTTCTATTGTGGCTTTCGAACTGTGCTTACAGAGATAAAACAAGACCATATATTACACTGCAACTTGGTAATTATGGCAGCAGCCCACCAGCACCTGTGGGATCTCCGAAGATAAGGTGAGTCAACCCACTGGGAACAAGTTGAGGAGAATTTGTCTCTTCATTTTCCACTTTGGACATAGCTCAAGTCATGGGCAGCTGGATGCTTGTGTAAAAATAAAAACCAAAATTCTTGGATCAGAGTAGGTTAAGACCAGCTCACTGTTGCCTATTGCAAGAACAACAATGTACATGGATCCTGTCCTGCTTATCTCAGGACGTTAAGTGAAGTTTACACTCAGGGTATGTCTTGCCCTCAGTGATGCTAATTCCTGTGCAGGCAGAAAAAAAAAAAACATGACAACACTTGGGGTCTAGAAGAGAAGCAGAGAATCAGAACAAAATCATGCCTGCAAAAACATTCTGGTGGAGGAAAAGTCACATCATTAAAATGTTTTAGAAGAACTGACCTTCCCAACCACTGAGAATTGTATTTCATGCAGGGTGATTTTCAAAACATTCATTGTTAGTTCACACGTTTGAGTTATAGGATCAGCTTCTGGGAATCCATTTTCCCCACATCTCCTTGGGAAGAGATACTGAGATCTGAGAAGATGCTGGCCTTGAGTGAAGCCCAGAGGGCAGAGGCCCTTACACATGGCCCTGCCAACTCACATGGACAGCTCTTCCAGGAGAGCAAGTCAGCTCCAAAGCTCTAGGTCGAGATGATTTCAGGTACCTGCTCTGGCTATCATGACTACTGTTTTCATTCTCTCCACTCCTTTATCTTCTCCTGGGAATTGTCTAGGTCTTCTTTCAAGTCTTCAAAATGTAAAGCATCTCCAGCTATATCATTTCCTTAGAAAATCAGACCAGCCCTTCTAAGTCTATCCTTCAGAGGAAGGCCACTTCTGTAATTATAAGTTGCTTTCGACCTTTTTAAGGGATACCATTATCAGTGACCCTAAGGTAAGGTTGATATTACACAGTGACTTTTGCGTGGTTTTCCTGGTCCCTTACTTGTTGAAGTAGTGAGTTTAAAAAGGGAAAGCAAAGTCCACCCCCTCTCTAGCAGGCCACCCCCATTAAACCAGGCTGTAGTCAAGGCTCCAGATAACAGATGAGAAAGAGGGAAATGCAATGAGCTCTGCGTATGAAATACCTGGGTATAAATACAGCCCTCCATTTAATTTGCTGGAGAAACTTGGACAAGCCATCTGATTTCTCTGAGTCCCTATTTCCCAATCTATGAAACGGAATAAAAATGATACTCCCTATCTGCCTTAGAGCAATAACAGAAAACTAAAACATAATTAACTATTATGTGTTCTCTCTCTCTCTCTCTCACTCTCTCTCTCTCTCTCTCTCTCTCTCTCTGTCTCTCTATCTCTCTATCTCTCTCTGTTTCTGTCTCCCTACCTCCCTCTCATTTTAAAACTGATAGTACAGTTGGCAGGGAGAAAGACAAGTATGTTACCTTCTGGATTCATTTAAGGAAGGACTTTGATGTATGAGCAGGATTTAGGGAGGAGTCTTTTTTGGTGTTGATGACCAGAGCATAGAATTCCTAAATACCTCTCTCCACTCCAAAACTGAGGGTACTTGTGTTTGGAGGTTAAGGGCTAATCCCTCCGAAAAAAAAAAATTGTCTGCTAATAGTCAAAATTACTATAGTGCTAAGGACTTTGTTAAATTGATGAGTAATATACTAATAATAATGTTGGTAATAAAAAAATTAAGCACTTAAAACTTTATAATGGAAGAAGCATAAAGATCTGACTTAGACTTAGCCACTAACTAATGGAGCCTTTACTATGTATCCAGGACTAGGATAATGGATTTGTGTGCAATATTTTATTTAATTCTTATTATAACAAGATAAATGGTTACCATAGCCATGGCGCCTCCTATTATTGGAGGATATTTATGGTATTTATTCCCACAGTCTATCAGGATGGTCTGTGTACCCAGTGGAAAATGAAAGGAGTGATGGTACGTGACTTCCAAGGCTATGTCATAAAAGGCACTCTGGCTCCCATCTTGCTCTTCCTTGGATCACTTAAGCACATACCAGGAGCCTACAAAAAAAAAAGATACAAACACTTTTGACAAATTGTTGTTGATTTTCAATAACTCTTCTAACTGTTCCTATGGATAAGAAATGTGTTTAAGCTTTTATAGAATTATCAACTATAACTATTTTCAACAATTGGAAGGGGGATACACAAAGTATACTCATGTCATACACTTTTCATCTGCACAGTGTTTGCAAATTCATTGACAACTGCACTTTTAGTCTCCTCTGCAATGCTTTCTTGGAAGGGCTCACTCTGGTCTTAATATCTAATGTAAACCTTTGAGTCTTGAATAAGGTCAGAAACAACAGATTGTCTACATTCGTGTTCTCTCTTGGCTGCTTCTCCCTTTTTGTTAGGGCCGTTTCTTATCCTTTTATCATAATAATTTACTCAGAAATTTCTAAGCTCTAGAGATATGATGCGTGCCAAATGGAGGAATCAAGTATTAGTCTGTAAAAAGAAATGCTAGTGTTTTAATTTATAGTGAACATCCAATAAAGAAAATATGATCTTTCATTCTCTAGGCACACCCTTACCTTTATGAGCTTGCCTGGTAAACACTTTATGGAACAAAGCAAACTTCTTTTTTGCTTTGTTTTGTTTTATGATCTTAAGGAATATTTTACTGGGTCATGCAAAATCTTTCTAGTTATCCTCTCATCTTTTACCCTTGGACAGAGCTTGTTAACACCTTACACATTTTAACTCGGTGAGGTCAGTTTCAGAACAACCAAGTACAGCACAGTTTCCTGTAAATGACCTGGAAACCAGTCAGCAAAGAAGATCTGCCTTTGTTACTTGATTAGTGTGGGAGACACTGAAGACTTCTCAAGACCATATTCACAAGTGTTCTGCTTCCTCCCATAGCTGACTAATCTCATTCATTTATGTTTGGTTCTTACTAGTTACGGTTGAAGAGGGTAAACATTTTATGGTCTGTTTCTCGAATTTAGAAGCTAAAAGGGATCTTTGTGACACCCCATCCTCAACTGATTGCATAAAGAATTATCCTGTCTGCTGCCAACTCATCTCAGTGATAGTCCAACAGGAATCAGTTGTGTACTGGCTTTCATGAGAACCCCAAAATTTTAACCAAACCTCAGCTTTCATCTGGGTAGGAAAAGCAGCCACCTATAGTAGCACAATCATTCTAAGATCCTACTGCCCATCCTACATATTGCCTTAAATCCTTACTGTACCAGCAATTTTTATGGAGTATCTTTGTATCAGGCACTATGATAGTTGTTTTACATACATAATTACATTTAATCTTCATAAAATCTTCTGTAAGATGAGTATGAAGGTCCACATTTTGTCAATTGAGAACACTGAGAACTAGAAAGATAAAGACATGTCCACAGTCACAATAATAGAAAAACAATACAATTAGAAGAGTCTCTGTAGCCCTGATGTTAACAACTGGGTTCTTTTCACCACACCAAAAACCTACCTCACTTTCTTGGGACTTTATTGAACATTTTTATCAGGTTAAGAAACTAATCATAGAAGAGGTAATTAACTACAAATTAACAATAACCTCCCATATAGGTGTGACGTGACATATATGGTCTTTTCCTGCACAGAAAGGCATTATCTAAACAGTAGCCCTGAGAGGTAGATTTGTGGCCATTTTGCAAATGACACTTAGGCTAAGTGTGAGATGCCATGTGTCTTTTCCAAGGTAGGTCAATTGACCAAGCCAAGTCTTATATTCATTTTTCATTATCATCCTTCACCTCCTATTTTCAATTTAAAAATGAAATACAAGCTAGGTAAATTTGAGAAAAAGACAAAGAGGAATTTAGATGCATAGGCTATTTCCTGAGCATACTGAAAGGCACATGTTATGAAATAACCACATGAGAATACAGGGTTCTGTGTCAGGGGAACCAAGAGAGTTGGGGAGACAAAAGTTCACTATGATACAAGTTATATGTGTTGGGGAGAAGGCAAAATTATTTGCATACCTTTCTTAATTCTTCCAGTTCTTTGAAGCAGATATAATTTTTGTCGGTCTGTAAGATTAAAATAAAAAAGGTTCACATAGTTTAAGTAACATGTCCTTGCCCACGTTTATAGATTTTTAAGGTGAAAGCCAGGATTTGAACCCAGGTCTCTCTGAGTCGACAGTTCTTGCTCCTTTTACCACAGCCTTAGAAGAGAAAAACTGGGCAGACCACCAATTTCTCGATTTCACCGTAAATTGTTTCTAAATAGAAATACTTCGTCACTTCCTGAAAGCCTACAGCCAAAGTAAGACTTTTTCCTCTTACACTGTGAGCATACTTTCAGAAAGTCTGTTTGAAAAGGTAAGGAAGAAAGAAAAAGAAAAGTTGCAAAACTTTGTAGTAACAGAACAGTTGCAACAGTACTCCTTCCTATTCTTTCAAGGGAAAATCAAGAATTTTGTTCAATGCATTTGAAGCTACTTTTGTACATCAAGAGCCCCTTCAATTCTGCTTCAAAAAGAGGATGTCTCCTTTTTTATCACATTAGTAGAATCAGATCCTGATGACAGATCTCTTCAGATCTTTAGTTTCTACTTCCTGAACCATACACAAGGTGATTCTGAAAACATTCCAAAATAGAAGTCTCCATTGCGCCTCAAATACAAGAAGAGCAGATTTAGAATTTTATTCAATTAACCTGTCAAGATTAAAATGAGGGCCTCTTGCTGGAAAACTGGATCTGCCTGTGCATCAGTAATAATGTTTGGTTGTTTCCTCAGCTATCAGATTTTGCCATGGTTGTTACACAGCAGTGGAACGTACCATTAATTAGGATATACTCTAGTTTTTATAATTAATCCTAACATGTTAATATAGTGTGCTATTAAGTACAACATAAACCTGATTCTCTTTTATGCACGTGGGGAAGTGAAAATATTTAGCCAGCTTATTGTTTTGCTAAATTGGACATTTTCTAAAAACTGTATTTGAAAGATCTTCATTGTATTGACACATTTAGGGCCTGAATGTATGATAGATGGATAGATGGATGAAAAGGGAGAAAATGAGACTTGTTGAGCACATTTTATATCTCAAACACTCTTCTTAGCATCTCACATTTTTCTCATTGAATCAATGTATTTATTGATAGCCAGAACCCTAGGTTGTAGCTCACAAGTAAGGCTCTCTTTGAGATATACATCCCAAATAATATTTCCCCTCAGAATGTGAAATGAAGTGTTTTTGTGGTGCTTTTTCACTGCAATTTTCAAACATGTTAATGTCACTCCCAAAAGAATACTCTTTAAGGAGTCACATTTTGCACTTATTTTAATTTGTATTTTTATAATGCCTCTGGAAATATACAGCTGGATTTTAACATCCGTAGTGACTCCCCCACTGCAATTAGGAAAGAAGAAGCCAATGCGTGTATTCATGTTCAGTGAATTGCTCTGTGTGGTTTCCAGCAAATTAAGATGTCTATTTCCTCATACAATTAGATAAAAATAATCATATCCTTGGGCTTATTTTTGGAGGAAATGGATAATATCAAAGTCATTTTGTCAAAAGTTGGCTCTTGTCAAGTTTGTAGTAATATGCAGAGAAGGAGGTGCCTATTACTATTATGATTGCTGTTACAAATTTAGATATAACAACAAAATAATACATGTTATCCTTTATTGAACACACTAAAACGAAGGCTGTTTTGCGCCCATTATTTCATGTTATACAAAAATAAAGGTTAAGTCTAAGAGATTAAATGATTTGCCTAATGTCACATATACAAGAGAAAGAGAGAAAAAAGAAAGAATAATCCCAACATTCTAATCTTGGACTTTGGAATCAGGAATATTTTAGGTGAAAGCAAGTGAAAATCCAATTCAAAGTGGCTTATGCAAAAATTAGGATTTATTGATTTATGCAACTGAAAAGTCACAGAAAATTATGCCTTTAGATAAGGCTGTATCCAGCAGCTCAAATGGTGTCTTACTCCTCCCTCACTCTCCCCATCTCTCCATCTCCTGGCTCCACTCCCTTCTCTATTATCATCTCCAACACAAAAGAATGCCAGCAGGAACTCTAGGCTTAAATTTTACCAGCTAAGTAATCCGGTAGAAACAGCTTTCCCTCTCACCGAATGATTCCAATCAAAAGTCTCAGAACTGAATATCAGTGGCTTTCCCTGGTTCACATCCCCATCCCTCAACCAATCACTGGACTAGTAATGGGATCGTCTTATTGGCCAGGCTTGGGTCATGAATCCAGCTGATCCTATGGGTTGGAGCAGCACCACCAAGCCAAATGGAGTAAGAGTGGGAAAGGGTGTTTTCCCAAAAGACAAATGATGTTGTTTCATCAGAAGGAGAAATGGATGCTGGCACAGATCCTGAGTGTCTACTATACCTACTTAGACAAAGAAACTCCTCTCATTCCGACTTGAGATGTCAGGCCTCAATGCCATTCGTGAAGTTGGGTGGCTCAGTCACACTCATCTTAAAGTAACCGTCACAATAGGTTATCTAACTTACTGTTTTAGAAAATTATTGAAAAACTTTCATATGGCAAAATATACAACTGGAAAGCATTTAATTATATAAATGGACTATTTTCCAAAAGAAAGCTTCTAGAATCATGAATAGGAAAGGATGAGGACTGAAGTTAAAGTAGTTACCATCAGTGAATAAACCAAAAATTATAATTACAATGGGTCCCTAGCTAGTCCTAAATATATATAGTCCTAATATAGTCCTAAAATATTGAACAGTAAAGATTCAAGTCACATTCAAATCTAAACTAGCACAAGGTCAGGATTTATTTAAAGGGTGATAAAAAGATAATGTAAAAGATGTTAAAACTTAATCTATTTTAATACCATTTGTTTTCTGTATATTTATTCTCTCTGAACTGGCTCACTCCTGAAACAGCTGCTTCTGGAGTTTATACAGTGCATGGTTAAAAGGGAGAGCATTGGCAGCCACACAAATGACAGAATAATGACTAAATGGAAAAACAGCTGAGTGCTATAATTTACAGATGATATGACCACATCAAAACCAGGGAAATGAGCTCTCTCTGTTTAATAGTCTCCAGACTGCTGTCTCTGGCCATCCATTCTTCTGACTTTACAAGCCAGCTATGCTGCATTCAACTCTAATCAAAAAGAAATGAAGAGAGAAAGAACCTTGCTGTACTTTTTCATAAACTACTCTGAGTGTTCTCTAAGCTTCTCCACTGGGGAACAGAAGCAATGCTATTATAACCATAGAAAGACTGACTTTTCTGGCAAATAAATATTATATATTTCTGGCAAATAAATAAATAAATATATATATATATATATATATATATATGATTAACTGACAAGAACCTAATTGCTGGAGTAGTGAACATTAATAACCAAAGACTCTGACAGCCTGTGAAAATCAGAGATGATGCATCTTCCTTCAAAATGTCTGTGTGTCAGTGCAGGTGTTGGGCTGAAAACTATACTGTTACTATTTCTTCATCTCCTGCAGGGATTCTATGCATAATTTTTTTGTATTTAAAAATCAGAATTTACTTACTACTTAATACTATTAGAGCTAAGGTAGTTGCCTCAAATTCCATTTTTGTTCACTCTCAGCTTTAGAACAGAAAGCTTTCTCTTTGTCCCTCCCAGTGATTTCCAGTCATAGGCGATCTTAATATTTCACAGTAGTGTCATTGTAAAACCGGCAAGCCCAGTGGATACTTCTTGGGTGAGATAACCAGTTATTGTAAGTATGCTTGAGTTGTATTTTGTGCTTGTCATAAAAGACACCGTTACTTTTCCTCCCAAATTTCAGGAATATTGTTAAGACAAAATCATGTCCACTCATCATTTCAATTTAATCCTCGCAGAAGTCTTAGGAGGTAAGCACTATTTCATATCTCTCTATTCCACAAACAAATAAGCAGGAAAGTGAGACTCCCAGAGGTTAATTAATTTGACCTAGGCTACACAGCAGCAGTGTAGACAGGATTCAAACTCGATTACTCCCTAAGACAAAGCCTGTATTCTTTCCAGTCTGAATCCCAGCAACTCCTGCTTTCTAGTCATTAACGCA
This sequence comes from Chlorocebus sabaeus, assembly GCF_047675955.1. Classification (NCBI taxonomy): domain Eukaryota; kingdom Metazoa; phylum Chordata; class Mammalia; order Primates; family Cercopithecidae; genus Chlorocebus; species Chlorocebus sabaeus. The sequence continues at coordinate 61,224,433 of NC_132925.1, forward strand.
CTGCATAGCCTCAAATTATCTTCACTCCCCTCTGGATAAAAATCTACCCTCTGGGTTGTTCTTTCACATTTAGACAACAATCACTGCTAGCACAGTCTTTAAGCAGTATGCATCTTGTTTATTCCAGGAATACTCATATTTTCACTTTTCTCAGATGTCTAAGCCGTTGGTTCCCATCACGGCTGTGCATGAAAATGACCTGGAGAGAGGTTGCTGGGTTTGTTTTCAGTAGAAATTTCCCATTCTCATTCTTGTGAGATTGATAACTCAGTCAAGTTAGAGAAGGCTCAATTTTTTTTTAAGCCAGAAGTTATTCTCATGCCTAGGCAGGGTAGAGTATCACTTATTTTAAAAAGATCAAGTTTTATTAGTGGCCTCAGGGACAGGAGCCTATATGCAAAGGAGGTTTGAGGAAGCTGTTGATAGTCTGCAAAACATGCCATTAACAGATGTGCCAGATTTTGATATATTATCTTAGTCTATTCAAGCTACTATCACAAAATATCATAGATTGGGTAGTTTCTAAACAGCAAGAAATTAATTTACTCACAGTCCTTGAGGCTGGGAAGTCCAAGATCAAGGTACCAGCAGATTCGGTATCTGGTGAGGACCCCATTTCCTGATTCATAGATGGTGCCTTCTTACTGGCTCTTTACATGGTGGAACAGGCAAACAAACTCCCTTGGCTCTTTCACAAAGGCAGGAATCTAATTCATGAGGGATTTTCCTTCATGACCTAGTTATCTTGTAAAGGCTCCACCTCTTAATACTATGGCATTTGGGATTAAGTTTCAGCATATGGATTTTGGAGGATGCAAACATTCAGACCATAGCATTTCACCCCTGGCCTCCCATAGTCGTGTTCTTCTCACATACAAGATATGTCCATGTCATACCCTTACCCCCCACACAAAATCCCAACTTGTGCCAGCATCTAGTCTAAATTGGAGTCTCATCTAAATATCATCTAAATCAGACATGGGTGAGACTCAAGGTAGGTTCAGTTTGAGGTGATTTCCTCTCCAGCTATGCACTTGTGAAATTAAACAAGTTGCATGCTTCCAAAATACAATGGTAGGACAGACACTGCTATTTCAAAAGGGAGAAACAGGAAGGAAGGGAGGAGTAACAGATCTTAAACAAGTCCAGAACCCAAGAGGGCAAGCAACATCAACTCTAATGGTTCCAGAATTATCTTCTTTGACTTGAGGCTCTGCCCTCCAGTCTCCACTGGGGCAGAGGTCGTGCCTCCACAGCTTTACTGGGCAGGGACTGGGCCCTCACGACTCTGTGCAGCCTTGCTCCCATGGCTTTGGACGGCCCCACCCCCACAACTTTGCTGGAGATAGCCCATATTACTGCTCTTATGGGTTGGAGTAGCAAATCTATGGCTCTCCCAGGCTGGAACTGACCATTGGTAGTTCTACTAGTCTGAGGTATTAGAGGCAACCACAGTTCTACTGGGCATCACCCTCTGCCTGAGTCATGTGTCTGAGGTTCTGGGTATCTCCGTCCTTCAAAATCTAGGTGGAGGTACATACCCCCATGACTCACGCACCCTGCCAGCTGGCAGTGACACCTCAAATACACTGCCGTGGTTTACCATCTGTGCCCTCCAAAGGAAGGGCAGCCACCACAGCCCACAATGCATCTAGAAGCACTGGAGCCAAACCTGGGGCAGCTGAGGAGTGCTGTGCCATAGGCAGGGAGCAGGGCCTTGAAGCAGGACCAGGCAGTGAGTGCTGAGGTCCCATAGGTACTTTAATTCCTTCCTTTGAAATTATTCTCTTCTCAAGGCCCTTGTACTCTGGACCTCTGATGACAGGGACAGCACTAATGATGGGGAAGTACCTTTGGGGTCATTCTTTCATTGTTTTGATGAATAGCACCTGGCCAGTGCATGCTAATCTCCTTATCAAACAGTTCTTGGCCACACTCTTGGTGTTCTCTCTTGAATATGATTTCTCATTTCTTATAACATGAACAGGCTGAAAATTTTCCAAATCTGTAAGTTTTACTTCCTTTTTGATTAAAAATTTCATCCTTAAATCATTCATCTCTTATTTTACTATAAGCAGTCAAGAGAAACCATGCCACACCTTCAAAACTTTGCTTAGAAATTTCTTTTGCCAAGCCAGGTGCAGTAGCACATATCTATAATCTCAGTGCTGTGGGAGGCCAAGATGAGAGGATTGCTTGAAGCCAGGAGTTCAAGACAATTTGGCAACATAGCAAGACCCTGTCTCTAAGAAAATAAAAATAGAACAATATGCCAGGTGTGGTGGCATGTGCCTGTGCCAGCTATTTGGGAGGGTGAAAGAGGGGGATCAATTGAGCCAAGGAGGTTGAGGTTGCAGTGAGTTATGACTGTGCCACTGCACTCCAGCTTAGATAACAGAGTGAGACCCTGTCTCTTAAAAAAAAGTAATAATAATGAAAAAAATTTCTTTCACCAATTATTCTATTTCATAGCTCAAAAATTCTACCTTCCACAAAATGCAAGGGCATGAATACAACTCGACCAAGTTCCTTCTCACTTGGTACCAAGGACAGCCTTGCTTCCAGTTTCCGATAATATGTTACTCATTTCTGCGCGAGACCTCATCAGAATGGCCTTTCCTGTGTATATTTTTATCAACTTTCTGTTCACAACCACTGAGATATTCTCTAAAAGTGAGGATTTCTCTACAACTCTCTTCTTCTTCTGAGCCCTCACCAGAATCACTTTTAATCGTCCGTCTATGGCAATGTAGGCTTTTTAAAGCATATGCTTCAAAACTCTTCCAGTCTCTACCAGTTTCAACCAATCCACATTGTTAGGCATTTGTCAAAGCAACACCCCTACTTCTTTGTACCAATTTCTGCTTTCATCTGTTCAGGCTGCCATAACAAAATGCCATAGACTTGGGAGCTTCTAAACAATATAAATTTATTTCTCAGAGTTCTGCAGGCTAAGAATTCCAAGATCAAGGCACCAGCAGATTGGTGTCCTTTGAGGGCCGCTTTCCTGATTTACAGATGGTGCCTCACTGTGTCCTCACATGGTTGAAGGAGTAGACAAGCTCCCTCCAACCTCCTTTATAAGAGCACTATACCGTTCATAAAAGTTCTGCCCTCATGACCTAATCACCTCCTAAAGGCTCCATGTCCTAATACTAATACTGGCCCTTCCCTGGATAATCCAGGCTAATGTCTCAATTTTAAGGACACTTTGTTAGCAACCCTAATGCTATCTTCAACCTTAATTCCCTTTTGCCATGCAAGATAACACATTCATAGGTTCCAGAGATTAGGATATAGACATCTTTGGGAAGCAGGGTATTATTCTGCCTACTATACTAGTATACAAATCAATAAGACTGAATGAATTCACCTAGGATATGAATTAGCCTAGAACATGAATATGGGTAAGGAAGAAAAGCAATCCAATGCCTAAGACTGGGGAGTTAAAGGGAACCAGCCAAAGAGATCAAGAAAGAGCAGATGGAGATGAAGGAGGAATCATAAGAGAAGGTGGTGTTCCAGAAGTTAAATGAGCAAAGTCTTTCAAGGAAGAGAGAATGACCTATTGCACTAATGCTACTGATAGGCTCCATAAATGAGGGCTGAGATTAGGCCATTGGATTTGGCCATGCAAAAGTCACTGGGGACCTAGTGAAAGTGGGTGGAGAGTTCCGTGCAGGTCTGTTTCCCACCCTGATCACCAACACTGTTCATATTAGTTTCCCAGGAACCTGAATGAAGTGAAGTTGTCCATTCTTTGTCACCAGTATCTTCCATCTTTATAAACCCTCACTTACACCAGCCTATTTTTCTTTTCCTCTTCCAGCAAACTTCTTTATAGCATTCTTTTTGCTTCCCGCCTTCTTATTTTCTCTTGTACTCATTTCAGTCAAGGTTTTTTCCCTCCCTCTCCCTGAAAACAAGTTTATGAGTGGAAGGTTGCTAAGTGTTTCTAGGATGTTACTGAGAAATACACTATTGCAAATAAAAATAAGGCTGTCTCTAAGATGGAAAAGACAAGTTGTAAAGGAAAGGGAATGTTTTGTCTTCTTGTAATGTAGCAAGGTAGGAAGTTTTATTCGGATAGAGAAAAAATCAAAAACTTAGTGATGAGGCTTTTGCATTTCTTAATGACATATTCACCACTTGAAGCTTTTATCCCTGTTGCTTTGCTTGTTAAAGATGTGCAGAAGGAGAGTAGCAGATATTCTGAAAATACAAATATTAGAAAGACACAATCACCTCTCTATGATTAACATGGAAGGAATAACTTAAATTATTGACTGCTGAGATGTGAGTAAGCTAGAAAGGCCTTTGATGCCAAAAGCCTAAGTCCTGGAACCATCTACCAGACTCCAGGGAGTCTGAATTCCAGTGTTTGCTGTGGTTTGTTTGGCTTTCTATTACATCTAAAATACATTTTAAGTGCTCAAGAGGAAAATTCATGACAAGAATTTTTGCGAAACTGAGAAGTAGAAAAACCACTTATTTTTAACATCCATCTAAAAATGAGAAAACAAAGAGAATTTTTGCCCAAGACTTTACAGCAATTAAGTGACCATGCTGGACAAGTTCACAGTGCTGCTCGGAAGCTTGAAACTAAGGTTGTAAAAAGAAGTGGTAGTTGTCTGATTTTCTAATCAGACAACTGATTAGAACAGTTGTCTAAAAAGCTGATAAGAACACTTGGACACAGGAAGGGGAACATCACACACCAGGGCCTGCTGTGTGGTGGGGGGAGGGGGGAGCGGTTGCATTAGGAGATATACCTAATGTAAATGACGAGTTAATGGGTGCAGCACACCAACATGGCACATGTATACATATGTAACAAACCTACACGTTATGCACGTGTACCCTAGAACTTAAAGTATAATTTAAAAATAATAATAAAATAAATAAATAGAGGAGATGTTGCTAAACATTCCATTAGAAAAAAAATGAACAACAATAATCTAACTGGAATAAAATAGCAGTCATAGATTGCTATGGGACTGCAAAATGCCTTTCTCTAACTAGAGAAATTAATCACATAGGATAATATACAACTGGCTACCATACTTACATTCTAGGATATTCAACAACTTCAAAGTCAGAGGCCTTAACCCTTCCCTCACACCATTTAAAAAACAGCTTCAAATTAGATCATAGACCTAAATTTACCATGTAAAGCCATAAAATTTCCAGAAGAACAAAGTAGGAGAAAAATCTTTGTAATTTAGGATTAGACCTAGGTTTTGTTTTTTTGTCTTTTGTGAGTGTGAGTGTGTGTGTGTGCATGTGTGTGAGTTTTAGATAAGACTAAAAGATATGAAACCTAAAGAATATATCTTAAACTTTTACTCTTAACATACTGTAAATAAAATGAAAAAGAAAAGTCAGAGACAGGGAGAAAATATTTACAAAATACATATTTGGTAAAATTCTTGTATCCAGACTATATAAAGAACTCTTAAACTCAATAAGAAGACATCCCAATAAAAGTAGCAAAAGATTTGGGAGGCCGAGACGGGCGGATCACGAGGTCAGAAGATCGAGACCACCCTGGCTAACCCGGTGAAACCCCGTCTCTACTAAAAAATACAAAAATCTAGCCGGGCAAGGTGGCGGGCGCCTGTAGTCCCAGCTACTCGGGAGGCTGAGGCAGGAGAATGGCGTGAACCCGGGAGGCGGAGCTTGCAGTGAGCTGAGATCCGGCCACTGCACTCCAGCCTGGGCGACAGAGCGAAACTCCGCCTCAAAAAAAAAAAAAAAAAAAAAAAAAAGATTTGAATGTACATTTGTCCATAATAGGTAAAGGATTGTAAATAACTCCATGAAAGGAGCTCAATATCATTTGCCATTAAGGAAATGCAAATTAAAACTACAGTGAGATAACTCTATAAGATGAGGAGTAACTGGAACTCTCATTTATTGCTGGTGGGAATGCAAAGTGATACAGCCACTTTGGAAAATAGTTTGGAGGTTTCTTTTAAAGTAAAACATACACTTACAATATGACCAACAATTCTACTCCTAGGTATTTACCCAAGAGAGATGAAAACATGTCCACACGATAACCTATACATGAATGTTTATAGAAGCTATAGTAACCAAAAAACTGTAAAAAAAAAAATGACCATCAACCAGTGTATTATTCTGTTCTCACACTGCTATAAAGATACTACTTATGACTAGGTAATTTATAAGGAAGAAAAGGTTTCATTGACTCACAGTTTCTCATAGCTGAGAGGCCTTGGGAAACTTGTAATCATGGCAGAAGGTGAAGGGGAAGCAAGGCACACTTTACAAGGAGACAGGAGAGAGAGAGAGAAGAGGGGAGCACTGGACATTTATCAAACAACCAGATATAGAGAGAACTCAGTCACTATCATGAGAACAGCATGGGGGAAACTGCCCCATGATCCAATCACCACCCACCATGTCCGTCCCTCAGCATGTAGGGAGCACAATTTGGATTACAATTCAAGATGAGATTTGGGTGGGGACACAACCAAACCATATCAACTGGCTTAATAAATTGTGGTATGGCCGTACAATGGACTATTACTCAGCAATGAAAAGAAAGCAGCTACTAATACATGCAACAACATTCTGGAAAACTGTAGGGATAAAGCACAGACCAAAGTTGCCAGAGCCTGACGGTCTCAGGAGTAACTAACTATAAAGCACCAAGGAATTTTGTGGGGTGAGGAAAATGTTACATATTTTAATTGTAGTGGTGGTTGCATGCCTACACTTTTGCCAAAACTCATCAAACTACATACATAAAAAGGGTGAATTTTGCTAGATGCAAATTATACTTGAAGAAAACTGACTTGAGTCAGAAGGAAGAATGAATTTAAAGTAGAAAAAGGTTAGGCCAGGGAGATAAAATTGGGTATAGTTCTAGCTAAGAGAAATGAAACGTAGTAGGTCAATTTTAAAAAGGTGTTTTTCAAGTTGCCATCCATGGCCTGCAATTTAGTCATTTGTCATCTTATATTGGTCAGTTGTCCTACAATGTAGTATAAGTGAATATTTTTAATGACTTGCCAACCCCTGAAAGACCCAAGGAGTTTCACATAAAAACCCACACTTTCTAGCTGTTTGTTAAAATAGCACGAAGATCTGGTCACACTGGGATGGCACTGAGATATAGCAAATCCTAGATGAGTTTAGAAGCTCTAGGCCTGACTTTGTTTGCCTATCTGGCCCCCATAGGCATTTCTGTTTTCCACTGTGGCTTTATTTTAGAACAGCCCAACTAATGCCAACTAATGCCAACTAAAGCCATGATGTTGAGTGGCCAAAAATAGTAAATTCAGAATGTGTGGGCTAAAATGCTAAACCTTTATACTATCAAGATTCTTGAATGCAGATTTTAAGTTTTAAAAATTCAATTTGGTTAAAAGTATTCAGTTTAGTTATACTTAAGTAGTCCTTTTTTTTTTTTTTTTTTTTTTTTTTTTTTTTTTTTTTTTTTGAGACAGAGTCTTGCTCTGTCGCCCGGGCTGGAGTGCAGTGGCCGGATCTCAGCTCACTGCAAGCTCCGCCTCCCGGGTCTATGCCATTCTCCTGCCTCAGCCTCCCAAGTAGCTGGGACTACAGGCGCCCGCCACCTCGCCCAGCTAGTTTTTTGTATTTTTTAGTAGAGACGGGGTTTCACCGTGTTACCCAGGGTGGTCTTGATCTCCTGACCTCGTGATCCGTCCGTCTCGGCCTCCCAAAGTGCTGGGATTACAGAAGTAGTACTTATTTAAAACATGCTTTGAATGATATTTTAATGTTAATGAGGCTTAATCAATGTCAGTTTTAAGAATTATAATGGGAAAAGATGGAAAACTTCGGGACATCATTTATCAAGGCTGAGAGTGATTCTAGCTTTGGGAAATAAGGACTAGTTGGCAAATTCATCTCCCATAAAATACCTATGAGATTCTTAGAGTAATGGCTACAAGTACATAAGCAGAGTTTAACCTATGTGCCTTGCAAAGTCAACATTTTTCAGTGATATTCAAGTCACAAGTAGACTGGGAATGGTGGCTCATGCCTGTAAATCCCAGCACCTTAGGAGGCCAAGATGGGAGGACTGCTTGAGGCCAAGGGTTCAAGATCAGCCTGGACAACATAGTGAGATCCCATCTCTACAAAATATTTTAAAATTATCTGGGCATGGTAACATGTGCCTGTAATCCTAGCTTACTTATGAGGCTAAGGTGGGAGGACCACTTGAGCCCAGGAGGTTGAGGCTGCAGGGAGCTATGATCATACCATTGCACTCCAAACTGGGTGACAGATCAAGGCCCTGTCTCAAAAAAAGTTGCAATTAGAAGGGGACATTTCATTAAAAACTGTAACTCTAAATAATAACAATTAAAAGATTTATGAGAAAGATAAAATAAATTTTTACCTAGGTTTTTCTTTTTCCTCCATATCTTCCACAATAAAAGTTATCTTCTTTACCAATTTAAACTTTGTAAAGTTCAGATGTTTTAATAAAGTATATGTTTACGAGACTAATAACTGGTTACACAGAAAGGCCACTCTGAGTCACCTTGAATCAGTGGAAAAAAGAAGGAAGGAAAGCCCCCGCCCCCTCATTCCATGTCACAATTTAGAATATTTCCCTGTGGGGCTAGAATGTTCATTTATGGGTAGGAAGTTCGAGGGTAGCTCCCACTTTTCTTTATCTTGAATCTGAATATGACTATGGCAGTGTCACTCAGGTCAGTCATCATTAGACTCCCATACAGAAAGGGGATGGAAGTTTTTGAGAAGGCTTAGAGAGCCTTTGACAAATTTGATTCTCTATTAGTCGAGGTTCTGTGGAGGGACAGACTCATAGGATATACATATATATGAAGGGGAGTTTATTAGGAGAATTGACTTACACAGTCACAAGGTAAAGTCCCACGATAGGCCGTCTGCAAGTTCAGGAGCAAGGAAGCCAGTGGTGAATCAGTCGGAGTCCCAAAGCTCACAAGTAGCGAAGCCAACAGTGCAGCCTTCAGTTTATGGCCAAAGGCCCAGGAGCCCCTGGCAAAACACTGGTGTAAGTTCAGGAGTCCAAAAGCTGAAGAACTTGGAGTCTGATGTTCGAGGGCAGGAAGCATTTAGCATGGGAGAAAGACGGAGGCTAGAAGACTCAGCAAGTCTGCTCTTCCATCTTCTCCTGCCTGCTTTATTCCAGGCTCACTGGCAGCTAATTAGATGGTGCCCACCCAGGTTTAGGGTGAGTCTGGCTCTCCCAGTCCACTGACTCACATGTTAATCTCCTTTGACAACACCCTCATAGACATACCCAAGAACAATACTTAACATCCTTCAATTCACTCAAGTTGACACTCAAATTAACCATCACAGATTCTGAAGTCCAAAGTTAAATGTTATGACTGTTCTCATGAGAGAAAAAAAGTGTGTTTGTGTGTGTGTGTACCTAACTACCTCAATCTTATAATTTTAACCAAGTTATCAAATAAACACCGAAGAGGTTTAATGTCAGGAAATGTCAACCTACCAATGCAAATTCTGCTTTCTGGTTTAAATCCTGCCATTTGTCCCAGAGAGCCAACATACTGTGTGAGTATTATGAGCAGTGTTATTTTCAATAACTGAGTTATTTTCAATAGACAAACCTAGATGCTCATAATTCAGGCTATCTGCTTTTTTTATTATCTTTCTGACATAGTACAGAGTCACTAGGCTTCACACAAAGATAAATGTGTATATGAGACTTGCAATTATTCCTCCATCTCCAGTATTTTATTTATGCTTGTGTACCAGAGCACAGTATAATTCATATCTGTCAAATGTTGCCGAGAGTCATTTTAAACCCATGAGGTAGATGAAAGCAGGAGGATACCAGGATTTGTTACTGAGACTGTGTCTGGTTCACAGAAGTCAGTGCCCTTCTTAGTGGATATAGAGCTGCAAACGTGAAGAATTATGACTAATAAAAAAGGACAGATTCCAAAGCTGCTCCCTTTGGAATCTGTTCGAGCAGTTTAATAAACTGCTCAAAATGAAAGAGTACATAGGACTTTATTTCATGGTGTGAAAAATTTAGGAAATGGAAAATGCCATTTAAAAGACAGAAGATCCCAGAAAATTACTCTGTCCTCAGAAATCCCTTGAGTCTTGTGCAGGTCTGTTTCCTGCCCCACTCACCAAAACTATTCATATGGTTTCCCAGACAAATTAATGCAGCCTAAGTTAGCCATTTCTTATTACCAATATTAAGAGGTTAAATTTAACAATGGGCTTCCACATAGCCAGGCTGACCAGTACAGACTTGATAAGAAGAGCATGTTTATTTCTTTTAAAGCCCCATGGTATGAGCTAAATTGTTTTCCCTTCCCTCTTTTCTGTCATCTTCTCTTCCCTCTCTGCTTTTGTAGAGGCTTTCCTTTGCTTAAAATGCCTTTCTTGGTCTCCACAGTCTAGAAACTTCCAGGGAGCCTTTTCTAGCCCCTGAGTCTGAGAAATGGATTTACTCACTCCATTTCAAGGGTTTTATAGCACTCTGTTCTTACCATACTATATCACAGCAATTGATTAACTTAGCTGTCTCCAACAAAATACTGCAACCCCTTTCAGAACAGTATCCATGTTGCATTTGACATTGAAGTTTATACTTCATACAATGCACAGAGCAAGCACAGAACAGGCTTCTTGAGAACGAAAGAATAAAGCAAAAGCCATTTCAGGAAGGTACCACATAGGTTTTAAGTTTGTTTTAATCCTTTAAACAAAGATCGGTGAAATTGCAGTATCAGTACTTTTAGCAAAGTAGTTATACCTATACACATTTACAACTCTTGCAGAAGTTACATTGACATCAGAATAGTCCTCCTACCTTGGTGTTTCTATTTGTAAAAAATTAAAAACAGACACAAAGGACCTCACAGGAGTTGAATATTTGCAACCTGTACATTTTGATGTTTGAAAAGACATAGCATGTAACTGCTATGAAGCTCTCATTTTCTGCTAAGTTGAAAACATAACCATATTCCTGAATAGCAGATCAATAGTGCTGGCATAAAAGAAAAGGAGATAAAAATGTTCCTTTGTTTTTATGTTCTCCCCATCCATTCTAACAATCGAAAATACTACTGAGACATGAGGAGAAATGAAGGGATTTCTGAGGCTTTTATGCTTGTTGCTGTCCAATTATTCAGGAGGAGGAAAGTTGGAGGGGTGATCTCTTGATAATCTGTTTCAAGTCTCTACTCCTGAGATGAAAGAGCAATGTACAATGGCATAAACCTTTGTATTTAAGAATAAAATATAAACATCATGTAATTGTTCTCATAAATGAGTTTTATAGGATTTTAGAGTATTCCACCCACACCTGGAGCCAAAAAGTATAGTCCAGGCATGGTGGCTCACACCTGTAATCCCAGCATTTTGGGAGGCCAAGGCAGGTGGATTGCTGGAGCCCAGGAGCTTATGACCAGCCTGGGCAACATGGCAAGACCTGTCTATTTTTTAATAAATTGAAGTGTAGATTTACAGGCAAGACAAGAAAGAAACAGGTGGTGTCAGTCATATGAATGATGGGAGGTGAGGTGGGTTATCTGAATTAGTGAGTTGGGCAGTTTTTTGTCTAAAATGAGAAGGTCAACCAAGGTTATATTTAAAGAATTTTTTCAGCTATAAAAGTATGTAATGTTGTGATTCTAAATCAGCCATGCTATCAGTAGGAAATGAAAATCATCCTGCCTCACATTTGTACAAAACCTTACAAAGGGTTTTCACATCCTTTACCAAATGCAGTCGACTCTTAAGTTTGACTTGATGAAAAGACCCAGGGTTTTATTCTTGAATTACGTGTAGATGCAATTCGTTCATTCCTTTATTTGTTCTGCAAATGGTTTCTACTACGTGCTGACCATGGCACTAACAGTTTAGGAAACAAAAGTGAATGTAATACAGGCCCTGTTTTTATAAAGTGTACAGTCTAATAGGACACACATTAAAAATAATACCAAAAAATGCAAAGTATAATATACATATTGATATATGTACAGAAATTATATATATAAATATATGCATATATATAATTATAAGTTGTGAAAATGATATAAAAGGAAGAGTCCAATGAGTTGAAATATTTTAGCAACTTGCTGAAAAACAGCAAGTTGAAATATTTTGGACAGGGTTGCTGAGGAGGGCCTGAAGGGCTAACATGTAAGCTGAGACCTGAATCATGAAAGTCAGCAGCCTGCCAAAAAGCAGGAGAAGAACACTCCAGACAGGAGGAATGGCATGAATGAAGACTCTAAGGAGGAAAGAGGGTGGCAAATAGAAATCACTGAATGAAGGCCAGTGTGGTTGGAGCAGGAGGAGCAAGGGGTAGAGGGGAGAACAGAGGGTGAGTCTCATACAGGTTTTCTAGGCCACAAGAAAGAGTTTAGATTTTAACCCGAGTATGGTAGGAAAACATGAACACATTTTACATAGGGATTGTATCTCAGTTATTTGCATGACAAACTCGTGGGGTTCTCTTTGGAAAATGGGCTACAGTGAGCAACGGAGGAATCAGGAAAGCAGTTAAGAGAGCTTTTCACTTGTCCAGACAAAGGATGATGGCATGGCAGCTTAGGCTGGGCAGAGGAGAGGGAGGGAAGGGAGCAGGTTTAGGGTACAAGCTAGAGGTGGAGTCAACAGGACTAGCTGGTGCTCTGGGTGTGGGACATAGGAGGAGGAATTCCAGGTGACACCCAGGTTTCTCTCTTGAGCAACTGAGTTGATTGAAGTACCTTTTACTGAGACAGGAATGATTGGAGGAGGAATAGATTGAAAATGAGAAGTAGAAACATGTGATTTGGGTTAACTGTGAGCTGCCTGTGAGGCATCCATGTGGACATCTGCAACAGATAGTGAGACATACTGGCCCGGGAGCTCATAACAGAAGTCAGACCTGGAGATGAAATGGGAAAATTGTACACAGGAATAGTATTTAAAGTCACAGAGCAAAGGGATATAGAAAACTATAATGAAGCAAATGGTTCTATTCTTTATTGGAAAATTCAGTAAGTCAAGACTCTCAGCCCACCTCATTTTTTTTCAATTATTTTATTGTGGTAAAATACACATAACGTAAAATGTACCATCCTAACTTTTTTACAGGAATATCTGAGTAAATTCTTTAATATACTGTTATCACGTCATACTATGGCCATGAGTATTTTTTTCTGATTTTTTAATTGTGGTAAAATACACATTACGTAAAATATCCTATCTTAACCATTTTTAAGACTGTAGTTCAGTGGCATTAAATACATTCATATTTTCATGCAATAATCACCACCATTCATCTCCAGAATTCTTCGTCCTGCAAAACTGATCTGACAGACAATGGGAATTATTTTTTAAAATTTTAAAAACTGAAACTCTATACCCATGAAACAATAATTCCCCGTTTCTTCCTACCTCCAGCCCCTAGCAACCACTATTCTACTTTCTCTATAATTTTGAGTACTTTAAGTACTTCATGTAAGTAGTATCATACAGTATTTTTCTTTTTGTGGTAAGCTTATTTCACTTAACATAGTATCTTCAAAGTTCATCACTGTTGTAGCATGTATCAGTATTCTCTTACTTCTTAAGGCTGAATAATATTCAATTATACATGTATACCACATTTTGCCCATTCATTCATCTGCCAGTGAACACCTGGTTTGCTTCAACATGTAAGCTATTGTCAATAATTCATCTCACCTCATTTTTAACCAACTGAATCCCACCACTCATCAGTCTGCCGAGAGATGTTTATTAAACACCTCTTATATGCACAGCACTATTATGTGAACAAGCCATAAACTTCTGATATTAAAATTAATACTATTTAATATTCTAATATTCTATAGCAAGTCAAAACTTCTGTGCTTGGTATTTTCTGAACTGGTTTTGCTTTGCATTTGATTGGTATTCATCAGAATCACTACAATGTTTGAGGAATCAAATTAGATAACACTGTTCATCAAGTAATTTTCTGCACAAAACTCAAATTCTTGTTCCTTTGATATGCTTTTCTAAAATGGCCAAAGTAATGCAAACATAATTTTAAAATATATACATATATAGTACATATTACATTTAAGATGATTCATTTACATTTATCCTCCCTTTTTATAGGAAGGGAAGGTGGAAAGAATGTGTATAATCAGAAATTTTCTCTGAGAGAAGCAGTTACATTACCCACAAATAAAATTTACTGCAAAATTATACATGAAAAATTGTAAGGAAAGTATTCACAATTGAAGCTTTACTGTAGGCGTCTATTAGGGAGAAATGTTAGCTAGAAACCCAATTTCCTTGTACAATAACCACAAAAGCAACAAGCATTTCTAATAAGCAACATCACAAAGTTGCCACAAGCCATACTTGCAAATTCATGATATGTTTTCAACTGCGGAGAATGTTTACAGAACAGAAAGGTCAATGTTTTAAGCAATTTAGTGCATGGAGACAGATTTTATTTTTCAAAGGAGTATATAAACCTTGATATAAGTTGGCATAAAAGATATTAAATGATTATAGTGACTGGGGAATTTTATTTATTAGGCAATTTTCCCCTTTCTTTTCTGAAAATTGATATTCAAGGTGTCTTTTACCGAGATACTATTTTACACTAGGAAATCCATACTCATTCCCTATTAGAATGAGTGAGCATTTTGTGACAGCATTTGTATAAAAATGACTGTTTTCTATGTTAGAAGGCTGGTCTTCAGAATCCTCCACTTGGCTACAAGTCATGGGCCCATTAATCCCAGACACAGAATTTCTGCAATGAAAATATGCTCCATGGCTTCATTTATTGATGACATCATCTAAGTGTTTTCTCCACAAGGTTATAAATGCATTGCTTGGCCATGTTGAATATTTGCTGATGGAATGCCTAAGTGAAATATGATAATGTTCTGCTCTTCTGTCCTTGTGATTTCAACACCTTTCAAATCAAAGCGTTGGCCTATCAGGTCAGCTGGACTGCATTGATCTTTGGTTTTCCTTTCCCTCGGAGACTCAGTGGGATGGAGTAAGCACTGCAAAAAAATCACTTCAGAGGAAGCACTCAGAGTAGGGAAATAAATGCCTTAAATAATGAATAATGATGTTGCTGATACTAATTTTAATCATTTGAACAAGAGGATGAATTTTTTAATGCCATCAATATGTACTTTGGGTTTAAGTTTATAGCTAATGGAACCCAGAAAAATCTAGAAGCAGTCTAATTGGGAGGGTCCCAGGTTAGGGAGTTGCAGTGGACCCAAAGGGTCACTCAATTCCATGAATCACCTTTGCTCTCAGTCAGAGAAGTCAGCCTCAGACCTGCACATACCTGATGTGATTGATATGTCACGTGTTTCCCAGAGAGAGGATCCCAAGGACTAGAGTAGAGCACACTTTATTGGATTTTTAAGAGACTAATTATAATACAGCTATGGGGTAAACCCCTTACTTTATAACATTTTTCCTTTCAATCCGAGTTTACATAATTCTAGGCAGTAAAAATTGTATACCTTAGCCATCATAGACTAGGTCTGTAACTTCCTAGGCAGGTCCAATTTCCACTAAAACCCCTAAGGATTTGTTTTCTTCATTTTAACAGTCTCCTTCCACTCCCTTCTCCCAGTCATCTTTACAATTCCTCCAGCATGTCCTCCAACTCTGATCCATTTATTAAATGATACATCAACATGTAAAGCTTCACATATCTAGTGTGTAGGGAGATTGCACTAAATGGAGAACAAATACATGCCCTCGATACGATGGAAGGGCAAGGTTTCTATGGTTACTTCTAATACCAAGCTTCTACTTATGTAAATTGTCTTCTGTGTAAATGTGCAAAAGAAACTGGCCTCTGAGGATACTTAACCAACATTCTCAAAAGACTTCATTCAAAGTCTAATTTTCAGCTGAATAAAACCTCGCCTCCTTTTTCTGCTTTCCCAGTTATCTTTTGAAGTCACTTTGTTTATATTCGAATATTCTCCTTTTTCTAGTCCTCCCGTAGTCCCCTGTGTGAACTGGTGAGATGGGGATGATTGAATAATAACTAGAAGTCATTTTGTATTTGATATATTACCAAAGTCAACTGACAGTTGAACATTTTTGAGAGATTGTGATGGGCAGGTAGTATATATAGAATGAGTACCCAGGGGCCCAAGCATATAACTTAGTGAAGAAAAATATGGTCATGGTCATCAGACAGTTAAAGGGTTTTAATTTCACTACTACTCAAACTGTCAAAAATCATACCAGAGGTCGGGCATGGTGGCTCACGCCTGTAATCCCAGCACTTTGGGTGGTCAAGGCGGTGGATCACATGAGGTCAGGACTTTGAGACCAGCCTGGCCAATATAGCAAAACCCTGTCTCTACCAAAAGTACAAAAAAGTGAGCCAGGCGTGATGGCATGTGCCTGTGATCCCAGCTACTCGGGAAGCTGAGGCAGGAGAATCACTTGAATCCGGCAGGCAGAGATTGCAATGAGCCAAAATCACGCCACTGCACTCCAGCCTGGATGACAGAGCAAGATTCTGTCTCAAAAAAAAAAAAAAGTCATACTCTTCCATTTGTTCAAATAATCTTTTCTCTGTGTTTGCCAGAATTGTAGAAGAGAGACTGCTTGGGAGGAAACATCCTTTAAAAGCATATTTACCATTCATGAAAAGGTACCATGAAGATAGTGAGAGGGCAAGCCACAATGTTTATATATAATCTTCTGTACTGTGTATATCATATATATATGAAAATGAGTTCAAATTCAGAATACATAAAGAATTCCTACAAATCAATCAGAAAAAGCCAGACAACCCAACTGAAAAATGAGAAAAAAAAAACTTGAACCAGATGTATCAAAGAGAGATTGTCAAATGGCAATAAATATATGACAAAGTGTTCAACATCATTAGTCATCAGGGAAATGCAAATTAAAATCACAATGAGATACTATTACACACACACCAGCAAGGTTTAAACAAAAAAACAAAACAAAACAAAACACAGTAGTCCCTTATCCCTGGTTTCACTTTCTGTGATTTTAGTTATCTGCAGTCAACATCAGGTCAAAAATATTACATACAACAAAACATTTTGAGAAAGGGGGACCACATTTACACAAACTTTTATTACAGCATATTGTTATAATTGTTCTATTTTATTAGTTATTGTTGTTAATCCCTTACTCTGCCTAATTTATAAATTGAACTTTATCATAGGTATGTATGTGTGGAAAAAAAATAGTATAAATAGGATTCAGTCCTATCTGTGGTTTTAGGCATCTACTAGGGGTCTTGGAATGTATCCCACATAGATAAGAGAGTACCGCTCTGCCAGGTGTTAGCATGAACATGAAATAACTGGAACTCTCATGTACTACATCTGGAAGCACATACTAATACACTCTGGGAACATTGTCTGGTAGTGTCTATTAAAGCTGAACATAAGCGTGTCCCATGACCCAGCAGTTCTACTCCTAAGTATACACTCAACACAACTGCCTGCAATGGTCACCGAAGTACTCGCACAGGAATAATTAAAACTGTGTTACTATTGAGAGCCCCAAACTAGCAACTGCCTAACTTCCTTCCTTCCTTTCTTCCTTCCTTCCTTCCTTCCTTCCTTCCTTCCTTCCTTTCTTCCTTCCTTCCTTTCTTCCTTCCTTCCTTCTTTTTCTTTCTTTTCTTTTTCTTTCCTTTCTTTCCTGTCTTTCCTTTCTTTTCTTTCTTTTCTTTCTTTCTCTCTCTCTTTTTTTTTTTTCAGAGTTTTGATCTTGTTGCCCAGGCTGGAGTGCAGTGGCATGATTTCGGCTCACTGCAACCTCCACCTCCCAGGTTCAAGCGATTCTCCTGCCTCAGCCTCCTGAGTGGCTGGGATTATAGGTGCGTGCCACCACATCTAGCTAATTGTTTTTATTTATAGTAAATACAGGCTTTCATCATGTTGGCCAGACTGGTCTCAAACTCCTGACCTCAGGTAATCCACTTGCCTCAGCCTCCCAAAGTGCAGGGATTACAGGTGTGAGCCGCCAACCCTGGCTTCAACTGTCTTTCAAACATTGGATGGATAAATAAATACATACATTGAAATACTGTGGAATAATGAAAACAAACTCCTGATACTTTTATGAATAAATCTTGTAAACATAATATTAAGTCAAGCCAGGCGTAACTGAATTACTGCATATTTCTAGTTATATAAAGTTGCAGCATAGGCAAACCAATCTATAATGTTAGAAGTCAGGGTAAGCTTACCCTGTGGATAAGGATAGTCTCTGGGAGGAGATAGAAGTGGGTTTTGGGGGTGTTGGTAATATTTCATTTTTTTGTCCACTTGGGGAGTTATTGCCTACACTCACTTCACTAAGGAAAGAACATCATCTTTTAACTCTCACTCCTATCGGAGGATTCTAAGAGAAGCTAGTCAGGAACCATGGTGGATCTTTTAAGTTAAAGAAGACTGTCTAGGGGTGTGACGTGAAACAAATACCTAGAGCAAACAGAGTCACTTAACACAAGCAGCCGATGCTCCCACCGCCCCCCAGGTCTTCCTGGCTTTGCATGACCAGATGGTAGAGGGCCCTACTGTGCCAACCCTTAAGTCCAGCCTTGATGGTTTTTTGAAAATTTTCTGATGGCACCTCAGATCAGGGCTGGCTTTGCTTCCTCCTCACTCTACTATTCAGTTTCTTGACACAGACACAACTTACCTTGCCTGTAATACAGTGCATCTGAGATTCAACAATTCTCAGCCACCACTCCCAGCTAGCCAGTCCTGAGAGTGAGGACTTCGTCAAGTGATTTTGGAAAAGGAAAGAATCTGATCAATTTTGGCTAAATTTTCAACCTCTCTAGGATGCCAAACTAAACTTGTCTATGGCAAATCAGGAAATCAAGACCTATAATTTTGGCGCCTAACTGGCTAAACTTCTGAAAGGCAGGAGGCTGAAATGGCAGTGACTAGAGAAACGGGGATTAAATAAGAAGATAGCAGTCAATGATTCCCCTGTCCCAGGAATTCCACCACTAGCTGTAAACTTTACTTTGAATAAGTTAGACTCACAGAGTATAACAGAAAACAACTATTCTTTCTTATCCCTGTCCCTTCAAGCCTTCTGTGAAAGTGATTCTCAAGGTGTGGTCCCTGGGCCAGCAGCATCAACATCACCTGGGACTTGTGAGAAATGAAGATTCTCAGGCCCTTCCCTATATCTACTGAATCAGACATTGGGTGTAGGGGGCGAACACCACAATCTGTCTTTAAGGAGCCCTGAAAGTAAGTCTAGGACTTGCTAGAATTTGAGAACTGGCGTTTTGTTAACTTCAGTCTTCAGTGTACGTGTTAGAAGCAAACAGGCTTACAGTATAGCTTAGTATTCTTTAGTTTCAGATGCAGGGGAGAGATATCTAGCAATGAAAAACAATCAGGACAATTAAGATGTTTCAAAGAGTGTTCAAGGCACCAAAAGGTTGAAAGAACCTTAGGCTGTACATTAATGTCACCAGAGGAGATTTTTTTCTTAATGTTCCTCATCCAGACCTCATCCTCAGAGATTCTGATTTAACTAGTTCTTGGTGAGGTCACTTTATTTTTTTTTAAGTTCCTGCCTTAGTATGTTCAGGCTGCTATAATGGAACACCATTTGTGGAATGTCTTATAAACAATAGAAATGTATTTTTCATAGTTCTGGAGGCAGGAAGTCTGAGATCAGGGTGCCAGTGTGACCACATTCTAGTGAGGGTCTACTTTCCTGTTCATAGAGGAATCTTCTTGTGACCTCACATAGTAGAAGGGACAAGAAAGCTCTCTGGATCTGTTTTATAATATCACTAATTCCATTGATGAGGTTGTTGCATTTGTGATCTAATTATCTTCCGAAGGCCCCAACTTCTGAAATCATCACAGTGTGGGTTAGATTTCATCATATGAATTTTTCAGGGACACAGACCTTCAGTCTATAGCAGTGTCCCTAACCCTACCGATAAAATACAGCTAGGGTTATGAATTACCAATATTGATCACCAAAAACCCTTATGCCTGCTGATGTGATTATTCTTGTTTTGGAAGAGTTGCTTCTCAGGCCACTGGTTCCAGTATTCAGGTTTATGTTCACCTTCGTATCTAATCAAAGTCTTTCTTCCTGTGATTTGACCCATTTGGATCAAATATTCATTGATTACCTGCAATGTAACCAGTGCAACTATAAAATGGGTATCCATCACCTCCCATCTGGTCCATGTGGTTCTCATCTGGTTTTTCAAGAGTATGAAAGAGTTTTTTTGTGTGTAGATGAGTAATTGGAATTCTAGGGTCAACCAATGCTGAGTTTGTGTGCCAGACCCCACCCTAATTATGAATGAAGTGATCGTGAGCAAGTAATTTAGCCTCATCCATCAAAGGAGACTAATACAGTACCAACTCACAGTACATTGTAATGAGAATTAAACTAGCATGCACAGGAAGTTCTTAGCTCAGGACTTGGACACTGGCAAGCTCTCAGTGTACAGTTGCATTTCTGAGGGCACCTTTCAGGCCTTCAGTCATGTCCTCACCAGCTGCCCTGGAGTTAGACTCTGTGAGCTCAGTCCCTAGCCCAGCTCACCCTTACATACAAGCCCTATGATCACCATGTTATGCAACCTCTCTGAGCCTCAGACTCTTTACCTGTAAAATTCTCACCTGATATGAGAGTTAAATAACTCCTAGAGGTCATTTAGCCCAATGCAAATCATTTTTCAACATAATTTCATAGACCGATAGCACTTTAAAAATCATTTTAGGACAATTATTTAAGATCTTTCTGGATTTCCATCCCTGTGTTAGGCCATTCTTGCATTGTTATAAAGAATTACCTGAGACTGGGTAATGTATAAAGACATTTTATTGGCTCACATTTCTGCAGCCTGTACAGGAAGCATGGTGCTAGCATCCACTTGGCTCCTGGGGAGGCCTCAGGGCACTTTTCCTCATGGTAGAAGATGAAGTGGGAGGAAGCAGTTCACATGGGGAATGCAGGGGCAAGAGAGAGAGTAGTGGGGAGATGCCACATACTTAAACAGCCATATGTCACTAGAACTCACAGTCATGAGGACAGCACTAAGCCATGAGGGACCTGCCCCATGACCCCACTTCCACCCTTGGGGATTACAATTCAACATGAGATTTGGCAGGGACATATATTCAAACTATATCAACCCCCTAGATTACTGACCTTCCATTAAGTTAGTATTTGGGTTGGGATTGGGGTTGGGAATAGTGTTGAGTTAGTATAAGGATTAATTTAGACATAATTAATTGTGTTCCAGGGGATCTGGATGCAGGAGGAAGCAAGCTGACTTTACCTCTTGCCAGTTTCCTCAGTCCTGCCTGATGCTTCTCACTTTTTCCTACTGGGCTTTCACCTCCCTTCTCCCGCCAAGATACCTTCTTCCTTTCATAGCCCTGTAACTCTTACTAGCAGTACTGAGAGATGTAGCCCTGGTGGACAAGTACCTCACCTTCCTTTAGCCCTAGACAGACTTGATCTACAATCCACCTCCAGTTGCCCTTCCTTGTCTCCTTACTAAGAACTAAATCCTCCTGATGTTCCGAAAACATGCCACTTCCCTTCAAAGGTGGTTAAACTCTTTCAAACCCCCTAAAACTTCCTCCTTCCTAATGGCTTCTAACTTGAGAATGAATACCAGTCTTTCTTTTGTCTCTGCTTAGAAATTAAAACATCCTTTAAGCCCATCTGTGAAGCAACCAATTCAATTAAATTTTGAGTTAAGTGCACATGAAGCATAATTGAGAAAAGACAAGAGAAGCTTGCCTTAAGAAATGATAAGGAATTCTTGGTGACTGTAGGACTACATGCATTGTGATTTTCTGCATTCCAAATGTGCCTGCTATGCATGAGTCACACTGTCTTATGCCACTTTGTGCAAACTGTTGTCAGTGCTTCTGGGCTGATTTCCCTGTATCTGGGCATGAACGACTGTTCAGGATAGTTAATGGGAGTTCCATGTGTTCCCTGATTGGAGAAGTACTGAGGGAAGAATTAAAGGGATTATCCTAAATGCATTCATTAAAAAGATTTGAATGGAGTCAGAAGTCTAGTGTGATTCAAACCAGAGCCAACATTTTTCTTTATTCCCAGATCTTACTAGCAATGTATTATGAAACAATGATTTTGCTGGTAATCAGCTACTAACTAATCCAGGTTGGTGTTGTCAACTTCTTGGGTTACCATAAAAAACTGTTATATCTTAGAGCAGTTCCTCCCAGTGGTCCAGCCCTTACTAGCCTTCCCAAATTAGTTGGACTTCCTGCATTTTAAGGTTTGAAGGTCATGCAGCCTAGCTCTTGGTAAAGCATGAATTCCCTCTGCAATATCTCCCTATGTGAATATCCAGGCCATTCCGGAAACCTGGTAAGGCCAACTCCATTTAAGGTCTTTTTAAGGGGTAAAGGCTGGTCTGAGAAGTACTGAATGCTGATTAAAAACACAGTGGCTCTTCCTATTCAATAATCAGGCCTTTTTGGATCCTTACTGCAACATACCTGTTTCCATTGCCAGGTTCCATCTTGCCAAATTCTGAGTCCACTCCAGCCCCAACTTTAATATGAGCCTTCAATGCCTCTGTTCAATGACCCCTGGATGCTATCTAAACCAGCTTTGCTTCCCTTGGCTCCTGTTCTGCCTGCCTCCTGCCCTCCACCTCTACTTATGTGGAGGAATTAACAGAGCTGATGATGTGTCTGCCCCGTTTCCATTTAAGAGAATCAACCCCATCACACCTAGCAGGTCAGCTGTGGGATCACTGCAGACAGGGAATTCACCCCCACAGGGGTAGCTGATTATATATTTAAGACCCCTGATTATTAAATTTCCTTTCTAACACTGAGCTCATGCTGCATCTCTGTAGTGACAAGATACTATAGCGATTAAGCACAAGGGTTTCAATGTCCTACTAACCTGGGTTCTGATCCTAGCTCCACCACTTCCTTGATAACCAGGCCTTTGCCAAACTGCTCAATCTGTCCACACCTCAGTGTTCTAGTCTTTAAAGTGGAAATGGTAGCAGTAAGCACTTTACAGGGATGTTGTGAATATAAATGAGGATATCTATAAAGCATTTGGCAGCACGTGACTGGCATATACAGTTTTTTACATTTTTCTTGTCCTAGCTGGGTTGCTGTTTTTATTCTGCTTATTCCTCTTAATCTTTCTCATTAGAATCATGTAATAAGTTCTAATCTTCCAAATAACAGTATTTTATTTTCTTGAAGACAACCTTCATATACCACCAAAGGATGAGTTTCTTTTACAATGAAGATTTCTAATACTTTATTCATTTATTTTGTGAAACAGATTTTAATTCCTTCCGTATAATGTAGAGGATCATAGCATGTGTTATAGACTCAGACGAGGGAAGTTTAAATATAACTTCCACTTCTTATTAACTGCAGGAATTTAAGCAAATCCTGTAGTGTCTCCTTTGTTAAAGGTAGTCTAATTTTGAGCTGAGGTTTTTTTCAATGTAGTCATATCCTTCTCTTCCTCACATTTAACTTACCATCAAAACCCCAAGTCTTTTTCATATATGTGACATATTTTTACAATTGGTGTTTATTTTAGGAGATGGTAAAGTCAAATAAGGGGTGGCAGGGGGGAGGGGTAATCTTACCCTGAGATCCCCTAAAGGGAACAAGAATAGGGGAAAGTCAAGAGGAGCAGGAGACAAAAGAGCCAAAAAGATAGTACAATATCCTACCTGCCTCTACATAGCAGCAGATACGACTGATTGCCAGATCTTGTAGGTCCACCAGTTTCTGAGAGGCTACAATCTAAACAATTGCTTCTCAGGACCATGCAGAAACAAGATATATTGATCTACTCATGTCAGTTTCCATTTGCAAAGGCTTGCTCTATGGCACATTGATTCCTCCACACTTCCAAGTTGTATATGCATGGACACTGATACGGTTTGGCTGTGTCCCCACCCAAATCTAAAATTGTAGCTCCCATAATTCCCACATGTCATGGGAGGGGCCCAGTGAGAGGTAACTGAATCATGGGGATGGATCTTTCCTGTGCTGTTCTCATGATAGTGAATAAGTCTCACAAGATCTGCTGGTTTTATAAAGAGGGGTTCCCCTTCACAGGCCCTCTTGCCTGCTGCCATGTAAGACGTCTCTTTGCTCTTCCTTAGTCTTCTGCCATGATTGTGAGGCCTCCTCAGTCATGTAGAACTGAGTCAATTAAACCTCTTTCCTTTATAAATTACCCAATCTCAGGTATGTCTTTATTAGCAGCATGAGAACAGACTAATACAGATGCTAACCAGATCATCAACTATCCAACTCCCAGAAGGAAGAAACAGGTGTCTGATGCAGGCAAGGCATGGTCAGTTGTGCCCATATGAAGCTGATCAGAAAATATAAAGTGCTTGTCACATGAAAAACAGTTAGGACTATAAAAAATATCCAGGACTCTGGAGACCAATGAGACGAAGACCCTGCCTATATCAAGGTATATCACAGGTGTTGTTATACTCATGCAACTGATGTTTTTAACCTACATTAGGGCTACACGTGTGCCATTACATGTCTTCTTACTAATTTTACTCTCCTTCCAACTTCACGATGTTGTGTTGATTCTGTCATTCAGTGTAATCACCATGCCTAATATACTCACTGCAGTGTTGCATCTGGGTCTATGAAACACTAGAGAAAAAATGTTGAATGAGATGGGACCCTGTCAGGCATTTCACCTTAGTGTTTTTCATCAGGTTTCCATAAGTTAATGAAAATTTATCCCTTTATTGAAATTAAAGGAATCTCAAAAATCACAAGAATTTCAAAAAATCACCCATTTTGCAGTATGGCCCCTCAAATATGCATACATAGCACCAGCTTTAATAAAAGGAAATAGACATTAAGCTCTTCTAGTATTTAGATTTCTCTCAAAATTGGCTTAATTATTGTCCCAAACATATCCAACCTTTGCCTTCCAGTCGCATGAACCAACCATTTAGTTGTTCGAAGAAGTTTCATGCAAATACAGCGTCAAACTGGGTAGACAATAATTCCTACTTTATATGACACAGCTCCTCATGTTTGATCTAATCACTTTCATGAAGCTTCAGCAGCAAGGATATCAAAATGCATGCAAGGCTTACAAGCACTTTGAAAGACATTTAAGCACATAAGAATCCCCTGACATTTTATTTTTATAAGCATTTCTATGTAAGTTATACTGATGTATTTGTATAAATATTTCTATGTATTAATCCTCCAATTGACCATTTTTAATAAAATATTAAAAGGATGGAAATATTGGAAATCCCATTTATTGGGACTATAGAGTAAATATAAATAATAAAACTAATTTTATTCACTGTATCTCATAATGTATGACTATTTCGTGTATTTTTTCTCCTTTTAACTCAGTTTGAATTCAAATATTGAGAAATGCACCTTCAGCAACAGATATTGTTTAAAAGTTAAAGGTAAAAATACAATATACAAAAATGAGATTCCATCATTATAGATGATGAATAGTTATATTCCTTTCCAGGAATGAGGAAGTGTCCACAGTAAGGAAAGTAACGAAGTAAAGAAATAAGAAAGCATTTCCTTACGTTCTTCTTGCATACCTTAAATATAAGTTGGCATGGAGTTCTTCCAGATTAATTTCCATGATAAGTCATCATGTTATCAAGTTCTAGAACAGCAGGAACATGTCAGCCCAACTGACTCTAAGTGGTACCTAGCCATCCACAAAAAGGCATTAATAAATCTTTTGAAGACCACAGGCGATGCAGAGACTCTGTCATTTTATTTCAGATCTATCAACATTCGTTCTGTTTCCTTACAATTGACAAAACACTCTTATGTGCGTTGCCTCATTTGCTCTCCACAATTATCTGGTGAGGTAGGCAGGGAAAACATAATCCTTATTTTACGAATGGATAATCTGAAGTTAGTAGTGATCGTGTTCAGCAGGTATTTGACTCTAAATAAATAAAGATGAGAATGTCTGGGATATTACAAATGTGGGGAATTTTACAAAAGACGCATAAGTGCGTATTGAGATTTAAGACTGAGATTATTTAATTTTATTTTTTGTTGCCTCAAATAGAATAGACAATAGAAGTAAAATACTGAACGTTTTCAGTGTATAACAGTTATCACACAGTGAACCACATTTAATGGTGTTGCACATGTACTAGTTGTCTAAAAACAGCATTGGTTAATAGAACATGACCAGGAAAAAATATCATTAAATGGAAGATATTTCTGACACTAGAGAGATTCTAAGATGTCTTGGGGGAAAATAAATCATAAAGATATTATCTCATTTGTAAACATGACCTCTCCCTCAACTCTTATGCCTAATGGGGTGCTGCTAAATGTTTAACAACCAGCTCCTGGGGGGAAAAAAACCCTGACTTGAGCATTTGCCAACTTCTAGGGTATAAATACTCTCACTACGACTGACTTCCAGTTACTAATAGTTTAATAACTGGCTCATAAAACTCTTGCAAATCTGGTAACTGGTTCTCATAAGCTGGTACAAGCTGGCCAGCACACTACCATGTACAGTGTTATAACTGACCACTGAGCATGTCCATGTACAAATGATAATCATCTAAGACCTCTTACGCCAAAATCTGAACTCCTGAAACCCCCTGTCTCACAGCCCCCTAACATACGTACCTCTTCTGCCTGTGGTCTTCCTTGGCTCCGTTAATGACAGCCCCATCCTTCCAATGGTTCACACCAAAATCCCTGACACCATCCCTGATGCTTTTGTTATTCTCCTTTTCAAATCTGTCAGAAAATCTAGTAGATGGCTACCTCAAAATGTATGCAGTGTCTGCTTTTGTTATTCTCCTTTTCAAATCTGTCAGAAAATCTAGTAGGTAGCTACCTCAAAATGTATGCAGTGTCCAGTCACCTTTCATAACCTGCTTACACCCAGATCCAAGCCATTACAATCTCTTGCCTGGTTTATTGAACTAGCCTCTTGTATTTGTCAGCATAAAGCTCCCTAGAGCTGTAACAGAAAATGGTAAAAAATATCCCGGACTCTCAGTGGCCTAGCATGGTAAACGTTTATTTCTCATTTACATCTCTGTTTTATACAGGTGCACTCCTGGGTAGCTCTTCTCTACCTAAGTGATGACTTAGGGACCCGCCCTGCTTCCATCATATGCCTCTACTGTTTGAGTTTTTGGCTTCCAGCCACACAGGCCAAAGGGAGCATATAAAAGCATGAGACCTTTAGGGGGCAGATCTGGAAAGAAGATATATCCATTCACATTCTGTTGTCTACTTCAAGACATATGACTCCACCCAGATACCAAGGAGGTGGAAAATGTAGGCTTCGTGTGTACCTGGGAGGAAAACAAAGCTGTTTTGGTCAACATGTAACATTGTATGTATCAAACCTCCTAAATGATGTCTCTGCACCCAACTTTGTCTCCTCTAATCTATTCTCAACACGGCAGCAGCTGAACTACCTGTTTCATGATCAAACTATAAGTCAAACGATACATTCCTCTGCTTAAAACTACCCAGTACCTTTATAACTCATGCAAAGTTTAAAAAAAAACAAGGTACCTCAATGGCTGTAGAGACACCTCATGGCCTGGCTCCTGTTTCTTTTCCAGTCTCATTTCCTACAACTCTCCCCTACACTCATTCTATTCCAACCACGCTGAAATCTTTGCTAGTCCATTGACATGCTAGGCACACTACTGCCTCAGCAGCTTTGCACTGGCTCTTTGTTGGATACCCTTTGCCCAGATATCTACATGGGTAGCTCCCCCTCCTTCCACAAATATTCCTTCAATGTCACCTTCCTTAGCCAGCCTATTTAAAAGGTCAATTCTTGTTCAGTTCCCTTTACCCCATCTGTATTACTTATCCACTTTTCTGCTTTACTTTTCCCTCTAGCACTTAGCACCTTCTAATAAATAATTTACTTGTTATTTAATTATTGTCCTCTAATCCTACTAGAATTTTCTTTTAATTTTTTTCTTTCACTGACCACATTTCTACTGTTCACACCTAGCAGAATTTAAGGGAGTTCAGTGTATTTTCTTACTGTGATGTCCCAGAACCTGGAACAGTGCCTATAGATAATAGATATTCAATAAATATTTGGTTAATGAATGAATGATAAGTGAAGTTAAAATGTTTTCTTATGTAGTGATCCATTTTGAAAATATTAAGTATTGAAGGATTTTTGCCTTTATCAAAAGCCTCACAAATGAAGATAGATGATGTAATTAAAACCCATAATAATATGTTGTAGGTATTATCCAAACTACTCTCACTGGATCATGTTATTTAGTCTTTACAAAATTATAAGGAGATCGATACTATTCTGTCCTGTTTTAATGTTAAGACTAGGCCAGGTGTAGTGACTCACACCTGTAATCCCAGCACTTTGGGAGGCCAAGGCAGGAGGATCACTTGAGCCCAGGAGTTCAAGACCAGCCTGGGCAATATAGCAAGACTTCATGTCTTAATTTTAAAAATATTTTAAATAGGCTGGGTGCAGTGGCTCACACCTGTAATCCCAGCACTTTGGGAGGCTGAGGCAGGCAGATCACCTGAGGTCAGGAGTTCAAGACGAGCCTGGCCAACATGGTGAAATCCCATCTCTACTAAAAATTTAAAAATTAGCCAAGTGTGGTGGCACACACCTGTAATCCCAGCTACTTGGGAGGCTAAGGCAGGAGAATCGCTTGAACCTGGGAGGCAGAGGTTGCAGTGAGCCGAGATCATGCAGTTGCACTCCAGCCTGGGCAACAGAGCGAGACTCCATCTCAAAAAAATAATAATAATTAGCCATGCGTAGTGGCACGTGCCTGTGGTCCCAACTACTTGGAAGGCTGAGGTGGAAGGATCACTTGGGCCCAAGAGGTTGAGGCTACAGTAAGCAGTGATTCCACCACTGCACTCCAGCCTAGGCAACAGAGCAAGACCTTGTCTCAAAAATAAAAATGTCCTGGAATACAGGAAAAGTCATTTGCCCTGGGGTTATATGCCTGGTAAGAGGAAGAGTGGGGATTTGAATCCATAAAATCTGACCCCAAAGTAAAGCAAACTAGATATCGAGATTGAAACATTTCTAATGTGTGTTTACAGGGAGTAAGACTTACTTTAAAGTGAATGTTAAGCCACTAATTAGCTGTGTGACTTTCAGCACGTCTGAACCCCTTTGGATCTTAGGGGTTTTTTCATCTGTAGAGGGGATATTGATACAGATCACTGTAGAAGCCTCTTCTGGCTTAAAAATTAATGAATAAGTATCTTGCCAAGGGCCACACAAGCAGTAAATAGAAAAGCCACCCCTGAAAGCCACATCTTCTGAGCTCTGTCAGGGGCTTTTTCTACCATATCCTGTGGTGTCTGCCATGAGGAATATCTCAGACAGGCAGAGGCACTGAGTGGCTGAGTAGCACTCAAAGTGAGTAAATACAAACAAAATCATGACACAAAAGGGGTGCAGATGATGGATGCTATAGCTGATTTTATCTTAAATGTGTTTCCTTTGCAATGACTAGCACATCAACACTTGATCCTGTGCCTCACTTTCCTTAATCGTAAAGTGGAGTTGATGAAAGGACTAGGTCCATGATGGTTGTAAATTGTAAGTGAACTTATACATGTGAGCACCTAAATCATGATAAAGTTATTAAAAGTCTCTTCTGCTCTAACATTTGCTAATCTTACTGCCTGAGCATAGTGCCTGGATCATCGTAAATATCTCATAAATGTAAATGTCGGCATCATCGGCATATTTCATTCTAAATTGGGATGGTATGTATTAGTTTCCGGGTTGCTTTGTTTTGTTTTATTTGAGATGGAGCCTTGCTCTGTTGTCCAGGCTGGAGTGCAATGGCACAATCTCCACCTCCTGGGTTCAAGTGATTATTGCACTTCAGCCTCCCAAGTAGCTGGAATTACAGGCATGCACTATGACGCCTGGCTAATTCTTGTACTTTCAGTAGAGACAGGATTTCACCATATTGGCCAGGCTGGTCTTGAACTCCTGACCTCAAGTGATCTGCCCACTTTGGTCTCCCAAAGTGCTGGGATTACAAGGGCTGTAGGTATTAGTTTCTTAGGGCTGCTGTTACAAATTACCACAAACTGGGTGGCTTAAAACAATAGAAATTTATCCTCTCACAATTCTGGAGGCTAGAAATCCAAAATCAGTATGTTGGCAAAGCCATGCTTCCTCTGAAATGTAAGGGGGAACCCTTCCTTGCCTCTTCCTAGCTTCTAGGGGTTGCTAGAAATCCTCAGGATTCTTTGGCTTGTAGCAGCATCACTCCAACTTCTGCCTCTGTCTTCACATAGTGCTATTTTCTGTGTGTATGGCTGTGACATGGCTTACTTATAAGGAAATCAGTCGTTTGATTTAGAAACCACCTTGATCCAGTATGACCTCTTCTTAGCCAATTACATCTGAAAAGACTTATTTCCAGGTAAAGAGATGAGTTACATCCTCAAGTTCTAAACTGACATGAAATTTTGGGGGACTCTATTCAGTCCAGTATAGAAGATTCATAGTCTTGCCCTCACTTCATCTCCTTCCCCACCATGTCTCTACTCGGGTGTCCTATCACCCTAGAAACTTCCAATACTATTGAGAGTTTGAAACAGGCAGCATACGCGTCTGTCTACTAACCCTGGGTGCCTCATTTGATAAAGTTGAAGTAGTCTTCTAACACCCTATAGGGTTTTTTTTTTTCTGTCCTGTAGGATGAAAGAGTTGAAACTAACCCTGAAACCCCTTCCAGCTAGGTAGCTGTAAAGTGATCTTTTTTGTGCTCCAATTATCCGTGAGTGTTCAGAGGGACACTAATTTGTGTAGTGTTGATCACATGTGAAAGGAACAAGATTGCAAATACTAAGTAAGCATTTTCAGTATTTTGATAAATGTGTGAAACTCCTATGGCAGGTGCAAGAGAAAGTGCCAATTAAAAATTAGCTGCCATGCACATTTATAGATTGTGTTGTTGACTCCAGCATTTCACTGTTGCCTATTAAAGCAGGAGTTTGACAGGTAAATTTCCACTACTGGATTTTTCTATAGGTCAGAAAATAGTCTTGCACAGCTTTTGAAATCCATCCAAACTGTTTAATGAGTTTTCTCTTGGCTATAGAAGTTATAATTCAGCCTGTTTGCTTTGTTAAAGAAGTGTAAATATGACATTAGATGGTGTTTAAGAATCCCACAAATACAAGCTTTCTATGGAAAGAAAAGTTAAAGGTCACCTGTTCACTCTAATCACATTTAAATTTGTGTCCCTGTAACATCTTTGTCAATATGTCATTCATGTAATGTGTACCCAGAAGCTCACTTCTCTAGGGACAGCCCTGACCATCAGAAATTTTTTTCTGTTAACACTTAGGATAAATGGAAAGTGCGTGATTTGGTCATGTAAATAACAGAATCATTTTTAGGCATTTGAACACCATCTTTAAGAATCCTGGTCTCGGCCGGGTGCGGTGGCTCAAGCCTGTAATCCCAGCACTTTGGGAGGCCGAGACGGGCGGATCACGAGGTCAGGAGATCAAGACCATCCTGGCTAACACGGTGAAACCCCGTCTCTACTAAAAAAATACAAAAAACTAGCCGGGCGCGGTGGCAGGCGCCTGTAGTCCCAGCTACTCGGGAGGCTGAGGCAGGAGAATGGCGTAAACCCGGGAGGCGGAGCTTGCAGTGAGCTGAGATCCGGCCACTGCACTCCAGCCTGGGCGACAGAGCAAGACTCCGTCTCAAAAAAAAAAAAAAAAAAAGAATCCTGGTCTCACCTGATGCAGCTCCAAGATAGTTGCCACTTGCACATTCCTTCTCAAGGTGTAAGGTATAAGGTGTGCTGGGATTCCAGTTTGAGACAAGGATTTTTACCTGCACTGCTAGCCCTTTTCTCATACATTGTAAGATCTTCACCAGCCTATTAATACAACACTTAACCCTACACCTTCAGATAACTGAGAAGCAGCTTCTCACCAAAAGTCTGCAGAGTCATTTAGAGCAGCAAGTCTCAAATGTGAAAGTGTATATGGAGTACCTGGGATCTTGTTAAATTGCAAATTCTGATTCTGAAGATGGGGCCAGAGATTCTGCATTTCTAACAAACTGTCATGCAGTAATAAAAAGTCGTCATAAGAATTTATGGAACATATCTGGATTTGGGTTCCAATCTGAATAAAAATAAGATTCTATATTTGTATTAGTTTCCTGTGGCTGCTGTAACAGATTATGACAAACTTGTTGGCTTAAAACAACAGAAATTTACGCTTTTACTGTCCTGGAGGCCAGAAGTACGAAATCAGCTTCAGTGGGCCAAAATCAAGGCATTCGCAGGGGCAGGCTCTCTCCAGGGGAACAAGGGGAGAATTTGTTCTTGCCTCTTCCAGTTTCTCAGGGCTGCTGGTATTTCTCAGCTTGTGGTCACACCACTTTAATTGCTGCCCCCAAAGTTAAATTAGCTTCTCCTCTTCTGCCTGTCTGAAATCTCTCTTCCTTCCTTTTATGGGGATTCTTGTGATTATATTTAGGGCTTACCCAGGTTATTCAGGATAATCTTCCTATTTCAAGATCCTTAATGTAATCTCATCTGTGAAGACCCTTTCTCCATATGTTAATATTTATAGGTTGCAGGGATTAGGACCTGATATCTTTGGGGGCCATTATTTAACCTACCATGATATTCCTCTTGCAGATTGCAAACTTCTTGGGTGGGTTCCAAATAATGGTACCAGAACTTCAGGTTCAAGTCAGACCTGGAATTCTGTTTCATTGCAGGTAATGGAGGATGTTTTGCTTTCCTGTACTTTCTTGTGCGTTCACACACAGTGCTTCAAAGCAACTTGCTTGTAGATATTCCTTCTTTTACTGTTTTAACAGGGCATTTAGGGACAACATCTCCCAATCTGTTTTGTTTTAATCCGCGTAAAGGTATAGAAAGACAATACCAATAAAATGGATCCTGACATGAAGCCAGGGGGTGCACATTCCAAGTATATTTTAAGCCCTCAGTAGCCAGCTTCGTAACTGAAGATTGTTGAACAGAAAATTTTAGGAAGGAGGAAACATATTTCTACATCGACTTTAGAGACAGAACTCCTAAGGGATTAATGTTGGCTCTTATATTGAGTAGCATGCTGTTGAATTTACATCATTGCACGATGTTTATTTGTTCATTCATTTATTCATCCATGTATTATTAATTTAGCCAGCTTTAGTTTAGTGCTAGGCTAAATTAATAATTTTTAATTATTAATTTAATTATTAATTTAATAATTAAATTATTTAATAATAAGTTATTATTAAATTATTGTGCTAGGGGCAACAGAAACTAGAGAAATGTCAAGATATAGTGCTTGCCCCCAGGATGCACATGCAGTATGTACTTAAACCAAGGCCAAACAAAAGAAGCCGTGTAAAGATATTGAGATATTTTTAAATATTTGCTTAAAAATGTTGCTTTCGGCCAGGTGCGGTGGCTTATGCCTGTAATCCCAGCACTTTGGGAGGCTGAGGCAGGCAGATCACAAGATCAGGAGATCGAGACCATCCTGGCTAACACGGTGAAACCCCCTCTCTACTAAAAAATACAAAAAATTAGCCGGGCGTGGTGGTGGGCACCTGTAGTCTCAGTTACTCGGGAGGCTGAGGCAGGAGAACGGTGTGAACCTGGGAGGCGGAGATTGCAGTGAGCCAAGATCGCACCACTGCACTCCAACCTGGGCGACACAGCAAGACTCCTTCTCAAAAAAAAAAAAAAAAAAAAAAAAAACTGTTGCTTTAATCTGGTGCTGCAATTGCTGCCTACCCTGGAAAGTCTGTAAAACCATAATGAGCCCTTCAAAGAGGGTCATGCTAATGAAAAACAATCATCAAAACATATTACCATGCAGCATTAATATTAAAATTATATCTGTAGTTTTATAGTTCATGTCTACTTCTGAAATGGCATTGATTTTCTCATCTTTATCAATTGTTTGGAATAGGAATAAGTTATGGTCTAATAAAGCATATGGTATCATATATATCTTGGAAAGCAAGGACTAACAGAAATAGTTTGCAAACAAGTTCTGAGTTTATGCTCATGTGTATATGTTTTCATCAAACTCTGAGGACATCTTTTCTGCCCTTTACTTTGACTCAGATAATTCTTTAAGGTCTGCTAAACTCAAGTTCATTTTGAAAACAGAGAGAGTGTAATCCAATCGCCATTTAGCAGCAATTAGCAATCCATCCTTTAAGGGATTCTCAGTCCAAGTCCACTCAGTGGATAATTGCAACAATTAACTCCTTGTACCTTTCTGTAGTTTTGGACAAGCGAGTCTTGCTTTCATTAGCAGAAGTCTCGGTTTGATGAAGACCAACCAGTGCTGAATGTTGAAGCAGAGATTTTTTAAAAAATAGATTTTAAGATGACTGTTTTCAACTAACCAGCTTCCACAGGATCACTTTTTATTTTCCTCATGTTATGTAAAATTTCTATGATGACATAGTAGCTCAGAATTCATTCTTCCTGCTGAGAGAGCTGTCCAGGAGTGGGTGCATGTTTGTGCATATAAGCCCAGGACAATTACATGGTGAGAAACAGAAAACATGAGAAATCTCTCTCTGATGATTTAGTTTGTTTATCCTGGTTTCTACGCAGAATAAGGTGATATTAGAGGTCTCGAGCATAGTGTAAGCAAAGACAAAGAAATGGGTGTAAAACGTTTAGTGGGATTATCTCTGATACGAATTTATTCATTCAAGAGATGAGAATAAATTGAATGATGATGATGATTGATAGATAGATAAGTAGGATAGATTACAATAGATATAAAAATGGTAGATGATAAATAGTTGTTATATGGATGGTTGGATAGATAGATATTGCTCATATGCTTACTATGTGGCAGGCACCATACTTAGCTATTCTCATTTTATACTTACAACAACATCATGAATTTGGTGATGTGCATTTTACACATTAAAAAAGACTTAACAAGTAAATTTCCTAAGAGTTTAGGAAGTGGGGTTCTGGAATTTAAATGTAGGCAATGTGACTCAGGAAGCCAACTTTTTGTTCATTTATTCAGCAGATATTTATTGAGTACCTGCTGTGTGTCAGGAGCTATGCTAGACGGCTGATCCAAAAATCAAACCCATGAGTAGATAAGGAGTTGCAAATCATAACAGTGTTGGGAAGGGAAAGGACCAGTACTAACATGCAGAAAGAAGGTGGGTGTCTGTGTCATCGGAGTGGTCAGAGAAAGCTTCTCTGAGGATGTGACATTAAAGCTGAGTCCTATGTCACAAGGAATGAGCCACAAAGAAGACCATTGCAAGCAGAGGGAACAGCTTATACAAAAACTCATGGGCCTGAGGAGGCTTCATGGAGGAGAAAGAGATAATTTATTAATTATCCAAGCCTGGAGAGACTTTTACCAGCAGGGAGGGTTTTGCAGGTGAGCAGAGCTATTGAACTAAGATGTGGTAGGGCGGAGGGAAAGAAACAGAATATTTCTATTTACAGCACTATGTCTGGGGCCCTTATTTTATTTTATTTTTATTGATACCCACATTACACAGATGTAAGGGGGCCCTTCTCTTGAGCATACAATTCAATTACAGAAGATGCTAAAGGATTTAAAACCCCTTTTAATATTATCAAGTTGCATTGATTTTGAACTTTTTTCCTGCTGGGTGTGGTGGAGGACAAAGAGTGTATCATGTAACTTATACCCGACTGATATGGTTTGGTTGTGTCCCCACCCAAAGCTCATCTTGCATTCCCACGTGTTGTAGGAGGGACCCGGCGGGATGTAACTGAATCATGGCGGCAGGTCTTTCCCCTGCTGTTCTCATGATAGTGAATAAGTCTCACAAGATCCGATGGTTTTAAAAAGGGGAGTTTCCCTGCCCAGGCTCTCTTCTCTTGTCTGCTGCCATGTGAGACATGTCTTTCACCTTCTGCCATGGTTGTGAGGCCTCCCCAGTCACATGGAACTAAGTCCATTAAACCTCTTTCTTTTGTAAATTGTCCAGTCTCAAGTATGTCTTTATCAGCAGCATGAAAATGGACTAATACAGTAAATTGGTACCAGTAGAGTGGGGTGCTGCTAAAGAGATAACCAAAATGTGGAAGCAGCTTTGGAACTGGGTAACAGGCAGAGTTTGGGACAGTTTGGAGGGCTCCACGAATACAGGAAAATGTGGAAAGTTTGGAACTTCCTAGAGACTTGTTTAATAGTTTTGCCCAAAATGTTGATAGTGATATGGACAATAAAGTCCAGGCCGAGGTGATCTCATATGGAAATGAGGAACTTGTTGGGAAATGGAGCAAAGCAAAGATGACTCTTGTTATGTTTTAGCAAAGAGATTGGTGGCATTTTGCTCCTACCCTAGAGATTTGCGGAACCTTGAACTTGAGAGAGATGATTTAGGGTATCTGGCAGAAGGATTTCTAAGCAGCAAAGTAGTCAAGAGGTGACTTGGGTGCTGTTAAAGGCATTGAGTTGTGTAAGGGAAGCAGAGCATAAAAGTTTGGAAAATTTGCAACCTGACAATGCGATAGAAAAGAAAATCTCATTCTCTGAGGATAATCCAAGCAAGCCAGCTGTAGAAATTTGAATAAGTAATGAAGAGCCAAACGTTAATCCCCAAGACGATGGGGAAAATGTCTCCAGGGCATGTCAGAGGTCTTCATGGCAGCCCCTCCCATCACAGATTTGGAGGCCTAAGAGGAAAAAGTGGTTTCATTAGCCAGACCCAGGGTCCCTGTGCTGTGTACAGCCTGGGGACTTGGTGCCCTGCACCCTAGCCACTCCAGCCATCAGTGAAAGGGACCAACATAGAGCTCAGGATGTGGCTTCAGAGGATGCAAGCCTCAAACCTTGGCAGCTTCCATGTGGTATTGAGCCTGCCAGTGCATAGAAGTCAAGAATTGGGGTTTGGGAACCTCCATCTAGATTTCAGAGGATGTATGGAAATGCCTGGTTGTTGAGGCAGAAGTTTGCTGCAGGAGTGGGGCTCTCATGGAGAATCTCTGCTAGGGAAGTGCAGAAGGAAAATGTGGAGTTGGAGCCCCACACAGAGTCCCTACAGGTGCACTGCCTAGTGGAGCTGTGAGAAGAGGACCACCAACCTCCAGACCTCAGAATGGTATAGATCCACCTACAGCTTGCACTGTGTGCCTGGAAAAACCACAGACACTCAATGCCAGCCTGTGAAAGCAGCTGGGAGGGCTGTGCCCTGCAAAGCCACAGGGGAGGAGCTGCCCAAGACCATGAGAAACCACCTCTTGCATCAGTGTGACCTGGATGTGAGACATAGACTCAAAAGAGATCATTTGGAGCTTTAAGATTTGACTGCCCTGCCGGATTTCGGACTTGCATGGGGCCTGTTGCCCCTTTATGTTGGCCCATTTCTCCCATTTGGAATGGCTGTATTTACCCAATGCCTGTACCCTCATGATATCTAGGAAGTAACTAATTTGCTTTTGATTTTACAGGCTCATAGGCAGAAGGGATTTGCCTTGTCTTGGATAAGACTTTGGACTGTGGACTTTTGAGTTAATGCTGAAATGAGTTAAGACTTTGGGGGCTGTTGGGAAGGCATGATTGGTTTTGAAATGTGAGGACATGAGATTCAAGAGGGGCCACAGAATGATACAGTTTGACTGTGTCCCCACCCAAATCTCAATTTGAATTCTCACATGTTGTGGGAGGGACCTGGTGGGATATAATTGAATCATCAGGGCAGTCTTTCCCCTGCTGTCTCGTGATAGGTAATAAGTCTCACCAGATCTGATGGCTTTCAAAAGGGGTTTCCCTGCACAATCTCTCTTCTCTTGTCTGCCGCCATGTGAGACATGCCTTTCACCTTCCCCCATGATTGTGAGGCCTCCCCAAGCCACATGGAACTATAAGTCCATCAACCCTCTTTCTTTTGTGGATTGCCCAGTCTTGGGTATGTCTTTGTCAGCAGTGGGAAAATGGACTAATTCACCAACTAAAGCATTTTCTCATTAAACATTTGAGTCATCCATCCCACTGGCCCACATGAAGACTATGGTGGGCAGAACAGGTGATCACTCATGCAGTCTGAGGTGCGTAGAGATTAACCTCCAGCACACAAGCCAGGCACCCTGCTATGTCCTAGATGTGCTAAGATGGGAGGTCCTCAAGGGGAGCTTTTACTGTGGTGAGTTTAAAAAGTCAAGTAAACAAACAAGAGCTTAGATCAGAGATCAGCAAAGTCCAAAGACCAAATCCAGTCCACATCCCTTTTTGTACAACTAGGAGCTAAGTATGGTTTTTACATTTTTTAAATGGTCAGAAAAAATTTTTAAAAAGAATAATATTTCCTGGTCCATGAAAATGATATGAAATCCAATTTCAGTGTCCATCAGTAAAGTTCTATTGAAACACAGCCACACGCATGGTTGCTTTTGAGCTACAGTGACACAGTTGAGTAGTTGTGACAGAGACTTTATATGGCCTGCATAATTATAAATATTTACTTGCTAGCCCTTTATAGAAAACGTTGTCTGAGCCCTGGTGTTGGTAGTTGAAGGGGCCATAAGCATATCACAGAGGGCACATAACTCAGATGCAAGGATAAGGGACATCTTCCTGCAACTCAAGTTGCAGTTGGCTCTTTAGCATAAGAAGTGAGTTAGGTAAGAAGGAGCAGGAAGAACACTCCAGGGATGACAGAGTAAATGTGTTCCCTTGTTTATGATATAAAGATAGTGGCTCTTGAAAACAGTTTGCCAACCCCAAAGACATGAAGACAAGCAAAGATAAATAAAGATAAGGACTTTCAGTCCTAATATACTTTCAGTATATAGCAGTGTTGTAACCTAACTATATACCAGTGCCCTTTCACCCACCACATATACACACAATGTTGGTGACACCCTATTGCCGGGCTCAGTTCATTACCAAAGAAATGACACAGGGAACAAAAGCTATAAATTCAGAGTTCAACTCTGGATGCTGGTGAGATCTGGGAAGGCTCCATGAAAGAGGAGGAGGAGGAAGAGATAGGATCTTTCCAGACTTGGTAAAATCTGAACCAGAAAGAGGGCCTGCCAGATCATCAGTACTACCTGAACAAAGACTCATCTTCCAAGTAAGTAAATTTGTTTCCATTTGATTGTCTGGGGGCCCTTCCCTCAAGCATATGATTCAATAGAAAAGGATTTCAAAGGATTTAAGACATTCTTAATGTTCTGCGGTTTACACTGAAATTGCGATTCTCTGTGTGTGAATTTGAGGGGAGGCGGCCTTGAAGTAAATTAAACCTAGTCTTGGCATTTTCTCATTAAATATCTGAGCAGCTCAATCCCACTGGCCTACACAAGGACCACGGTAGACAGAGCGGGTGATTAGCAGTTTCAGAACCATCAAAAAGATGTCCACAGTAGCTGACTTTTAATTAATAACTATTCTGCATCTAGCCATTTATCTCAAGCATCTGGGGGACGTTGAAAAGTGTTTCTCTCCACATAGCTCCAGTATATCAAGGTTGGGGCTGAGCAAAGCTGATAGAAAAATGATGACTGGCAGGAAGTTACTGAAAACCCCACACCTCATTTTCTACTTCTTAAACTTCAAATCACAATTGTAAGTTTGACTTTAAGAACATTCTGGAATTATAAACAAATATCTTAAAGAGAAAACTACATTTAAGTATTTCTATTTTTCCAAGGGACAGGATTAGGAGCCTCCCAGGCTGAGACAGATCTCAGCTTCTGGCTGTATGGAGTTGGATGAGCTTCTTACCTGACCCCTGGGCTTCAGTTTTTTATCTGCAAGATGAAGTTTACCAGAGAATGGGACAAGCAGGAGGAAAGTTCCTCTGCTTGTATGCCAGATAATCTTAGTTGAATGTGTGATGATTTTACAAGAAGCATGGAAAGGACTTTAAATGGTATTGAATTATGTCATGAGAAAGTTATTCCTTTCTGATCAGCTCTCTTTTCCCAGTTTCTACATTGAGGCAAAGTCTCAGTTTAATGCTGGAATATTGTAACATAGCTAATCTCTCCTTAAAAATAAAAAGAAAACAACAGGCTTAGACTAAAATATTTCTACATAGAATTGCTAGATTAAGCAAATGAAAGTACACAAGGCAATGAATGACTCGTAAGAGAAGTATATCCAAATATTGTATGGATCATACTTATTCTAAAAATGATTTGTTGTTTATCTGAAATTAAACTTTAACTGAGTATCCAGTATTTTATTTTGAAACCCCACTTCTGCAGGCAGTGGTGGCTAACTAAAATTTTAATGTATTGTTTTGTTTTCATCATGTTGACTATTTCTTTTTCACATGTGGTAGATAAAGGTTCATCAGATATTCACCCTGTTCTCTGTGAGCAAATTATCTTTCCCTGCCTCATTGATGTTGGGATTAGTGTGTGACTTGCTTTGGCCAATGAAATAAGAGTAGACATGATGGGATGCCAGTTTCAAACCACAGGCAGCCTCTGTTCTTTAATTCTGGGCTCCAGAATAAGATATGTGAGGCAGACCGACAACTTGGAGCCTGGCCAACTAAGCCCAGCTAGATCAAACTAAGCCAACCTGCAGACCTGTGCATGTGAGAATAAGCACACCTTATTATAAGGCACTGAGTTTGAGGTTGGCTTAGCTACAAGAATATTTTGAAAATAGTTCAGCCATATACTTCTTGTTTATGGCAAATGACACTAGTTTTTTCATTGTCAGTAATGACAGAAAGCTTTTATAAAAATATTTTATTAAAAATTATAAATCTATTTAAATAAAAATATTGTCATATTAGTTTAGGTGTTACATAGATAGTTTAAAATGTGTGGAGATTTTAATGATAGACTGACTTCTGGGAACTGTTTCACTTGATGACATCCAGGGTCCCTTCCAGCCTAATATTTTAGGAATGGGGCATAGAAGGAATATGAGATTTGCAGTGTGATACAGATCTTAGCTTTCATTCTGGCTCTGACACCATCTGCGTGACCTAGGAAGTCACTAAGTGACTGGTTTATCATGAGCCTGGGCAAGTCACCTAACTTTTCTCAGTTGCTTCATTTCTAAAATTGGATTGATAATTGTACCAATCTCAAAGGGCCAGGCATTTTGGAAAACAGTACAGAGGTTTCTCAAAAAATTTAAAATAGGACTACCATATGATCTGGCCGTCACATTTCTGGGTTTACTCTATCCAAAGGAAATGAAATCAGTATGTCAGAGGGATGTCTGCACTCCTGCTGTGAATATACAAAAAGAAAATTCCATAAAGTGCCTGGTAAACATAAAGTCCCTGATATTAGCTCCCTTCCCTTTCTCAGTGATTGGCAATGATACAGACTACAAAGAAGATCAGAGAAATTTCTATAAGGCCCAATCAGTAGTTAACATATGTAGAGGAAAAGTGAGGAAGTCATGGGCACATGACAAAGACATGTTTGCTGAGAAAGACAAAAGGACACAGGACTTTAAACTCTTCTTCTAGTCCTTTAAATATCCTGTTTCTTTTTTACTTCAGGGATGATGCTAGGAGTCTTCTAATTCCTTAGCAAATAGAAGTTGGTTGGGCCAGTTTCTGTCCTAACCAGCCACTTCACAGACCATCCAGTTCCTATTCTTTCTGTCTGTTTTCTTTCTAAGCACATGACTCACAATGGCGTAAATTTAAATTTAGGGGTCCAAGACAGAGGCTTGGATGTCTAAGCCAGAAACTGGGACCCTTTGTCCTCCAAGTGCTTTAGGGTTGACCTTCATAGAAGCTGAAACTCCAGCATCTAGGGGAAACCAGCATTTGGGGCAAGCCACCTAGGAAATGTTAAAGTCTCTGTTGACAAATGCACACAGGCACCAAAGAGAGGGGACTGAGCAGACACTGTGCCCAACCGAAGCCTGAGGGATTATCAAAGGAAGTGCAGGCCCACGTCCTGCTCTTGTCATCGGGGATGGACTGAGAAGAACTCTTTCAAAATTGATGAAATAAAGAAAAAAGAGAAGATTAACAAAATTAAAAGCCAGTTCTTTGAAAGTATTAATGCAAATAAACAAAATACAGAATGAAATCTAGAAAAGACAAATCTGTGGAAACAAAAAGTTGATTAGTGGCTGTCTGGGGCTAGGAGTGAGAACAGGAGTGACCAGCTGGCCCCATCCCCACCCCCAACATGGGATCTTCTGACAGCAGATTGGATTAATGGTTGCATAGCTCTGGAAATTTACTAAAAATTATTGAATGTACACTTAAAACAAGTGAATTTTATGCTATGCAAATTATATCTCAAAGCTATTAAAATATATACAATACAAAATGAAGTAACCATAGATATAATGGACAATTATAAAAATACTAAGGATTATTAACAACTATACAGAAATGATTCTGTAAGCATAATTGGATAAATTCCTGAAAAATTGGCACAAGAAGAAGATGTCTTGAATAGCACAATAGTTATTTTTAAATGTAGACAAAGACTAGCCTCTAAAACAGTTCCAGGTGCAGATGTCTTTACAGGCACTTGGTTCAAATTTTCAAGAAGCAGTTGATTCCTGACTTACACAAGTTGTTTAAGGAAAAATACAAAAAAAAATAAAAAAATCTACCTAGCTTGTTCTAGGGTGCTAGTGTATTCTTAACTCCAAATATAGATAACAACAAAAGCAGAAAAATATATAGAAATAATGGGCACATTTCATTTATGAACATAGGTGTAAAAATATACTCACTAACTGAATTGAAGAGTGTATAAAAATATAAATCAGGACCTTGCATGGTAGTACACACCTGTGCTCTCAGCTACTTGGGAGGTCAAAGCAGGAAGATAGCTTGAGCTCAGGAGTTTTAGGCTGCAGTGAGCTATGATTGCACCACTGTACTTCAGCCTGGGCAACAGAGAGAAACCCTGTCTCTAAAAATAACATGTGTGTGTGTGTGTGTGTGTGTGTGTGTATGTGTATGTATATGTATGTATTTATATATATATCAAAATCAAGTGGAATATATTTCAGAAATATAAAATATAGTTAAACAGCAGAAAAGTCATATGATTATGGCAACTGAAGTGAAA
This sequence comes from Chlorocebus sabaeus, assembly GCF_047675955.1. Lineage (NCBI taxonomy): Eukaryota > Metazoa > Chordata > Mammalia > Primates > Cercopithecidae > Chlorocebus > Chlorocebus sabaeus. Next base: position 61,267,526 of record NC_132925.1, read on the forward strand.
ACATTTTTCAAAATGGCTCCTGCAACTTCAGGATTAGGCAGGGAAGTCCCAGGGACTCTCACCCAGATCCATAAGACATGTATGTGAAGGTTCATTGCCAAGATAGCTGGGTAACTGAGGAGCTAGAGACAATGTGGATATTATTTCTGCAATAGCGCTGAATATGTCATGGCGGATGCACACCCAGGTGGATGATGCAGCGGAAGAAGCATCAGGGCAACACAGATCTTAAAAACAGAGGAAAAATAGAGTAAGAAACAATAGGGTAGATAACACTGCCATGTATATAAATTAAAACACGTGCACACAGAACGACAATGCAATAATCACAAATTTTATTTATACAAAATAATATATAAAATCAACAGAATGCACTTTTTTGGGGTTTTTTTGTTGTTGTTGTTGTTCTGAGGCAGGATCTCACTCTGTCACCCAGGCTGGAGTGTAGTGTTGCACTCTTGGCTCACTGCAACCTCTGCCTCCCGGACGCAGATGAGCCTCCCACCTCAACCTCCTGAATATCTGGGACAACAGGTGGCCGCCACCACACCTAGCTAATTTTTGTATTTTTGGCAGAGACAGGGTTTCACCATGTTGCCAAGGCTGGTCTTGAACTCCTGGGGTCAAGCAATCCATCGCCTTGGCCTCCCAAAGTGCTGGGATTACAGGCGTGAGCCACTGTGCTCGGCCACAGAATGCACATTTAACACACTGAAATGTTGGAGGAGAGGCGTGGGAGCAGAGTGTGGATAGACAGTGAATCGATGAATCAAGCAAACAACTCAGACAATTGGAGACTATTTACCATGAATTGAAGAGTGCAATTAACTCCTGCACTGGGTCTTACAGAAAAGTGTTCTCTTTCTGAAGTTCTTTCTGGGACTAAAGTAGTATTCTCCTATGCTCTAATACTAGTCACATTGTTTAATATCTGACAAAACTAATTTTGCACATAGATTGAGTTGCCCGTATTTCAAAATAGTGAGTCTCAGACTGGGATTTTAATAACTAGAAGAATTTTTTTAACCTGGATACCAGCAGAGTTGTCTAATGTTTACTATTCTAAGAAAGGAAAATCTCAAAATCAAAATGCAGAATTCTCCCAAGAAGCCCTGTTAGCAAAATCATATGGATTGTCTATCTGATCTATCTACTCTATGCAGAGATGTGTGTGTGTGTGTGTGTGTGTGTATGTGTGTGTGTGTGTATAACACAACCTGTTTTTCTTTGGGCTTGGAAAAATATTCTTGTAAACCAATGCTTCTCAATCTTTTTTCCCGCTATCATCCCCCATTCCCCAAAGGATCTTATAAGATTTTTTTCGAATCACCCACACCCCATGCAATGTTAATACCACAGACATACTGTACATTTGTCTCTGTGTCATGGCCCTTTGGGGAGGGGCACAAACCGTTGTAATATCTGACAAGGTTTTCATCCCTCCCCAAGAACCAATTTTCACCCTCTCAGGGGACAATATGACCCCAAATGAGAATGCATGCTATACACCAAATGAGAATGCATGCTATACACCAAAGCCAGTCTGTGAACCAGGACTTGAAACCCCTATTTATGCAGTAAGATTCAAAGGACTATTTCCCCTACCTTTGCATGAAATCCCTCCTTCAGCAGTTCATTCTTATTTGTTCATCTTTTTCTATTCTTATCCCATTTCTCTTCTAAGTAGCAAATATTTCTGAGACACAACACGTTAAGAATATAAAACATTAATTTTTAAATTAAAATATACAGAATACCTGCTAAGAACAATATGCTTTGTTCAGCAGTTGGGGAAGGACTGAAAGTTGACTTAGCTGCGGGCTGATGCCTCAGAAGAGTTCAGAACTGGTGGGTCAGGGAATTGGGTACAAGAGAGTGAATGAAGGAATGGAAAGGGAGATGATTAGTGTGAGTTGGAGGTAGAGGGACCTCGGCTCAAAGTATCGAACTAGAATACTATGGTATCATCATGTGCTTAGTTTATTCAGTCTGTCTTCTGGCAAGTGGAGGTAAAAAAGAAGGAAGTAATAAGGTTGGGTGGGAGAGATGTTTATTCAATCATCCATCCATTCAGCAAATATTTCTTGAGAACATGCCATGTGCTAGGCACTGTGTTAGGGATCATGCAGAGGGCCAGTGCAGAGCATTGGGGCTTTGCCTTCAAGCCAACATTTCTCCCAGGAAGCAAAGCCAGATCCCAGGAGAGCTAAGGTTCTAGCAATAAGGAGAGTTCCTCTATTTTGTCAGTCACTACCGTACTGGCCCTTGTAACTCCACTGATGAAACAAGTTTTGGTTTTTTTCTCAGCCTGGGCTGTCAGCAACACAGTAATGAGATGGGCACATTGTGTAGCAACCCAGTCTCCCCTGCGACTGCCTGACAGGGCTTAGAATCATATGTCACACCGCTAAACAATAAGCTCGCAGCCTTATCAAGGTGGCAATTAAGAAAATTCGAGCATATCTTCATTTACCCCAGTGGAATTCTTCATTCTTGACAGTTTGTGAAATTACGATGTTAAGTAAAGACATCACCAGAATGTTCTTAGCTTATTTGAAAACTCGTTAACTAGAAAATAATGAAGGAAATTTATATACCTAATTGGTGTTTACAATCATGTGAAATGTCTGGAGATTTTTTTTTGTTTTTTCCTTTCTCTTATTTTGCTGTTGTTTGTTTGATGCCCTCTAAATTTCAGGAGTTTTTGTTTAGTTTTTATCTTTGATTCTTAACAAACATTAGATTTGGTACCGTGTAAGATGAGATTTACTTTCTGCAGAGTGTGAAATGCATGTTTATGGAAAGTCTAAACTGTTGGGCTAGGCTTTGCTGAGGAATTGTGCCCTTAATTATTTGCACAATGCAACTGATGTATAGTGTGAATAATCCCCTGCGAGCCATGAGACCAAAGCAGATGCCCTTTCATCAATTAAGATGGGCCCTAAGATTCAGAACACAAAGTTAACCATGGGGTTGAAGAGTGCAGACCTGGCTGCCATGGCAAATTTTAAATTTCTGCTATAAAAGAAAAACATACCCTTGCTAAACTCCCTAACAATAGGAGTGATCAGGCTGACTTACTACCCAGACCACTACAACTCTGATTGGACAGGGAACCAAGGACCAGGCTTACAAACATTCTTTTCTGATAAGTTATTGCAGAACTTAGACCAGTTTCAGCAGCTTATAGAGGTTGCACACAAACTGTCCTTGTGTCCTATAGTTCGCCTTTTGACATAAGGGGCCAAATTCCACTTCATTTTAATGCTAAAATCCCACCCCCAAGTGAACATGGAATGTATATTACATGCAAGTTTACTCAGTCTGAGTGCTCTCAGCTTCCCCTCATAAATATGTATAGTTTTTCCCTCAAACCTGCTGAATATGTATGATACAGGCCCTGTGAGTCATAAAATTCAACCTGTCCTTCCCCTTTTAAAGATAGAATACGTTCAGTCCAAGCTGGAGACTTTCTCTTCCTGGCCTGCACGCTGATGTCACCAGTAAAGGTCTCCTTTCTAGTATTTAGCCATCCTGATGGTGTTTTGGATAATACCCAAAATCCTATTTAATTAGTTTTTTAATACAAGCTGATTAAGAATACTAAAAACGAAATCCACTCTGCTCAAGTGTTGGATGTTATTCTCTCTGTCCCTCATTATAGCTGAAATATGTTTTTTTCAGTGTGGTATGTTGGAAAAAAGACTGTCTAGGAATCAGGACTGAGGCTTAAAGCAGTTCTGTTATTTATTTGTTGGATAACAGTACCAGTCAGTATAGGCTGTATGATGCTGCAGTAACAAATGACCTCAAGTCAACAATACCAACACAGGTAGCTTGCAACAACAAAGTTTTATTTCTCATTTACATTGCTGAGAGCAAACTGTGGCTCTCCATCCCTTCATCTGTGATCTATCTCAGACATTGCTTGTCACATAAAAAGAGATACAGAACATGGTAGTACCATGTGATGGCTTTTAAAGTCCCTGCCTGAAAGTAACATACATCATTTCTGCTTATATTTCATTGGTCAAAGCAAATAACATGGCCAAATCCAGTGGCAGAAGAGTAAAGAAAATCATTCCACAAAGAGGGGGGAGTGATATCTTGAAGAGTAACAATCTGCCAAAGTGGCCTTGCATGAGGCACTGAACTTCAGTTTCTTCTTCAGTAAAATGAGAAGATAGAACTGAGCATCTCTGAAAATCCTATGCTTCTAATGAAGTGTACAGTATTTGTGTAGCTGGGGAGGGCATATAATGGGAAATTCAGGCTGAGATTAAATACTGACTCTGGAAAAAATGTATGAAATGGGTGCCTCTTCTGGATAATAAAATAAAATGCCTATATCACATGGGGTGAAGGAATAGCAATAGTTGTAAGCCATTCAAATGCCATTATTTGAGACATGCTAAAGTCCTCCTCTGCTGAGATACTTTGGATATTTGACCCCTCCAAATATAATGTTGTAATTTGATGCTCAGTGTTAAAGGTGAGGTCTAGTGGGAGATGTCTGGGTTATGGGGCAGATCCTGCATGAATGGCTTGGTACCATCTTCATGGTATTGAGTGAATTCTTGCTCTATTAGTTCCCACAAGATCTGGCTGTTAAAAAGAGTCTGGAACCTTTCCCCTTCTCTCTTTCTTCTTCTCTCACCATGGGACACACCTGCTCCCCCTTCACCTGCTACATGATTGGAAGCTTCCTGAGTCCCTCACCAGAAGCAGATGCTTTCTGTACAGCCTGCAGAACCATTAATCAAATAAATTTATTTTCTCAATAAATTATCCAGTCTCAGGCATTCCTTTATGGCAACGTAAAATGGAATAAGACACCTGCCACACTGGCTGCAGGGCCAGAGATCCCTGTGATTAGAGACACACTGCATCCTCTGCTTCACCAGAAAGCCCCCAAAATGACAGATGTTGAGACAACCTCGTGCTCATGTCACCTTTGCAAACAGTAGGTCCAGATTATCAAAAGTGATAAAGGAATGGGAAAGATCTCAGACATTTTGAGGAAGACCCACCCCAAATGCGCGGTAGGATATACTCTGGGCATCCAGGTGCTATAGAATATTAGAATAAAGAAACAGCTGTGATTGAGAGTAAAGGAGAGGAGGTACCCACATTACAAATTAAACTCTGTTTACTTTGTGATTATTCCTAAAGCAGCTGAATTGAATAGTTTTCTTTAACCCCAATTTGACTTGTTCCTATTATGATAAAAATGAAGTTTTCCGGCCCTGTGAAATGTGGCCATGTGTTTAACAGAGATAGAACTGAGGTAGCAGAGAAAAGCCACACTACTTCAAGGTCTTGTGGACCTGAGGTGGGTTTGGTAGGAAATTTGCTGTATTATTTTGATTCTACCACAAACTAGTCACTGTCTGCCTGCATAACATAAGGCAAATTGTAGGTAGAATGACTTGAGGCATAAACAAGCAATATTTGGACATGGAAAGCAGATGTTTTAAGCACATTTGTTCAATAATCTCATGCTTTCTTATTCCCTTACACCTTTTGTCACCTGGAAGCTGGCTCAGTAAATATTTTAAGTTGTAAAGGTCAAGGCATTTCCAAACAACCAAGGGCTGGTGACTGGGAGAAAACAGCCAGATGGAATTTCCCAGTTGAGCATCACTTTGGCCAGCTGTGGCCAGCCTGGCCTTTTCTCTGATGCATTAAGCTGTCTGTTTCTGTAGAGGTGTCTCACATCCAGCGGACAGGTGGCTGTGATATATGCCCCTGCACTGGAGAGCAGATAGAGCTACAAGAAAAATGAAGGGATTTGCCAAGGCCTTTGTGCAGAATAGAGACCTCAACCAAAGAAAGTGGAAGATGAGCCATTCATCTCAGACCTATCATTGCTGCTCCTTTTCTGGGTGTTCTCATGACCTGCCTTCTGAGCTCTGTGTCAGGGAAGTTTATGACTCTGAGGCACTGTCTAGGGCCAGGGCTTCTCAACCTTGCCACTATTGACATTTGGAGCTAGATAATTCTGTGTTGTTGAGGGCTCTCTTATGCCTCACAGAATGCATAGTTGCCTCCCTAGTTTCTACCCTCTAGATGCCAGTAGCAACCACTCCACAGGTTCAGACAAGTGAAAATATCTCTTGCCATTGCCAAATGTCTCCTTGAGGACAAAGTCACCTCTAGTTGAGAACCACTCATCTAGAGGATGTGATGTTTGAACCACCTGAGCCAGTCTCTTCTTGGCCACAGCACACCGGCTTGTGGCTTGAAATGATGCACTTCCGCATAGTTCATGTTTAAAAGTATAAAAGAATGATCAAGAGTCTGGATCTCCCAGGTTAGTAATTACCTCTGTCGTTATTAATTTTCTCAAGCAACCCAGTCAAATGAGTCATTATTATCTCAATCCCTCTGCCATGGCTGATTGATTTTGCTCCCCTATTGTTTCTAATTTCATGTAATGTCTGATTACATAGAGAAGCATTGAATACAATTCTTATGTAAGAGTCATTACAAATAGGCTTATTCCTCAGTTGTAAGTAGGAACGGATAAGGGATTTTCTATCACTTTATTGAAATAAGTGCCTTTCTAGAAGTAAAATGCTCGAACACTCCACAAATTGATAGCATAGTACAAAAAGTCAAAATAAGTCAATACAGGTACGTAATGATTTTTAAATATGTTTAAGATGCGTATTTACGATATGCTCTCATTTATATTGTATAATTAGAGCATCGGTTCAATGAAAAACGTCCATAAATGATCAACATACTTTTTCTCACTGGAATTCCAGGGATGTGTCTGTTGGATTTGTATGGTGTTTGCTCCTATCTGAAAATTGATCAAGAGCTTTCTGCCTGTCTTGGGGACAAGCTTTGACAGATATAAAATAGTGTAAAAGACATGGGCTTTTAGCCCAGTGAAGGTCTAGTCCCTGGCAGTAAATGAGGCATGTGGGTGGCATATACCCTTGCTCAGTTCCCTGGAGGCCCCACCACTTAATCCATTGCTAGGAAAGCACCTGGCCATGGCGAGTCTTTGAGCAGATGTTGGTCTGGGGTATTGCAATGCTGACTTTTCACCAAGCACTACGACTATATGATGACTAATACTGGCCAATTCGGGAGGGATAGTGGTGACAGAAAAAAAGGGGATTTGATGGAGGTGGGTGGGAGGCACAGGAAGAGAAGTAGCCCATCAACTGAAGCTGGCTACCAGATGATATCAGGCCTTAGGGAGATATATCTGGGGCTTTCTTCAAGATTAAGGGTGCTTTTTCCAGGGACTGTGCTTTTGGTTTTAAGGGTTGAACCAACAGTTGAGCACTAAGATTTACTATGTTAAAAGAGCTATGGTGAAACATTTCCTCAATCTATGTGGCCACAGACCTCACCTGGCATAATTATATCATAATAAGGAGCACAGATTCTGCAGTCAGACTGCCTGGGTTCAAATTCCTCACTCTGCCCTTTATTAGCTTTCCTTGGGCAAGTTACCTAGGCTCTCTGTGTCTCAGTTTCTTCCTCTGGGAAAAAGATATTGTAATAGTACCTACCTCGTAAGATTTTGTAAGGATTAAATGAATCAAAATATATAAAGTGCCCAGAACAGAGTCCAGCATATAACACATGATATATAATATTGATGGGACTATCTTTAACATGTGCTCAACTCTTTTTTGTAAGTAAGTTTAGACTAAAATCCTTCTCCATTGGGTTTTCAGGTTTAGCAAGTGAAATACAGAATGTTCTGTGCAATTTTAACTTCAGGTTTACAAACATTTTTTATAAATATTCTCCATGCAATATTTGGGAATTCTTTCACCAAAACAATAAACAGTTAGTACTTCTGTGGTTGCCAGATACTACTCCTTAAAAGAGGTAAATGTGTTATATTCCACTTCATTGACATTTCAGATAGTGTATAATGACATATTCTTCAATCACGCCACATGATAACTGTTTTCTGACCCTCATTTATAAACTCCCTCCCTCCACCACCCATAACCAACATGCAACTCATCAAATACTCCAAAAGACATAAATATTCCCTTTCTTCTAGAAAAGCTCAACCCTTCCAGTAAACTTTTTCTCATTAATTCCATCTAACACTCTTGCATGCTTTCTCTCTCTCTGCAATTTTTATTCTATTTGTTATATTAATTAGCAGGAAGTTAAATGTCTCCTTGAAATGTTTTCTTGATGTCTCCAATGGACTTCCAATGAGTACTTTGTGATTTGAAGCAAGAACTGTGTTTTGTATTTTCCCATAAGGTCTGCTTCTCAACTCTTCACACAGTAAGTGTTCTAAAAAGGCTAATTAATATAATACATGCATATGTTGACACCAATTCCCTATCAGTTCAATGCACGTTTATTTGTTCACATTTAGGTTGCATTGGCCTGAAGGGCTTTGAAAAATGTGGCAGGATGCAGATTAGCAGTTGATTTATAGCCCTTTAAAAAGAAATAATTTAGATGTATTCTTTAGCAAGTGTGGATCACATAAACCATCTTTCTCAAAGTCAGGTTTACTTTGGGAAATCCTGAGAACATCTGTAATTCACAGTTTAACTCTTGAGCACATTATACTAGCTTATGCCCAAGGTTTATGATGAAATGACAGTATTATTTCCCTAGAGAAGTTGGTAGTAAAATAAAGTGGATCTCTTAAAGTTGTTTCAGTACAACTTGTACTCCGTTTATATAAAAGATCTCTTTGGGAAGCATAAAAGTAATTTTCCCATGCTGTTTCTGGGTGACAAGGATTCTGATGTGACCCAGAACGTATTTTCTCTGACTTTACTTATGGACAACAGCGTTCAACACCAATGTTTTGTTTTGCAAAGTCCTTGCAGCCAGGATGCTAATTAACTCACATAATGCATCACAGTCTTATTAAATGTCAGAGCTGAAATTCTTGTCTTACCTCCTCCCCCTCTTTTAAAATTTTAAAAATCTGACATTCAGAGAGGGGATATAAATTCCAAGGGTCACACAGCTTGGGAGTATCTGTATTCCTTTTCCTTTTACAGGAACAAAGTGAAGAGAAGATAAATATATATTAGGGGTTTTTTTTTTTTTAACCTCTTTAGAAGAAAACACCACAGAAATGGGAGCATCGTTATAACATTTTCCATACTGTCTTTGCAATGGTGTGTGGGCTCTCAAGATTCACAGTAGCTTCAGTGCAATGTTGTGGGTGGTTCCAACTGCCTTTGAACTAGGTGTTGACAGAAAAATAACATAGCACAGCAGGACTCTTCAGGGAGGAGTCTCATGAGGACATGTAGGACATGTTTCCGCAGCACTCGTTCAATTGTAAGTGACAGGATCTAACTCAAATTAGCTCAAGAACAAATGGAAAATGTGTTCCCTTAAGTAGGAAATCCAGTATTTGGTTTAGACACTTCTGGGTCCAGTGGTTAAAATGATGTCACCCAGACTCCACCTCTCTGTATCTGGATTCAGCTTTGTATTAGTCCATTCTCATGCTGCTACAAGGACATACCCGAGACTGGGTAATTTATAAAGAAAAGAGGTTTAATTGACTCACAGTTCCACATGGCTTGGGTGGCCTCAGGAAACCTATAATCATGGTGGAAGGGACCTCTTCACAGGGCAGCAGGAGAGAGAAAAAGGGAAGAATGAAGGGAGAAGCCCCTTATGAAACCATCAGATCTCGTGAGAACCTACTCACTATCACGAAAATAGTATGGGAGAAACCACACCCATGGTCCAATCACCTTCCTCCAGATCCCACCCTATACACATAGGGATTATAATTCAAGATGAGATTTGGGTGGGGACACAAAGCTAAACCACATCAAGCTTAATTCTCAAATAGACTCTCCGCATGCCATGATGAGGAGGTCATCAGAGTTCTCAAGCTTATATTTTTCTCATGATTCCAGAGAGAGAGAGTATATTTCCTGATAGCAACAGGAGAATTTGTAGGAGGTATTCTCATTGCCCCAGAGTGATGCAGTTACATATCCTTTGACCAACAGCTAACCAGAGTAATGGAGTAATCTGATTGGCCAGGCTTGAGGCATGTGTCCAGCATGGAGCTGAGGGGAAGGAAATTCTCCATCCCAGCCACATAGACACTAAGAATTTCCCCAAAAGAATGGAAGTTAGAGGCCACGCCTGGTGGCTCACACCTGTAATCTCAGCATTTTGGGACACTGAGGCAGGAAGATCGCTTGAGGCTAGGAATTTGAGACCAGCCTGCACAATGTTATGAGACCTCATCACTACACAATTTTTTAAAATCAGCTGGGTGTGCTGGCATGCACCTTTAGTCCCAACTACTTGAGAGGCTGAGCCAGAAGGATCCCTTGAGCCCAGGAATTTGAGGCTGCAGTGAGCTATGATCGCACCACTGCACTCTGGCCTGGGTAACAGAGCAAGAGCAAGATTCTGTCTCCGAAAAAACAAAAAAGAGTGGAACTTACACAAGCTACAGACTACAGATGTTCTCTCTGTGGTCTATATATACATTTATTTATATACACACACATCTATAGCTGCTGTACCAATTCCTGAGGGTAGGTTTATTCAATCCTTGGGATCCACAGAAGAGATAAAGATACTTATGGATACTGTATAGAGTCATTCCTTATTTCTTTCAAAAGTTCTTAGCTCTTTAAGGATCTCTATTTCTACTTTAACCAAATAGTGAGAAAAATTGGCTCTGTGTCTCTACGTTTTGCCATATTTATGACCTACAGTTTTTTTTTTCCACTCAGACAGCTGCAAGGTGCACAGGATCGTATATAGCTGTTTCCTTCATGGTAAAGAAGGTTGCAGAGTGCTTGGAACTGACCACTGACCCTCAGAGCTTCAGAAAGCATGACACCTGGGATTCTAGAGGGATTACTAATCTTCAGGAGACTGCAGATCTTAAGAGAGTTTTAGAGGCTCAATCATTCATTTATCATTCATTTACTGAGTCAAACTATGTGCCAGGCATGGTTTTAGGTATAGAGCTCAGGTATAAACTGTGAAGACAATGGCCCTGTTCTCATGGAGTTTGCACTCACAGTATGGGCAGAAAATAAGTAAAACCAATAGGATAAATATGAAAGAGGTGACAGAGTTACTGAGAGGGCAACTGTAACAAGAAAGGAAAGAGCTCTCTGGGGAGACCAACCTTGAACTGACACATAGATGATAAAGGGGATCCATTCATTTAAAGATTTAGGAAAGGAATATTCCTGGCAGAGGGATGGTCAAAGGCTCTGAGGTAGGATAAAGTTTGAATGACGAGAAATGGAAAGGAGGCTCAGTGAACAAGGAGGAAATGAGGTTAGTGCAGCCATCAGGAGCATATCAAAAAGGACTTCATGGCTTGCTGGGCACAGTGGCTCACATCTGTAATCCGAGTGCTTTGGAAGGCCTAGGAAGGAGGATCACTTCAGGTCAGGAGTGAGCTATGATTATGCCATTCCACTCCAGCCTGGGAGACAGAGCAAGAATCAGCTAGATTTTTGTAATGGGTATAAATGAGAGGGTATCAAAAAGAAGCTTGTGTATAAAGGACTGACTTAATCTGATTTGAGGTTAGGAGAGATCACTCGGGCTATTATATGGCAAATAGATTGTGTCAAGCAGCAGTTTTCAGATCATGGTCCCTAGACTAGCAGCAGTGGCATCACCTGGGAATTATTTAGATGTGCAGATTCTCGGGCACAATCCAGACCTACTGAATCAGAGACTCTGACACGGGATCCAGCAATCTGTGTTTTAATAAGGCCCCCAGGAGATTCTGATGCATACTCAAATTGAGAACCGTGGATGATAAAGCATGACAGGAGAGAGCCCCCTTGGGAAGCTACTGCACTCATCCAAATGAGGATAATGGTAGTATAGACTCAGGTGCAGATGTGGGATCAAACCAGATGAATCTAGTATCTATTTGGTAGGAAAAATTGAGAGGACCTGCTAATGGATTGGATGTGAAGATGAGAAAGAAAGAGAAGTTACCTCCTGGGTTGTGGTTGGAGATGCTGCTTTTACATAATCTTTGCTTTCCACATGCCGTGAAGTATAGACACAACAGCAAAGGCAGGGAAGCCCAAGTTAGAAAGAGGAGAAGGAACCAGATGACTCAGTTATGTGTTGGTTCTGCACTTAGTTCTGTTTCCTTGGTAATAGTCACCTTCATTTTCTAGGCCTTAGTTTTCTCAACTCTAAAATGGGATTATATATAACCTATCTCAAAAGATAAGCATTAAGACTCAGCATTGACTTTGTGAATAATTAACTATCACATACATGGAAAACATTGTCATTAACATTGTTTATCCTGGGAGGGCTGGGCAGGGACATGAATCTACACAAGAATTTTGTGGAACTCCACTACACAACCCCGCTTCGGTGACATCCATGAGTACTTAGACTGAATTCCAATTTATAGATAGCTTTAGTTCCAACAAAATCATATTGTTTTTTACTTTGAGAGCTATGTCCACTTAATTTCTATACTTAGAAAACTCCCACAATGGAAAAAAATACTCATTTGTAAGATCCCTTTGTAGGATACGAAGATGACTAAAATTGATGCACTTTTCTTGAAGAGTTTATATTCTAATAAGAGATAGAATGTATATGGGGTGTTAGGGTATAACTACATTCTATAGAAGTTCAGAAAAAACAAATATGTCCAAAGACCACTTCATCCTCCTTAAAACCTGCTTGTAACTTGTTATGTATGACTAACACTCTGGGACTCTTGGTTACATTCCTTACTTCTGTGAAAGATCCCAAGTCTCAAAAGGGAATAAACAATGTGGAACCTCTTCAGAAGCCCAAAGATTAGCAAGTCTAGTTCTGCATTTTAAAGAGAAGGATAAAAGCAGATTCAGTACACCACTGACAAGTGTATTTATAATAATCTCTGGCAATTTTTCCAGCATACAATATCAAAAGAAACCCAAAGTAAATCTGAAAGTTGGCCATTGGCAGAAGGGGGCTATGCCTTAGAAATTTATCATAGATTCACCTAAATCTGACAGTAAACACTCAGAAATATGCTGGGGTTGTTTTCTACTCATTAATTGCACCTGGTGAGTAGTGGTTCATAGCCAAAATCTAAAGGGCAGTTGGAAGGCAAGGAGGCTATAAAGACCTTTGAGAATAGGATAGTGCCATCTTTTTTGCTTATTGAGGATTCAACACTACACAAAGCGGGTACCAGGTGTGGATCTCCATGGGAAATTTTGGGAGACCTGGAAAGTCAAGAATATACTATCTCCTGCTTTGAGTAGTCACCTCTAAAAAGATAAATGTCCTTATCTTTTGCAATTACAGAAATCTCACAACTTTTTCCTGTGTCTATCAATGTCTTTTCATGAATCACAGACATTGCCACAAGCAGGTAGATGGTTTTGGAGCTGTTAAAAAAGGTAGGAGTAATCACAGGAACCAACCACCATGCCAGACCAATTGCATTTCCCTTTTTGAAAGGATTTTCAGAACAAAGCATAAGAAATGTAGGAGACATAGTATGTTGAAGTTTCAGTAAGGCATAGTTATTTTATATGATTATACATAGATACAGAATATGTAGTAGAGGACAGTAACAATTGAAAGGGTCTGGTTTAAAAGTCAGTCTCTAAGGTTGTAGATTGATAGATTTTCACTTGCTTCCAAGCCTGTGCCTTGTGACTTGGTGCAGGCTGATGTATCCATTCTCATAAGGCAAGATGGAGGTTGACTCCCAGGGAGATTCCAAGTCAGTACCAGGCAAGCACAAGTGAATATCTGTCCAATTCCATCTGTGATATGGAAGATAGATAAGGAAGGGGTCAAATAAGATTTGTAAGGAGACACTCAAAGCCAATCCAGAAAAAGTCCAAATCTGAAGATCAAGGGCATAGTGTTAAAGGTACCAGATAGTTATCATAGAAGAAGCAAGATGTAGTCAGAAAGTAAGCCAGACAATAGCCCCAACACAGCTCTCGGCACTCCAGAAAGTTTTTAATGGGACTGTATTATGTGGCAGGGTTTTCAGGGGTGTCTTAAAGGTACTGTAATTGGGGCAGAAAAATCCCAAAGTCAGTAACCAATATATAAATAGTAGGTAGGTTGGCCAGTTGATCCAGTTTTCCTGGGACTCAGGGAGAGTTCCAGGATATGGGACTTTTCACTCATAAAACTAGGATATGCTGGTCACCCTGATGGTGGAGGGTTTCAGAACTGTGTCATATGAGGACATATTGGAATTTGTTTCATCAGAAACATAGTCATAATATGAATAGTAATAAATAGTGTTTACTGACACCATTTCACAGGCTACAAAGGATTTTAGATGGATATCCTCATTTAATCTTCACAACCAACCAGTAACTAGGCATAATTATTTTCTCCATTTTTCATGAAGAGGAAACCAAGGTCTTCCATGGCTAAATAACTGCCCAGTGACACATCTAGTAAGTAGTAGAACCCCAAATTGAACCTAAGTGGTTGGATCCCAGATCCCACAATCCTAAACCCTTCAGAAGACTTAAGGGAACTCAACAGATGCTTCAATAATTGAAAGGCTATCATGGAAGAAAGATGGGCTTAATTTATGAAATGATGGCAGAGAGGATGTTATGGAGAGACAGGATTCTGAGTTTCTAAAGTTTCCAGAATGGAATAGGCTGCTCCAGAACAAAAGACATTCTCTGTACTTGGTAGGAATGCTTAGAGAAAGACAAACAGTGTGTAATTAGCCTAATGTTAAAATCCCTCCTCACAATTACATGGTATTGCAAAATTTATTTTTCTAGCAAGATCAAAATTAGGAAAGCACTCCATACCCACTCTCAAAATTAATTTTAAAAACACAGTGGAAAATCAACCTATTTTACAACTAAACCTATGATTTATCATAAATTCCCATGCTTTCTAAATAAATGTTGATATACCACATGCCTCCTTCAGTTCAAATTTGAGTATAAATTATAAAAAGTCCATAATCCAGAACGCTTTATGTGTTTTTACGATCACAGAAGGCTGCCCTGCCTTCCATTCATGATTAATTTTTTTGGATGGCTCCCTCTAGATCTTAGAAAATAATTAAAACTAATGAACAATCCTAAATGGCAGTAAAGCAAGGAGCATATTGTTTCCTGCCTGCACTCTGAGCTTGATCAAAGGGAAGACTCCCTGAGATGCAGACATTGATGTTTTACACTTCACTTCCTGACCACCCACTGAGACCACATGACAGCTTCAGGGGAAATCATGAATTAACATTTTTTAGTACTTCATAGAATACTTAGAGTTTGCAAAAATACAATTAGTCAGTATAACTGCTGATTCCTCAACAGAGAAGGATTCTAAGATGTGCGCTTTTCATTTTCTCTTAGCTCTGTCCTGTCATGAGTGGGGTAACATTTTCATTGAAGCAGGTCCCCTCTTCACACATATCACAAAAACCAGTGTGACTGCTGCAAAGAAGAGTAGAAAAAGAAGGCATTCACAAAGTGCCCGTTTATCATGTTTTCCCAGTTTGGTGATATGTTTTCAGCAGATATTTTAAAGAATATTTTATTCAGAGGTTTACCCAGTCAAATACAAGAAGAAAAGCAAAGTTTCAAGTTAAGTCAATTGTTTTGGGCACAGAAAGTTTGGTTTGTGAAGTGTTTCTATAGAAGTTTAGAGGGAAGTAGAAATTTGGGGGAGGATTGATTACTTCCATCTACTTTCTATTGTATATCCTGTAACTTCATCTACAGAAAAACATTCGACTTTTTTGGTTGACCTGGCATTCAATTCAATTTCACTTGACTGGTTAGGCAATTAACAAATCGTGGTCAATCAAAATAGAAGCATTGTCTTCTTTCATTTTTCTTCTGCGAATGACTTTTAAAAAATAAATCCTATACATTAATGATACAGCCAAAGCAAATTAGCTTTTAACATTGGCCACAAAGGGGGTTTAGATGGTAATAATGAAAATATAGTCATCTTTTTTTAAATCTCAACTTTTATTTTAGATATGGGGGTACATCCGCAACTTTGTTACATTGGTATACTGCACCCTGGAAGTGAGCATAGTACTCAGTAGATAATTTTTCAACCCATGCCTCCTCCATCCCCTATCTAGTAGTTCACAGTGTCTCCTGTTCTTATATTTAAGTCCATATGTATTCAATGTTTAGCTCCCACTTATAAGTGAGAACACGTGGTATTTGGTTTTCTGTTCCTGCATTTTGTTTACTTAGGATTATGGCCTCTAGCTCCATTCATGTAGCTGCAAAGGACATGATTTTATTCTTTTTTATGGCTGTATAGTTTTCCATGGTGTATATGTACCACATTTTCTTTATCGAATCCACTGTGAATGGGCACCTAGGTCGATTCCTTGTCTTCGCTATTATGAACAGGGTGGCAATGAACATACAAGTCCATGTGTCTTTTTGATATAACAATCTATTTTCCTTTGGGCATATACCCAGTAATAGGATTGCTAGGTCAAATGGTAGCTGTTTTAGGTTCTTTGAGAAATCACCAAACTGTCTTCCACAATGGTCACACTAATATACACTCCCACTATCAGTGTATTCCTTTTTCTCCACAACCTTGCCAGCATCTGTTGTTTCCTGAGTTTTTAATAAGAAACATTCTGACTGGTGTGAGATAATATCTCATTGTGGTTTTGACTTGTATTTCACTGATGATTCATGAGGAGCATTTTTTCATATGTTTGTAGGCCACTTGCATGTCTTCTTTTGAGAACTGTCTGTTCATGTCCTTTGCCCATTTCTTAATGAGGTTGTTTTCTGCTTTTTGATAAGTTCCCTATAGTTTCTGGATATTGGACCTTTGTCAAATACATAATTTGCTAATATAGTCTCACATTCTATAGGTTGTCTGTTTACTATGTTAGTAGTTTATTTTGCTGTGCAAAAACTCTTTAGTTGAATTAGGTCCCACTTGTGAATTTTTGTTTTGTTGCAATTGCTTTTGGGAACTTAGCCAAAAATTATTTGCCAAGGCCAATGTCAACTAGGATATTTCCTAGTTTTTATTCTAGGATTTTCATAGTTTGTAATCTTACATTCAAATCTTTAATCCCTCTTGAGTTCATTTTTGTATATGATGAGAGGTAAGGGTCCAGTTTCATCCTTCTGCATATGGGTAACCAGTTATCCTACTACAGTTTATTGAATAGGGCGTCCTTTCCCCATTGCTTGTTTTTGGCCTTGTTGAAGATCAGATGGTTGTAAATGTGTGGATTTATTTCTGAGTTTTCTACTCTGTTCCTTTAGTCAATGTATCTGTTTTTGTATCAGTGCCATGCTATTTTGGTTATTGTAGCCTTATGGTATGGTTTGGAGTAGTTTAATGTCTCCAACTTCGTTCTTTTTTATTAGAATTGCTTTGGCAATTCAGGTTCTTTTTTGTTTTCATATGCATTTTAGAATAGTTTTTTTCTAATTCTGTGAAGAATAACATTGGTAATTTGATATGAATAGCATTGAATCTGTAAATTGCTTTGGACAGTATGGCCATTTTAACAATATTGATTCTTCTAATCCATGAGCATAGAATGTTTTTCCATTTATTTTTGTCATCACTTATTTCTTTTAGCAATGTTTTGTAATTCCCCTGTAAAGATCTTCTACCCTCTTGGTTAGCTGTATTCTTAGGCATTTCCTTTTCTTTGTGGTTTTTGTAATGAGATTGTGTTCTTGATTTGACTGTCAGCCTGGACAATTATTGATGTATAGAAATGCTACTGATTTTTGTACATTGATTTTTGTATCCTGAAACCTCACTAAAATCATGCATCAGTTCTAGTAGAATTTTCACAGAGCCTTCAGGGTTTTCTAGTTACAGAATCATATTGTCAGCAAATAGAGATAGTCAGACTTCTTCTTTTCTCATTTGGATGCCTTTTCTTTCTTTCTGTTGTCTGATTGCTCTGCCTAGGACTTGCAGTATTCTATGGAACAGGAGTAGTGAGAGTGGGCATCCTTATCTTGTTTCAGTTCTCACAGGAAACGATTCCAGCTTTTGCCTGTTCAGTATGATGTTGGATGTGGGTTTGTCATAGATGGTTCTTAATTATTTTGAGGTATGTTCCTTCGATGTCTAATCTCTTGGGGGCTTTTATTATGAAGGGATATTGGATTTCATCAAAAGCTTTTTCTGCATCTATTGAGATAATTTTATGGTTTTTGCTTTTAATTCTGTTTATGTGTTGAATCACATTTATTGGTTTACACATGTTGAAACAGCTTTGCATCCCAGGAATAAAGTGTACTTTATTGTGTTATATTAACATTTCAGTGTGTTACTAGATTTGGTTTGCTAGTATTTTGTTGAGAATATTTGTGTCTGTGTTCATCATAGATATTAGCCTGAAACTTTGTTTTTTGGTGTGTCTCTGCTAGATTTTGGTATTAAGCTGATGTTGGCTTTATAGAATGAATTAGGAAGGAGCCCCTACTCCTCAATTTTTGGAATAGTTTCAGTAGGATTAGCATCAGTTTTTCTTTGTGTATCTAGGAGAATTCAGCTGTGAATCCATCTGGTCCAGGACTTTTTTTGGCTGATAGGTTTTTTATTACTGTTTCCATTTCAGAGCTCAATATTGATCTATTCAGGGTTTCAATCTCTTCCTGATTCTATCTTGGGAGATTGTGTGTTTCCAGGAATTTGTCCATTTTCTCTATATATTCTAGTTTGTGTGCATAGAGTTGTTCAGAGTATTCTCTGAGGATCTTTTCTTTTTCTGTTAGACCAGTTGTAATGTCATTTTTGTCATTTTTGAGTATCCTTACTTGGATTTTTTTTTTTTTTTTTTTTTTTTTTGCTTTGTTAATCTAGCTAGTGGTCTATCAATCTTATTTTTTCAAATAATCAACTCTTGGTTTCATTGATCTTTTGTATAGATTTTTGCATCTTAGCTTCATTCAGTTCTTCTTTAATTTTTTAATTATTTCTTTTCTTCTGCTAGCTTTTGGTTGCTTAGTTCTTTTTTCCTACTTCCTTTGGGTGCAAAGTTAGACTGTTAATTTGAGATCTTTCTAACTTCTTGATGAAAACATTTAGCACTATAAACTTTCCTCCTAACACTGCTCTAGCAGCATCTCAGAGATTTTAGTATGTTGTGTCCCTGTTTTCATTAATTTCAAAGAATTTTTCTGTTTTTGCCTTAATTTCAATGTTCTCCCAGGAGTTATTCAGGAGTAAGTTGTTTAATTTCCACGCATTTGGGTATTTTGAGACATCTTCTTGGTATTATTTTCTATTTTTATTGCACTGTGGTCTGAGAGTATCCTTGGTATGATTTCCATTTTTTTAAGTTACTGAGATTTGCCTTATGACTAAGCATGGGGTCGATCTTAAAATATGTTTCACGTGCAGATGAGAAGAATGTACATTCTGTGGTTGTTGGGTGGAGTGCTCTGTAGATGTCTTTCAGGTCCAGTTGGTCAAGTGTTGAGTTTCTTTGTTAATTTCTTTGTTAATTTTCCTCCTCGATGATCTAACATTGTCTGTTGCATATTAAAGTCTCCCACTATTATTATGTTGTTGTCTAAATCTCTTCATAGGTCAATAAGAACTTGTTTTGTGAATCTGGGTGTTCCAATGTTAGGTGCATATATATTTAGAATAGTTGAGTATTCCTGTTGGATTGTACCCTTTATGATTATGTAATGTCCTTTATCCTTCTTCACTTTTATTGGTTTAAACTCTGTTTTATCTGATGTAAGAATGGCAACTCCTGCTCTTTTTTGTTTTCCTTTTGCATAGTAAATCTCTCTCCTTTCTTTTACTTTGAGCTCGTGGGTGTCATTATGTGAGATGGGTCTCTTTACAGTCAATTCTTAATTGCTCTGAAGCTGATTACATTTGGGGCCTACTTGGGATCTTGAATTTCTTCCTTCTTTCATTTTCTGTCTATGTTTATTGGCTCCAAATGGGTAGGAAGAACCCACAGATGCTCCAATAGCACCTGACATACACAAAAGGATTGGCATAGAAGAGTTGCTGGGAGTTGTTAGATTTCGATCATCCAAGCTTGCTCCATTTGCTTGTTGGCACAGCAAATTGAAAGTTGACAATACAGTTCCAGAACCCTAGGTCAAGATGCTTCTGTAGATTTACAAGCAGTATTGTCTCTAGGCAAGGAAGTGAAGTGCTGCCTTCAGAATGCTCTCTGTGTCTCCACCTTCTTCTGTCTCTATTCTAGAATCTTAAAACCTCAAGAATGGAAAACCTTAGCTATTTCCTTCTTCTCCCCTCAGGTCAAAGCCTGCTTTCAGTAAAGGATCTGACACCTATAGAATTTCAGATGGGTTTTTTAAATCTCCTTATTTATTGTGGAATAAAAGATGTCATGGGTTGAAAAGGACAACAAATAGCTGTGAGTTGATGGAGCAAAAATCTTCAGGAATAGAGACACCCAGTGCTTGAAACCACCTCAAGAGTTGAAGTCATATTCTATACACTACACACCAACTTAGCCTGCATCTAAGATTGTCCCTGACCCTTATGTATGAGAAAGGGCAGAGTTCTTTCCCAGGGTCCCTTAATAAAGTCTAAATCAGGGTTCAGCAAT
Organism: Chlorocebus sabaeus; assembly: GCF_047675955.1. Taxonomy (NCBI): domain Eukaryota; kingdom Metazoa; phylum Chordata; class Mammalia; order Primates; family Cercopithecidae; genus Chlorocebus; species Chlorocebus sabaeus. Next base: position 61,288,068 of record NC_132925.1, read on the forward strand.
CTGTTGTTCAGAGGCCAAATCCAGCCACAGCCTGTTTTCATTTGGCCTGTGAACTAAAGATGGTTTTTACATTTTAAAATGGTTGGAAAAAATCAAGAAAATAATAATATTTTGTGACATCCAAAAATGGTATGAATAAATAAAGTTTTATTGAAACGCAGCCATGTACACTCATTTAAGGAATGTCTATGATGCTTTTGTACTGCAAAAGCAACAAAGAGCCTTAAAGACCTATAATATTTACTATCTTGCTCTTTAAGAGACAATTTACTGAGATCTAGGTCAATATTTTTTAAACAGTGTGCTAAAGATCCCGATGGTTCAACAGAGCTCACCTCATTGCAGGGAAGAGGAAGGATGGCCCTGAGAAAGGGGCCACATGGAAGATGTACCATCTTCATTAAACCAGAATGGTTCTGCTTTTACCTCTTTTATACTTTGGAAATCAAAGGTTGATTTTATAAGAGATTATAAAAAGTTGGCCGGGCGCGGTGGCTCACGCCTGTAATCCCAGCACTTTGGGAGGCCGAGGCGGGCGGATCACGAGGTCAGGAGATCGAGACCATCCTGGCTAACACGGTGAAACCCCGTCTCTACTAAAAATGCAAAAAATTAGCCGGGCGAGGTGGCGGGCGCCTGTAGTCCCGGCTACCCGGGAGGCTGAGGCAGGAGAATGGCGTGAACCCGGGAGGCGGAGCTTGCAGTGAGCCGAGATCGCGCCACTGCACTCCAGCCTGGGTGACTGAGCCAGACTCCGTCTCAAAAAAAAAATAAATAAATAAATAAAAATAAAAATAAAAAGTTTATAAATGTGGCAAGCCATGAGTCTTCAAATTGTAAAGTATTATAGATCTCTATTTCTAGCACTTTTCCAAATTAAATACTCAGTAACACACAATATACTTTCGAGGAAATGGGGAACTGCTATCATTATTTCACCATGAGAGCAGAGGTTTCTAGAGAAGGAAGTTAGCACTGGAGACTTGTCAGGGCCAGGCTAGAGCTAGGGATTCCTTTACCTTTTCTCCCCACTTCCCATCTCAAATCCTCATCTTCACTTCTTCCAAAATCTATTTTTATTTTTCTCTTCTCTGTCTATACTACCTTTCTCAATTGCTATATGTATTTTTTCGTGTCTTTTTTTTAAGACAAGATATCTCCATGTTGTCACGGTTGAGGTGAAGTGGGATGATCATAGCTCACTGCAGCCTTGAACTCCTGGGTTCAAGTGATCCTTCTGCCTCAGCCTGCCAAGTAGCTGGGACTACAGGCATGAGACACCATGCCTGACCCCTTATTCCTTCTTAAACAAAGCTTACCTGTGGCTTTGGTTTGCCATGGCATCCTTATAATTTCTGTTCCACTACTACTTTTCAGATTTGTTTCTGTTTCTCTCTAAGAGAGAAAAACCTAGTGGGTGAAAGGCATGAGTTTTGTAGGCAGACTGCCCAGGCTTGAATCTTGGCTTCTATTTACCAACTGAGCAAGTTATTTAACTTTCTGCACTTCATGAGTCTAATGGGGATAATAACAGTACCTATCTCCTGAGGTTATTGTGAAAATTAGGGGTGTGTGTATGTGTGTGTGTGTGTGTATATGTGTAATACATATACAACACATATAATTTTCACAAAACAATATATAATGATCTTATATATATATCGTATATATATGCAATCTTGTATATATGTACACACACACACATATAAAATCATTAGAATAATACCTGGAATATGGTAAGCATGATGTAGGTGTTGGTTCTTATTAATATCTGAATGACTCACTCAAAACATGCCATGGACCCCTCGTCAACCAAAAAGAGTTTTAGAAATTATGTCTTGTCAGCTACCACCCATAGATCTGATCAGCATAGTCTAGGTTATGGAACATGGTAGATTGCATTAAAGGTCACAATTCTTTATTTCTCTCTGTATCTACTCACTTTTTTGTGTAATTTTTCAGTATCTTCCTATTTGAATAGGACACATTTCCCATGTCTTGATGCTCTGCTTGGCATGTGACTTGCTCTGGCCAATGGAAAGTTTGCTGACATAATAGAAACAGAGGCTTAAAAAGGGCTTATACAGTTGAGTTTACCCTCTTGATCCTCTGGCATCATCATGAGAAGGTCATGCCCAAGTTGATCTGTTGATTCGAGGAGGAGGATGAGAAACATGTGAAGCAGAATCGTCCTGAGCCTAGATGAGCCAACTCCCAGTCAGCCTACAGACTGATGAGAAATAAGATGTGATTATTGTTTAATGCCATTGGGTTTTGGGTAGTTTGTTACACAGAATAAATAGGAAAAAAAATACTGGGTTGAACCCAGTAGCATATTGTATTAGGCCATTTGCACTGCTACAAAGAAATACCTGAGGTTGGGTAATTCATAAGGAAAAGAGGTTTAATTGGCTCTTGGTTCTGCAGGCTGTACAAGCACGGAACTGGCATCAGCTTGGGTTCTTGGGAGAACTCAAGGAGCTTTTACTTATGGCAGAAAACAAAGCAGGAGCAGATGTGTCACATGACCAGAGCAGGAGCAAGAGAGAGAAAGTGGTGGGGGAGGTGCCACACTTTACAGCAACCAGACCTCCTGAGAGCTCCTTTATTATCATGAGGACAGCACCTAGCCATGAGGCATATCAACTTATTCAATTTTTTAAAATCACACTCAAGCACTATTATGAAATGCTTTTTACTGAATTCATCAAGCTATTCTTTTTCTTTCAAACTGAGTTACTCAGAGATCCTAACTCCAAAATTCCTGTTTTTCTCTTCCCATTGACTCCCCTGACCTTGAAAGTTTTTTAGCCTATTTTTTCCATAAACTCCACAAATATCTGTAAATGACTGAAAGAAGATGTTTTGCCTTGCCAGTGCAAATTCTCTTTGGGATTCCCTTAAAACTCATCTGCTGTGAAAGGGCACTGTAGGTGGTTTGCATAGCTGTGGACAGTGAAATCGATTTCCAGACTTCCAACTCAGTGAGTTCCCGTGGGGGTTGTGGAGAAAAGGAATAACGTTTATCAGAATAAAGGAGCAAGCTGACTTACACATACCTGTAAACTTTAGATTTTTGTTCAAGAGAGAGTGGAAAGAACAATACAGATACAGACATACCTATATAAACAAGGGTAAACTTCAAACCTAAGCCTTCTTTGTAAAAATCCATCTGTTGAGTCTGAGAGTAGAGAAATAGGACCAAAATAGTGTCTATAAATTGAAAGATAAGATTTTTAGCCTTTGATCCTGGATGTATGCATTTTCCAAATGGTCCAGGCAGTCTGAGATCAGGATGCAATTTACAGACTATAGAAGAGCATAGGAAAAAGCAACTTCCTAGAATAGATATTGACCACTAGTTTCAAATCCTGGTTCCACTGCTTGTCAGCTTGTAACTTTTGGTAAGTCATACAACCCGTCTTCTCCTGAGGTTGTGATGAGGATTAAATTACTTAAACCATTTAAGATGCACAGAAGAGTGCTGGGCACATAATAAGCACTCTATAAATGTCTGTTGTTATCACCTTCCCTGTTGTTACAGCTATTACTACTATTTTGGGTAACACAACTCTGAGTTTATTCTGGGAAACCATCCCTTCCTTTAGTTTAGATCCTGTTCTATAAATGCTGGCTCCACCCTCCCAGCCTGGCCAATTACAGCCATCATCCTCAGGCCACAGTGATTGAGGTTTGAGCATGTGACCCAGTCTGATGAGGTGCAATCTTCAGATTTGATGGCTTTATGAGAGTGATATGTACTTCCTCTTCCACTGGACATCAATTCATAAGGAAGTAGGTGAGAATGAAGCCCATTACCAAGAGCAAAGCCAAGAGATAGAAGAGTAGGTCCTGATAACAAAATGTAAAACCAGAGATTGAAGTCTTGAAACCCATGGGGTTTTTGTTTAACGAGGCTATAAAATGTTTCTTTTTGCTTAAACTAGTTCAAATTGGGTTTCACAGGAGAACTTACACACCTTCTAATTGCTTTTACAGAAAGTTTCACTGAAACTTTAGTTCCCTTTCTTAAATTTTTCATGGAGATTTAGACTATTTCAGGTCAAACTTGAATGAGCAAATGTTAATTAATTTTTTAAAAAAATAAGTCTCATTCAGGTTGAGCTGCCAGGAATTGTCACGTGTGGGGATTTTTCCTTTTATTTTATGGGGGCTTGGAGTGCAGGAGCTTACAGCAGAAATCACCACCTTGCTCTTCTGTCCAGAGCTATGCATTAAGCCAAGTTGAATCTAAGCTTTCATGGAATCTAAAAACGGCAAATAAAAGAAAGCAGCTTTGATTTCCCCCCCTCATGAGATTTATTCTGACAGTTTGCAACTCGATAAAATAGATAATGGAACTCCCTTGTCACAATAATTCAGTTTAAATGCATTGTCAGATTAATAGACTCAGTTATCCACTTCACTAATGACTGTAAGAGGCAAGGTTTGAAATCATCCCTTCTCATAAACATCTCAAAGGACTAAAAGATGTTTCTAAGCAGAAGAAATTGTGAAGTGGGCATATTTTGCCTTGAGTTAGTTATTCCCCAGATCCCCCTTCTGTTCGTATATCTGGCTTCCTTATCTTTCCTATACTTCCCCTTCTAAAAGGGCCTCCTTCCCCCTCTTACACTCTCTCTCTTTATGCCTAGTAAGAATCTCCATTAGTTTATGGAGATGGTACTGGAGTTAGTTAAGGGCGTTCTGGAAATTGTCACATTTCCCTGGCACCAAGAGAATGCATGTGGTTCAGGCTGGACCAATCAGAGTCTCACCCCTCCATAGCCACAGTGATTGGACCAAGCTGTGGGTGTGTGAAACAAGGTGAGCCAATCACAATCCTCCTGCAGATTATTTTGTTGGTTTTTGAAGCTGAAGGGGAGGATCTTTTGGTTGTGTGATAACAGCTTTTAGGGTGTGAGTCCAGAGGTTCCTGCAGACAGAGAGAAAACATGCTGACAGTCAGCAATAGTAAACAGTAACATTGTCACAGGGAGAATTCAAAATGTGGAGAAGGAGTCTCTTGGCAGTATTCAAGGCCTTAGTCCTGGTGATTCCTGAAGCCAACTCTGCCTCCCTTCCCATGAATTTGTTATATAGGTAAATAATATATCTTCATTTCTTGAGAAAGAGACTTCCAGTATCAACTCTGACATGTGAAGAGCTTGGGAGACAGCATTACCATCCTCAAAATAACAAAAAGATAGAAAAACAAAATCAGTTTTTTTGGACTTTCCTTGAAATTCCAGAGGACTACAATTTTGGGGGGCCCTCACTTCCATGAGCATTACCTCCAGGAACACCACCAGGTTTTCATGCTGAAGATCCCAGAAAGATGCTCTTATAGCTGTGGCAGGGGTAAGGAAAGAGTAGCCATTGTAAAATTTAACCAGAGCTTTCTCCATAACAAAGACCTACTACCCATGGGAAAAGACTTTGCCAGAGCCTTACTCAGTAGATCAAAGAACATTCGTTCAATTCATAGCCTCCTCCAGCTTTCCTGCCTCACCTACTAGAGAGGGAACAAAACAACAACAACAATGAGGGACAGGACTTCAAGGAAATAAATTGGGCATGGTGCTGCCAGGGAAGGGAGCAGGAGGCAGAATAAAACAACTTTACCACTGGAGAAACACTTGTGAATGTCACAACTCCAGGACTCAGGCCCGCTATAACACTGAAAAGTCCCTAGAATGCTTCCCTTTCCCTACCCTTAACACCACACCAACAGGACCTCAGTATGACAACATTAGGTTACAGCTGAAAGCTGCAAAATGCAGATTCTATCTGAGGCAGAATACTTGGGGAAGCCCAAAACCTAGAGGGGAGACAAAAACTTGAACACTAGAGAAATTTGGAACCTCTGGCACCTATAGTTATAGCAAATATGAAACGGAAGGAGGAGGAGGAGAAGGAGGAGGAGGAGGAGAAAAGGAAGAGAAAGAGGAAGAGGAAGAAGAGGAAGAAGAAGAAGAACAAGAAGAAAAAGAAAAGAGTCCAACTCCTAGGCTTATAACCATAAATCCTCACACTAAAGGCCTATTTACCTCAAGTTCTACTGTCTGATACATGTCTTGATTTCAACAAAAATTTACAAAACATGCCAAAGGTGAGAAAAAAGAACGTCTGAAGAGACAAAGCAATAAGCAGAAACAGGTGCAGATATGACATAAATGTAGAAATTATCTGACAGGGTATTTAAAGTAACTATGATTAATATGAAATGGGCTTTAATGGAAGAAGTAGGCAATGTGCAAGAGCAGATGGTAATGTAGATAGAAACTCTAAGAAATAGCAAAATGGAAATTCTAGAAAAACATTGTACTAGAAATGTAAAAATGCCTTCAGATAGGCTCATCAGTGGATTTGATACAATTCAGAAACTAATCTGTGAGCTTGAAGTGAAATCAGTAGAAACTTCCCAAACTGAAAAGCAAAAAGTAAAAAGAAAAACAAGGAACATTCAACAACTGGGGGATAATTTCAAAAGGTGTAACATACATGTAATTGGAATATTGGAAGGAAAAGAGAGAATAGAAAGGAAGAAATACGTGAATAATGGCTAAGAACGTCCCAAAATTAATGACAGACCCCAGACCACAGATCCACACAGGATAAATTCCAAAACCTCACTCAGTTATGCAGAAAGTCAAAGGCAAAGAGAAAATCTTGAAAGATTTTCTTAAACAAAATAGCTTACCTATAGAGGAATAAATAAGAATTACAGCATGCTTCTCATCAGAAATCATGCAACCAAGAGCGTAGAGTGCAATATCTAAAGTGAAAGCAAAAGAAGGAACAAAAGATTTCCACCAACCTAGAGTTTTATATACAGCAAAATTAATTCTTCAAAAATGAAGGAGATATCAAGACTTTCTCAGACAAAAGTTGAGGGAATTTATCACCAGCAGACCTACTCTGCAAGAAATATTAAAGTAAATTCTTCAGAAAGAAGGAAAATGATGTGTCAAAAATGTGTATCTTGATATAGAAAAGCTCCAGAAAAGAAACAATAATATTTTATTTTTCTGTCTCTTAATTGATGCGAAAGACAACTTTTTAAAAGATATAATAGTAATTAAAAACAGAATTACCATATAACCCAGCAATTCGTCTTCTGAGTATATATCCAAAAGAAATGAAATCACCATCTTGTAAGGATGTCTGTTCTTCCATGTTCATTGCAGCGTTATTCACATTAGCCAAGATATGAAAACAACCTAGATGTCCATCCACAGACAAATGGTTAAAGAAAGTGTGATTGTTTATCCATTTGTCGGGGGATGGACATCTAGGTTGTTTCCATATGTTTCCATTGTATATTTCCATGTACAATCTGTTGTGTGTATTTGTATGTATGTATGCAACAGATTTTTATCCAGCCTTTAAAAAAAGGAGATCCTGTCATTTGCCAAAAAATGGATGAACCTGAAGAACATAATGATAAGTGAATGCCAGATACAGAAAAAATATTGCATAATTTCACTTATATATGTAATATTTTTAAAAATCAAATATATAGAGAAAATGAAACAGTGGTTACCAGGGGAAAGGTGGTAGGAAAGAAATGAGGAAATGTAGATCAAAGGACACAAAGTAGCAGATATGAGGGATGAACGAGTCTGAAGATCTAATGTACAACCTGAAGACTGTAGTTCATAATGCTGTAATATACTCAGAATTGTTGCTAAATGAGCAGATTGTAGCTGCTTTTGCCACAGGAAGGAGAAATGGGTAACTATGTGAGATGATGGTTGTAACAATTTCTTTCACTATAGTAACCACTTTAATATATATACATATATATATATCTCATAACCTTATATATGTGTATACCTTAAATATACACTGTATATATACAATTTATTTTTGAAAAATAAATAAAAGTAACAGTCTACTAGTTATTATAGCATGTGGATCAGGGAAATGAATGACAGCACTGTCACAAAGGACAGGAGGAACTAATTGGGAGTACACTATTACAAATTGCCTGCACTACACAAGAAGAGTATAGTGTTATTTGGAGGTGAATTTAGATTTAAAATGCATATTGCGTAATGGATATACTGCTTCATTTTGGAAAAAAATGAAAAAATTCTGTATGGTTACAAAGCAATGTGAATGTGCTTATTGCTTCTGAATTGTACACCTAAGAATGGTTAAAATTATAAATTTTATGTTATATATATTTTACCAAAAATATTTAAAACTTTTTAAAAAGTACATTATAAACTCTAGGGCAACCACTAAGAAATGCTTTTTAAAAATTAGAATTTACAACCGGGTGCAGTGGCTCACACCTGTAATCCCAGCACTTTGGGAGGCCGAGGGGGGTGGATCACAAAGTCAAGAGATCGAGACCATCCTGGCCAACATGGTGAAACTCCATCTCTACTAAATATACAAAAATTAGCTGGGTGTGGTGGCACATGCCTGTAATCCCAGCTACTCAGGAGGCTGAGGCAGGAGAATTGCTTGAACCTGGGAGGCAGAGGTTGCAGTGAGCCCAAATCATGCCACTGCACTCCAGTCCTGTGACAGAGCAAGACTCCATCTCAAAAAACAAAAACAAACAAACAAAAATAGAATTTACTTGCTAAGAGATTGATAAAATTGAGTCATATTAAATGTTCAGTTATAACCAGAGAAGGCAGAAAATGGGGTTTGGAGTAATAAAGAACAAATACAATGTATAGAATACACTTACAAACGTGGTAGAAATTATAACAGTAAACACTTTTAAATACGAATGGTCTAAATATACCAAATAAAAGACAGAGATTGATAAAGTGGATTAAAAAACAAAAATAAAATTAAAACAAGACACAACTATATGTTGTCTATAAGAAACCCACTTTAACTATAAAGACACAAATAGTTTAGAAGTAAAGGGATAGATAAAGAGATACCATGCTAATACCAATTAAAAGAAAGCTACCATCATTGTATTAATTTCAAACAAAGCAGACTTCAGAACAAGAAAGATTATGGGAGACAAGCCAATTACATAATGATAAAGGGGTCAATTGTCCAAGACATAACCATCCTTACTATATATACACCTAACAAGAGACTGTCAAAATACATGAGGCAAAAACTGACAGAACTGAAAGGAGAAATGGACAAATTTAGTATAGTTAGAAATAGCAACACCCATCTGTCAATAATGCATAGATCAAGCAGGCAGAAAATCAGTAAGGATATATATGACCTGAACAGCACTATCAATCAACTTTATCTAATTGACATTTATAGATTACTCCATTCAGCAACAGTAAAATATACTTTCTTCTCAAGCTCACATGGAACTTTAACCAAGATAGACCACATTCTGTACTATAAAATTCACCTTAACAAATTCAGCATGTTCTTGCACCACAATGAAAATAAACTAGAAGTCAATAACAGAAACATGACTAGAGAATCCCCAAATAGCTTAAAATTAAACACATTGCTAAGTAACATGTAGATCAAAGAAGTGTCAAGAGAAATGTTAAAATACTTTGAACTAAGTGAAAAAGACAATATAACTTACCAAATTTATACAATGCAGCATAGCAGTGCGTAAGTGGAACTCTGTAACATTAAATGCATATATTACAAAAGAGGAAAATCTGTAATTTATAACCTAAGCTTCCACCTTAGCAAACTAGAGAAAGAAGAGCCTAAACAAGCAGAAGTGTGCCTAAAACAAGCAGAAGAAAAAATAATTAAAATTAGAGTAGAAACCCATAAAATTAAACACAAAAATATAATAGAGCAAATCACCAAAACCAAAAGCCGGTTTTTTGAACAAAGTAATTTTTTGAGATAGTTCAGATTGCATTCTGTAACTTAAAACCAAAAGTTCTGTTTAGTCTATTCATTCTTATCTCCATCTTCTAAAGTTTCTAGGTTTTCTCTTTTCCACTTGCTCCTCTCAGTCTCTATAGAGGGAACTGTTCTGATAAATGGGTTCATACTAAGACATCAGTGAGATAATATGTTAATCATTCCAGGATCATTGCGCACTGCTGTATCAGCAGTGCCTGGTATAACGCAGGTGCTCAATAAATATTTCTTTAAAGGACAAATGAATTACTTACACTTTAAACAGGAACCACTGGAATTGATCAGATCATCTTTAATGCTAGAAATTTGGAAGTTATAGAATTTACATTGAGGAAGTTGCATGTTACAAGTGTCCTTAGATTCATTCAGGTTGCATAAATTGGGCCAAGTCCTAAGACCAGCTCGCCTCCAAAATTATATTCCCAGGCTTATCTTTGTGATTACTCTTTCTCCCTAATTTCAGGCTGGGGTAACATTTAATATTATCTGTATTGAGAAGATGATAATACACTCACAACTAAACTTATTCAAGTCCAGGGTGCTTATGTATGACAGCAAGAGGGAATGGTTAGCCTTGATCCATCTAAAGCGTTACTACAAACAGAAAAAGTAGCTTCACCTCATGGTCAAGGAGAGTGCTACCATTTTTATTAACTTTATTTATTTATTTATTTAATTTTGAGACAGAGTCTCACTTTTGTTGCCCAGGCTGGAGTGCAATGGCACCATCTGGGCTCACTTCAACCTCCTGGGTTCAAGTGATTCTCCTGACTCAGCCTCCCAACTAGCTGGGATTACAGGCGCCCAGCACCACACCCAGCTAATTTTTGTATTTTTAGTAGAGATGGGGTTTCGCCATTTTGGCCAGACTGGTCTCGAACTCCTGACCTCAGGTGATCCTCCCACCTCAGCCTCCCAAAGTGCTGGAATTACAGGCATGAACCACCATGCCCAGCCTACCATTTTTATTATCTTACGACCCCTCCAAATTCTGAAATTTAGCTCTGAATGAATGCCCCAATGGTTTCTGTTCCCTTATGATCCTAAAGGTATGACCTTGTTAAGAATTTCATATACCTTTATTTCATTTCCTTTGATATGTAAATGGTAAATCAGTGGTTCCATTGTAGAAATAGTTCACAGTAGTTCTTTTATAGAAAAATCAACCTAGAAAACTGACTGTCAAACCCAGGGCCCATTGGTTTTGCTTAAATGATAATCATAGAGAATCTAGTGGTGTTAATTAATAAAGTCTCCATCAATACAGGAGGGCAAAAAGTGATTTCCATTAAAATAGTGCATTTCATGGGCTTTTTGCTCATTCTGTAACCTGATAATTTTTAGTTTCTTTGACAAAGTTCTTTGAGTTTTTTTTTTTTTTTTTTTTTTTTTTTTTATTTTATTTTATTTTTGAGAAACAATGTCTTGCTCTGTCACCCAGGCTGGAGTGCAGCAGTCTAATCATAGCTCATTGTAACCTCAAACTCCTGGGCTCAAGAGATTCTTCCACTTCAGATTCCCAAGTAGCTAGGACTGGCTACAAGCACAGGCTACCATACCCAGCTAATTGTTTTATTTTTATTTTTTGTAGCAATAGGGGTGCTTTCTATGTTGCCCAGCCTGGTCTCGAACTCCTGGCCTCAAATGATCCTCCTGCCTCCCAAAGGACTGAGTTTATATGTGTAAGCCACCATACCCAGCCATTTTTAACTTTTAACAAGAGAGGATTAAATTAGATGTAAGAAATTTGTTCTCACTCTGTGGACTGCTAATAGCTAAAATGTGTTAATAAGGAAATTTACATAGTTTTTAAAAACATGAAACACTAAATTGTCAAAATTGTGTCGTAATAAAATAAATCCACACTGCTTTATTATCATGCAATTTGGTAAGTATATAAAATTGCAAGACATATCATTTACAGTCTGGAATAACAATAACTTCCATTTATTCATTAAATCCTATATGCAAGTCATGACATTAATGTTATACTTAGAATAATTCTCGATCCTCATGACAATGCTATAAAAGCTAAGTATAGTTGTCTCAGTTTAACAGATGTGTAAATAAATTTTGAGACATTACGTTTATTGCCTAAGACAGTAAGCTGAGATCAAATCCAAGTATGTCTTACACCAAAAGTCATACCATCCTAAATACAATGCTTCTATAAGAACTTCAGATTCAGTGAAGCATATTAAGCATGTACTATGCTCTGGTCCCTTTGTAGATGCTAGAGTTACAGCAGTTAATAATACAGAGGCCTGCCCCAATGCTTATATTCCCTTTTTTTTTTTATTTTTTATTTATTTATTTATTTTTTTTTCTTTGAGGCAGAGTCTTGCTCTGTCACCTAGGCTGGAGTGCACCGGTGCAATCTCAGCTCATTACAACCTTCGCCTCCTGGGTTCAAGTGATTCTCCTGCCTCAGCCTCCCGAGTAGCTGGGATTACAGTTGTGTGCCACCACGCCCAGTTATTTTATATTTTTAGTAGAGGCAAGTTTTCACCATGTTGGCCAGGCTGGTCTCGAACTTCTGACCTCAAAAGATCCACCTGTCTCGGCCTCCCATAGTGCTGGAATTACAGTTGTGAGCCACCATGCCCAGCCCCAATGCTTATATTATAATGGGGATAGGAAATTTATGCCATGAACAATTTAGGAGAAAGTAATAGTCAGAAGCTCTCAGAAGAGAGACTACTCACACTTCATCACTCTTACCTCTTCTCTGGATAGATACCATTTTGTATACAGCACAAACATTTTTGAAAGTTAATGTGAGAAAGGAAAAAGAATTGAATAGTTCATTTGCATTCGGTAATAGGAAATGGAAAGTGCAAATAGCTGAACTGTAGCCTCTCAGCCCACTACCAAAGCAAAAATGAGCTCTTAATATAGTATCTGTTAATAGACAAGTCACAGCCTTTCTGGTATGGGACAACTTGTAGTATTAAATTTTTAGAACTAGTTTAGAGATTCTCAGTCTGCAAAATGGATATGTTCCATCACTAAATTGGAATAATTGCAGGGGTGTTGCAATTTCCAGAAAATATAACTTAATGGATAAAATTTTCACAATTTTAATCTTTTCTTTGCCAAAATTTTTGAGCTGTTTTTGCACCTGCTACTGCTTGTCTGCTGGTGAGTGCTAGCTGATAACAAATGTAATGAATAAGTATCAAGCAAAAGTTAATGCAAACAGCCAATCACTCTTAATTCAGCAGCATGATTTTTTATGGATATGTGAGTTTGTGGTTATGATTTTATATTGTGACATATAATAGAGCCACATTTTCTCCTTAAAATTATTCCTAAGATTAAATGTATCAATATTTCACGGTATTCTATGAAGAGTATAACTTCCAAGTGTTCTATGATTATAAGCTTCTTAAAAGATCAACAAAATATTGTTTTTGTGAATCACACGTTAAATGTGGAAATCGCATCCTCTGACATATATACCCTGGTAACCCCCAACTTCCGCTCAGTCAAACTGCCCAAGAAGGGAGGAAGTTGGTCCCCTCGTGTCAAATTTCTGGAATGACTCCAAAAGTTGGATCATGAAGGAATATTTGGCTCTCCCAATAGAAAAAGGGCTGCTTGTGCAGATGCTTATTGGCCCATATTTTATAAGTGAGTGGAATTCTCGTGCCTTGTCAGGAATGCAACTATGTCTCATTTCCTTCTTCATGTCCTGCCCCCATTCTGTGAAGGCACTCTTCCCACCACTTCTTGCTTCAATATGGCAAGGATAAGAAGCTTAAGTCCAAGTGCCAGGCTACATGTTCAGATTCATGCTCCAATTTGATTTTACCAGAAAAGCCCCCCATTGGAACTGAGTACTTGCCAAGCCCTGACCTTATTTCCCATTCTGCTGATGATTCTTCCTTAGACATAAGCTTCTTGTGTTGACAGCCTGAAAGGAAAGAAGTACCCATGTGGGACTCGGGTCTTTGAATTTTTAACACTACCCAATTACTTTCTTCCCTACCAGGGAAAACCACATGATTATGAGCCAAGGCATGGCCTCCAGCTTCAATGTAGTCATTGGATAAGTGAAAGAGACCCCTTTCTCTGAAAATGCTCCACTAAATGCTACCAGCAAGCTCTTTATTACTCAATTCAATAGGCTCACTAGTCCCCTGTATTATCTGAACTTCATAGAGTATTTAATATTAGAGACCACCCCATTTATTAAACATTCTCCTCCTTTAATTTCCTACACAGCACTATCACTGGAGTTTTTCTACTTTATAACCACCAGCTTTGTACTGGCTCCTCATCCACTTAACTGCTAGATGTCTCTAACTGAATGTCCACAGGTACTCCAATAAGCACGCCCAAAATGGAATGTATCAACAGATTACGTACCTTCTCTTAAATTCCTCTTCCTCCTGCATTCTCGATTATGATGATGATGATGATGATATCAAAGAAGATGATGGAGAGGAAGAAGTAGAAAGCAAATAATGATAAACACACACAGTTCTAAGTGTTTTATGTGTGTTAAATCATTTACTTTTGACATTAATTGTATGAGATAGGCACTATTACTAGCCTCAATTTACAGATATTGAAATGGAGGCAGAGAGAAATTAATTTGTCCAAAGTTACATAGCTAGTAGTGGCAGCATCAGGATTAGAACCTATAGTTCTAAATTCTACCTTGCATATTATTCTCCATCTCTAAATATAACACCACTACCCATCCAGTTACCTGAGAATGAACCTAGATGCACCCCTCTTCCTTAATGCCCAATCAGCTACTAACAGGGATCTTTACTTACATTCCTAGAATGCAGGATTGTGAAGAAGGGAGAGAAAGTCCTTTCACCAATGTACTCTTGCTACTGCTATCAAAGTGATCAGACTCAATTTTAAAATGAGCAAATGATCTGAATAGACATTCCTCCAAAGGAAATATATAAATGGCCACAAAGCACATGAAAAGAGGTCAGCTTCATTAGCCATCAGGAAAATACATATCAAAACCACAGTAAGATATCACTTCATACCTCCTAGGAGAGCAATAATCAAAATGACATAAGTACTGACAAGAACGGAGAAAAAAATGGAAGCTTCATGCAGTTCAGGTGGGAATAAAAAATGGTGTAGCTTTGGAAAACAGGATGGCATTTTCTCAAAAAGTTTAAAAAAAAAAAAAAAGGAGTTACCATATCACCCAGCATTTTCATTTCTAGGTATACACCCAAGGGTAATGCAACACATGTCCACACAAACATTATACTGAGCATTCATAACAAAATAGCCAAAAGGTAGAAACAATCCAAGTCTATGAGTGAATGAATTGATAAACAAAATGTGGTATGCCCATAGAATAGAATATTATTCTGCTGTAAAACCGCATGGCTACTGATACTAAATAGATGAACCTTGAAAATATGACATCAAGCAAAAGAAGTCAGTCACAAAAGAACATACATTACATGATTCTGCAACCCAAAAAGTATCTGAGACAGGTCTCAATTAATTTAGAAGTTTATTTTGCCAAGGTTGAGGATGCCCTGGGGAAAAAGGAACACAAAACCACGATAACATCTGTGGTCCATGCTTTTTCCAAAGAGAGAATATTTAAAGGGGAAAGAGCAGGCAGTAGGAAAACTTGAAAGGGATAAAAAAGGCGAGGGTAGATAAATGGGGCAAGCAGTTGCATTCTTTTGAGTCTTTGATCAGCATTCAATGAGTCCACATTTTACTTTGAAAGGAGGAGGTAGACAAATAATTATGCATTTGTCTCATGCTCAGTGAATCTGCATTTTTACATAAGATAAAGTAAACAGAGAGTAGAGGAATCAAATATACATTTGTCTCAGATGAGCAGAGGGATGACTTCTAGTTCAGTCCTTTGTCCCATGACTATGAGGATAAGCTGTTAATTTACATCGTCGGGAGCAAAATTCAACAGAACTGTTTTTGTGTAAAGATCTTGGGGTCCACAAGAGGTTTTCTGTGAGCAAATCGTGAGGGAGGTATACAGCCTTTTATCTTCATAGTTATCCATTTAGGAAAAAAATGGGAGGCAGTTTGGTGTGACTGAGTTCTCGAGCTTGACTTTTCCCCTTAGCATAGTGAGTTTGGGGTCCCAAGGTTTTTATTTTCCTTTCAGTATTCCATTTATATGAAATTTCAGAATAAAGAAATTCGTAGAGACAAAAGGCAGATTAGTGGTTGACGGGGGTTGAAGGGAGGGGCTCCTGGAGAAGGATTGCCAAAGGGCACAGAGTTTCTTTTTGGGGTGCTGAAAATGCTCTAAAAACTGATTGTGTTAACCCTTGCACAATTCTGTAAATATTATATATTAAACATCATTGAATCGTATGTACACTTTAAATAGGCAGATTGTACAGAATGTGAAATACAACTCAGTAAAGCTGTTATTTTTTAAAAAATAGAAATGATAGGAAATTGAGACTTCACATGAGGAGCAGGATACAAGTGTTGAGAAAGGGATAATTTTTCTCCATAATATCCCTTCACTTTGAAAGATAACTTTTTGCCTGTGTCTAAGAGGATGTTGCCGTATACAACTGTGCCTGTTATGGCTGTGGATGGTGGCATTCCCGTTCCAATATTTAAACACAATTTCCTTCTACACATGGGGGGAAAAAATGACCGCTTTGCTGACTTTACCCTAATGTGATTTTTATCACTCTCATAAAAAATGTATGCTATAAGTAATTATGTTACATATGCTAGCTACAAAAAGCTAGCATGAGTAGTTCGTAGACATGGGTCATGGTAGAATAAGTTATGGATAATTTTAGTTCATTTCTTCATTGTAATTGCATTTTTTATAACTGTATTCATCAGGACTCTTTTATTTCAACTGACAAAAACCCGAGTCAAAACAGCTACATCGAGAGATAGAAGAAATAGAACGTATGAGCTTATATACCTGGGGAGTCCAAGGGTAGATTTCTTTCCTGGATGCAGAGACTTAGAGAATGAGTGCTCTAGGACACTCTCTCTATATCTGTCTAGGTGCTGCTTACACTCATCTTGTCCCCTCCTGCCTCAGAGAGGCCCTTTCCACATTGTGAGAAAGATGACTGTTGATATATATTTACATCCTGTCAGCCAAAAACAAGCACAAGCTGTCTCTGCAACTAGCTTGGTAAAGTCTGGGGACAGAATCTGATTGGTCTGACTTTGGTCACATGCCTGTTCCTGAGCCAATAATTGTTCGGAGAGGGAAAAGTATACTCAGACTGGTCTACCTGGTTTATATGCCCACTCCAGATGTGTTTAGAGGAGGGAGAGGATGCTGCAACTGACTGTTCCACAAAGACCACATGTACTGGTGAAGTTTCCCAAGGGAAAGGAGGCAGTGTTACCAGAAAGGAGATGGGAATACATGCTGGACAGAAAAACCACAGCCCATTTCAGTGCCCCTTGTAGGTATTAATAGATGCTTTACCGCTGGCTTCTGGGGGAAAGCCAGGTAGAACCTGCCTCCAAGAGAGCCGCGCAGCCTGGACTCCAGTGTCATCTGCCTGGGGCCTACCATCTTGCATATGCCTGCAATGCTTTTTGACAATCCACTACCTTTCACCCCATATCTTATCTTTCCCTTCTGGAAACATTTCTCATTACAGGAGAATGGCAGGCACTTGACGAACTGCAAATGCAAATGGGGAACATCATCCATGCTGCCATTCAAGAACAGCTAAATTAGGCAGCACAATATACTCCATCAAACATTTAAAATGGTGCAATCAAATGAAAGGTTTATTGTTCCAAAAGCACTAATGATACATCTATACATGTTGCAAATTGTTTTTTATGCAAGGAGTTTATAATACCAGAGGCTGTGTTGTATGAACTGCTCTCTTTTTTATCTTTGACCCAGGTATTTCAATCAAAGATTCATTCTGCTATGAACTCCAATGACTTGCCACCCGCCAAGTTGTCTAGCCAAGCCTCGGAAAGTACATTCAAGAAAAATTGTCTGCCTTGGAAAGTACATTTAAGAAAAATTGTTTAAATCGGGTTTCTTTAGGTCCAAAAAAAAGGCTGTCAATCTGATTCAAGAGATGTATTTGAATTCTCTCCAAGGTTCAGATGTGTAGGAAAATGGCGAGTGTTTATGCCTGTCAGACAGAGCTAAATATTTAAATCTTACTAGTTATGCAGAGGTAGTTCTCTTTTTCAGAAATGAACTCAGTGTCTTTATCATTAACTGTGAAATATAGTACAGAGAACTCAGCTAGTATCAGGAATCAAGGAAAACTATTACACTATAGATATGTTATGTGACAGTGAGAACTGCATGGCAAGTGGTTTTTGAGAGTCTAGTGTTTCTACCCTGTGCTCACAAAGAAACCATTTATGACTTAAAAAATGAGGAGTCTTTCTGAACTGTCCAACTATCTAGAGGCCATAGTGCTTTTTTTAAGAAATGAGGAAACTTAAGAATACTGATCTCTATTACAGAGAACTTCTTACTACCCTTAGTAGCAAAAGACTGAGATGACTTGAGTGGTTTGAGGAAGCTACAAATGCAGGGCTTCAGGGGCTATACCAGAAAGAAAGATGACTCCCAAAGACGTACAGACATATGATGTCTCCAAATGTGGTAGTGCTAAGGAAAGCTGAACCACTCTGAGGCCTCTATGACTCATTCTGAGGGAAGTAGTTGGCTCGCTGGGGGAGATACCACCCTCCCCATACCTATGAGGTTGATCTACCAGAGTAGAAAGTGATTCTTCTCCATGTAGAACCTCTAAAACTCCACCTTTAAAGAGTCTTAAAGATACTCCAATGCTCAGATTCCTGGGGATGAGATATTTGGACAAGGGTTATGTAGACTTTATCTGTAGCCAAGACACTTCCCTTTATAAAGCATTGCTGAGTTATGTAATACTTCCATATGCTGGGTCTTATTTTATCCTGACAAAAACCCTGCAAACTAGTTTGCCCATTTTATGGGTAAATAAACCTATTGAGATAAAACCCATGAACCAACCTAATAGCAAACCAAGATTGGCACCATCGTTTTCTATTCTGAGCCCTCTGCCCTTTCCTATCCTGGCATTTATCTCCAGCTCTAGTTCCACATACTTGGCCCTCTGGATCTGGGGGTTCCAGATCCATGAATTCAACCAACTACAGATTGAAAATATTTGGAACCAAAAAAATTCCACAAACTTACAAAAAGCAAAACTTGAATTTGCCACATGCCAAGTACTATGTTGAATCCATACAAATGACGTGATGTGTAGACATTGTATTAGGTGTTATAAGTAATCTAGAGACGATTAAAGTATACAGGAGGATGTGTATAGGTTATATGATATCAGGGACTTGAGTATTGGTCGGGGGTGAAGGATTAGGAGGGAAGGTCTTGAAACCAATCCCTTATGGATACTGAGGGATGACTGTGTATCCCTTTTCTCTCTTATGTAGTCATTTTCAAATCCTGTCAGTTCTCTCTGTTCCCATTACTTCTTCCTCAGTTTGTGCTGCTGGCTTTAATCACCAGGATTAAAATATTTCCTTTGCATTAAGCACCCTGCCTCTAGTCTAGTATTGTCCCCTTCATCCTTTGCAGAACAACGAGAGTTATCTTTCAAAAGCCCAAATCCAATTATGCAATTTTCCTTTATAGCTCATGACTCTTGTCCTTTGAGTCAAGTCTAAACTCCTTCAAGATCTAAGAATACCTTGTGTATTTCTCTAACCTCCATCCCTATACCATTACTTACTCCAGCCATATTGAGCCATTTCACTCATTCGCACTTCCAGGAGTTTGCCTGTGTTGTTCTCTCTGCTTGAAATGTTCACCTTCTGTCTCCCACTTTCTGCCACCCAGTAGGACCTACTGTGAGCCCTTTACTTTGGTATCTACTCATGATGGAGACATTGCTTACACTCTGTCCCACTTTAGATGCTTTCCTTAATTTTCTCAGTCTTCATCTTCTACTGTCCCATTGCATTTAGCATCATCATAACACCACATTCTGTTGAACTTGCCTTTCACATAAGGTAAGTAAACCTTAGTTTCTGTGACATAGAAACATAAAAATATTCATGATTACTACAGTATACATTTCTTTTTGGTTTAAACAATGATCCATTGAACCTGAACAGTATAGATGTTTAAGAAGCAGCCTTCCACTTGGGCAAGGATAAACCCAGATTCCTTGCATCTTGTGACTGCCATCTTCAACACATAGCTCCCAAGGTCATTGCAGAAGAGGAAAAAAGCGTGAATAAATAAGACATATTTTTTATCCTGGTCAGATTGAAAGTGACACACTGTGCATCATTCATGTTCCACTGGCAAGATTTAGGCATGTGGCTATGCTTAGATGCAAGTGGGGTTGAAAAACATCCCTGGCTGCTTCCTAACTACAGTGCTACTGTATGGAAAGAGAGTACATGCTTTGGTCAACTGGCCATCTCTGCAATCTTTATGTTTTTTTGTTGTCCCTGGTAACTTTAAGGTAGGAGCTGTGTCCCAATCTCTATCTCCTAGATTATATTTGTGAAATTAATGAATATATATACACATAATTTGTCAATACAGTTGACCCTTGAACAGCTTGAGTTTGAACTCTACAAGTCTAATTATACATAAGTTTTCTTCTGCCTCTGCTACCCCGAGACAGCGAGACTGACACCTCTTCTTCTTCCTCCTCAGCCCACTCAATGTGAAGACAATGAGAATGATAACCTTTGTCATACTCTAATTCCATTTATTCAGTAGCAAATATATTTTCTCTTCCTTATGATTTTCTTAATAACATTTTTTAGCTTGCTTTATTGTAAGAATACAGTATATAATGCATATAACCTACAAAATATGTGTTAATCTACTGTCTATATTATCAGCAAGGCTTCCGGTCAACAGTAGTCTATTAGTAATTCAATTCTGCAGGAGTCAAAAGTTATATATGGATTTTAGACTGCACCAGGTTTCAGCGTGCCTCATCTCCATGTTGTTCAAGGGCCAACTATAGGAATCAGTAGTGTTAATATTTTGTGGGTCACAGACACCACTGGAAATATGCCACATCAATATAGATAAATCTATGTACCTTTTCTACAAAACAATGCAAATTCATAAAATTTGACCTATAATTTCATAAATTACATGGTCACAAGATTGATAAACTCATCACCTGTCCTCAAAGAGAATGAAGCAAGGCCCAGAAGACAATCAAGCCCAATTACAGAAGTGGTAGGGGAGGTCTTTGAACTCCATGTTAAGAACTGTGGCATAGGGATACATAGAAGGGTCTGAACAAATTATTCGCACCTTGGTTTGGTTGGGTGGTTTGAATATACTTTTTTTCCCTGGGAAATGCCACATCAAATAGCTACCTCAATTGCCCACTGATTAATTACTCCCTCCTCTGCACTCCTGCAGCATTCTCTACATTCCTCTATTTCTTTCCAATATATTTAGAAGTTGGTTCTCAAATTAAGCCACTTAACTCATCTCCATCACCTCGAAGTGCCTAGCAAACAGTGGGGGCACACTAAGCATCTCTTGCACAGAATGAACTAGACCAGTTGAGCACCAACACTCTACAACACGTGTCTCCAGGCAAGTCAGCTCCACGTCTACCCTAGAGAGAAAACTCAGCACAGCCCGGAGTGACAAAGGGGACAGTTACACACCACAGTGACTAATTCCCAGCTAAAGGGGGAAAGCAGGCTCCATCTGGGAGACAGATGGAAAGCTCCCCTTTTAGCGCTCAACATAAATTAAATCTCACTATCCACCAAAACTGAAAGTTTACATTGATTTCGTAAGATTTTTTCCCCCCTCCTTAAAGAAAAAAGCCATTTGTTTATGAACTCCAATTTCATGACAAATTTTGCTCCGTATTGTGATTATAACACCTAATTTGCTAATTAAACATGCTAATTGCAAGTAGTTACCTCACATAACTACAAGATGCAGAAGTATAATTATGTAATAAAGAGCTTTTATGAAACTTTTGTGGGAAAGCGCTGGCTGAGGAGGCAGCTGCTTCACAAGACCAGGAGTGGTACTCCCCAGGGCCCACTGCGTCTGAATTGCCCCTGGGTAACAATTATAACCTGGCTCCATGCTCCAGTTTTACTGTTCATAAGTCTGAGAAAAGCTCCTTCTGCAACCAAGGACATGATGACAGAGGCTGTTGGAGGAGGAAGAGGAACCTCTTTACGAACCAAAGGGATTCTGCTGACTTCCAGCTTGAGACTGGAGTGAGCCAAGACCTTCCATGGGGGCTTTCCTTACAGGAGTTTGTTTCTAATACCCACCCCCCTCAGCTCCCCATCATTATCCACCCACTGAAAGCAAGTCCCGAGGACTCTAGTTTCCTTATCTTTTATTAAACAGAATTGCAAGCAAGAAGCAGATCCAAGAGGCAAATGAGAGATTAGTAGAATGAACTTGCCTAATAAAGAACTGGAGGCCAGGCACGGTGTCTCACGCCTGTAATCCCAGCACTTTGGGAGGCCGAGGTGGGTGGATCATTTGAGGTCAGGAGTTCGAGAGCAGCCCGGACAACATGGTGAAACCCCGTCTCTACTAAAAATACGAAAATTAGCTGGATGTGGCAGCATGCGCCTGTAATCCCAGCTACTCAGGAGGCTGAAGCAGGAGAATCGCTTGAACCCAAGAGGTGGAGGTTGCAGTGAGCCGAGATTGTTCCACTGTACTCCAGCTTGGGTGACAGAGTGAGACTCAGTCTCAAAAAAAAAAAAAAAAAAAAGAAAAGAAAAGGAATAAAACTAGTGGAAGAAAAGCCATTAAGCTTGGACTTAAGAGTTTGATGATTTGGTATTCAGGGAAATGTAGGAAGGAACTTGGGATAAGTATTGCTGAACAATATGGATGGAGTTCCTTTAATGTCTTCAGGAGGCACAAGTAAGGATGGAGATTTCTTTTCAATACCTCTCTATGCTGAAACTGTGCTTCTTAGAATGTGACTTTGCATAAACTCCAGACCACATGAGGTCCCCACATGTATTTGGGCTATACACAATCATCTTATCTATACTCATTCCTATAAAGCAAATATCTTTTATTTTTCCATTCTTTTTCTCCTCATACATAACCTAATGACCTTTAGTATATTTATCTAAATATATGAGTGTGGGAGGGTGTGTATAAATTCTAGTTGCTTTTTTCTTTTTCTTTTTCTTTTCTTTTTTTTTTTTTTTTTTTTTTTTGAGACAGAGTTTCGCTCTTGTTGAGAAGTGCAGTGGCACGATCTTAGCTCACTGCAACCTCCACCTTCTGGTTTCAAGCGATTCTCCTGCTTCAGCCTCCTGAGTAGCTGGGATTACACGTGCCTGCCACCATACTCAGTTAATTTTTATATTTTTAATAGAGACAGGGTTTCACCATGTTGGCCAAGCTGGTCTCAAACTCCCAACCTCATGATCCACCCGCCTCTAGCTGCTTTTTCTATAAATCTTCATTATTATCACAATTGTTACTTCCACAATTGTTCTTATATTCTGTAAGACCTCAGATTCAAACATTCATTTCA
Organism: Chlorocebus sabaeus; assembly: GCF_047675955.1. Lineage (NCBI taxonomy): Eukaryota > Metazoa > Chordata > Mammalia > Primates > Cercopithecidae > Chlorocebus > Chlorocebus sabaeus. Next base: position 61,311,416 of record NC_132925.1, read on the forward strand.
TGTTCTCTTGGCTTTTATTCTTTCCACTCACTATCATCACATCTATATAAGCAGATTAAGTGGGTCTTTATATTTCTAATCAGTAGACCAAAGTTCAAGATAAGTAAACTCTTAAGCTGAAGCACATAAAAGAAACCAATAGAAAAATTGAAACTATGTCATGTGAACTGACTGAAGTTCAGCCACTGTAATGTCCTGTTATTTTGTTCCCATTACTCTCTGCATGCTATGTAATCCTCTCATCAGTTCGTGCATTTAAAATATTATCCGTGAGCAAAACTACCAGGTTAGATTGTTTTTTCCGTTTCCTGTTACATACATAATTGAAGCTACAGCCCAGCAGCCATGAATTAAGTTGTATCACATTAAAGTGACAGTAGAATTCACAGTGGGAAATGGGAGAGACACTTAGATAGCACCTTGTCACGACTTTGTTCCTATTTCCTTACTGCTGTGGAGCAACAGACCAGCTAAGCCTGATGGCTCCCAAGCACACTGGCACGACAGCACATTCTCATTTATTTACAACAGGAACTCACAAGCTCTGTCTTTTGTGGTTTTTGTGTTTTCGTTATTATTATTATTATTTTGGAGTCAAACACAACAAAAGCTTCCTGAACCTTCCCATAACCAAGAGCACCCAAAGTAACTCAAGGAAACAAAACCACCAACAGCCAGCCTGGGCATTGGTGGTGGTGCAACCTGACCAGCAACAATTTCCTGAGAGAAATTAACATATGTTTGGAAACTTCATTTCACTTCATATGGCAGAAAGAGTTTGAAATGAAGGTTATACAAAATCGAAGAGAAGATATTCACAATAGCACAGGTTTTAGCTCACAGAAGGAGATCCATAAAGATTTGTTGAATGAATATTTTTTAAGAAAGCAAGCATTGCAATTGGTGGTCCACAGCTTAAATTTTTCCCTCAAACATTGTGCTTATTGTGATAAATATAAATTCCATGTATAATTCCATGTTATATTTTCTTTTTTCTTTTTTTTTTTTTTGCAACAGAGTCTTTATCACCCAGGCTGGAGTGCAACGGCACCATCTCAGCTCACTGCAACCTCCACCTCCCAGGCTCAAGCGATTTTCCCAGCTCAGCCTCCCTCCCAAGTAGTTGGGACTACAGGCACACAGCAACACACCTGGCTAATTTCTGTGGTTTTTGTAGAGACGAGGGTTTTGCCACGGTGCCCAGGCTTGTCTCAAACTCCTTAAGCTCAGATGATCCACCTGCCTCAGCCTCCCAAAGTGCTGGGATTACAGGCATGAGCCACCATGCCCAACCTTAATTCCATATATTTCATGAAAGAGGGAAAATGCTTTCTTCAGAGGCCACAATGTAGAAAACTCTCCTGGGTTTTGATTCTTAAATTCCTTTTTATAAACTCTTTATTTTGGCCAGGCATGATGGTTCATGCCTGTAATCCCAGCATTTTGGGAGGTAGAGGCAGGAAGATGGCTTGAGCTCAAGAATTTGAGACTAGCCTGGAGTTTGATTGAGTTTGAGACTCTATCTCTATAAAAAATAAAAATTAAAAGTTAAAAAAAAACTCATTATTTTAAGATAATCTTAGACTTAGAGAAAAGTTACAAAAATAGTACAGAGTTCCCCTACACCTTTCACTCTGTTTCCCTTTATATTAAATACCCCTTACATAACCATAGAACAATGATCAAACCTGAGAACTACTGTTAACTAAATGCAGAATTATTCCAGTTTCACTAGTTTTCCATTAATGTTCTTTTACTGTTCCAGAATCCAATCTAGGATCTCAATTTGCATTTGGTTGTCATGTCTCCTAAGGCTCCTCCCACCTATGACAATTTCTTCTCTCCTTGTCTTTATGACCTTGGCACTTTTAAAGAGTACTGTTTAGTTATTCTGTAGAAAGTCCCTCATTTGTGTTTGTCTGATGTTTTCTCATTGCTTTATTGAGAAAATGGATTATTGGACTGTATAACATGCAGGTGATGTGGCTTCTCATTTGTCAAATCAGGGATTATGCGATCTCTACAGGTATTGCTGGTGATATTAACCTCCACCACTTCTCTAACATGGTGTCTGCCATGTTTCTCCACTGTAAAGTTACTATTTTCCCTTTGTCATTACCAAATATTTGGGGAATATCCTTTGAAACTATGAAAATACTATGTTTCTGTTTAAACTTTTACCTACCAACTATAGCATCCATCAGGAGAGATTGTTGGTGGTAATTATTAGTGTGTGTTGTAATGATGATTTTCTATTTCTTCCATTTCTTTTACATGTATTAATTGGAATTTATCTGCAAAGAAGAGTTGTCACTTCTCCCCCATTTATTTGTTCAGTTCATTATTTATATCAGAATGGGCTGGTGAATGTTTTTATTTTATTCTTTAGGTTGTAAGCTAATACGTTGTCATTAGGTTTGTAGGTCAAGCTGTTCTCACTTTAGCCAGTCAGAGCTCTTCCAGGTATCTCTTGTGCCTTTTCAGCATGCCCCTATCTTTTTGTTTTGTGTTGATTTGTTTAGCATTTCCTTAATATTTGGCATTCCCAGATGCTCCAGGCTCATTCTGTATTTTCCCCACCCCAGCTGGGGGCTCAACCAATTCACCAAAGAGCCCTTGGTTGCTTTTATTTAGAGAATGGTGTTTAGAATGGTGCTACTGAAATGTCACAAATTTATTGTTTTGAATATTGTCCTAGACAAGTTAGTGCTTCAGGAAGTCTCCCATTCCAATCACCCCGACCTACTCATAGAACAGAAAGCACAACCCTTTGTCCCAAATGTAAGCAGCATATTGATACACAGCCCTGCTTACCAAGAGCAGTATTGTTTTTAATTCACAATCATTATGACAGGGATAACAAAGGTCACATTGGATGCCAGTCTTAATCCTGGGGCAGGATCCTGGACTCCCCAGCTGTGGCAGATATCACAGTCCTTTGTTGCTAGGTTATGAAGAGATACTGGGAGAGTACAAGATGCAAGCAGGTCCCATAAAAGAGGTCACAGTAGTTTGAGGCTATAGGGCAGGTACTCGGAGTCAGAGCAGCAGCAGTTTCCAACCAGTTATTTCTACATCTTAAGTAGCAGTAGAACCATACATGCACATAGCAGCTGATTATCAGCCTTGCTCTTACAATCTTATAATGCCAGTCTTCTGCAAACGGGGTCCTAATTCTCATTAATGACACTACAGTCCTGTCATTTTTCACCTTCCACCTGACAGCCAGGACTCAGACTTCGAAGTCAGCTCCAGCTGCCTTTGAATCCCCATTTCTTCCACACATCATTCTAGTCAAGTCATTTGAGCTCTCTGAGCCTCTGTTACCTCAAAAGGGATAATGAGATTACCTACCTCACAGCACTGACTATGTGATAGAATCCATATAAAGCACTCAGAACAGTGCCTGGCACATGGTAAATGTTCAACAAACATTAGCACTATTGCTGTTATTAGTAAGGGGTTTCAATGCAGACCCCAAGAGAGGGTTCTTGGATTGCGCACAAGAAAGAATTTGAGGCAAATCCATAGAGTAAAGTGAAAGCAAGTATATTAGGAAAGTAAAGGAATAAAAGACTGGCATTCCATAGGCAGTGCAGTGGCTTGAGCTGCTGGCCTAAGGATACTTAATAGTTACTTATTGCTTATGTGCTAAAAAAAAAAAAAAAAAAAAAAAGGGTGTATTATTCATAAGTTTTACAGGAAAGGCATGGGCAATTCCCAGAACTGAGGGTTCCTCTTCCTTTTCGACTGCATAGGATGAGGTTCCCATGGTATTTGTAAACTGTCATAGTGCTGGTAGGAGTGTCTTTTGGCATGCTAATGCGTTATAATTAGTGTATAATGAGCAGTGAGGATGACCAGAGGTGGCTCTTGTCACCATCTTGGTTTTTGTGGGTTATGACCAGCTTCTTTACTGCAACCTGTTTTATCAGAAAGGTCTTTATAAACTGTATCTTGTGCCAACCTCCTATCCTGTGACTTAGAATGCCTAATCTCCTGGGAATGCAGCCCAGTAGGTCTCAGCCTTAGGTTACCCAGCCCCTATTCAAGACGGAGTCATTCTGGTTCAAACACCTCTGACCTTTCTGCTGCTACTACTACTACTACAAATAATAAAGATTACAATAAATGTTAGCCATTATTTGATCTATCATTGAGGGTTTTTTTCTATCCTCCACAGAACCAGAAGACATTACAGAATTCACTATATTCCCTACAAAAGAAACTTTTGTATTTTGTCAAGATGATACTATAACAATGAGATGGAGATTTCTACTTCCAGTTATTAATTACCCAAGCATATTTCATAGAACTAATCAACTTTGCATGGAATGGTAAGTTAATGAAATTTTTCTCTGCTCTATCTTTATGAAGCCAGGAACAGTAATTGCACAGGAGAAATCTGATCTCTGTTGGCATGATTAGGTACGTTATTAATTAGTTTTAATGCAAGTACCTTGGGCACATTTTTAAGGTTTGTACCATGTGTAATTATACTCCAGGATACTGGAAGCAAAAGTAATCTTAATGATAATTTAGTTTGATAAATTTGTTTTGCATAAAAGATCATTGAATCCCAGAAAAGTTAAGTGACTTTCCCAGGGTTACATAGCCAGGTAGTGTGTGTCTACCTCAGGACCTCCATGCTTTTTTTTTTTTCAGACACGAAATATCATCCTGCAGATAATTAATTGGTACTTCTCAATCAGAGGTAAAATTTTGTGCTGATGACTCTAAACTTTAGCCAACTTCTGTGTTGTATCCCATGTCTTCCAACTCGTAGCATCCCAACAGGTGATCTAAGAAAAACTCGTAACAGTGATAACAATACCCTTTCAGCTTCCAGAAGTGTTAACTCACCATAGCCTTGGGATCACCATACTGCAAATGAGAAAGCTTAAGCTCTGAGATCTGGAATTTGGAATAACAAACTCCTCTCTTAGTAATCAAAGAAGACTTCATAGAAGAGGTGGTATTTGAACTATGACTTAAAGAATAAGTAGAATATTACCCATTGGGCCAGAGCAAAAAAGAGGAAGGCAATCCAGGTTTAAAAAACAACAACAGCAGCATCAGCAAAAACAAGTAGGATATTAGAATGTTCATTAAGAAACTTCCTCTCCTGCTTTGATTTAATGTATTAAACACTGCACAGGAGGCATCAAATGATAGAGATATTTTTATTGGTCATGGAATTTCAAGGGCTTATCAAATGGTTAACGAGCAAGGATTGTGTACATTTTGTGGTTACAACTTTAACTAATAGGCAGAAGGGGAATTTGAATTTTATCATCGAGTGTCCATAAAACAGAATCATGGTACTGTAATTATTAACATAATCATTAAAAAACAGTTTAGTTAAATTTAAGAAAACCTAGACACATCAAGACATAGTGTCTTCATCAAAGCAGCTCAAGTCCAGATAAAACAACCCTCCTAAATTGACTGTGATACTTTGAAATAAAATCCTTGGAGCGCCAATTACAGCAGTCTCTGAAAAGCAATTATTATCGGCCTCCACTGCTTTTCACGAAGCATTCTAATTGAATTACATCTTCTCTGTTTAAAATGTAGTAGTGTACTGAAAGATATGGCAGTAGAAAAAAAGAGTTCATGTTAATAAAAAAGTGTTTTTTATATTGAGGATAATTAGTCTTGGTCTTACTGTTTCCAAGAGAGACATGGGATTATGAACTCATTAATTTCAAGTGGTCATTGCTGCAAAATAATTTCTTTAGTGTTGGGGGAATTATTATCCCTGGGTGGAGAGGATCTAGGAGAGAAGAGACAGAGCTTGATCATCTTCAGCATCCGCCCTGCCCGGACTGCTCAATACCTTCCAGGGATCTCCTCCAGTCCAGCTTCCTTATTCCAAGCTAAATCAGGTTTACAGATTTGTTTTATTGATTGTGAATATTTAACAATTGCATTTGGCTTCCAACTCCTGTAGATGAAACAGTCATTTACACAACTCATGAATTCTCTTTTCACATCTATAATGCTGGGGAACAAAGCGGATGTGTGCTTCCCTGGCAGAAAACCTAGCCACATTGACCTTTTACAGAAAAGGCTTTTTCCCGTCATTCTCACAGTTCATGGTTTATCTGGAGGCTCTAAAATTCCTCTTGTTTCTAAATGTACCATCTCTCTGGATGGTGGTGAAGAATCATTACATTTTCTCGGTGGAAAGAGTCATTTTGATCATATGCCCACTGATTTATTTTATAGATGAGGAGATCCAGAGGTATAGTTCTTAAGAGGATTCCTCAAGGTCACCAAGATATTAGGCAAAACAGGGACTAGTCTGTAGGTCACCTGTGTTCCAGTTTCACTAAGGCAGGGAATATTCTATGACAATGAAGCCTATTTCATTCTGAAATCAACATTTGGTATTGACTTATAGAATGAGGTTAATCTCCACCCTATATCACTTTTTTTAACCTTGGATAGTCACTGCTTCTTAGAGTCTTCATAACACTGTTTCAAATCCACTGTGTGAATATTCCTTTAAAAAATTTCAATTGCACATCTCTATACCCTATGTGAGACCTTCTAGATCAGAATGTACCATATACATTAAAGTTTAAAACAGTTGATCCTTAAATAAGATAGCTTCGATTGCATGGGTCCATCTATAAGTAATTTTTTAATAAAACTTATGTCAAGTGTGCCTGCCTCCTCTTCTACTTCCTTCACCTCTTCCACCTCTGTAGACCCTGAGAAAGCAAGACTAACCTTTCCCCGTCCTCCTACTCCTCAGCCTGCTCAACCTAAAGACAACAAGGATGAAAATGTTTTTGATGATCTACTTCCACTTAATGAATAGTAAATATATTTTCTCTTCCTTATGATTTTCTTAATAACATTTTCTTTAGCTTGCTTTATTGTAAGAATACAGTATATACTGTATATAACATGCAAAATATGTGATAATGGACTCTTTTTGTTATTAGTAAGTCTTCTAATTCTGCTTCTGTTTAGTAAGGCTTTTGTAATTAGTAAGACTGAAGCTTGAGACCTAGTCTCTCCCCTTCTACCTGCACTTTGGCCCCTGTTTATTTAGCTGTTGGAGTGGTGCTACCTTCAAGCTTGATGGCATGATAGGCACGATATGTTGACCACTACCAAACCCCGAAATGGTGTTGGTTCATAATGGAAATCTGCATGTCAGCTACATAAATTGCAGAATGAAAATGCATATCCTCTTGTGCAAAAATAATTAAGAATTTCTAGATGGTGATCGCAAAGCATTAAACCAAGAGCTGAACACTTGCAGTCAACAGTAGGTTATATGAGTAGTCAAGTTTGGAAGGAGTCAAAAGTTATATACAGATTTTCGTATGTACAGTGTGGGGTTGGTGCGCCTAATTGCCATATTGTTCACGAGTGAAGTGTATTGCTCTTCCCCTATAGCTTTCAGCCTGGGGGGGAATAAGTTGAAGGATTACATAGATATCATCAAGGTATCTTTTCTGAACCACACATATCTAGCACTTGTCAAACAGGGAGGGAAGGTAGTAGCTAGGGTACTCTTAAAAAGAATATCCCCCAATCTATTGCTCTAAAGAATATCAGAAACAAAGATACATCAGGTTAAATATTCTACAAGTAGAGTAAATGGGTTCTATGTATTTATTTCCAGCTGCTTATACTAAAAGCCACAGATATGATAGAATGATTTTAAAAAGTGAGAAAATCAATGTAATAAAGATGGCCAGGGAGAAAAAATCTGCACCAAAAACTGAGGTTAATGACATTTGCTAAGATAGAGCATGTAGCAACTTCTGAGCTTCCTGGCATCCAATGCAAAAAGGAAGTATAATATGCCACAGTGCTCTCATAGTCTAACTGCAGTATAAAAGAGTATTGGATTTTTTTCCCAAGCATAAAATTCTGAGATATTTTAATGAAAATTTATACATTGAACACCACTGGAGCTGTGTCTGTCCTCAGAGCCTTTAGAAAGATACAGAAAGAGGCCAGGAGCAGTGGCTCATGCCTGTAATCCCAGCACTTTGGGTGGCCGAGGTGGGTGGATCACCTGAGGTCAGAGTTGGAGACAAGCCTGGCCAACATGGTGAAACCCCGTCTCTACTAAAAATATAAAAATTAGCTGTGCATGGTCATCCATCCCTGTAATCCCAGCTACTCTGGAGGTTGAGGCAGGAGAATCGCTTGAACCCAGGAGGCAGAGGTTGTAGTGAGCCAAAATCATGCCACTGCACTCCAGACTGAGTGGCAGAGTGAAACTCTGTCTCAAGGAAAAAAAAAAAAAAAAAAAGATATAGAAAGATTGTCTGCAGGGTTGTTCCAGCACACGTCCAGTACATAGGTCAAAGCAGTAGGATTCTGGCCCCTTCATATTTCTTGATCTCACGTTATTGTGCATCATGAGGAAAGGAGAAACAGAAAAAGACACTTAAGAAGGGTAATACAGCATACCTGACTTTGTCTGTGTCATGTAGATAAAAATTCTCCACATAAAACAGTTGCCAGGCACAGGGAATATAGCAGCTCCCACAGCAGCCTCAATGCTAATGATTCCTGTAGGGATCCAATCCAATGCAAGGGTAGCTTTGCATTAGATGCATTGTGATTCACCAAGGCCTCACCCATGAACAGGGTCTTAAAGACACAGGCATCCAAGCAATCATACACTTTGGAGAATTCTAGGGAAATTCAATCTTTACTGCAGTGGCTAACTGCAGCACCCCTTAAATTACCGTTTCAAGTATGTCAGTGTAAAAACCAAGCTGCTGCTGCCTTTGGCTGAAAATTGTTTGACTTGTTTGTTATTCTGTCAAAATATTTTTTAGAACATTTCTTAAGGCTATAAAACAAAACAAAATAACTCCTCCAGGTCAGAAGCTCTCCAGAGATCCATAAAGATAATGTTTTGTTCACCTAAAGGGGGAAAATTATTCAAAACAAAAACTCATAACTTGGCCTATAAGTTTTACCTAACTCCTTTGGAACAGTGCAGTGGAACTCTGAAATACAGTAAGATTGTCCTCCAAAGGAAGAGGCTATCAAAAGGAATGCAAAAAGTCTAATTTAGTAATGTTTTATTGAACAACTAGATTAAGACTCACAGAATTTTACTCTTTTGCAAGTTGCTGTGTGTTTTTCAATTTTGTTTTTAAACCCTGGGTGTGTGACACAAACAGATATTATCAGGCATATCACTGTATCATCTCTCAGGGTGGAGGTGGCCTCAGGACCAGCAGGCAATTTTGTCTGAGCTGCCAAGTGCTCTGGGAAAGAGAAATGTCATTCCCTCACCAAGGGGATTTCACTGTGGACCTTCACTCATATTACTAATTGCTCCTGTGCCTAATTCTCAGGCCATGCTTGAAATCATCCAATTCAAAGCAGAAACTCCTAAGAGATTATTCCTCATTTGCAAATTTGGCATTCAAATTAAAGAATGAAAGTTACAGGTCCTCAGGCCTTTCCTTTCTTGATTGATCTTTACAAAGACTTTACTCCTCTGCTGTTCCATCTCAATCAAAGAAGACTGAGGCTCTATGTCAGTCTCGACCTGATACACTGAAGACTTTCCATGAGAAATTCACAACTGAAAGATAGCACTGAATTTGGCTACTTTACTCAGGGTTGGACTGAACTAAGAATTGGATGGTTAAATCCAGGAAACTGTCAGAGCCTTTGGGAGCCTGATAGAAGATGGTGTCTGCCTAACACTGAAGACTGAAGCTTGAGACTTAGTCTCTTCGCCCTTACCTTCACTTTGGTCCCTGCTTATTTAGCTGTTGCAGCAGCACTACCTTCAAGCTTGATGGCATGATACAGTCACCACTACCAAGCCCTGAAATGGTGTTGGTTCATAATGGAAATCTGCATGTAGGACTAGCTACGTAAATTGCAGAACCCAGCACAAAATGAAAATGCATATCCTCCTGTGCAAAAATGATTAAGAATTTCTAAATGGTGATGGCAAAGCATTAAACCAAGTGCTGAACACTTCTAAGCACAGGACCCTTTGTGACCATGAAGCCAGCCCTATCTGCATGGTTGCTCCCTAGAGACTGAGAAAGTTCTCAGCAGCTTTATCAACATAAGACCAGGGTTTTTCTCCCGATCTCATAGACTCTCAGGATGGAGGAGAGCTTGCGGTCAGCAGGTCCTATCTCTTTCTCATGACAAACCCTCTTCTGCTGCATCCTGCTTTCGCTCTGCCCATCATGATTCTAATTTGGAGTCAGGATTGCAGTTGCTGTTTTAGAGCCTCTAGTTCCTTAGATCTTCCTGGTCTCCATAGTTGAAGATCCTCTTTTCTTGAGTCAAACATCACTATTGTCTTCAATGATTCATTCTGTGATACGATTTTAAGTTCCTTTCCTGGGCAACAAGTATTCACTTATATTTCCTTTATCACATTGCACCCAGATCAGAGGATAATATTCTTGGTGCTGTCCAGCTCATAGAATTGCCTACTGCCTCAGTCATTGTCCCAGATATGAGGTTTGTACTCTTGAATAACTCATGTCACTTCTCGGAGACCCAAGAGCTCTCCCTTAGAAATGAAAGCATTAATAAGGAGGATTCAATTGACCATTACAGATCCTTCTGTCATTCTCTCACTCTCCTAAAACATTTTAAAGTTATGTAGATGGGTGTAAAATGTTTCCCCAAATCATACAAGAATGTGCAGATTCTCAGAGGCTAAGAGCTCCTAAGATGATACATCCCACAAAGTCATTTTGATGGGACCACTTCTGGAAGAAGTGTAGCCTTGAGCATCTCATGCCTCCAGTACTAGTGGAAGGAAGAGGGCTCCATCCAAGCACACTTCCCACTTTCTTCACATTGTCTCATAAGGCCAAAAATGCAACTTCCTCCTTTCATTTTGAAGTGGCAGTAACGTCTACCTTATCCCTTCAGGAGAACAGCCTAGAGAGAGAGAACACAGGACATCAGGACCACAGAATGGAAAGGGCAGATCCATGAGTCACACAAAAATCAAAGGCAGTGTTTGTCCAAAGATAAAGCTCCTATTTTTAGTATTTTTCCCAGGCCAGACTAGCTGGTTCCACTTAGACACCAAACAAAAAAACAAAAAACTCTGAAGTGCTAAATATGATTATCTTATTGTACATTTCACAAAAGAATTCCAAATACAATATTTTATTTAATCTTCACAATATTAAGACTGGTCAATATTATTATCTTCTTTTTATGGTGAATAAAAGCATCATTCTCACATGTTGCTTTAAGGATATCATAAAATGTGTCTGACCAACCCAATAGTGTACTTGAAAACATTACATTTATAACAAGAAGAAAGAAAAATAAAATTCATCGAAGTTAGAGGACTGGGAGAAAATGCTAAGACACTCAGAGGAAGAGAGATAATAATAATATAAATGGGATGACTACTAAGCACCTTTCTAGTTCTCAGAGTTCTAGCTCAACATTTCCCAAAGTGGTATCTCAAAGAGCACTGCTCCACAGGCTATTCATAGATATGCTGAGAACCTAAGTGTTTAATGCTCAAACAGGCTTGAGAGACTAATAAAGTAAAACCAGCCAGGTGCAATGGCTCACGCCTGTAATCCTAACACTTTGAGAAGTCGAGGTAGGGGATCACTTGAGCTTAGGAGTTTGAGACCTACCTGGGCAACATAGGAAGACCCCATCTCTACAAAAAGTCAAAAAATTAGCCAGGCATGGTGGCATGCACCTATGGTCCCAGCTACTTGGGAGGCTGAGGTGGGAGGATTGCTTGGGCCCAGGAGGTCAATGCTGCAGTAAGCTTTGATCACACTGCTGCACTCTAGCCTGGGGGAAAGAGTAAAACCCTATCTCCAAAAAAAAAGTAAAACCAGGTGCTTTGCTGTGTGACTCCTTAGGGTCATGGACATGTATTCTATATCTCCTAACGGCTGATATTAGGCATAATTTAGGAAACATTTTTCAAATTCTTGCAGGCCACTTGCCTGCTTCGTTTTACATCGAGAATCCAGGATTTGTGGTGTCATTGCTGATCCTATTTCCAGATAGCTGATAAAGTATCTCAAAGCACTAACTCTGAGTCATTGCATCTTTGCTGCTCTCTGCTCTGAAGAACTTGGATAAGTAAAACCTGTAAATAATGCAGGAAGAAAAAAACAGCCAGTCACATCTCCATAGGCTAAATCAATGCTATACCCATCCCTATTAAAATGCAACTTCAGTCTGATTCAAGGACTTTGTGATCTCATATTTGAAACAAGAATCTGTTCTGGATAAGTAAATGATATTTGGATCTGAGGCAATCGTCATCAGTTCCCTATGGTAAAAGGCTATTTCCAGTGATTTCCATATAATTAGATGTTTAAGGTCTTTTTCCTCCAACCACCCCCACATAAAACATGCTAAAACTGAATGTTCATGAAAAATAATTATCAAAAATATATTTGTATGCGATTTCAAGAATATCTGCTACATGGGCCTCTTATCCTTCTATTCTTGGTTTAAGTAACTTCTCCAAAGTCACTCAAAGCCATTTCTCAAAAACCATCATGGAACTCCAAGTCCTTTGTGTCAGTGAAGGTACTGGGATGGTGCAAAGTGGTAATGGAGCCATGGGTGAAAGGGTGATTGAGAGCCCATTATGCTTTCTAGGTGAGGTTGAGTGATGGTCGTTAATACAGTGTTACTGGGAAAAATTAGATCAGACAGACCAGATGGAACAATCCTTTAAACAAGAAGAAATTGTTTGCAGGTGTAAACAAGCATGAAATAGGATTCTGCTAATGAGTTTTCATTACTAGCTAAATACATAATCAAACAATTTGAGCCCTATTCACAACAGTGAGAAATCAATTATTCATCATAAATCTTAGGGTATGTATTGACTACCTTGGTATGTGTCTAACCTGGTCTATAATGAATGAATGTTTCCGTTTGATCAAGGGCATATTATTAGTGCATAGGTAATGAAAAAATCAAAAACAGCTGAAAAGTTCTGAGTTTATGAAAACCCAAAGCAGTTGAAAAATTTTCTTCAAGACTTTTCTTAAATAAAAGAAATATTGATCAAGGTGAAAATTAAATGAACTGCTTTTGAGAAATTGCTAGAATAATTGGACATCTATGCTAGGAAAAATGAACCTGAACCCATATCGTATACCTATAAAATTTTAATATGAAATGGATCATAGACCCAAATGTAAAACTTCAAACATAAGATTTCCAAAAGAAAACACAGAAGAAAATCTTTGTAACCTTGGGTTAGGCAAAAATGTCTTAGAACACAAAAAGCATAAATCATAAAAGAAAAAAGTGATGAATTGAACTTCATCAAAATTTAAATATTCTAAAAATACTGTTAAGAAAATGAAAAGAAAAACAATAGGCTGGGAAAAATATTTTCAAAATACATATCTGATAAACAACTACAGTCCAGATTACACAAAGAACTCTCAAACTCTGTAATAAGAAAACAGCCTAATTTTTAAAATAGATAATAGGCTGGGCATGGTGGCTTATGCCTGTAATCCCAGTACTTTTGGAGGCTGAGGTGAGAGGATCACTTGAGGTCAGGAATTCAAGCCAGCCTGACCAACATGGTGAAACCCTGTCTCTACTAAAAGTACAAAAATTACCTGGGCATGGTGGTGAGTCCCTGTAATCCCAGTTACTCTGGAGGCTGAGGCAGGAGAATAGCTTGAACCCTGGAGATGGAGGTTGCAGTGAGCCGATCACACCACTGCACTCCAGGCTGGGCGACAGAGTGAGACTCTGTCTCAAAAAATGATAATAAATAAAATAAAATAAAATAAAGTAAAATAAAATAAAATGGGTAACATGTGAACACTTCACCAAAGAAGATATATGACGGCAAAGAAATAAACGAAAAGATGCTCAACATTATTAGTCATTAGAGAAATGCAAATTAAAATCACAATAGGCACAACCCTTAAAATGACTTAAATATTTTAAATTGACAATAGTATGTGCTGGTGAGGTTTTGAACTGTGGTAGACAGAATAACGCCCCCAAAAAATGTCCATATCCTAATCCCAGGACCTTTGAGTACATTATATTACATGGCAAGGGAGGAATACAGCTGCAAAGGAAAATAAGTTTGTGAATCATTTGACTTTATTTATTTATTTATTGAGACAGAGTCTCAGGCTGTATACCCTGTATACCCAGGCTGGAGTGCAGTGGCATGATAGAAGCTCACTGTAACCTTCTCCTTCTGGACTCAAGCAGTCCTCACACCCCAGCCTCCCAAGTAGCTGTGAGTACAGGCCCGTGCCACCACACCCAACTAATTTCTTTTTTTTTTTTTTCCTGTAGAGATGGGATTTTCACCATGTTCCCCAGGCTGGCTGGTCTTGAACAACTCCCACCTCAGCCTCCCAAAGTACAGGGATTACATGCATGTGTCACCACACCCGGCCTCATCTGACTTTAAAAGAAGGAAATTCTCCTGGATTATGCAAGTATGTGATGTAGTCATAAAGGCCCTTTAAATTTGGAAGCAGGCAGAAGAGTAAGTGTCAGGGTGATGCTGTGTAAAAAAGACTCAACCAGCCATTGCTGAATTTGCAGATAGAAGGGACACAGGGCAAGGGACGCAGGTAGCCTAAAGAAGCTGGAGAAGCAAGGAAACAGATTCTCCCATAGGCTTTCTAGAAAGGAATGCAGACTGCCCCAACCTTAATTCTAGCTCAGTGAGACCCATTTTGGATATTTGACCTCCAGAGCTATAAGATAATAAATTTAGGCCACCAAGTTTGTGGCAATTTTTATAACTGTCATAGAAAACAAACACATAAACTAATGGAAACGCTCCAAAATTTCTGATAGGCATGCAAAAGGGTGCAGCTACTCTGGAAAACTCCTGACAGTGTCTAATGAAGTTAAAAATACATCCACCATATGACCCAGCAATCCCATTCCTAGATATTTAAACAGAAATTCACGGAAATGTTTTTTGTGGCTTTTTTTCATAATTCTTCAACTGGTGAATGAGTAAACTGTGGTACACTCACACAGTGGAATTCTACTCAGCAATACACAGGATTGAATTACTGGTCCATGCAACAACATGGATGATGCTGAAGTGAAATGAAGTAAAGTGAAAAAAAGCCAGACTCAAAAGTCTATAGACTATATGACTCATTTACATGGTTTTTTGGAAAAGGCAAACCTATAGGGACAGAAACCATCAGTGGTTGCCAGGGGCTGAGTCAGGTGAGAAGATTGACTGCAAAGGGGCATTGTGGAATTTTTTGAGGTGATGGAACCTTATCTTGATTGTGATGGTGGTTCCTTGGTTGTATGCATTTGTCAGAACTCATACAACTGTACACCAAAACAGGTGGACTAAATTTATGTGTGAGTCTTACCTTAGTAGGCTCAATGATAGGTGATTGATTGATTGATTGATAAATAGATAGATACATAGATAGACATCCATAAATGAAATTCTCAGCAAACTACCACTTAGAAGTCAGGCTGCATTTGAAGTCAGGGGATCAGAGAAGCCCCATCTATAAATGTCTCCTTTCTGCTGTTTTACAAGAGTTACTTTTCAGAAAAAAAGAATTTAGAACTGGAAGGAATTTAGGCCAGGAGCATTGGCTCATGCCTGTAATCCTAGCACTTTGGGAGGCTGACGCGGGAGGATCACTTGAGCCTAGGAGTTCGAGATCAGCCTGGCCAACATGGTGAAATCCCTGTCTCTACTAAAGTTACAAAAATTAGCTGGGCATGGTGGCACATGATTGTAATCCCAGCTACTTGAGAGGCTGAGGACAGGAGGATTGATTGAACCCAAGAAGCAGTGGTTGCAGTGAACCAAAATCATGCCACTGCACTCCAGCCTGGGCCACAGAGTGAGACTCCATCTCTCAAAAAATAAAAAAGAACTGGAAGGAATTTAAAAGATAATTTAGCTCATTGATTTTCAAACCAATTTTAGGTTTCAGAATCCTGTGTCCAAATATAGTAATATTAAGTAGGTAGTGTCTGTGATATGGTTTGGCTATGTTCCTACCCAAATCTCATCTTGAATTACAATTCCGGAAACTGCCATGTGTGGTGGGAGGAATCCAATGGGAGGTGATTGTATTATAGGGACCTGTGTTTCCTGTGCTGTTCTCCTGACAGTGAACAAGTCGCATGAGATCTGATGGTTTTAAAAATGGGAGTTTCCCTACACAAGCTCTCTTTGCCTGCTGCCATTCACGTAAGACGTGACTTGCTCTTCCATGCCTTTCACCTTTGCCATGATTGTGAGGCCTCCTCAGACATGTGGAACTGTAAGTCCATTAAACCTCTTTCTTTGGAAACTGCCCAGTCTTGAGTATTTATCAGCAGAGTGAAAACAGACTAATATAGTAAATTGGTACCAGTAGAGTGGGGCACTGCCAAAGATACCTGAAAATGTGGCAGTGACTTTGGAACTGCGTAACAGGCAGAGGTTGGAACAGTTTGGAGGGCTCAGAAGAAGACAGGAAAATTTGGGAAAGTTTGGGACTCCCTAGAGACTTGTTGAATGGTTTTGACCAAAATGCTGATAATGATATGGACAATGAAATCGAGGCTGAGGTGGTCTCAGATGGAGATGAAGAATTTGTTGGGAACTGGAGCAAAGCTGACTCTTGTTATGTTTTAGTAAACAGACTGCTGGCATTTTGCCCCAACCTACAGGTTTGTGGAAGTTTTAACTTGACAGAGATGATTTAGGGTATCTGGTGGAAGAAATTTCTAAGCAGCAAAGCATTCAAGAGGTGACTTGGGTACTGTTAAAGGCATTCAGTTTTATAAGGGAAGCAGAGCATAAAAGTTTGGAAAATTTGCAGCCTAACTGCGATAAGAAAGAAGAATCCCATTTTCTGAGGAGAAATTCAAGCTGGCTACAAAAATTTGCAAAAGTAACAAGGAGCCAAATGATAATCCCTAAGACAATGGGGAAAATATCTCCAGGGCATGTCAGAGGTCCTCACACCAGCTCCCCCCATCACAGTCCCAGAGGCCTAAGAAGAAAAAATGGTTTTGTAATAATGTATGAGTCTCATGAGATTTGATGGTTTTAAAAAGAGCACTTCCCCTGCACAAACTCTTTTTTCACCTGCCACCATCATGCAAGACATGACTTGTTCCTCCATGCCTTTCACCTTCCACCATGATTGTGAGGCCTCCCCAGCCATGTGGAACTGGAAGTCCAATAAACTTCTTTCTTTTGTAAATTGCCTAGTCTTGGGTATGTCTGTATCAGCAGCATGAAAACGAACTAATACAGTGTGGTAGACACTGTTGCAAGCCCTTTGTATTACCTCTTTTAACCCCCAAAGACATCCCTATGACTATAGTTAATAATAAAAAATATATTGTTAATGATAACAATAAGTTTGCAGATATGGAAACTGAGGCTTATATAACTCACACAGCTGGAGTTGTTGAATGAACATTTAAACTCTGTTGATTTGATTCTAAAGCACATTCTTGTAACCATTACATTTTACAGCCTCTTTTCTATGAAATCCCTATATGATATTCCTTTAAAACAAATATGTGTGGGGCTACTTGGGCTGTGAATGTGTGTGTTTGGGTGTGTGTAGTGGGGGTGTGGGTCTGGATCCTGTTGGTGGTTTCACAATAACAATATAACTTGAATACTATTGATCCAGTCCAAATGATGATTATATAAGGAAGAATTTGAAGCCCAGAGAGGTCAAGTGACTTGTTCTAGGTCATACATCTGGTTAGTGACTGAGGCACAACTCCTGACTCTAGGTCTAATGTTACTTCCTCAACGTAATGTCAACTTGCAATACAAAGCCCATTTAAAAATGTTAACACAAATAGTCCCTTAACCCATCTAAGACAAAAATCAGTAGGAAAATTAACCTGATAAGTTGGCTTTCTTCTCTCTGTGCTATACTTTACAATTTTTAAAATAAAGATTGTTATATTTAAAGAAACAATGTGGATCCCCCCCAAAAAAATTGGTTGTAGGCTGGGTGTAGTGGCTCATGATTCTTAATCCCAACACGTTGGGAGGCCAAAGCTGGAGGATTGCTTGAGCCCCAGAGTTTGAGACCAGCCTGGGCAGCATAGTGAGACCCTGTATCTACAAAAAATACAAATTAAAAAATTGGCTGGGTGTGACAGTGCGTGCCTATAGTCCTAGCTACCCAGGAGGCTGAAGTGGAAAGATTCCTTTGAGACAATCACATGTAAAGGGAAGCCTGGAGAACCTCCCACCAGCCTGTACACTGAGAGGAATGTGCACTGGGGTAAAGCCATGGAAGTTTGTGCTGTTTGCAGTGGGGAGGAGCCTGGCCTCTCCTGTTCCTGGGTGGTAACCTGGGATTCAATCTGTGAGACAGCACGCCTACCAGAAGGACTCTCGCTTTGCTGAGAGTTCCTGTTTCCCTTTTTCTTCCTTTTCACCCAATAAACTCTGCCCTTCTCATCCTTCAAAATGTCAGCAAGCCTAATCTTTCATAGTTGTGTGACAAAAACCTGGCTTTTAGCTGAACTAAGGAGAGTCCTACAACACCTTGAGCCCAAAAGATGAAGGCTACAATGTGCTATGATTGTGCTACTACACTCCAGCCTCAGTGACAGAGCAAGATCCTGTCATTAATAATCAAATAATATAATAAAGTCAAAATTAAAAATGTTATTGTAAAATTTTTTTTTTTTAAAGGCCAAAGTCACCCAAAAGACTTACTTAACCAGCTGATTCCAAAGTCTAGTCTTTGGCCATCTCATGATTATCTGATCCTTTCTAATAGTGTTTGTTACATGTTTTACAATCCAAATAACTTTAATTGAGTTTTATAATGGAGAAATGAATTTAATTTGTATTTCATGGGCAATACTTCCTTGTACTCCTCACTCTATTCTCAGGTACAAATTCTTTCTGTACCCTTGAAACCTGCACTGTACTGGAGTCCCATATGTATGTTATTTCCACTGAGAACTGCACAGTAAACCTAGCTAGGAACAAAGGTTTGGCTGATCTTCCTACAAGTAAATTCCAAGAAAATATAGTAGTAGATAAAGTAAGGCAGACCAATTTAAAGCTCAATATAGGAAGTATGTGAATTTAACTGTGCCTATTTACACATAAGGCAAGAGCAAATGGATCTCTACTGATCTCATTATAGAGAACAGGGATTGTGGCCTTACATAGTTTTCAGTAGAAGGTGGGTGTGATCTGGTCTCAGTTCATTAATATGAGTCTGATTCTGTTAGTTCTGCTGACCTCTCTTAGATATTCTGGGATGTACTCCAGGAGGCATGTCTTTCACTGGGCACTG